>NC_138183.1:164514015-165801589 GCF_964194105.1 Spermophilus citellus | reverse complement strand
GTGTTAACTCTAGTCAGGAGGGGGATGGCTGGAGGAGGTAGTCACTCTGGGTGTGCATCTTTCCTGTGGCTCCTTAACCCCCACCACCTCTGCTGAGAGAGATGAACAGCTTTCCTCTGCGGGGGTTGAACACTTCCTCCATGATGTCCTACCTCACTTGAGCCAAGAGCCAGGGAGTCACCATCTATGAACTGAGATCTCTAAAACCATGAGCCCACAATACACATTTCCTCCTCTAAGTTGTTTTTGGGTATTTTAGCCAGCTTTTACTGATGAAAACAATTGCTTTATCCCAGATGCTGGCAACATTCACATGATCAAATCTTCCTTGCTTCAATATTCCATTTTCTTGAAGTCTTACAAATTCCAGCAGAATTTATTTTGCCCATCTTCAAACACTTACTCTTCAAGGAGAGTGTGGTGCAAACACCACATATCTCATCTCATGACTTTGAATGTGAGGAATCTGTCATTCATCTACTTTTCTCCATAGAGTACAAGATGAAAATTATATATATATATATAAAAGGTGTGCATTAGTGCCATATCCACTCTTATGATTATGTACATGCTTTCAAATATATGTTTAGAACAAAATGTCTAGAGATATTTCTGTATGTAGACATTCTGGGGAATGTAACAGATTTTGTGAGGCAGAATCAAACAAGGCTGTGATGTTTCTCAATTACACTTTGTAATTACTTCTTTTCAAGTAGTAGGTATCTGCTAATTCTTTATTAATGGACTGAATAACTGTTCTGGGAATATTAGTCATTTGAAAAGAATATAGAATCATTTTTCCTTGTTCCATAAATACTAAAGAAAGAAGTAAAGGTACTTTGTGTTGGAATTTCATCCAGTGTCTGCACGTGCATTCATGCACATGCACATGCACACACACACACACACACACACACACACACACACACATACACAATTTAAAGGCCACTCAAAATATTACAAGTGTACCATAAGAGATGTCCTGATCTGTTATTAAGATTCGAGACTAGAAGAAAGCAAGGTCAGTTGGGTGCATTTTTTTTTAAAGAGAGAGAGAGAGAGAGAGAGAGAGAGAGAGAGAGAGAGAGAGAGAGAATATTTTAATATTTATTTTTAGTTTTTCGGCGGACACAACATCTTTTTTGTATGTGGTGCTGAGGATCGAACCCGGGCTGCACTCATGACAGGCGAGCGCGCTACCACTTGAGCCACATCCCCAGCCCCTGGGTGCATTTTGTTGTTGTTGTTGTTTAGTAAGTCAGGATAATTCTTAAGAAAATTTGATTTAAGTAGGAAAACAAATATCTTAAGATATTTTGAAGAAAAAAAAATGGCCTCTGTTCATGACTGTGGCCTAGCTAGAACTAAATGAATTTCTCACCTTGAATTTCCTGCAGATGCCTTTCTTTGATCAACTAGAAGATTTTGAATACAGAAAGCAGTTTTGCTCATCTGGTATCTGCAGCAATGGCTGATAAGGAAAATGCATTAAACCTGAGTTAATTAAAATGCTTTTGCTTTACTTCTTTGGTTGTTTCATGGGAATAAATGCTAATAAGATTGCAGGGGAAAGAGAATTATATGTGTGAAACTGCAACAAAAATTTCAGTTAAGAGAAAGAGAATAGTGTGCTGTTATACACTTAAATGTGAAAACATTAAAGAGTAAGTTTCTTTTCCATGTAATTGGTTTCAACATATGAGATCAGAAAGCAGCTGGTTCAATTTTATCACTTCTCTATTTAGAAAACTGAAGCAATAACAACCCTGCGACCCTAAGCTTCCTCAGGTTAGCTTATTAAACTATACCCACATCTTATGTGGTGGAGATCACTGTCCCTGTTTCAGAGATGAAGTATGGAACTGGAATTTGTCTGTCTTCAGAATTCTTCAACCAACTACCAAACTGCTTTGTTTCTGACTACCTTCTTCAGAGAGTGGGCAAATACTTAACCCCAAATGAAGAAATATATTTTCATTACAGATAATCAAACACTAATGGCTATTTTCATCCTTTGCTGTGACTATCTCTTCATATAGCATTTTCAATGTGGAATTAAAGGTCTCAATATTTCATTGTGTACAGTTTAATACTGCTGGTAATGAGTATACAGCTATTACAGCCATTATATAGTTTTTTTATTTCATGTAGTATTATGTTGGAATATTGATGAACTTATTAAAAGTTTAATAAGCAATAGATATTTATATATGTGTGTATCCTTTTACAATATTGAGATTTAATTTCAAAATTGTAAGAATAGTATAAAGAATTTATGAATATCTTTCATGAAGATTTTGACATCTTATGGTGTCTCTTTTTATCCTTTCTCTTTTCCTCTTCCTCTCATTATGTGTGTGTTGTTCCTAAACTTTTTCAGGGTAAACCAAATACATGATATTCTTTTACCCTTAAGTATTTAAATGTGTATTTTCCAAAAGCAAGGAAAACTCTTACATAACAGTGCAATCATAAAAATCAAGAAATTGACATTGATACAATACTGTTCCCTAATCCACAGATGGTGCAAACCTTGTTCAGTTTCACATTGTCCCAACATCACACTGTTCTTAAAAGCAAATGAAAATCCAAGATCATGTATCTAATTGTCATGTCTCTTCAGCCCCTTTAATTCTGAAATAGTTTTGAGTCTTTCTCTTTCATCACACTGACAGCTTTGAAGAGCACAGGCCAATTATTTGATAGAATAACCATCAATTTGGGTTTGTCTGATGTTTCTTCATGGTTAGATTCAGTCTGTTCACTTTTGTAGAAATACTACAGAAACGCTGTCACATCTTCTTCGACGCATCACTATGAGGAACAACTTGTTGTCAATTTCATAATGGAAAATAGTATTTTTGATTATTTGGTTAAGTTGGCATCTTCTGTGTTTTGTCATGTTAAGGTTATAATTTCACCATTTGTAATTAATAAGTAGCATGTGTTATGGTTTGGATGTGAGGTGTGTCCCCCAAAAGCTCAAGAATAAGACAATGCAAGAAGGTTTAGAGAAATGAGAGTATTTAACACAATCAGTGAATTAAAACCCTGATGGGATTAACTGAGTGATAACTGAAGGTGGGTAAGGTGTGGCTGGAGGAGATGGGTCCCTGGGGGTGTGTCTTTGGGGACATATATTTTGTATCTGGTGTGTGGAGTCTCTACTTTCTGGACATCATGTGAGCCACTTCCTGACGCCTCTCTCTTCTGCCATGATGTTCAGCCTTCCAGATACACAATCACATCATCATAGAGACAGTTTTATTTCCTCTTTTCAACTTTGAGTACTTCCAAAGTGAGTTATCTTTTCAAATTGTATTAAAGGATACCTCTGGTACAATGCTGAAGGGTAGCAAAAACAATAAGATATCTTGGCTAATTTCTAATACAAGTGAGAAACAACTTGTGTGTTTCCCCATTAAGTAAAATTTTGGTTTTAAGGTTGTGTGGGGGGGATGGGGAAGGGAGGAAGGGAAGGAGGCAGGGAGGGAGATAGAGATCATATTATTAGGTTGACCACTACTTTCTATTTTAAATTTTCCTGGAATGGATGATAAATTTTGCCAAAGCTTTGTTCAGTATCTTTGAATTTTAAAAACAAATGTTTGCTTTTGCAGCACTGTGAAAGACTGGATGAGAAGTGTACACAAATAATTAATAGTGAAGCATCTTTGAAATTCACTTGACATTTTCTCCACAAGTTGGATAATACACAGAAATCAAAACATCTATTCTTTAAAGTTACAAGTCTTTACTCTCTAATCAAGGAATAAACATACATATAGAAAAGTTATGGATGGATATCATTATACAAAGTACATGTATGAAGACTTGAATTGGGTGTCAACATACTGTATATACAGAGATATGAAAAACTGTGGTATATATGTGTATTAAGAATTGTAATGTAAAAAAAAATACAAAGTACATGTATAAAGGCATAAATTGTTGTGAACATACTTTATATTCAGAGATTTGAAAAATTGTTTTCTTTATGTGTAATAAGAATTCTAATGCATTCCACTGCTGTCATGCATTTTTTAAAAATAAAATCAATAAAATATAAAAAGAAATTGCCACAGGGGGTGGAAATAAAATAAAATATGTGATATAAATAAATAAATAAATAATTATTAAAAAAGAAGTTATATGACAATATTGGCTTTTATAAATATTTGAAAATTCCATATATGAAATCATGTTTGGGGAAGGATAATTATATAATGTGATTATCCTATAATGCAGTCATTAGTTTTGTCCTCCAAATAGCACACAAAGAGATTCTATTATATAAACCACAGTTGAAGATAATTTATGATACCAATTTTCTAGGGTTACAAGATAACTGCAATTTAAAAACACAATGATTTAAATGAAGTATAATTAAAAACACTATGTAAATGAACAGGATTCCAGTTAACCCAACCTACAACACACTTCCCAGCACAGCTGGACTGACTCAGTTGCACACAACAACTATGGCATGGTGGTAGGGTAAACTCCAAGGCACCCCTAGCAGCCAGTGTAAATGAACAACAGCAACAGGCACCAATATGGATGAATTGCAGCAAGATAAGTAAAGAATAAGACCAGAAAGATGCCCACAGAGTGATACTTACTTGACACTTAGAATCTGCAACAAAACAGTTTAAAAAGAAAAGTCAGGCAATTATGAGCAGAATTCACGATTACCTTGGGATGGAGCAAGCAGAAGAGAAAGGCAATAATACAGTGAAAGGTAGAACTTGTAAAAATAGTTTTCATGGTACAATATGTTCATAAATTCCTAACACATTATTTACAATTTAAGTAAATTAATTCAAAATAAATCACTAAGTAAAAGCAGGCCATTTATGCACAAAAAGTAATGTTCTGCTATCTGAGAAGGCTGGGAAGTGTATTACAAAATGAAATGGTATGACAAAAGTCACATGGCTACCATATAGCTTACTCTTACTGATCCC
Source organism: Spermophilus citellus (assembly GCF_964194105.1). NCBI lineage: Eukaryota > Metazoa > Chordata > Mammalia > Rodentia > Sciuridae > Spermophilus > Spermophilus citellus. The sequence continues at coordinate 165,796,622 of NC_138183.1, read as the reverse complement.
CCCAATGTTCTGCAATGCACTAACATGAAAATGTTATCCTTGAAGACATGGCTAGGATAAAAATGGTCACCCATAACAAGAAGGGCCTGTAGTTTGCTCTCCTAAAAGAGTCCACATATTTAAGCCATTACTTTCTCATACACAAATAATTAGGTGAAGTGTGTTACTGATAAATATGCAAATCTCATTGCTCTAATGACCCACTAACTATATTTGGCTATATAAGCAGAGGAGTTTAGCAAACTACATAAAGTCTATTTGGACCTTTCAGCTTTTTAATTTTTATTGGTACTAAGTCAAAGGGACATATATTCCCTTTCTTCCCGGTTGTTAATATGAGGTTTACTTACGTAGTAGAATAATTTTTATCCTTTCAAAAGCTGGGTAGTTGTCTTCAAGTTGAACTGTCTGTCACTTGTTCCTCTCTGTTGTGTTGTCATTACACCTGGTATATGTCTCTCTCATGCCCACTGCCAGGCACTTTGGTTGTCTCTCCTCTCTTAGACTAGTTTCAAGGAGATTTTTCCATGCCTTTTCTATCACACTTTAAGTAGTATTTCACACCTGAATTATTTCAATGTTCTCTTACCAGTAATTCCTCCTAATAGGTCTAGGTTCTATGCATCTACCATTTAAACTATTCCCAGAGATGTTTATTATTACAATATTATTAATTTTTAGTGTGACCTTCAGCTTGCAAACCATCAAATGCTTTCAATTAGGCCATAGAGCAATGTTTCACCTGCTGTTGCAGAGGCAGTCTCAGAGGTCTGCAAGTTTTATATGAAAACTTTTTGAATTCTATGTTTTCACTTCAGATTCATCTTTTAAAAAATCAATATAAATGCATGCTGGAATTTTTAGTTCAGTTTTTCTTAACTTTGCAATATACTGGAATCTGTAAGGAAGCTTCAAAAAATATCAATTCAAGGAAGCTCTCACATCCAGATAATATATCTGTTCTGAAAGATTGGCCTAACACCTTCAGGAACTTGGACTATATTCACTAGGCATTGGGTTTCTGTAGAAGCGGGAAGAATGAAGAATTCTTTTAAGAATGGAGAAAGACAGGGGAGATTTATATTTGAAAAAGCATTTACAGCAGCTCTGTGGATTAAATGCCTAGTAATGATCCTGTAGTCAGGGAGGTCAAGATGAAGGTACTGAGGTCATCCAGGTTAAAAATGAGAAGGGCCAGAATTAAGGCAGTGGGTACAAAAAGTAAATATGAAAGAGTGAGATGTTATGGAGTCAAGGAAATATAGTTAGGCAAACTCTGGCTTGGACTGCCCCTCCCACATACACCAAAACAAAATAAACAAACAAATAAAAACAGGGAACAGTAGGATTTGGAGAGAGATAAGTGTGAGATAATGAGTTCAATGTTAGATGCAGATTTTTTGACATGCTTGAGGGACACGTCCAGGTGCAGAAGTCATGAGGAAAATTAAAATTAAAAATGAATAGAAGAGTGAAACTTTGTCAGTGTGCATGATTGTGCAAAATATCATAGCTTCTTTCATTGTTTGATATCGCTTCAAGATCTCCCATTCCAAGGGATAACAGGGGAAAAATATCTTGCTAATTGAATACATTTCAGTGTTTTCAGTCGGAGTGTTATGGAGTGTTATTTTGTTATAATCAAGCTTTTACAGATAAGTATTCAATCAATTCAAAATTCAGATTCCCTAACATTTTTTTTTTTACTCTGTCTTTCAAAATGGCATCTGGATAAAGTAGAACCTTATGGGGCTTAGGAAGTTGTTGTGGGAGCTGTGAAGCTGCCCTGTGGTCTCTGCAGGCATGTCCCCTGGCCTCTCTTGTCTCAGAGTACTGATCACAGGGAATGTGTGGTGATGCTGTTGGTCCTCTGATCTTTGAAGTGGATTTTCATTTGTTAGGGGACTTTGGACCTTGCCATTGTCTCTCAAGTCCTGCAGTCTCAGTGTCTGTTTCTGACCACTGGTCTGCACTAGTCAGCCAGCCTACAAAGCACATTCTTGACCAATGGGTGGGCTGGAGGGCTGTGCTGTGGGGAATTCTCCATAGAGCACTCAGCTCTTGTGACCATATAACCAGAAGCACTAATTCAGGCTGATTTTATGGGCATCGTCTTTAATTAGGGCTTCCCTATTGTTTTTGAGACCAGATGGACAAGTACCTCACAGATCCCACCAACTCTATGTCCTAGGAAACCAGCCACTAGCTACCCAGTTCTCAGATTCCTCTTTTTCTAGTACAATTTATTTGTAATCTGAATTTCCCCCTCCCTCCTTTCTTTCTCACTCCCTCCCTCCCATCTCTTCTTCATTCACAGATTCTTTTACCCGTTCCTTATATCTGGTAGGGATCTCCAAAATTTACTTCCTTCCCAAGGTGGTACTTTTCTTTCTCCCTACTTGGACCATATTGCATAGGAGGAACACATTGGGGAGTGGGGGGAAGGAAAGAAAGAAATTCATAAAGGGAGATGTCTCAAGAAGTATTTCAAAAATTAAAAATATCTTTACTTTCCTCAAAATAACTTCATGAGCATTTTTAACCTTCATTTTAATGATTAAGAAACTGAGACTCAACAAGATTTAGAAACTTCCCACTTTAACAGCACAGCAGCCAGAAGTTAAACCAGTTACAGAGGACTTCAAAGGATTATGTATTTCCACTGCTCCAAGCTGACTTGGAGGGCCACCAAAGTAGGACACAGGTGGCAGTGCAGATCCCAGCTCTACCTCTGAGCATGTACAGAAGGAGATTTCACAACTTCAAAAGGGTTGCATTCCAGCACTTGCCTCTGCCCCCTCATTGCCTTACTGTTGCCCAAAGGCAGAGTAAAGATGGCTCAGTGTCTTGGTGGCCTTGGCATTTTAGTGAGCATCTGCTCTCTTTTTATCTACTAATCTCTACTTTGAAAGGATTTATTTCTATTTTTCTTGTCATTGTCTATTTGCTTTTCAGTGCTGGTGATCAGACCAGGGCTTCATACATGCTAAGCTTGCACTCTACCACTGACATACATCTCCCACCCAAAAGCATCTACTTATTTTTCCGAATAGCTTATTATTTAGTCCATGTGGTTTAGCTCCTCATTCTGAAAGTCCAACAAAATGTCATCTAAAATTCTTATGTGTTAACGTCAATCAATGTGCAATTAATGTTGACTTCAGAAGCCATCCACCACATATTATTTCATCTTTTTTTTTTGGGGGGGGTGCTTACCAGGGATTGAACTCAGGGGCACTCAAATGCTGAGCCATATCCTCAGCATTTGATTTTTTTTTTTCACTGAGTTGCTTAGCAACTTGCTGTTGCTGAGGCTGGCTTTGAACTCACAATCCTCCTGCCTCAGCCTCCTGAGCCTCTGGGATTACAGGCATAAGCCACCAAGCCTTGAAAAATATTATTTCATCTTAATAAGCAGATTATATTTCCACCAAAAACTAGTCTTAATTATTCCCACAGTATAAAATAGTTAATATTATATGTTTAGCTGTTGACAAAGGAGGGAAGAAATACTATTTTGGGTTATTCTATACATTCTATATATGTTTCCTAAATATCAACATTTTATAATGTGCAGGCACAAAATTAACATTGTGTAGGTTTATTTGTACTTAAAGCTTCCATTTATCCCTGGCAGTCTAAGCAGTGTATTTTTCCTTGTGATGCTCCTTAAACTGTCCCTTGAGTATGCCTTTAAAACAATTGGTTAAGTTGCTATTTTTACTACAATAGATAGTGTTAATTTTTTCCAATTCTGAAAATCTAAAGGACAGACAAGGAAATATTTAAAAAAAACCCTCATCCAGTGAATTCAAACCAATGTAGATGTATTAGCTTAATAATTCAGGCTCCGCTCTTCTGTCAAGTGTGAGGAAGAGTCTGCCATACTAACTTAGTGAGCTCATCATGAAGTATAGGTGACAATATTTACTCAAGATAGACATATGAAATTGTAATAAGCCCCTAAACCACCTTACCCTCTTCCAAAAATGATATAAGTAATTATAAAATTATTAGTACCCTGGATTTCTTGAATGGATATGCTAATTCTAGACTAAGGGCCACTTTGATCCCTTTAACTCATGGTTTGTCCATCCTTACCAGCATGCACAGGGTCAGAGTACTTCTAATCTGAAAAATTAACTTTTACATAAATACCTATGTGTCACCACATCTATAAATAAATTTTTATGGCAAAGATATAAAGAAGGCTCAAATATGATTTAATCCCATTTGTGCATAAATCTCTTAGCAGAGCAACGGACCTTCATAAATTTATGTTTTGTACATGCTCTGAAGTATATGCCACGCTCTTTGAATTAAAAGATAATAGTGAATTAGACAAAGGGGAATAAAGAGAAGAGAGGGTGATAGGAATGGAAAAGAGAGAGGAATGAATCAGACCTAACTTTCCTACGTACACAATGAATACACCACAGTGAATATCAACGTCATGTATATCCACAAAACTGGGATCCTAATTAGAATAAGATATACTAATTATTTGTATAAATATGTCAAAATAGACTCTACTGTCATGTATTACTAAAGCAAACAAATAAAAAAGGTAATAGTGCTGATAGTTTCTTTCATTTGCCTACAAGTGTGGCTGAAGAGCTTGATGAGTTACTTAGTCCCAGTCACTAATTCCATGCTACATGTCACTAAATGAAGTAAAAAGAAGATTGTTGTAGTGTGCCCTCTTTAGAGAAAAGAAAGGAATTTTATGTCTGCTTCATTACAATCAGTTGTTAACATTGTTCTGATCTCAAGACAGTATCTCCAAATACAACAATTCATTACCTCTTTGGTTTTTTAGCACTTCAGTCTTTCAGTGGTACCAACAAGAGAATAAATGGCTTGATATACATGTGTATCAGCAGTAGATAAATGATGTTAAGTTGAAAAAAATTACTCCAAGTGTTGTCAACCTTCATCAGATCTGAAGAAGAGGCTAAAATTTCAAGTACTTTGAAACCATGTAGGCAATTTAGTTGTTATGTATGATCCATCTTGTCCATTGATTCACTAAGCAAATATTTATCAACAGTCACTCTGTTGAAGCATGGTATTAGATGTTAGGAATATCATAGTGAACTAGGTACAGGGATTGTCCTAATAAAGCTGGGAGACTAGTGGGCTTTCAAAATTGAAGCAAGTTCTCTGCCACAAAGGGGCAATTATGACTATGTTGTTCACCTTTAAAGGAAGAGAGGGAGCAAAAGCATGGACAGAAGGTTGTTTGAATGAAGCCACTGAAACAAAATAAAAACAAGCTTCTAGTACTAGAAATAAACTATTTTAGAGTACTTCACATTCCATGCAATCAAATTTACCAACAAAATGTCTTGTACTTGGTGCTACAGGGAGTCCAAAGAATAACCTTGTCTTACAACATTTTATTGTTTAATTAGGAAACCATGAATTATTCAAGGTAGGATTCAATTTAATTGTTAAATGGGTGGTACAAGCAATAAAGCACTACAGAAAATAACTGAAAGAGTGATCACTGGTGTTCTTTTTTTCATAATAAGTACAACAGTATGACTAATATTTCTGTCGATAAAAGCAATCATGCTAAGGATTATATGAGAATGAAGAACCAAAGTAGCAAATCTTTAATGTATTAAAACCAATTACACTCTAAACTAAGATCAATGAATGACAAATTACAGAGCTGAACTTTTTATTTTATGAGTTTTATCTTCACTCAAAGAAAATATGGAAAAGCATGGACATGAAATGCCTACCTTTCATATCATGATAGCTTATCATAAGAAAACAACCGTGTAGGTTATGTACTGAGTACAGATTACATCACAAACATTCAACAAATCATTACTGAGTCTCCTAAGTGTGACTGTGTAATCACAAGATGGGAATTGTAGCTACATGAAAGAAGCAAAATAAATGCTACAGGGATTTCAGACAAGCCTGCTACTGCAGACACATCACCAACCTCCCCTTCTCTTCCCAACCCCTTCCATTGCAGAGCCCCCAATCCACTCTAAGGACACAGGAATCAGCGAGCAATTATGAAGGGCAAGAAAAGTATTTGTGGAAAACAAAGCATTTAATCTCGATTTCAAAATATGAAGAAGTTAGACCTATGCAGATGGTAGTGATTTGGGGTAAATTAAAAAAAAATAAAAGCAAACACTAGGCTCGACAGAAAAGCAATTAAAATGAAAAGAATGAAGATTTATAGGAAACATATTCAAGACTTATGTACCAACAAAGAGTAGCATGACTTTGGACTTAACTTCCAGATATTTAGAATTAGTTAGGCAGTCAAATTTCCTAAAAGAAAGGGTTATCTAAAAGATAACTTCTTATCTTATCTGCTTCTTAAATTTTCTTATTAAATAGAAACTAGAATTTTTTTCCCAATTCTCTAGGCACTGAACCTAAATGTGACTGCTTTTACAAATTCCATGAAAAGTTCATTAAAATTTGAATTTTACTTTAAATCAAGGATGCATTAATATTAACATGATAGTTTATAATACCTTTCAGGAAACAAATAGACATCTTGGTTAAAAAACAAAATATACTTGCAATGAGTCTAAAATGTCTCAAAAAAGGGCTGAATTGATGAGATTTGGCATTCACTGAATATCTGTTTAATTATCTAGAAAATGTATTGGTTCCCTATCAGCCTCACATGAATATACTCTGACATATACTGAAAAAGAAAAAAAAAAAAACAGCTTCTAGGATGCCCTTTATTTGTGATCCTTGTTATAACTCCTTTTGTTATTTGTTTGGTACTAGGGATTGAACCCAGGATTATTTTACCAGTGAACTACATCCCCAGCCTTTTTTTTTTTTTAAGTTTTTAGTTTGTGACAGGGACTCACTAGGTGGTTAAGAGAGTTCTAATTTCCTGAGGCTGCCTTTGAACTTGGAATCCTCCTGCCTCAGCCTCCTGAATCACTGGGATTAGTTTATTGCTGTTGTATAGCATTTTCACATGTTGGTTACCAGTATGACCAACAGATATTGAAGAAGTGACTGTGCACAGCTTCTGAGAATGTGCACTGAAAGATATGCCAGTTTCCATGCTAGCCTCTTAGGTGGCTCTCTCTAGTCTGCAACCAGCTGCCTTGTTATAAGGGGACTCAAGCATGCCTATGGAGAAGCCCATATGGGGAAAAGATGCAGATACCAATCAACTACCAGCACCAACCTGCCAGTTATGTGGGTAACCAATGTGGAGACAGATTCTCCAGACTCAGGTAAATTTGCAGACAACTATAGCCTTCACTGACCGCTTAACTGCAACTTCTGAAAAGAACCAGAGTGAGAACTGCCCAGAAACCATCCTAAATTCCTGACCTATAAAAACTGTAAAGGATAATACATCATGCTAAGTGAAATAAGCCAATCCCAAAACATCAAAGGCTGAATGTTTTCTCTAATATGTGGATGCTAATTCACAGTAAGGCCAGAGAGGAGGGTACTAGAGAAGAATAGCATTACCTTAGATTAGGTAGAGGGAAGTGAAGGGAGGGGAAGGGATGTGGAAATAGAAAAGATAGAAGAATGAAACAGACATAATTACTTTATGTATATATGTGGCTGCATGACCAATATAATTCTATAACATGTACACTCAGAAAAATGAGAAATTATATCACATCTAAGTATGATATATCAAAGTATATAAAAGCATAACTAATTAAAACAAATTTAAAAAAATATAATACATGTTTTTTCTTTTTGTTTTCTTCATTTTATAAAGACATTTTTTAAAATCAGTTTTAGGTGTACAGCAAAACTGAGAAAAAAGTAGAGATATTTCCCATCTACCCCCTACTCCCACATAGGCATACTCCCCTGTTATCAATATTACCCACCACAATGGTACATTTGTTACAACTAGTTGTCACCCAAAGACCTCAGTTTACATTAGAATTCTCTATTAGTGTTGTATATTTTATAAGTCTGTACAAATACCTATGATGCCTATGGATACATATCCATAAGTATAGTATTTTTTAGTATAATTTTTTATTGGTTTTATTTTTTGAATACATGACAGCAGAATGCATTGTAATTCTTATTACACATATAGAACAATTTTTTGATACCTCTGTTTGTATATAAAGTATGTTCACATCAATTCATGTCTTCATACATGTACTTTGGATAATGATGTCTATCACATTCCACCATCCTTGCTAATCCTCTGTCCCTCCTTTTCCTCCCACCCCTCTTCCCTATCTAGAATTCATCTCTTTCTCCCATGCTCTCCCTCCCTTACCCACTATGAGTCAGCCTCCTTATATCAGACAAAACATTTGGCATTTGTATTTGGGGGATTGGCTAAATTTACTTAGCATTATCTTCTCCAATGCCATCCATTTACCTGCAAATGCCATGATTCTATTTTATTTTATTGCTGAGTAAAATTCCATTGTGTATATATGCCACATTTTTTAATCCATTCATCCATTGAAGGTCATCTGCATTGGCTCCATAGTTTAGCTATTGTGAACTGTGCTGCTATAAACATCGATGTGGCTGTGTCCCTGTAGTATCAAAAAAATAAAATATTTGGGAATCAACTTAACAAAAGAGGTGAAAGATCTTTACAATAAAAACTACAGAACTCTAAAGAAGAAATCAAAGAAGACCTTAGAAGGGGGAAAGATCTACCTTGCTCTGGGATAGGCAGAATTAATATTATCAAAATGACGATACTTCCAAAAACACTATACAGATTTAATGCAATTCTGGTCAAAATCCCAATGGCATTCCTCATAGGAATAGAAAAAGCAATCATGAAATTCATCTGGAAAAATAAAAGACCCAGAATAGCTAAAGCAATCCTTAGCAGGAAGAGTGAAGCAGGTGGCATCACTATACCAGACCTTAAACTATACTACAGAGCAATAGTAACATAAATATAGTATTATACTGAATACTTTTACCATCTAAAAATCCTATGTGGTTGACTTATTTAACCCTCCTTCCTGCTAAGCCCTGGTGAAAACTCATCATTTTACAGTCTGCGTAGCTTTGCCTTTTCCAGAATGTCAGATACTTGGAATTATATAGTATGTAGTATTTTCAGATTAGCTTCTTTTACTTGGTAATATGCATTTAAATTTCTGTCATGTCTAGTCATAGCTTGACAGTTCATTTCTTTTTATGCTGATCATCACTAATCCAGCATTGTCTGGATATAAAAAAAATTATCTATTCACCCACTGAAGGGCATCTTGGTCACGTCCCAGTTTTGACATTGTGAATAAAGCTGCTAAATATCCACCTTCAGGTTTTTGTCTGGACACGAATTTTCAACTCCTTTTGGGAATTACCCAAGAGTTTCTAATTTTCTTATGCCATTAACTTTTAGGACAGATTGTTATGCACAATAGATAAGTAATGCATAAGTGATACAGATGACAAATTGTTTTTTGCTTCTTTATGAACTATGTCAAGGCAATACCTGAAAAAGCACTGTGTATAATCCTCACAATATGCAGATGGAGCTATGTTTTTCAGTCTACTGCTGATAGAAAATTCACTGTTAATCTTCTTGGTAAGAGGTGAAGTCGCTTGTTTTATGTGACAGATTGAAAAATTCTCTGAATCACTGTTCAGTTTGTTTTTTAATGTCTTGGAAAAATAAGCCATCAAAAGTTATTTTTATTTCACTAAGAAACCTATAATTTCTATCAAATCCAAATGAACTAAGAACCATAAGGATACATAGTCCCTATCATCAGCTCTCTTCATCCAACTATAAAATTTCAGTTTTATTGTAGTAATGTTGATATAAACAGTAAAAAACACTTCAGTTTTGCAATTGCAGCTGTGGATAAGACTATTTAGCTATAAAAATATGCACAATAAACCAAGTTTATGAGAACAAGGAGATCAGCCATTTATATAGAACTTTGCTTTTTGTCATCATATCCCATATTTTCCTTTTCAGAGAAAAACAACGCTTCAAATCCAAATTTAAGCATTTTAACCACTTCTCTTACCTCAATATATATGTTCCTAAAATGTTTCAAAATTCATATCAAAATTCATTAAAATTTATATAAAAAATAAGATATTTATATTGTGTTTAAATATTCCATTGAAGACACTAAGAGAACCACAGCTGAATTCTTTAAGGCAGATAGGTCTCAATCAATGTAGCATTGGACTTGATGGAGTCTATTGAGTTTCCAAATATTTGCTGTTTATGGAGCTATTAATTATTGCCAAACTTTCCATGAGTTGCTTATCAATCATAAAATACAAAGTTTAATGTATCTTTGTTAATGTCATTCCATATATTAAGAAATTAAAATGTTAACTTTGAGATCTCCCAAATCAAATAAGTACACGGGCACAAACTGAAGCTCTCAATTAGCTGTTTAGGATATTCTCTGCTGGTATTAGGGGAGGGTGTTTTCCTTTCTGAGTGGCTACCTCTTTTTAATTCAGAAGAGTTCAACCTTTCCCATTATTTTCACCAGATTTCTTTCCATAAGTGAAAATTACTCATTTTCAAAAGTCATTCTGAAAATGCCCTTAAATTAAAAGAAAGTCAATATTTTCTGGGTTTGGTTATATGTTTTCATCATATAGATTAATATTTTCCTTTCAGTTACTAAAAATTCTAGTGCTTTTTGCTCAAAATTTGGATTTTCAGTTTGTCTTAAAGATCAGTACAAACCACTAGCATTAAGGCTTATTATATCAACTGCCACCAAAATATGAATTTGAAACAATTTAATAGGTATATATAAGACATAGAGACATCAATTTTGAAGGAAAAATGGCATCAGATAACCTAGTATCCTCTGGGAAATGTTTCAGATAATGGACATAGAAAAGTTCATTCTGAAGGTGCTGAAGGTTAAAATCCCATCCACAGGTTCCAACACAGCCATGTAACTGCAGACTCAAAGCTGCACCTCAAACTTTGATGTGACACTAAAGAAGGATATGTATGGATGAAAGCATCCATGTCACAAATATGCACTCAGTTCCTGGGCTCTCTCCAGCACTCTTCTACTCTATGAAAGCAGCAGCGAGGGCACAGGGATATCTGCACCTCTCGAGCTCAAGCCTTACCCACAGGTGATGCTCCAACACAGAAACAGCAAATGTGCACTGGTAGCAAGTGTTCAGATGAAAACCAAGCAGTAGAGAACCAAGAACATGACCAAGAAGCAGTTTCATACAAATGGTCAAGTGCTCTAAGGAAAGGCTGTTTAATCTAAGATTAAATGAGATGACAACTGAAGAAATCTAAGGATATGATTTCCAGGAAAAAGAGAAGGTTGGGCTGGGGATGTGGCTCAAGCGGTAACAAGCTCGTCTGGCATGCGCGGGGCGCTGGGTTCGATCCTCAGCACCACATAAAATAAAATAAAGATGTTGTGTCCACCAAAAACTGAAAAATAAAAATATTTTAAAAATTCTCTCTCTCTCTTCTCTCTTCTCGCTCTCTCTCTCTTTAAAAAAAAGAGAAGGTTGGTACAAAGGCTTCAAGTTCAGTATATTGAAGAAATAGGAAGAAGAGTGTAGTCAAAACATAATAAGGAGAGGGCAGCAAGCCTGAAATGCAGGTGGTGACAGATTTATTTATGGCAATGTTTACCAAACATATTCTCTGAACCATTTACAATCTTTTACAAAATTAGATTCATATATATGCATTTAATTTATATATACAAATTTTATTATTACATAATACTTTTATATAATATATGTGTATATCTATACAAGATATTTATTCACACACAACAGTAGAAGGTTACTACATATTATATCATTTCCATTATAATAACTTACATACCCATATACCTTTTAAAACAAGGAAATTGAGTTAATGGACTACTATTAACTCAGATGTAACTGATAAAATAAACTAGATCTTATTAAAATTCATCAGTTTTCAGTTCAGGAGGCTGAGGCAGGAGGATCACGAGTGCAAAGCCAGCCTGAATAAAAGTAAGGTGCTAAGCAACTCAGTGAGACTCTGTCTCTAAATAAAATACAAAATAGGGCTGGGGATGTGGCTCAGTGGCTGAGTGCCCTTGATTTCAGTCCCCAGTACCCCCACCCCCTAAAAATTCAACAGTTTGTACTTCTTTTGGAATAAATGTTATTAAATTACCTCCCTCGTGTAGATCTGTATAACCACATTACTGTGTTCCATCACGACAAAGAAGATCCCTGTGTTACTCCCTGACTCTAGTCTTAGCTGCTGGCAACCACTGATGTTGTCCTCCATTTTCCACTTTGAGAATGTTATATAAATGGTATATAAATGAGGTTTTCTTTCAATCAGCACAATGCCCTTGAGATCCACTCAAGCTGTTGCATGTATCAATTGTTCATCCCTTTAATTGCTGAGTAGTGTCCTGGGTAGGCATGAAGCCCAGTTTGCTTATCCATTCACCCACTGAAGGACATTTATTTATCTTTATAGTCCTAAAAATTATTGAAAACTCAAGTAGCTTTTGTTTATGATGCTAGAAATTGAGAGAAATTTTAAAATCTTAGTTTTAATTAGCTTAAAATAGCAGTAACAAAACTCATTACAAAATACCTATATTTTTCAAAATGAAAGAAATTGGTAAAAAGAATGTCATTGTTTTACATGTTTAAGATGTACTTGCTGTCTGGCTTGGCAGAAGGCTTCTGGATTCTCATATCTCCTTCTGCATTAAATGTGTTAGACTATCACATGTCATGTGAGCTCTGTGGTTACAGAGATGTGTATATGTGAACCAACTTAATAGACATATATTCCACATGTTCATGAGAGAATGAGACAGGAAAAATAATGTCCTAGTATTAAGCTTAGTATTATAATGAGAAGTGTTTTGACCTCATGGAACTCCCTGTAAAAGCCTCAGGGACTCCAGGGAATTCCTGAGTCACTGAGAACCACTGAGTTACGTCTTGAATAACCAAGAGTTTGGATTTAAAGGGAAAGGAGGTCCATTGTAGAGTCTTAAGCCAGAAGGAAAAAGCTTTGATTCATCTTTTGAAAGAGCACTCTTTTGGATTCATCGTGCAGAATGAAAGTAAAGGCTAGTGACAGCAAAAGATGTAGCAGAAGAGGGTGGTCTAAGGGCAGGGGTGGCATTGACCAGGGGACTAGATGCTCCCCTAGAAAATGACAAGTAGTTTGGACTACAGGGTTAATAGCAAAAACAGCACTATGTATAGTGATTTCGTACATCTTTAGTAAGTAGAGTCTATACACCTTCCTGATTGAAGCAGATATGGGAGATGAAAGAAGGAGAAGAAATAAGGATAATTCGTATATTTTGTACCTGGGTTGTACTGTATGGAGAAATCCTGGAGGAACATCAAGTTTTAGGAAAATTTTGCAAAAAAATAGAAAAGTGTGTACATTGAATGAGATGTGTATTTCCTCCCTCTCCCTTGCCCTCCCTTCCTTCTTTTCTTGCTTCGTCAAGGCTACTAATAAATTGATGGTGCATCTTGTCATCAATGACATCTCATATTTAAGGGATCACATTATTTTTTATTCCAGTATAGTCTAAAAACAGATTAACACGAAGTATAGACTTCAAGAGCAGTTTTACAAGTAGGAATGCACAAATTTTTAATGATTCCATTTTTCCTCTCAGTGTTGTTGGTATCTTAGTTAGAAATAAACACAGCGTCAAGTTTTCAAAGACCAAAGGATATTAACATTAGGTAAACACATCACCCAAACACTATAATAATACTCATTTTTTTTCCAGATACCTATCTTATTCAATTCCCTTAGAGGATGTTATGCAAACAAAATTATTTTATTGAAGTGAAAAGAGAGGCAAACAGTTAGACCCGGATGTAAACAGAGAAGACTCGGCACAGGCAACATAATTAGTGTCCCTGTTGCCAAGTAGATCAGATAACAGATCCAAGTCATGGCAGATGTAGAGTCCATATCCTTCAAGAATAAATTATAAGCACAGAAGTAGAATTAGTGGTCTTTATAATGCAGTGCCTGTTACTCAACTGATTGAGAGAGAAAGAACATTTCCCTCTTGTAACTAGGTTCTTAGGGCTTTTATTTTTCATCTTTTCAATGTGCCTGACACAAGGTCTTAAGAAACAAAATCTATCCCTAAATTACCTAAATTATGATCATGCAGAATCCAATATGGAGCCATTTTCCCACAAACTTCTGTTTACTCATCCCTTCCTCGTCTTCCCCTAAATCAGTAGCGAGTAGTAGAATCTAAGATTCAGGATTCCCAAGGGGCAAGTTTTGAAACATTTTACCTTCCACACAATAAAACCCTGAAATATGAGAATAATTTGAATAGATGATAAATGCTGAGAGCCAGAGAATAAATCATGCTGGATTTGGAGCCACAGTAGTAAAGCAGGAGAATCGGGAGAGCATCTTCCCCTCTCTGAAGCACAGAGATAGAACACTGGGGAGGCAGTGATAGTAAGGTTGGAGCCAGACTTGTCAAAGTGACACTGTCAAGCAAGAATTCATAGTTAACCATGATGTGTTCAGTTTTCTACATACCTTGGTATCTTTTTATGTGAGACTGATGTTAGAAATCCCAATTTTATAGAAAGTAATAATTCACTTGTAAGATTGATATAGCAACATACAGAACTTCAATTGTATCAGGTCATTCTTACTCTTGTAAGAATTACATCGACTGATGTTCAGCCACCCTCATGGAAGCTATTCTCTCCACCCTATGGATGAAGCCATGGGTCACAGCAAGACTAAGAGGCTCTTCCATTATTGGCCAGGTAGTAAGAGTACCTAGACCTGAAATTCTATGCACTTTTGATCTTACGGTAAAGCCTTCTCCACATGAAGAATTTATCAATTTAAATAAAACAGCTTTCCAGATACATGTGAAGCATAATCAATTTGTCATAACAAATTTAACACAACTTATCACTATCATACCTATCACAATATTGCAAAGGAAACATAATTGCACAGATTCAGCTAAAACTGACCACTGCTCTCTAGATACAGACTTGTCAGTTCACCTGTCTCAGAACCAGAGAGTAGAGTAGAATATACAACTCCCTCCTGCCAGTTAATGAAGATCAACAATGAGATACATTAATGTACCTATCAATCAAATCTATAAGTTTTAGAAGATTGATTAGAGTGTCATCATTTTCTTGAAGAATGGTGATGGAAGGTAGACAAAAAAAAAGATTTTAATTATAACTCCTTTTTCTTTTTCCTCAAAACACTTCTTAGAATTATATTAAACTATTGACAATAATGCAAAAAACTATGCATGTTCCAGAAATAGATTTTTAACATTTTAGGTTTGTGGCCTTCAAGCCTGTACAAAAATTTCCAACTACATTTCAGCATTTATGAACTAATTTTGAGTGCTAAAAAAATGTTTAACACCAAGGTAGAGCATAAAAAAGGGCCTATGGAAAATCTGACTTTAATTGAAAATAAAAACCAACAGTTTCTCAAAATATCATTTTCCAGCAACATTTGCCTATGATGGAAAAAGACAGTGAAATTCAATAAATGACTCTGTTTATCTTCTGTGATCCTACATCCCAAACAGTCCCAGCACTAAGAAGTGCCTTCCCCCAATTCTGCCTGGAATGTGCTACACTATTGATCTCCCGGGTCCTCCCAGAGGCAGTGCACGCAGATGTTGCAGTAGTCATTGTGTCTATGATGCAGTTTATATTATGGCTCTGAACAGATGTAGTAACTTGGCCTGCAACTAGTGTCTCAAAAGCCCCTCAGGCAAACTATCAGGTCTAGTGTTGAAATCCTAAAGCATTCCCCAAGGCCTCTATGTCAGTGAAAGTGATGTAATTTACACAGCTATACAGCTGATGCCTTAGGTGTGAAAAGAAGCATTGTAAATTGTAGAGTCTCTCTAACAGTTTTTGGACAAAACCATGCTCGTGTATATGTGCATAAGCACACTGCAGAAATAGTTTTACAAATGGCTATTCAGTAAAACATATTTAGAAATAAAAATAAAATTGATAATTTATTTTTCCTTTCTTAAAAATGAAATGCTTAATACTATAGACTCAACTACAAAAGATTTTCTTCGATTTGATGGGATAGATAAGATACCATTAGGTTTCTAAGGAAGAGATGCCTCCTTAATTCAATACTTTAGGTCTCTCAGCCCTGCTCTACTTCTGCTTGAATCAGACAGAGCTACTATCGCAGCAAAAACTTGACCCAATGAGATTAAGCTAATGGCCCCTGGAGCATGTATTCCCAAACTAATTCACATTTTATTCAGTGCAGCAATAGCGCTTTGAGATATGCATGGCATACTTGCAGGGAAAAGGCTGACAAGCCCGGTTTTATGAATCAGTTCATGCGGTTTTCTGCAATGGTTCCCTCACTATGTCCTATGCAGAGTCCTACTCCTTAGGAGTTAGGTTCCTTGTACTGAGAACAGAGCTTGCACTGTTACATGATCAATAATCATGGTGATTATTATACAACTAATGACTTCATAATCTTAATCTTGACTTGCTTCAAAATCTATATCTCATTGAGAAAATGACCTAATATTCAGGGACTTGCAAGTGCATCAGACCATGGGGATCCAGTAAGCTATCAGAAATAACTGTAATCACATCTCTGAGAATGGAAACACATCTGGCTATCAATAAAGGAAAAGCTGACATTATGAAAGTGTCCCTGGTAAATGTTAATCCAACATTATAAATACTGCTTTCCCATATATTTTCTATATATGAATACCTGAAATTGTAATACCATCCCTTTGAAGTAGGGGTGACCATTTCTAGTCTCCAAGCCTGTAAGTTTAGTAAATCAAGGCTTAGAGACTACAGTGATGTTCCTAAGCACATACCTATTATATATTGGCATCAGAATTTGAATCTCTAGACATATGCCTCCAAAGACAAAGATTTTTCAACTACTTTCTGCGGACTCCTAATCAGTTCTGTAGTTTCTTCATATGTTTAAACTGGCTTATGATTACTTCCCATTAGCAGTAGCCTGTTTCTCTGAGTTTATCAATTCATTAAATGCTTAGGAAAACCTTATGAAAGTGGTCATTTGATTATAGTCAATTGAAAGAAGAGGAAAGGAAAAACCACCTCTTTTGAGAGTTCACTGAACACAGAGCCCACCCCCAATCCAACCTTCATACTCCTCTAAATCTCTAGGTACAAAAGTAGCAAACAATTAGGAACTGGACCTAACACTTTTTAAGATTTTAAAATAAACTTGAATGATATTCTGAGATTAAAAAATATCTCAAAGGATAAGATTTTATAATTAAATCATAAAGTCATGCTCCTAATTCTGGTCATCTTTAAAGATATGTTTGTTATGTGGAGTTATATTCCTAATAAACAAATGAGAAATTATTATTATAATTTTGAGAAACATAATCCCCTTTTTAAAAAAGGTACATCTATGATGTTGAATTTCCTGACATGAGTCAATGTGATGAATAACATAAAAAGTATAAAAGTAAAAAAAAAAAAAGAAGAGAAAAGAAAGAAAAGAAAAATAAAAAAACCCAAAAAACAAAATATAATCATCTTAGGTTTTTAAAAACTTGTCCTGCAGTCTCATTCTTTGGCATGTTTTCATAATTGACCCAAGCAGAGAATGAGTCATTCCACACATGGCGTGGGCTGAGAACATTCCATGTCCAAGGTTTTCCTGTGACATTAAACAATTGCTTAGAAAAGCACACTCACTCCACTACACAATTGTAAAGTGGAGAGTGTCTGTGCTCTCTCAGAGTGTGAATTTTCTGCTATTGTGGTTCCTCAGGTACTAGGTACAGGCATTTATTTAGCTAAAAACCCAGTTTCTCAGGCTAGTTGGCCTTCAAAGAGAATTTGAATTTTCACTGAGAATTCTGGATGCCTTCAAGACAAAAAGGCAAATTTTACTGATAAAATTTTAGGGAAAAGTGGTGTGAGGAGGCAGTGATAGGGAATTTGAATTAGCTTACAGAGGTCAGCCCTGGAAGTGCAGGCATGAACAAACACTCAGACACAACTGTGGCAAGTGACTATAAATCTCTGATGAGAACACAGACCATTTTCCCTGATTAGGTGTCTTCAAACTGAATGCTTTGGTGACAACTGGGTTCTTTTGGGGCCATCCTAATAGTGAGGAGAAAACTGAATAGGAAAAACTCTGCTCTTCTCTCTCATGTTCAACATTTTACTTATTTGGTAAGTTTATGTACCAAGGTTCCAATTAGTATCCTCCTAGTAAGTTTGCATTTTCTCCCACAAGCCTGTCTCAAACCCTCTAATTTCTTCACTTTATCACTTTCAGTAACTGGAACTTCTCTGTTCACTGAAAAAAAAAAAATAAATTTCATGAGGTTTCACTTCTCTCATCAAATTACATCACCAGATTACAAAATGCTATGGGCATCTACCTAACTCCATCTTCCCTTGCAAAGTCCAAAGCCTCCTATTCTTCTGAATCTTATTGTTCTATTGTCTTTTGGCAAAGTCTTTGCTCTTCAGGTTACCTTCTCTCCTTCTAGCCTAGTATCTTCTATCTTAAAAAAATAAATAAAGAAAAAAGAAAGAAAAAAGAACAACAACAACAAAACAAATACATTCTTCTTAATTTTACAATATTCTCCAGTTTTTGCCCACTTTTTTGACTTCTTGTTAGAGAAAAAACCCCAAACCATGAAATTGTCTACACATGCTGCCCTTGTTCGGTCCCTCCCCATGTTTTCTTCTCACGTCAGTCTTACTTAAGTCTTTACTCCATCAACTCTTATTTTAAACAGTTTCTTAAATCTAATTGGATGTGTAACTGATTCCTACATTACCAGCCCTCTCAACAGCGTTGGTTGAGCAAGTTAGCCTCCCCTCTATCTTTATAGCTCTTTACTGGATAGCGTATCAGTTCAACTTGTTGGTTTTCCACTTGGCTCCTCTAGTGTATCAACCCCCACCATCTTTCAATGGCACTCCCCACTTTTCCTTCTCTAACCCAACTTTAAACATTGGAATTCCTTGGCAACCAGTTCTGACCTCTTCTTCTCTTTTCTTTCTGTTCAGTCTCCCTAGATTGTCTTATTCATATCTATACCAAAACTTCCAATATTTATAAAAATATATCAAAATCATGTATTTGAAGGCCTACTTGAGATGCACACTTCTCACACTTACCTTTTCAGTAATTAAACTCTTCGCCTATTACCTCAAAGCTTGTCTTCCCAATCAGGTAAACAGCATTATCATCTACCAAATTATTCACAAGTTATCTACAGCTTACCTTTAAAATCTCTTGCTCTCTCATCAGTTTCACTGAACCATGTGCCAAGTCCCATTCATTTTATCAGCCTTAACTACATTCACATAGACAGTTTTTTAGTTTTCGGTTCAATTGCACTGCCAAATCTTTCATCATGATATCATCTATTACATGGTCTCCTAGCTAGTTCCCCATCCACATTTTACCCCCCTGATCCATACTGTCAAGGGATATTCCTAAAATGTTCACCATATCTTAGAGGTCTCATTTTTAAAGCCCTTTCTTGGCTTTCTAGGAAATTGAAAACAAAAATAAAACTCCTAAATATGCTCACAAAACTTTCCATGACCTGACACCTTCCAGGGTTTCCAACCTTCCTCCCAGTTCACAGTATACCAACCAGACTGGTATTCTGGATACTCAGATGCATCAATATCTTTCCTTCCTTTTCTTTTTTCCTGTAGGTCTCTCTATCTGGGAATCTCTTTAATTTACTTTTTTCTCAATGACTTCTACTTACCCTTCAGATTTCAGTTTTAATATTACATTCTCAGATGCCTTCTCTGACCACCTTTCTTTTTTTTTTTTTTCTTTTTTTTTTTTTAAAGAGAGAGTGAGAGAGAGAGAGAGAGAGAGAGAGAGAGAGAGAGAATTTTTTAATCTTTATTTTTTAGTTTTCGGCGGGCACAACATCTTTGTTGGTATGTGGTGCTGAGGATCGAACCCGGGCCGCACGCATGCCAGGCGAGCGCGCTACCGCTTGAGCCACATCCCCAGCCCTCTGACCACCTTTCTAACCTCAGTATTCTCTCACTCCAATACCTTTATTTATTTATTTATTTATTTATTCTCTCTTTACTCTTTTCTGACATTCAACTAAACTGTAATCTCTATGATGATAATAATTAGATCTTTACTTAATGTTTTATATCTAACACTTAGCACAGTGTACACAGGCTATGCCCCCAAATTATGTATAAATTAATAAAAGACTTTGCTTATTGAAAATCACTGACCCCACTAATGTGGGCAGCATTTTCAACTACAGCTGGACCCTGTAAGGAGGATGTAGGTGGGAGATTTACAAGCTCCTGCTTTCAGTCACAGTAAGATTCTGCCATTCATGCCTAAAATTCCCATTATAACATCTGCTTCCTGTCACAGTCACTGACTACCTTAAACACAATTTTTTTTTAAAAAGGAAAAAGAAAATGAGAGGAGGAGAAAGAGAAGGGAAAAGAAGAAATCAAGAAAGATTTAATTTTTTTGCAGTTGAAGTACATTTGATACGTAAGGAATATTCTCACCATTTTCCTTTGTAAGATTTGGTCTATAAAACATATCCCACAGAAAAACCTATCATCTCTCTAATGAATACTTTCACATGCAATCTTCATTACTGTTAGCATTTGGAAAGGCCAAATATACAGCTCCAATCTCTAGAAGGAAGCATTCTATAAACTCTAGTATCATATTTATCTCTTCATATTTCACACTAGAAATGAAATCCATTCTACTGATAGATGAGGAGATAAAACTATGAGTTAGCCATATTAGTTCTGAAGCAGATTATTCCACAGCCCCTACTTTGAAACCATAATTTGTTCAATACTCCCCCAGTGGCCTGAAGGAATTAATGCAATCTATAGATGTGCCTAAACATTACTGTTATTATAGCAAATTTCTCCACAGTGTGCTCCTTGAAGAGAAAATAATTAAAGTTTATAAAATAAGCAATGATTTGACTTTTCTCTAAGCAATTGTTTAAGTAACCAAATGTCCAATAGCTGTTTTGTTTTTCCTTAAAAAAAAAGAATACAAAAGAAGCTTTCTATGTATAGATACCAATTCTTACCCATAGTTACCATGATGTTGGTACAATTTAGGTATTGGTATGAATATTGGGAATGCTGAAAATCAGAAAATGAAGAGCACTACATTTATTGTGTAAAGTCAAACGGTCACACAAAAATAAAAAATATCTATGGTGTGTTTATTCAAATCTTGATTTCATTTTAGAATGAAAAAAAGAAGTAATGAAATAATTATAATTATCCTTAAATCCATTTGTAGCAAATATTTGCTAGTTTGAGCAAATGTTTGCTTCATGTAGCAAATATTTTTAGACTCCACTAAACATCAGGCACTACCCTTGGGTGGGAAGGGATGCACAGAAGAGTCACAGTCCTTTTATTCCATGTGTCATGCATGCAGTCATTCATAGACTCTATTAGTAATGCCTGTTTTGTAGAGGTTTCTGGGATCATGAACTACGTTGCCTTATTCAATCCAGACAACAATTCAAGCTACCGCTTATTTATTTTTAATTTTTTATATTGATTTTATTTTTTTAAATACACAACAGCTGCTGAGAGCCATTGCCCAGTAGGAATGACGCATGGCAATTTCTTTGTCAGCCTACCCAATGTTGCTTAGAGGAAGGACTCTCCATATTGGACCCAGGTCATTTGCAGTGACATTGCATGTAAGGTGACCTTGCTCAAGGACCAGGGCGGATCCGGGTTTAGGGCGGATCAGGGTTTAGGGCTCTCCTTGGGTTTAGGGTGGTTCCAGGTTTAAGGTGTACCCTGCTGGGAATAGGGCGTATCCTGCTGCCTCAGGTGCGCCCACTCTTGAGTTCCCGTTGAGTTCTCACAGGATTCAGAGAGTATTTGGGATTCAGAGCCGGTGGATTTTGGCCAGAAAGTGGATTTTGCCCAGAACCTGTGTGTAGAGTGCCGGTGACAGTTTGAGAATAAAGAGTTGCTGTTTGAATGTACAAGGTGTGAGTGGCTCGTGATTTTGTGCCCAGCCAGACTGCGGCATTTGACTGCGGCAAACAGCGGAATGCATTACAATTCTTATTACACATATAGAGCACAATTTTTCATATCTTTTTATATAAAGTACGTTTCCGCCAATTCATGTTTTTATGCATGTACTTTGTGGGTTTTTTGCATTACAATTCTTATTACACATATATACCACAATTTTTCATATCTCTGTTTGTATATAAAGTAGGTTGACACCCAATTCGTATCTTCATACATGTACTTTGGATAATAATGTCCATCACATTCCATAATCCTTGCTATTCTCCTGTCTCCTTCTTTTCCCTCCCTCCCCTCTTCCCTATCTAGAATTCATCTATTCCTCCCATGTTCCCCCTCTCTACCCCACTATGACTCAGCCTCCTTATATCAGAGAAAAAAATTTGGCATTTGTGTTTTGGGGATTGGCTAACTTCAGTTTCAAGCTACCGTTTATAATAAGCACATATTTGTATATGGAACTGTGTAGAATATAAAAGTGGTAGAAAATATGAATGGAGCAGTTTTATCCAATGGTTTAAAGCTCTTTCTCCAAAAGCTAGAAAACTTCAGTTGTGCTAAAGAGTAGTGTGTGGCCAGATTAGTTAAAAGATTAATTATATGATTCAGGCTTGAATAATCACAAGTTGACTCAAGTGAGGTCATGGTTTATTACCTCTTATCTCAACATAGCTTTACATACTAAATAGCTTTGTTGTTCAACAAGTCAGGCCTTACAGTACTCCTGGAAGCCATCACTTCTGTACTCTTGAAAGAGAGGGTAAACGAGGTCAAGAGGTTTGCCCCTGACCTCTGCAAGAACCACACACTCAACAGAGCTGTTGATCTTGGTGCAGAGCTGAGATGATAAGCTCATGTGGTTTCAAAACAGTCATCAGCACACCAGGTTATCCACCTTTACCAAACCCTCTGTGTGTACTTGGACACTTGTTAGGGCTTTAGTATATCAATAGTTTTTATATCACAGTAATTACAAAGAAAATTTTATTGTGCTCTTTCAAGAAACATGCCTGTCATATGCAGGGATTTCTAACCCTTCAAAATGCAGCAGTCATACATGAACATTTTCATATTAACCAGAAACTGAGACTGCATTCCTCTATTCTGACAGTCCATCAGTGGCAAGGATACAATGACAACTGAAGGTTAGGGTTGCTGATAAAATAACATGAACATCTAAAACAATGTCTGGCATCTACAAGGTGCTCAGGAAATGATTAGGATGTAGGCCCCAAACACTTTCAGATGTTAATATTACATTGGGAGTATATTGATACTTCATTAACAACAATGGTAACAATAATACATCTGTAGATCAGTAATTGTGTTCTATTGTGCTACGTGCATCACACAGATATTTCTAACAATCTCCGAAACAACTCAGTGAGGAAGATACTACTCTTATTCTCATTTTACAACAGAAGAAACTGAAACTTAGTGATAAATTTGAGAGCCCTTAATCTGAAAATCTGAAAAGCTCCAAAATCTGAAACTTCTTGAAGGCTGACATGACACAAACGGAGAATTCGACTCCTGCCTTCATGTGATAGGCCGACCTGCACCAGGTTTGTCTGAATCCCTTGTTACTTCAAACATAAAGCTGCTTTCCTTTCCAAGATCTGTCATAAGGAAGCATTTTAACAAAAAGGAAAAGAAAATGCACACAAATAATGTGACCCCTAGGCTTTAAACTCTCAAAAACTAGGTATTTGAAACATTCTTGCCCTGCCCCCAGCATGAGTACAAATGCAAGCTGACACAGCACGTCTCCAAAGTTCGAAGTTTAAATCAAGAAACTTGTTTGGTGAAATATATTTCATCTTCCTACCTTGAAAATACCTTAAATAGGTTTACTGTTTTGAAAGTTTGATTAAATTGTGTTGTCTTTGTAATTACTGTATAAATAAAAATACTTGAAATTCTAGCATAAATGCCCATCTAGTTACCAATGTGTCATACTTCATGTATTTTATACCTAAGCTCACGTATGTATTTTTAAGAATAACATGGACTGGTTTATTTTTCAAAATGCTAACTAGTATATTTTGAATCCCATGCTAATTCATTAAGGCATCTGAAACCACAAACTGGATCATGCAGAGAAGAAGGAAAATGGATGCTCATTACCAATGGAGAGAAATGCTTTAATGCAAAGTATACCACATAAAGGACCTATAAATAACCAGGGTCCCTTTTGTTTTGTTCTATTCACTTTATAGTTTTACAAAACCCTATAGTTTTACAAAACCCTAGTGTGTGTCCATTTGTAGCTAAGTCTTTTGACAGAACAGATTTATTTCCCTTTCTTATTGGACAAAATATCCAAATAAAACATATAATTATGTATGTGTGTGTGTGTATTATATATTCGTATACCTATATATGCATTAAAGATATATGCATATATATGAAAGAACTAGCTAAAACTCTGAAAATATACTGTTAATGATTTCCCACACATACACAAACAAACTTCTCCAGGGAAGGAATGCCCTAAGTTTCTGAAAAATATGCATTATCAGGAAAAAAAAACGAAAGAAAGAAATAGGTGTAAATATTCAAAAGTAACTTTAAAACAGCTGTTTGTTACTTTAAATGCTAAAGTATGCAAATTCATATCTATGTACAAGAACAATACATAGAAAAACTTGTTTTTCACTAATAAGGTCTTCCCTCATGCCACTTACCATATATACTAGTATCATAAATGATAATAATAGTTAAGTTTAAGTGAAACTTATGTGCCAGTCACTGGTAGGCATGACTCATATATAGCATATAGCAATCATGGCAAGGGGAGGTCCATGACCATCATTTTACAGGATGAAGAAACAGGTTAAGATCAACCAGATGGCAACCTGTCTGAAATCATACAGTCGTCAGCTAATCTGAGGCCTATGTTCTTCCATGTGTAGCTACAGCAAAACAGAGGAAGACAATATCATGTCTAAAAATTTTAGTCCTCACTATGATCATGGTATCGTTTTTTGTTAGCAATGGTTTTCTTAAAGTATTAGCTAACTAACCAGTTGTAAGTCTTTATAAAATGCCTCCTAGATATAGTCACCTCACTCCGACTAAGGGATCAGGGCTAGGAACGACCACAAAAAGATGAAAAATAAACCATGTTTACATGGGTAAAGGAAAGTATTCAGTCAGTTCTCTATCGAGTTCAGATAAAACTATTTCTGTAAAAGAGAAAAGATTGTATCTCCAATAATTCAAACTGTCTGGTTGTGAATGTTTTCCTATTTTCCAATGCTTATTCAGCTTTACGTGCTATTTTTCTCCATGTGGAGCCAGTGCTATTCTGACAGCTCATGTAATTCATCTGTACAAGCCTATAATTTCCAAAATGACAGTAGGAAAATAACATCCCTCAGACGATGCAGGAGATGGACAGCAGAAGCAGATGAAGTACAAAAACTACTATGTGAAAGAATTCCTAGAAATTCTTCTTAGAGTTTTGCTGGAGAAGACCTTCTACTTATTCAGAGGAAAACTAGGCTTCTCAGTTTGTTATGTGAGCAGATGTTAGTACTATCATGAACTAGAAGAAAAAGAACTTGAATTGGAGGGAGGATTGTAAAGACATACAGAAAGGTACACGCAGATGTCAGAAATTCCTATTGTGGTGATTTTTTTTTAAAGTTTAATGTTTACAAAAAGAGTTACTGTAGAAGTATTGTTAAATATTCACTTAAAAACTTAGGCCAGACCCAAAATTATACATTTATTAGAAACATACGTTTGTACTGAGAATGAGAAAAAAAATCACTGGCAGATCATTTAAATGCATTCTGACAATGTGCCTTAGTAAGCTCTGTAATCTCAAAGCTCCATGCAGGGCAGTTGTAAACAAGATGAGGTAATTCCAATTTTTCAGCACTTTGGCACTATTTATTTGCAAAGTTCCTCATGAGCCCACTAATTGATAGCACATGTTTACATTTTTTAGCTTTGAAGAATGTGAGTGATCACCAAGAAGCACTGCCAAACTTTTACCATAACAAATGGTTGTTACTGACTTCCCCCATCCCCAGGAACAAAATCATTAGCTCTGCTTCAGCACAACTTCCAACAGTAATAGCAGAGACTGCTGTTTTTGTTTCTAAAAATAGACATAATTGTTATCCATACAGATCATATGTTAATAAGGACTCTGGGTGAGAGGCTGAAATTGAGACAAAAGACAAAAAAGGACACACTCAAACAGTCACTCAGAAAGGCATTTTGTTATATGCAGCAGGCAAAACAAAGATGGATAGTTGTAGGTAGGCCTTTCCCACACTCAAGGTACAGAAGTGCAGGTGAAGCAAATCCTCTAGTAAATTGTGGTAACCAACCATAATTCTAAGGTGATTCCCAGTGACTCAGGTTATTATATAATCCCTTCCTCTGTGAGGATGAGGGTTATTATTCTCACGAGTCAGTTATAAAATATGGCAAACATTAAAAAACAGTTGCAGATGTAATTAAAGTCACTAATCAGTTGGCTGAGTTCATCAAAATGGAGAATAAACTCCAAAGGATTAAATAAAAGAGGGTTTTCCTATAGGTAAGAGACATGAAGTAGCAGGGATACCATCTTGTTGGTCTTAAAGAAGCAAACTGCCATGTTAGGAAGAAGATTGTGTGTCAAGGAATATTAGGTGGCTCTGGTAACTGAGGATAACACTCCTACAACCACACAGAGCTGGATTCTGCTGACAAGCTTGGAAGCAGAGACCAAGCTTCAGAGGAGATTGTAGCTCCTGTTCACATCTTGATCTGTACCTGCAGAGAAGACTCAGATAAGCTGTGCCTGGACTCTGGAGCCACTAAAACTGTGAGATAACAGATAAATGATGTTTTAAGGTGCTAAATTTGTGATAATTAATGACAGCAAACAAATTAATTAATACAAAATCATTGCCAATTAAAATTCCACAGAATATCAAGTTTTCTGAGTTTCAGAAAGAATGTTTCTTCCCTATTCACTACTACTAGAGGAAGAAACTCAAGAGTCAGACTTAATAGCTGTTCAACCTTTGATGAGCTACTCAACTTCTTTGTGCCTCAGCTTCTTCACTTATAAAATGGGAATGATGATAGGTGCCTGTGAGGGACCATAGTTCTAATACTAAGTCAAACTTCTGTCACAGAGTAAACTCCATAAAACGCTATAATTTATGTAATTGCTTTGCTATTATTATTATCATCATTATTAATTAAGGAAGCATATCTGTATGTCTGCTCTATTCCTAATAGTATGTGTGGGGGGGAGTGAATGAATGAATAAATCCAACAGAATTATGAAACAGCTTTACAAAGATTATAGATGAAGCTCTCATGTTATTGTCAGCAATACTTATATATCCTTCGCTAATTAAAAAAATAAATATTGGTCTCTTCTAAAATCCTCATCATCAATAATGCCAATGGCAGATACTTTTAAGTAAGAGGTGTAGGCACTGGAAACAAAACCTACATGTCATATGGGAGCTAGAGGCTAGGTAGAGACAGAAATCTAAAAGTACTCAAAACCTTATAAAGAGTGCCCAGCAGTTTGGTGAGCACAGGAGACTAAATCAGGCCTTCTGTGCTATGTCTTCCACTCAAGCTCCTACCTACAATTCTAGATTCACCACAGTAATGTTTGAGAGCTCTGACCATGCGTGGTAATAGCAGCATCTGGAGTTTCATGTTGGGTCTATTTGCATTTTTGTCCCCCTTCTCAATGATAAAGAGAGTATGAGAATTTTAGGAAGGTATCCAAGAAAAACTAAAATCTCAGGATAAAATATTTTAAAAGCAACTAGAATAGAAGGCATAAAATTTTAAAAATTTATATTCAACCATTACATACGTTACCTAAAATGCTTCTTAATCCTAGTGCAAACAGTTTCAAGAAATATATGACTTCTGTCTATCGAGTGAAATTCTACAGAAGACAAATGTTCCCACAGTGGTTATTATTTCAAAGTACAAGAATTTTAGGTATTTGTTAATATAACAATAACATTGACTATAACTACACAAATAACATGTATTCACATAGATTCAAGATTTATTTTCTACCTTTCTCTGATTCTTAAAAATGTCATTTTGGAAAAACTAAAATATTTTATCTAAAGAGTCTGAGAAGCAACTATATCAGATATGGTCTGTTTAAATTGTTTTTCTATGAAAAATTAAACCCCATTCCGTGTTCTATATAACTTAGGCAGCATTCTACTCAGAGATACTCAAGCTGGGCAGAAATGTGAAGATGAAAAGAAAAGGGCAAATTTTAGGCATGTACACATTCTACAGTTTAGATAAAATAGTCATTTTAGAAAAGAAGGGTAAACAATAAGATTGCTTGAAACATAAAATTCATAATTAAGTGCATATAAAACTAAGTATGAGGGCTGGGGATGTGGCTCAAGCGGTAGCACGCTCGCCTGGCATGCGTGCGGCCCGGGTTCGATCCTCAGCACCACATACCAACAAAGATATTGTGTCCACCGAGAACTAAAAAATAAATATTAAAAATTCTCTCTCTCTCTCACTCTCTCTCCTCTCTCACTCTCTCTTAAAAAAAAAAAAAAAAACTAAGTATGATTTATAAATCATGGCAAAACAGCTCAACATTTAAATATATCACCTACTCCAAGGAGTAACCTGTAATCTGTACCACTTGCTATAGAATCACACATCTATAAATTTCAGGTCCTCAGGAAAAGTGTTTTATTGGCTATATGCTAATTGTACTTCAGACTCAAATCAGTGCTTGTTTAAAGAATTTTGTCATTTCTGTGATGGCTGTAACTTGATAAAATTATAAATGCAAAAATATTTATTACATTTACTAATTCAATTCATGAAAGAAACTGCCAAGAATAATTAGTAAAATTAAGTCAATGGTGTGATTTTGCAAGTATAGGACCTATAAATGAAAAAGGGCACACTTTGTTCATAATGTTTGGCTGGCATTTACATCATATTTTAGGATAGGAATTTGAAAAGTTAATTTCATGGAAGAAATAGTCTATAAAGTTGCATAACTTCTATGGAAATCAAGAAGGTACTGTTAGTTCATTTTTAGACATTAAGAGAAAACAATGATTGAGAACCTGTTTCTTGCTGGGTACCTTAGTGGGTTCTGGAGATCCGAGCATGTCCGAATCAAAACTCCTGCCCAGAGAGCTTCCTTGTACTGAGGGGAGAAACAATAAACCTGCAGCTCAAGAGCAGAGTGTCAGAGGGGCTCAGGTAAGATAGAAGAGTGGCACAGGGCAAGAGAGTAGAGAATGGAGTGGTTGAAGGAGGTATTAAAACCCAGACACATCTAAGTTATATGTTACCCTGTAGGTCAGTCAACCTATTTGTAGAATTCTACAAAAATCTTTTGACAAACCATGAATATGAACCTTACAACACTGTATCAACTGATGCTAGCTAGCAAGAATTAACAATGTGATTTATCAAAAACTAGACAAATAAGACTATTTGTTTTCAAATTGAGGAGTGCACCAAATATTTAAGAATAAAATACAAGTATAATTCAATTTGACTAATTTAAGTTCCCTTAGGGAAGATATTATTGTTAGTTTGGTTCACTTCTATGTCTCAAATGCTTAGAATAGTGCTTGGCGAACAGAAGGTCTTTAATAACCATTTGTTGAATCAATATATTAACAAACCAATACAACAAACAAAAACTGAGCATCTCATATTTATAAAAAACATTAAGGATAAGGCAAAAGCATATAGAAAATTATTCCTTCTATCATATAACTGAAAAGCCAGTCAGGGGAAGCATAACTATTGATAAAACAAGGCAGAATGTAAGGGCAGCTCTTTGAAAGCACAGTGCGAGAAGAGCAGGAAGGAAGGAAGGCCGATTCATTGACTGATTCAAAGGGGAACATGGAGAATGAATTCAGAAAGGCAGGAAGTGGGCATTTATATGAGCGGGTTTAGTAAAGAAGCCTTGGAAAGGCAAAGGTGGAGAGTGTTACACACAAAAAGACAGGATGTTTAAAAGCACACAAAGTGACAAGGACTATTCTGGGAAGAGCTATTAGCTCATAGGTGAATAACACTGCTCCATTCTTTTTGCTTTCATTAAAAAACTTGCCACATTTTTCCCCCATTCCAGGTAATATTGTTATCCACTTTTCCTTCACATGACTTTCAATTATTTCTATATTTGGAAATTCAGGATCATGGTTGCAAAATTTTAAAGTAAAAAGAATTATAGAATCTTGCCAGTGGATGGAATCCTATCCTATCTCAGTGTGAAGTTTCAGGGTCCCTCTCTTGCACAAGCTATAGAAGGACTCAAGAGAAACCTTAGCAATGAGGTCAACACAGTCAACACAGTATTAGTAAAATTTGCAAAAAGGATATTTTAATATAATCCACAACTGCTGACTCCTTCCATTCTTTTTGATGTTGTACCATGTGTTGTGTAGTGATGGAGTGTTTGTAGGCATGTGAGATCCTACTATGGGAACTTTGAGTTGGGGATACATTTAGCTTGGGTTAAAAGGGCAATATGGTTCACAGTCACATCCTTGTAAAGCCACGTTGTCGATAACAGGCCTGTGATAGGCATGGCTTCCAGAAATGGTTTCTACAACCTACTATTCCAAATCACCACACACCTAGTTTTAGGACATGGACTTGCAAATCCACAGATTCTATAGGCACATTAGAAAGGTCATCTTATGCCTTTTAGAGAAAGAACAGAAGTAGTGGAGAACAAAGTGTTCAATGTATGGAGCCAGCAGCTGTAACATGGAGTAATCTTCCTTGCAGCTCACAGGTGAAACACATTCAATGAAGGTGTGCAACAATCTTAAAAATCTACATGGTATTGCTGATAAAAACTAGGACATCCAGAGAAACGTTCCCAAACATCCAGTAAGTTAAAAGAAAGGAAAAAAAAAAAAAAAGAAGTTTAAAATTTTGATTAGCTCTGCTAGAAGAAAAACTGCATGATCATTCTGTTTTCTGCACAGAATATGAAATGACACAATCATGGTCATATGAGGAAATGATCCAAGAACATGTGATATAAATTATAGAAAAGGCATATCATTTTAGTTAATTTAAAAATATATCAATTTTCTGGATTTTTCTATATTAGTGGTATTTTTAAGCATCTTAAAATTTGTAACTTGTTATTAACTTGTTCATAGTCACTTTCTTTTTTAGTTGTTGATAGATCTTTACTCTCTTTATTTATATGTGGTGCTGAGAATCGAACCTGGTGACTCACACATGCCAGGCAAGTGTGCTACCACTGAGCCCCAGCCTCAGCCCCTCATAGTCACTTTTTAAAACTACACTTTTATTCTTTCATTCAAATAGAATGTCACAAATTATACAAGCTTGAAACAAGACAAAATCAGGATCATTGCTCACTCTTAGGCCTAATTTACAATTCATATCTCTTGATGATTTCAAATGAGAAACTCTGAAGGTAATTCTTTAATAGCTGCTTTTTTTTAAGTTTTAGGTTTACAGTAAAACTGACCAGAAGGTACAGCTATTTATCTTATATTCCCTGACCCTACAAATACCTTGCTTCCCTGATTATCAATATTCCTTCCCACGGTGGGACATTGGTTACAATTGATGAGCCTATGTTTGATACGTTTTCATCACCTAAAGTCCACAGTTTACATTAGAGTTCACTTTTGTCTTTTCTACAGGTTTAGACAAATGTTATGATGAAGGGTTTCCATCATTACAGCATTGTACAGAGTATTTTCATTGCCATTTTTCCTAATCATCCCTTTCCACTCCCAACCACTGAAAACCACTAGGCTTTTTGCTGTCACCATAATTCTGTCTTTTTCATATAGCTGTACTCATATAGTATGTAGCCTTTTCAGATTGGCTTCTTTCTTAATGCATATTAATATATTTAAGTTTTCCTCCATATCTTTTCATGGCTTGATAGCTTCTTTCTTTTGAGCACTGAATAATATTCCCTTATCAGTATGTGCCCTGCTTGTCTATTCACCTACTGAAAAACATCATGGTTTCTTCTAAATTTTGACATTTATGAATAAAACTGTGAATATCTACATGCAGGTGTGTGTGTGTGTGTGTGTGTGTGTGTGTGTGTGTGTGTGTAATATTCAACTTCTTGGGGTATACACTAATATGCATGATTGCTACTTTATATGGTTAGAATATGCTTTCATAAGAAAAAAAGCCCTCCAAAGTGAATGTACCATTTTGCATTTCCACCAGAAATTCATGGCCTCCCTGTGATTCTATATTTTAAGAGTGATTGTACAAAATTAATCAAAGTTAATATAACTTATTCATAAACATTTTGGTGGAATTCCACCTGGTGCTTTTTCTTTTTCTTTTCTTTTCTTTTTTTTTTTTGAAGTTTTTAAATCATTGATTTAATTTTTTTAATATGTAAAGGCCATTAATGATTTTACATTTCTTCTTGTTTAAATTTTGGCAGATTGTGTCTTTCAAGGGATTGGTTGATTTGTTCTTTCATCTAGGGTATCAAATTTGTGGACCTAACATTGTTTATAATATTTTTCTATTATCCTTTTAATAACCATAGGGTCTGATCTGTAGTAATATATTTCCTCAATTTCATCACTTGATGCCTAAATCACTGTAGTTGGCAAGTATCTGGTTTCCAGTTATCCTCATGGTATAGTTTATTTTCACTGTGCCTCTGGATGAATTTTCCCCAAACCTTTTTAAATTGTCACTCCTGGTTTTGTAATGAATCTCTATTACTTATAGGACAGAATAAGTTCAAACTTTTAACTTAGTATCCAAGGCCTTCAGCCATTTATCCCCTCCCTAGTTTTTCAATGCAGTTCAGCATCCCTTATCCAAGATGCTTGACACAAAACTGTTTTAATTTTTAAATTTATTATTATTTTGGAATATTCACATATATGTCATTAGATCTTGGGGATGGATATGGGTAGTGTGCCAGCATTTTGACTGCAACCTGCCAAAGGAGGTTCACGTGTGATATCTTCCACTTGTGACATCAAGTTGACATTTCAAAATTTTCGATTTTGGAATATTTGGAATTTTGTATTTTCAAATTAGGAATATTCAACCTGAAATTCCTTTTACCATTTTCCCAACAAACTTTGCAGCCACCAAACTGTATGCAAAGATAATTTTATGTGCATTTACTGTCAAGGGAACTTCAGGTTGCTCTTTTCTCCACATGGCATGCTCTCTTCTTGCTATCCTCTTATTCTTCCTCTCATTAGAGTCATTCCTACAGGGGGCTCTGCATTGCTCTTGTAGGATCTTTATTTCTTTGGAACTCCTTGGCTTTTACAACTATCTTCTCACAGGAAACAGCAACTGGGACTCTTCCTGTGTTCATTCCTTACTCCCTAACTAGATTAGAAGTCCCCTGAAAGAAAGACTCATATTTTGTCTGTGTTTTCAAGAGCTCAAATGCAAAACAGACTTTAGAACACAGGGAACCAACAATAGCACTGTATGGACTAACCTGACCACCCACTGCAGGTACATTTAAATGACAGGAAGCAGCATTCTGGAGAGGAGAATGATTTCCTTTTTTAATCTAACAAAAGCACCTGGAGATACAAAGTGACAGCACACTTCACCTTCCTTTTGTGGTCTCCCACTGCTTTGCATTAACAACAGATCTTTGAATCCAAATAGATTAGATTTTAAAGAACAAATTGAAAGTTTAATTTGATTGTCCACAATGCAGACACATAGTTTTCCTCAGGCACCTGTAACATCCCTTCTAATCCAGGTAACAATGTGAATAAATGGAAGAGATATATATTTGAAATTTTAATTTAGTGAAACAATTTTCACTTAAAAATATCTGTATCTGTTGAGTATACTTCATAGTACTCTAAAAAAAAAAAGTGTACAGATTATCCAGAATTAAAGAAATTTAAAACTAGAAAGAATGTTTTAGAGATCATTTAGTACAGTGATACTAAACTATCTATGGGAATTGGCTAGCTTTTATTTTTATGTTTCTTTCTGATCTGCAGTCTGCTACAGATGAATGATTTTGTAAAAGATAGTAAAATAAATTATTAAAAAGTGAAATAATTAAAAATACAAAGCCTTTAGGAATACGGATCCATTTTTTATCATCAGATTCAACAGATATAAAATTATTGTGACAAATTAAGTAAAATTGTTGTGTGGTTGCTCTCAATCTCTGTGCTTAACACATCAAAGACCAGTTAGTTTATGGTCTGTTACTAGCTCTCAAATCATACTTGGAGTAGCACTTAGAAAGTCCCCTTCTTTGACAGATGATGAAAATGAGACCCATAATAATTTCCAATTGATTCTGAGATCTGACTGTGTATCACGCATTCATCTTGGCCTTTCATGTGTATTTTTTATTCTAGTCCTCAAAAGATCCTTTCTGCATAAACATTATCCTATTT
The DNA here is from genome assembly GCF_964194105.1 of Spermophilus citellus. Classification (NCBI taxonomy): domain Eukaryota; kingdom Metazoa; phylum Chordata; class Mammalia; order Rodentia; family Sciuridae; genus Spermophilus; species Spermophilus citellus. Next base: position 165,762,135 of record NC_138183.1, on the reverse strand, counting down.
GATAGTTGCGGAAACTGAAGCTTGTAAACTGTGACACACCTGATGACAAAGCAGCAAACCTGAAGATAACCAAGCATCTTTATTCTGGTCCTATAATAATATTGAAAATAACAACTTGCAATGAATAAAGGTCCATCCTTCAGCTAATGAAAAGTCTTGTGAAAGGAGAAACAAACTTGCCCTTGATTTCAATTTTGAGTCTTGGAGTTTGCACAGCTGGCCTGCATCCTGATAACTATGTGTGTGTGTAAGAAGAACAAGGAAGAAAAGAACAGGTGGAGAGAAAGCTGACACAAGAAGGAAATGTCTGGATCATTGATGCAGGACCCTGGGTCTCCCACCCACGACATGCAGCTGTGTTTGTGTTTCATTCTCTCCTACTAATGCTAATCCCAACAATTTAAACCATTAGGGAACTTGGGGAGTTTGTTCTTTCTTTCTTTTTTTTAAAAGATTTTCTTTTTCAGGGATCTTCCATGGGAGTAAATATTTATTAAATGTTGTATCTTATTTGGGAAATAATCTCCTTTTGTTTCATAAAAATAAATAAATAAATAAATAACTTTAAGTAAAAGACCAGCAGCATAGCATTTAGCTGGGAATCTGCTATTGACCAATGATGGCTTTTCCTGTGTAAGAGGGTCTGGAATAAACAAAACTTCACCTACTGACTCTTTGAATATAAAAAGCAGAAAAGGTACCTATCAGGGCAATTGTTTAGACATTTCAAGTAAAAAGTTTTTGAAGTGTCTAGCTATTGTCTCAAATCACTGCTTTATTGGTTGCTAGTGAATGGTAAATAATGAGTACATGCATGTATTATTCATAAGCAGTCTATTAATTTTTAAACCTGGTAAACTATGAGACAATATTATCCTGAAGCTATAAATTCAACTAATTAAATATGTTTAAAGTGGCATTCTTTTGTCTTTTTTCTGGACTCATGAAAAAGAGGTAATAAAATAATTTCTTAGCAAAGCTTACAATTTTGATGCAAACTTTGAAAGATTTTTCAAATGCCCTTTGGGCTGTCCATAATACCTGTATTCCTCATCAGATTTGGTATTTCTTTAATGTGACTTTGCCTTGTTTGTTTTAGTATCTACTGTAGTCATTGGGTGCTGATTCCAGATAACTGAGAAAAGTAATAAATATTTGCTTCTAATTGTCAAAGCCCCAAGTACCACAGTCCTTCTGAGGCTATTCATTAAGTTATGAGACACAGACGAAAGATCACATTTGGCAGGGGGCTGAAAAATAACTGTTTTAGTCATGTGGAATTTATATGACATGGTGAAAGTTCATGATATTGGTGAACTATGGAAGTAGAGATGTCCAGTAAGCAGTCATACTAAGAGTTGCTATGACTGCCCCTAAAGAATGTGTGGGAAGAGAAGAGGGCCTAAACAGAATCCTAGAGAACAGTTCCCTTAAATTTATCAAGGTTTTCTTTTAACCTTCCACTAACAATGTCTTCAAGTGCACTGTGCCAAGCTCCAAATACTGTGGTGTCCCAGGTGTTTTGTCTACAGACCCAAAGCCAACTCAAGTCCTCTTCCTCCTCCCCTTCCATCTCAAAGCAACAGAGAACCTCTGTACCAGTCTCCTCTAATACAAATATAACAAGGACAGAGGGCAAAGAGCAAAATGAATGCCAGTATTTTTTTTTAAGCATTGTCAGATAGGAGGAAAGAAAGGTTCATTTTGCATATGTAGCTGTTGAAACTGAAATCAGAGTAATCTGTGGGCAATTTCAAGAGCTATATTGCACTTTAGAACACAAAAGAACTTTGTTATTATTGAGGTACCAACTGTGTTTGGGCTGTATAATAGGTGTTGGGTTGTTTTGCATCAACATCCATTAGAATGGTCAGATTCCTATGGGTAGATGACTAACAAACATTTAGCGCCCTCATCTCCACTAAGTGTAAATATTACAAATGTTTACATTAATTAAACCGACTCTGTTCACATATTTCTTGTTTATTCAGACCAAGTTCGTAAAATTGATTTTATTTATCCAAGTGGCTAGAAAAAGTTTAGATGCTTTTTACTAGTTTACAGTGAAGCAAAGTCTTGCAGACAAATGCAACTGTTTCAATAACTTAATAAACTATTTTTTTTTTCAGTATTGACTCCAGTCCAAACCATTGTGTGTCCTAAGACTCTACGAAAATGAAGGTTTCCCTCGCTGGAAAGTTGCCCTCCACAGGCAGGCTTTTTGTGCTCATAAGCTGTGGAAGCAGTTTCGACAAACAGCTTTGGCAGTCCAGAGCAGTTAGCAAAATCACTTTTTGTTCATTTTCCAGTAGAACACATTTAAAAAATCACCATTTGGCTAGCATTTTTTAAAAATCAAATCAGTCAGAAATACTATTTTTTTAGACTTCCTTCTTTTACTGTTGAAATTGCTATAATAAAGAAGTACTCTGGTGGTCTTTAAAATTAAGCTTACTCTCTTTCCTAAAGACTTCCAGCAGCACCCTTGGGCCTTCTGCTAAATTTGAGGAATAGCTAAAGCTTGGCAGCTCCTTCCATTAACTAGAAGTGGGAGAGGAAGAGTTATAAGAATAGTAGATTTGCCATGGGTTGGAATGGAGTCTCCTGCACAGGGTACCTTAGAGTAGAAACCTCTGAGAAGCATGTCCTTCACAGGCTGAACTTCCTGCTTGCAGCTATTTGACCTTGAACAGTTACTGAACCTCTCTAAACTTTAGTATCTTTATCTGATAGTAGGGCTAAATATATACCTCATAGGATTGTTTTTAGATCAAAAGAATTAATAAATAAGAGAGCTTTACGTAACAAGAGCATGGTTATGCACCCTCTTCCTTTTTACTTTTTTTAAAGAGGTAACATTTTTAAATTTTTTTTTAGTTGTCGATGGACCTTTATTTTATTTATTTATATGCAATGCTGAGAATCAAACCCATTGGCTCACACAGGTTGAGCAAGCACTCTACCACTGAGCTACAAACCTAGCCTCCCTCTTCCTTTTTATTATTACCATGCATTATTCTGAGAGGATTTCTACTTTAAATAAAGTACTTCTGAGAAATCTTAGCTTCAGACTTTAAAACTGCTTATAAAGTTCAAATGAAACCACATGACATTACACCAAAGTTTCTTGTTTATAGACTCCTGAAAAATGTTCCACTATTAGGAACAAAATGTTCCTAATTACCATCAAATTACATGTTATTACTTTACTAAGTATTTACCAATGTGTCTTCATAAGACCACAAAATATTCTTATGATATTTACTTGTGAAAATATCAAACTTCCTATAATCCTATTAGCTAGAACATGTATGAGTACCCCTGAGGCTGAAATTGGGCAGTGGGTAAAGCTGTTCATACCAAGGCAGACAATGATGCTACCATAGTAGGTCTACGTGCAACATGTTCATTTCAGGACACCAGCACAATGGTGATACCATCACATACAGCAAGTACCAATCACCCCTCATGTATCACACCAGGAAGACCAAAGCTCACATGGAGTTGCAGCACCACAGAAAGACCCGCTGTGGCCACAATGGTGGTCCAGAGGAGGGAGAATGCTTTTCAGCCAATCCTGCTGTTTCTTTCCCTGTGGAGAGAACTCCACAGCCTCAAGCCCCAGCCTCCCCCTCCCATTCCCAAAGAAAAGTAACTTGGTTTTTACACAGTAAGTTTGGAATAAAAAACTGAGCATGCATAGTTCTCAATGTCTCTCTCCCCAACACACACACACACACACACACACACACACACACACACACACCCACACCCACCTTAGATGCAAGTAGCCTGCAAGCAGGAGGCACAAGGTCAGCTGGACTCCCTTTTAGAGTTCACTGGAGCAGATGCACTGGGAGGCAGTCCCCACTCCAACATCCTGGCACCTAAGACTCTCCTCCCATGAGCATCCTCAACACCAGTTTTCCTAGTGTCATCTGCCTTGCCCTTTTGCCTGTTTCTCAGTGGTTTCAGAACCTAGATGCGAAGATAAGTATTATTCAGTGGATCTGATTAAAGTCCAACAAGATACAACTGTTATTCAGGTGCTTTTTTTAGGTAGGGGGAAACTTTGTTGGGCACTTATATGCCAGGCATTGCACTGGAGGCTAAAGATGTTTAAGATATAATTTCTGTTCTTAAGGAGATTAAAGGCTAGCAAGATGCATAAACAGAGCATATCAAAACAATGTGGCAGGTGCTATACGACTAGCACACATGCAAATCATTTGTACAATGCTCTGCTAACAGAGGCAAAGAGAAGTGCTCATTCACAGGTACCAGCTACAATTCTACAATATCTCTCCTACACAGCAGCACAAACTGCAATTAAAAGAAGTTATAGGAGCCAGGCGCCATGGCACTCACCTGTAATCCCAGCAGCTCAGGAGGCTGAGGCAGGAGGATCCTGAGTTTAAAGCCAACCTCAGCAAATGTGAGGCACTAAGTAACTCAACGAGACCCTGTCTCAAAACAAAATACAAAACAGGGCTGGGGATGTGGCTCAGTGGTTGAGTGCCTCTGAGGTCAATCCCTGGAACCCCCCCCCCCCCCAAAAAAAAATAGAAATTATAGAAATAGCTGTGAAAACACTCTGGGGGAGGGGAATTAATTTGCAAATTATTGTTACTTCTCTTGGAGTAACATTATGTGGGCTCTCAATTGCATATAAAGCTTTGGGCTACAGCAGTAGCATTTAACTTCTATCTCTGGAGAAATTGGGGAAGAGGGGGAACACACAGAGGCTTTCAGAGACTCAAGGTCCTCTAGCAACATGAATCCCTTGCCCACTCCCACCCTAGCTCTGCTTTTTCTTATTTTATTCTACAAAAGGGTTCTTTTTTAATACGTTCTTTTTTAGATATACATGACAGTAGAGTGTATTTTGACACATTATATGTACATGGAGTATAACTTATTCTAATAAGGATCCCATTCTTGTGGATGAACAGGATGTGGAGTTTCACTGGTCAGGTATTCATATATGAACACAGGAAAGTTATGTCCCATTCATTCCACTGTCTTTCCTATTCTTATCCCTCTCCTATTCTTATCACTCCCTTCATTCTCCTTACAAAGGAGTACTTCAAAAGAAAAAAGTTAAAGAAAGAGAAAAGCTATTATAGATGAACTTTAACCTGTGAGGTAGGAAGTAGCCAGAGCCAAGGCCTGCCTGGGAGCTGCAGGCCAGGCCACACAGCCCACTGTCTTTCAAGCCAGCGAGTCCCACATTTTGCAGCACATTGGACTTGCCTGGGTATTGTCAAAAACACAATGTGATGTCTAGATCCCACCCTCACACCTTCTGATTTAATTCGTATGGGGTGTGATCTGAACATAGAGATTTTTTTAGTTTCCAGATGATTCTAATATGCAGCAATTCAGAGAACTTCTGACACAGATAAAATTCTGTTCACTTTCCAAAGGCTCAAACATGTATCATGGGAAAGTCTGAACTGTAATCTGGTTCTAACAAGCATTTAACTCCACACACTTAGTAAATTCTAAACTTTGCAGAGGTAACTGCACAGAGCAGCTTTTGACAGTCCTGGTACATGGATACCCTAGTCAAGGTTGTTTTTTTTTTCAAGCAAAAAAAAAAAATGATGCTGGATTCAATTTTGAAAATTCATGTGTCTGTGTGTGATGACAAAGAGCTCCAAAATTTAAAGAAGAATCTGAACAAACAATCAGCAGTAAAAAGGAACGGACTAGGAAAGCTCAGAGAACGTCAGCACAGAAATTCAGGGACCTTCTCCTGGTTTCCAGCACAGCCACTTACTCACAGTTTTTCCTAGTATTATTAGCATTTAGTGCTTCCAGATATTTAGTGTCTGTGTTTCATTACATCCCTGTTATAAACTCTGAGGAGAAAACTATGAGCCCAGTATCCTAGCTTCCCATTTCTCTCCAGTACATTTTATTAACTGTTAGCGTTACCCTGTTCCACCTAGGAGGGAAGGAGAAGGAGAGACTGAATGGTGCACTACATAAAAAATGGATTAATCTATCAAAAAATGCTATGTAGTTTAAAACATGTGCCCACACAGCTTCATCCAGAGAGAAGATGCCCTTGTTCTCTGGCCTGTGTCCACTAAGAGTCATTCATGATAGCAAACACAACACCTTTCACACTTACCAACACCTCAAGGGTAGCAGCATCATCCCAGCTGAGATGCTCCGGATACATTGTAAAAAGGGCACAAGTGGAAAATTCCATGCATGACTACATGAATGTTTCTCCTTTCCTTTCTATGCCCACCATAAACAGTGAATAATAGATGTTGATGGCAAAAAGAAAAAAAATTACTGATTAATAAGGATCAGTGTAGAATTTTTTTTTCTGAATGAGAAGGATCTGATTTAAAGTTCCAGCTTCTTGTTTTGGAAATTTACCATAACTCACGAGGTTCCAATTTATTGAATTTTAAAATGATGATAAAAATTATATCTTCCTGGAAGATTTATTCTGAAAATTAAATGAGATAATGCATATGAAGTTCTTGGCAGTATACACATACAATTATTATTTATTATTATTTTTACTATTGCTGGTCCTATTGCTGCTCATAATTCTTTTTTTTTTTTTGCTTTTTTTGCTTCTATTGATATTCATCTTCTACAATGGCAAATATTATTTGTACAAAAGAAAGAAACAATAAAGTGTGTTTAATTATAATATTGGATTTAGAAATCAAATTACCCTCATGGTGACCTAGAAATGCCAACCTCACACATCTAGTGAGGCAGCAGCATGTTCAAATCAATAGTGTGACTACAAGTCTTAGAGGAAACATTGCAAATGTTCTGCAAGTATATCTTGAAATTTTTAGAATCAACTAGAAATCTATATGACAGAAAACTGAAAGGAAATTGGCAGAATACACAGAATCCTGCTTCCAACTCAAGCTCTGCATTTTCATGTCAACTAAGGTCTCACTCTGTCACTGTCATCTCTGTTTTGTTGTTTTTCTTTCTCCTTTCTGCAGGAAACATCTTCCAGGTATCACTATGTGGCAGCTATTTCACACCCTGCAGAGTGGCTTAATGATGAGGAAACCCTGACCCATCATGCAACACGAAGATTTTACAGCACTTCTCATCAACTCTCTCCTTAACCTGAAACATTTCTTCTTGTTGCCATCTAGAATCATGAACAGACACACAGAAACAAATACATGCTTTCTAGTCATATCTCTAGGAATATCTTCTTTTGCTTTTCTAGTTAGGAACACTGAGGAACAAGAAAAAACAGGAGAATAAAACCTGCTGAGAGGGTTGCAGGCACAAGTGTGCACCAACATCAGCTCCTTCTTGGCAGCAGCAGCATGCAAAAAGTTGGCACCAAACATGTATACAATGGAATATTATTCAGCTACAAAAAATTAAATCCTATGATTTGCAGTAAAATGCTTTAAAATTGGAAGATATATTAAATGAAATAAGTAAGACATAGATAGACAAAATCTGCATGTTCTCATATGTGAAAACTAAAAAGTTTATCTGAATGTAGAATGGTGATTTCTAAAGGCTGTGAAGGGTGGAAATAGAGGAGAGAGAGGGAGATTAGATAACAAGTTCTAAAATGTAGTTATATAAAAGTAATAAGATCTAGCAATCTATAGCATGTGGAGTGCTTTCAGTTCATAATAACCTATTATACATTATGAATAACTACAACAGAGGAGTTTGAAGACTGCAAATATAAAGTAACAATAAGGAGCTAGGAAAGTTCATTATCTCCATTTGATCAGTATAAATTGTATACATGGATCTAATTATCACACTGCATCCAGTAAATAAGTACAACTAAAATTATAACTTAAAATGTTGATACCAGAGTTTCTCTTAAAGCAAAAATTTCAAGTTAAGTAAGGATAGTTCCTACTTAGGATGGTCTGACTTAATGATTTTTCAGTTTTACAATGGTGAGAAAGCAATAAGCATTTAGCAGAAGCCATACTTTGAACTTTTAATTTTGGGCCTTTCCTGGGTCAGTGATATGCAGTATGACACTCTCTTGTGACATTGGCAGAGGTGAGCTGTAGCTCAAAGTCAGCACATGATCAGGATCACAAGGGTAAATACTGATAATGCACGTAGAGTATACTGTGTTCAGTGATTACACGGGATAGTCAACACTCCGTGATCAAAAGGGCCTTGGTTAGATGATTTTTCCCAGCCGTAGACTAGTGTGTTTTGATCACATTTAAGCAGGTTAGCTAAGCTATGATGTTTGGTAAGTTAGGTATGCATGTGAAATGCATTTTTACTTACACGCATAGCCTATGATGGACTTATTGGAATGTAATCCCGTTGTAAGTTGAGGAGTCTCTGTTCTATGATCAGTTTCTTGGAGGTGGAGGGTGAGATATGAAGGCAAGAGTTGAAAAGAGATAATCAAAGCAAGAAACAGCCATGGCTTTGAGTTAAAACAATCTTCAAGAAAACAGTTCAATTTTAATCCCCCGTTTTGTCCTGCAACTTCAAGTGAAGCTGAAGTTTCCGTCCTGGTGATCCCATACTCCTTGACATCTTGTGAGACGGCACTATAAAGAGGCACCAGCATCACCAAGAAGCAGTGGGAGTATTACAAAGAGAGGGGCAGATGTTTGGGCCTCTCGTGGTGACCTCCCCCAAAGTGAATGAGGAATGGCCCTCACAGTGCGGGCCATGGTACAGAGAAAAGAAGTTGAACTGGCTTTGGTGGGCATGGGGTTAGCCCACTCCTCCAAATGGCTAAGATGTGATCTTGGCTAGGGGTAGGGTAATGTCTGAGTTAACCAAGTCAATGTCTCTGGCTGCTGAGTCATAGGACAGAACATAAAAATACCCTCACATCAGTCTTTTGTACAACCAACTCTACCAGCCTTCCTTACTGCTTGAATGAATTACATGTGGCCCTGCAGGGCTTTTGACCCTACTGTCCCTCTTCTTGAACACCCTTCTTGGAGGATGGCTCATTTTTGTCATTCCAGTTTTGGCTCAAACAACCCTAAACAGACTTTCTCAGATCACTCGTCTAAAGTATCTCCCTCCCTTGGCTCCCGCAGTTTTCTCCCACTTCACCATGTTTTTTTTTTTTTTTCTTTTCTTAACTTCCAACAACTTCATTTTCTTTTATTAAACTAGTTTACTGAATCCAAAAGGTCATTCAATATAAATTTTGCCATCTTGTACAATCTCAACCAAGTTGCATCTGTCAGTTACACTGTAACATATTTCCTTACCATTTTGATTGTATATATAATCAATTTTCTTACAACCTTCATTTTTTTGTATTTTTAATTGGAAGAACTCTTGTAGACACATATAGACATGATTTTTATCCCATGTCACTTTTGTACATACACAATAACAAAATATAAATGAGATGTGTTTTCATTTTGCAATAAAATGTAAGGTTGCAGTAATTCTTTCAAAAATGAATATTGTTATCACTGATGTGAAATTTAGGTCCCACTGCTCTGTTTCATAACTTTTTTATTGTTAAATCATAATGTAAGCCCAAAGACATCTTAAATGGCACTGAAACTCAATGTATGTAATGCAACCAATGCACATAATGCAACTGAAGTGGCCATCAATATGCCCCTCTTTGAACAAGTCTGGGTATAAGCCCCAAATGACAGCTATAGGCGAATGATGAGAAAGACACCTTTCTTTGTGAGCTCCATATGACTTCAAAATAGGAAAAAGTGTGTATCTTACAATCATTGCAATAAGCTAATTGGTTATTTACCATCTTCCCCACTTGTTTCTCCATCACTAAAACATAAGGTCTGTGAGAACAGGGAATTTGCCTATGTTTTTCTAGAACCTAGAAAATAGTAGGTACTCAAAAAATATGTATTCAGAGAATGAAAATGTGCTCTCTCTTAAAGCTGGTGCTTTACTACCCAGAGTGATGTAGCATGGGACAACAATTAAATGTAATTTCTCTGTCAACTTACAACAAGTGGTTTTTCTGGTTTAGTAATTTTGCCTTGAAGGTTTGCTGTCACCAATGAGGAGAAATGCTACCTAATCTCCCAAGACAGAGACATTATTTCAATGTTTTCCTTCAAATATCCTAGATGGCAATGAACTGTAAAAAAATAAAATAAAATAAAAATGGGATACTTGGTGATCCACTCTCTGATGTGATAACCTCTAGGCTGAAATTCTCATTTGCAGAAGCCTGCTAAAACGGAGATAAAAGTGACAAGTGGCACCACAATGAATCTTTGGATGCATGCACAGAGAGTTTCCATTAAAACACATACTATTCCTTTCAGGTTCAGGAAGTCTAGAGATATAAATACCTACTGACAGGTCAAGCACGCCAAAGGCCAGGAAAGAACCAGAAATCCAGGTAGTATTAGATAAAACTCAGCTTTTTATCCAACTGTATGAAATTCATATCACTCATCCTTAAATCAATTTTCATTGTTTTCTCTGACTTGATACTCTCTTGGCATGTTCCCTCTTTATAGTTGGCTAGGTAAAATTGTACTTAATAGATAAATAAGAACTCTAATAAAATTCATTAGAAGCCATTCATCCTTTCAAAAGTTCTACACAAGTAGTATAATCTTGACATGTACATATCCAGTTAAATTTCAGATATCACTGTAAGAGTTTTTTTGTGTGTTTTTTTTCTTTCTTAATACATGCAGCCAAAGATCTATCTAGTAGCACCTGTCAGTTTTATCTCCACTTTACCAGGCTTCTGCAAATGAGAATTTCAGCTTTGAGGTTATCACCTCAGACAGCGGATCACCAAACATCGTATTTTTTTTAACAGTTCATTGCCATCTAGGATATTTAAAGGAAAACACTGAGATGATGTCTCTGTCTTGGGAGATTAGATAGCATTTCTCCTCATTGGTGGCAGCAAACCTGCAAGGCACAATTACTAGACCAGAAAAACCACTTGTTGTAAGTTGATGGAAAAATTGCATTTAGTTGTTGTCCAGCATTATATCACTCTGGATGCTAAAACACCAGCTTTAAGAGAGAGCACATCTCATTCTTTGAATGGATTTTTTTTCTTTCTTTTTTTTTTTTTTTTCAGTACCTACTATGTTCTAGGCCCTAGAGGTACATAAGCCCTATGCAGAGATGTAATGATGTAGTCATCTACTTTTCTACAGACAGACATAAAATGCTCAAAGACCTCAGTTTAGATTCCCTGTAGCTTCTTTTCTAATCTCTTTACCTGAGACTCTTGTTTTGTGTTGATTTTTCTTGATGTCTACTAAGTATCTTTCTAATTCTCCTGTGTTCCTTATATTCTCTAACATAAATAAGGCAGCCTTATAAAACCATTCTGCAAAGAAAGTAATCAGCTAATTACTACAGATAATATATATATATATATATATATATATATATATATATATATATATATATTTTAAATAATTTTTTACTTGTCACTGGACCTTTATTTTATTTATTTATATGCAGTGCTGATAATCAGACCCAGTGCCTCACACATGCTAGGCAGGTGCTCTACCACTGAGCCATCACCCCAGGCCCAAGTAATATATATCTTGACATCATCATTTTGAGGAATTTTCCATGCTGAATATTTATGTGCTCATCAAGACCATTTTTCTCTCCTTATCTACCCAAGTCACCCCCCAATACTAAACCTACCTCTTTTGTGATATTCTGAGAAGATAACAAGTGAACAATGTGATGGTGTGACAAGCTATGCAGTGACTGTATCAGGATAGGATAGTCTATGCTGTAGTCACAGAATCACCACAGCTTGACTCAAAGCATCGATTGCTCACATAAATTCAAACAAATTTGGGTTACCCTCTCCCAGCTTAACATTTGGAACTCCAAGGTTCTGTAGTAAATGAAGAGACTGTGGAAGAGGCGCAAGTCTTAGCTGCCTCAGCCCAGAATGTTACTTGACTAATGTTACTTTTATTACTATCCACCAGCTATAATTAGTGGATATATATTAATAAAAGATAATTCATAAAGTAATGCCTAGCTTACAGCAGTACTTAATAAGGTTTATTTATTATATTCAAATATTATTTAAATTGTTTCTATATTAATATAATATAAAAATACTATCATTATGAGAATTATCATGTTATTATATTTAAATAACCATTTAGTTTTATGCATTGGTTATTATTTATAGTCATTTTATAAAACTATTTTCCTAAATAATGAGAATTGAACAATATGAGCAAATTTTTCCATATCCCACTTGGACAATTAAACAATTCACATAATTTTTCCAATTTTATCCTTTATTAGTAAGTTACAACAGGAAATAAATAGGTAAGCTACAAATATTCAGTTTTAATCAATCACTTTAAGCATAATCCTTATGTTACCACCAATTACATGAAAATGGATTTAACTTGGTTCTTATAATATTTACAGTATACATACACGGAGCCATGAGTAGCTATGGAACTTCCAAGCATCTTGAGAAGAGGAACTGTGCTAAAATGTTTAAAGGAGGTATGCATGAATTTGTACATTCCTTAGGATCCTCGATACATTTCTTCAAAATCTAGCAGAAGAAATTGTACACTGTCCCACACACTTAATCACAAACAGCTCAGTCTTCTTCCAATTGTAATTGAGCTGAAGATATTTAAAATATTTTAGAAAAATAGAGCTGGGGATACAGATCTTTGGTAGATCACTTGTTTAGCATGCAAGAAGCCTTGGGTTCAATCTCCTGCACTGCAATAATAATAATAAATCAATAAATGAACAAAAATGTATCTTAGAAAAATGCCTTGAAGAGAATCCATAAACAATTTAATTTGTTTACAAAAGGAAAGAATTATCATTTTTCCATACTCCCTTGTTACCAGGATAAACACAAATGGGTATTTTACACCTAATTTTATAACTTTATTTATACTCAGATTAGGATACCACAGTCCTTAGGTCTCATATCCAAGTCCATTAGCAAGTTTTATTCACTGTTTCTTGAAAATATTATGTGAATTCATCTACTGCGCTCCATCTCTCTGCTCCCATCCTAGATTGAGTCAACATTATTTCTTACTTGAACTGCTTCAACTGACCCTTAACTAGTTTTTATCCCACCCTTGACTCATCTTTATATCCTCCCCATCATAATCTATTTCTCTCTGATACCTGACAACCAAACTGATTTAAGATTCTCCAATATAATACCTTTCCATTCCATTTCAAATAAATGTCAGTTCTGTCCATAAAACTGCTAAAAGACCTTCTCATCTACTGTCACTCTGGCTCTTACTCATTGTGCATAAGGCTATTGCAATCCATTATCCCAAACTTAGTGGCCTAAAACAATAGTAATTTATTCTCTCACAGTTCTAGAGGCCAAAAGCCTGACATCAAGGTGTTGGCAGGGCCACGTTCCCCCCAGAGGGCCAGAGGAGGCTCTATGTTCCTTGTCTCTTTAGCTTCCAGGTGTTGCCAGCTTCCCCTACTTGTGACTGCATCACTCCAATCTGCCTCCATCTTCACATTTCTTCCTCCTTTTCTGGGGGTCTCCCCTCTTCTGTATCTGTGTAGCTCCCTTCTGCCTCTCCCTTATAAGAACATACGTGATGGGATTTAAGCCAAGCCTGGATAATTAAGAATAATCACTTCATCTCAAAATATTTAATTGAATCACATCTGCAAAAACTTTACCTTGAAAAGTAACATCCATAGGTTGTAGGAATTAGGACCAGATTCCAGCTAATACAACATGTTTCGGCAGGCTGGCCTTCTTTCTGTTCTCCAGCCTTTGGGTATTTTTACTTGTTCCCACTTCCTAGAAATATTCCTGCTTCTAGCCTTCACAAAGCCTCCTTTTTACTATTCATTTCAGATGACACCTCCAGGGTTTGTTATTCCATCATCCACCTAACATTGGCTTCTCCACCCCATCCACTGTCACAATGCCCTGTTTATTTTTCCTCTAGTACTTCTGGAAATCATCTTGCTTCTTTTTTAGTGTCTTTTGCTTCCCCACCCCTAGTAGAAAGCAAGTTCCATGGAAGCCTGTAATTTGTCTCCCTTGGCCGCTATTGCACATTGAGGACTTAAAACATTGCCTAGTATGATGGTAAACATTCCAGTGTTTGTTAGATAAATGAAAGATTAAATGATGCCAGCAACTAATAAAATGCCATCCAATAAAGTCATTTCTGCAGTCTCAATTATCATCTGGAACCTAGAAATCATGAATAATGAAATAGGAATCATGAATAATTTCACCAAGATGTTTTTATCATGATTTTATAAGCTAATGAAGTTTTACAAAGCTCAAGGAACTTCTGTAGCTGAACTTCAGCCATAGTGATAGGCATAGTTTTAAAGCTCTCAGTATATTTCCAGCTTCTATATGGAGGAGCATAGAGCAAAGATGCCCAAACATTTACATACTTGGAGCTATCTAATATCTGCGATACTAGATATTCAAGTGTACGTTTTAGTAGTAACAAATGCTCAAGTTCTCTGCAAATGCTGTCCTAATATAGGACCTTACTGACATGTTTCACTATGTGTATGTTATTTTTAATTCACAGAAATTACATATCACTCCTTGAATAAACAGCAATAAGAATCACAAGCATTTATTAAGATATATATTGAGATACTGCTATGTGTAATATAATGTATCACACAAGTTCAAGATACAAAAAAAAGTTGTGCTATGAGTTCCATTACATGCATCAGAAAAAAAAGAAAGAAAAAAAAAAAACAGAAATAAAGGCAAGCAAGCAAGCAAGAATGAAAGCCCAAAGAGAGAATACAGCATGCTATTATGTGGCAATGCTATGGGTCCTGGTGTGCCTTGCATCTTGGATCCAAGCATCTTATTTTCTAGGGACACAATCTGGTAAAATGAAAGTTTTACTAACAGTCACAAAAATGAGAACCTCTTAAATGATGACATGGCCCCATGTCAAGGTAGACATCTGTGAGGATCCACATCTGTGTGGCACACAGCTGTATTTATCCTTGTTTCACCTAACGAATTTCTAAGAACCACATGCATTTCTATAGCATTAATATTTCCCAACAGACACTACTAAAATAGGAATCATAAGAGTAGCAATTACAGTTTTTTGAAATTTCCTTTTCCTCTACCCTTTCCAAGTATAAATATAATTGTGCATATATCCCTGTATGATTAGGGATCACACCTACACACATATATATATATACCCTCAAATGAGTGCAATATCACTTATGGAGTACTACATACTAGGTAAGTGCTGAAAAATCAAGTAATGGATTACATACACTAAACATTAGCCTTATTTTTTTCATATGCTAAGTATCTCTAAAGAAGTACTTCTCATTAATCATAATTAGAACTTCCTAAGTACACTATTAAAAGAAATGATTGTGTTGAATTAGAAAATTTATCACATATGCAAAATGTAATTCCAAATTGGAATAAGTCTCCAAAAAAAAAAAAAGCCCAACTAATTCAAATCAGATAGCCTAGGAACATCAGGTAGAAGTCACGCTGTGGTTTTTGAATGTCTGAAGGTAGCAAGGTCACAGGCGAGACTGTTTCATCATTAACCCATTCATTCATTTATTGAGCCCCCCAGTGTATCAGATCATGTGCTAAGCTCTAAGATGTCATACTCCATTTATTCAAGAAGTTATCAATCAGTATTTTGATTAAGATCAATATCTTAATTAAAAATAATTTGGTTCAAGCAGTAGAACCCACTCATTTCACTCAGGTAAAAGGGAGCTTTGGGACAGACACAAAGAACCCCAGCAGTATGTTTATTTACTTAGGTCTCTTGAGGGGCTGAAGCCCATTTGTCAAATTGAAACAGAGCTCTGTTGAACTGAAACCTCATTTCCTTTGTCTCCTCTGACTGGCTTTTCTTGTGTGTGCCCCAAATGGAAAGTGGTATATTCCTCCCAGCTTTGCCTTTGCTGACCACATATCTCACTAGAGTCCACTGAATTAGAATAAACTGGCCTAAATCAAAATGCATACTTGGATGGTAAGTTGACCCAAAGGGACTCTAGAGGTTGTGAACAAAAATGGAGCTTGATATTATAAGAAGATTGGAACCAACCTTGAATATATACTCTTGTAGCTAAGTAACTAAGCCTCAGCCAATCACAATGGCTGACCCTTAGCCAATCACAGGTGGAAGGCTACCAAATTGTGTCCAAATAAGGAAAATGCCTACTGTACCAATCAAGTAATCTCTGTATTTCATTTCCTGTCCTTCTAGTTATAAAAGTAGCTCAACACATTATAAGAGGGGGCATTTAGAATCATCTTTGATCTGGAATGCTGACATTCCAGATCACCTGTCTGCCTAGAGTTACTCTCCTCCTAGAACCTTTTTCATGCTCAAGTAAATTTGTTAAATTGAACTGATCTCAGTTTTTCTTTTAACTAGTCTCTGAGCCTAAATTCAAGCTTTCTATAAGAAGGAATCTGGTTAACTCAGTCTGAATCAAACATCGGTCCTTGTTCAATGTCTTAAGGCTAGGATGACAGAACAGAGGTTCTACTACCCTGTCAGCAGGGCTGTCATTAATCTCCAGAGGACAATAAGGGGTATAAAGGTACTAAACAGACTACCATAACTGTTATATTAGCAATTCAGTTGAAAATCACATTTAGAAGACATAGTATCTATAAAACAGCACATTACCTGGCACAAAATCAATCCTAAATAAATGGAGACAGTGGTGCGTGTGTGTGTGTGTGTGTGTGTGTGTGTGTGTGTGTGGTTTTTTTCTTTTTTTGACATTATCTTTTTACACTGAAGAGATGATGACTTGTTGGTCTGGGGAAGAAAAAAAGGTAAATATGCTTGCACACTCTTTAATGCTTAACTGGAAACCTACAAATGAGATCTGAGAGAGCTTTTATTTTTGTTGTTATAGAATCTTTATAGACAGCAGTTAGTACATTAAGTCATAAATGCTACCATATTGGATGTTATAGTGAAGGAAAACCCAAACCTATGGATAGTCCAATGCAGGAATACCTGTCTGTTTTAAGGAAATCTAGAAAGGCTTTCAGAATGACCTAGTTAAAGATGAGAAGGAACTGCACATAATGATGTTTGTGTGGAAGGTGGGGAAATAAGGTAGTCTAAAATGGTGATGTGTGTGTGTGTGTGTGTGTGTGTGTGTGTGTTTCCCAAAGGTGAGAAAAAACATGTTTTTTCAGAAAAAAAAATAAGTGGCCTGGTATAACAGAAACTCAGAGTATATATCTGTGCAAAAGCTAAGTTAGAATGAGGCTTGAGTTTGAGGAAATCAGATTTTGTGACTTACTCAGAAGGCTATTAGGTGGCACTGAAGGAATTTAAGAAGAGAAGTGAGCTGATCTGATCTTATCTTCACCTGATCATTACAGTATGGGAAATGGTGGATCAGAGGTCAATGAGAGGTAGGATGCCTCAGTTGATGAGTTTCATTTACCAAGAGAGAATAGTGAAGGGACAACTACTTTAGAAAAGGTTGGGGTGAGCTGAGTTCTGCACTTGAGGAATTTGAGGTACTTGAAACATAGTAATAAGACATCTATATGGGAACTGCATGTAACTCAAGAGAGAAAGGTCAACAAAAGGGGTAGAGAGCTAATTAGAAAACATAAAAATAGTTACCAAGATCCGGGAGAATACAGAAGTGGTGGCAACAATGTTCTGGAAGCCAGGGGAAGAATTCTCAAAGAAAGTAACTCTGCATTGGAGTGTAGGAGGAGAGTAACTCTAGGCAGACAGGTGAGATGGGATGGGAAGAGGAAGAAGGATATGCCTAGCATAGGAAATCAATGCAGAAAGAACTCAACAACTCAGTAAATCTTAGCTTTAGAATCTGAGAAGGAGGACATCAGACATTACTCAGCTCTCTTCCTACAGAAAAAAAGACCTGAATTTGTCTTTGTGATTCAATCTTTAGAGATCGGATGGGCAAGACAGCCAAGGCTACCTATGACTTAATTATCTAGCTACTGTCCTATAAGGAGTCCACATAAACAAATATAAAACACCTCTAAAATCACATTTTCAGTTCTCCAGTTAAGCATGACAGATTGAACAAGTGTGTTTACCTTCCTTTCCTCACAAACCCCACAAATCATATCTCTGAGTACAAAAAGATAATAAATTGACAAATCTAGGAACAATAGTCTATGGGAAGAAATAACAAAACAAAGACTAATTAAGGAAAAAATACCCAGTCCTCTGGGAATTGGGACTTGTGCATATTAAGGGATTAGAAGGATCACTGCTCATTATTATAAAACCTAAGGGACAATTTTATTTTCTAACTATGTACAAGTATTACTATGGAAAAACATATTTTAAGGGGGGGTTGACTCAAAAATTGAATGGGAGGAAGAGCATGAGAAGAAGTTACCACTAAATAGGGAAGAGAGGTGGGAGAGAAAGGGAGGGAAAAGGGGAATTGCACGGAAGATGGAAGGAGACCCTCATCGTTATACAGAATACATGTATGATGATGTGAGGTGAAAAAAAAGAAGTGTGTCATATTAGATTGGGTAGAGAGAAGTGATGGGAGGGGAGGGGAGGGGAGGGGAGGGGGGATAGGAAGGACAGCAGAATAAAAGAGACACTAGTATTGCTGTAGGTATATACGTGACTGTATGACCAATGAGATTCTGCAACCTGTACACTCAGAAAAATGAGAAATTATACCCAATCTGACTCAAATGTATGATATGTCAAGATCATTGTACTGTCATGTGTAATTAATAAAAAAATAAACTAAAATATCAATAAGGAGGATAAGATCAATATCAATGAGGATAAGATTCAGCTTGAAAGTAACTGTTCACAAATATACCTTTTCCAATAGCAAAGAACATGAAAAACATGATTATGCCATACTAAATCTACTAAATCATCAGGACCCTAGACACCAC
Source organism: Spermophilus citellus (assembly GCF_964194105.1). Classification (NCBI taxonomy): domain Eukaryota; kingdom Metazoa; phylum Chordata; class Mammalia; order Rodentia; family Sciuridae; genus Spermophilus; species Spermophilus citellus. The sequence goes on along the minus strand of NC_138183.1, from coordinate 165,743,246 downwards.
TTTATTCAATTTCATCCAATGGTAACATCTTACACAACTGTAGTACAATATCACAACCAGGATATTGAAATTAACTGTATTGTCAATTTGAGTGAGTTTTAAAAAAATTGTCTATTGTTTAGAATTTTAGTAACCAAAGAAGATTCTTAAACACTGGGCCCATAAAGGACTGCATCCTAAATGCAGAAAATTCTTTGGCATTCCCCTGATGACATGGCCATGAACAAGAGAGATTCAATACTTGCCCTTCTATTACTTATCAACACACATTCCAATGGGAAAACAGGATAATTCAATAAAAATATGGAATAGAGCATGATGATTGGCACTAAGAAGAACGTCATAAGGACTGAAATATATTGCAAAAACTTGAAATCACATGTATGTCTATTGATAGAAATTTGCAACAGTGTTTTTAGAATAAAAGAAATAAAGAATATTTGTTAAATGTTATGATTAGTACAAGACAAAGCTACAATGCTCAGAGGTTCTGAGTATCTTTAGTATTCCATACTTTATAAAGTTATAGTGAAGTTGATAGATATCACTTTGTTGCCATGGACCACTTATTTATAAAATTACTGTTTGATATACTATTGACTTCTATATAACAAATTCTATGCTTTTTGATTATAATCTTCATTATACCTAAAATTATTCTGTAGCTATGCATGGAACCTTTTTGTTCCTTCTTATCTACTGGATGTCTAGACTTCTCTGCCTGGAAATCTGTTTATCACTCTGGGACTACCTACCAGGCTCACTTAAAACCCAGGATCAAGCTGTTTCTGCAGCCTTTGCAGACACACCCCTCAACATTCTCCCAGACCCACCCTCATACATAGCCCAAGCTGTCCCTCTGCAGGGAAATGCCAGGATTTTCCATTACTTGCATATAAGTCTGCCTCCCCAGCAGAAAATGAGCTTCTGAAATCAGAAACTAACTAAAAAAAAAAGAAATCAGAAACTATACCTGTTTATCTTTATCTTCTACATTTAGCCAACACTTGCTGAACTATGGGTACATAAGCTGACATAGAGTATGGATATGAATGTTGCCTGAGTATTAAGAATTGTAATGCTGAAGCTAGCCAATCCTTAAAAAACAAATGTCAAATGTCTTCTTTGATATAAGGGGAGTAACCAAGGACAGGGTAGAGACGAAGAGCTGGAGAAGAAGATTAACATTAAACAGGGATGATAGGCGAGAGGGAAAGTGAGAGTTAAGGGAAACTGCATGGAATTGGAAGGTGAGCCTCAGGGTTATACACAATTACATATAAGAGGAAAGGAGGAGTAGGAGAAAAATTATATAAGTGGAAGAAATGATTTATAGTTGAGGGGATGGAGAGAGAGAAGGGGAGGGGAGGGGAGGGGAGGGGGGGACAGTGGAGAATGGGATAGACAGCAGAATACATCAGTCACTAGAAAGGCAATTTGTAAATCAATGGAAATGTAACTGATGTGACACAGCAATCTGAATACGGGGTAAAAATGGGAGTTCATAACCCACTTGAATCAATCTGTGAAATATGGTATATTAAGAACTATGTAATGTTTTGAACAACCAACAATAAAATAATTTAAAAAAAAAGAAAAAAAAGAATTGTAATGCAAAAAAAGTACATGTATAAAGGCATAAATTGGTGTGAATATACTTTATATACAGAGATACGAAAAACTGTGCTTTATATGTGTAATAAGAATTGTAATGCATTCCACTGTTGCCATGTATTTAAAAAAATAATAAAATCAATAAAAAAGACAAATGGTACCAGAAGTGGTGGCATACACCTGTAATCCCAGAAGTTCAGCTAGCTGTGAGTTCAAAGTCAACCTCAGGAACTTAGCAAGACACTAAGCAACTCAGTCAGACCCTATATCTAAATAAAACACAAAATACGGCTGAAGAATGTGGCAAAGTAGTTGAATGCCCATGAGTTCAATCCCCAGTTCCAAAATAAAAATAAATAAATAAACAAACAAACAAACCAAAAAGAACAAATGGTATAAATTCATAAATTGTGATGGCTATTGTACCATGAGTTAAAAAAACAAAATAAATTTATGTTTATTACCTGAAATTACCATTTGTACTGAATGGAGAAAACATTGACAAATAATTCTAATTTATAACTTAACTTTTATTACATTAAAATTCCACTTTTAGAAACCTCAATATGGAAATATGCATTTATAAAGATTTATTTTATACAAAAATTGCATTTTAAAAGGTTTCACTATGGAGCTCATAGGGAATACAGCAAACTTTCTGATTAGATTAGTTTTGTTTCCTGGTTATTTAACCTATCTAATATTTAACCTATTTGGGTAGGATAAATAACATCTCATAGATCCTATGTGTATTACAGTAAAGCACCAGTTCCTTCGTATCTTGCTACTAAAGTGCAATCCTCAAAGGAGCCTCATGGATTTCACCTGGGAATGGGCTAGATGCAGAATCTTAAGTCTTCCACAGACCATCTCATTCCTCAGGCAGTCTGGATTTTAACATGATCCTGAAGGGATTCCAATGCACAACAAAAATTGAGATGCACAACAAAAATTGAGATGCACAACTTTAGTCCATCTGCCTTTCCTTTTATGTGGTCTGACTATGTCATTTCAAAGTAAGATGACTTGAATACCTATCATATTAAACATATAATTTTATGCCATACATTGTATGGTGTTTAAATTATTTTATGTTATCTACTCTAATGACATTGCACAATGATATTCTTTTCAATTTACAGATGACACAGAACCATTATGTAGACAGTGAAATGGTAGATAATTGTGCATAGGATTCCTTAGGCAGGAATCTGCTGCCCTATTCTGCACCCTCAGAGCCTCACAGCATGTAATAAGGAGCTGGAGGAGAAAATACAACTTCTAATAGAGAAGGCTGAAAGGTGCAATAAGTAAAAGTAATAGACAATAAATGGGAAAAGGTGAGCACCAGGTGCTCTAGGAGAAATTGCTTTCTGACAAGTGTTGAATGAACAGGTTTATATGGATCTGGATAAGCTCCTGGGACAATAACCCAATCACAAACACTAAAGACTAAAGACTAACACAAAAGTTAGATATAGAAGCTATGCTTTCAACTGGATGTAAGATAATCCAATGATTTTTTTTTCACTTGAAACAACAAAACTTCACACACAATGACATTACTGGAGTAAAATATATATTTTCCTTGGTTGGTAAAGAACATTTTCTTCTCAAAAAATCACCAGTAACACTACACAAAATGGCAAAGCTTTGGGCTCTTGCCATGCCTTAATAAATAACTTTCTCCAAACCAAAAAAGCCAAAGGAAATATCAGTATAGATAACTACTCAGGTTGGTGTGCAAATTAAATCCTAATTAAACCATTTTGAATATCAGAACAAATATAGCACAAAATTGTAATGCCAATTAGCATTTCGTTTATCAGTCATTACCATAAAACAAAAAGCAAATATAACCATGTTACTTTAATAAGGTCATAATTAGAGAAAATTACTTTAGCACAAAATGCAAAGAATCAAAGTGCGATTCACACATCAGCATTTAGGCAGAGACAACATAAAGAGATTGAGCCCTTGTGTAAGCATTCAATTCATGAAAAATCCTGTAAATCCAACAATCCTCTGTGTCCATGGGTTAAGTTGTGTCAAGAAGTGCCCCAAATGCACTTTTTGGAAACACAGGAAACATAAGAATGTGGCTTCTCCTTTTTCGTCACTTAAAATGTAAAGGAAACAGCCCTTAGGACAGTCCCTTGAAAGACATTCTCTTCTTCCTCTTCTCTCTCTCTCCTCTGGAGCCTTATACTTCAGAAGAGATAACTGTAGCATCAGGCTCTCCTCTGGAAACCAACTCCACATTTCTAAATGCGTCTGAGTCTTCTAGATGTCACACTGGCAACAGAAGCAACCCATCAAACCTAAGTCTTCTCAGTTATCCCTGCATCTGGAAATATCTTCAGTGTCTTCTAAAGCATATCAGTTACAAATTCCATTTGTTGGTTTGACTTCAGAACTCTTTCCTTCCTTTACAATCTCATAGCTAATAGATGCAGGTAGACTTTGGGGAGGTCTCCAACGAGCTGTTAATAGACTTCCATCTCTTGCTCACTAGTTCTCCAGTTCATTTCACCGTGGCTTCCCTGGAGGAAAGAACTTCCATGGCCCGGCCCCAACTTACCTTTGCTAGCTCCTCCCTCTCCTCCAAACACAACTCATCCTGCTTCCTGGGGGCATGCCTCCTTGTTACCCAGCATGTTTTGTCTTTCCTGCCTCTGTTGAGCCTAGTTTCTCAGCCCATAATGCACACCCCAAATTCAGTTCTCTAAATGGTTCTCATCTGTAGGGAGCTGAAAGTTGTCTTCCTCACCCAACTCACACATGCACACAAAAGGTGTGATTAAATTCAGTATCTTGAGAAGAGAGCTTATTCTGGACGATACAGGTGAGCTTTCAATGCAATCTCAATTGTCCTTATAAAACAAAGGTCAAGGGCCATTGGGCACACACAGAAGAGAAAAAGACAAAGTGACCATGAAGGGATGTGGCCAAAGGAAAGGAATGCTAGCAGCCAACAGTGAAGGAACAGATTCTCCTACACAGCCTCCATAGGGTATACGACCCTGCCAACACCTCAATTATGGACTTCTTGTCCTCAGAACTGTGAGAGAATAAATTTCCGTTGTTTTAATCCATGGAAGTTGTGGGAGTTTGATACAGCACCTTAGGCAACTAATATATCATTTTTATAGTCTGGTTCAAACACCACTTTCTTTTTAAAAGAATGCTTAACTTTCTGGGGTTAATGGTCCTACCTAGTTGAACTGCAGCAGCCTCATGTTTTAAAACTTAGCATACCAATTACTACCATATTAATGGCACCACATGGGCATCTTTATAATATATGTAACACATGACACATCCAATTTCATAAACGTGTGCCTGTATATATACATCAAAAATTATCATGCACCTGGGAATATGTATGTACTTGTGAATATACATGTGTATGTATGTAGAGAGATATAGATACACACGGAGAGAGAGATGATCTGACAGATTTTTAAAATCTCTGTTATCTGTCTGACATCGTGCTTTGTTGCTGATGATCAAACCCAGTTCCTCACATATCACACATGCTAGGTAAGTGCCCTGCCCCTATCATTCCACTACATTCCCAACCCAAGAATAGATTTCATCCTGATCTCCAAGTGTATGTGTGTTATTGTGTTTATACATAAAAAATAGATGGCTAAAAAGTTGAGTCTGCATGCATAGGCTGCACAGTTGCATGACCCTGACTTTGGTTGAACACACTCCAGCAAGTGGACACTGGAAGTTAAGTTTATAAATAAGAAACAACAAAAAAGGATAAACCACAAATTCTCAATGTGTATAACTACCCTTCGATTAAATTTTCTAAAAAAAAAAAAAAAATAGCCATTATGTTTACCACATAAAAATCCAAACTGAACATAACGTTGTAGGGAAAGGTAGACATACTAAAACCTCCACCAATAAGGGGATGGTGAAGCCACTTTTACTTTTCCCATTCATCTTCACTAAGATCAGCAATTGTCATATCTACTAACAGACAGGAAACATCTGAAATACTGTAGAAAGACGAGAGGACAGAAAACTTGTATTTAATTCCTGACCCTGCCAGTGTGTGACATCAGGCAAGACACTGCTCCTTTCTGTTTATCAACCATAGGATGGAAGGAAGGAAGGAAGGACGGAAGGGAGGGAGGGAGGGAGGGAGGGAGGGAGGGAGGGAGGGAGGCAGGCAGGCAAGACTATCTCTAAGTAGCTTTCCAGTGATAAAATTTGGTGAGTCCAAGAAGCCCTCATATACATGCACTGTAGTCATAGCTGTTAGTACCACTTGTACTAAGATAGAACTTTAATCATTTACTGTTTAATGCCCAAAATGTGGGAATGTGAACATATCACTTACCCAACACATGACTAAATATGGGCATCTAAATGCCCTATGATTTATTAAATGCTATTTTTCTGACACTGCTAAATGTTTTACATACAGTAACTGTTTAATCTTCACATTCATTTCATAATAGACGTGGCTTTATCACTAATTTCTTCAGAGGTCTTATTACCCTTAATCATTATTCCATATAGTCTTTCATCAGGCTAGATTTTCTTTTCAAGTTAATGAATTTCATTAACCTCTGCTGGTACAAACTAGATGAAACGTGATACAACACAAGCATCTCTTCAAGACATTTTTTTTCCATACACACAATGGAAACCCTTTTATTTAACATAGTTGATACAGTATTGGATTAATTTCAAATGCAAGTTGAAATGGGGAGTTTCGCATTTTACTTTAGCTCAAGACTTATAAATGTGCATTCCTGTGACACTTCTGATGAGATACACAGGCCTGTCTTCTGAGTATGACTTAATGCTGCTAAAATTCTTTGTAATCATTCTTGAATAAGCCATTTTCATACCTTATCTATGCATTTCAATTTCTCTTTCTTAAAAATAGAGAAAAAGGTAAAGATACCTGTAAAGCAGTTTACATATAATGCCTTTTGGCCTTTTTAAGTATTTTATTTTATTTTCCAACGAGGCAGAACAGTTATCTAATTCATTCTTAATTGTTAGGGATCCCCCAACATGCTGAAGTCCTGATCTCCCACTGTAACTATATTTATGGACAGGACCTTTGGAGAGGCAATTAAAGTTAAAGGAGGATCATAAGGGTGAGATTCTCATTATGTAGGATAAGCATCCTTATAAAAAAAAAAAAAAAAAAAAAAAAAAAAAAAAAAAAAAAAAAAAAAAAACAAGACACCAGAGCTTTCACCCTCTGCACGTGAAAGAGAAAAGACCAGGTGAGGTTACAGCATGAATCTGACCATCTGCTCATCGGGAATGGCAGCCTCACCAGAAAATGAATTTACTGGCACCTATATCTTGAACTTCCTAGCTCATGAACTGTGAGAAATAAATGTTTATTGTTTAAGCCACCACATCTGTGGCATTTTGTTATGGAAGTTCAAGCAGACAAATTCAGTAAAGCAATAATCTTTTAACCAACTCACCATTGATGTTTGGGTAAAACATCCCATTACATATTTATAGAGATAAAACTCTTTTTTACCTTCATACTTTGCTGTGTCACGTAATACTGAATTAAGTTATGTAACTGTACAACTGGAAGACATATGTTTGGGAACAGATACAACAGACCTCTGGGACATGCAGGTCTCAGTGGTGGGAGCAGAAATGTGTGACAGAGAAGTAACACAAGAGCATCTCAATCACTGTGGGCACTGGTCACTTAGCATGTTTTGTATTAAACCAAACAATGTGGTTAATCCAGATTTGGAAGTAACAGAGCTTCTGCTGCATTATTTTTTTCACCAGATAGAACATAGTTTCAATTGTTTCCACATTTCTTCAGAGCAAACTTTAAATGACAAGGCAGATAACAATACCCAGGAATTACCCAGATTTTTGTGGAGTCTGACACTTGTACAATGAATACACAATCTGGTAGTGGGGCCTGAATGCAGTAACCCAGGCAGGAGGCCTAAAAGTTCAGCCTCATCAGCATCAGTCAGACGTCTCTCTCTCCCCAGACATCTCCAGTAAGTTTTGAGTTTGGACTTTAGCTGCATTGCACCCCGATGTTCCTTCAATCATCCAGCAAATATTGACTAAATGCCTCTCTCCCCTAGCCACACTCCAGGAGCTAGGAAATAAAAGGCAAAATCTTTATCCTTACACAGTTTACATTCTTGAGAGAAAACAGAACATAAACAAATAAAACTAAATGATCTAATTTCAGGTAGAGATAGGTGAGAATGGTGCACACCAGGCACCAGGGAATACTAAAACTGTTTAAAAAAAAAAATCACTTCTTTGCTGAAAAATGAAAAGTGCCTTCCAAATGAAATGTTTTCAACAACATGAGAGTCATGCTGTGTCCTGACACACATAGAATTGCTGAAGAGATTCTGAGCTTGTGAAGGAGTTTCTTCCTTAGAAAGAGACTTTGCAATCCCATGTGGTTATTCTGAAAACTAGGTACATGGTGTGTGGTCCTTCATGTGAAGAGACATCAAAATGGGTGACTTAGATTGAGTTTTCCATATACAGAAGAGATAAATTTTACAGCAATGAAAGTTTTACAGGGCATCATTATATATGAGTCTTTCATGGAACGAGAATCCAACAAGATGTTTCTAAAGTCAATTAAGGAAAAACAAGTCAGCCCTACAAGCCATTTTATATATTTATATTTTTGCTTGCCCAAATTGTAAGTAAATTAAAGGCCATGTCAACAAAGACCCAACCAAAAGCTTGTTTGAGATATGACACCTAACAAAAGTAGGAATTATCTATATTTCTATAAAAATCCTTTTTTTTCTTTTGGTACTGGGATTGAATCCAGGGGTACTTATCCACTGAGTTACATCCTCAGCCCTTTTTATTTTTTACTTGTGACAGGGTCTCCATAAGTTGCTTAGGGCATTGCTAAGTTACTGAGGCTGGATTTGAACTTGCAAACCTCCTGCCTCAGCCTCCACAGCTGCTGGAATTACAGATGTGTGTCATCATGCCTGGCAACTTTCTATAATAATGTTTATTAATCACTTTTAAATTTTGGGCCACATATTAAATAGGTGATCTGAAAAATGAAAATGCCTAACAGTTTTCACAATACTCAGTTTTTCTAAAAATACATACTCCAAATACATGTTGTTCAAGACCTCTAAATCCAAGGAGATATGGTTCCTTTGTTAAAATCTTTATCAAATATCAGATAGGGTCTGGGGTTGTGGCTCAGTGGTAGAACACTCACCTTGCATGTGCGAGACCTTGGGTTCGATCCTCAGCACCACATAAAGATAAATAAGTGAAAAAGGTATTGTGTCCAACTACAACTAAAAAAATAAATATTTAAAAACAAATATCAGATAGGTTAACTCTCCAACAGATATCAGGATTCTGCTGTCCACAAATCATTTACTAAATAGTCAGAAAGAACAGCTCTTTAAAATGGTCAAATGATAAAACTCATTATCATTTTTGAATCAAATTAAGTTGGTAATAAAAAGGCAAGGTCAGTGCTAGTTAAGCACAGTTTTCCCCAATCAGAGAAGAAACACGAAGTGCCAGCTTCTGTCAGCCTCAGAAACTTCTCAAATATCAGAAATTTTGCACCTGGCATAAAAACCAAGTATCCTAATAGACTAAGTTTATTTGAAAAAATGTGAGTTGCTTTTAAAGAAAATATGAAAGCAAACAGAAATGTCAATTGTACCAATGTTGATATAATAATAAAACACACTATAAACCACACACTTTTTGCCCATACAGAATTGATAATTTTCCTAAAAAGTGACTCATTTGACTGTGACATATGGCAAATAAGCTTTCATAAATTAATTTTTATACTGGAAATCAACCAATCATAATGTGGGTTGGTCTAAGTAAATAACCTCAATATTCTGGAGCTGTGCCATCTAAATTGTTAATGACTAATCACATACACCATTGATTATTTGAAATGTAAGTAGCCTGAAATTAGATGTGTTAAGTATGAAATTCATGCCACATTCTAAAGGCTTAGTATGATCAAAAAGTCCTAAAAGAAATCTCAATAATTTAAAAATACTAGACACTGAAATAATATTTATACATATAGAGTGAAATAAAGCATAAAAATTAATTTCCTGAATTTTTAAATATTTATTTCTTTTAGTTGTACACAATACCTTTATTTTTATTAATTTAGTTTTATGTGATGCTGAGGATTGAACCCAGGGCCTCACACACACTAAGTGAGCACTCTATGGCTGAGCCACCACCCCAGCCCAATTTCCTGCATTTTTAAATATATTTTTACTTTTTTATTTTATTTTTTAATTAGCACTTTATAGTTATACATAGTAGTTGGATTCATCACAACACATTATTTAAGCATTTTCATGTCACTGATAAATATTTTTTAGTAAATGTGGCTTGTGTTACTTTTTTCTTGGATAATGATCACTTAAGAAGAATGACAACAGTTGGGTTCAATTACAGCTAAGAGCCTTGGGCTCAGAAATTCAACTTCAATTCTCTGTTTCCATCCTGTACTTCAAATTACCAATAATTTAATATTACCAAATATTTCATCTAGATCTAGATCTTCTTTGTTTCCATCTCCTAATATATACTATTTTCATTGTGCTTAAATATTTAATATACATCAACATTCTCTAATAGTAAGTACTTTGTAGATGATAGCTATTATTACATGATTATCACAGAATTAATTAACAAAGTAACTACCACATAATTTTCAACACTAAGTCCCAGACAGAAATGAACAGTGGGCTCATAACAAAAATTCATAAATAAATAACCATAACAGCCAAAAAAGAAATAAATGACATATTGGGTTAAAAGAAAGTTTTAAAAATCAACTATAATATAAAACATCAGAGTATTGCCCCTTTCATCATCTGCATAAGGTAAGATTTGAAGTCAAAATTTTCAAAACTTTACTAGGGAGGTAGGGCAGAAATTTGGCTTGTCTTACTACAATATTCTCAAGGGAAGAGATCTGAACTGATCTAAACCATTGAACTGTCAATATCAATTTACTGGGCCAAGAAGTTTTATAAAGAGCTGAGAAGTTGGGCTCAAAAAATTAGGCAGTTCATCTTATCATTTTTCATATTAAAGACCCTGCATTAGTTTATTGGGCTGCAATAACAACACAATGCACTTGTGTTCTTTTACAGTTTGGGAGGCTGAAAGTCTGAGATAAGCTTGAATAAACAAAAACCTAGCTGTTGGCAGGGCTATGCTCCCTCAGGAGCTTCTAGGGAAGCTTGCCTCATCCAACTTCTGGTGACTGCTCGCATTCCTTGGCTTGTGGGAGCATAACTTAAATCTCTCTGTGGTCACTTCGCCATCTCTTCCTCTACCTGAGTCAAATCTCTCCTTCAACTCTCAATTTAGGACCCACCCAGATATCCAAGATCATTTCTCCATCTCAGAATCCTTAATCTTCAAAATCTTTACCATATAAGGCAACACTGAAAGGTTCCAGAATTACAGTGTCAGTCTTTGTACTCATTATTCAGCTTAGTATAGACTTTAGTACATGTGTTTCCAATCTGCTTTAAAACAGTCATTAGAAATGATCAGCTCTGCATATCACTTTAAATTTGAACATATCCAGTTTTTTTTTTTTTTTTTTTTTTTTTTTTTTTACATGTAGCAATCTTGGCAATTTTACACCCAGAAGTGATTACTATTCAACAACTTAGTAGTGAGCTGCAGGGCTTAACCATTCTGTTATTACACCTTATTTCACTTTTTCACCACTCTTCCCCACATTTTCATAGGATCTCAACAACCACAACATGAGGAGATGATTATTTCTCACTTCTGATATTATAACCATGCTTTAGTCCACTAAAGCCAGTCATTTTTGATAAACCATTCATCTGGTCAACTAGCTAGTCATGTGTCCAAAAAAAAAAACTTGTCAGTCAATGACTACATACATGCATTCATTGTTTAGAAAACTATTTTAAACTAATCTGTGTTTCTAAACTGATTTTTTTGAACTTTACACACACATACAACTGGACATATAAAGGATGCAAAGCAGTAAAACAGTTATCTAAATTGATTCAGTATGCGTTAATTTATTTTGAGAGTTTACTGACATCATACAGATTAGAATAGTTGCATATTAATGATAGATTCCCATTATTCTTGATTTTTTTAAAATATGTATTTCGAAAACATGAGAGTTCCTTAGTTTACAAAGACAACCAAGATAGGGAGGAAAAGAAAATATGATGTACAAAGCTACCTTTGTCTACTGCCATCCAGTGGTCAAATAATCATACTGCATATCACACACTACAAAGTACTACTGGGTCACTTACTGAATCCATATGTTCACTTTTATGATTCATGAATATTTAGCCCAAAAATTGAAAAGACAGGAGACAAAAATCAAGATATTATTTAAGAAAATACAATTAAAAGTTATTTTTCTATTCAAGTTTTTATCAATATAATAATAGTGATTACTAAGAGATTTCCCTTTCATTTTCAAATAATATTGTGTTTAACAACAGCTTAATCATTATTTTCTTTTTCTGAACCCACATATTAGGATAGATGATTTGTGGTTATAATTTGATCAACAGGACAGAATCTTAATGCTGATATTCTTAAAATAACCCAACAAAACATCAACTACCAAAAAAATAATAAAGTACCCTAGGTCACAAAATGTTGACACTCATGTTGTGCTGTCTTGCGTTGTATTTAATCATAAGTGCATTTTCCCTGTTCAGCCAAAGTAGAAGCTTTAAGTGAGCAAAGACCGAACCTTAGGCTTAACTATTGCTGCTCTACAGTTCTTCATGTAGAGCTCTGCATTTAGTCAGTACTCAAAGAACATTTGTTGAATGAATGAATAGCATTTGTTTATTACATCTGGGCTCATAATCAAAACATTATAATGCCACAGTAGCTTTTTTTTTTGGAGCTATTTAAATAGTATTTACTCTAGTTTTTTTTTAAGAGAGAGAGCATTTTTTTATTAGTTGTTCAAAACATTATATAGCTTTTGACATATCATATTTCATACATTTGATTCAAGTGGGTTATGAACTCCCATTTTTTCCCCGTATACAGATTGCAGAATCACATCAGGTACGCATCTACGGTTTTACATACTGCCATACTAGTGTCTGTTGTATTCTGCTGCCTTTCCTATCCTCTACTATCCTCCCTCCCCTTCCCTCCCCTCCCGAGAATTTTTTTTTAATATTTATTTTTTATTTTTCGGCGGGATAACATCTTTATTTTTATGTGGTGCTGAGGATCGAACCCAGTGCCACGGTGCATGCCAGGCAAGTGCACTACCGCTTGAGCCATATCCCCAGCCCTTCTAGTTTTTTTTTTTTTTTACATTATTTTGTTAAATCCTTTAATTTTACATTTAGTAACTTTATCAATGAAGTTTTTGTGATTATAAAAAATGTACACCTTCTTCCATCAACAACTCTCGTTTTATCCTCTGTAAAATAACATATATTGTGAATATCCTTCTCCATAGAAAACTCAATATGAAAAGAAGATGCATTAATCTTTCCTCACCTTTCTAAAGTTTGTCATCCAGACTGATTTGCTCCCTGATAGATATTTTCACCTCTTTCTTTTAAACCCTTTTATTAAGTAGCAGAAATTTCATGTGAAAGCATTCAAATAATAGTGGTAAGATGTACCAAAAAGGATGTTTCATTAGTATTATGTGTATGGTATTATGGCTTTTGTTGTTGCTTCTATTGAGAGTTGAGAATATTCTACATTTCATTGTTATTTGAAATTAACCCAAGATGTCATGCTTTCACCTAAGGTAGCAGTCCAAAAATGTAATCTTAGAATTACGAACCAAATTCTTTGGATATGAAAGTACCTTGTCATGTTAAAAATCCTTGAGAAATGTGAGGTATTATTATCGTAGAGCACTTACTTTAAAAGACATAATAATATATTCGGTTATTTCATGAGCATTATGAAAGCATTCCATGCAAATACGTGTTTCTCTCTTGCTTTTCTGCCTCTAGGCTTTTCCACATGGATGTGTACAAAAATTAATTTCCTATCACTATGACCTTCCCGCTTTCTTGCCCTTATGTTCTCTATCCTGGTCAATGATATAACAAACACCAGATAATTAAGAAACCCAGCAGTCAGTCTAGATTCAGAATATTTAAGCCCAAGGATTGAAAAGACAGGATTGAAAGAGAAACACCTTTTCTCTTTCAATCTGATAGTGAAAGGGCTCATAAGATCCAATCATTTGTCATAAAAAGAGAGCACCTGCTAGTAAATTTACACATTCATCAAACCTTCATAAGCTTCTCCCATGTGCCAGCCAATAAAGAGGAAAAGGAGAATGTTTGGCTGCATTAAATCCATTTGCACACACAAATCAGCAGATATTAAATATACAAATAAATAAGTGCCACTTCAAGCATTATTATAGAAATGCTAGATAAAGGAGTAAACAATTCCACCTGGGGAGAAGTGAGAGTCAGGAGAGACTACTCAGTGTAGGGCATTTCCCCTATTCAAAATGTGACATCTGATCTGTGCCTTCACTGAATAATTCACGCAAAAATAATTATGATTGGCTAGACATACAACAGCAGCAACAAAAGGATTCATAATGTTAAGGAATTTGCCACTGGATAAATAGTCTAATATTTTAAAAATGATTTCACATTATTATTTACTGAATTGGAGGATTTACATTAGATACCAGTGGGATCACTCATTATAGACCTCAAGCAGTGAAATAAAAAGACAAGTCTATGGCTCAGTAAAGAGGTCAAAGCAGAAAGTAGAGACTTATGAGTTATTTGCACGTTAAGTGGCCATTAATACTTTGGACAAAGTAAGACTCTCCAGAGAGAGGATCAGTGAAAAAAGTGAGAAAATAAAGTTAAGGTTAATGCCTAAGAAATAAGGTAAATCCTATATAGATCAGAAGACCAACCAAAGAGATCTGGGTAAGGTACAGAAATAAAAGTACTCAATAATATTAGGGAGGGCTGGGTTTCTGGCTCAGTGATAGAGTACTTGCCTTGAATGTATGAGGCACTGGGGTCAATTCTCAGCACCGCATATAAATAAAAAAAATAAAAGTCCATCAACAACTAAAATAAATAAATAAATAAAACTTTTTTAGAAAATAATAATGTTAGGGAAAAATATATGTGTGTGTTCAGTGTCTATTTTTAAAACATTTTTGTGTTTTAGCCACAAAAATGCTACTGTTGTAGAACTTGATAGGTTATAATGTGGCATGACTTTTAACTTACAGTGTTCTTTCTTTTTATATTAACAAGATCCCTATAACATTCAAAAATCTCTCCTACTCCTTTCACTATTCCTATCAGTTACAGGGAAAGAAAATAACATAAAATTACACATTTTCAGGCCTTCTCTAATCTTGATTTTTCCAAAGAACCTAAAATGAGTACTGTGGTAGTTTTGGCTTTGTTTCTACCACCACTTCAAACCCGTCATTTGATAGCACAAAGAAAGCAGCCACCAGTCAGGGAAAGAGAATGTTTCAAGAAGAGACTAGGAATCATGGTGACCTCGCCCAAGACGGTTCCCTGGAACAGTGGAAATGATTTCAGATCCCAAGGGATGTGTTATGGTGAGTCTATATGGTGATAAAATGAAGAGTTTGTTGTGGAATGGTACAGAGAGATGCAACATACTTGTTGGCTAAAGTGATGGAGCCAATGAGAATATTTCAGACAGAAGAGTAGGGAACCTTATAGTTTCATGTCAGAAGCCAATGGAGCCCTAAAGAGATGGAATTGCAGAGGGGAAGGACCAAGAGCACATCACACTCAGATTCAGACTGTCCAGGAGAAAGTCCGATGTCTAAGAGTATTGCTGCCCCCGGATTCTGACAATGTGGTAAAGCTAATACCAGTTGTACATTGTTGTTGAGCAGCTACATCATTTGTTGAAGCAAAAGATTTGTTCAACTAAACAAGTTAGGAGATAGATACAGATATTGACATTTATCCATATATGCTGCCTCCAGGAGACTCACCTGATAAGAAAAGACATACACAGACTGAGGGTGAAAGGTTGGAAAAAATCATACCACTCACATGAACCTCGGAAACAAGCAGGGGTGTCCATACTCATATTAAATAAAATAGACTTCAAGCCAAAGTTAACCAAAAGGGATAAAGAAGGACACTACACTAAAGGGAACCATTCTCCAACAAGACATAACAATCATTAATATATATGCCCCAAACAATGGTGCAGCTATGTTCATCAATCACAAGTTCAAGAGACAAATAGACCACAACACAATAATCATGGGTGATTTTAACATATATGATGCCATAGGACAACTCTTAGCAAATACAAAGGAGATATTACCATGCATTTTATCCAATCATAATGGAATGAAAATGGAAATCAGCGATAAAATAAGGAAGATAAATTCCTACATCACATGGAGAATGAACAATATGCTACTGAATGAACAATGGGTTACAGAAGACATCAAGGAGGAAATTAAAAAATTCTTAGAGGTAAATAAAAACACAGACACAACATATCAAAATCTCTGGGACACTATGAAATCAATCTATCAATCATAGTAAGCTGATGCTAAAATTTTTCAGCTGTTTTTATTTTCTAGACAAACAGATAGACTTTGCATTTGTCCCTGTGAAATTTCATATTGAGAAGATGAGTACATCATTCCAACTCAAGAACATGTGGATTGTCTGCAAACTGGCCCATAGCCAAACTGTCCATTTTTGTACGTAAAGTCTTACAAACATTTATTAACATTTTGCAAACTTTTAAAAGTTTTACAGCCCTCCCATTCATTTATGCAATTTCTATGTCTGCTTTTATGCTACAGTGGTAGAACTGAGTAGGTACAACAGAGACCATATGGCATGAAAAGCCTAAATATTTACATTCTGGGCCTTTACAAAATATCTGCCAATTCAATCCATTCATCTGGTCCAAACTATTAACTTCCCAAATAACATATGAAGGCTTGGTAGATGTGTTTCCTATGCTCATCTTCAAGTTATTAAAGATTCTGAACCCAACAGGTCTAATCCAAAGGGCCAATAAAATCCTTACTCACCTCCCTCTTGATAATACAAATCTTTTAGTTACCACTAAAAGAATGATAATTATAGTTTGTTATCATCCTGGCTCCAATTGTTCTTTTCCACAGGGTTTCCATAGTAAACACTGTCAATTTTCTGGTTGAACTTCATATTTTCTGAAGTTGATACCACTATACCATCTGAACCTGGTAAATCTATCAGTCATATAATGTGAACTTTCCTTTCTGGCTCAAAGACATCATTTTAAAAATCAACTACTTCACTGGGTTGTAATATAGTAATTTCCTATTGACATATGGAAATAGGTTGGAACTAATTTCACTTAATTCAATTAGAAACCTAAGCCAACTGTGATGCTTAGGTCTCATGAAAACTTTCCAAGGCCTGGAAATACAAGAGGAGGCAGGAAAATCACTGGCTGTCACTGTTTAATGCTAGTAGTGTGAATAACTAGAACCAGTCCTCATCCTTCTTCTACTATCACACTCCCATTCTATGTGGATATGGAAACCATGTAAACAAATATGACAGAATTATACAGAAAGTGAAGAAAAATGGTCATTTAGTATCCACTCCACGAACCTATGAACTCATTTATACACAGTTACCACTGCTTTTAACTTATAAGTGAATTTGCTGACTATTCATTGGTTCAATCAATTTTCTTTTCTATAACTAAGGTTACTGAATAGCTAAATTCCATAAACCGGTGGCTGCCATGTGGCTCATTAAATCTTCCACAAGATGCATAACTTGTTAAGATCTTCTTCCTTTGGGTCTGAAAAGACTTGCACAGAACCAACACAAAACGTTTAACCCTCACTCATAACCCATACCAGCCACTGTCCCTAAGATCCTTCTGCCCAGAGAAACCATGCTGGATTTCAAATTTTAAAAATCAAGAATATTAGTATAGATAACATGATGACTACAGTTAATAACAATGAAATATATCCCTGCAAACTGCCACAAGAGTAGATTTTAAGCATTCTCTCTACACACATAAAAAGGATGAGCTAATTCATATATGCTAATTATCTTGATAGCCATTCCACCCTACATATTTTAAACATTTTATACTACATATTTTAAACAAATAGACATAATTTTTGTTAAATAAAGATAAACATTAAAATAAACTTTCTTTAAAAAGAATTCTAATATATGAGGTTTCAAATCATGTTTGATTTGCTTTTAAGACAATGCATTACCTTTAAAACTATTCAACCTCATAAGCACACTCTATAAAAAAGTGCTCAAGTTTAAAGAAATCTGAGGAAAAACCACTCCTCATGATGAAAGACCACTCCTCATAATGAAAGGCAGTTCAAGTACCTGTATTATGGTGCTTCCAAAGACTTTCCTACCTTGCAATTATACAAAAACTCCACAAATCACAAAAATTCACAGCATTAATCTCTCAATATTAAATATACAGATGTCAGCACACCAAGGTGAAGATAGGGAAGAGATATATTACTATATGCATCATCAGTGCTTGTGAGAAACAAAGCATGCTTTATTCTTGCCCTGGAAAAAAAAATTCTCAGAAGAAAATATTTCTTCCCGCACGTCCACTCATGCACTGTCGGTCCCATAGGCTTACTCCTTTATTTATGACTTACATTTGGTCCTGAAATACTGTATGGGGATACAGAACATTTTGCTGCAGCATTTTTATTGGATTCTTTTCTTTTTGTCATCTATTACCCCTGTAGATTCTAGCTGAAACTGTCTTTCATACTAAAATTAATGTGAACATGGTCCCTTTTAAATTACACTAATTCTGAAGTGTATATATTTGCAGTAACACATTGACAAACACTAGGCAGGTCACTTGCACCCTTTACATTACTTTATTGAGACCTCAGATAGTGTTAAAAAAATAACATCTGCTGTGCTGATCTCCAGAGAGGCATCTTGGGTAAGGAACACCAGGAATGTCATAAGGCATAGGCCACTAAGTTTTGGAGATTGGGACTAGGAAAGACATTCATGTCTTCTACTACCATACTGCAAATGAAATATTCCAGTGTGTGTAGCTGTTCACAGAGGGTATGCAGGGAGACCAGTCTTCATTACAGCTGGCCTGGCTACTCCTCAGGAACACTGTCACTGCTTTCAAACACAGAAGGGACCATGCATGTCCCAATTAAATCCTTCAATGACTTCCCATTGCACTTAGCACTCTGGCCAAACTCCCTCACATAACTTCCCAGGATTTTCACTAGTGCACACTTGCTTATTTGAATTTTTCACTTCCATATCTTGGCAAATGTTCTCTCCACAAGGAAACTCCACATGCATTCCTCATGGCTCCTGCCTTCTAAACTCCATTCATCCTTCATGCCTATGTTGAAGTGCTTCTTTCTCCATAAAGTCTTTCTCAGTCTCTTCTGACTGCATTAAATGCTCCTTGTAGATTCCTGTGACTGAATGCACTTCCCCCACAAAAGCACCTATCACACTATATAGTGCTTTTACACTCTAAGTGTGAAATACATTTTTCAAACAAAAATCTTATGATGAACTCAAAGACAGTATGTAAATCAAAAGTATGGAGATATATGTGGAATTGTTCTGTTGAAGAAGCGGTAGAAAATCTGAAGCTAACATGTTCTGAGGTCTCCTTACAGGGACCTCTAAGGCACTTGGCCCTCTTCAGAATACATCAGAAAGTTAAGAGCAACACTTGGAACTGACTAGTTATTTGTCCATATTGTTCACTAGATTGCAGATTCCAGGATGGCAGGAATCATGTGTGCTTCATTCATATTGTTCTAAACAACTGAACATCTAGGACAAGACATGGCAGATATGACGGAAGCAAGAAATAACCATCAAATAAATAAATAACAGTGACTTAGCAGCAGAGTGCAGGATAAAAAACTATTTGTTTACCTTTTGTCTTTGGAAAATAGTCAGATTAAGTCAAGAATCACTTGAAAAGAGATAACTTTGAAAGAGGATAGGCAACTTAGCTACTAACTCAACTCTACTCTAAAACCATCTTGTTCCCTTGAGAAAGATCAGTGCAATACCCAAATGTCATGGCATAGAGGAGTTAGAAACATCCTACCACTGGTTCACCTAAAAGACTTTCCTATCTTAATAAAAGGAAGGTTTTTATTAAGGTATTCAGGAACTAGCTTTTTACACTAATGAGATCATTTCAAAAAAGAGAATTCAAGAGTAAGTTCCAAAAGGAAGATGATTTGCATTATGACTCAGCTCTCAAGGGCAAAGAAATACACATATCCTTCCAGACTCAGGATGATGGGGCTTTGAGACCAAATACGCTCACAGTCTTGCGTGACAGAGACAGCATGCTTATGTTTCTTGCTGGTCAGAAAAGGTGGATGGCCCTGTGAGCTCTGCTCCATTGTTTGACTCTATTGTTCTGAAACAATACAGTTTTACTCTTATTCACTGAAAGGGAAAATCCTGTAGAAAAACCCACTGACATTCAGGGACTTCACAATGCCATTACTGGCATCCTCCACTTGCACGGCATCCAAACACCTGGTTAAACTGTACTCTTTAAAAGAATCTTAATTAGAACATAGATATGATTATCTATGTTCTAATTAAGATTCTTTTAAAGAGTATCTGCTCCTCATCTCCAGAAACAACTATTTTTTTTTTAAACCATACATTCATTGAGCCTGTTTTGGTACCATATAGAAATACAGTCATGCAGTTTGTATTGTTCTGGGGAAAATTTCCTTAATTTAGCAAGATGGTTTTTAGTTTATTTCATGTTGTCAAGTGACTCTTTTCTGTTTAAAATTGCGGATGGTATTTCACTGTATGAATACACCAGAATTTGCTTATCTGTCCTTCTATTAATGGACTCTTGCATTGTTTGCAATTTTTTTTGTGTGCCATGAGTAAAACTATGAGCATTCTTGTAGACGTTTTTATGGGAATATGCTTTCATATCTCTTGGGTAAATACCTAAGGGTGGAATTGTGGGGATAGGTCTATGTTTGGTTATATGAGAAACAGTCAGGCCCATTTTCCAAAGCAGTTTTAACATTCTACACTCCCACCAACAATGTATGGAATTTGAGGTTGCATTAAGCCCTTGCCAACATTTGGCGTTGTCAATCTCTAATTTTAGCCATTTCAGTGGGTGTGTAATGGTATCTTATTGTGTTTTTGTTACATTTCCCTAGTGACTAACTATGTTCAGTTCCTTTTCATATGCATTTCTTTTTTGTGAATTGTCGTTCGAGATTCTTGATTATTAAAAAATTGGTTATCTTTTTGTTATTGAAAAAAAATAAAATAAAAGCAAACAAAGATAGTAAACTTAAAAAAAAGAATCTTAATTAAATATTATTACCCCTGGTAGCAATTCAAAGTTGTTGAATTTAAAATATGTAATCTCCACTATGCTTCATAAGATTGGGAGTCTTAAATACTATTAAAGTATTTAAAGTATTTATATTTAAAGTATATAAAATAAATTATAAATTCAGAAGAGCAGAGAATTTAGACACTAATCTGATTCTTAGTTTTCAAACACTTAAAAAATAATTTGTTTATATTTTCCTCTGTTCTGTTGCGTTCCCTTAAACTCTAGTTTGTTTGTTTGTTTGTTTGTTTTTTAAATTGGCATCAGGGACTGAACCCAGAGACACTTAACTACTGAGCCTCATCCTCAGCTCTTTTAGTTTTTATTTTGAGACAGGGTCTAAGTTGTTGAGGCTAGCATCCTCCCAACTCAGCCTCCCAAGTCACTAGGATTACAGGCATGCACCACCACACCTGGTTTAATCTCTAACCTTTGCACCAAAGTCAGTATACTTCCATCGATGACAATAGAAAGCCGCATTTAAAAAAACAAGCTTGACTACTTTAAAATCTAAGCACAATTACTAAAACTGCAAGCCTATCATTAGCTAATGATAATGTAATAGACAATTCAAGTTCTGGTATATTTACCAAGCGGAACTAAATCCATCACTGCTTACCAGCAACACCTTACTTTCAGAAATCAACAAAAGGTCAAGAAAGTATATTCTTAAATCCATAGGCAGAAAGTTAGATTTTTAAGTAAGTGTCAGTTAATTGCTACTTTTACACTTCTTGATACACACTCTGAGCAATATATACTTGTGACCAGTTATTATCACAAAGGCACAGACTGTTTAGGCACTAAAACAAGAGTGCTATGGTTAAATTGGGATTTTTTTCTCTGTGTTCATAAATTGGTTTGAGCAAGAACGATAAAAACTCTGATATAAGAATAAACACTCAATACCATTAATTATTATGTTTTAGCATACAGCCTCATTTCCTCCTAGAAAGAGGAACCAAATTCAACCACACTTCTCCACAGGGGCACTTATATAATCATTCTGCAAATGGAAGGGCTCTGGCGATGTCTCTTTAGAACAAGAATAGATTATGATGGAGATTTCCAGAAGCCAGAAGATGAGAGCCAGCCAGCCTCCTATAATGGCTGAGAAAGACTATCATTTACAACCCTAGCACTACATATTTGCATATCATTTCTTAGCTATCCCAGTTATCTGGACCAATATATTAGGCACAATAGATCACATGTGAGTTTCTGTATCAAGCCAGACAGAATGCAATACACCTGATGCCCTTCTTACAGGACATCTGCTCTTGTTCTTCCTTTCTTGCCCCCATGGGAGGCAGCACCTATTCAGCCTGGCAGGAACAATGGATGACATTCACATGTGAAGATAGTTCTATCATCAGGTGATGTTTTCTACCATCCCTCTCAAGGATCATGGCCAATTTATTTTTTATTGTGATATCCTATGCTTTTTAATCTAAGGGCTAGATTTCCTAAAGGCCCTAAATTGATATTTGAAACTTATGTTTTTATATTTTTTCCTAAATATATTCCTTATCTACATCTCCCTGAAGTTTACATCCTACCTTAATTTTATATCCAAAATAAAAAGAATATTGTGTTCTTCAATGGGCCATAAAGAAGTTTTGAGAAAGCAAGCTGAGAAAGCTTGGAGTCAATTTAACAAGTTATTACTTTCTGACAGCTCAAATATTGCCATTAGAGTTTTCTAGATGACGTCTAGACCTCTTCAAAGATTCTTTAATTTTACTCTCTCACCAAAATTCTCCAACAGTATTTTTCAGCCTTCTCTTCACCATTACCAATCTCCGTCAGTCTTTTTGAACATTTTTTTTCTATTCACCTTCCTTCCCCATGAAATGTTAACACCACTGATATACTCTATATCTGTTTTTATATTGTAGCCCCTTAGAGGAACAGAAATCATTGTAATAGCTAAGAGTTTTCACCCCTAAAGCCCAATATCACCCCCTTAGAGGAATCATATGCACTTAAGAAAAAGCTGCCATTTGAAAATTTAACTAAAACCTCACTAGAGTGTTAATATTTTTACTCCATATAAAATGATTTTCTGTGTCTAGCTTTTATTCCTTCACAGCATTGTTTATAAGATGAAACTGATATGGAGGAAAATATTTAGCAATCTGAGCTAATTAAAATGTGTGTGTGTGTGTGTGTGTGTGTGTGTGTGTACTATTAAACTGTGTGAGTAACTGTTAAATAGACCTGGCTACACTATAAAGAAATTAAAAACCCAGGGTAGTTTTCAAAATTTTGCTAGAACAAAATATTTACCAAATAGATTAGACATATGGAGTTTTAGCAATAAAAACTAAAATAAGAGTATTCCCTACCCCAAAAAATAATTTTTAAAAAATTCTGAGCTGCAGCTGCATAACTTGGTTTTAGACAGAATCTTGGGCTAATGGAAAATGGTTACATACTTTTCATTTTCTGTCCTTGACTTCTTGTAACTGATACTTGGGAGGCTAAGGATTACAAAATTTTGGCTATGAAGTCATGCAAATCATAAGTGGCATTTTACTCTATGCAGTTAAAAGGGCATATAAAGTGCAAACATGAGCAAACTTAAAAAATCAAGTAGGAGAAGATATGTCTCTAGTGGAAACCTTAAAGAGTAAAACTATAACATCTTGGTCTTGGGCCTACATTGTTTTTTAATTTTACTAAGGAACTTCTGTGCTTTATCTAAGATAGCAGATTATTAAAAATGCACTGGTGGAATATTTCATATGAAACACTGTATAATAAAGTAAGGTGACTGGGGCTTCCCCCACAACATACCTTACCACTTCAAATGACTTGAACATACTGAAATCCACAGTCTAGTTGTTATCAGAAATATAGTAAAGTTTATATTTTCCCTTCAAAGTCCAAAAGTCTTTCAGTGAAGTCCAAAATAAGGACACACCAAGAATGAAAGTGATATGGGTATAAAATAATTAATATGAATTCACAAGTAAGACAGTCAAATGTCACCAGCTCAAACAGGGATGCTATAAGATTAGGCTGGTAATCTTTCTGGGGGATGTGTTAAGAACTTGAAGAAAGCAGGAGAGATGATACTGAATCAGGGGAAAACAAAACCTCAAAACCTGAGGGTCTATCTAGGTGCATACCAGAAACAGCTGCAGATAACCGGAACATTAACTACAGCTGGGAATTGAAGAATAAACCAACTTCAGATTGTCCGTGGAAGCTCCAGAAAGTAAATAATCTGAAGTTAGAGTCTCTGAGACCCAATGACCCAGGTGTCCTCCAGAGCAAAGGAAAACAAACAAGCCTGTTTTGGGACCTTGCTTAGGAAAGCTGCTTCAGGAGTTTTCTCCTTCCAAATAGTTTGAAAGCCTCCCACACAAGAGCACTAACAGCAGAAGCCAGGTTCCCCTGTGGTGACAGAGGAAGCCCCAGAAACCATATCTCCTAGACTGCTTTTCTGAGCCAGACATAAGTTCTAAGGGAAAGTCACTTAAGGGTCTGAAAGGGGCAACATTGAACTTCTCCTAAAAAATAACTAATATATAAATAAATTGTCACCTTGCTCCAGATAAAATTGCAGTACTGAAACACACTAAAAATACATGCATAATTAAGTTAAAAAATCACCCAGAGAAGGTCACTCTTGACTCCACCTATCACAAATGCCTGGTCTTTGCTAGTTATAAGTCCAAAAGGTTAAGAGCCTCACCAAGGGGTGGCGTAGTCTGCAACTTTCTCCAACTCCAGGATGAGGCACAGCATCCTGGTGTCAGACTTCTGGACACCAAAATGACTTTTCTAGGGTGCAGCAAGATGAGCCACCTGATCCATACTATGCCCTCCTGCTGGCGTCCCACAGCCGTCAGCCCCATTCTGGAAGGAGGGGCTGAAGGAGGGGCTGAAGGGACTACAGACAAGCAGAACAACTCCATAGCCAAACAATGCATTCAGTCCAAATTCATGTGAAGGATTTGGGGAGGTGGACTGAAAGAACAATGGCATCGAACGTGACTGTTTTAATTAAAAATAAGTAAATAAAATGAGCCCCTTACCATCTCTCCTGAGGTTGGCATTGCGCAAAGCTTTGATGGATGCGCTTTGCGGAGTTGCATAAGTGTCCCGAAAGCTGCAGAAGTTTGCGCAGGCCAGGGTGTAGACGAAGATGAGCCGGTGCATTTGGGATTAGGGACTTCGGGACACCTTCGCTCCAAGACAAAAACCGGGTTCTGCTCGGGACGGACGCCGCGCCTCCCTGCGCTCTTGCCGCCTGCGCTCCCCAGCGCTGGCCCGGCCCGCTGAGCTAATCGCCGAGCTCTCCCTAAACTTCCTGCACGCTGAACTTTCTGAGCGCGTGTGGGTGCCGCACTTCCTTGTGGTGCTGAGAGTTGATAAAGGGTGACTGGACAAACAACAGGTTGACGTTTGTTCGCCCCCTCCTGTGGCCGGCAGCAGCAGCACAAGCTGCAGGGGGCAGGCGGCGCCGTGTCCGGCCCGCCCGGGTGGCAGCGCCCCCTGAGCTGCGCGCACACAGCTCAAAGCGGCGGCGCGAGCACCCTGGTTCCCTGGGCCAAACCTGCACTGCCACTGAGCATGCCCAGTTTGACAGTGGAACAGGACTCTTTATACCATCCTGGGCTTTATGTTTGTGGGACCAAAAAGGGTGCAGGGAACAAGGTGGCCACAGTTCTAGCCTTGGTGATGGTGGGATTTGGGAAGAATGATTGGAGTTGGGAGTGGGTTTTGTTGTTGTTGTTGTTGTTTTGTTTTGTTTTTTATTGTAACCAAAATCAGATTGTATTGAGTCAAGATTTTACTATATGTACAATGGAAAAGTGCAAGGC
This sequence comes from Spermophilus citellus, assembly GCF_964194105.1. Classification (NCBI taxonomy): domain Eukaryota; kingdom Metazoa; phylum Chordata; class Mammalia; order Rodentia; family Sciuridae; genus Spermophilus; species Spermophilus citellus. The sequence goes on along the minus strand of NC_138183.1, from coordinate 165,717,345 downwards.
AAAATGAGCTGATTCTGAGCTTTATTTACTTTGGACCCCAGTTACTGTGACCTTAGTTGAATCAAGGGTAGTTTCTCAGGGGAATAAACAGCCTGCCCTTCTCATTTCACAGAGATGTAGTTGTGATGGACTCAGGTGGTAAAGTGTATAAGTGCAACAACCAGTTGCTAAGGGTGCTTTCCTGTCCCCTGCACAGTAGAAGGACTTAGAGGATAGGGTGGATCAATGATAGACTGGACAGAGTGAAGAAATTGCGTGAGAACATAAAGTTCCTTTGCCTTCATAGTCCCTTAGGAAGAGGCATGGGTAGGGGCCATTCAGGCCTTGGGGATCCTCCTTTTTGTGGGTGCCTGGAAACTCAGCACTGCAGAGGAGCTGCCTTATTTCAAGGAACTTCTGCACTATGCATCCTGTGTCCCTAGGAAAAGCATTGTGTGTAGAAAATGAGTGAGTCAAGACTGTCTGTTTACTAGTTGTGTCATCTGAACAAATCACTTCACCTCTTGAGACTCACTCATTTTACTTACAAAATAAGGACAGCAATCTTAGTTTGTATGATTGTGGGGGAAATTATATGACAGAATTTTAATATATTGTTTTGTTTACAGTTGAATCCAAATCTAAATTTACATAATTTCTCAACTTCTCACCAATGACATCTAGAAGACAAAATTTCCAACCTCTTGTAGGCCTTCCAGCTCCCAAGAGTCTAGGGTATAGGAAATAAGTGATAACCATCTATAGGGAATTAGATGCTGCTGCATAGGTTAAGAAGGTCAGCAAATTATAGACTTGACAAGTAATTAGCTATCCAAAACCACCTAGGATACATGTGTTCCTTCAAGGTACCCAAACATTAACATGATTCACCACTATTGGCATTATGACCTAAAACAGTGTTTTTGCAAAATGCAGGTTTCTGGGTCATGAAATAAATTTCAATACCTGCATTATTTTTAACTAAATAGGATGGATTCAAGAGCTTAGAGATATAAAAACTGGGTTTTTTGAAGATCATAATATGGTTTCATGAATATTTTGTTGTATACTTGTGCAGGTGCACACACACAGAGGGTAATATAGAAGATAATTCTATGGGGGGTATGATCAAAAAGTTTGAAATCCACTGTAAAGTAATCTGTTTCTAAATATAATCAACTCCTGGAAGAGGCAATGAGGAGAGAGGCATAGAATCTGTGATTGGATTTAATCATTCATTCATTCAACAAGTATAAATTAAGCATTAACATTTTTCTTTTTCCTACTCTGTAAGCATCTTGAGGATGAAATAATGAACAAGAGAGACAAGGTTCCTAATCCCATGGAATTTAGAGTCTAATGAATCAGAGGAAACCATAGAAAGTAAAAGTAAATAGGATTTTTTAATAAAATTATTTGAGAGTGTGAAAGATCTGTTTCAAAGATAAGCAATACGATTGCTTCAATTTATTTTTCACATCTATGTCAAGCTAATTTACCAAACATTAAATTAACCACTACATTTTAAATGATTATAGGTGAAAAGAACATGAATCAATACAATGAAAATTGACTTATAAATATTTATTACTATTCCAATGAATGTAAATTAACTAGTGTATATGAAGCCATTGTTCAATGATATTCATATAATAAAAAGTACATCTATTATTCAGAAAAATTTAAAAGAGTAACTTTTAAGACGTCCAGGTATAATGGCATTTGTCCCAAACAAATACTCTAGCAGTAAAGATTCAATAAAAGGGTAGGCTAGAATTTGACACTATTTTTATCATGTACTCTTTTCCTTAAATGAATTGAACCCACGAATGGTATTTTCCACTCCGTTTTCAAATCTTCTTGGATTTTTCACTACTTACAAAAGCCACAATAGAAAAGGAATGAAAGGTGGTGTGAACTTTTCAAAGTCTTTTCATCTCTGGAAGTGGTGTTATCTCTGGACTGGTGTTATTCTTATTTTTTTTAAAATTAAACTTCTACCAGTCTTAACTAGCAACTCATACAGGATCGCTCTCTTGACAATAGTTGTCATTTTTTTGCAGCCTATTTTTTTCAAAGCAGATATTCCTTTGTTGTTCATCCTTTTCTCTCTAGATCTCAGAAAACCAAAGTACTATAATGGGACATCCTAATTTCTGATCTGCCTCAAGGCTACCGAGTTTGTTCAATACCAAACTTTCATGGAACTTCAATACTTCCCTACAAAATGGGAATATTGCACTTGATTATTTTAAAGAACTATTTTAGAATTCTCAGTATTTTATTTAAAAAATTGTGCCTTCACTATGTGCTACATGTATAGCTTTACCATGAACAAAGATACTTTAAACCATTTTTTTATTTAAAATGGCTAAATATTTGATATATAGTTCATTAAAATTATGATGTAAATTTAGAAAAAAAGACAAAATTGGCTCCGATGCTTTAAGACAATTAATGAAATGATTTTGATCAATGATTTGGCTCAGGAGAACTGGATTAAATTTAGCTTATTTTTGAAATTAAAAATAAGATAATGTATGAATATTCTTGATGCCAAAGAATGAAATGAAATATTCATAAAATGACAGATTATGTTAAAATTTCAATAGTTTCAAATGACTTGAAATACCTAAAATATTGACATCATTGTGAAATGTTTTATATTAAGTATCTGCAAAATACATTATTGTATTGTTTTATCAACAAATAGCATGCATTTATTATCACCCATTCCATGATTTTCTCTTTACAATTGCACTTATCCTATATTAAGTTCTTTTCTTAACTGACTCCTTTGTCACATTTACCATATATATTCCCTTATTCCCATCATTATTAATAGTGAAATAGGTTACCAACTTTTCTTAAAAGCATTAATTACATTTTTCTATGCATAAAAGTGAAGAAATTTACTTCAAAATTAAGGCTTTAGGGGTGCTAAATGTATTGATTTATGTAACTTTTCCCCAAGCAGCATTAATTTAAATAATCTTTAATCATTGACCAGGGAGCCCACACCTTGAGTACTGCTTTTCTTTAATAGGTCATGGAACTATTTTCTTCTTATTAGGTATGGGTGTTTAAAACCTTAATTTCAATGGCACATAATAATTCAAGGCAATTGGTAGGGATGTTTCCTTCTGCTTTACAGATTCAAATGCAGACCTAGTCCTATCTCTGGTCCTAATTTGAGGAAAACCATAGTCATGTCAACTAGTCATAAGGCTGGTTGATTTCCAATTCAACACATACTTTATCTATAGGCATTGTTGGTATACAGCCCCACATATTGTTTGGAATTCTACATAGTAATGTCAAATACAGTTCACCAGGCTATAGCACTGACACATGTTAAACAATATCTTCCAGATATTAATCATTTGAAATTGGTTGTGGTCAAAACTATCAGCTTGACCATTGACAAGTAGTTGGTCCCATCAGTCAACCAGGTAGTCTGTTCCTTTACTGCATTGAACGAACTACTGATACAACTTAATCAAATGAGTCATTGAGTTATTTATCATGTAGAAGAACCCCTAAATCTATATTTCCTTCTTTACTTCCGTATATTTTTCATCTCCATTTACCCATTCTTGAGCTGCATTATCTAAATTTAAGGTTTCAAAGATGAATATGTTGCCTATTCTGCAGGATTTCTTCCTTAATTGATCTGGGATGTCTGCCAGTCTTCTTTAGAATTCTGCACTTTTATCTTTATAAGACTGGATGCTATCCAGTTGCTTTCACATTTCAAGTTCTTTCTTACTTTGCCATTTTTTTAAGCAAGAAATTGATATGGAGATCTTTACATGTTCCTTTCCTTGAGTAAGAATTTTAATTCAATAAAGAAAAAACTTTTCTTTTATTTATGTCCCTTGGAATTTTACATTACACTTTTATTCTCCTTTTCAGTTGAGCCCACACTGAATTTATTAGCAAGTCAATATTTAAAACTGAATTGGTAATATTTAATTACTGATTCTCTTTTCTCTAACTCTTCCAATATGAATTCACCACTCACATAATTGCCCCTAAGAGTTTGAGTTATAAAATCTTGGTTATCTTTTCTAACTACCTTCTTTGCAATTAGTCTTTAAAAGAAAACAAATTGCATTGTGGAGGAGAAAGAAGTATTAAAAGTGCTGTCCAAAATCAATAGTATAGTGTACCTTTAAAAACCTAGCTTGTGGTAGAAATAAATTACATCATTCGATATTTTTATTGGTTCTTCTTAGTTATACATCACAGTAGAATCCATTGTGATATAATAATAAAAGCATGGAGTAGGTCATGTTCTAGTTCAGACCCTAGTGCCTCTCCTTTTTACCTTCCCTCTCCCCACCCACTGTACATCATTAGATATTGGCCCTGATTCTTATCTTTGATTTTTTACTTTTGAAGGTTGCAACAATTTGTTTCCTAAGTAAAGACTGGAAGTGTCCCTCATTCGAAATTTTAAAACTTCCTTGAAAAGGGAAACTGCTTAGATTATGCTAGACAATATTGACTAGTCACATCAGGATAATCCTGTGAATATTTTTCAGTATCATATATTGATTAACTAAAAAATGTTTCAAGCAACTCTAAAGTGTAATTCAGTTTAATATCTTTGAAAGGTCATAACACACATTTCATAGTTGTGAGCTTTATGTTTCAGCAGAGGCCTGTGGTTCAAACCATTTCTTGGCCATTTAGGAGTCTGGAGGGAAGCTCTATAGCTCTCAGGAAGTTTGAAAATATATGCAAACTTATTGACTTCGTGTTAAATAATCAATGAGATGCAGCCTCAAGAATGGACTAGACAAAATAGGAAACAATTAAAATATGGCAAAGAAAGAATGTGGGGAACTATAGGGAAGAAGTAGGCTATTTCAAGGCCATGGATGTAAAAAAAAAATATCTTTTAATTCCTTCAACTAAAGTTCCCAAAACATTTATCTTTAACATCTGTCTCAGTGACATACATAAAAGAGGATATAGAAAATCTAATATGCATGCTGAGGAAACCATAAGAACAGAGAATTATGTGAGTAATTTTAAGAATGATGAAGATAAAAGCTTGAGATGAGTGGACATAGAGGAATTGGTGGTAATGATGACAGGTGCAGAGAGACAGAAAAGTCATGTTAAATACTTGAAGGTTGTAAAGATCCATCACATGGCAGAGTAAACAAGCTCCCATCCTCTATAATGCATATAGATCTAATGGCTGGGATTTGCAGGAGGTACATTCCAGTTAATACACTCTTTTTTAAAAAAACTTTAAATTAAATTATTTATTTATTCTAGTTCGTTACACATGATGGCAGAATGGAATTCATTTTATATTACACATATAGAGCACAATTTTTCAAGTCACTGATTGTACACAAAGTATTTTCACATACTTTGTGAAAATTCATGTCTTCATACATGTACTTAGGGTAATGATGTCTAACTCATTCCACCATCATTTCTACCCCCTTGTCCCCTCGCTTCCCCTCCCTCCCCTTTGCCCTATCTAAAGTTCCTCCATTCCTCTCATGCTCCCCGCTCCATTGCCATTATGAGTCAGCATCCTCATATCAAAGTAAGCATTTGGCCTTTGCTTGATTCTCTGGAAGTCAACTGAGTGGGCTCTCTCTTGTCCAGCAAGGAGGTCCACGGGTTAATACACTCTTTAATTAAAAAAAAAAAAAAAAAAACCTGACTGGAGCTGTGTTTTGCAATGAATTGTATTTGAAGATGGAAGATTTCTTTGAGCTACTAAAAGCATTAAAACGGGAACTTCATAAATAGTGAGAGACTTGAAAATAAAGTTCCTTCACTAAGGTAAAATTTTTAAAAGCCATAAAAGTTTTCTTTCATTCTAGGACTTTTGTGATTCTATAGTCATATCTTCCTAAGATAATTTAGTTTTTGAACAGCAATCCTATCATACAGTGCAGCTGGGAATTTGAAATTGTTCTCTTTCAGATCCTTTTCAAGCATTTTAGTTATTGGAAGTGTTGTCTAGCCCATGAAAGAACAGTAGCATTCTTAATTACTTCAGGCAAATACAGGATGATCTAATATGGAGAATGAAATCTATGCAAAATCATTTCTTCTTAAACTGGCCAACATCTTGAATTGTGCTATGACTACACATCATGTTTTTCCCCAATGCGTTAAAGTTGATATAATTGTTTTTCTGACACAATATTAATTTTAACAAGCTTGGGAAAATGGTTGGCTCCATTTTTAAAGCCAAAAATAAACATAAAAGATTTTAATACAGAAAATATGAAAACATTGAGGCCAATATTGTCTGGTATGACTTTTTAAATGTAATTTATTCAGCATTTATAATAAAGAAAGAACTATAGTAAAACTGAGGCACAGTCTCTGCACAGCCTAAGTCGGTGTTCTAAAGAATGATTATTTTGGAAAATCTATATACTTTACTATGTATGAAATTTTTAGGCTTTCATTCAGAGTCAACTTGGTTACTTTTTATATAATTTAACCAACTCAAATATCTGATTTTTCCATTGAATATTAAATTGAGGTGGAGGGAAGATTTATTGATAATGTATAAGAAGAAAAAAATTCAACATGATAATCCTGGTTTTATAAAGCTTATAAACAACCTTATATATTTTATATATCTCTTTTGGACTCATGGATATTTGTAGAATTTGTTTATTGAAATATTTTTTTTCATGGTGCTAAATTATCATAAAATTTTTCAATTATATTGGTTATATTTTATTTACTATGGCAGAGTTTTGAATTGCTGATATGGAAATTTAGTTTAAAAACATTGGGACATTAACTTTGTGATATAGATGTATGTATATACAAGTTAGCTACCATTTAAAATTTTTGAAAAAAAATAACTGTTAGAAATTAAGACTCTAAAAGTTGAGTGCATAAAGTCTCATGTATCTTTATCCAAATATACACAAAAGATTTGTGTTAATTTATATAAGCAATAACAGAAATGAATGATTTACTATATGTGATTGGTAGAAAATTTTGATTAGTCCCCTACTCTTGAATAAATGAGGTAAAAGAATGCAGCAAAGCCACCAATTAGTTACCATTGGTGTAGAGAAAAGTCAGATCAGAGCTTTCCTGGACTTGCATACCCCACCTTCACAGTTGTCAGCTGACACAATTACAAGGCTAACTAGTACTAGTGCCAGGATGTCACTATGTCCCACTGAGAGTGAACCTGTCATGCAAGGTGCTGGTTGAAAACCTCAGCAGTCTCAGATCAGACTTGCCCCTAGGTGCCAGAGATGCTGTGAGAACTGGATATTTATTTTGTTCTTGTTCACTAATAATATTTACATGTTTGTCTTATACATGCTTCCATTGTTATGTTCAAAGCTTGTAGTAAGGTTACGGATGAAATAACATTTAGCCTATACAATATTTACCCCAGAGAACAATATTTACCAGAGAACAATATTTACCCCAAAATTCTATCATTTGCTCATGGTTTAGACCAATAGTTCACAACATGCAAATATATGTGATAGAGATGTGCAACCACACTGAACAATAGAAGGCAAGCAAAATTGTGCTTAAATCAGACTCCATCTCCTTCATTTTTATCAGGACTATTTCCTTTGATAGTGTTGGATAAGAAGTAGGGAATTATCTGTATTAAAGTCATATTTAACCCCAGATTTACAGAAATTTAGAGTGCCACTTAGCAAAATGAACAAAGTACAAAAGAATATATTAACTAAAATAATCCTACCCCAAAGGGTATTCTTCAAAACACAAGCTTATATTATGTTAAAAAGTTTCTGTTGTCTAATAATTTTCAGAAACATTTTATAATTTTTCATTGTTGAAAAATCACAATGTAATCAATATATTACATAAAATGAGAAAATTGTATTAAAGAATCTTGTTAACTTTGCTTAGTCATCATTTCTATATTATATGAAACATCAGCTTCAGAAACGGTCAACTAGAAAGAAGCCTCACTTGAACTCTTCTTTAAACTGAATCTACAATCAATGTCTGGGGATGGATATTAATAAAACTAAACTGTATTTAAGATGACTAATGGAAAGGTAACTAGGAAAGAATATTGAAACACTAAAATACATGACAATGTAGGATACAGGTAAAAATAAAATTTTTGTACAGAAATTATTGTTCTGGATAGGCAAAACAAATACTGCTCAAGAATCTTTGACAAATAGTATATCATATATCACCAGTTATATACCGCATTTCTTCACTCACGATTAGTCTAAAATAAAGCTAAGTCTCAAAATTTATTGTTCTCAAATGCTATTGGCCGAGTGGCAACTCATGACATGGTTGATATCATTTGAGATCTCCAGTAGAATAAAAAAAATCCTAGGAATTAAAATTTGCAGGGTGGATGTTATTGAATGAGGAGAAAAGTCCAATGTAATAGAGGATCACTCTTAATAGATGCTGTATTATCAGTTCTCTCCATGGTTCAGAAAATAGCATTATATGGAAAAATATCCAAAATATTGATTTAAGAGTTGCATTCTACATCAGAAGAAATTTCATGAATACTGAAACTTGGTTGTTTCAGTATTATTATTCATTTTGTCACTTTCCATGGCTATATCAAAATACCTTACATAATTAACTTATAAGAAAAAAGACATGTTTTGGCTCATGTTTTCAGAGGTTCTAGTACATAACTGGGATGACATTGTTTTTAGGTCTGTGGCAAGGCAGCAAATCATAGTATAAGTGCATGACAAAGCAAAACTGCTTACCTCACGGCCAGAAAGCAAAAGAGGAAGATGATGGTACTGGAATCCCATAACCCTTTTCAAGGGCATGCCCCTAATGACCTAAAGACCTCCTAAATAGGCCCTGCCTCTCAGAGTTTCCAACACCTCTCAAAAGCAGAACCTGCAAACAAAATTTTTAACATATGGACCTCTGGGTTATCTTAAAGATCCAAACTATAGCATCAATATATTTTATCTATATTTTCTTTTTATTTATGCATAGCAATGATTTTTAAAATTGTAAATGAATAATTTTGCAATAGTTCTTTTGAACTATACTATAAGTATAGCATTTCTAAAGATAGCCCAGCTTTGATTAGTGTAACAGATTTTGTTTGTTTGTTTCTCCGGAGTACACAAAATAAAGACATAACTAAAGACTATATTATAGCTTTGTATAACTGTTCATTTTCAATGGATGCTAGACTTTTAAAATATCCATATTGGTATCAAATTTCATAAAGGAATTTAGTAACACTTTTACTAAATCATCTTTATTTTTTGGTCACACAGACAGGTGTGTTCAAACTAACCATTTGTAGAAGTCATAGAGACCTTGACGGGGATGAAAGATGTCTATAGAGTGACTAAAATAGTTTATGTTCTCAACTATTTGAACTCTAACTGATTGTTTTTTAGTATGTTGGCTGACATTGCTGCTGCTGATATTGAAAACAGAAAAGCTGACAAAATTGCATTAAAGAATTATTGCCACATGAATCTGAAATTGTATAATAAATTATTTTTTGAAAATTCTGTTACATGAGTTTCCTTTCTAAAATCTGTAGTGAGATCTTTGTCTATCTGGGGTCATCAACTGACTGAAACTCTCTGTAGACATTTCATTTCTTTATCCCTCTTTATCACTGATTGTTGGTTATGTTATAGCTCAGTGTATTTCATATTCAATAGTAGAAAAATTATAACCTCAAGAATATATACATTCTTTTCAAATTTATTATATGTGTTTTCCTCTAACAAATCAGGAATTTTAACATTTTTCCTTTTACAGGGAGTTATTTTAAATGAAAATCTTACCATACATTAAAGAAGTTATGCTTCAGTGCAATATTACTATAAAATCCATCTTCATCTCCAGGGAAGGTAATGAATTAACACAAATGCCTTCGCAATCCAGTTTCTTATCCTTCCCCCTCTTCTAATAAAAATGCAAAGATATAAGCTCAAGATGCCTCAAAAGAAAGTAGGACTTTATGGAATTTATTCTCACCAGTTTTGTTGGTGAATAATGAAGGAAGAAAGACACTTATTTTGAGAATCAAAAATTAAAATATTTATTGAGAGAATTTTGTTCTGTAAATATGTTACAGGTTGATGTTGATTAGGAATGTCTGAATTCAGTCAATCTCAGAAAGAAGACCATGACTAATTTGTAAAATACTAAATATCATGATTCTTTTTTTTACTTTTCCTGGCTTTTTTACATTAATGCCACATAGTTTATCTTCAGTCTTTATGTTTAAAATGGGCCAAACATATCATAATGAAAATGCAAATATCAGTGTCCTTTAAAGTTTGCATCATTTTAAACTTTGTATTTATTGTTCTATTTAATAGGTATATATACCTAACAAAAATTTATGGGGAATGCCTGGAACATATGTTAGTGTCTTCCCATTATGCAAATAACTTTGCCAGATTAATAAGCCAATAATTCCATTTTGAAACAATGTGTTTCTGTAATTTTATGTTGACATTGGCTGTAACTACTAACACTGACTTATCTGTTACTTCTTAAAAGTGAAGTTGGGATTTGAAGTTTCTTTAACTGTCAAGCAAAATATTTTGAGTGAGAAAAAGAAAAAAGAGAGACTTTTGAAATCAAATGACATTAAGAACTACACAAATAAATGAAATATTCCTGTTACCGGGAATATTTTAAGAGAAATGTAAATGTAGGCTGAGTTTTAAAAATAGTACTGCTAAATGAAAGAACAAAGGCAGATGTATATGAAGAAAATCTTGGGAAGATAGTGCTTCAGAATTAAGATCTTGAAATGTTTCAAAGATGGGACAATTTCACATAAAACTATCTGATATGGTGTTGGTAGGAGAGGGTTGAACACTATTTATGCAAAATGTCCAGGTCTGCAAGCAGATTGAGGAGGATTCGGGAAACTCACTCCATAATTGTTTTCCGAATCTGTAAAATGGAAAAATAGCATTCCATTTGAGGTTAGTTGTCTTAGTACTTATCTCACAGAAGACACTGAAAATGAAAGTCATTTTAGCTACAAAAGGTGCTGATAATCCAAACAATATCAGAGTAGTAAACAGAACATTTCATTTGGTCAATTAGAGTTATTTGGCACATATTCATCTAGAGGGAAAAGAGACTAAAAAATGTAAAGGAGACACCTGGATAAAATATTAGAAGAAAATTGAGTGGATTAGAGAACCCTGGGAATTAAATTTTGTACATTCTGTCATTCAATCAGTATTAATTGAATGCCTGTTATGTGTTACTTGTTCCAAGTGGCTGGAATACAGCAATAAGCAAAATGCTCATAGAACTAGCATTCACATGTGGCAGATAAAGCACATAAGTAGAATAAAAGATGAGGACAGAAAAGGAAGGAGTAGAATTATGAACTGCTAGTAGCTAAGGGAAGGGACTGCAATGTTGAGATTTTAGACAGATGGCCTAAGAAAGGTTTTTCTGATAAATTGACTTTAAATAAAGAACTTAAGGAAGTAAGAGCAAGCCATGCACATATCTGAGAGAAGAATATTACAGACAGAATAACAATTGCAAAGCCCTGGGGTGAGATTGTGCCAACATGTTCCATGAACAGTGGGGAGGATTGGGGAGGGGGCACTGAGGACTGAAGGGTGGAGAAGTGAAATAGTAGTAGAAAAAGCAGTCAGAGGGGTAACTGGTGCCCAGATTACAGTAAGGCCTTGCTTTTGCTCTAAGTGAGATGAGAACTGAGTTTTGAGGAATAACATGACCTTGACTTATATTTTCACAGGGTGATTCCAGTTGTTGTAGCAAGAATACCATAAAGAGAGAGAATGAGTAGAAAGAAGATGATCATGCTAAGTGAAGTTAGCCAGTCTCAAAAAACCAAATGCTGGGGCTGGGGATGTGGCTCAAGCAGTAGCGCACTCTCCTGGCATGCGTGCGGCCCGGGTTCGATCCTCAGCACCACATACAGACAAAGATGTTGTGTCTGCCAAATACTAAAAAATAAATATTAAAATTCCCTCTCTCTCTCCCTCTCTCTCACTCTTTCTTAAAAAAAAACAAAAACAAAAACAAATGCTGAATGTTTTCTTTGATGTAAGGAGGCTGACTCATAGTGGAATAAGGAGCGGCAGCATGGGAAGAATAGATGAACCCTAGATAGGGCAGAGGGATAAGAGGGGAAGGGAGGGGGCATGGGGTTATTAATGATGATGGAATGTGATGATCATTATTATTTAAAGTACAGGTATGAAGACATGAATTGGTGCTAATATACTATGTATACAACCAGAGATATGAAAAATTGTGCTCTATATGTATAATAATAATTGTAATGCATTCCACTGTCATATATAAATAAGAAAGAAAGAAAAAAGATCAGTGAGGAAGATTCAGATCATCCAGTTGAAAAATGTGGGTGGCTCCACCAAAGTGGTGAAGTTAAAGTGGTAGGGAGTGTTCAGATTATATATAAAAATTGAAGAAGTGTCAATAGGACTTGCTAATGGATTAGATCCAGGGTAAAATTAAAAACTAAGGATTTTGTCTAAAGAACTGGAAAGATGAAGGAGACTAAAGGAGAATTGGGTTTGGAAATGGTATAACATTTACCATTTGGGGCCTGAAAAGTTTGAGGAGATGTTCTCCCTGAGGATAACAAGCAGAAACTTATATACATAAATCATGAGATAGGTAAGACTAGTTGAATACTGATATGCAAGGACTGAGCCCTGTGCACACCAGTGTTGAGAGGTTGGGGAGATAAAGAGGAACCAGTAAAGGCCGCTAGTGGGAGGGTATAGTCTGAAATATGAGAGGAAAAGCAGAAAACTGTGTGTTCTGGAAGCCAAAAGAAAATGTTTCATATTAGCTATAAGAATAAGAAAAGAGGGACTAGGGTTGTGGCTCACTGCATGGCTTGCTTTCTTACTTCAGTGCCTTGCATGTGTGAGGCCCTGGGTTCGATCCTCAGCACCACATATACATAAACAAATAAAGTGAAAAATCCATTGGCAACTAAAAAATATTTTAAAAAATAGGTAAAGAAAAATTGTAGGGGAAAGGGATAGCTGAGACATATAAGCACTGTTTAAAAACTTAGGGAAAATAATGAATTTTAATAAAAGCAATAATAGAGGGAAAGATGTTTCAAATAATGTCCTCCTTAGGAAGAAAGAAGAAAGAAAGAACAGTAGAGCTGTAATGGTGTCTCAGAATGTTCTAGTGCTGTCCATGTGCATCAGAATCACTTGAGATTTTCATTAACTCATGTAGATTCCGGAATCAGATTTTTTTAATGGCAGACCCAGGAGCATGCATTTTTTTAAAAAATAAACTGCATAGATTATTCTTATGCACATTATGACGTATTTTTTCTATAGTGAAATAGGGAAATACACTTATGCACAGAGAGAAACATTCCATGTATGTGTGTAGCTGCAGGTTGTAAATTGGGATAGACCAGTAGCTTGTGATCTGTATTTTCATAGAAGAACAGGATTGAATTATAGCTGTGCAGAGAAGGAATGAATTTGCTTTATTTTCAAACTTAATATCCATTTCTGCCAAATATATTAGAAATCTCAAATTGACATTTATTTTTCCATTTCACTCATATGCTCTGTGGGGGAGGAATTGAAAATTGAAATTTGCAAGGCTTCCCGTAGGCTTGCCTCAGCCTCTAAGGCACACTTAGTCGACAAGTGCAGTAGAATCCAACTTCACATTGTTCATTATTCCATTGATTCCATGATTTTGCATGTCAAAAAGGATCCCCTTCTCTCTAACAATCACCTGCCCCCATAGACAGACAGGCTTCTGACATTTGAGCAGCGTCTGAAAAATCCAATGGTAGGATTTATGTTGGGCCTGTGGAAATCCATTCCAGTGGTTCATGGGCAATTTAAATTTCTCACATGTCAGACCTTATCTTTGGGGTTTTGGGAGATCCCTGCTATATGGTATCAATCAACAAACTGAGAGCCTGTAATACTGCATTTATACAGAAGGAACACTAAAACCCGTAAAGTGAGTTCTAATTTAGTGAGTTCTATGTGGAAAGAATGGAACAGATGAAGAGGTGGTAGTGTATACATTATAAAATAAGGTCGATGGAAAGGACCACAGATAATTATTTTTTACTTTCTTATCCAAATATTGCTCTCAGTACATTTGCCATCGCATTATATCTTCTCAATTTTGGTAGGTAGATGTTATTTTTTCATTTTGTAGATGAAGAAACTGAAGCTCATTGGCCTAGTGTGAAGAGATAACAAAACTAGGGTTTCTGTGTAAGATGGAGTTTTCTATGGTTTGTCTTTTCCACTGTACCATGCAAGCTAGTTTGCAATTCAGTGCTACTACTGAAACTTCTGAATTATCCTACAGATCTTGCATTACATTTATATGTATCACGACTATATGTGTTACATCATGAAGAAGCTAGCACATCAAGCATGCTGGAAACATGAGTGAAGTATATTATAGAAATAATGATGATAAGCTACGAATCCATTTTAAAGAACAAAAATAGCCTACTGCTGCAAGAAAAAAAAACTTTGATGAGGACAATATTAATCATCTCAAAGATTATAATTACTATATTTTCTAGGATATTAGAAACAGCAAAAAAAAAAAAAAAACCACCAGATACATTCGTTCCCTCTTTATTAGAAGGGAATACTTTCCAAGACCGCCAGTGGATGCCTGAACTGAGAACAGTACCAAACCCTATATAAACTGTGTGCTTTTTTCCCATATATAATAAATGTAATGATAATGTTTAATTTATAAACTGGCACATTAAGAGATTAAAACAACTAATAATAAAATGTAACTCCTTTAACAGAATATAGTACTAAAAAAGAATAATCCTTATATACAAAACCACAGGGAAATGAGAGGCATGATGTCCTTATAGACATTTTCTCTAGGCTCCAGATGGCTTGATCTTCTTGCAGACAGTGGAGGAGTTCTAATTACACTCCTGCAGATATATTCTGTGGATGAATTTGCATGAATACACTTAAGAGATGCTCCTCCAGCCAGTAACATTTAAATTTTCAATGATTCTTTCTTCTTGCCACTAAGATCTGCCCACAAAGGGTTACATTGTGATTGTTTACCTTTTCATCATCCCTATATCTCCTTCAATAAAAGCAAATATCTTCCCACATATTAGAAGTTTCTCACAACCATTTATTCCATCTTTTTCTAACATAGCCCTTGCCCAGATGTTGGCCATGCTGCTGTTAGGCAGGGAGGAGACATTCTGGGATTCTGCAAAATGGCCCCAGAAGCAAGAGATGAATATTTTAGTCCAGTTCTCACCCTGAGCTTATTGTTGGGTCCTTGGAAGGTGTCATGTCTTTCTCAGATCCTTATAATAAGGTATTTTGACTGAATTCTTCTCATAGTCCTTACACAATATATTGTCTATAGTTTTGTTATGAAACTTTGTAATCTAATACTAAAAAAAGGAAGAAAGAAAAATGTGGGAGAAAAAGATGGCGGCGAAGGGAGTGCATCACCCCAGTGCGCCGCCTCACTGTGCGGGAGAAAGACGAGGTGAAACAGCTGAAGGCTGTCTTGTTGGGAATTTCCAGTGAAATTGAGGTGCTCCAGAATCTAGTGGACGGATTTCCATCGCACGAGGTTCGGCTGCGGGGGCTCGGTCGCGGGCGATTTCTCCGCACAGAGGGTCGCATTGCCTGATCTGTGGACCGCCCTGCAGCTGGAGTCTGTGGCGCACGCTGGGAAGCGGCGAGGTGCCGGATCGGGAGTGCAGCGATGCGGATTCTGGGGGCTCCTGCCAGTAGTGCAATGGCCGTGCTTAGTGCTGAGTTCCAGCTTTGAGACAGAGGAGAGAAGCGGTCCAGTTCGACTCTAGACACCGGTCAGACCACGAAGGAGGACAGCAGTCGCCATCTTGGAGAGCTGATGTAATCATCCCTGTTTTCTACTGATCTCAGCTCATTCAGCTACGGAACAGGTGATTTCAGGCTGGTATTTGCCTGCGTCTCGCAGACAGATCACTCAGGCTCGGGGCCGGAGAACCTGTGGAGAATACTCCTTGGGGCTCGCTCCTGGCAAGGCGTGCGCCGGGCTCTGAGCGGCTGGAATCTGGTTCCCCGGGCTGCTTTGGCCCAGGGCTGGGGAACCTGCGGAGACTGTGTGTTGAGTGGAGCCTGGACTGAGCTAGGGGCGGCTGGGCTCTGACTCCTGGAACAGTTTTGGCCTGGGGCTGGGGAGCCCGCGGGGACTGCGTCTTTGAGCCTGCTCCCAGCGGAGCGTGCACCCAGCTCGGAGAGCTTGGAGCGGCCGGGCTCTGGCTCCCGGTGCAGCTTTGGCCTGGGGCTGGGGAAACTGCGGGGGTCGCTCCTTGGAGCCTGCTCCTAGCGGAGGGTGGCCGGGATCAGAGAGGCCGGGTTCTGGCTCCTGAAGCTGCTTTGGCCCAGCGCTGGGGAACCTGCGGTGACTGCTTCTTGGTTTGGGTCCTGCTGGGTGCTGTGGGGGCCAGGGGGGCAGAGTGGAGCTGCTGCCTGCGCCCAGAGCAGGCCAAGTGACCTGCCGGCGTGGTATCACGACACCCCAACTGCAGCTGGGGCCGAAGAGAGTAGCCGCCCACGCCTAGAACAGGACCAGCCACCCGACGGCGCGGTAGCCAAGTCACCCCATTTGGAGTAGGGGCTGTGCAGAGCCGCCGTCTGAGCCTGCAAGGTAGGCAGACCTGCGACCCACTGGCAGGACAGGCCCGGTAGCCTGCCAGCGTGGTGGACAAGTAGCACCGAGGCAGTCACGTCACACTGGTTGGAGCGGGGGTGGAGCAGAGCCGACGCCCGTGTCTGGAAAAGGCCCAGCAACCCGTTGGAGAGGCAGTCAGGTACCACCACTGGGAGTGGGGGTTGACCAGAACTGCCGCCCGAGCCCGCAAGGTAGGCAGACCTGCGACCCACCGGCGGAACACGCCTAGAGGCCTGCCAGCGTGGTAGACACATCACACCAATTGGAGTAGGGGCCGAACAGAGCCGCTGCCCACATCCGGATCAGGACCAACGACCCGAGGGCGTGGTAGTTACGTCACCACAATTGGAGTGCGGGCAGAACAGAGCCGCCACCCGCGCCCGCAGGGTGGGCAGACCTGGGACCGACAGGCATGGTAGACAGATCACCCTAATTAGAGGAGGAGCACAGCCAGTACCCGCCCTGCAAGAGAGATCTCCCAACTATACAAGAGCAATATAAATAAATAGGGAGAAAATTTCAAAAACACAACATTTTCACCAAGCAGAAAGAAACGCGAGCAGTATGAAAAGACAAGGAAAGAAAGGACCACAAGCAATGCAGTTCAACTCAACTTTAGAAGAGGTAATAGCTGCAACAGATGGAATGTCAGATAAAGAGTTCAGGATATACATGCTTCAGATGATCTGGAGTCTCAAGGAAGACATGAGACAGCAAAATCAGACAATGAAAGATCACTTTGACAAGGAACTACATAAACAAATCCAGGAAGTAAAAGATCAATTTCACATGGAGATAGAGGTAATAAAAAACAAACAAATAGAAATCCTAGAAATGCAGGAAGCAATAAACCAACTTAAAAACTCAATTGAGAATACTACCAGCAGAGTAGATCACTTAGAAGATAGAACATCAGACAATGAAGACAAAGTATTTCAACTTGAAAAGAACATAGACAGCTCAGCAAGTCTGCTAAGAAACCATGAGCAGAACATCCAAGAAATATGGGATAACATTAAAAGACCAAACTTAAGAGTCATTGGGATACAGGAAGGCACAGAGCTCCAAACCAAAGGAATAAACAATCTATTCAATGATATAATACGAGAAAATTTCCCAGACTTGAAGAATGAGATAGAATCCCAAATCCTAGAAGCCTACAGGACACCGAATGTGCAAAATCATAAGAGATCCACACCTAGACACATTATAATGAAGATGCCCAACATACAGAATAAGGAGAGAATTTTAAAAGCTACAAGAGAAAGGAAGCAGATTACATTTAGGGGTAAACCAATCAGGATAACAGCTGATCTCTCAACACAGACTCTGAAAGCTAGAAGATCCTGGAATAATATATTTAAAACACTGAAAGAAAATGGGTTCCAGCCAAGAATTGTGTATCCGGCAAAATTAAGCTTCAGGATGGAAGATGAAATTAAAACCTTCCACGATAAACAAAAGTTAAAAGAATTCGCAGCTAGAAAACCATCTCTTCAAAAAATCCTTGGCAAAACATTACAGGAAGAGGAAATGGAAAATAACAATGAAAACCAACAGTGGGAGGTAGGACAGTAAAGGGGGGAAAGTAATCAAAGAGGAAAACAAATCAGGTTTAGTAACATTAATAAACAAATATGGCTGGAAGAACAAACCATATCTCAATAATAACCCTAAATGCTAATGGCTTAAACTCACCAATTAAGAGACACAAGCTAGTTGAATGGATCACAAAACAAGACCCAACAATATGCTGCCTACAGGAGACACATTTGATAGGAAAAGATATACATAGACTGAAGGTGAAAGGTTGGGGAAAATCATACCACTCATATGGACTGCGGAAACAAGCAGGAGTGTCCATACTCATATCTAATAAAATACATTTCAAGCCAAAGTTAATCAAAAGGGATAAAGAGGGACACTGCATACTGCTCAAGGGAACCATACACCAACAAGACATAACAATCATAAATATATATGCCCCAAACAATGGTGCAGCTATGTTCATCAAGCAAACTCTTCTCAAGTTCAAGAGTCTAATAGACCACCATACAATAATCATGGGAGACTTCAACACACCTCCCTCACCACTGGACAGATCTTCCAAACAAAAGTTAAATAAGGAAACTATCGAACTTAATAACACAATTAACAACCTAGACTGAATTGACATGTATAGAATATACCACCCAACATCAAGCAGTTACACTTTTTTCTCAGCAGCACATGGATCCTTCTCAAAAATAGATCATATATTATGTCACAGGGCAACTCTTAGACAATATAAAGGAGTAGAGATAATACCATGCATCCTATCTGATCATAATGGAATGAAACTGAAAATCAACGATAAAAGAAGGAAGGAAAAATCATGCATCACTTGGAGAATGAACAATAGGTTACTGAATGATCAGTGGGTTTAGAAGACATCAAGGAGGAAATTAAAAATTTCTTAGAGTTAAATGAAAACACAGACACAACATATCGGAATCTATGGGACACATTGAAAGCAGTTCTAAGAGGAAAATTCATTGCTTGGAGTTCATTCCTTAAAAAAAGAAAAAACCAACAAATAAATGATCTCATACTTCATCTCAAAATCCTAGAAAAAGAAGAGCAAAACAATAGCAAAAGAAGAAGAAGGCAAGAAATAATTAAAATCAGAGCTGAAATTAATGAAATCGAAACAAAAGAAACAATTGAAAAAATTGACAAAACTAAAAGTTGGTTCTTTGAAAAAATAAATAAAACCGACAGACCCTTAGCCATGCTAACGAAGAGAAGAGAGAGAACCCAAATTACTAGCATACAGGATGAAAAAGGCAATATCACAACAGACACTTCAGAAACACAGAAGATAATCAGAAATTATTTTGAATCCTTTTACTCCAATAAAATAGAAGATAGTGAAGGCATAGATAAATTTCTTAAGTCATATGATCTGCCCAGATTGAGTCAGGAGGATATAGACAACCTAAACAGACCAATAACAATAGAGGAAATAGAAGAAACCATCAAAAGACTACCAACTAAGAAAAGCCCAGGACCGGATGGGTATACAGCAGAGTTTTACAAAACGTTTAAAGAGGAACTAACACCAATACTTTTCAAGCTATTTCAGGAAATAGAAAAAAGAGGGAGAACTTCCAAATACATTCTATGAGGCCAACATCACTCTGATGCCTAAAACAGACAGAGACACTACAGACCAATATCTCTAATGAACCTAGATGCAAAAATCCTCAATAAAATTCTGGCGATTCGGATTCAAAAACATATCAAAAAAATTATACACCATGATCAAGTAGGATTCATCCTGGGATGCAAGGCTGGTTCAATATACGGAAATCAATAAATGTTATTCACCACATCAATAGACTTAAAAATAAGAACCATATGATCATCTCGATAGATGCAGAAAAAGAATTCGACAAAGTACAGCATCCCTTTATGTTCAAAACTCTAGAAAAATTAGGGATAACAGGATCATACCTCAACATTGCAAAAGCAATCTATGATAAGCCACAAGCCAGCATCTTTCTGAATGGAGAAAAATTGAAGGCATTCCCTCTAAGATCTGGTACAAGAGAGGGATGCCCTCTCTCACCACTTCTGTTCAACATAGTCCTCGAAACACTGGCCAGAGCAATTAGACAGACGAAAGAAATTAAAGGCATAAAAATAGGAAAAGAAGAACTTAAATTATCACTATATGCAGATGACATGATTCTATACCTAGCAGACCCAAAAGGGTCTACAAAGAAACTATTAGAGCTAATAAATGAATTCAGCAAAGTGGCAGGATATAAAATCAACACGCATAAATCAAATGCATTCCTGTATATCAGCGACAAATCCTCTGAAACGGAAATGAGGACAACTACTCCATTCACAATATCCCCCCAAAAAATAAAATACTTGGGAATCAACCTAACAAAAGAGGTGAAAGACTTATACAATGAAACTACAGAACCCTAAAGAGAGATATAGAAGAAGACCTCAGAAGATAGAAAAATATACCCTGTTCATGGATAGGCAGAACTAACATCATCAAAATGGCGATATTACCAAAAGTTCTCTATAAGTTCAATGCAATGCCAATCAAAATCCCAACAGCATTTCTTGTAGAAATAGATAAAACAATCATGAAATTCATATGGAATAATAAAAGACCCAGAATAGCAAAAACAATGCTAAGCAGGAAGTGTGAATCAGGCGGTATAGCGATACCAGATTTCAAACTATACTACAGAGCAATAGTTACAAAAATAGCATGGTACTGGTACCAAAACAGGCGGGTGGACCAATGGTACAGAATAGAGGACACAGTAACCAATCCACAAAACTACAACTATCTTATATTTGATAAAGGGGCTAAAAGCATGCAATGGAGGAAGGATAGCCTCTTCAACAAATGGTGCTGGGAAAACTGGAAATCCATTTGCATCAAAATGAAACTGAATCCCTTTCTCTCGCCATGCACAAAAGTTAACTCAAAATGGATCAAGGAGCTTGATATTAAATCAGAGACAAGGCGTCCGATAGAAGAAAAAGTTGGCTATGATCTACATACTGTGGGGTCGGGCTCCAAATTCCTCAATAGGACACCCATAGCGCAAGAGTTAACAACTAGAATCAACAAATGGGACTTACTCAAACTAAAAAGTTTTCTCTCAGCAAAAGAAACAATAAGAGAGATAAACAGGGAGCCTACATCTTGGGAACAAATCTTTACTCCACACACTTCAGATAGAGCCCTAATATCCAGAGTATACAAAGAACTCAAAAAATTAGACAATAAGATAACAAATAACCCAATCAACAAATGGGCCAAGGACCTGAACAGACACTTCTCAGAGGAGGACATACAATCAATCAATAAGTACATGAAAAAATGCTCACCATCTCTAGCAGTCAGAGAAATGCAAATCAAAACCACCCTAAGATACCATCTCACTTCAGTAAGATTGGCAGCCATTATGAAGTCCAACAACAAAAAGTACTGGAGAGGATGCGGGGAAAAGGGTACACTTGTTCATTGTTGGTGGGACTGCAAATTGGTGCAGCCAATTTGGAAAGCAATACGGAGATTTCTTGGAAAGCTGGGAATGGAACCACCATTTGACCCAGCTATTCCCCTTCTGGGTCTATTCCCTAAAGACCTAATAAGAGCATGCTACAGGGACACTACTACATCGATGTTCATAGCAGCACAATTCAGGATAGCAAGATTGTGGAACCAACCTAGATGCCCTTCAATAGATGAATGGAGAAAAAAATGTGGCATTTATACACAATGGAGTATTACTCTGCATTAAAAAATGATAAAATCATAGAATTTGGAGGGAAATGGATGGCATTAGAGCAGATTATGCTAAGTGAAGCTAGCCAATCCTTAAAAAACAAATGCCAAATGACTTCTTTGATATAAGGGGAGTAACCAAGGACAGGGTAGGGACGAAGAGCTTGAGAAGAAGATTAACATTAAACAGGGATGAGAGTTGGGAGGGAAAGGGACTGAGAAGGGAAATTGCATGGAAATGGAAGGTGATCCTCAGGGTTATACAAAATTACATATAAGAAGAAAGGAGGGGTAAGAGAAGAATAATACAAGTGGAAGAAATGATTTACAGTAGAGGGGGTAGAGAGAGAAAAGGGGAGGGGAGGGGAGGGGAGGGGAAGGGGGATAATAGAGAATAGGATAGACAGCAGAATACATCAGACACTAGAATGGCAATATGTAAATCAATGGAAGTGTAACTGATGTGATACAGCAATCTGTATACGGGGTAAAAATGGGAGTTCATAACCCACTTGAATCAAACTGTGAAATATGATATATTAAGAACTATGTAATGTTTTGAACGACCAACAATAAAAAAAGAAAATTTTGAAAAGAAAAAAAAGAAAAATGTGTTAGCATATTAAAATAAAAATATTCTTCTTGCTAAATGATAATATGGAAAAGGCCAAATTCTAGAGAAAATAGAAATACTAGGGATTTCTAGTGTTTAATAGAGACAGGGGAATGAATATAGAACAGAGGGTAGAGAGCACAGGGGTAGTATTTGAAATGATGCTGTAATGTTGGATGCATGGAATACATTTGTCAAAACCCAAAACTTTAACCCAAGATAGGACCCTAATGTAATGAATAGATGTGAGGGGTAATAATGAGTCAATTAAGGTCCACAGTTTGTAACAAATGTGCAATTTTTATGGGCCTAGGCTGTTCATTTGTGGAATATGGAGTGAAAAGGGTCTATTATAGTTTGATTTGCATGTGTTCTGTACCACAAAAGCTCATGTGTGAGACATATGCAAAAAAATTCAGAGAAAATGATTGAGTTATGAGACTCTTAACCTAATAAGTTCATTTGTCCCCTAATATGGATCAACTAGGGGGTAACTGTAGGCAGCTAGGATGTGGCTGGAAGAAGTAGGTCACTGGGGTGAGACTTTGGAGGTTATATTTTATGCCTGGGGAATACAGCTGGCTGTCTCTGCTCAGTGGTTGCCATGTCAGGAGCTCTTTCCTCGGTCATGCCCTTCTACCACCATGTTCTGCCATGCCTCAGGCCCAGGGTTTTAGATTCAGTCATCTATGAACTGATACCTCTGAAACCATGAGTCCCAAATAAAATTTCCCTTCTCTTTGTTGTTCTTCTCAGGTCTTTTTGCCTTGACACATGACTAAATCAGTCGGGGTCACTCTAGGTGAATTGGGCTGGCATGAAATAATCACACAGAGAAAAGACTTTTTTCTTGGAGCTCAGTATCAGCTCCTCGGCCCCAGCTCCCACAAGGGAAGAGAGACAGACAACACATACACACACACACACACACACACACACACAGAGAGAGAGAGAGAGAGAGAGAGAGAGAGAGAGAGAGAGAATGCCTGAAGCCCTATTTATTGAGGGGAAGACACTCAAGAAAGATCCACCTAAATAAGGCAAGAGACTGGATTTCAGGGGGGTGTAGTGCAGTCTCATTGGGTAACGCCCACTCCCAGAGTTTCATTCCCCTTCTGAGTGGAGGTGAGATCCACCTGTTTCCATGTGCAGCGACAATCAGTCTCATACCTCAGTCGCTCAAGGCTAAGGGTCCGTGTTCACTCCTTACGTGGCAGCTCCCAACACTTTTGGCCAAAGCAATGCAAAAGCTGACTTTAACAGGATTTTTCTATATTTTCTGTCCACTTTTTCTGTAATTTCAGAACTTCCTTTTAGAATTCATATTAATTTCCTAATTAGTAAGAACCACTTGGAAGCTACTTTAAAAAAAAGTAGAATAAGCATAATGGAAGGTGTATAAAGAATAATTAATCTTTAGTTAGGAAAACAGAGGCTACCAAGGGATCATCCAAAGATGATGATGACACAGAAAAAGTGACCAAGCTGGACCTGGAGTAGACTTTGGAAAGGATTTTCCTGGCCAGTCTTTGAAAAGGTATTTATCACTTCCTCTTATATTATTATGTCAGCTGTGACTTAAATGGTGAAGGGGCACGATGAATGGAAAGAACATGAGGTTAGGTCAGAGAAAGTGGAATTCAAATTCTGAATTCCATCTGTGTGATTTGAGGCTAAACATTGACTATTCATAGCCTAAGATTTCTCATCATCATAGAGATGATAGTACTTAACTCCATGGGGCTGTTGTGCAAATAAAATGAAATTGCTTTATAAATTAAGGATTTGATAAAAAGGCCAAGAGCTTTGGAATCAGGACAAGTGATGGTTTTAATCCTGGATATACCATTTATTTGTTATGCCATATTATACAAAATATCTCACCTCTCCAAAAGCTTCCGTTTCCTAATTTATAAATCAAAGTGGGTGTATATCATCTAATAACACACCTGGTGCATAGATCTTTTTTGAGAAGTATTAAATAGTTGCCTACGATGTGACCACTGTTATGGGTCTTTGTGGGACAACACTTTTAAAAAGAACAATGCCCATGTCTTTCATGGAGTTTACCTTCTATAAAGGATTGAAGGAAAGGAGAAGACATAAAATAAGCAAATAAACAAACACATAAAGAAGAAAGATTCCAATAACAACTAAGGATTAAAAAAAAAAACCTGAGTAAGTAGGAACTTACTCGGGGAGGGTACTTCTATTTTCTTGTGAGAATATTTATGTTTCCCTCAAAATTATTAGCTGAAATTGCAAGTACCAAAAACTGATATTAGGAAATGAGGTTTGGGGAAATAATTAGGTCAGGAAGGTAGAGATGGGATTAGTTCCCTTATTTTAAAAAAGGCAGAGAAAGGTCTTTATTCCCTTTCATTATACGAAGACGCTAAAAGAAAAGTACCATCTGCGAACCCAGAAATGGACCATTACCAGACACTGCATATGCTGGCACATTGATATTGGACCTTCCAGCCTCCGGAACTGTGAAAAATGCATTTTTATTGCATGTAAGAAACCAAGTTTCTGGTATTTTGCAATAATACCAAGCTGAACTGACTAAGATAAGCTACTTTCCTTTGGGTAGTCATAGAAATCATCTTCAAGGAGGGAGGTAATACTTGAGCTGAGAACTGAAAGACATAAAAGAGTAAAACAAGTGACCATCAAAAGAGTCTTACCCAAAGAGAGAATGGTTGATGCCAAGGCCTTGTGGTTGACAGGAAAATGCCGATATGACAGATGTCTTTCAACCAAGGCAGCAGAGAAACGGGAAAGGTGACTGCCTCTGCAGGCCAGGTGAGAGGACTTGTTGCTTTGGACCAGAGAAGTGGGAGGGGAAAGATGTGAGGAAGTGTGTTGAGGTATTGCTATTGAAGTATATGTGGGATCTAAATAAAATCAATGATGAACATGTAATTTTTGATGTGAACAATGTGGAATAATAGTAGATTACAAATAGTAGAGGAGTTTTAAGTAGTTTTTATATAAAAATTATATACAAAAGCAGTTTTCTTTAAATTAATACTTGATTAGTCAGATAAGTCATTTCCCTTATCCCATCTCCCTTCATCTCTCTTTCAGCTATTCAGTGTCTTTGGTAGTTGATGTGGTCAAATGTTTGGTTTCCCTTTTCATGCTACTTCTTATGAAAAACTATAGACATTGTGGAATAGACAAGGAGAATGTGGAAAGGATTGAAAGAAAACAAATAAACAAAAATGACAAGAAGGGTCTTCCAAAAACAATGATGTTAGCATCTAGAAGAACTGAAGGTAAGGTTCTCAACTCCCTGCCCCTGAAGTTAAAAGTAAGAAAGGTAAAGGTATAGTAATTCTTGAATTTTCTCGAATGTCTTAAAATTATGCTTCCATTGTGCAATATAACAGTGTTCTAACCTAAAAGATTATCGTGTCCCAGTGAACTCTTTCCCTCCCCCTTTTTGATAATATTGTGATACTAAAAGGAAAAGCATTCCTCTCAATATGTAGAAATACAAAGTTAAAAAAGTGCCAGTTTTAATGATTTTTTTTCCTTCTGCAATATTGCTCTGTGTTTCCATAAGGGAAAAAGTGATTTCAAGTGAGGCATAATGAAAAGCAACATTCATGTCCACAAAGAATTTAATTTGAAAAGCAGAATTCTTGACTTCTGCTACACATCTATGATCACGTAATTTCCTTTATTGTGCTATTTTCTTCTTCTCAAAAGGAATGTTCTAATGGTCAGATACATGCAATTATAGTTGAATGTAAGGGTAAAAGAGAGAAAAAAAGAGTACTTCATTATGCAAAATAGAATTTCCTTGTGACCTGAATTCTCCTCCCCATAGTCTACTGGGATAAAATAAATCATAAACATATCAACATAATTCATTATGACCCTTCATGACTAATATAAATTTCAATATAGCAAAATATTAAGTTGACTTCTTTTAGCAAGTTTAAATGGAGAAGGAGCAAACCCATTGTAAGCAATCATGCAGAAATATCCACAGATATATTCAACCATAAAAAATATAACTGTGGAAAATGAAAATGAAGCACTTGTCTGGTCCTGATAATTGTAGCACTTAACATGCCAGAGAGTCAGGCATTCAACTTAGATGAATATAAATTATTTATGCTTAACTTGGCTAGGGTCTCCAGACTACAAGCTTCATCTTTAAAATTATAGTTTCTCAGTAGGAGGAAAAAGTGTATCAGCTTCAAAGCTATGTGCCTCTTAATGATTTTTAATAGACTTCCATGTCTGTATTTTGCATAAATAGTTCTGCTATTTTACCCTAAGGTAATTCTGAAGCTTTCCAGAATTTACTATAAAGTTGCTAAGCATGAAGCTTAGCAATTGCTGTTTACTTTACAGAAGTTTATTCTTCCATATCAAATCACAAAAACAAGTGTATCTTTCAGCAAAAGTGATACAATTATATACAATACTTTGGATAAGTTGAAAATCTGTCATAAATTTTAAATAATATATATAGACTATCAGAAAGTGTGTTATAAAAGTATCTTGTCAACCTCTTTGCTGTGATTTTTATTGTACTGCCTAAAATTCCTTTAAAAATGACAGAGAAATTGGAATGAATGGATTCTGGGTTCCAGAATCAACAAATAGATAATGAAAGCACCCAGGAGAAGATAGTCAATTTATGACGTAGGTCCTGCCAGTAAGGTCCCAGAAAACAAGCAAAGCTCTAGTGATGGTCAGGGCATTTCTTAATAGAATTAGTTTTCTAACATGTGAATAGGTTTTCAGAAATCTCCTTGTCTTATTTCGTGTAGCTATAGCTCAGAATATTTTGATATGGGCAGTGTTGGGCAAAGTGATTAATTTCTGATGATTCTGAGGTTGAATAGTAGAATTGATAGCTCTACAAGTACCTAATATAAGAAAAGGCCCACAATTCACACAATGATTTGTGGTATAAATATAAATGCTCATCTCCTAACAACTCCCAGGCAACCGTTCCTCCACAAATTTCTTTATAAAACAAAAATTTTGAGGTTTTCTGATTTGAAATGCAAAACCTGCAGTTCAGTTCTCTTGTCCATATAAATATTATTCTTTTGTCAGTAGACTCTTATTCAGATTTGGTGCTTTTTTTCCACTTGTTCTTGAGCACAGCATGAATATTCACAGTGTATGACATCTACTCTAAAACATGCACACAGGGTGCAGTCTTTCCATTCCAAATATGAAATGAGTGTATGGATGAGCTTAGTTCTAGATCATTCCTGTTAACTTTTCTGTCTCCATCTGTTTTGTGCTGCTGTGAGAGAATATTGGAGACTGAGATTAGGTAATTTATAAAGAACAGAAATTTATTTCTCACAGTTCTGAATGCTGGGAAGTCCAAAATGTTGGTGCCCGCAGGTTTGATTTTTGCTAAATGTTCATTCTCTCCTTCCAAGATGGTTTCTTGTATGCTACATGCACTGGAAAGGAGGAACATCATTTCCCACAGGGGAAAAACAGAAAAGGAGAACCCACTCTCAAAAACCCTTATATAGTAACACTATCCCATCCATGAGGGCAAAACCCTTCTGAGCATTGCCATGCTGGGAATTAAATTTTAACATGAGTCTTGCAGGAGACAAAACATTCAAAACAACAATTTTAGAGCATGATGTCTTTATAAATGGCATGCTCATGAGTTTGGGGTACAAATTAATTACTGACTACTATATTCTAGTAGACTATTAAATTGTAATTTAAAAAATCAAAATGTATTATTTGTTCTATGTTTTTGTTTATAGATATAAATAATAACCTGAAAGACTACCCATCATACCACACCCCTAATAAATACCTAGGTTCTCAAAGCTAATGTAGTTATTTACATCTAAGGCCATTTTTTTTTCAGCTGTAATCTCATTCAAGCTTGTTCACAAAGATGAAAATTTATTTTAAGGAATCATAAGAGCTCCTCCATATCCAGGATTGAAAGTAAAATGAAGTCAGGTCTCCCTAAATGGAGGCCAGGACCTGGGAGTTGAGGGACAGGGAATGCTGGTTTCTTGGTAGCCATATCCTGCTTCTGTCCAGGTTTTGACTCCTTTCCCTTCTGTCTTCCAGTCACTTCCCTCTTAAATTCTCTTCTTGTGATGCTCAAATGCTTGCAGTCTTTCAGCATTCTACAGATTCAGTTCTACAAACTTTTTAGAGCAAGTGTTCATCGCTGACAAGATCTTCCCTTATGACATGGCTCAGATTGCTGTGAGGTAATCTGATTGGTGCATCTTTTGGAACTAAGTCTCACAAGTGATGGGTGCTAACATTTGTAGATGGGATAGGTTTGTCACAGTCTTTAGTTTTATTCAGTCAGCTGCCACAGAAATACTTGGGGAGGGACGTAGAGTGGGGTTATGAGGACATTTGACCTGATGACTGTTGGCTGAACAGTGGTCTGGTAATATCTCAGAAAGAGAAAAACAGATAATGAATGACTTTTCTAAATGGTTTTTAAATTTAGACACTCAAAAGTGCATCTTATAGCAACTATGCCATTTCTTTACATTTCGTTTCATAATTTAAAAAAATAATATTTAAATTCATGTTCTATTTGATATACTCATTGATAGTTTAAGGCTCATCCATACTCAAGAATACATTTTTTGGGGAACAGTAATAAATTTTTTTCTCCAAGTTTTTATTGAAAACCATGCTAAACTGTGATAGGATGTCATACCAGTTGCCAACATTTACAAATAATGTTTACAACCAATGTCAGCCTGGAAAATAACAAGAAAAATCTCTTCATATGCTTGTTAATTTGGAAAATGAAATATTTTATATGTTCTAATGAATAAATAGATGATATGAAAACAGTCCATGCAGTATGAGATTAAATATTTATTGTACAAAGTGCAATGTGTTCTTATACAATGATGTCGGCAGACTATACTCATTAAAATATTGATAGACTGTACTCAAACACCAGTCAACAAAAAATTATGGTCCCATAAAAAAATGTTTAAAATTGTTTCTGGTTCTAATGTGACTGGGCTATACAAGGCAGAGCATCTATTTGGTATGGCGTATTCTCAACTATAAGGGGTGCCATAACCACTAAGTTGGGTGTTTCTCTATATGATACAAAGAGGCAATAGATACCATATTCCTTTACTCTTTTCAGACTTGTAAATTTACTGTAGTTGACTTATTAGCCACCTTGGGAATAATTTGTGAACTGAGTCCAAACTCTTATATTTATCACCATATCCCTCACACTGAGACTCTGGACTGGCATGATACAGTTACTTAAGATTTAATTTTCTAAAAAAAGCATGCAAAGAATCCCTGGAAGTATTTCATTCCATTCAATCTCTCTCTGCTTTTAACAGTTGTGTCAGAAGTGATTCCATTTTTGTTTATACTCTGATATGCATTTTCTACTTGGGACTGATCTCTAAAGAAGCACATTTTAAAATTTTCTTTTAAAGGTATAATAATTCATTTCTGAAAATATAAGCAAGGAAACTATGGACTGAGGAAAAATACTAGCTGAATGCTTTATTTCATTTATAAAATGGAGATTTATAAAAATATGAACCTATGGCTGACCTTTTAATTTTAAAGTGCTTCATTGTTGGTTAGTTATTCAAATATGTGAGTAATAGTGTGGGTGGTAGAGTAATATTTTTATTGGCATGAAAACTGACAACATTCTGAGATATGTTTAGCACTGTATGGCTGCTTATTATTTCTGGGTTGCCTGCCCTCCCTCTGTAATAATAAAAAAGCAACGAAACGGAAAAGTGCCTCCTCTACTGATATTGTTAAAAACAGCCAATTTGACTGTAACTTTTATTCACAAACCAACAGGCAGAGTGCACTAGTGTGGAAAAAACAGAAGACATGAAAAACATAGAAACCATGGTCTCAGTTTAAAATGCTTCAGTGACTTCCCTTCTTGCTTATAATGAAATTGAAATGTGTTAATGTGGCCCAATACATTGCACCATCTGGATCCTGACTTTCTCTCCAACAATAAATATCTCCTCTCTTTCTTGCCCTTGCTTTCAACAGGCACCACACACTGCCTTCCTTTTCTTTGTGTGAACACGTTTGACTCTAACACAACCTGGAATTTCTCACATAATGGTTCTTCTTGTGTGATTATTTCCTATGCTCTTATATACCCGGCTTCCAATCATTTTGAAATCAATATTTTGTTGTTGTGGTGATGGCCATGGTATAAGGAATTGAACCCAGGAGTGCTCTATCACTAGCCTTCCTTCCCAGATCTTTTTACTGTGAGACTGGGTCTTGCTAAACCGCTGAGATTGGTCTCAAACTTGGGGTTCTCCTTGGGGACCTCCCTCCTCAAGCTCTAGACTAGCTGGGAGAGGAGTGTTCTCAACATTGTTACAATGGAGGAAAAATCCCTTTAACATCAGAATACATTCCCACTTTTCTCTTTGGTGAATTTTAACTCTATTTCCATTTTAGCACTATCATTATTTTCATTTATTTTATTATTTGATTGTCATCTTTGCTGCCGATAATTTCATAGCACAGTTAATAGAGGCTAAGATTTAAATAGTCTTTCACATGCCACAAAATCTCAATAGATTAGGACTATTATTATCAGGATATTGGCCACTTTAGAGCAGGATTTCCAAACCTTGTATAATGTTCAGCACATACACTTGAAAAAAAGCCTTCAGCATCGTCCTAAGAATTAAGGTGCAGTAAGATGAAAATGAATGAAAATAATCAATATTTTCCAAATGATTGCTATATTTCTATTTGTAGTCAGGGTCCCTTGAACATATTGTATCATTTAATGCTACATCCCTACAATATGGGTATTTTTATCTCCATTTTACATACGATGAAACTGAAAAATGGATCAAGTAACTTGTAAAGCTAGTAAGTATTTAACTTTTAGAGTCTGTGCTTTTGAATGAACAAGTGATCGACAAAATAAAGGCATAAGGCTCAGATTAAAGCACCTCTGTTAAGAAGCACCTGATGAAAGTAAATTTTCAATGGGAAAGAACTTTGCATTGAGTGTGACTCTTGGGCATCCTTTCTTCACTTCATAGCAGGTATACCCATCATGTTGAGATGAATCTTAGAACTCATACAAGATTTTCTATATCAGAATTCTGGAAGTGAAGCACTAGGAGTGTAGTTTTAATAAACACATTCAATGATTCTTGGGCACATTTTAGATTGAGATCCATTACTCTATTTATTTTCTTACTTTCTTCATTTTCCACTATAATTTCCCTTCCCATCTAGCCTCTTATGGTTTAGATATGAGGTATTTCCCAAAAGCTCACGTGCAAGCCAATATAAGAAGGTTTAAGAGGTGAAATGATTGGGTTATGAGAGTCTTATCCTAATCAGTGCTTTAATCCCCTGTTAGGGAATAACTGAGCAGTAACTGTAGGCAGGTAGGGTGTGGTTGGAGGAGGTGGGTCACTGGGGGCATGCCATAGACATATATATTTTATCCTTATTGAGCAGAGTGCCCTCTCTCTCCTTCTTGGTGCCATGTCTGGAGTTGCTTTCCTCTGCCATGTTCTTCTGCCACAACATTCTGCCTCACCTCTGGCCCAGAGCAATGGAGTTGGTCATTTATGGACTGAGACCTCTGAAACTGTGAGCCCCAAATAAACTTTTCTTCCTCTAAAATTGTTCTTGTGAGATCTTTGGGTCACAGTAGCAAAAATGCTGATTAAAATATAGTCTGATTCTACTTCTCTGTTGGCCCAACATTGAAGAAATATTTCATGGTATTAGAAACTCTTGGCATTATATGCATTCAATGTTTTGTCCTTTGGTTACATCCTCTTGTAAAAATGTTGAGTCGGTGTCTCCAATCTTGTCCTGCTTTTATACCTGATATCATGGATATCATTTAAAGCATTCCCAGTTGGGAAGATGAACCCAACTAAAAATCTGTGGTCATTAATTCACCTAGATGCTAGGAAGTCCTTTCATGCATGCTTAATAATTCAGCTCCATTGTACATAAAATTTTAATTTAAAAAATCCATTTTTAATCTTCCTTCACCTCTGCCATCCTCCTTTTTCTTTGAAAGTGTTTTGCTTGCTCATATCCCTGAAACTCTGCTCACAGTGTTCCTTCTACTTGAAGTCCCCAACCTTGTTTTTACTTTTCTGGTTCATAGCTACTTAAGTTTCATATTCACTTCACATATTTCTTCCATATAAAATCTTTCCTGACCTCCTCAGGTAGACTTAACTGCTCTGTCCTTTGAGATTCCATTAATATTTCTGGCATACCACTGTGTTTATCATCCAACCCAGGATAGTTTAAAAAGCCAAAGGATGCTAGCAAAAATTATATTGATTCAATAGGTTTAAATTGTAATTTTTTTCTGAGAAAGTTGGAAATGGTTATTGCTCTATTTGTGACTATTACTTATGTGTTCAATTGCCGCAGTCTTGGCTGGGCACAGAATCACGAGCCACTCAAGCAGGAACAAAACTTTATTTTGAAAAAGCCGCCAATACTCCGTAGGCGCCGGCAAGCCAAACCCGGTCCTCCCACGCGGGCGTCTGCCGGAACTGCGCGTTCCCCGGAACCGGGGGTCCCTTGGACCTCCCCCGGAATTCCCTCCTACTATCCTTCCCCAACCAATGGGAACTCTCCATGAGTCCCGTAACATGAGTCGGGTAGCAGGCCAAGGTGAACAGCGGGAGTCCAATTTCCATATGAATGTAAATCTTAACATAATCTTATCTCAGTGGCTAGCTGGCGTCACTTTACAACCAAAGGTGCCATACATCGTATATTTGCTTGTGGCTCCTAGCATTCAATATGAACTTTCTTCTCCTATAAAGGTCCCGATTAATAGTCCCATGTTTACCTTTTTACCTACAATTTTTAGCAGAGTCCCTGGTAGGTTGAATGATGAATGAATGCATAGGATATATATGAACAATGACCAGTATCAAAAGGATAAAAGAAGAATCACAGGTGCCCAGGCAGTCAGTGAACAAACTGGTGAAGGTTTTTCGTTCTGACTGTCCACTTTCTTGACCTTCCTCTCTGTCTGGCACATTACTCATTCCATTCATTGTTTATCATTCTGTTTTGCTATTTGCTCTTAAGCTGGAGATCAGGAGTTGAAAAAGATATAACCGGAGATAGCTCTTAAATGTCAAATAAAAATGTCCTTCTCCTGAGGTTTTTCATAACATTGAATACTTTCTAATTTTTATTCTTCCTTGCCAAATATTTTAGAAGACCAAAGTTTTTTTTCCTTAAAATTGCTGTACCTGAACATATTTATTTCTTTGTTTGCTTTGAAGCAAAATTGTACAAAGTAAGTTGTTGATTCTTAGTCTCCTAATGCACCAAGCATCAGGGCAAGCTCAGTGAATAATTTTGAAGTAATTGAAATTGCTGAACTTTTCTGTCTTTTTATGTTTCTGTACCTTCATACACTTACCATCTCACATGCATTGAGGGTCCGCTGGGGATAAAACACCCATGCAAGAACTGGGTTCTCAGATTGAATAAGGTAGAGGATCTGCCCTCAATGAGTCTACAATCAAGCAAATCATTGCTCTGGGTATATTAAACCACTAAATACTACTTTAATACACGTTATTGGATTATGCTTCACATATTTGTTTCTTTTTCCCTCCCCAACCCACCATCACCGCATTAAAACATATCCATCACTTGGACCATTTACCAGAAATTTCCGTGTGAACTGACACAAAACTCATGGTAAAAACTAAGAATACCATTAGATTAGAAGAAGGCTAAGGTACTCTGACCAAAAGACCACACAATGTAGTGGTGGACTGATAATTGAAGAGTAAAGGGGAGGGACAAGAAGAAGGGATTCATGAGGGATTCAAGGAAACTTTGAGGACAATATATTTATTTATTCATTGTTGTGATTGTGCTGATTGTTTCAAAGACATAGACTTAAGTCAAACTATAACAATTTTGGGTGGGGGGCTACCAGGAATTGAACTCAAGGACACTTAACCACTGTGTCACATCCCCAGCCCTATTTTGTAGACAGGGTCTCACTGACTTGCTTAGCACCTTGCTGTTGCTGAGGCTGGCTTTGGACTTGCAATCCTACTGTCTCAGCCTCTCAAACCGCTGGTATTATTATTATTATTATTATTATTATTATTATTACTGCCCTAAGTTATTCTACTTGCACTAATGTGTCTGGCAAGATGTAACAATTTTTCAGTTGAAATATGTGCAGGTTATTGTATGTCAAATATGCATCAATAAAGCTATTAACATATGTAGCTCAAATAAGATGAGTTTATTCCTCTATCATGTAAAAATTTGTTCTGTATAATATGACTTGAAAGTTCCATTCCTTAGATGATTCAGGGATTCAGCTTCTGCCAATGTTTGTCTTTTCGTCTGGCTAGGTTGTTGTCTTCATCTGCAGAGTCAGTATTGGTTTTCTGACTTCCTTCTGGTATAACTCCATGAGAAGGAGAAAAAGCCAAACTCTAGAAAGGGCAAGTTATCTCCAAGGAGAAATGATGTGGAAGTTCAATTTATCTCTTCTATTCTTAGTCCTTTCACAAACTTAAATATATAGTCACACCTATTCCCATGGAAAATTAGAATACATGGATCGGTGCCAGATGGATTTTTTTTGTTCAACTAAAACTATAGCAGAAAGGAAGAAGGAGAGATGCCATTTTGGGAGGTAACTAAACATCTGCTGAAGCAACTTCATTTGCTGAATTCAAAATCTGTGCTAGGCCCTGTGATAATTACTTTAGTATATTATGTAATTTGTTCTTCCCAAGCCTCCTATGACCAAGATGCTATTGTTGGCCTTATTTAACAGATGCATGAACCACACAAGCCACACAGGTTCCATATTACATAATTCTATGGTCTTAATTCGTACAATCTGTGTAATGAATGGTGCCTCTAGAACTGTGCAACAAATGGTCTTCACAACTGAACTCTTGGACCCTGTCTAGGACTTAGTAGCATTTATGAACCTCTCCTAGTTACTCGCTCAGTAGGTAAGTGACAGAGCTGGGATTTGAGCCCAAGCATGATGGTTCCAGAGTTTAAATTCTTACCACACTAAATTCTTAGCACACTAAATGTGCTAATGGACTAGGAAGTGACTGTAGCTTAATGCATTAATCCTCTCAGCTAATGAATTTTCATCTTAATTGGATTTTTTTTTCTTCTTTAATAATTGGGACTTTATAGAGAAAACTCTGCTTCTTAGCTAGATCAGTGGTTAGCAGTTTTCCCCCCTTTCCTGTAAAGGATCAGATAGTAAATACTTTAGGTTTGTAACCATATGGTTTCTGTCACAAATATTTAACTCTACAATTGTAATATGAAAGCATCCATAGACAATATGTAAATGAATGAGAATGGCTGTGTTTCAGTGAGAATTTATTTTCAAAGACAGGTGCTGGGCCAAAATTGGCTCATAAGCAGCAGACTACTAATTCCAGATTAGATAGTAATTTTAAGCCAATGCATTGTACATTATGGCAGGTTGATATTTTGGGCACTCCTCACATAAAACTCAAATGACTTTTATCTAGATGTTCTGCTGGGATTTACTGTCAACTCCTACAAAAATAGCAGCTGTGGCCTGGCATGTTAGCTGCCCTAAGTTATTCTACTTGCCCACAAACAGCTTAACTCTCCAATTTTGAAACTTAATTTCTAGAATTGAAACATAACCATGTGAAATCTGTTGTCCTCTTTTAAACATCAAGACATTATTGTATGAAATTAAAGCTCTAAGAGACAGAAATAATGTAAATTATTTTTTAATTGAAATTTATTTTTGTTGATGTTTACAAATATAACAAGAGAATTTGTGGGATAACATGGTGATGTTTCAATACATGTATACATTTTATAATGTCTATATCAAGGTGACATATCTATCTCTTCCAATATTGTTTCTTTACAGTGATACTTTTCTGTTTTTAAAGTATATATATGGTATTCCATATTTTTGATTGATGTGCATTAATTGTACATATTAATGGGATTCAGTGTGATATTTGAACATTATGCATGTAGCATGCACTTCACTGATGGATCATAGCATTTTTGTTGCTTATCATTTCATTATGTTTGGGGCTTCAAACTCCTCTCTTCTAGATCTTCATTAAACCATCGAATAGGTTCTTGTGAATGATAGATATCTCTTTGTGCTGCAGAACACCAGAACTTGTTCCTTCTGTCTAACTATGTTTTGGTATCTGTTACCAAACCATCCTTTATCCATAGTTTCCTTTTTTATGATTCCCTATCCCTTCTTGCACACTTTGTGCTCTGTGTCATAACTGCTCTTCATGTCTTCAAAAAATGATGCCTCTCCTGTTTCCTCCAGCCCACTACTGTTGCCATTCCTACAAGATTAGAAGACCTGGGGCGGGGTGCTGGGATTGTGGCTCAGTGGTAGAGCACTCACCTCACATGTGTGAGGTCCTGGGTTCAATCCTCAGCACCACATAAAAATAAATAGATAAAATAAAGATCATGTTCAACTAGCACTAAAAAATAAATATTAAAAAAATATTATAAGGCTCTTCCTTTCCTCTCTACTTGGTCAATCCTTAACCATCTTTTCAGGCCTGGAGCAAATGGCACTTATACTCTGAAGCTTCTTCCCTTGACTCCAAAAGCGAATAATTCTTCCCTTATCATTACTTCTAAAGTATTTCTTATTCTCTCCTTGAACCAGTTGCACATTAGTCTGTCCTGATGAAGGGTGAACATCTGACAAGTAGATCTGTGTTTTAGTCAGCCTTTTCACTGATGTGACTAACAGACCCAACCAGAACAACTACAGAGGAGGAA
This sequence comes from Spermophilus citellus, assembly GCF_964194105.1. Classification (NCBI taxonomy): domain Eukaryota; kingdom Metazoa; phylum Chordata; class Mammalia; order Rodentia; family Sciuridae; genus Spermophilus; species Spermophilus citellus. The sequence continues at coordinate 165,679,903 of NC_138183.1, read as the reverse complement.
AAACATATTTGAAGGCTCAGGTTTCAGAGGTCTCAGTCCATAGAAAGCTGGTTCCATTCTTCCATGCTTGAGGTGAGACAGAACATCATGACAGAATAGTGGGGCAGAGGAAAGTGGCTCACATGATGATCAGAAAGCAGAGACTTCACTCACTGGATACTAAATATATATCCCAAATACCTTCCCCTAATGATCCACACACACCTGCCTACAGTTTCTAGTTAATCCCATCATTCACTGGTTGGGTTAAGACCCTCATAACCCAATCATTTCTCCTTTAAACCTCCTTTTTTAAAGTTTTATTTTAATTGATGCATAATAATTATACATGTCTCTGGGTCACATTGTAATGTCTTAATATGTCTACATGTGCAATGATCAAGTTATATTAATTGGCATATCTATCACCTCAAATATTTATCATATTTTCATGGCATGAACAAAGTTCTCTCTTGTAGCTATTTTGAACTATACAACACATTATTGTCAACTACTGTCACCTATAGTGCAATAAAACACTAGAACTTGTTCCTCCTATCTAGGAACTTGATGCTCACTGATCAACCTTTTCCCATATTCCACACCCTCTCAAGCCTCTAGGAACTTCTATTCTACTCTACTGCTATGTGATCAACTGTTAAAGATTCCACATGGGTGAGACCTTGCAATTATTGTCTTTCTGTGCCTGGCTTATTTCACTTAACACAATATCTTCCTGCTTTATCCATATTGCCACAAATGACAGGACTCCTTCTTTATAATGGCTGACTAGTATTTCATTATGTACATATACATTTTCTTTATCCATTTATCCATTGATGGATACCTTGGTCCATTCCATATCTTGGCCATTGTGAATAGTGCTCCAATTAACATGGGAGTGCAGATTCCTCTTTGACACACTGATTTCATTTCCTTTAGATATTTGTCCCATAGTGGAATAGCTAGATCATATGATAGTTCTGTTTGGGGTTTTTAAGAAACTTCTATACTTTTTTCAATAATAGCTGTACTAATTTATATTTTTACCAACAGTCTGTAAGAGTTTTGTTTTCTCTGTGCCCTAGTCAGCATTGATTATTTCCTCATTTATTGACCTTTTTGATAATTGTTATTCTAACTACGATAAAGTGGTATTTCCTTGTTTTGATTTGTGTTTCCCTGATAGATCTGCTGGCCATTTGTGTGTCTTCTTCTAAATATATATTAGGTCTACTGACCATTTCTTAAATTGGATTATTAAGGTTTATTTTATTTTTTTTCTGTTGAGTTTGAGTTCCTTATATATTGTGAATATTTACCCCTTGTCAGATATACAATTTGCAAATATTTCCCCCCATTGTGTGAGTTGTTTCATTGTTGTCTGATTCCTTTGTGTAGAAGCTTTTTAGTTTTATATAATCTCATTTGTCTCTTTTTTGCTTTTCTTGCTGTGCTTTTTAGGTCATATCCACAAAATCCTTGTTCAGACTAATGTTATGAAGCATTATTTATGTTTTTTTCTAGTAGTTTTATAGTTTCAAGGATTATATTTAAGTCTTTAATGCATTTTGACTTAATTTTAAACGTGGCGTAAGACAAGGGTCCAGTTTTAATTTTGTACATGTAGATATCCAATTTTCCCAGCACTATTCAAAAAACTGTCCTTTCCTGAATGTATGTTTTTGGTGTCTTTGTCAAAATATTTGACAATAAATGTGTGGATTTATTTCTGTGTTCTATGTAGTGTTCTGTTGGTCTGTGTTCTGTTCATTCTGGTTTTTTTTCTTTATTACTCTCTATGATAATTCATCAACCTATCTTTGAGCTCTGATATTCTTTCTTCCACTTGATCTAGTCTATTGGTGAGTCTTTTAACTGATTATTTTATTTGAGTTGTAAACATTCGAATATTCAGGATATCTATTTTGTCCTTTTTCAGAATTTCTCTTTATTGAATTTATCTTTCATCTCCTGCATTGTCTTCTGTAATACATTCAACTGTATATTTATTTATATTCTTTTTAATTCATTGATCATTTTAATATCATTATTTTTGAATTCCATTTCCATGTTTTTGGAACTTTATCCTCTTCCATATTTTTGGAATCAGTTATTAGAGAGTTTTGAACTTCTGGCAGAGTCCTAATGCCTTGTTTTTGCATATTTCTTGTATTTCTTTGTTGACATTCATGGCTTCTCTGGCTGTAATTGGTGCATCTGATGAACACAGTGCCTACTTAGTTGAAGCTGGAAACACCAACTTTCTACTCAGGTCTTCCAAGAGTTGGATTTCTCTCCAGGCCGTATGTTGTAAGTAGCAGAGTGTATGGGATAGACTCTCTGTTGTTACTCCTCCAGTCTTGTCAACAACATGCTACCTACAATGTATGGAACTGACCTGTCCTGAGATCCCTCGTAGGTGCAGTGTTCACAACAGTTTTTGTTATTTCTCTCTGCTTTCACTATGGGTGTAAATATCCAGGAATGGGACCTCAGGCTTTCATTAGCCTTGCCTAGTTGGGTATAAGACACTGGATTTGGGCTTTTGTCTCCACTGTCCTTTAAACTGATGTATCCATCAAGATTGGAGTTGGACTAGGTCACGCCAGGAGTAAGGTGCAATTCCTCTCAACCTGGCTTTGGGTATAGCTCAGCAGCAAAACCCCCACCAGTGTGTTCAAGGTGCTTAGATTAATCCCCAGGTCCACTCAGACCAAAAACAACAATAACAATTGCAACATAGAAACAAACCAGATGTAGAAGTAGAGTAACAATACATCACAAATGAGGACAACCACAACACCAATAGCAGAGAAAGAAACAAAATGTCTTAAAATAAACTAAAAAGTTGAAAATTTGTAAAAACCAAGCTTAAAAAGAGAAAGGGGAAAATGAGATTGTAAAGAGAATGATATAGAAAATCTTATTAAAGGATAGTGGAAAATGAGATACAAATAAGAATAAAAGAGTAAAAAATAAATAAATATAACCAAAGGTAGAACGGACATAGGAAGAAGAGTGGGGGGGGGATGGGAAAATGAATAAAAAATTCCTCCTAAGGAAGGTACTTGAATTAGAAAGGCTTCTTTTTGTGTACTCTAATATCAGAATCCACCAGGTGTGGGTGGTTGGTAGGTCACAGCTGAGATCTATTGTAATTCCTCTTAGTTCCCACCACACAGGTTGGTGCCATATATAGGCTGAGATCTGCCCTGCATTTCCCAGCCAGTGGATTAAGGTGATGTCCTCTGTGGTGAAGATGGATTCACTCCAGGGCTTCTACGCTCTGTGGGTGGGTAGAGCTTACTGGCTCTGGATGCTGTTTGATGGTGCAGGCCAGGTTGTGGTGAGATTGCTGTGAGCCTAGAGGAGCTTTCGGGTATGTGAGCCAGTCAGATGCTCCATTGGCTCTCAGACTGTGCATGTGGGGTGTGGGGAGAATTGGAGCTGCTGCAAGTCCCTAGGGGATTCCCTGTCCTGTGGGTTGGCCAGGTGCTCACTTGCTCCAGTTATGTTCCACTGTGCACTGGAGCTTGTGCAGAGTTGGAGCCACGGTGCAGTCTGATGAGCTTTGATGGTAGGTGGGCCATGTAAGTGTTCACCCACTCCAGAGATTCTCAGTCTGCATCTCTGGAGCCATGGCAAAAGTCCCAGCTGCCAGCTGCGGTGTATCCCCAAATGCCTCAGGCAGTCGGGAAAGCAGACAGACCACTGAGTTCTGGGTTGGCTGAAGGCAGGGTTTGTGGGAACCATGCAGTCCTCTGGCTGCTGTCTCCAGCTTTTAGCTTGCCCCCTCCCCCATCCCTACATCAGTTAAACTTCTCAGCAGTTTGGTGACAGACACTCCCCTTCACTACTGTTTCTATTGGTCATCATTCACCCAGTAACTATGACAGGTGACCCCAGAGACCATGACTTATGAAGGCCATGTTTTTCGATTCCCAGAGAGTTAGTTCCTAACAACAGGGTCCCTTCTCAAGATAGCACTCTGAGAAATGGAGAATGAGATACTGGTTTTTCTCTTGAAAGCAAAATGAAAAAAAAAAAAAAAAAAAGGGCTGGCACGTAATACAGAAGTGATTTTCAGACCATAACCCATTAGTAAATTTAAAGTTTGTGAGAACTGGGATTCTTCTGTGGCTTGGACTGCTGGTCTGTGAGCACTGGATTTGCCTTGCCCTCTCCCAGCCTACCTTGAGCTTGTGGCATTGGGTTCTCCTCTTCTGTCTGGGAGCTGGAGTTGGAGTTTCTGCTTTCTTCATGTTTTTATGAGTTCTCTTTTTGCTTCTCAATGCCTTTTTAGTTTTCCCATCACCTCTTTCTTGATTCCCAGAACTGTTTCTCCTTTGTGGCTCTGAATATTCTTACCCAAATAATTGTGTGAAGGATAACTGTATTCTGCCCTTTTACCTTGTTACCCTCAGTACCTTTTTAAATGTAATTTTTTAAGTCTAATACAAGTTTTGTAAAAGGGGTAACTTGGTTGTTTAAACCCATTAATAGTTCATTCCCTCTCAGAATGAAGTCCAAACTCTTTAATGGTTCTCAGCATTGGCTGCACATTAGTATCAATGGGGAACTATTAGAAGACACCCATTTATAGCCCCAGCCCAGACTGATTCAATCAGAAACTCTGGGAGGGGCACTCAAACATCAGAATGGTTTGATGCTCCCCAGGATTCCAATAAGAAGCCCAGGCTGAGGACCACTCAGAATGACCTACAGATACAATTCTCACCTATGCTTGGTAAAAACTGAAATTTTAACTTGAACATATTAGGAAGCACCCTGATCTGCCTCACATTTTAAAAGTATCATTAGTTGTTATGAGGCAGTGCAGATAGTAGAAGGGCAGCGGTGGAAGATAAGTGAATCAGTTAGGTTATTGATATAGTAAGCTATAATTGTAGCAGTCAATGATAGTAAACATTTTTTTTTCTGCTTAATTCTCACTTACTCACATAATTCAATTAGTGAGACATTTTTTGGAGCATTACAATGAATTGTAATTTTATTGTACATATATGTCACATTTGTGATACCATATGTTCATTTTTAATTATTTAAGGACCTCATACACACTAAGTATTAAAAGCTTTATGTAATTATATCTGACTTGTAAACATCTCACATGTGTAATATGAGATAGCCACTAACATAAACTTTTATGGTGCATTTTCAAGCATGTAAAATTTAATGTTTTAAAATAATCACTTTCATTTAAAATTTCAGTAGTTACTAGGCATGCACATTTAAGTTTAATAAGAAGGTAAATGCCTAATGAATAGGAGGGCAAAAGATTGCTGAATTAAGAAAGAAGCATTTTTATCACACATTTCATTATGTTTCAGTACTGTTCTGTGACTTTTGGATATTGATGCTTCCAGCTGGTCCTCCTGTTTCTAAACACATCAAGTTGTGTGCACTATAGCTGCCTCTAGTCCTTCCATCCCAACCCAATGAGACTTCCTCTAATTGAAACACCACAAAGGTCATATAGATGTGCTACCTATTATTCATTGAAAAAATATCTATTTAGCACCTACTTTGTTTACTGTACCGTATTAAGTCCTGTCATTGGCAAATTTAGCATAATCTTTCAATGATTGCAAAAACAGGATCTGGAAGTTACGCAGTCTGATAAAGTCATGTAGTCAACAAACATTTATTGGGCCTCTACAAGATTTAAGGAATATTACTAAAAGTTTGGAGATTTTCAATAATTAAATAATTAATTGAAGATAGAATGAAAATAAAAACCTGTCAAATAACATGTAATAAAGAAAATAAAGTCAGAATGTGAATCAGTGGCTCATAAAATCCAAAGTGTTATTTTTCATAAGGCATGGGCAGATCAAGTGCTATTGGAATATAAGGGAGGGAGAGATTGTAACAACTGGAGTGTTGAAGGGAATTGAGGAGAACTTCATGAAGCTGAAGGCATTTGGTTATAGACCCTGAAGGATGAGAAAAATTATGCTTCCAGAAACAAGTGGGAGAATGTTACATCTAAAATACTTATATGAGCAAAAGCAAGGAGGTAAAAAAGTACAATAAAGTTGAATTGTGCAAATTTTTTAAAAAAATGTATAACTTAATTTACAATCTTTCCCTAACTTGAGAAATAAGAACAAGTGACAGTTTTTTTAGAAGGTTTGACTGTCAAGAAAAGTGACTCTTGATTGCAAAACAGCCATTCTCCAAAATGAGACATGTTCAGAATTAGAATAAGTCACTTCTCAAGTTTGTCCCGAGTTTTCAGTTGAAAAATCTGGGTTTGATTCATGTTGAGTTATTGACTATAATCTAATAATTCTCATGCAGTTAGAATCACTTTTTTGGCATAATATGTTCATTTTTTTGTTTCTGAGTATCCTTAAATATTGCATTTACACATAAGGCAAAGTAGTATTTTATTTGCTATTGTACTATAAAGTTAGTCCTACAGTAGCCATGACCTAGATAGTGGTATTGGGTTAACTGCAGCATGCAGTGCAAAGCTGATGACTGGAACATGTTACACTTCCTGGTAGTCATAATAGCTACATTTTTGTTTCTGTGTGTCAGGCACTCTTCAGAGAACTTGACATTCATGACTTAACATATTTCTCACTTCAGCCAGATGGGCTAAATACTAATATTTGTCTCATTTTACAAAGAAGACTTGAAGCTCTGGCATATCAAATGTCTTTACTAAGGTTATGATAATTAACTAATTATGATAGGTCTAATTTGGAACTAAAATCTAGGTCCACATTATGCTCACATCCACATTATGCCATGTTTCAGAAGAATTAAGACCCTTTTCCCTAGCTCCTCTCATTTGCTTCAGTCCATTTTCAGGTTGTAATGCTAACAGTGCCCAGTATACCTTATGCATACAAGACTTGAATAGTTATAGCCCTTCCATCTGGATTCAGTATCTCCTGAGCATCAGATTTAAGCATTCAGTCATTAGGTCAGTGAGGCATTGGAGAAAAAAAAATCAAATCTCTCATCAAATGAAAGAGGTCTTCCATAAATCAACAAAGTGCAATATTATAGCTAAATTGCAAAAAGCAATCTCAGCATGGTGAAATCTGAGGAGAGAGGCACAATGCACATACCTGGAAACTTGACATTTGTCAACTATTGGACAGTGACAGTTGGCTCAAGTCCCTAGATGCATGTAGGAAGAGGTTTCACAATTCTGGAACTTTGTTTTACTGGGCATGAAACAATTCTTTTCCAAATAGAAGGAATGATTAGTAGTTACAAAGAACATTAATAAGGAGATATTAGAGGACAGGAGGCTAAGTCACCTTGATCATAGAAAGAGGACCACAGTTTGGGATAGAGTAAGGACTAAAAGGATGGAATCATAGATTTTGCAGCCAGAAATCTGTCTGGATCCCAGCCTTATGAGTCATGGCATCCTTGCTCACTGTGCAAAGGAAGGGCATTTGGTGAGCAATTCTGCTGTGCTACTTCCTCAGCTTCTATTTGGCTGGGTGCCATGCAGAGGGATTGCTCCATGTGCAAACCAATTTAAAACAGCCCAGTCAGCGCTCTACCATTTCTAATGAATTTATGAAGAAGCTTAAGGGCTATAGAGACAACACAGTTAGGGAAAGAAAATGTGTTAAGAAAATAAATAAATAAATAAATAATTGCTATTAGTAAAGAGTTTGAAGTCAATGTGGCAGTAGAATAATAATCATCAGGACATCAGCATTTCCACGTTGAAGAGAAATTCAGAGTTAATGAGGGAAATAATGACCTATTTCTGTACTGCCATTTTATTTAACTGAGTTAACAACTACTTATGAATCCAATGGGGTCAATCCTAAATTCATGTGAAATTCAAGACTACAGAAAAATGGAGATCTGTTAAAAGATGTTTTAGGAAATAATATCCTACACCCCTTAATTTTTTTTCTCCAAATTTAAGAGACAAGGTCTTTCTATGTTGTCCAGGCTAACCTCAAACTCTTGGGCTCAAACAGTCCTCCAGCCTTAACCTCCCAAATTGCTGGGACTACAAATCTGTCCCACTGTGTGTGGTTTTAAAAATTATTTCAATAAAATATTGGCATATATAATACCAACATATTCATATTCAAAAATAAATGTCACAAGTGTTTTTACATGTTTGAGGCTATACATGTGTTTCCACAAAATGTTTTTGATAGAATACATGCAGAACAATTGAAGTTGATATAAGTGGACAAACTTTGTTAGGCAACCAGTTGGACCACCCTGAAAGTGTTCTTATATTTTTCTGTGACCCTTCTACCCTGGGTACAGTGGGAGCTCCCCCCAACACCCAGTTGTTACAATATTATGTTTACTATAAAATAATGGTTCCTTGATAATAATGACTTATTGTGTGACTTTGTAAGTTACAGGTAAAATTCTCATTTATTTCTTTGTTCTACAAAAGTTATATCATTTGTTTAGTTTATTTATTATTTATTTTGTACTGAGGATTGTCCCAGGGTGTTCAACCAGTGAGCCACATCCCTAACCCTTTTTATATTTTATTTTGAGATGGGTCTCACTAAGTTGCTTAAGGTCTTGCTAAGTTGCTGAGGCTGGCCTTAAACTTGTGATTTTCCTCACTTAACCTCCTGAGTCACTGGGCTACACACAAGGTATCTTAAATGTATTAACTTAATTTTACAAGTACTGAAATTTAGAATGTCAGTAACGTTAGAGACTGGTTGATAGAAAAGTAAACAAGATACAGATTTTTGTCTCATGATTGACAATATAGTGAGAGAGATGTACAAGAAAAAAGTTAACATATGCTTAACATCAAATTCTGAATGGGATGGAGGAAGATGTCAGGAATATTTTAGGATCAATCAGCTAAGAATTATAATGATCTGGATAGAAAAATGTGCTATCATTTTTGGCACCTGTGGGCTGAGCAGGAGAATCGGTGTATTCTTTTGTTTAATAATGGCTTTGCTTTTCTGATCAGCATATCATCAGTTTGAAGGAAATGGCAGCATTCTGCCTTTGCAAACCCTCAGGAGGTCCCTAAAATCTAGTGTTAGTGAGCTACAAGCTAATGGAAAGATGTAAACTCACTGTCCCACTTCTGACTCTCCTTCTGTATTCTTCTAGGTTATGTTACTTAGTTTAACAGTAATGATTTGCAGCATGGAAGGGTCCTGGGAATCCTTAGGAGTTATACCATAAACATTGGTGAACAATGGTTTTTACACTAATTTGGCCCATATTTTCTCTACATATGTTACCGATGGAAGAGTATGTATGCATATGAAATTTTAGCAGATTAGAATTAGCATGGAAGATAGAGTTTGAAAGCCTGGATTCATATTCTGATGTATTATGTGGAATTCATGTTCTCTTAAGCCATTAATCACATGGTGATCATCATCCATTGCTTCTGAATGACTTCTCTAAGGGCTAAAATTTTCTATCATATTATGCAGAATCCCAAGGATCCTGGGTACCATACAGAGATTATACAGGGAGGATAGGAGGAAGCAAGAACAAATCTAGACTTATATGTAGGAAATGCACAAAGTGATATTAACATAAGACACTTCTTGTTAAAAAGTTATTATTAAATTGTAGTATAAAGGTGTATTAAGAATTGTAATGCAAAAAAATTATGAATGTAATGCACTCCACTATTGTCATGTATGTAAGAAATAATAAAAAATAAAAATAAATTTAAAAAGTTAAAAAAAATAAAATAAAATATGTTCCTCAAAACAAACAGAAAAAAAGAATTAGACAACTTGTTTGATTATTACCAGATATGATTAATCTATATGTCAGAGGAATATATTCTATTCTCTGCTAAAGAACTATTTTTTGGTCTTGGAAGATGTAAGCTGGAATAGAAACTCCAAGAATAAAAATAAATAGCATGAGAGAAATATTAATGAATGTTTCAGCCAAGTTACTTAGAGTAATAATGAGCAATACCAGATACTGATAATGAATGTAAGCTATTTTACTTTTGCACCCTAATTATTTTTAGTGTTGTATAACTCATTAGTGATGGGCAAATAGAATAAAATATTCAAATGACTACCATTATGTGTGCATGCATATATATATATATATATATATATATATATATATATATATATAAAATTTTAATCATGACCTCTAAAAATCCTTATCTTATGATTAAATAAGAAAATTTATTTTTAAATGGTCTTCTTAAAAAAGTTATCTAAATTCATACATGCAAAATTGGCCCAAGTAAGTATAAGACTGTCAAAACTTTTTTTTTTTTCCAAGAGGAATGAATCTATATAAATGATTTGGCTAGATAAAAGTCTACAAGTTGCTAAAAGTTATTATCTTATGTCACAGAAGTCAGGAAAAAATGCAAAACCAGAGGATAGCACTTCAGATAAATTAATTCTAATTATATATTATACATGTATTTTTTGCTCAGCAATAACCTCATGTCATCACTGTCATTTATTAAGGTGGTTTGGCTTTAAAACGTCCCATTTCTTTACAGCCTTACAAACTGAGGAGAGAGAAAGGCTGAATTTACTGTTGAAGATAATAAAGAAACTCAAATTATCTGTGGAAAAGTGTATTGAAAAAATGTAATAGTAATATAATAAGTTATTGCTCTTCTTAATGATACATATATTTATGGCTGTGACATTCCTATGAACTAGGAAAACCCACCCAAATATTTCTGCATCAAGAAAACACAAGAACTTAAAGAACTTAAGTATATATCACTTGATTGAAAATGCCCTGGCATAGAATATTTTCCTTTTATCTTTAGTGAATATATTCTCTTTACCTGAAATATCATGCTCTTTGGCTTGGCTGCATTCTGTGCATTAACAAGAATTGAAAAATCCCAGGTGAATCTGTAGCAGAGACTAGTAGACAGCTCAAGAAGGTTAAAAGTCAGATGGAGTTGGAGTAGGGCACAAAATCAAGAGCAGAGCAAAGAAAATCGTTTAAGACAATTGTGGGTCCAAGATAGTAGGATTTTTATTGGAGAATTTCCTTTTAGTGTTCATTGAGTTCAGCCTTGTTCAAAGGCAGCTATTGAACTGACAACTAGACCACTTATTGATATTTTTTTTCTTCTGAAAGTCTTTTGCTGAAATTAATGGTAACACTTGGTTTTCACAGATGTGAGAGGTGTGTTACTTCTTGGAAACTTTTTAAAAATAAAATGTAGTCTAACATTAGCATACAACACAGGTCAACACAGATGCCTTTAAAAACAGGCCAATTTTTTGTTAAATAAGACACATATATTTTTTCATTCATTAATTAGTTTAACAAATACTTGAGTGTATCTTTTGGCCAGACACTGAGCCAAGTCCTGAAATCAAGTAGTGACCAAGCAGACATGCTGCTGTGACGGAGTCAAAGCCAGTGAAGGCAGCCTGATTAAATATTCTTGACCTAGTTATTCACGAGTATATACCTGCATTTATTTCTCCAAGTTCATGTTAAAATTCCTCTCTAATCAATTCAGTTTTTACATAATCTATTTTAATCTGGGTTGACTGTGAACTAAGTTCTTTGGGAAAATATGCATGCTACTCTTGAGATGAAACTACTAGGATGTGGTTGAGTTTCCTAAACCTCAATGGAAAATTGAACTGAATGTACCCTGAATTTTACTCCTGAGTTTATTTCTCTAGCGGATCTATAAGCTCTGCTGAAAGCCAGAATTACTTACTTATGGATCAATAATAAAGCTCAAGAAAGATGGATGTTAATGAAATGGCTGAATATAAAACACTCTCGAAACCTGAATAATGCTGTAAATGTGAATAAAAATATCATATTTTGTGGTGAAGTATATAAGCAAAAGGAATCAATAACTTTTCAGGTGAGCATGATAAGCTCCAAGTATTGTCAGACAACACTCAAAACCAGTCACTGAGACATATTCTCCCAGGATACTTTATCACAGTTAAAAATTATATATATATCCAACAGGAGCAATCGTATCTTTGCCTCCTATTAGATCCTGAAAATATGCAAAGCATTTCAAGAGCCCTCCATATGTGAAGGTAGATGTTCAGACCAAGACTGCTGAGGAGATGGCATGTTCTGATGAGTCCTACTGAAGTAGTCCAGATACATTAATCAGTTTGCTCCTTTGACTAACAAACTCAGAGACCCAAACTCAGCTGTCCCAAGAGCCTGTCACAGAATTAGACCCATGAGGGATTCATGGGATCGATGAGAGAGACTGCTGTAAATTAGATTCCCCAGAAGCCGAACCTGAGAAAGCAGTTTGGATAAAAGTAGTTTATCTTGGATGTGATTCCTGAAAGTACCTGGAAGGGAATGGACAGTGATCAGAGGAGAGGGCAAAGGCAGTAAAATGAATGCTATCTTGTAGGTTACTTCTATGGGCAGCTGGGCTTAGTCCCCCGGGGGACTTGCAGGAGACAGTATACAACATGCCTCAGAGTTCTAACCAAAGGGTGACAAAGGTGGGAATTTTTTCTCCTGCTCCCCACCTGTCATTGGTTTGATGGCTGCCTCTAGTGACAGTAATTTCCTGGCACTTCCAACTTGCTCTGCATGCAGACCAAACATATTCCCTCAGCCAGAAAAATAAAAATAACCCATTTGCAATTGCAGTAAGAAGACTCCATCATTTAGAGGTGATTTCTGATGGGATATGAGACCACAGTATCTTCCACAAAGGTATACAGCTGAAATATCTGTCCAGTCAGGTATAATTTATGAAGGTTGGATTAGAGCTGAATAGCCCTGAGTTTAAATCTTGATTTAAATTTAAATCTGGGTTTAAATCAAATATGTAACCTTGGTAAAATTCCTTAAGTTTTTTTAGCCTCTGTGTCCTCATTTATAAACAGATAAAGTCTACATTAAGGGGCAGTTGTAAAGATTAAATGGGACTGTAGATATACAGATCAACACATATTTAGGCACTTATTAATGCCCAGTGACTAGAGGTTTATATATTAATTCATTCAGTAAATATTTAAGTATTTACTCTGGGCCAGTCTTGTGGTAGATATTGAAGTCATAGAGGTGAATGAAACAAAGCATAGCTTAGCTTGTGTTTCACTGGGGGTCACATATATTGGGAAAACACATAAATATTTAACCTGAATTTTTTCTTACGACATTTCTCTAAAAGGCCCTCTTCTTGCAGGAAATTTATCTCTGATTCTCTCACACTTCTTTTTTTTTTATTGATTGTTCAAAACATTACAGAGCTCATGATATATCATCTTTCATACATTTGACTCAATTGGGTTTTGAACTCCCATTTTTACCCCAAATACAGATTGCAGAATCACATCCTCACACTTCTTTTTGAGATGCTTGTCCTTTTGCTAGAACCTCTTCTACCTCTCCCTAGGGCTCACTGTTGCTGTTCTGTGGTTGCTCAGGGTGACTTTGAAAACTGTCCCTAACCCTCTTCCTGGGCAGTGTTCCCAAAGCGGAACTCTCTACACCTTCCCTTCTATCAAAACATACATAGAACATTTTGTTTTGTAGGGTAGTACTTTCTGTTTATTTGTCCAACCAGGAACATTTGGAGATAGTCATTCTAAATCAGTAGTCAATAGATGATTTGCCTTAATGAATTACTTTTTTTTTTTACAAAATTTTCTGTCTTTGAAATTTCAGGTTAGTAGAGTAGGCTGTTTGGATCAGGAAGTTCTTTGTGATGACTGTCTACTCTGTGTGAAAGAGCAGGGAAGGGTGTTTTAGGTGCTTGCCATTGAATGGGCAATATACCTCAGCCTTCATAACCACTCCACAAGGTTGATATTAATATCTATGTTATATGAATAAAGATGTTGGAATTTAGAGAGGTGTTGACTTGTCCAAGGTCATTAGGCCATGATCTGTAGAGATGAGTGTTGGAAATCAAGTCCAAAAACCATGTGTATTTTTCTAAAGCATGGTTATATGGCAGGTCACAATGTGGAGGACTATGGGGATATAAGGTCTCTGGGATGGGTAACTAGAATGTTCTTTTTTTTTTTTTTTGAGTGTGTAGCACATAATTCCCTTGTTTTTGTCATGGTGATGTTTGAGAATGAACACATTTCTGAGGAGCAAAGGCATTATTCAACAGAGATGAATCATATGGGCTGATTTGGAAAAACAAAAACAAAAATCATGCACACATATATTTCTAGCTTGTGATTGCTTTGTCATTTGGTTATAATTTGGAGAAGTAAAACTGTTTGACAGAAGAAATGCAAAGTTCCACGAGAGATGCCATTTCCTATGAAGAGATGTCATCTGAGTGTGATCCCCAAACAGTGGAACTGGCTTAGGAAGTAGCTAGGCTAAAGAACATTTTCTAAGAAATGCAGTTTGATTACCTTCAAGTTCAAATGCTAACACCACCAATATGTGGATAAGAATGAGAATGAATGTGAGACAGAGAGAAAGACAAACTTCAGTCTAAAACCATGATCTCCCAAGTCACAAAGTTCCCAACTTCTTTTATATCACACAGTTAAAAGGTGGCAGATCTGGGATTATAAATCCATTGTGAATCAGAACTAGAATTCTTAAAAATGTTCAACCCCACTTGCTTATCAACTGGAATAGTGCTTCAGGTGAGATGTAATCCATGATCCCACTCACAACCAAAAGAAAACTCTGAACCTGAACCGATATTGGCTCATGGCTGCTGGAGCACTGGGCTCACAACTTGCTTCTCTAGTACTGTGGGTGGAGCCTTTCCTCAATGCTTCAGCTGTTCCTAAGGGTCCAGATTTTGTTATCCATTGCTGGGGTTCCAGTTCCCAACTCAAACCACTTCTGCTATGCTCCTATGTGTCCAGCATCATCTCCTCTTGCCACTCTTCAAATTAGAGTGACAATTCCCCTCTCTTCCAATTTTCACTGTCTTTACATCCCTTCCCTTTTCCACCAAAGCTATACTTTTTCCTTTTTTGATTTCAAAGTTCAGATTAAGCATTAGATTAAATATTAGATTCATGAAAGGGCATAGTCCAGAACTCTTGTCAACTGTTTTCCTCACAGGAATTAAAGTAATTTCTAGGACAAGGTTCAGGCACCAGGATCCATTTCTAAGATAGAAATTGTTACAAAATCTGGAGAAAGTTTTGCTAGGTGGAGTTAAGCTTAGACACAAAGGTTAATTCCCAGGCCCTCCCCAGATGCCAACTACAAGAACCACATACAGTAAAAAGGCAACTGCTTTTCAGTCACCTTGGTGCAATTGCCCTGGCTCCGCCTTGAATGCTCACCTTTAAGACTCTGGTCTTTATTGATATCTGATTTTCTTTCTTCAGACATTTTATTGAATGCCCCAAAAGCCTTCCTAATAGTCATTTGTTTGGACTGATGACCTTAGTGTTTTTATTTGCATTTTATTAAGAACACTGCCTCTCTAACCAGCCTCCTGGATCTCATACACTGTCCTGACCCATGCTATCTGGGCAGTCAAAAGTACATCATTATTGTTATTGTTATATTGTCAGTTGGTGTGCTACCAACTGTTCAAAATTGTTTTGTCTACACGTCCTTCTGTCTCTGCCAGCACTCTTCCCTCAGCAACCTTCTGTCTCTTCACTCCTTTTACCTTGTTTTCTTGCCTTCGACTCTTCACTGGCAACCAGGTGTTGGGTTCTTTTTTCTCCTTGTATCTGACTCTGCTTTTCAGTTTCTTAGATGAGGTGATGTTGAGTTTTAGACTTTCCTTACACACTGACTACGTCATCGGGGGTACTGACTTCCTCTTCTCCCACCTGATGGGTGTGATTGATCTGCTCCAATCCATCCATCACAGTGTTCATTGGAAGAGCATGAGCTGAAGCTCCAGATGGAGATTACACATGTTCTTCATTTCTCCTCTAGAACTAAAGGTAACTGTGCAAACTCTAGCACCTGATCTCAACCACAGCTTTTGTTCTAATGTCCAGCTGAACCAAATCCAGCCCCTTTCAGGGAAGACTTTGGTGCTACAAATGGAAGGCATTGTCCTGGAGGCAATCTGAGGTCAGTGGGACAAAGTTCCAGTCATAGAGGATTAAGGGGACAAAGATCTTCTGGGGCTCTGGGCAGCGTAAAGAAAGGAGTGCTTCCCCCATTAATGGTGATAATGAAGGAAGACATTTCAAATGATCCTTGAAGAATAGGTAGGTAATATCAATCATTAACATAGTTGTGTAACACATTAAAATTAGAATTCAAGTGAAGACCTGGGCCTAGGGTTAAATCCTAAGTCTTAGGAATCCTCTGCATAGAGCTTAATAGGCAGAGGGAAAGAGAAAATTCTTCCAATGACAAATCAACTCAGACAGATGCAGAGCTCAGAGTATGCTCAATTTAAATGGAAAGGAGGATACATCATTTGAAAAAGCAAGAGATGAAAGTAGAAAAATATTCTGGAGTAATTTTCAAGCTCTTTGAACCATGTGTCAAGAAGTTTGAGAATGATTTGATCTTTAATTGATTCAGAATTTTTTTATTGAGCATTTATTAAGTATGAGGCGTTAAGAATGCATTAGTGAATAAAACATTTGCTAATATTGAGAAGGAAAGGGATAGTGTAAGGGCTTGAACGTTGTTCATGATGATTGCTCTGGAGGCTTAGAAAGAAATGAGTAAATGAACTGCTGATACTTATTCTGCAAGCAGTTTCACAACTACAAGTACAGAGATAGCACTCATAAAGAGTCACATGAATACCACATTCATTATGACTATCACTGAAAAAAAAAATCTTAATGACCTATGTACATGTGGAACAGTACAAGGTGAAAAAGCAAGTTCAATGTTTTTGTCTTTCAAAAGAGCTGCAGGCACATATAAGAGGAAATGAGGGGTAAGAGAAGAATAATACAAGTGGAAGAAATGATTTACAGTAGAGGGGGTAGAGAGAGAAAAGGGGAGGGGAGGGGAGGGGAGGGGGGATAGTAGAGAATAGGATAGACAACAGAATACATCAGACACTAGAATGGCAACATGTAAATCAATGGAAGTGTAACTGATGTGATACAGCAATCTGTATACGGGGTAAAAATGGGAGTTCATAACCCACTTGAATCAAACTGTGAAATATGATATATTAAGAACTATGTAATGTTTTGAACGACCAACAATAAAAAAAAAAGAGCTGCAGGCAAGAAAAAATAGCCTAAAAGCAACAACAACAACAACAACAAAAAAAAGGATGCAAGGTGTTACTATCCTGGAGAGCTAATGGTGTGTAATGAAAGATGGCTTTGATTTTTCTGCCTTTGAATGCAGGGTGTACATTTTACAAGTCTGAGTTATGGAATTTTACATTAAGCAATATGCTTGTAAAAACTAGGAGCCTTTTCTGCAGAGACCCGAGTTTTTACTACTCAGCAACATTGACCAGCTGAAAACCACCAGAGTCATCATCCTTTCAAAACAATTGCCCTTGCATTAAATACCACATCTTCTTCCCTTCCCAGTTTTTCCTCCCCTCTCTTTCCTTCCTTTTTTTCCCATAAAATAGACAAATATTCTTTTAACATTTTAGTTATGCTGTGAGCGCTGTTGTGTAGATTACAACTTCTTAATTTAGTAATGACTATAAGATTGTTGGAAGACATGTATATTCTTCATTGCTTGATAATGTATAGGCAGTGACATTCATAAGCCATTAAAATCATAAGATAAAAACTAAAGAGAAAGCATCCATTCCAGTGGTGAATTTTAGCTGCGCATGGTGATGCATGCCTGGTATTCTAGCAACTCAGGAGGCTGATACAGGAGGATTGGATCACTAGATCAAAGGCAGCCTGGGCAACAGATCCTGTCTCAAAATCATAGATAAGATGACCTGGGATGTAGCTTATTTGTAGAGTGTCCCTGAGTTCCTTCCCCAATATTGCAAAATAAAGAAAGGAAGAGAAAAAGAAAAAAATATATTGAATTCTATACAACTGTCTCAAAGCCAATACTGTTACAATTCTAAAGTATACTGCCATATTCCATCCAAAGATGGGCTAAATTTAATCCTCAGATTAGATTTGGCCCTTGTTAGAAATCCTCCAAAATTTCTCAAGGATTAATGTCACATACCTCCTTTCTAGTTTGACTATGGATTGCTAAATTGCCTGGTAGACATGCAGAGAGAAAGCAGGAGTAAAATTTATTATAAAATGAAATAGAGCTTGACTAATTAAAAATAAAGAAAAGCATTGAAGGACAATGCAGTTGTAAGGTCAAAGATTTCAGGGAATCAGTATCTCACAAGGTGCAAAGGCTACAATGTTTAGGGTAAGAGGAAACATGGGTTGCTGGCCAGAAATTCTTTAAATTGTAAAAGTACAACTTAAAAAAGCTAGATTCGCCCCACTTTTAACAGACTTGCCGAGCCTTTTTTTTTTTTTTTAAATATCCACCAGGTTGATTCAATACTCCCTTTAGATTTGACATTTTTCTCTAGACCAGTGATCAGTTCCATTAGAGTTAATGTCCTCTTTTTATGAGTCTCTAGATCAGTGCTCAGTCCTATTAGTCTTAATGTTCTCTTTTTATAATAATTACTTCTTTGTGTCTGCTTTACAATTCTGAAATGAAATTAACAAATGATAACCTATTTACAAAGAAAAAATTTTAAAAATCAATATAATGCCATAATTATCTTCCAGGGATATAGTCACTGTGTATTTCACAGGAAGTTGAAGTTCGTCCTTATAATACCAAGAGTTTTCATCTTTGAAATTCAAATGACCTACAGGAATATTGCTTGTAGTATTTGAGGAGAAAACATAGCTAGAGCATTCTGAATTTGAAGTTGTATATAGAGTCATATATTGGACTGCTTCAATATGTCTTCAAATGTAGCCATGCAAGAGTGTTTACATCTTGAGATGCATATTACATTACTTGATTTTTATTTCTCATTTGTAGTTAGAACAATTTTATTATATTTTGAAAAATTTTGTATGTAGATGGATTATCTACTAATTTCATTTTAGAATGGTAAAACAGGCCAGGAGTATAGTAGTCTCAAGACTGAATAATTCATTCATTTGGTTATTGGCAAGATTTTGATCAAGACTGATGACCCCAGATTTTGCAATGTACACCCCTGAATGGGATTGTTTACAACATGGAAGATTGATTTCCACAGGGCAAGTAGGAAGAGAGAGAAGGGAATTAGAGAGACTGAGAAAGAGAGATGAGACACTTGGAGGGTGTACCATGAAAGATCAAAGGCTGGTATCCAAGAAGAAAAACCAAGGATACATTTAACCTAATTTTCTAAGTGGGATCCCTTTATTCTGCCACATTCTATTTACTAGATACAACTCACTAAATCCAGCCGACACTGAAGGAGAGATCACACAAAGGCTGGAACCAGAAGGTGAAGGTTATGGGGCCATTTCTGGGCCAGCATGCTACATGGTGGTCACTGGTCCTTCAGAGAAGGGAAGAGGAGATGGAATCCATGTCTTATCTTCGTCTTCTGTGTTCCTTTGCATACTTCACCATCCTTGCTTTTGCTTATCTTTCCTTCCCTCAAACGTCCACTCAGTTGATATCAGCAGGTTCCTTTGTGAATGTATCCCTCTCTGCCTTTCCCTCTCATATTATCCTTGAGAAATCCTCTCTCCATTTTTCCCTTTCTTTCTTTCATTCTCTTCTAGATATATAACAGATCCTACCTGGTCACAATTTATTGATGTCAGTATTAAGGAAAATAAAAGAATAACCTCATATTTTGTAAGATTCATATTAAAGAAATAGAATGGCACCTCCATATTACCATCTCTCCTAGTCTTGGAATATTTCCTGAAGTTGACCACTAAACTTTTACAAATCTTCATCACCTTCCTTATATGCATCCACTCTTCTGCAAGCACCTTTTGTTGTTGTTGTTGTTGTTTTTTAGAACTGTGTATCAGATATTCTTTCTGATCTATTTTGTTCAACTTACCTACTGCCATTGAAATCATTCCAGGAAGATTGTTCACTTCTTTCTAAAAAGAGCCTACACTCCATCAATATTTATGAGCTAACATATTGTAGTGGCATAAGTACTAATCTAGCAGTCCTAAATCCCCAGTTCTTACTTTGATGCTGCCTAGTACTAGCCTATTCCCTAACCACATTGTGAAGCAGATTTGCTGTAACCTGGCTACCAACTTGTCTGAGTTCAGCAAGATAGACTACCCACACACAAGAAAGTATTAAAACAGATTTATTATTTACAGATAGGCAGCAAGGGGCAACAGAAGGCTGGGATTCATTGCAAGCTGACTCTCATGGCTCAGGAAATCTTGCCCAGGATGGTTGGAGTCCCACTCATACTGCAGCTAAAAGACCATGGAAAGTAGCCACCCTGAGTTTATACCCCTGGGGAAACATTGAAGAACATCCTGTTTCTGGAGAAGAAAGGAATAGAGCATATGCTATTCTAAACAGTTCCTCCTTGTCTCAGGATGTTGAATTTCCAGCACATTCTGCAGTCATTCTGGAGAACAATAAACAAAAAAGGAGGGAGAAATGACTTAACCCAAGGCCTCCTAGAGAACTTCCCTGTGCACATTACCTAGAACAAGTCACAATACCTCGGAGACTGATTTTGATGATAAGTAAAACCACAACACCTACATAAAATCTTAATGGGTTTCTTCCAAGATTGAAAAAATAATGAAGATATATTTGAAGCTGTCAGTAAGGCTGTTTCATATTACTGTAATAAAATACCTAAAGTAATTTATTTATAATGAAAAAAAGTTTATTTTCCTCATGGTTATGGATTTCCCAGTCCAAGATCAGGTAGCGTCATTGCTTTGGATCTCTGGTGAGGGCACTGAATGATAATGGTTGGAGTGCATATGAGACCAAAGTGTCCACAGACTGAGCCAGAGAGCAGAAATAGAAGAAGAGGGTCTCACAATCCCCTTTGATGGCATTACATCAAGACCTCCCAATAGCACCACCCTGAGGACTAAGAATTTAAAAGATAGGCCTTTGGGAGACACCATCATATTCAAACCATGACAAAACCTTAGGGCGTTATTTATATTTACACAATTGTTTATATGAGGAAGACTTGAAGTTTAAAATAACACTCACGTGGATAAAATTAGAAAAAACAATCCATTTGTATGTTGGTAGTTTCCTATATTTAAAACTTATGTTTATATAGATAAAATTGAGTAATTTATACATAAATCCTGAGAAGGATATTGACAAATATTTTTATCCAGGTTAAATTTAAAATTTTTTTGCCTGAATTATTTTTTATTTTTATAATTATTATAATTATTTTTAATTATTATAAACTCAATAATCATGTCTTTAAAACACACAAGATTGGGCTGGGGTTGTGGCTCAGAGGTAGAGCACTCACTTAACATGCATGAGGCACTGGGTTCAATCTTCAGCACCACATAAAAAGTAAATAAATAAATAAAATAAAGATCTTGTGTCTGCCTATAACTAAAAACAAAACAAACGAAGAATGAAGAAAGAGAAGTGAAGATACAAAATCTTTCAGTACAAATGTTTTACTTTGATATCACAAGTGCATAGTGAAAACATACAATAGGCAATTAATGAAGGTCTTTCATAGAAGGCAAGTTTAGTCACACATTCATAGCCACAGGATACTGTGAAGTATAGAAAACTATTGATTTTTTTAGTTACCTGGGTATCTAAAAAAGAAATTAGTCACAATGAGCTCTCAAAATAGCCTCTAATACAGTTAAATTGGTGGAAATATTTATTATTCCTTATAGTCCTCATATTTTGAATCAAAATAATTTCTGAGTTCCTATGTAAAATGCAACTTTGCTGATAAAGTTAGCAAGAGACATGACGGATCATTCCTGCAAGACCTGTGAGGTTGTTTGTGACTAGTGGGAATGATTCTTAACCACCTGGACTAAAAGTTTTAAGTATTTTCACGTTAACTAAAAAATGCAAGTCTGATTCACTATTTCTTAAAATTCATATTCTGGTTGGATGCAAAGGACAGGCAGAGAGCCACAAGTAAGAAATATTATACTAGTCAGAATATATGTTAAGGATTTGCCAGCATCATGACCCTGATGATCTGATCATTATCACCATTATTGACCATCTAACCAATAAAATATTACATTGTTCTGGGTTATGAAAATAGGCTTATTGCCAGAGAAAACAAAATTAGTTTACAGACAGATGATAAATTAGAAAATATTGGAGTTAAATGGACTTTTCTTTGTGCAGATACATTTTTAAGTAGAATAAAATTAGCTGAAAGATAAAGTGAATAAGTAAAGCCTTAAAGTTTAGATTGTAGGTACAACCTCTCTCGTAGGACTGCTCTTCCTTACACTCCTTCCCTTAAGTCTTCAATTTCTTCCTTCCTTTTTTAATGTATTAAATATTAATTCTCAGATTCAATACCTAACATTTTCCATCCTCTGCATAATCACTCAAGTGCATTCCCATTGTTTAACTTCCATTTGCATGTTGATGATACTGAGCTCCTGCATCTATACCAGGCATCTCTCCAGAACACTACATTTCATTGACTCTTAGATCTCTGGACTCTTGTAAGCTGTCATTCATTTATGTGGACTGAGTACCTTTCCTTGTCTCAGACAATAGAATTAATCCACAATAATGTGGAAACAAAGGAAAGCAAAATCAATATTATTTGAGAGATTTTTCAGAGGTAGTGCACAAGATGGTACAAGATCAGCAGAGCACACTACTGAATTCTTGAAAAAGGCAAGAGAAAGAAAATTCTGTGACTGAGTCAAGTTCAGAGACAAAAGAGAGGAAAGGGAAAGGGGTAAGGGTAATACTTGCGGTGGTTTAAAGAATTCAGTTCAGGGAAGATGGTAATGTGCTTTTTTTTCCTCTTTATTCACATCAGCCCCACCCACCTTTCTTCAATACCTACTTGAGTCAAATGGTGGTTGCAAAGTGATTTACTATCGCATAGAAACAATGAGTATTGGAATCTCCTAGAGAGGAAAAATGAGGAATCCTAACGACTGGAAGATGAACTAATGGCATTAGGGTTGTTCCTGGCACCAAACTCCACCCATTCTGTGTAATAATGGAGGAAGGTATAGTAAACAGATATCTCATCCTTGAAAGAATAGAAAATTCTATGATTCCTAATTACTTCAGGAAAATAAGCATGGAATAGAGGTGATGCATTTTATAAGAGGAAAAAATGCAACCAGAGAAACAGAACTGTCAGAGGAAACAAAGGAATTCCATAGACAGTTATCTCAGATGCATAAATGAGAACATATATTAGTTTGACTTCTCTGATGTCAGGACTAAGGATGAACCATAGTTAAATTTTAAAAAGAATTTATTAGCAGAATATGACAAATGTTAATAGAATTAATCTGAGGCAGAGACCCAGGATTAGAAATAGGAGAAGGCCAGGGCCTAATAAATAGGGACTATTCTTCTTCAGAGATGGCATCTGCAAATAATCATACTCCACACATTTTTTTTTTCTATTTATTATCCCTGGGAATCCAAGTTCTGAACACCAATTAATAGAATTACATGGAGGACCAAGAGACCAGCAAGGAGTTAATAATGAGGTTTGGTAGACAATCTTTTCATGTCATTATTTCAGTATATTTCCTACCACCATTACCTTTTTGACCTACGGATCATTTGGGTATTTCTCTAGTTACATTATTTGATTTCTACCTTAATCATATTATAGTTTGAGAATATCCACTAAGTGGTACCAATTCCTTGGAGAATCTTCCTTTGACTAGGATATAGGTTGCTGCATGTTGTGGATTTCCAGGGTGTTTCATGAGAGTTCTGCTTTGCAGTCTCTGAACAGTGTTCTATCTGTGACTATAGGGTGTTAAGACTGTTAATTGGGTAGTTTTACATCTATGTTCTTATCAACCTTTGTTTCTTATATACATTATATCAGATTTAGCTCAATTACATTTCATATTATTTAGGCTATTGTGAAAGATATTTTGTTTTCAAGTTTGGATTATTCATCACTAGTGTACATATGAGGTCTGTAGAATCCACTCATATGTGGAAATGCAACTGATATTTATAAGTTGATTTTGTATCATATAAACTTGCTAAATTGATTTATTCATTCCAGTAATATTTCAGTTGATTCAAAAAGATTTTCCAAGTGGACAATCGAATCTATCAATAGAAAATTCCTAAATAGAAAATTTTACTCTTCCATTCCAAACTACATCATTTTACTTATTTATTTGTGATTCTACTGCACTGAAAAGAACAATACAACATTACCTCTAACATACTATTGAATTGAAAAATTGAGAGTAGACATTTCTGCCTTGTTCCTGATCTTTGGAGGAAAGCATCTGGTCTTCAGCAAATATTACCGTGAGCTGTAAATTTTTATAGTTTGCCTTTATCTAACTGAGGAAATTCCTACCAACTGTAGTATTCTGAGTTTTCATTAGGAATAGATATTGAATTAAAAAAATTTCTTCATCTGTAGAGGAGATAATATAGTTTTCTTCTTTAAACTGTATTAATAGTTAATGATGCTGATTCATTAAGGGCTACGCCAATCTTGTATTTCTGGGATAAACCCTACTTGAACATGATATATTATCTTTGCATGTGCTGGTGGATCCTACTTGTTGAAATTTAAAAATATTTTCATGTATGTTCATGGTGGCTATAGGTTTCATTTTATTTTCTGTAATGCTTTGCTATCAGTAACACTAGATTCATCAAATGAGTTGGATAGAATCCCCTATTTTATTCTTTTTCACAAGTGCAGAGTATTCTGTGTGTCTGTGTATCACAGTTTCTTTACCCATTCATCAGATGATAGACACTTACATTGTAAATATTAATATTACTTCTCACTTTATAGTAGCAATTATGTTGAAGATCTCTGGGTCTAGAGATTTTGGTTTTTTGTCTTATAGGAAGATCATTAACTATAAATTCAATTTCTTGAACTTGGTTATTCAGGCTATTTCTTCTTGAATAAACTTTGTGGGAGAAATGTGTCCATTGATTCAACTTGTTAGATTTATAGGAATAACATTCTCTGACTTTTTTCAAAGTCTAAAAATGTATAGTGTTATCAATTATATTCTTAGTGATTATTTCTCTGCCTATTAATTATTGAGAAACTGGTATTGAAATATAATTGTTGATATATCTATATCACTCCCATCAGTTTTTTTTCCTTCTTTTTTCCCCCATACTAAAAATATTTATAGCCTCAAACATTTGACATCTATTTATGGTAAAAACTGCCGCAGTCTTGGCTGGGCACAGAATCACGAGCCACTCAAGCAGGAACAAAACTTTATTTTGAAAAAGCCGCCAATACTCTGTAGGCGCTGGCAAGCCAAACCCGGTCCTCCCACGCGGGCCTCCACCGGAACCGCGCGTCCCCCTGAACCGGGGGTCCCCCCCCCCCCGCGACCTCCCCCGGAATTCCCTCCTACTATCCTTCCCCAACCAATGGGAACTCTCCATGAGTCCCGTAACATGAATCTGGTAGCAGGCCAAGGTGAACAGCGGGAGTCCAATTTCCATATGAATGTAAATCTTAACATAATCATCTCAGTGGCTAGCTGGCGTCACTTTAAAACCAAAGGTGCCATACATCGTATATTTGCTTGTGGCTCCTAGCAAAAAACATTCAAATTCTATATTCTACCTTTTGAAACATATAGTACAATTTTGTTCTTTATAGCTACCCTACTGTACAATAGCATGCTAGAACTTTTCACTCCCATCTATTTGTTAGGTGGTACCCGTGGATCAACCTCTCCCTGTCTCTCCCCCATCTTACTCTCTCCAGCATCTGGTAACTACCATTCTATGCTTCTATGAAATAAAGATATTTTTAAAGTTCACATGTTAGTGAGATCATGAGGTACTTCTCTTTCTGTGCCTGGCTTATTTCATTTAACATGATGAACTCCAATTCCATCCCTGTTGCCTGAAATGACAGAATTTCATTCTTTTTTCACAAGTGCATAGTATTCTGTGTGTCTGTGTATCACAGTTTCTTTACCCATTCATCAGCTGATGGACACTTACATTGTTTCCATTTCTTGACTATTGTGAATAGTGCTGCAAAGAACATGGAAAGGCAGATTTCTCTTTAATATACATATTTCCTTTCCTTTGAATATGCCCAGTAGTGGTATTGTTGGACCATATAGTAATTATATTTTTAATATATTAAGAAAACTCAAAGCAATTTTTCATAATGACTGATCTAATTTACATTCCCACCAATGGTGTGTAAGAGTTCCCTTTTCTCCGTATCCTTGCCAACCCTTGTTACCATTAGTCTTTTGTATGCTATTTATTTTTACTGAAGGTAGATGATATCTTACTATGGTTATGGTTTGCATTTCCATGATCATTAGTGATGTTAAGCATTTTTTTCATGTATTTGTTGGTCATTTGCATGTCTTATTTTGAAAAACATCTATTTAGATTCATTGCCTATTTTCAATTAGGTTATTTATTTCTTTTATTGAGTTTTTGGAGTTTCTTATATATGCTGAATATTATCCCCTGTCAGATCTATTTGTAAATATTTTCTCACAATATATAGGTTGTTCAAAAAGTTCTTGTCAATTGCAATGTCCCAAAGAATTTCCCCTGTTTTCTTCTAGTAGTTAATAGTTTTAGGTCTTAAATTAAAGTCTATAATCCATTTCAATCCAGGTTTGTTCCAAATATATCATTGGTGTGCTGTTCTGAAAGAACCAAGAGAATTTCTAGTATAGGCCCAGATGCCTCATCCACAGATACAGGCTTGTGGCCATGAATTGCAGGATTCAGTTCAGCTCTGGGTAGAGTCACTGAAGATTAAGCAGCCCCAGGCTCATGTTACACTCGTGGCCTTCAATACCACCAAGCTGAGTCACATCCTGAGCTCACAGCTTGCTACCAGCACAACACTGCAGGGAAGACCAAGGCCCATGCTGTAATCAGCTGCCTATTGCTGAAGTAGGCTCATGGCTTAAGACCACTGTAGTCACTCACAGGTGATGGTAGCTGAAGTACTCTAATAGACTGGGCCTATGAAACTGTCACTGAAGCTGGTCTAGAGGTTTCACTCACAGGCATGCCTGGGAATAGTGATTATTAGTATTTGCCCAGTGTTAAGTTTCACCATCCCAGTACTAAGTTCCAGGGCAAAGTTTTGTGTTCTTACTTTCTTACCCCCAGTAAACGGCTCTTATACCACATTATGCTGCCTGAGGTTGAGGTAGTGTTGGTGAAGGCAGTCTCTTGGCTACTTAGGTAGATGCTAAGTTGAGGCATGCCTGAGTCTCATAGCCATAGGATCCTTCTCAATCTCAGGGATGCACCAAGTCCTGTGCTGGAAGTTATTGCAGGCCAAAACAGGAGTCTGTCCCACTTAGGCTTGTAACCCAGTACCAGGCCTGCCACAGTGAAACCTAGTCCTGGGCATGGTCCTATGACCACTACTGCCCATGCAGTACTTGTAGACTAAATCACCCCTGGTACTGCATTGGCTGTGTAGCTTACTCCTCCTCCAACCTCCAATCTAGGCTTGATATGTTCTGTCTCTCTACCAGACACTGGTCTTTGCCTCCTAAAGGGGCAATTCTAAAGGCCAGCTCTATCTGTGAGCACTGGCCTCACAGAAGCTGCCTGGGGGGACAGGGTGGTGGAGACAGTCACTTCCAAGACTAACAAGCTGGGTGGCATCTGAATCTCACAGCTACATGGCCTGTACAGCCTTGATCTGTCCCCCAGGCACACAGGTCTCTGGCATATGTTACGTTACAGGGCCTTTGGTTCCTACTGGTAGGTAGACCTGCCACTTGGTTCTAAAACAAAGCCCTTTGCTAGCTAGCTTTTGTGCCCTGTTCCCAGTGAGCAGAATTTTGGCTCCATATGTTTACCCAAGGTTGGAGGAGGAGTCATTCACCTGGCTCATGCAGTTCCAGAGGTTTAGTTTTGGCTTGGTTGCAGGTGTCATGGGGTTTTGTCCAGAACTGAGTTTCACTGTGCCAGGCCTGGAACTGGGTTGCGAGTCTAAATCTTGAACTTAATTTTCTCTTCACATCCCAACTAGGAAGCATCTCTCTCCTGGCTGAGCTGCCTGGAATTGAGGTGGGGTAACCCTGTTACCTCTTTCATTCCTTCCTTCAATACCTCTTTTCATTTTGTTGTACTAAAAGCAGACACTATGATTTCTCACAGGGTATAGCCTTTGTGAGGGTAGTTTGTGCATGAATAGCTGTTCAATTTGGGGTTTCTGTTGTGAGATGAACACTAGAGGATCTTAGCTGCCAGGTTGTTGGGTCTCCAGTTTCATTATTGATCCCCATTATTTATGTACCTGCCTGTGGGTTTATCAATTTTATTGATTTCAAAAAAATCACATTTTTACTTCATTGATTTCTCTATTTTTTTAAATTTCTGTTTTATATCACTTTTCTTCTGAGAATGCCTTTAACAGACATAAATTTCTGCTGGTGATGAATAATTTCAATATTTATATGCCTGAAAATTTATATTTTTTTTCATTTTTAAGAGATTTTAAAATATAAACAATGATAGGTTGCTATGGTATATCTCTTAGTGCCCTTAAATATTGTTCCATCATCTTCAAGTCATATTATTTGGGATGAGAAATCTGCTTTTCAACCTTATCTTTGCTCCCCTCTCTATAATGTGCCTTCTTTTCCTGGCTTTTAAGATTATTTTCTTTAACACGGGTTTTAGGAAATGTGATTATTAACATGCCTGTCTTCTTGGTGTGACCCTAAGGGCTGCATCTTTTATCCACCAGTTCCTTACATCTAGTAGAGTATCTGACTAGTATGTATTGATTACACAGTAAACACATGTTAAATGTAAATAATTCATGAATATAACAATTTCTCAGAGATTTCAACCTTCTCCCTTCAGTGAATGTAAGTTAAGCTACCTTAAAATTTGATATTTATTATTGTTATTGTTAAAGAAAACTCTCTTCAAGGAGGAATGAATGATAAAAAAGAATATTTTTCTCTTTGACCATACCCAAGGAGGTCATGCTCTATACTTTCAAAGTGGGTAAAATCACAATATTATTATTAAGGTCAATTTAATTCTCATGGTCCTGGGTCTCTTTAACTGTAATTACCTTCTTGTACTACTAATGAGGAAGAGAAAAATGAACACAAAGTAAGACATTCACCTTGACAAAACCAAGTTCCAAACAATTCCAAGGTCTTCACTCTTTCAATGGTTATTATATTTTTAAGGGGTCAACATTAAAACAGATACTGTGGCACAGGCCTGTAATCCCAGCTGCTCAGGAGGCAGGAGAATTACAAATTCAAGGCCAACTTCAGAAATTTAGCAAAACCCAGTCTCAAAATAAAAAATAGAGAGGGAATGTAGCTTAGTGAGTTCAATCCCCAGTATCCCTCTCCCCCACCAAACAAAATAAATAAATGAAAAAAAAAAAAACAAAGCAAAACAGATTTTAAGCAAATATGATCATTTCCTCAAGCAAATATGACAAAAACCAAAGAATTATAAACATTTAAACTTATAATCTCTATAATCATTTAATCTTTTATAAATGAATTGTTAAAGTTGCAATTGATCATGGCTTTCATTAAAAATTATTTAAAGCTCCCTTTAAGTACTAAAGATAACAGAAAATCAAATAAATTTCTTCTGCGGTTAAAAAAAAAGAAATGTGGTTATTATGTCATTATGTGCCTTTTTCTAATAGGCTTTGTTGAGCTTCTTGATTTTATAATTTTAAATAAAATTTTAAGTGTTCTTGGTTTCTCTCCCTCCTAACATCTACTGGTTATTCTTAAGAGATCCTAATTATAAATATTTTACTTCCTTGAAGTTGTCCTTAAATTCAAGAGGATCTTGTTTATGTGTACATACAAATACTTTTTTTAAAAACTCTTATTATTTTTATTTTTGGTACTTTTTATTGCTACTTATTCAAGAACATTTTTCTTGTCTTTCACATTGTATAATCTGGATTTAATATGATCCAGGGCAATTTTTCATTTCAGACATTGTATCTCTGCAAGTTTGGTTTGGGGCTTTTTATTTTTCGATGTGTAGTTTAAATGTATAATATTTCTTCTACCACTTTGAAAGTTTAGAATACTGTTATATTGGCAGTTTTAACCTCCTTGTTTACTCATTTTGTCCTGTTATCTTTCTCTTCATTGTGAGCCATATTTTCCCACCTGTGTGTCTTCCTGTTAAGTTTTTGTTGAATTCCAGATCTCATGAAGTTTACCTTGCTATGTGTGGCCCTATATATTCTTGAGCTTTATTCAGGGATATGGTCAAGTTAGTTGTAAGAAGTTTGCTGGTTTGGGGGTCTTGCTTTTAAGCATTGTTAGGAAAGACTAGACCCTTGCTTAGTCTATGGTTAATTTCCCCCTAATTACTGAGGCGAGAGGTGGTAGTTGTAACTGAAGCTCTGCAAATTATGAGATTTTCTGCCCTGCATGTTGGAAGCAGGCACCATACCAGCTCGGTATGTTTCAAGCATCTTTCTTCTGTAGGGTTCTGTCTCTTATTGTAGGAACTTTCTTCATCTCTGTCAGTATTTTTAAGTTTGTCTTTTAAATGTTTTATATAGTAATCCCTTTTGCATTTTAGTATGTATCTCATACATTTTAGTATTAAAGGTCTGTTTCCTTTTTTCTGCTAATTCTCAAGCATGGCATCCTTTTTTCTTGTGTGGTTACTTACTTTTGATTGTGAATTTATCATTTTAAAATTTATTATTTTGATTGTGAATTTATTACTTCTAAAATTGGTGCTGATTTCTCTGAGGTTTACAGTCAAAGTGGCTTCCCCTAGAGATAATGTGATTTTGCTTTTGCTAGGCATCTAGTGGGCACTACCAATATAAATCCTCTGTAAGGTGAAAGGATTTTTGAATCTATGCAAATGAGAATTTTGTTATCATTTTAAGTTTTGATGTCTCGATCTGCTCAGTGGTAAGACGGCTTTTCCCTATAGTGATGAAGGTGGGGATGGGTGGTTTGTGTCTTTGGTTTATCTTTATATCTTGGGTGCATCTCTTTGGGATCCAAGATAAAAGGGGAGAGGTTATCTTGTTAATAGTCTCACACTGGAAATAGACTCAATTTGGGATTCTATTCAGCTTTTACTAGTTTATCCCAAAGTAGTAGATAAACCAAAGAACCACATCTTACAATAGCATCAGCTTCTTCATTTTTAAGTAAGCAACAGCAGTCTGTCCCATATTCCATGTGTCTTCTTAATTCTGGTATGTAAACTTGGAGATTTAATCTAAAGAGCAAAGTATGCCTTATTACTAAAAACATAATACTTCGATTTTCTTGAATTATACATGCTCCCTCTCCCCCTGCACACACTAATTGTGGTAAAATATATGTAATGTGAAGTTCATACTTTTTAACCATTTTAAGTGTACAGTTCAGTAGTATTAAATTCATTCACTTCATTAACCATCACCAACATTTGCCTCCAGAACTTTTTTCATCTTGTAAAACTGAAATTCTTAACTGGTTGAACAACTCCTTATTTCCCTTTCCCAGTCCCTTGCTTCTGCCATTCTACTCTGTTTCTATGAATTAGACCATTCTGGATACCTTGGGTATGTGGGATCATAAATATTGTTCCTTTTGTGACTGGCTTATTTCATTTAGCATAATATCATGAAGATTCACCCATGGAGTTATAGAATGTGTTCAATTCTATTTTTGAAAGGCTGAACAATCTTCCATTGTATGTATATTTATAGCAGTTTGTTTATCTGTTCATCTGTTGATGGACCCTTGGGTTTCTCATAGCTCTGCTGCAATGAATATGAGTGCATAAATCTGTTTTGAGTCTTTGCTTTCAACTCTTTTAGGTACTTACCTATAAGTGGAATTACTGGGTTACACAGTGACATTATTTTCAATTTAATGCAAATTTTAATTCTCTTTATTAGGAACCTCCATACTATTTCCCATAGTAGTCATACTATTTTATATTCTTACCAGCAGGGGTTCCAGTTATTCCCCATTTTTGATAACATTTATTATCTTCTAATTTTTGTTAACAGTTGATATGTACGACATGGCATCTAACTGTGCATTTCATTTGTATTTCCCTAATGATTAGTCATGTTAAATGTTTTTTCGTGTGCTGATTGGCCATTAGATGTCTTTTTTTATGAATGTCTATTCAAATTCTTTCTCCATTTTAATTGGGTTATTTTTGTTATTGTTATTGAGCTGTAACATTCTTTATATATTCTAGATATCAAATCCTTATCACATATATAATTTATAAATTTTTTCCTTGTAACTCTGCTAATAGTATCATTTTAATGTAAATTTAGAAAATTGTCATAGTCCAATTTATGTCTATTACAGGAGAAGCAGTTTTCCTAGTATGAGAAATTAAAAGGAAAAAAAGATTTTCTTTATATAAGGTTTATTAGACTCCTTTGTATTCTGAAAAGTTCATCCAAATATTTAAACTTTGAATAATTATATTTTAATAAAGACAAATTTTCATGAAGGTATTTAGCATGACTCAAACCCTAATTTATCCAGTATTTTAATTTTGATGAAATGTAATATAATTAAAAAGAAAAATTATAATTTTGTAATGGTTATTTTGTGTGCCAACTTGATAGAGTTAAGGGATGGCTAGATAGCTAGTAATTATTTTTGGATGTTTCTTTGAAAATGTCTAAGAAGAGATGAGCATTTGAGTCAGTAGGCTGGAGAAGATCATACTGACCTGACATCTTCCAAAGGTGATGCCATAGAGTGGACATCATCCATTCTGTTGAGGATACAAGTAGAACCCAAAGGAGGAGAAAGTGCTCTTTCCACTTGAACTGAAGCATCCATCTTACCATGTCCTCAGACATTAAAGGTTATGGATATCTGGCCTCAGGGCTTTGGACTCCAGGACTTAAACCAGAATCTTCCCATCCCCAGTGGTCAGACCTTTAGGCAGACTGATTTACACCACCACCAGCTTCCTAGTTGTCTGGCTTTCAGATAGCATATCATAGGACTTTTCAGCTTCCAGAATCCTCTGAGTCAATTCACAGGATTTGTCACTCTGTCTTTGTCTTTCTGATCAGTCTTTGTCTCTCTGATCAGTCTTTGTCTCTGTGTCTGTCCCTGTCTCTCTTCTGTTGATTATATTTCTCGGGAGTACCCTAACTAATATAAGTCCTTTGGCATCACATCTTTATGTTGTTCATATTTCTGGAAGGGCAGACATTTGTGAATTTCAAGAAGCCTACAAATTTTCAGCAATTTGATTAGAAGGGTCTAATTTACAGAATTTTCTTCTTCATTTCCCTGGTTGCAATAGCAAATTGAGCTGAGAGCTTATATTGTTGATATTTTATTTTTAGGTTAATCCTGCCCTTCCACACTAAGGCTTATGGTATATAGTGTAGTTCCTTTCGAGAGAGACACAAAATAGGAAAACATTTGGTATTGTAATTCTATCAATTGGGGAGGTACTTAAAGCTGCTGTTTTTTTTTTTGCTGCTAAATGAATATTGTTGAAAATATTGTGTCTTTTCTTATTATTTATCAAAAAATAGTTCCTTACAGAAATTTTTCAGATAGCACTGATGTGAAAAAACTATTCAATGAATTAAGAAGTTGCATAGAAGATTTTTGCCTAGAGTATATTTTAAACATTTTTCTGAAATGTAATCTTACCTATTACAATTGATATGTTGTTCTTTGTGCAAAATTTAAGCAATAATGCCTATTGAAGTGTTCTTAGTATTCTCTGAACACACTTTGTTTCTAAGATGAAGCTGTAACCTTCAAATAATGTAGTTTCTACTCTGAAGGGTCAATGCATCATTATGCCAGTGGAGGATTACAGGGTGTAGAGTAATTGGCATGTCATTTATACCAGTCAGATAGTAAAATACCTAGTGGGCTTTCTTATTTCTCTTCTTCATAAACCATTCATGGACCAGAGGATTTTGGCTTTTAACCATTCATTTCTATGAGTATAAGATGTAATTTATTGAATAATCTCTTCCTTTATCACTTTCACATCTGATACATAAATAGTTACAATCTGATTTTTAATTTTTCCCTTCAGGAAATAGTTTAGAATTCAAGAGATAGGTTACATGAGAAAATGAGCCTACAGATTTATGATCTGAACCAGAAATATTTGACTGAGTTCATCATCTGGGGTGAACAATCCATTCAACTTATATTTCTAAAATTACTATTTTTAGTAAAGTTTTTACCCTGAAAAGACTTCGGTAAATGAACATTCCTTAACATTTTATAGGAATGTTTATTTGAATTCCACACATTTTATATTTCAATTTACATGGCTGGTGTGGAAATGTGGTTTTTTTTTTCAGATGTGGAAATAACCAAGGCCATTGTAATTGAAACATTGATTTAGTCTAAAATTATCAGTCTAAAGCAGATATTTGCTATTGATAAGTCAAAAGAAGAGGGAGGAGCAATCTCTAGAATGCAGAATACTATCTTTCTTCCCATCTTACTTAAACCCTTGAGAAGAAAGAAAAATAAATTGCTCCCACCCACTACCATATAATTATGGAAAGAATTATAGTTAAAAATTACAGTTATTTCATTCTGAATATAAGTAAATTAATATTAAATGAGTTTTCATAAGGAAATAGTGTTACTACAACACCAAATACTTAGAGGACACCAACACTGAATATGAGAGAAATGCATTATTAAAAGGGCATGTTGAAAACCCAGGAGGTTTTTGAAAAAGCCAAATACTATGAAAATGCAAAGTATGCAATATTAACATTTCAGAAATAAGGAAAATGGAAAGATATAGCTTATTGAATCATTAAGTACATTGTTTGATATTGTTTACTTCAACCTAATAACACATACACACACAAACACACACACATATACACAAACACACACACACACACACACACACACACACGGTGTTCACTGTGTTTCAGGTGGTGTTTCTAGTGCTTTACTAAAGAAATCATTTATTCTTCATTAAACCCCACAATACAGGGCTATTCTTATCTCCACCTTAGAGAGGAAGCTGAGACACAGAGACCCTTAGTACTTTGCTCAGGAGGTACCAGGCTGGGGCACCACCCATAGACGCACAAGCTGTGTACCCTCCACAGCCAGAGCCACCATTCCCATGGTCTGGGGACATGGTTTTCAGTGCTTTTGTTCCTAACTAGTATTCATGTTGTGTCTTATAAATGCCTTGCCAATGACTGGAAGTCAGTCCAATTACTTATTATGGCATATTTCTTCCAAAAATAATAGGAGAGATTTCCAAACATTTATTTGATACCTCTAAGTTTTCCTGATATTTCAACAAATAGTGTCCACTTCTCACATGCCTGACTCTATGAAGTCAGTTATTCTATGGTACATATAGGACATGACTATATACAAGGAAACAAATTTTCACATATGTGTCACAGAATTCCTTCCTATTGCCAACTTGTGCACAATTCCAGTTACAAAGTATTAAATGTTATTTAATATTTTAATTAAATATTTAATATTTTTCACAGAAATGCATTTATGCTCTACACACAATGTATGAAGTATTTTTTTACTTTAAAAGCTTATAATTCATTGTTGAATTTAACAGAGGCTTCACCTAGAAAGGGGAAGGTCCACCTCAGAAATTTGGCTAGCTGCTTATAAACATATAGATGATATATTCTTTGGGTACAAGTATATGATTGAAGTACCAAGCTTCTGTGTTCAAATTGAAGTGGCTGATCTTCTACAATTTAATTCTAGCCAAGGCATCTTCATTAATTATTAAATCATACACTTATTAAATTGCTTTCACAACTATTTATTAAAGTGGCTCCTGCTAGTTTCCAGTCAGGTCTTTCTTGTTCTCATCTACTGAAACTTACAGGAACATGAGTGAATCTTGCAAACATTATCCTGAACACAAACAAAACAAAATTAAACAGAAACAAAAGGGTATCTATAGTTTGAGTGTATGATTCTACTCTTTTATAACTCTAGAAGAGAGCAATCTCATCCTTAGTGACAATGGTAAATTGGTAGTTGCTTGGAGTTGAAGGTGGTGTGTTATTGTTCAGAAAATCCAGAAGGGAACTTTTAGGAATAATTGAAGTATTCTTTACTGGGGCTGTGGTTGTGGTCACAAGAGTATACAATAAATTTATCAAAACTTTTTGAAATCCTCACATAAAATGGTTGCATTTCATTTTATGCATAATAAACCTCAATACAGTTTATTTCAAAATATTTGTAATTATTTGTGTTTTTAAAGTTACATGTTTGTTGTTCTTTGTAGAAATATTTGAAAATATAAAATGGTAGAGTATGAGAGTTTATGATAGCACAGCAGCAGACACCTCATGCTGCTTCTTGGATAATTTGTTCTAATCCTTTTGTTCTATGTCCCTATTTTTCTGAATGTAAATGTTTACTCCCTACATTTATATATTGGATACTTGTAAATTCCTTTTGATCTTTACAAATCAAAATAGCTTTGCATACATATATTGATTATAAAGCCTGTTCCCTAATCATCTCAGATGCTACTGAATAGTTAAGTAAAAATAATCATCTTTTTTTATTGGAAAAAAAAAAAAAACTATTGTGAGGTTTTATAACTACTGCTTCCAGATCAGACCAAATTTTTACTTCCAAAAGGTTAATATTTAAATTGAGCTTTGTTGTTTCATAATACTTTAACATTTTCAGTCTTTATGGAGAGTGGTTTTTAAACAATGATACACAACAGTGTTTTTCAGGAGTACTGTACGAGAGCTGGATAAGTGGGAGCAACCACAGTGTATCTGTTGTATTTGTAGTTGAGGTTGTATAAGGGAGCAGTTTACACCCAGAGTTTTCTTTCAGTTAAGAAGACTGAGAATTTTACCTCTGTTTTTTAAAAAAACAAAACAAAACAAACAAAAAACAACAAAAAGATACCTTTTTGTATCATAATAGTTTTGATTTTAATTGCACTGTATTAACGTGTATGAAAACATCTGTTAAGCACAAAAGTGCTATAAAATCCCATTTCCTATTTTGTATTATACCATATTCATATTTTAGATCAGAACTAGATAACAGTTTTATTTATAGTCTGAAATAACTACTTAGCAATTACACACTGTTTCAATCTATACACTTTCAAATTGAGTATAACTTTCAGCTCAGTCCTGCCAAAGTTAGGAATTTGCTCTGTATAAAACCTACATTCATTTATAGATGTGATCTAATGCATGAGAAAAACTATTAAAATAGTTTTAAATAGCAAGAGTAGAAGCAAAGTATTCATCTTAAGAGGTGGGATAAATTATTACAAAATGGTGTATAATCATAGAATTTATTACTAACATCTTTAAAAGGGAATGAGGTACAAGGAATGATAAATCCAGGTACCTCCTAATAAAATAAGTTAAAAAAAAATTGTAGAGCTAACAGTAAGCATGATCCTACATAATAATGATAGATATGTAGACAGATAAATAAACATACAGACTCTTATTCAGACATACAGAAAAATTTGAGAAAAACAGAACTGCTAACAGTGACCTCTGGAAAATGGAAATGCAGACAGGTGTTTATCTTTTATTGTTTTAAATCATTTGGCTGTTTAAAGATTTACAATACAGAATTACAGTATAAATTTTGTACAAACATATAAAATCAACAATTACCTAAAATAAAATTCCACTCTCAAATACCTAAACTGTGTGGTATTTAATCAGAAACACATTAAGAATCACCAGAAGTCAAAGTTCAAACTCTGGAGTCTGGTGCATTGGACCCAATAATTAGGCCTCAATGGTCTCTCTTGCCCAGCTCTGCAGAATTCCTCCTTGAATTCGACCTTCCAGGCATCCATAATACATGTAAGTTCAGGAATTAAACATGAAACTGCATGCATTTTTTGCCTTTGTTCTTCTGGCATAATGTCTCAGCAATTCATTTTCTTTGTCTTTACTTCAATAAGTACTGTCGTTCCCCTCAAGGTCAACCTATTGAGGAAGACTGACACTAAGTCCCTTCCTGAGTCCTGGACTCCCCTAATTCTTAGTTCATTCTATGGTCGCTAGAATGCAACGATTGCAGACTTTACCTTCTTTTTCTTTTGTTAATAATTTATTTATTCATTTTTTAATTAGTGCATGGTAGTTATATAAAATATTTAGGTTAATTTTGATATAATTATAAAAAATATGAAATATAATTTGTTCCAATTCAGTCCCTAGAACTTTTTCTTTTTCTACCCCCACCCCCACTCATTTCCTTTCCTTTACTGAACTTTCTGGTATTTATTTATTTATATTTTTCTGAATTAGTGCATATGGATATACATAAAGGTAAAATTCACTGTAGCGTATTCATATATGTATACAGGAAAGTTTGATCAGGTTCATTCCATCATTTCTCTCTTTTCCTCTTCCCTCCCCATCAATTCCCATCCTCTATTCCACGTTCATTCTAATATTTTCATGGGATTCCCCTCTTCCTCTTTTTCCTCCTAATTTTGCTCTAGCCTCTCTGCATATGAAAGAAAGTATTCAATCTTGACTTTCTGGGTCTGACTTATTTCACTTAGCCTGATGTTCTCTATTTCCATGCATTTACCAACAAATACCATAATTTAATTCTTCTTTATAACTGAATAAAACTCTATTGGGTTCATATATCACAGTTTCTTTATTCATCTTTTTTATTCATCTGTTGATGGACATCTGGGCTGGTTCTATAGCTTGACTACTGTGAATTGTGGTGCTATAAACATTGATGTGGCTCTATCCCTGTAATGTGCTGATTTGTATCTTGATGCATAGCAAGGAGTTGGATAGCTAGGTCTTATGATGATTCCATTCCTAGTTTTTTAAGGGATTCTCCATACTGCTTCCCACAGTGGCTATACAAATTTGCATTCTCATCAAAAACATGAGTATAATTTTTCCCTCACATCTTTCCAACATTCACTGTTATTTGTATTCTCAATAGTTCCCATTCTGACTGGAGTAAGATACAATCTCAGTGTAGTGGTTTGTTGTTGTTATTGGTGGTGATAGTGGTTTTTGTTTTTTGGTTTTGTACCAGGGACTAAACTCAGGGATACTTAACCACTAAGCCATATCCCCAGCCCTTTTCATGTTTTTATTTAGAGGCAGGGTCTCACTGAGTTGCTTAGGGCTTTGCTGAATTGCTAAGGCTGGTTTTGAACTCCTGATTCTCCTGTCTAAGCCTCCGGAGCTGCTGGGATTACAGGCATGTGCCACTGCTCCCTGCTTAATTTTTATCTTGAGACAAGGTTTTGCTAGATTGCTGAGGCTGGCTTTGAACTTGCAATCCTCCTCCCTTAGTCTCCCAATCTACTGGGATTATAGGTGTGAACCACCATGTTGGCCTCAAAGTATTTTTGATTAGCATTCCCTGATTGTTAGGGATGTTGAACATTTTTTTTCATGTATTTGTTGGCCATTTGTATTTATTCTTTTGAGAAGAGTACCTTTAGTTCTTTTGCTCATTTATTAACTGCGCTATTTGTTTTTTATATAGGTTTTTTGAGTTCTTTATATATTTTGGATATTAATTCCCTATCTGAGGAGCAGGTGGAAAAGATCTTCTTCCAGTCTGTAGGCTCTCTTTTCATGCACTTGTTTCCTTTGTTGTGCAGAAGCTTTTTAATTTGCTCTCATCCCACTTATTCATTCTTGGTTTAATTTCTTGGGCCTTAGGGTTCTTCTTAAGGAAGTCAATTCCTGTGCCAATAGGTTAGAGCATTGAGCCTATGTTTTCTTCTAGCAGTTGCAGAATTTTTGGTCTAATTCCCATGTCTTTGATTCACTTTGAGTTGACTTTTTTTGCAGGGTGAGAGAGAGGGATCAAGTTTAATTCTTTTTTTTTTTATTGTTGGTCGTTCAAAACATTACATAGTTCTTAATATATCATATTTCACAGTTTGATTTAAGTGGGTTATGAACTCCCATTTTTACCCCATATACAGATTGCTGTATCACATCAGTTACACTTCCATTGATTTACATATTGCCATTCTAGTGTCTGATGTATTCTGCTGTCTATCCTATTCTCTACTATCCCCCCTCCCCTCCCCTCCCCATTTCTCTCTCTACCCCCTCTACTGTAAATCATTTATTCCACTTGTATTATTCTTCTCTTACCCCTCATTTCCTCTTATATGTAATTTTGTAAAACCCTGAGGATCACCTTCCATTTCCATTCGATTTCCCTTCTCACTCCCTTTCCCTCCCACCTCTCATCCCTGTTTAATGTTAATCTTCTTCTCAAGCTCTTCGTCCCTACCCTGTCCTTGGTTACTCCCCTTATATCAAAGCAGTCATTTGGCATTTGATTTTTAAGGATTGGCTAGCTTCACTTAGCATAATCTGCTCTAATGCCATCCTTTTGCCTCCAAATTCTATGATTTTGTCATTTTTTAATGCAGAGTAATACTCCATTGTGTATAAATGCCACATTTTTTTATCCATTCATCTATTGAAGGGCATCTAGGTTGGTCCCACAATCTTGCTATTGTGAATTGTGCTGCTATGAACATCGATGTAGCAGTGTCCCTGTAGCATGCTCTTATTAGGTCTTTAAGGAATAGACCCAGAAGGGGAATAGCTGGGTCAAATGGTGGTTCCATTCCCAGCTTTCCAAGAAATCTCCATACTGCTTTCCAAATTGGCTGCACCAATTTGCAGTCCCACCAACAATGAACAAGTGTACCCTTTTCCCTGCATCCTCTCCAGCACTTCTTGTTGTTGGACTTCATAATGGCTGCCAATCTTACTGGAGTGAGATGGTATCTTAGGGTGGTTTTGATTTGCATTTCTCTGACTGCTAGCGATGGTGAGCATTTTTTCATGTACTTATTGAATGATTATATGTCCTCCTCTGAGAAGTGTCTGTTCAGGTCCTTGGCCCATTTGTTGATTGGGTTATTTGTTATCTTATTGTCTAATTTTTTTAGTTCTTTGTATACTCTGGATATTAGGGCTCTATCTGAAGTGTGTGGAGGAAAGATTTGTTCCCAGGATGTAGGCTCCCTGTTTACCTCTCTTATTGTTTCTTTTGCTGAGAAAAAACTTTTTAGTTTGAGTAAGTCCCATTTGTTGATTCTAGTTGTTAACTCTTGTGCTATGGGTGTCCTATTGAGGAATTTGGAGCCCGACCCCACAGTATGTAGATCATAGCCAACTTTTTCTTCTATCAGACGCAGAGTCTCTGATTTAATATCAAGCTCCTTGATCCATTTTGAGTTAACATTTGTGCATGGCGAGAGAAAGGGATTCAGTTTCATTTTGATGCAAATGGATTTCCAGTTTTCCTAGCACCATTTGTTGAAGATGCTATCCTTCTTCCATTGCATGCTTTTAGCCCCTTTATCAAATATAAGATAGTTGTAGTTTTGTGGATTGGTTACTGTGTCCTCTATTCTGTACCATTGGTCCACCCGCCTGTTTTGGTACCAGTACCATGCTGTTTTTGTTACTATTGCTCTGTAGTATAGTTTGACGTCTGGTATCGCTATACCACCTGATTCACACTTCCTGCTTAGCATTGTTTTTGCTATTCTGGGTCTTTTATTATTTCATATGAATTTCATGATTGTTTTATCTATTTTTACAAGAAATGCTGTTGGGATTTTGATTGGCATTGCATTGAACTTATAGAGAACTTTTGGTAATATCGCCATTTTGATGATGTTAGTTCTGCCTATCCATGAACAGGGTATATTTTTCCATCTTCTAAGGTCTTCTTCTATATCTCTCTTTAGGGTTCTGTAGTTTTCATTGTATAAGTCTTTCACCTCTTTTGTTAGGTTGATTCCCAAGTATTTTATTTTTTGGGGGGATATTGTGAATGGAGTAGTTGTCCTCATTTCCATTTCAGAGGCTTTGTCGCTGATATACAGGAATGCATTTGATTTATGTGTGTTGATTTTATATCCTTCCACTTTGCTGAATTCATTTATTAGCTCTAATAGTTTCTTTGTAGACCCTTTTGGGTCTGCAAGGTATAGAATCATGTCATCTGCAAATAGTGACAATTTAAGTTCTTCTTTTCCTATTTTTATGCCTTTAATTTCTTTCGTCTGTCTAATTGCTCTGGCCAGTGTTTCGAGGAGTATGTTGAACAGAAGTGGTGAGAGAGGGCATCCCTGTCTTGTACCAGATCTTAGAGGGAATGCCTTCAATTTTTCTCCATTCAGAATGATGCTGGCTTGTGGCTTATCATAGATTGCTTTTACAATGTTGAGGTATGATCCTGTTATCCCTAATTTTTCTAGAGTTTTGAACATAAAGGGATGCTGTACTTTGTCGAATGCTTTTTCTGCATCTAT
The DNA here is from genome assembly GCF_964194105.1 of Spermophilus citellus. NCBI lineage: Eukaryota > Metazoa > Chordata > Mammalia > Rodentia > Sciuridae > Spermophilus > Spermophilus citellus. The sequence continues at coordinate 165,637,585 of NC_138183.1, read as the reverse complement.
CGAGATGATCATATGGTTCTTATTTTTAAGTCTATTGATGTGGTAAATAACATTTATTGATTTCCGTATATTGAACCAGCCTTGCATCCCAGGGATGAATGCTACTTGATCATGGTGTATAATTTTTTTGATATGTTTTTTAATCTGATTCGCCAGAATTTTATTGAGGATTTTTGCATCTAGGTTCATTAGAGATATTGGTCTGTAGTTTTCTTTCTTTGAAGTGTCTCTGTCTGGTTTAGGCATCAGGGTGATGTTGGCCTCGTAGAATGTATTTGGAAGTTCTCCCTCTTTTTCTATTTCCTGAAATAGCTTGAAAAGTATTGGTGTTAGTTCCTCTTTAAAGGTTTTGTAAACCTCTGCTGTATACCCATCCAGTCCTGGGCTTTTCTTAGTTGGTAGTCTCTTGATGGTTTCTTCTATTTCCTCTATTGTTATTGGTCTGTTTAGGTTGTCTATATCCTCCTGACTCAATCTGGGCAGATCATATGACTTAAGAAATTTATCTATGCCTTCACTATCTTCTATTTTATTGGAGATAAGGATTCAAAATAATTTCTGATTATCTTCTGTATTTATGAAGTGTCTGTTGTGATATTGCCTTTTTCATCCTGTATGCTAGTAATTTGGGTTCTCTCTCTTCTTCTCTTCATTAGCATGGCTAAGGGTCTGTCGATTTTATTTATTTTTTCAAAGAACCAACTTTTAGTTTTGTCAATTTTTTCAATTGTTTCTTTTGTTTCGATTTCATTAATTTCAGCTCTGATTTTAATTATTTCTTGCCTTCTACTTCTTTTGCTGTTGTTTTGCTCTTCTTTTTCTAGGATTTTGAGATGAAGTATGAGATCATTTATTTGTTGGTTTTTTCTTTTTTTAAGGAATGAACTCCAAGCAATGAATTTTCCTCTTAGAACTGCTTTCAATGTGTCCCATAGATTCCGATGTTGTGACTGTGTTTTCATTTAACTCTAAGAAGTTTTTAATTTCCTCCTTGATGTCTTCTAAAACCCACTGATCATTCAGTAACCTATTGTTCATTCTCCAAGTGATGCATGATTTTTCCTTCCTTCTTTTATCGTTGATTTTCAGTTTCATTCCATTATGATCAGATAGGATGCATGGTGTTATCTCTACTCCTTTATATTGTCTAAGAGTTGCCCTGTGACATAATATATGATCTATTTTTGAGAAGGATCCATGTGCTGCTGAGAAAAAAGTGTAACTGCTTGATGTTGGGTGGTATATTCTATATATGTCAATTAAGTCTAGGTTGTTAATTGTGTTATTGAGTTCTATAGTTTCCTTATTTAACTTTTGTTTGGATGATCTGTCCAGTGGTGAGAGAGGTGTGTTAAAGTCTCCCATGATTATTGTATAGTGGTCTATTAGACTCTTGAACTTGAGAAGAGTTTGCTTGATGAACATAGCTGCACCATTGTTTGGGGCATATATATTTATGATTGTTATGTCTTGTTGGTGTATGGTTCTCTTGAGCAGTATGTAGTGTCCCTCTTTATCCCTTTTGATTAACTTTGGCTTGAAATCTATTTTATTAGATATGAGTATGGACACTCCTGCTTGTTTCCACAGTCCATATGAGTGGTATGATTTTTCCCAACCTTTCACCTTCAGTCTATGTATATCTTTTCCTATCAAATGCGTCTCCTGTAGGCAGCATATTGTTGGGTCTTGTTTTGTGATCCATTCAACTAGCCTGTGTCTCTTAATTGGTGAGTTTAAGCCATTAACATTTAGGGTTATTATTGAGCTATGGTTTGTTCTTCCAGCCATATTTGTTTATTAATGTTACTAAACCTGATTTGTTTTCCTCTTTGATTACTTTCCCCCCTTTACTGTCCTACCTCCCACTGTTGGTTTTCATTATTATTTTCCATTTCCTCTTCCTGTAATGTTTTGCCAAGGATTTTTTGAAGAGATGGTTTTCTAGCTGCAAATTCTTTTAACTTTTGTTTAACGTGGAAGGTTTTAATTTCATCTTCCATCCTGAAGCTTAATTTCCCTGGATACACAATTCTTGGTTGGAACCCATTTTCTTTCAGTGTTTGAAATATGTTATTCCAGGATCTTCTAGCTTTCAGAGTCTGTGTTGAGAGATCAGCTGTTATCCTGATTGGTTTACCCCTAAATGTAATCTGCTTCCTTTCTCTTGTAGCTTTTAAAATTCTCTCCTTATTCTGTATGTTGGGTATCTTCATTATAATGTGTCTAGGTGTGGATCTCTTATGATTTTGCACATTCGGCGTCCTGTAGGCTTCTAGGATTTGGGATTCTGTCTCATTCTTCAAGTCTGGGAAGTTTTCTCGTATTATTTCTTTGAATAGAATGTTTATTCCTTTGGTTTGGAGCTCTGTGCCTTCCTGTATCCCAATGACTCTTAAGTTTGGTCTTTTAATGTTATCCCATATTTCTTGGATGTTCTGCTTATGGTTTCTTAGCAGTCTTGCTGAGCTGTCTATGTTCTTTTCAAGTTGAAATACTTTGTCTTCATTGTCTGATGTTCTGTCTTCTAAGTGATCTACTCTGCTGATAGTATTCTCAATTGAGTTTTTAAGTTGGTTTATTGCTTCCTGCATTTCTAGGATTTCTATTTGTTTGTTTTTTATTACCTCTATCTCCTGTGTAATTGATCTTTTACTTCCTGGATTTGTTTATGTAGTTCCTTGTCAAAGTGATCTTTCATTGTCTGATTTTGCTGTCTCATGTCTTCCTTGAGACTCCAGATCATCTGAAGCATGTATATCCTGAACTCTTTATCTGACATTCCATCTGTTGCAGCTATTACCTCTTCTAAAGTTGAGTTGACCTGCATTGCTTGTGGTCCTTTCTTTCCTTGTCTTTTTATACTGCTCGCGTTTCTTTCTGCTTGGTGAAACTGTTGTGTTTTTGAAATTTTCCCCCTGTTTATTTATATTGCTCTTGTATAGTTGGAAAATCTTTCTTGCAGGGCAGGTAGTGGCTGTGCTCCTCCTCTAATTAGGGTGATCTGTCTACCACACTGGTTGGTCGCAGGTCTGCCCACCCTGTGGGCGCGGGTGGCGGCTCTGCTCTGCCCGCACTCCAATTGTGATGACGTAACTACCACGCCCTCGGGTCGTTGGTCCTGATCCGGATGTGGGCGGCGGCTCTGCTCGGCCCCTACTCCAATTGGTGTGATGTGTCTACCACGCTGGCAGGCCTCTAGGCCTGTTCCGCCGGTGGGTCGCAGGTCTGCCTACCTTGCGGGCTCGGGCGGCAGTTCTGCTCAGCCCCCACTCCCAATGGGGGTACCTGACTGCCTCTCCAACGGGTCGCTGGGCCTTTTCCAGACACGGGCGGCGGCTCTGCTCCACCCCCGCTCCAACCAGTGTGACGTGACTGCCTCGGTGCTACTTGTCCACCACGCTGGCAGGCTACCGGGCTTGCCCTGCCAGTGGGACGCAGGTCTTCCTACCTTGCAGGCTCAGACGGCGGCTTTGCACAGCCCCTACTCCAAATGGGGTTACTTGGCTACCACGCCATCGGGTCGCTGGTCCTGTTCTAGGCATGGGCGGCTACTCTGTTTGGCCCCAGCTGCAGTTGGGGTGTCGTGATACCACGCCAGCGGGTCACTTGGCCTGCTCTGGGCGCAGGCGGCAGCTCCACTCTGCCCCCCTGGCCCCCACAGCACCCAGCAGGACCCGGACCAAGAAGCAGTCACCGCAGGTTCCCCAACCCTGGGCCAAAGCAGCTTCGGGAGCCAGAACCCGGCCTCTCTGATCCCGGCTCTCGCTCCCCTAGGAGCAGGCTCCAAGGAGCGACCCCCGCGGGTTCCCCTGCCCCAGGCCAAAGCAACTCCAGGAGCCAGAGCCCAGCCGCTCCAAGCTCTCTGAGCTGGGTGCACGCTCCGCTGGGAGCAGGCTCCCCAGCCCCGGGCCTAAACTGTTCCGGGAGTCAGAACCCAGCCGCCCCGAGCTCAGCGCATGCTCCACTTGGAGCTGGCCTCAACACGCAGTCTCCGCAGGTTCCCCAGCCCTGGGCCAAAGCAGCCCCGGGAACCAGATTCCGGCCGCTCAGAGCCCGGCGCACACCTTGCCAGGAGCGAGCCCCTAGGAGTATTCTCCACTGGTTCTCCAGCCCCGAGCCTGAGCGATCTGTCTGCGAGACGCAGGCAAATACCAGCCTGAAATCACCTGTACTGTAGCTTTATGAGCTGAGATCAGTAGAAAACAGGGATGATTACATCAGCTCTCCAAGATGGCGGCTGCTGTCCTCCTCTGTGGTCTGACCGGTGTCGAGAACCGAACTGGACCGCTTCTCTCCTCTGTCTCAAAGCCGGAACTCAGCACTAAGCACGGCCATTGCACCACTGGCAGGAGCCCCCAGAATCCGCATCGCTGCACCCCTGCTCCGGCACCTTGCCACTTCCCAGCGCGCGCCGCAGACTCCAGCTGCGGGGCGCGACCCTCCGTGCGGAGAAATCGCTGGCGTCCGAGCCCCCGCAGCTGAACCTCGCGAGATGGAAATCTGTCCACTAGATTCTGGAGCACCTCAATTTCACTGGAAATTCCCAACAAGATAGCCTTCAGCTGTTTCACCTCGTCTTTCTCCCGCACAGTGACGCCACACACTGGGGTGATGCACTCCCTTCGCCGCCATCTTCCCCTCCTCCAAATTTAATTCTTTTACAAGTAGATATCCAGTTTTACATGCACCATTAATTAAAAAGACTATCTTTTCTGCATCACAGTTTCGGATACATTTGTCAAATATTGGATGACTACCTATGTGGGTTTGTCTCTGTGTCTTCTGTTCCCTTGGTCTTTGTGTCCTTTTTGGTACCAATACTATGCTGTTATTGTTACTATAGCTCTGTAGTGTAATATGAAATCTAGTATTGTGACGCCTCCAGTATTGTTCTATTTGCTTAATATTGCTTTGAGTATTGTGGGTTTTGTATTCTTCCAAAAGAATTTTGTAATTGTTTTTTTCTATTTCTGTAAAAAAACATTGTTAGCATTTTGATAGGAATTGCATTGAATTTGTATAGTGATTTTGGTGGTATGGCCATTTTGATAGTATTAATTCTTCTATCCAAGAACCTAGGCTGTCTTCAATTTCTTTCTTCGGCATTCTAGAGTTTTCATAATAGAGGTCTTTTACCAATTTATAGACTTTTTTCCCTAAGTATTTTTTAAAAGTTATTGGGAATGGAGTAGTTTACCTAATTTCTAATTCAGCAGGTTCATTTTTGGAGTATAGGAAAGCAATTGTTTGTTGATAGTTATCCTGTTATTTTGCTATATTTATTTATTAGTTCTAGAAATCTTCTGATGGAAAATTGGGGTTTTTCTAAATATAGAACCATGTCATCAGCAAACAGATAATTTGACTTCCTTTTTTCCTATTTGTATCCCTTTCATTTTCTGATCTTGTCAGATGGCTCTGAATAGAGTTTCAAGGACTATGTTGAATAACAATAGTAAGAAAGGGCATACTTGTCTTGTTCCTGTTTTCAGTTTTTCTCTGTTCATTATGGGGTCTGCCTTGGGTTTGTTGTATGTAGACTTTACAATGTTGAGGTAAGTTCCTCCTATCCCTGGTTTATCTAATGTCTCAAATATGAAGGGGTGGTGGACTTTGTCAAATGCTTTTTCTGCAAATATTGAGATAATCATGTGATTTTTGTCCTTAATTCTATGTGATGAATCACATTTATTGACTTGTACATGTGAAACCAACCTTGCATCCCTGGGATGAAACCCACTTGATCATAGTGTACTTATATTGATAATGTGCTTTTGAATGGGTTTACCAATATTGTTTTAAGGATTTTTGTATCATGTTTATCAGAGATATTGGCCTGAAGACTTTTTTCCTTCATGTGTCTATCTAGTTTCAGTATCAGGGTGATGCTGGCTTCATGGGATGAATTTGGCAGTGTTCCCTCTTTTTCTATTTCATGGAATAATTTGAGGGGGATTCAGCCTTTATCTTTTAAATTATTATTGTGCATAATGGTTTTCACTGTAGCCACAGTGTTGGCAGGGGTAATTTTTTCTTTTAATTCTATATCCAAGTGCTAATTTCAATATGTAATTATTTCGATGATTGAGTTAAACCTATGAATAGCTCGAATTTTGTATTTAAATTCTTACCAGGTATAAAACACAAGATAATCTTGATTTTCAAGATAAATATTTCTATTAGACCCAAACTTGAAATATCTTTTTAATAAATATCTTAAGTGAAGAATGCTAAAAAAATTATGAAGGGAAATTGATTTAAAAGCCTGAGTTATATGAAGATATAAATGAAGTAGAACTATGGTGACCAGGAACTGGGCTGAGGGATGGATGGGGAAAGGGAGGTGCTAGTCAAAGGGCACAAATTACAGTTAAAAAGGAGGTCTGGTTTCTTGTGATATAGCCCAGTGACTATAGTCAATAATAATGTATCACATATTTCAAAATAGCTAAAGGATTGGATTTTAAATGTTCTCACCACAAATAAATGATCAATATTTAAGCTGATGGATATATTACTTAGCAATACATTACATGTATTTTACCTTACAAATATATACAGTTTTTATTTGGCAATTAAAATAAATAGCAGAAATTACCTTTCAGGATTCCTGTGTGACAATAGAGCATTGAATATCAATTAAATTATTATTATTATTAAAGAAGACATTGGTATTTAGTAATAGTATGAATTTAAAAGAACTTAGTTATTTCTTTGTGCAATTTGGATAAAGGGCACAAATATATTTATTCCTTGAGGTAAGTCTTGTCCTTTTAGCACTTTTCCATTTTTAAATTTCAATTTTAAATTGGTATGATTATAGTACCAGCTATTGAAACAGAATTGTATAGGAAATGGGCAATAATTGTTAGAGAAATGTAGGCTAATTACCGTACTCCTTGTAGCACAATGTTGAAAGCACTGACAAAACAAATTAGGAGGTTTTCTCATCACCACAGCAACAATTTTCAACTTTGTTTTGCTTTTCTGAAAATATAACCAGTCAAGCACAGTTAATTTAACTTGAACAGAGTGAAAAATTGATTTTTTTTAGTGATGCAATTAGGCTTTAGAAAAATCAAGTTAAATAATGATATGCACAGTTTAATTTGTTTACAAATCTTTAGGAACTCTTTTGAGTTATAGCATATAAAGAATTGACTATAAAATATAGAAAATGATCTGGCTAGTGAAATGTCTTATTACTTTTTGTTAGTGTCATTCATTTGAAATCAATGGTTGATCTAAAACAGTAACATCATTTGCTATATTATGACCTTCGTAAAGTCTTCCATTGTCCATCTATTAAGTGGCACATTAAAAATTACTCAACCAATTAACCTGAAATAAATACGTTTTTTCCTAAAGAAATTTATATATTCCAAACAAAAATGAGGAATGCATGGTAGTACTGAGTCTTTGAAATCAGGAGTATTCAAATTCTGTTAATAACATAATCAGCAACTATAAATAAAGAGCAAAGATTAAATGTGATAGTATTTAAGCTCAAAATTTGTTTTGTTGAAGATTGTTATGTGTATCCAAGCAATTTAATCTTAAATGATATAGAAGAACTAAAGTACCATTTTTCAGAGAAGATTGTTATAGAGGTTCACCAAAAAGATTCTTTAATTTTTTTCAAGTTATGAATTCTTATGTTTTCAAAAGTTTTCCTACATAAGTAAATGTATCTTCTGACATTTGTAATATTCTCCCTGTCTGACATTTTCTTCTGTCACTTTTTCATATGATTGACTCAACCTCTCCCTTTACTTTTTGATATAAATGTCTTCTACTTTAAAAATCTATCCTTATCACACTCCCAAAAGGCTTGCTTCATTTTCCTTCATTAACTTATTAAATTTTTCATTATACTTACCATAATCTGTCTGCATTCAGTTCCATATGGGAAAGTGCTATAAATTAATGAATGAATGAACTTATGACTAAAGAGAGTTAGAATCTTAGCCTGAGTATGCAAATCTTCCCATCTCCTAAAAGAAGCAACTCAAAAGTTAGTGGTATTTATGGAATGCCTTCTATGATTTCAAGATAGTTATAGAGGTATGTGGAATAACAAATTATCATTTATGTTCTGATTATGAATGTACAGGTGAGACAGGAAATTATAGCAAAAAGTAGAAAATTTCATAAAACTTTACTGTAATTAGGAGATGTTTCAAGACAGAGGAATTAATGCCTTAAAGCACAAGTAGATTTTGTGTTTTTGTATTTTGAGTGCTCAGTAAGTTGGAGAAAATTTGGGAATCCCACTTTCTTTAATCCTATTTTAGTTGGTGAAAGTCCTATTTATTAATAAAGATAAACTGAAAGATGGTTTAGAATATTTAATTTTCTGCTCCTATGTGTCATGCTCAAGTAATTTGAACTCCAGGTACCTCACCATTATCTTATTCCAGTGTTGATAATTCATTCTCCCTGGATTCATGTACGTCTAGCAACATACATTTTTATCTCAATCAGTCCACATCCAGGCTTAATAATGAAAACTATGGTTACAACATGATCTTTACTTTCCCAAGAGCATGCTCAACATTTTGCATTTTACTAGTGACAGAGTCTAGATTTCAGTTTTTTTTAACATTCCTCTCAGTATTAGATCTTTGATAACCTATTTTACCCTCCCCTCCCCAAAAATCAATGCCTACATTAATTATTGATTTAAAATTATGAATAATACTGTGATAAATTCACTGGTGGCTTTAAACCAGTCACATACATATTTTCTTTTACCTATATTGGAAATAATTTTTGCTTTAATAAATGTTATCAAAATGTCCTGCCAGAATTATTAAATCCTAGGTATGGATTTTTAATTAGTATTTTTAAAATAAGTATTTGTTTCAAATACTTTGTTTAAAAAATTGTAAATTTTATATATTCATACTGATTTGGAGTTCAATCAAGCAAAATTAGTCATTCTTTAAAACTGATTAATTATTTCCTGTGAACTGTAATGTTTTGAAAATGAGAGAGAAGCAAATGATCAAATAGGATACTTCATTTACTGAGAAATCTATTCCTTCATATAATTCCATGGATTTTGTATTTGATGTGCTTCAGTATGTACGCACTGCTTTGCTATGCCTTTGTGGACAGCAATGTTGTTTCTGTCTTTCAAAGGTCTGAAACATGAATCGATTCCTTTGAAGTGGATGACTAAAGTGCAAAATTAGACTGTCCTGTTCAAGAATGTAAATTTTATTTTATTTTTTCACTGCTCAGTCTAGTGAACTTTTTCCTGAAATGCAGTATAATCAAAAGATTATGAACTTTGGGGTCACCAGAGATCAAATGCTGACTCTGTCACTTACTTTCTGTATGGCCCTCATTAGTTGATTTCACCTTTCTGACTTCAGCTTTATTGTCTATATAAAAGCAAGAATTTTAAAAAGAACAATACCTATCACTAAGATTGTATTGAGGTTATGAGAGCTTGGCATATACAAGGTACTTAGAAACGTTTCCTGGTTCCTCTCTTTACAGCTTCCAGAATTGTCTCACTAAAACTCAGTGGTATAATACAAATAATTTTGGATGAGGAGAAGTGAGTTTTTATTGATACTTTTTTCACAAACTCAGTCATTAATCAATTTTGGTTGCTTAGTGTGTCAATTAACAACTCGCCCACTCAACTCCACATTCAACTCCACCTTCATTATCTTGCTTCATAAGCAGAGGGTGCTGGAAGGACTCTGAAGGTGAGGGGGCTCTTCTTAATGAATGGGTGCAAAGTTCACTACTAGCAGAATCCTTGAGGGGAGAGAAATGCATCTTCCAATGAAGTAGGTTTGGGACCTTAGAAGGCAGATTTCAAGCAAGCTCTAACACTGAGGGCCTCTGCGAAAACCCCTGTTGTCCAGTGGCCCATGTCTGCATCCCTCCAATCAGTGCCTGGGCTCAAGCTCTGAGAGAGCTCTTGCAAATTGTTTTCTTCCTTAGGTGTGGTCCCTTAGATCTAGAGGTAGTGACTGCCCCTCACTTATTATTATCATGTTCTTTAGTATTCTGAGCTCTATTTTCTCCTAAGTAGCTAGTCCCTTTATATTGTTAATATGTCTTTTATTAAAACTTGCCTATTTAAAATCTTTCTCTTGATTAACACACCTAGCAAATGATTAGTTTATATTGGATTATCAGTAGTTGATTTTTAAGTAAATTTTCAGCTCTTATATTCCATAAGATTTAATGAAATATGTTCCTATATGTTCTAGAGGTGTGCCTCTTGTGTGTGTCTTGCAGAGGCCCATACCTAGTTGGACATAGGTTATTTTGTTGTGCTGCAAGGGAGTAATAAGAGGTTGATGAAGTAAGAGAAGAGAAATGGAAATAAGGGGAAAACAGATAGATGCCTGAGAATCAACAATGGTTATATTTGATAATAAGGCCATTTGATTTGGACCACTAGTTTCCAATCTGTGGTAGTTGTAATAATCACATGGGAAATATTCAAATAAGTGTGTCCAAATTTTAATCTACATGGACTGATTAGGGGTTGTGAATTAGCCCATATATTTTTAAAAACTCTGTAGGCTCTTATGATATATGACTCCCTCCTCATCCCTGCAAATCAATTAACAAAAAAGAAACTATTCATGGAAAATCTATTATGTGCCAGAGACAATGTTAGGTATTATAGAATGTCCCAAAAATTTGCACACACACAAAAAAAAAGAAAGAAAGAAAGAAAGAAAAAAAATGCTTATGCTTTCTTTTTCTAGTTTCTTTTTCTTTTTCTGTTTTTCAATTTTCTATTGCAAAAACAAGGAAACTATACCTTAAAGTCACACAAAACTTCTCTACCCTGAGCCAGGCATTGTGCTACTATTTTTCTTGTATATTCCTTTACTTTTAAAAACTCAGTGAGGTAGGTAAAAATTATTAAAAACATTTATAACCAAAGAAATTGAAGCTGAGTGGTCAAGTGACTTTTCTTGCTAGAGATACATACAAAGTGTTATTGGTGTTTTTATGAGGAAGAAAGTTCTATATAAGAAAGTGGGCCCTAAAGCTGTAGCACTAATATTTTAAAACTGTAGCACTCAAATTTTTTCTTCTAAGAAATGAAAACTTGTTTGAAACTTGGATTCTTGTTATTTTTTTCTCTCTCTTATCTCACTAAATATTTGGTTTCACTTAATTGTAATTCAGGTATTCTCCTTGATATAAGGCTGGGTATAAGCCAAAAATAAGTGGGAAATGGGAATGGGGGAGAACTATATGTAAGATGAGTACTCTTGGTCTAATAATATTCAAATATTTTTAAAACTGAGATTTAAATGTGGTGTGTGTGTGTGTGTGTGTGTGTGTGTGTGTGTGTTGGGGTGGGGTAGATATCATATCAAAAATATTTACCAGGAGTTCCCAACCTCCCAAGTCTGTGTGAACAGAGAGGGATGTTAATAGAGTTTCATTTAAGGTGCTCATTTTTCAACATCAAAATGAATTTTTGTTTTCACTTTAAGTTCAGTTTTTTTGTGTGGGTTTCTATTTTATAACATGCTTCTGTGAAGACTAGACAATAGAGAGAAAGGAGTGACATGTAGTTTTTGGGCTGTGGTGAAAAGAGAAGCACATGACATTTTATGAGATCTGTGGTTGTTCTGCATGCTTTCCTCGAAAGACTTTCTCTTTTCTGTTCATTTATACAACCATTCCATGGTGGAGAGGATATACAATTGTAGGTCTATCTGACTCTAAGCCCAGAGTCTTTACTTTAAATGAGGTTATTTATATGAAGTTCTACATAGATTGAGAAAATTTAAACACAAAGGAAATCTGAAAATATCAGGAAGTCCCAGACAGAGAAGTGGTACAAATAGTCCAGAGAAGGAAAAGTGAGTTTAAGTAGGGGGAATCAAGAAAAGGATCAAGAAGCTGATTGTCTCTGAGATGGCTCTTACAGATGAATAAGCTCTGATAGGTGGGGTTTGGATAGAATTATATGCACAAATAATATAATAAAAATGGATTGAGGAAGGAATATCTGGGTCACATTCAGAGAACACAACTTATTGAAACTATACTAGGCATCAGGAAGAGAAGGTAAAGTCACATGGGTGAACTGGAGTCAAAATACGGTTGAGAACTTTATGAGCAGTGATTAACATGAATGGGTGTACTTTTTAAGAAGGGCAATTAGATACTGATGTGACAACATCAGAGAAATGAGAGAGGGCCTTCTTGTTGAAGTTGGACAGATGAGGCTGGATGCCAGGAAGCAGGTTTATTGGCTTCAGACAGGTTGAAAAGGAGGGCTTTTTGCCTCCATCAAACCACCCCTCTGGACCAGAATTCAGAAAGTTTTAGAACTTTATACCCAGTGTGTAAGGGGAGTGGCTCGGAGGCTCACAATTTGTAGGAGTTCACATAAAAGCAGCATTTTCATTGTTCTGGGCACACAATTCAGGCCAAGGACACTCTCTGTGAAAATCAGTGTTTGGGAAAGGGAGAGTCCTCCTTCCCTTTCTTCTCACAGGCTGGCTCTGCAGGACCTGACCATAGTCCTTTGAGATGCAAAGGCCTCTGTGTAGGCTCCAGCCCCAAGCTGGAGGACTTGAATCTTTTATCATACTCTGTCTCTGCAAACACACCCTCCACCTTAAAACTTGTAGAAATTTTTGCTGATAGTTTAAGAACAATTCTGTTACACAGAAATTTTGAGGGTCTCTGGAGAAGCTTAGTTATGGCAGGGGGCAGGGATCTTCTGGGTAGGGGTCTCTGGCCTGCTTTAGGGGAGTTAAAAAAGGTCTGGTGGGTGGGTGTATAACAATAGGAGTAGAAAGACCTTCCTCTGTGTGTGTGTGTGTGTGTGTGTGTGTGTGTGTGTATGTGTGTGTCTTTGTAGTAAAATTGATGAGATTTAGGGCAGAGTCAGTGATACTTGCAAGATTTTGAGCCTCTTAATTAACAGCATACTGAATTTCATTAGCAGAAAAGTCATGCATCTAGTTTAGGGTAGAGAGAAATAGGAGTTAAAAATATCTGTTTGTGACACATTGAGGTGGAAACAGCTATTGTAGAGATCCTACAGGGGGCCAGACACATAAGTGTGGGGCTTGGAGAAGGGTAAGTAAGCTAGAGAGATATGTGTGTGTCTTCCGTGCATGGAGATTAACTAAAATCACCATAGATTTTGAAATTAGGAAAACTGCAAAAAGCAGAGATGAGTGGCACAAATTTTGGGAATATGCAGTTTAAGGATGTAGAATAAAAGTAGAGCTAGAAAGGACAGTGATATCAGCAGTCTTGGAAAAGGAGGGGAGGACAGTGAGTTATTAATGAAGCAGAGGGAAAGAGGGACTTATGTTGAGATTTGAGGCCAGCTGTTGCATTTGGTGACATTTAAAAACAAAGTTTTAGCACTTGTGAAGGTGGAAACCAGATTGTAGGAGATTAAGGTTTTTACTGGGTGTTGAGGAATCCAAAGCTGGGAGAAGAGCCTGATCTTTCAAGAATCCTGAGCATTGAAATGCAGGGGAGAACTGGGACAAAACTTGCCTACTTTGAAACATTAAGGAAGATACTGTTAAGATAGAAGTGATCCAAGTATGTACTGGAATGGAGAGGTACATGATACTATCAAAGGCCTTTTGCAAGAGTTTAGATTAGGACAGAGTATGAATTCAGAATAGAACCCTGCATGGAGAAGTCAGCTCTGTCCCCAAAGCCTTTATCTTATTCAGGCTAGTTTGTGTTTGCACTAGTAAATTTATTTTAAAATGGCTCATTTATTTTGAGAACATTCTGTCTTATACCCTTTCAACTTTGAGCAAGAGTGAAAAATAACACACATCTCTGAGCAGACGTGCTGGTGTACATGTGAGAGAGAAAGAAAAGATAAGGATAGGAGACTCTAAGAATGCTAAATAATCAAGTATGCCCAAAAGATGCCCACTGTACTTGGACATGTAAGCGACTATGTTGCTGCTCAGGTAGTTGACACTTGGTGGCACCTTACAACTTCTGTGCCTGGTTCTCAAAAACTTCACAGTAGAGGACATTCTTTACAAAAATGAGTTCAAGTAATGGCACTGAATGGATTTTTTTCCCTAAATGCGTCATGGTCAAACTCATTGATATGTATATCTTGAAAGGGCTCAAAAATGCACGCTCAGTGGATGCAGAGAGATGAATCAATGTTTTACTCGATAGACTTTTCCCTTTATCACTAAAGCTTTATATAATTTAGAAGAGGCACCAAAAATTCCTTTTTAACCATTCTGAACACATTGAAGATGGTTTCCTTGGGAGTCCTTGGTGTAGCTCTGGAAGCATAACTGGCAGTCCATCTTCATGATGATCAGATAATCATCCCTACTGGTAATAGGAGGCCTGAAATTATAGCCAAGACCTTGATATTGCCTTCAAGTCAGAAGCATGACACTCATTGTTAGTAAATGATGACAAACTATTGCATTGTTAGAAATCTTAAGATTCTCTGGAGTTTACTCTTTTACCTAGTAAACTTTATGGTTTAACTGGAAGGGATTCTGTTCTTTGACAGGTTTATTGTAGACCAGAGGAGGTGTGCCTTTGTGTGTATGTGTAACATCAATTCCATTAAAAAGTGGTATTAGTTTATTTCAGTTCATGTATCTGATTCCCCTAAGTGGGTCTCCTTCAAGTATGTAATCAAAACTTGGACTGTACAGCCATGGAATGGTGGTGGACCATATGCCGTGGATAATCCCAGGGCTTCTTTCCTTGCTATTTGTTCTTGGAAATCAGCCATCAGACTGGCCTGCTGTCACACACCAATATCATTTGTCTTCACTTGGGAGGATTAGGAAAATTAGATGAATAGGAGATTAGATGAAAGCCAATTTTCCAAGGCTCCTGATCAGCTCTCAAGTATATAGTGGGAAGAACTGCAGGGACAGCATGTGGACACCTGGGTGGAGCCTCTGCTGCATGTGCACTGTTGGCTATACAGATGTGACTCTTCTAATTCCAGAGATTTTATCATCCTCACCCATCCTGCCAGGGATACTGTTATTTGTCCACCTTTTATTTGTTTTTTATTAGTACATTGTGATATTATCAGCTTTATCTTTTTTATAAGAATCATATAAAATATTGTCTTTTTAGCTTATCTTTGAAGTCTCAAGAGTCTTATTTTGACCTTTCATCAGAGACCTTATTTTGCAATCCCTTTCCTTGGTCTATGGTTGTACTTTTCAAAAATTGTGACAACTTTAGTAGAAATTAAAAATTTAAAGGATCCAGAACTGCATTAGGATTGAATTCAACTTCGTGTTACACAGCTCTGACCATGAAACAATAAAACCTCATGGTCTGAGGCTGGTGCATGGATGTTGTACTGTTAGACATTTCTCAGGTTTTCTCTCTCTTTGCTGTTGTCCTTAGTGTATAGATTTATTCACATGAGCACTTGGAAGCAGGATAGCACATTTACTTCCAATCTTATTTATTATCACTTCTCACTTGGAAGGAAACAAAAAGAAACCAGAAGGAGACTGGTCGTATCAGGAAAACCATGCTTTCCCAGAAACCTCCTCCTCTGTCTCATGGCTAAACTGTCTCCCACAGCTACTTCACACATAAGCAGCTGGAACACTGGGGTTAGGAGGATACTGCTGTCTCAAACAAAATGAGATTTCCCTTAAAAAAAGAAGGGGTTGGGCTAGGGATGTGGCTCAAGCTGTAGTGCGCTTGCCTGGCAGGAGCGGGGTGCTGGGTTCGATCCTCAGCACCACATAAAAATAAAATAAAGATGTTGTGTCCACCAAAAACTTAAAAATAAATATTATCTCTCTCTTTAAAAAAAAAAGGAAGAGGTAAGTGGGAGTAAAAAGGATGGTGAGTATTTTTTAAATGAACATCCTTCCCCAAAAAGTTATGTACAAACTTAGTTAATAGGTAAAATGAAGTTTCATAGGAACACAGTGAGGAATAATTGAATAAAGACAGAAGTTGCAAGGTTTGATTATATTTGATTAGATTAGATCAGGCAACAAAGTGGATTAGACCCATCAAAATGATATAAAATCATAGTGATATTTACCTATTAACCTAATTCATGGCACGTCACTGTAACATATTTTGTTCTGTAACCTGAAGGACTTTTTGACTAAAATTATTACTTTTATCCTTGTAGAGAATTTTCTCTAAATTTCTTTCTCATTTTTTTTTACTTCTAGATATGGTAGATATCTATATCTGATTTAATTTATCTGATTTCATTGGGATCAGAGATTTTTTCATTATCTAAAAATTTTCTTTAAGAAATCATAAACATTATAGATGATTTCTTAAAAATGACTTTAGGTTTTATAAAAAAAATTAAAAATGGGAAAAGGAGTTGAATACATTTCTCCACATAATAACTTTTGATTTATTATTTATACAGAATAATGTGTGTAACCTAAAACTTACCATTTTAACTTTTTTCAGTGTACAACTAGTGGCATTAAGTATAATTCTACTGTTTTACAACCATTACCACAATCCACTTCCAGAATTTTTATGTTATCCCAAATGAGAAATCTATACCCATCAAACATTAACTCCTCATTCTCTCCTTTTCCCAGCTGCTGGTAAGCACCATTCTACACCATGTCTCTAGAATTTGCCTTTTCTAGATACCTCATGTGGTTGGAATTATACAATGTTTATTGCTTTGTGTCCAGTGTATTTCAATTACTATAATATTTTCAAATCATTCTGTAGCATGTATCAGATTTTTAATTGCATTTAAGGCTGAGTAATTTCATTATAACTATGTACCACATTTGTATATCCAGCCATATGTTGATAGACATTTGTAATATTTCTACCTTTCACCTATTGTTATTAGTGCTTTGTGAATGTAGGTGTACAAAATCTATTTTGTTTTTGCTTTCAACTCTTCAGTGCAACTGCATAGAAGTGGAATTCCTGAATTATATCACAGTTCTATGCTTAACTTGTTGAGGAGCTTAAAAAATGTTTCCCACAGTGGTTGTAGTCTTTTAAAATATATCCACATTGCATAGGCATCTCAGTTGTTCCATATTCTTCCCAATATTTGTTATTTTAATTTTTTTTTCTTTCCTTTTTAATTTTTAAATGAAATCCTAATGGATGTGAATTGATATCTTATAGTTTTGATTTGCATTTACCTATTAGTAATATGGAGCATCTTGTTGTTTATTGACCATTTGTATATATTCTTTGGAGAATGTATATTCAACTCCTTTTCCCATTTTTAAAATTTTTTCACTGTTGGGTTCCAGGAGTTCTTTACATATTTAAATATTAATCCCTTCTTCAGTATGTGATTTGCCAATATTCTCTTCCATAATGTGGACTGTATTTTCACATAAGGGAATATGTGAAATTCCATAAGGTTTTAATTTTGAGGATTTAACTTTATCTTTTTGCTTCTATCTTTAAACTAATTTTAAACTAAAATATACTAATAAATGTGATTCCTTTGGAGGAAGAGATGGGCTTTTTCATAGCATTTGCTTTGCTTGGAATTCTCTACGGACTCTCTAGCAAAATGCACATTCAATCTGATTTACACTTTCATGGTTTTTAAAGCCAAATAAAGCTGTTGTGAAGCAATCCAGAGACAGAATTCTAGATTTTAGTATTTTATTTTCTTGCCCCTACATAATCTTATACAAATTTTAGCATTTTATCTTTTCTGTATTTTTTTTTTTAGTCTTTGTAAAGCATTCACTTACTTTTCATGGTATTAAGAACTATTCTGTGTACATGATTCAGTATATCACAAGGTGCTTTGCAAAAGGTTTGTGATGATTAATCCCTCATTTCCTTCAATCTTAGAGTTATGATTAGTTTAATATAATGAAAATAAATTCTAGAAAGTGAAGTATAATTCATTTTTGAACAAAACAAATTCTAATTTTTGTTACTAGATTCAACAGACATAAAATTACACACTCACACACACACACACACACACACACACACGAAACAATCCTTAAGGAAAAAGGAATAATAATACAAAATCTGTAGAAGTTATCAATCAAAATGGGATATATAGAGAATTAATATGTAGAACTACTATATTTATAACTGATTCTCTGCATTTGTGACTAACATATCAAAGGAATGATAATTATGTATGTTAAATACCTTGATGGGCTGTTTGAATGAGAATCCTGCATATGAATATTTAAAATTTCACTGTGACAAATGCCCTTGAATCTTGTTTTAAAAGAATTTGAATTGATACTAATATAATCACAGGGGATAATATACATTTTAAAAGTTTCCATTTTTTCATTTTAAATTACAATAGAAAAGAATGGAAGATATTCTAAAACAATTTTAGCAAACTAAATAAATTATTTTTAACTTTTTAAAAATGATGTAAATGGTGCTGTATTTTCAAAAATTAATATTCAATTTCAACAGTACCTAGTTCAAATATTCCTATAAAATAAGTTATCTTTTAATAAAAGAAAATTCCATACCTATAAATTTCTTATATATGAATCTTCTTTTGATAGAAAGTAAAATCCAAAATGTTCTTTGAAGTTTATGTAGTATTTGGTGATAGATTTTCATCAATATGTATTATTGAAATCATTATCTGCTCCATTAATAAATGTTAAATTATAGAACACAGCATAACATCTCTAGAATTTCTGTTCTTTCAAACTTCTAATTTTTGTTTTGGACTTTCAATATGTTCTTAGCTGCCATAGAAAAAATATGTTCTATTTTTACATGTAAGTGTAAAGATTATTTTAAAAGGACCCAAAATCTCAGACAATAAACATGTTTTTGTCCTCCATGGGAATCAAACTTGATATTAGAAATCTTATAGAAACATTATGAGTGTTAATTGTGTAGTTCAAATATTTCAAGTTTTCTGCTTGTAATCATGAAACTCCCAAACAATGAATTGTTTATAATTAGCATTCATATTATTACGATAAAAGTAATAATTTCTAATATACTAGCCTTTATGTATTAACAATTTGTACCATGAAAATAATGATACTATTTCATTGAGCTCACATTTTTTTTTCATTTTTTACATTTATTTATTTTCTGGCATGAATTCCTTACTCCTTGGTAACTACATCAAATTACTTCCTTTCATTGCTTTTGAACATCAAAAGATGTTTTCACAAAAAATAAAAAATATAAATGCCAAACCACATGCATTGACCACTGACCCTTTTATTTTTTGAAGCAGCACATGAAATTGTTATAAAAAGTTCTTAACATTCTCAATTTCTATAGTAACCTCATTGCAGTAGAAGTCAATGGCCAGTATTAATCTGCGGACTACAATGTGAGTAGCACTGATGTACATAGTATTTAATATTTAATCTAACTACAGTAATAAGCACAACTGAGCTTCACTGATGAGAAAATAGACCACTATCAACTGGTCAGTATAGAAATGAATTCTAGATAGGGAAGAGGGGAGGGAGGGAAAAGGAGGAGTCAGGGTAATCGATTAGCAAGGATGGTGGAATGTGATGGACATCATTATCCAAATTACATGTATGAAGACACATGCATAAAGCAGGGTGTCAACCTACTTTATATACAAACAGAGATATGAAAAATTGTGGTAAATATATGTAATAAGAATTGTAATGCAAAAAAATACCAAAGTACATGTATAAAGACATGAATTGGCGTGAATATACTTTATATACAAAGATGAAAAATTGTGCTCTATATGTGTAATAAGAATTGTAATGCATTCTGCAGTTGTGTATTCTAAAAGAAATAAAATCAATTTTTTTAAAAAAAGAGAAGAAAGGAATTTAGAGCCACCACTTAATGGAAGGAGAGGAAAAGAACTCAGGTCCAGTTTTCATTCAGTAATGTACATAACCAGTGCCAGCTATGACATTATTCCTACATAAATATAAATAAACTTACCCTTGTAAAGAGTTACATTTCATAATAGAGTCAGGCTCGTAGTCTGGTGTCTAATCTAATTAAGTTCAGTCATGGATGGGGTTTCTCTGGTTCAGATCAACTATAGGAAGTAATCTGCCTTCTTCACACAAGATAAACATGATGTGGTAGGGAAAAATAGATCTTCTCATTCAGTAGATGTGCAGTGAAAGTCAGATTTCCACCCTGTTTCATAACAATTGTTAAATCCAGCAGGGCATTCTATCTGTGTCCTGCTCCTTAAGAGTAGTTCCCTAATATTGTTCTCCACACACCTTTACCCCATCCTCTTTGGTCTTGGTTTTACCTCTGAGTTTTCTTCCTTTTCCATGAGAAATCACTCAAGTTTGCACTTGAGAAGCTTTCTCAGTTTGCTTCCTATTTGTAGAAAGTAAATACTTTAATGTATACTTTATCTATCTATCTATCTATCTATCTATCTATCATCTATCTATTTATCTATCTATACACACACACGTGTATGTGTGTGTATGTTCTTTTAAAAATAGGAAGTAATTTGATATAGGAGTAAGGAATTCATGGAGGATATAAATCAATGTAAAAAATAAAAAAAATGTGAGCTGAACAAAACAGTAAAATTATTTTCATGGTAAAAATTGTTAATATGTAAAGGCTAACATGTTATATTTGAAATGATTGTTATATCTGCTACACATTATTCCAAATGTTTGTAGCTTTAAATGACAACTATTTATTCTCTCAGAGTGTTTGTGGCTTGGGATTTGGAGTGGTTTTGCTTTAGGATCTTTCATATGATTGATGCTAGGATATCAACAGAAGCCATTGTCATCTGAAGTCTTAAATAGTGCTGAAGAATCTGCTTCTCTGGTAGCTTACACCCAGGACTATTGCTAGATATAGTTCATCACTGGATGCTAAGTTTCATTTCCCTAACACATGTGCCTCTTCACGAATGTCCTCCTGAAATGGCAGCTAATTTTCCCCAGAGGAAGGAATCAAAGAAAATAAGCAGGTAGTCCTGGTGCTTTTTTATCCTTCATTGTTTATTGTAATAGTAGTAACAGTAATAATAATAATAATAATAATAATAATAATAATAATAATAATAATAATTTGTGGACTTAGAGTAATACTACTAAAGGGGTCCTGTAGCCTTTTTAATTTTTTTTTTTTTTACATACCAGGGATTGAACCCAAGGGTACTTAACCATTCAGCCACATCACCAGTCCTTTTTATGTTTTACTTTTAGAAATGTCTTACTAAGTTGCCTAGGGTGATAGGGTCTTACTAAGTTGCCTAGGGTCTGACTGAATTGCTGAGGCTGGCTTTGAATTTGTGATCCTCCTGCATTAGCCTCCTGAGACACTGGGATTACAAACATATATCACCATGCCTGGCCTCTTGTAGGCTTTTATTTGAACAGTCTTAGGTTGATTAGAAACAAATTCATTTAAAACTTTGTGGGATTCCTGTGAATCTAATTGGAGTTTATGCTATGTATAAGAACCACATTCATATATTTTTAACACAGACCTCTCTGATTTGGGTGACATGTAAGGCACATGGTATTATATCCTTTTGATTTTTAGAGATCATCTAGCTATCACTACTAAACTTTCAAAACTATCTAAAAAGTCATATAGTCAAAGTCTTGATTTGTGCTTTACTTTCAACTAATTGCTTGCTTGAGAGTTCTTTTTCTTTCTTTTTTTGTTTTCCTGAAGAGATTAAGGATGAGGATCATACTACTATTTTTCTACTATAGCAACTCCTGGGCGATTGTATACACAAACCAAAAATTTCTTTGACTCATTGAACTTTTCCATTACATTATTTTCAGTGTTCCTTGACATGCAATGGAATTTTGTCCTAATGAACCTATTTTAAGTTGAAAATATCTTAGGCTGAAAGTGCACTTCAGCATCTAACATACCAAACATCACAGCTTAGCAACACAGTATGAGAGGGTAAGGGTTTGCCCTTTTTGCATAGCCAGCTGGGAGCTATGGCTTGCTGTCTGACCAGCGGTGCAAGAGAGCACTTTGCCACACATTGCTAGCCTGAGAAAACATCAAAACACAATATACAAAAAGCACCATTTCTACTGAATGATTATCCCTTTCACCTCACGTAAACTTGAAAAACTGAAAATAGAACCATCATAAGTTCAAAACCATCTGTACATTCATATAAAGGAAAATCAATTGAGAATTTCAATAGTGTACCTGGGAATCTCCTTATTTAATTCTATAAGTCTACTTGCTATCCTCAACATTATGTTGAATGATAGTTTTTCTGTTTTCCTTCTTCAAAATGTGGTTTCTATTAAAAGGATGAAAAAAAAATCTCTCCTCTGGAGGTTCAATATTTCAGATTAAGAAATTAACTGGAAGTAGTCAGACTGACAGAAAAAAAAAACATGCAAATTTATTAATGTGCAAACACACAGAGGTCATACAAAACTCAAAGAAGTACCAGATGGTTGAAGCTTAAGTAGCATTTTGACCTACAGTAAGTAAGGATTCGGGTTTGCTAGCAGAAGGTGGCAACGGGAAGGAATAGAAACCTGATTCCTCTAGAAGGAGATACAAATCTTGGGAGGGTGAGGGGAGAAAATGCATAGTGCACAGACTGTTGTGCTATGCAAGCAATCTCAGGTAACAGCCTTTAGAAAAATAGATGGTTGCTTGTGGAAACCACCTTGCTTGTCCTTTGGTCTCCTTTTGCTATGGAGTTAATCTTTTCTGTTTAATGAGATATCACAGAGGGAATCCATGATGATCATATTCCTACTGTGGAATTTCCCTTAGGTAAGTGAACTTCAGAGAAAGTCTTTCCTTGCATTTACCTATTTTTTAAACTCCTTTAGTGTGAAATAATCTGCAGACTACAGAGACATATTGGAACATCATTTTCTGAGCTTCACCACTATCTTCTAATCTGTCCAGTCTCTAAGACCTGTTTCCGGAGTAAATGGCTAATGTTTTCACTTTTTATTACATAGTACCTACTCCCACATATCAACATATATTTCTGTTTCAAACAAAGACAGGATTGACAAGTGTGTGAGTATTAAAGTGTGGAAATGATAAAGGCTTCACTCTATTTTTTTCTTTTTTTCTGTTTTGTTACTGGAGATTGAATTCAGGTACATCTCCAGACCCCATTTTATTCTTTGTTTTGAGATAGGGTCTTTCTAAGTTGCTGAAGGTCTTGCTAAATTGTTGAGGCTGGCCTTGAATCTGTGATTATCCTGCGTCAGCTTCCTGAGTCACTAGAATTACGGGCATGTGCCAACCTGCATGGCTTCTCTTTTGCTTTTAATAATCTGGTAGCAAAACTTTTGAGTCCTTACTCACCAGGTTTAATTCCTTCAATAAATCCCATATTCTATGACAGTTATTATGACTCTGCTCCCTTTATCTAATATTAATTTATATAGCACAATTTGAAATGGATGAAAAGGCATTATAGAAATGTTATTTTAATTTTTCTTTTTATCAAAAAGTCTTCAGTCAAGTGCCCATGAATAGCAGATATAAACAGCATTGTTTTCCTCTCAGAGGAAAAAGAATAAGGAAACTACTTTATTGATATATTTTCAGTTGCTTTTAGAAATATAATAATTAAATGGAAGCTGATTTTTAGAAGGAACCAAATAACTTTCATTTTTCTTTAGTAACAGAAGAAATTACATTTGTCACCAAGACTCTTAGAAAACTAGAAATTTTTGTTTAGCAAAATATTTAGAAAACGTGTAAGTTTAAAAATGAAACATTGAGGTCCTGGGTTGGCTTGAAAGGAAATATCTAATGGATGCTGTAGAAGAAAGAAATGGGAGTTTGGGGTGTTTTTGGCAGAACTGCAGGTCAGACAGGACAGGAAAGAAAGAAGAATGCAGAGGTCAGAGAAAAATGAGTAATGTGGAATATTTGCAAAGTACATTTGTGTGAAAATGTGTTTAATAATGAAGTTGTTAGCTTCCCCATGAAAGAAAACTCTTCCGTCATGTCAAAGTTTCATTATATTGAGTGTAGAAATAGTTTGTGTGCAATTCCATCCCACACCAGAATCTTTGACAAGCTACAAATAGAGGGTCCAATGTGAGTTGGAGAGTACTGTTGGTTAGGGTACTGTAGAGGAGGCCCTGAAGCCAAGATAACCATGGGAGGTTGTTACTGGGAATATACAGAAGGGAGTGTGAGGAAGAGAAGATCTGAGGATTTTAATGGGTCACAACTACACTTCACTACAAGCATGGCATATTAAACATAAGATACTTGATAATGTTTGCTGAATAAATTGATGAGTTAAAAATGTCAATCTTTATATGATTTAATGCACTCAACAAAATTACTTTGCAATTGTCAAACACATTAATATTAATTCTCCATCGATTGTCTTTTATACCATATTATGTTAAATTATTAATTTACACTTTCTGTATGACATTTTTTTTTTCTCAGTATAGAGCTTGGCTTTGTTTGAACAACTTATTCCCTCTTATATAATGTGGAACTGATTTAGTGAAAAATCATTGAGCTATCAGCTTTGTAATGTGTCCTACTCTGAGACATTAAGCCATCCTTCTCCTTCAGTTAAATGTACATGAGAAAATATTATTCTTAGCATCAATACAGTGTCTGAGGAATTATAGTCAGAAATTAACTCATTATTTATCTTAAGAGATTGTGATTTTGAGATTAATCATGACATTTTTCTTCTCATCTGAAACTAGCTTATCAGTATATCCCTATGATCTTGGAAAGATGAAGGTTTTTTTTTCATTATAATGAAGAAAAAGGATTCTCAGGTTGATATAATACCATCCTGTGGAGACAAGGGTTATACCCCTGTTTCCAGTTTTGAATCTCAAAGGTTCTACTGTAGTAGTTTCCTATTACTTTTCAACACATGGTCACTTTCTGTGGCTTAGCCTTTGTTTAAAGCTTACATGTATTCTGAATATTTTATCCTTATGTCCCCAAATTAGTAAATTTAAAATAGTTATCCTCAAAGCCAACTCAACACTCAGTTGAATTAAATGTTTATTTCATGCCAACATCGAAAGAACTGATTCTATTGACATAAAGATTGGGGAGGAAAAAGAAAATTATGACAACATTTATTGGTAGGTTTTATATAGTTTATGCCATTAATTAGTTAGGGCCATTACAAAAAAATGTAGTTGCTTATTCTAAGTTAAAATAAGAACTTAACAATTAATTTCTTTTTAGGTTTTAAGGAGTAGTTGGAACTGGGAATATGTATATTTAAGTTAAAAAAGTTGTAATATAGAAAGAAATGCTCATTACCTTCATAAAAATAGTAATTCTCACTCATTTAGTAAGGAAGCTTAAAAAATGGGAAGTAAGGACTCCCATTGGGAAATCAATTCAAGCAAACATTAATTCACACCTGCTAACTGAAGTGGATTGGCCTGGAGACAGCACCAGGTATGCTTTCATTTGTTACTTGAAGTAATTGAAATAGATTGTTTTGTGTCCTTAAGCAACTTGAGGTTAAATTGACCCACTGAAAATAACTTCATTTTCTTTTCTTTTCTTTCTTTTTTTTTTTTAGTTTTCCTCTTCATTTTGTAAAGTTTGTACATTTTCAATAATAGTTTTTTTTTAAATATGAGAACTGAATGGTTGCTTATAGTATTTTGGAGCTATTTTGTAAAAAAAAAAAGAGAGAGTAACAAAACTGTGTCAGCATGAGCATTTGTCTCTAGGGAACTGTTTTACTGTTAATTTAAAACACTGAAAGATATTTGGTAATGTTTGTTCATTGGAGATGGAATAAAAGGGGGCATGGCAATGGAACAGGAAAAGAGTAAGGGGTTTATAGAAAGATCTAGAATAAAGTAAAAGTGGTAAGCAAAAAACAAAAATATGCGATGATTAATATACTGATTAAATTGCTATTTTTTCTCATATATATGGGTAGATGAGTGTTCACATAATTTTGGTCAAAAATACTTTGGAACCTAGATTGTTCAATTAAACTGGCTATGTTTATAAGGGCAGATGATTGTGAAAACTAAGAAACAAAACTATCATAGCTCAGTTGTTACAAATGAATTTTATGTCTCTTATGTGTATGACATGAGTATATGTATGGTATATATAATACATAGTTGGTAAATATAATACTATCATATGTAGGATACATATAAAATTGCATATATAAGTTGTTATAACTGAGATTAACTATTTGTCTCAAATTTTAAATGTTTTATTGAAATGAAATTCACAAATATATTTAAAGAACAATCTGGCAAGTACTGACAAACATAAACACATGTAATCATTACTATTATCAAAATATGAAACATTTCCAAGCCTATAAGCTTCCCTTGAGCCCATTTACCCTCTATACCCACTACCCACTTCCCACATAACAATTGGTATTCTTTCTATAAGTATAGAATAAAATTGCCTTTTATAGAGTTTCAAAGAAAAAGAATCATACAATACATGGTCTTTCTGCCTGGCTTATTTTGCTCAAATAATATTTTTGATCCCTATTAATTTCTATTTTTAGGAGTCCATGTCATGGACACTCTATAATTTTCCATTCACCTGCTATTGAATATTGTTTTGTTTTTCTGGTTTTTGTATGAGTAAAGTTTCTGCAGACACCCATATACAAGTCTTTGTGTGCATATGCTCCTCTTGCCTTTTAGGCAACTACCTAGGAGATGGGTTATTTGATTGTAGAATCAGCATATGTTTACCTTTTTTATAAACTAGAAAATATATTTTTTCCAAATTGGTTATGCAATTTTATATTTTCAGCAAATGTCTGAGAGTTTTGGTTGTTCTGCATCTTCATAATCATTTAGTATTGTCAGTCTTTGTTATTTCAACCATTAAACATTTTGATTTAAATTTGTATTTCTCGAAAGAGTAATAATGTTAAAAGTCTTTGTGCTCATTGGTCTTAGTTTATTTTCCTTTTAAAAATCTTCAGATATTTGTCCGTAACTTAGTTGGAGTCTTTCTCATCATCCAAATGATACATAGAAGGAACTCTTTCAGTACATTTTCATTTCATTAAAGAACTATTCTTGTGATCAAGTCTCTGTCACCTATTTTTTTTCTAATTGTTTCCTATTTTTCATGTGCTATATCAACAATCTTCACTTATCCCAAAATTAAAATAATGCTTCCTATGTTTATGCTAAAAATTTTATAGTTTAACTTATACATTAGGTCTGGGATGCATTTCAGTCTAGTTGTTTTCTAATATTGCCTCATGCCATTTATAAGATAATTTTTCTTCCTGTGACTGTTCTGTCAGTGTAGCACCATTTGTTGGAAAACCCTTCACTCACTATTGGATTATTTTCATATATTATTAGAAATCAAATGACCCTATATGTGTGATTAATATTGCTTTACAATAATCTATTTTGCTCTTCTTTTACTAATACCATAGTTTTAATTAGAAAATTATAAAATTTATTAGTGTATTTTCTCTTATTCTCCATTAGTCAAAATTATGTGACGAGGCTAGGTTGTTGGCATGAGTTGGATTACCAGTTTTTATAAAATGGAAGCTGATATTTCAATTCAGATTGAGTTCAATCTATAGATGAACACACAGAGAAATGGCTTGTTAATCAATGAAGTTTCTAGACCATGAATATGGTATATTTTCCAATTTACTTATCTTTAATCATTTCTTTATATTTTATAGTTATTTTTAATTGTATGTCTTGAAGTTTGTTAAACACGTTTTGTTAAGTGATCACCTAGTAAGCTGTTCATGTGTGTTTTATCCTTTAGTAAGTTAGTATTCTGAAGTATGTTGATTTTTGAATGTTAATGGAGCTTGTACTACTTGAATAGACACCTTATGTTCATGGTGCATTATCCTTTTAATATAATCTTGGATTTGATTTGCCACAATTTTTTAAAGCATTCTTGTGTTCTTGTTCATTGTTGAGTGGAAGATATTTATCTGAAGTTTTATTTTTTTGTAATGTCTTTGTTTTGTATTGGTATGAGTAATACCTAAAAATTAATTTGCAAAGTGTTTTTTAAATAAGTACAAATATCTATAAGTATTTAAATTTTCTGTAAAGCAAAGGTGAGCTTTCTGGATCAGTACCAAACTGTTACCACAAGTAATTGGGACTGCATATACAGAGAGGAAATATTTGTACTATAAGAGAATTATTCAGAAACTATGAATCTGGGAGTTTTTAATAGAGTATACAGAACCTAGTTGCCCTTTGTGTCTCTTAAAAAACAGAGAAACGTAATCTTTTTGATGTAAACAAGTATTAAATTGGAAATGAATAAGGAGGCCCTGAGTTTATAACTCTTTGGAATATGAATGATTTGTTTGGGGCCTCTTTGTCCTCAAAATGTCAAATCCATCATATGGGGTCTAATATTAAAATGGGAAGAGTTCATGTTTCTTGGAGACATAGGTGATATTCTCTTTCTTTATAACTTGTCAATTTCCATTGCTTGGGAGACTAGGATCCTTCACTAAGAAATAGTAGGAAGACTGGCTTCCACATTTCCCTTGCTCTGTTGTATAAGATAGGATTATTATTAAATAGGGTTTGTATTACTTTTCCCTGAATATTGGGCACAATTCACCAGTGAAGCCATGAGGGCCTGATGCTTTCATTTACCTTCAGGTTATCATATATGTGATGTCTTTTCTTTTGCCTAATTGAAAGATAATTTACATGAGGTAGTTTTTCTATATAATTATACAATTTTAAAGTGAGTACATTTACATAGTGTATAAAAATACCATGATCTGATATTCTAATTCACTGTGCATAATCTGATTTCTTAAATTCATTCATTTGATTTGCTAACGTTTTAAAATGTATTATTGTGTTCATGTTCATTGTTAAATGAAGGATATTTATCTGTAATTCTTCTGTAATGTCTTTTGTTTATGTTGGTATCATTTCATCATTCCTCAGAGAAACCTTGTGCCCTTCAATAATCATTCCCCATTCCTCCTCTCTGTGTCTACCTCCAGGTCTAGGAAATTGTTAGTCTCTTTCTTTATATAGATTGGTCTACTTTGGAAACATTTGATAATATATGGTATTTAGTCTCTGCTTTTACTTTGCATAATGTTTTTGAAGTTCATTGATGTTGAGCCTGTATCAGGATATGGAATATTATTCCATTGTAGATCACATTTTGTTTATCAATTTATTTCGTGATCATTGGATTGCATCAAACTTTTAGCTATTATGAATAATGTTGCTATTATACTCATGAAAAAATTGTTGTGTTGAACATGTTTTCATTTCTGCATACATGAAATTGTTGTTATAACATATGGTAATTTTATGTTTCACCTTTTGTGGAACTACCAGACGGTTTTCCAAAGTGGTAACAATGATAGGTAGCAGAGAGACACGAGTGTGGAAACATGATGTGAATGAGATAATTCTATGAACTGAGTCTACTGTGCCAACTCTCATTTAAAAGAATGGTTATTCTTTTAAAAACCAATTTACCTGACTGAGACCACCCTGGTCCTGTGATGGCTTAAGTGTTTGTGTTACTCAGCAAACACCCTGTTATCTGCAGAAGAAATACAGACCCAAAGACTCCTCTGCAGATAAGAAGAATACAAGTCATTTTGAAGTGGAGGATTTGTGACCTTTACATAAACCAGATTCCAGGACTCAGGGAAACAGGATATTTAGACACAAATCCCTAATCATAAAATCTGTAACAATATATTCCAATTAGAACCTGTCAGCTCCAGTCAAGGTTTCCCAGAGTCACCTTGGATCTTTTTTTTGGGGGGGCGGTGGGTATTGGGGAGTGAATCTCCAGATACTTAACCACTAAGCCACATCCCAAACCCCTTTTTTTTTTGTATTTTATTTGAGACAGGGTCTCACTGAGTTACCTAGGGCCTCACTAAGTTGCTGAGGTTGGCTTTGAACTTGCAATCCTCCTGACTCAGTCTCCTGAGCCACTGAAATTACAGGAGTGCTCCAGGACACCTAGCTCACCTTGGATCTTTAGCAAGTCATTATAATAGTAAAATGTTTTGTCCATGGCATAGGCAATGCATAAGGTTTACTCAGAAGATTGTTGCATCCTGATTTCAGTCAAGAGTTGAAAGGTAGACCTGGACTTAACTCTACAAACTCCCCTGGGATCCCCATTAAACTGGAGGATAAGAGGGATGCACCCTCCCTTTCCTTTCTGAGAAGACTCCTTCTCTTTTTTCTCCCTGGAAAGTCTCCCCCCCGTTTTTTTCTGTTTTCCTATCCTTTATAATAAACTAATGCCTGCTACTAAGAGCAAATTGCTTTAAATTCTTTAGTCAAGATTTGCATTTCTTTTTTTTTAATTAGACAATATGATTGATGTATGTACATTCCATGTACGTATTATATGTCAAAATGCATTCTACTGTCATGTGTGACTAAAAAATAAATAAATAAAAATTAAAAAAAAAAAAAAAGATTTCCAGACACGGTGGACACAGACCCTACGAGCCTGTAGGCTCTGTGGGCAGATCTCACTCTGTAATGACATCATTTTATATTCCAACTAGCAGTGGATAAGGGCTCTTTCCCCTGCCCCCGCCCACATCTTCACCAACTCATTATTAACTCCTTTGTTGTATCCACCCCAGTAATTGTGAAGTAATTAGACATTGTGACTTCGTTTTGCATTTCTGTTAGTGTAAAGGCAAACTTCATCTGTGTTGAGCAATTTTTCATGTGCAATCAGCCATTCTATTCAAATTCCCTGCCCATTTTAAGTTGGGTTGTTTATAAAATTATTCAGTTATAAGAATACCTTATATATTCTGTTTATAAATCCCTTCCTAGATGTAGAATTTGAAATTTCTTTCAGTCTATGAGGTTATCTCTGTACTTTCTTGATAGTATCTTTTAAGGACAAACAAACATTTTCTTTTTCTTTTTTTTTTATTGGTTGTTCAAAACATTACAAAGCTCTTGACATATCATATTTCATACATAAGCTTCGAGTGAGTTATGAACTCCCATTTTTACTCCAAACACAGATTGCAAAATCATATCAGATACACATCCACATTTTTACATAATGCCATACTAGTAACTGTTGTATTCTGCTACCTTTCCTATCCTATACTATCCCCCCTCCCCTCCCCTCCCATCTTCTCTATCTACCCCATCTACTGTAATTTATTTCTCTCCTTGTTTATTTTCCCATAAGGACAAACATTTTCAAAGTCTGATGTATTCTAATATAGCAATCTTTTTATGCTTTTTGTGTTGTATACAAGAAATTATGTCCTACTCAGGGTCGAAGAAATTTACTCCTGTGTTTTCTTTCAAGAATCTTAAAGTTAATGTTAGGCCTATGATTCAATTTAACTTAATTTTTGTGTACATGTAAGGTCAAAATCCAGATTCATTCTTTTGTATATGAACATGTAGTTTTTCTCAGTATTATTTGTTGATATATATTTCTTCTTGAGTAGGGTTTGGTAATTTTTATTATTCAAGAAATGTGTCCATTTCACTTTAATTGTCAAATTTATTGGTGTAAAATACTCATAGCCTTTTATCACTTCAAATCATTTAATTGGTCATTCTGATCCTTTTTTAAATCCTGACATTAATAGTTCATTTTATATCCTTTTCCTTAATCGCTCCTAACTAGATTTGTTGAAACAAACAAACAAACTCTTAATGATAAAAAAAAAAAAACTTCATGATCTAATTTTCTCTCTCTCTTTTTTTTTGTTTTGTTTTTTGTACTTCATAGCTTCTGTTACTAGGGGATGATTATGTTGGTTTTTTTCTTTGTATAGATTTTTTTTTTTTTTTTTTGGTACTGGGATTTGAACTCAGTGGCACTCGACCACTGAGCCACATCCTCAGCCCTATTTTTGTATTTTATTTTGATACAGGGTCTGACTAAGTTGCTTAGAGGCTCACTGTTGCTGAGGCTGGCTTTGAACTCAAGATCTTCCTGTCTCAGCCTCCCCAGAGGCTTTGATTATAAGCGTGCACACCTTGCCCAGGGC
The DNA here is from genome assembly GCF_964194105.1 of Spermophilus citellus. NCBI lineage: Eukaryota > Metazoa > Chordata > Mammalia > Rodentia > Sciuridae > Spermophilus > Spermophilus citellus. Next base: position 165,605,646 of record NC_138183.1, on the reverse strand, counting down.
ATAACTTCTTAACCAAGATATTTAGACTATCTATTTTGGAACTTTTTAATTTCGAATAAATTTTAGCTATAAATTTCCCTCCAACTATTGCTTTAGCTGCATAACACAATTTTTTATTCTATGCAAAATAATTTTGCATGTTTTGGGGATGCAGCATGACATTATAATACATATATTTAATGTATACTGAGGAAATCAGAGTGGTTATCATATCTATTACCTCAAATATTTATCACTTCTTTGTAGTAAGGATAGTAAAAATCTGTTCTTCTGGTTATTTTATAAAATACAATGAATGATTGTTAACTATAGTCACACTACTGTGCTATGGAGAAATTGAACTTATTCCACCTATCTAACTATAGCACAGATTTTGGTACATTATGATTTCATTTTGAATTGGGTTAAAATGTTCATTGTATATTCTTATTTAATTTAGTGATTATGTTTTAGTTTATATTTATTATCCAATTGTTTGAGATTTTTCAGGTACTTTTCTCTATTTAATTCTATTGTAGTCATAGAATTTATTCTATCTGATTTCAATCTTTTAAAATTTATCTGAATATAAACTACAATATACATAAAATCTAATTATCTGAGTTCTTTGTTCAGGAATACTTGATGATAAAATGTACTCTTCTATTCATTTGTGGAGTGCTTTATAAATATCAATTTGGTTAAATTGGTGGATTAAATTGTTTCCTTAATATGTTGATTTCCTTGTACTTGTGGGTTCCAGGATTTTTTATTCCTCACTTTATATCCATCCTCCTTTCTCAACTATCAGACCTGTTAATATCAAGTTTTAATATCATACCCAAAGATAATGGCCTGACAGAGACTGCTTATGCAACTCCAACAATTATGTAAAATTTCATCTTGTTTTAGCTTGTCTCGTTAAACCCTAACTTATACAACTTTTTTTTTTCATTTTGTTTCATATCCTGATTTCTGTGGTTATTTGTTTTATTGTACCAGATATGTTTAGGAAATTAAATAATTCGAGATCCAGGATGGATTTTCTTCTACATGGTACACAGGGGACATGAACATTTCAGGATCAATGTAATTAAATTCTAGAATTTAAATAATTCAATGCCAAACTTCAGTTCCTCACAAAGATTTGTTAAGAGGAAAGTTTTTGTGCATTAAAATTTTAAAGAGTACATTTGACAGACAGCAATTCATAGGGTGGGCAACTTTGGAATGAAAACAATTTGAAACTCTGCTACAGGGACACAGTAAGCAAAGAAAGGCAAAGAGAAGAAAATACTTAATTGATCAAAATACAACAGTAACCTTTATTTAAAAAAAAAACTTTGAACAATTAAATTTGGCAGAGTTTATTTGTACAAGAATAGTTCAAAACCAGAAGAGGTTCAGAGAGCTCTGCTTCAGCAATATGAGCAGGCAGCTTTTATAGGCTGAAACAGAAGCAAAGTTTTAAAAATATTTGATTTGCTACAGCTTGGCATTTGCTTTGTGTATAGTACCATGGAAAGTCACTACCCAAAGGATTAAATACTAGTTGGCTAAGTTTGATTGGTTAAGCCCAAGTTTGTTTCTTTACTGTTTACATTGAATTGCATATATATATCTTGCCTAGGACCAAGGAACTAGAGCTATCTTAATGGCCTCCAATTAATTATTTAAGCACATTATTTAGTTAATTCCACTGTAAAGTTCCAGGTTGGCAGTTTCTGACTGGTTAAGTTTCAGTTTGTTTTCCTGGATTATGACCACTTATGCTGAGCTGTCTTTCCATTTGTTTATGTAGGAACCCACAGTGCTGGAGCGGCCTTGTCTCGTAGCCTCCCGATTATTTAACAGGCTGTTTCCATCTTGTCCTTACTCTGTAGGTGCAGGCTTTCTGATTTTTGACCAGAAGTGTTCACCAATACTCATGACACTTCATAGGCCCTGGAATCTGATTCTTGTCCCCAGCTCTTCAAGGCTGTCATCTCTCAGAATCCCAGCCAGCGTCTCTGGAAAAGGCAAAACTGATTTACCCCTGGGCCTCTTTTCTTCCCCACATACAAACATTAATTATGCACTCTCTTATTGGTACTTTGATGCCCGCCTACAGTTCAATTTTTAATTATTTTCCTTTTTAACTAATTGCTTTCAGTCTGAAGTTAGTACAAACTATCTAGCAATTTTAATTGGAAACACAAGTGCCTTCTACTTGAATTCACAACATTTTGTGTTATCTAAGTCTTTCTATTTTTTATTTTTAGTTGTAGATGGACACAAAATCTTCATTTTATTTATTCATTTATTCTTTTATTTATTTATTTATTTATTTTATGTGGTGCTGAGATCGAACCCAGTACCTCACATATGCGATGCAAGTGCTCTATCACTGAGCCACAATCCCAGCCCTAGATCTTTCTAATTGGTCTTCTATTCCTTTTTTCCCCCATCTAAGTACAAGCCAATTAGCAATAATGTAAGCTCTAAGCTCAGATTCCCTGTGTTTTTATTTTCTTTTGTTGCAATACACTATTATGTGACTTTGCTCAAGATACTCTTTGCTTCATTTTATTCATGAGATTGTTGTGAGGATTAAGTAAATTAATACAATTAAGCCCTAGAATATTACCTAGAACATTTGAGTGCATGATGTTCATTAGATATTATTACTTGTTACAAAGTAATTCCAGCCAAACGTAAAGTCAAATCAATAGGTGAGTCAATGTAGTGGGTAAGGAAACTTGTTTTAGTTTCATTATTTGAGATAGCTGAAAGAAATTAATATTTCAGGTTACACTAATACATTTGTTTCTATTTGCTCTACCCATAATTTCCAGATGCTAATGGTACACATTCTTTTAATTTCCCTATGGAACTGAATGAATTACAAATGAGTTTTTTATTCATTCCAACTAAATATGTTCCCATGACTCATGTTTTAGTCAGCTTTTTCGTTGCTGCAACCAAAAGGCCTGACAAGAACAGTTTCAGGAGGAAAAGTTTATTTAGGGGTTCATAGTTTCAGATGTCTTAGTTCATAGATGGTGAACTCTTGCTGTGGGCTCAAGGTGAGGCAGAGGGTAGTGAAAATATGTGGAGGAGGAAGGCAGCTCAGGACATGCCATCAGAAGCAGAGAGACAGTCAGAGAGACAGACAGACACATACTACTCATCAGGTATAAAACATATGCCCCCAAGGAATACCCCCAGAGACCTATCTCCTCCAGTCACATACTACTTGCCTACAGTTACCACCTAGTTAATCCATTCAACTATATTGATATCCTGTAAGTTAAGGTTCTCAAAACCCAAAAATTTCACCTCTAAACTTTCCTTGTGGATACCCCATACCTAAACGATTACAGCTCATAATGCCTTGGTTGCAGGTGTTTGTATGTCTCTGACACCATTTGTCTTTAACCTCCGTGAAACTGACTACCTATTTGTTCCTGCTTTCTAAGTTTTCAAACTATCAGGGAAAATGACTAACAAATCAATAACTTGTCTTTCCATTTTTCTACATACACACTCAATATTTCTGATTTGAGCTAAGACTTGTCACTCCTGTTTGTAATGAGGAAAAATCTGTACTTTCTTGTACCAACAATTGCACATATAAGAATCATAAGTGGTTATATCAGAAAATGGAAATTTTAGGACATGTTTCAAACTGTGGCATAATGGGTCAGAATAAACAGAAAAGAATTTAATATAACTTTCTTTCACCTTTTTCTAATATACTGCATAAACCAGTACAATGGAAATATAGTCATGTTGCATAAAAGTTCTCAGTTGCTAGTATATTTAAGGGACTGAATTTTCATAATGATTTTATATCAAACTCCTTTCAAGTCAACAGAAGTTTTTACTGAGCAAGAGCTCATTGAAAACTTCGAAATATCTTTCAAACAATAAACATTTACCAAAAAGTCTAGCATGATTTCTACATGGATTTTCAGGTTATCTGCTTGCATTCACACACACACACACACACACACACACACACAAAAGTTTATTTCAAATTCTGTATACAACATATCTCTTAAGAAATGCTAGCCTGAATGATTATGGATGAAAAATGCTTTTGTAGTCATATCAAAGAGTAAAGATATATCTGAAATTACAAATAAATGAATTCTCTAACATTTTCTGCAGGTTATACCCTCTACAAAACATTTCTTTTTATAGTGACCTGGGTTTGCTCAATCATGCATGTGCAATAGCAATGTTGAAAAATGTCAGTTAGAATAATAGGTATTATTCAGGTAATTTCATCTATATAAATTTTAAAATGAAGAGAATTTTTTTCCCTGAAATTGGCATTCATTCAATATCACCAGTGAAGAAACTCCATTTTTCCCCCTAGAATCTTTGTTTTTGTTGTAAAAGTTCTTAGTAATGGGAGTGACAATCAATGGCTACTTGTTTTGCATCTGAAGTGTTTGACAATTTATTGTACCAGTGTTCTTTTAGTTAAATGTGACAGACAAACAACTAGGGTGAAGGGACGGTATTATATTTTGTTTTGTTTATTCACTCATTCACCAATGTTATAGGAAAATCATATCTGTAGTTGTGCCAAGGAGGAGCTTGAATTTCTTATCCTCTGCTCTTTCTTGAGACAGTGACGTGCAGGTATAGCAAGTTTGAGGTCCACCTCATTTTGCTTTATCTCTAAAGACACTGAAGGAAAGTCGCTTTCCTTGATTTTGCAATTTTAAAAATCTAAGGGAAAGGCTACTTAACCCAGCTTGCACTGCAGCCTACCCTTGTGGGGAGGAGCAGGGTATCCTCCTCTCCTGCCAGCCCATCCTGGGAAGAACATGATTCTATTGTCATCATTTAATACTTATCTCCATAGTGCATAAGGAGCTCTCTACCTCTTCATTTAATTCAATTAACTGTATTAAATGTTCATGCTTTTCTTTTTATTATCTCTAATATACCTTTACACCTCATCTTCAGAGTTTAAAAAATATGTGTACAAGAGCCCTGTATGTGTTTGACCACTTAGCTTTTCAAATGATGACTTGGAGATATGTCTTTATTAACATATCAAAAACTAGGGGAAATGCCAAGGTAAGGCTGTAGGGGAGAACTTGCATCTCCCTTCTTAAGCTCTGGGTGGGAGGTTGGCAGTCTGTGGAATGTCTGTGATTTCCACTTTGACAGGAACTATTCAGATTTCACTTGTTGCTTAAAGCAGTGTGTTTAAACTTTCTAGGTCATAAATATCAACTAGAAAGTTGGCTAAAAATATAGGTTCTCTGATCCTACCTTAGATCTACCTGGAAGAGAATCTGAATACTTATAACAGACAAGTCTACATAACATTGTGGAAGAAATAAAGGATATTTAGTGAGCTAAATTGATTAATTTGCCATTTTCTCCTTTAATAGGGGAATTTCACTTATTGGTATAAGCAGAACAGTGAGGGATTGAAGTTGACTAAATGATTTGCTTTCTGGTTGTTTAGCTACATATTTGTTTTCTTACTTAAAACATTTTAATGACAATTAACATTATTTTTAGTTTTAAAATTTTTCATGAGTAGCCTTGTTAATAAAAAAATATTATATTCTCATATTTTCACAGAGCTGTTCTTTAAATCTACTAAAAGAATTCTAGTAAATACTATAAGGTAGGTTTTGTTTATACATTTCTTTACTTACAATGACTTCATTTGATCTTTCTCAAAACTCTGAGATTATTAGTGTCAGTAACTTCTGATTTTAAGAGATGACAGCTATCAAATTTCAAAAAGACGACATCATTGCTTAGAGTGACTGCAGATCAGGGCCAGCACAGAGATTCCTCACCAAATTTCTTCACTCTCTTTTTGCAGTCCCAACAGCAATGTGTGAGTGTACCTTTCTCCCCACATCCTCCCCAACACCTATTATTGCTTGTATTCTTCATAGCTGCCATTCTGACACTGGGATTGGATGAAATCTTAGAGTAGCTTTTATTTGCATTTCTCTAATTACTAAAGATGTTGAAGACTTTTTAATATATTAGTTGATTACATGTATGTCTTCTTCTGAGAAGTGTCTGCTCAGTTCCTTAGCCCATTTATTGATTGTTTTTTTTTTTTATTTTTTGGTATTTTTTGAGTTCTTTATATATCCTAGAGATTAGTGTTCTATCTGATGTGTGTGTGTGTGTGTGTGTGTGTGTGTGTGTGTGTGTGTGAGTCTTGTTAAGGAAGTCAGGGCCTAATCTGACATGATGAAGATTTGAGCCTACATTTTCCTCTGTGAGGCGCAGGATACCTGGAAATATGGATTTCCAGTTTTCCCAGCACCATTTGTTGAAGAGGCTATCCTTTCTCCAGTGAATGTTTTTGGCACCTTTTTCTAATATGAGATAACTATTTATTGTGGGTTGGTCTCTGTGTCTTCCATGCTATACCACTGTTCTACAAGAAAACTTGGAATGGAACTACCATTTGACCCAGCTATCCCATTCCTTGGTTTATACCCAAAAGACTTAAAACTCAGCATACTATAGTGACATAGCCACACCAATGTTTGCAGCAGCTGAATTCACAATAATTAAACTGTGGAACCAACCTAGATGCCCACCAAAAGATGAACGAATAATGAAACTGATATATATACACAATGGAATATTGCTCACTATTAAAAGATTATAAAATCGTGGCTTTTGCAGGTAAATAGATGGAGTTGGAGAATATTATGCTAAGTGAAGTAAGCCAATCCCCCCAAAACTAAAGACTGAATGTTTTCTCTGATTAGTGGATGTTGATCTATGATGGGGGGCAGGCACTGGAAGAATGGAGGAACTTTGGATTAGGTAAAGGGAAGGGTGGGGAGGGGTTATGAGGGTAGGAAAGATGGTAGAATGAGATGGACATCATTACCCTATGTACATGTGGAATTGCACAAATGTGCGTCTCTACACCGTGTACAACCAGTGAATTGAAATGTTGCACTCCATTTGTGTGTGATGAATTTAAATACATTCTGCTGTCATGTACCACTAAGTAGAACTAATAAAAAGAAAACAACAAAACTATACCTACTGGGAACTTAAGTTGAAATCACCTCAACTCTCTGTCTTTATCTAGAATGGTTCAAGGTCGATTTGCCTGATTGCTTTAATTCTCTAATGGTGCCAATACTTCTCATCTTTTTCAAGAGGTCCAAGCCCAGTTTCAGTCTGGTTGGTTGTTTTACTATGCCAACCTTTCACGGAGAGTAAACTAAGTAGCTTAAAACCCACAATATCACCTTACCGACTTTAGCAACATAAATGTGTGAATTCAAAACACCATGGCTTTAGTTTATCCCCTTTGTATTAAAAACACCTTGCAGGAGGGAAAATATGAGGCTGTGGAAGCAAAACATCCTATAAATGTAGACTTGGCTTCCTAAACTAACAAAAGGCCAGTCACCTGCATGTTCACCCCTGTGGAAAGCAGCTTTCCATATTTACCTTTATGAAATAAGGTTTTCCAACTCTCTGCTGGGATGTTTCTTCCAACTCTCACCAAAGCCCACTGGCACGTTAAAGGCTGTGGAGCAGCCGAGGGTGTGGGGGGTGTTTCCTCACTCCCAATACCTACTTCTTCTCCCTGGTATAAGTTTTTAAAGTTTAAAGCAGGTGGTATGATGATTTGTTTTAGGGATTTGGAGACCTTCCTCTTCACAAAATTTGTCACATCTCTTTTCTTAACTTTTTTTTCTATTTTCTTTTATTCTAATTAGTTATACATGACAGTAGAATGCATTTTGACACATAGATAAATGGAGTACAATTTCTCATTCTTCTGGTTACATATGATGTAGAATCACACCAGTTCTCTTATTTATGTTAAATATAAGTGACTCATTTTGAAATTATGAGGTCGATAACAATTTAATATAGAATGAGGTTTATGGAAATATATGCATGTACTTCAAAAGACAAAGAGTAATGAAATCTGAAACTGGCTCTTCCAATAAAAACTTATATGATTTAAGCCATTAATTGTACTTTTTGAGGCTTTAAACTTAATTTAATCTATGTTATTTCCTAAGTATAACAGTTCATATACACTTTGATAGTAAAGACAAATTTTGCAGTTTTGTTTTATTCATGATTTATTTTTTCAAAGATTTTCTTCAATAGGAAATCACATTTAGAAGATGATGTTATTTTTATTCTGTTTAATCATAATATCATGTGCATATGTGATATATATATATATATATATATACATTTAATCAGAATTTATTGGGATGAAATAGTTATTCACAGCAATGGAAAAGTCAATTCCAGGTGTAAATTTTAAAAACCTGGCCCACTATTTGCTATATTTTGAGCATATCTTATGCCTCTTTCTATTGTGACTTTATCAGTTGCTACTTGGCTTCTACTCAACCAGGTAGTCTCTTATAGGACCAGTGTATGAGTCCATAAATTTTAATGGAAATCATCAAACTCTACCTTGAGAAATAAAACTGGAAACAGGGTGAGGGTGTGGGGGAGTGGGGAAGGGTAAACGAAGGATTATATTAGAAAAAATGAGAAAATTTGGTAAATTTTCTTTATCTTTAGTGTGAAATGGCAAGCAATTTCATATTTATGGAATATTTTCAGCATAAATATTCTCTTAGTGAAAGAAACTCCTCACAAACAATTTTTACATACTTATTTCTGCTAGACTATGGGATTTAAAACATTTTTTGGAATATCTAAGAAGGAAAATTTTAAAAAGAGATACAGTATTCCTTTTTATCTGTGGTTACATTTTCCATGGTTTCAAATTTCAGTTACTCATGATCTTAAGTTACTAAATGCAAAATTCCAGAAATAAACAATTTGTAAATTTCAAATTGTGCACCATTGTGAATGTTGTAATGAAGTTTCATACCATCTGTTCCATCTGCCTGAGTTGAGTCACCTCTTTGCTCATTGTATTCATATTGCATATGCTATTTGCCATTTAGTCCCTTAGTGGCCAACCAGTTATCTACCATCGTTAAAAAAGAAAAATCCAGGGGATAGACAAAAACAAGGTGAGGAAATTATTAACCACACCTGATAACACTCGTGTAATGGTCTCAGAAAAGCCAAGGAGTTCCAGCCCATACTGCCTGGGTTCTCATGCCCATTCGATAGTTTATTAAATGCTTATAAAAGTATGGCCTTTTCTAGCAAAGTAATTTCTCAACTTGATAAATTTTACAAGATATTCCATATAATTTTTTCAGTAGGAAACTTTTAAGTCATATCACTTTTCCCCCCATAGAGAGGATAAGTCTTTTCAATTAATTTTGTGAATAAATGCATAATCTATTAAAAAGGGATAAAATCATTTGATACAAAAGTTAATACAGGGTTGAAAACTCTTCCTTTTACTATTCATTATTGCCTTAGATTCTTTCAAAAAACAAGAATAATGTTAAAATTTTAATTTTTTACAAATTCTTGCTGACTTGGATAAAAAATGAGAGAAGTACTCAGGGACCAAGAAACTCCAAATAAAATCACTGTCCCATAGATGTAAGCTTATACCAAGTATGACAGTGGCCAGGGTCCACACTAATGCCTGGAGATCTAAGCTTTGGTTTAACAGTCTAAGGCAATTAGAAGAGCACTTTGCACCCACTCAGGTGGGTTTTCTGGTCAAAAACTTGATAAAATTTGAATTTCCAAAAAGTTATGTGCAATCTTAGAGAAGTATTAAATTTAGAAAAAGAAAAAATTAAACATACTATGGGAGATAACAAAAAATTATGTGTGTAACTCTTGGTCTTGGCACTCAGTAATAAAATAAAAACTATTCTTTGAAATGTTTAATCATAGCCTGATGCCTCTGCATACTTGAGACACAAAAGAATCAGAAGAAAATGGTCCAGTGTTGTAAACCTGTAATCCCAGCTGCTCAGGAGATTGAGGCAGGAGCATCACAAGTTTAAAGCCAGCCTCAGCAATAGCAAGGCCCTAAGCAACTCAGTGAGACCCTGTCTCTAAATAAAATACAAAATAGGGCTGGGGATGTGGCTCACTGGTCGAGTACCCCTGAGCTCATTCCCTGGTACCAAAAAAAGGAAAAGAAAATTGATGGAGGTCTACAAATACTCAAGACACTGGAATTATTTATATAGACTATATCTTATTTTTATAATCTTAAATAAAAGAGAGATTTGAGAGTATGAGTAACTACAAAAGTTATAATTTACCAGGTAAAATGTTAAAGCAAAAACAAAAGAAAATTATGAAAGGGAAAAGTTTAAGAACGAAATAAAACTCAGGATGATAAATGTGTTCTAAATTGTGGTGATGGCAATTAATTCCTTGAGTATACTGAAGAGCATTGAGTTGTACACTTGAAGTGGGTGAGTTGTATGGTATGTGAATAATATATCAATAAAGCAGTTATAGATAATGTGCTATGTACACTTTTGTAGTTTTATAGAATTTATTCTTCAGTTGCCTTATGTGACAATATGTTTCCTGGGAGAAAAATCATGAATTTTGGGAAATCTTGAACTTTTTGAAAAAGAAAAGGAGAGAGATACATCAATAAAACTGAGAGGAGTTAGATTAATTTGAATTTTCATTGTTTTACCTGTGAGTTTGAAATGAGAAAAGAATGTGGTATAAAATATAGAATTGGTATTTTTGGAAGACAAATATGATAGATAAAACCTGGAAAATTATATTTTTTTTGTTTGGAAAATTCAGTTTATCTGGAATCAGCCTTCCTTATAAAGGCTTAAAATATGAATTATGTGATCAAATGTATATGCCAAAAGAAGAACCAACATAATTGGCATATACACTTCAGAATATGGAGGAGTTTATATATTTGGACTAATTTGCTCAGCAGATAACTCTATATTTCATGGTATCACATGAAAAAAAACTTTAATTTTTTAAAAATTGAAGTAAATTTACATTCAATGAAATGCACAAATATTAAATTCAGTTAGATGAATTTTGGAAATTGTAAAAAAACATGAAGTCTGTTACCTATACATTATTATGTATATAATTTCCATCAGCCCAAAAAGATTGACTTCCATGCTCTGTGGAAGTCAATCTCTGCCTCAACTGGAGACATTAATATTTTTAAATCTTTGATCAGAGATAACATCTTGTGATTATATTTTTCCTTTTATTAAAGTAGATTTCATGCAAGTAAAATGATGAAGAATGTCTTTATATAAGGCTTATTTCATTCAACAAAATTTTGGGGAGTTCACTCATGATGTTGGGTAGCTGATGCCTCTTCACTGCTGAGTAGTACTCCATTAAAGAGAAATATCATAGTGTGTTTGTCCATTCTCCAGTTGATGGACAATTGGGTTATTATTATTTTTTTTTGACAATTTTAAATAGAGCTTCCACGAAGGAACACATAACAATTTTCTGGCTCTGTATTTTCACATCATTTGAGTAAATGATGACTAGATTCTTGAGAAACTTCACATCAATTTCCATATTGGTCAAGCCATTTCACCTTCCTATTAGCAATGTAGGAGAGTTTAGATATTCCATATGCTTGCTATCATTTGTTATTAGTCTTAATTTTAATCATTATAGTTGAATATATGAGAGTATCCCATTGCATCTCTAATTTGCATTCCCCTTATGACTACCGAGGTTGAAAACACTGTTCATGGGTTTGTTAGTCATTGTGTATAAGCCTTGGTGGAGGACCCACTTTTATTTAGGTGGTTTTACGATTCTTCCATTCAGTTGTAGAACGTGTTTATATATTTTTTTAAATATTTTTTTTGAGAGAGAGAGAGAATTTTTTTTAATTTTTATTTTTTAGTTTTTGGTGGACACAACATCTTTATTTTATTTTTATGTGGTGCTGAGGATCGAACCCAGTGCCCCGTGCATGCCAGGCGAGCTCGTTACCCCTTGAGCCATATCCCCAGCCCTGTTTATATATTTTTGATGGAAGTTCTTTGTAAATAGTATTTATTGTATACTTTTCTAGTTTGTGTGTTCATTTTTTGTTTAAATTTTAATTTGTTATATATGACAACAGAATGCTTTACAATTCATATTACACATATAGAACACAATTTTTCATATCTCTGGTTGTACACAGAGTAGAGTCACATCCTTCGTATCTTCACACATGTACTTAGGGTAATGATGACCATCGCTTTCCACCATCTTTCCTACCCCTATTCTCCCTCTCTTCCAATCCCTCCCCATTTCCCCTTTGCTTAGTTGGTAGAGAGCTTGCCTTGCATGCACAAGGCCCTGGATTTAATCCTCAGTACCACACACACACACACACACACACACACACACACACACACAAAGTGTGTTGTGTGTTTATATTTTTAATACTATGAGCAAAATGTTTTAATTTGGATAAATTTATTAAATATTTTTTTGCTTCTGATCCTGCCTATATATTTTGTTCCCTTCTCCAAAGTTCATCCCAAAGTTATAGAGCTAATCTATGTTTTAAAATACAATTAAAAGTTCTATGTTTAGTTTTTACAACTCTCTCAAATTAATTATATGTGGTTTTAATAGGGTTGATTTTCACCTCATAGTTACAGCCAGTCATTTCATTAGTTTATCCAACAATCTGACCTTCCCAGTTTAACTACTCTGACACTTTGTTGAAATCCCATAGTTTGCTTATCTTAGTTTCCTTTTTGTGAAAGCCCTTTTATTATGTTCAGCTGATCTCTTTGTGTATCTTAAGGCCTGCATCAACACTGCATTGTCTTGCACTTTGGTAAATCTTGAAATGAGAGTGTCTGACCTCTTCTTTTCCTTTCAGGATTGTTTTCACTGCTTGCATTTTCAACCTAATTCAAAGACATCTATGGAGACTTTTATTATACTTAATCTGTGTGTGTTGATTTGTTGACAATGAAATTTGAAATGATAATATTGTAAACTATGAACATGGCATGTTTCTTTATTGGTGTTTTGTGATTTCTTTATTTCCAGACTAGTCTAACTAGAATTTTATTAATTTATATTTCATTAATTTTCTCAACTCTTTACCCCTTTATATTTGATTACCTTCAATTGTTTTCTTTATTCATCATTCTGCTAATTCTGAATCTTAAATTTGGTTTTTATTTTTTCTAGCATTTTTAGGTGAGATGATTGATATTAAACCATTGCTTTTAAAAATACTTTTTAGTTGTCAATGGATTTTTTTAAACTTTATTTATTTATCTATCTATCTATTTATTTATTTATTTTGGGTGCTGAGGATTGAACCCAGGGCCTTACACATGCCAGGCCAAGTGCTCTACCACTGAGCCACAACTCCAGCCCCTAAACCATTGCTGTTTTTATAAAAGGAACATTTTATTAATTTGCTAGGAATTCTTTAACAAGATGCCATAAACAGGTACCTTACTCAACAGATATTTTGTGCTTTACAGTTAGTTCTAGAAGCTCTAAACTTGAGATCTGGCAAGTTCTTTCTGGGGCATTTGAGGTTCTTCCGTGGCTTGGAGAGGCTTGCTGGCAGTATGGCATTCTTTGGCTTGTAGATAGCTGCATTCTTCCTGTGAGCATGACTGTGCAAAATTTCCACGTTTTATAAGGACCTCACTATGAGCTTGTCTTAATTAATAACATCTGCAGTGACCTTATTTTCAAATAATGCATTCCAAGTACTGAGGTTCAGAACTTCAACACATAAATTGTAGGGGGAACAGTTCAACTCATGGTAAATTCAATGCTACAACTTCCCACCTAAGCATTGCTGTGGCTGCATGTGAAGTATTTTCATAGGATGTATATTCATTTAGTTAAATTTTTAAATTCTAATTTACATGGATTTTAAAATACTTCAGGTTAATTTTGAAACAGTTTTCTTAGTATACTACTATAATTTCTAATTTGTTTTTATTAATGTTAGAGAACATGCTACTTATGTTTTATTTTTAAAATCTTTATTGAAGTCTAGATAACATGACATAGCACACCTATTGTAAGTGCAAAATTTGGTGAGTTATAAATATCTGTACATCTGTAAGTCTTCACTAAAGTTGAGATAATGAACATATCCTTCAGTAGCAATAATGGTATCTCTTGGGGAATGCTTTCTCCCCTACAGTAATTTTTTGTATGATTTTCAATTGCTTTGTATTTTCTATAAATATATATAAATGCTATCATAAATATAATTAACTACTTTTTGCCTGACTTCCTTCTTTTAGCATAACTATTATATGAGTTATCCATAATGCAGCATGAACAATAGATGGTTCATTTTATTGCTAATTAGTATTCCAGTGCGTCCCTATACCACAATTTGTTATTCTTTCACATGCAAATATATTTGGGCTGTTTCCAATATTAAGTTATTACAAATAAATATTATGAAAATCCATTCAGAAATCTTAATATAGGCATATACTTTTGTTTATCTGGGATAGACACATTGAAGTGGGATGGCTAGAACATATTGTCCATGACTACGATATACCAGTTGTATAAATTGATAAGAAATTGCCAATTTATTTTGTAAAGTAGTTGTACAATTTAATACTCCAACTAGTGAGGAATGAGAGCCACAGTTGTTCCACATTCTTGTTTATACTTTGATATGAGCAGTGTTTTAAATTTTAGGCTATTCAAATGATAACTGTATCATGGTATCCCATTTGTGATTTTAATTTATATTTTCCTCATGATAATGATGGGAAGCATATTTTCTTTTGCATATTTGCAACCTATATACTCTTTGGTGGAGTGTGTGTAAACATCTATTTGAGTATGTGTGTGTGTGTCGGGGGGGGGGCGGTTAGCCCTCATATAAGTCAGCTGTTTTTCTTAGGCTTTATTTTTTAGAGCAGTTTTAAATTTAAAGCAAAATTGAGAGGGCAGCACAGAGATTTCTCATAAACCCCTTGCCACCAAAGATATATAGTTTCCCTATTATCAACAGTGTCCACCAAAGTGGTACATTTTCTGCAACTGGCTTACCTATGATTGACATATTATAATCATCTAGGGTCAAATTTATAGAGGTTTCATCCTGCATGTTGTACATCCTAGCAACCATTAACTCTATTTTTTTTTAAATTAATGTTTTCAGTTGCCAAATCACTATTATGTATGTTTATGGAATAGAGTGTAATGTTTTGATATGCATATAGTGTGTAATGATTACATCAAGCTAATATATCCATTACTTTGCTTGGTTATTTTGTGGTGGGATATTTGAAATTTATTTTTTTTTTTGATATTTTGAAATATATGATGCATTATTATTGACTATAGTCACCCTTCTGTGCAGTAGATCCCAAAACTTAATCCTCCTATCTGCAACTTTGTACCTCTGAACAACAATGGCCCATTTGCCCCTATCCTCCGTGAACCATCATTCTGTTCTCTGCTGCTGCAAGTTCAACTTTTTTAGATTCCATAAGTAAGTAAGATGTGTGATATTTTTCTTTCTCTGTGTGGTTTATTTAATTTAGCATAATATCCTCCAGGCTCATCCACATTGTCACAAGATGACAGTACTCTGTCTTTTTTTAAGGCTGAAAATATTCCATTGTGTGTATATGCCAATTTCTTTATTTATCATTGAAGTTTACCTAATATCTGGGCTATTGTGAATAATGCTACAGTGAACATGGGAATACAGATATTCCTTCTGTCTATCAATTTCAGTTCTTTGGATATATACCCAGAAGAAAGATTACTAGATTTTATGGTAATCCAATTTTTAGTTTCTTGGGGAACATCCATACTATTTTCTAAAATGTCTATACTAACTCATGGTTAATTTACACCAAAGTGTTTAAGAATTTCCTTTTCTCCACACATTCTCCAGCACTTGTTATTTTTCATTTTTTCTATAAAAGCCATTCTAACTTTGATGATTAATGATGTTGAGCATTTTCCATGTACTCATTGATATTTTCTTCTTTTGTGTGCCTTCTTTTGAAAAAAGTCTGTCTTTTAACCATTTTCAAACATTTGTTTTCTGCTATTAGATTGTATAGAGCTCTTTATATATTTTAGATATTTACTCTTGGCATATACAGTTTGCAAGTATTCTCTCCCATTCCACCGGTTATCCCTTTACTTTAATTGTTTCTTTACTGTGGAGAAAGGGTTTAGTTTGTTGAAATCTCATTTGTCTATTTTATCTCTTGTTGTCTGTGCTCTGGAGGGGCATAGTCAGAAAAAAAAAAAAAAAAACAAAAAACAGAAGAACCTGTTACCAAGACCAATGTTGTGAATTCTTTTATTCTGTTTTTTTCCCTAGTAGTTTTACATCTTATATTTAAATCATTCATCCATTTTGAGTTCACTTTTGCATGTAGTGTGAGATAAAGAACCAATTTCATTCTTCTAGATGTAGATACCAGCTTTCCCAGCACCATTTATTAAAGAGATTATCCTGTTCTCCAAATTTTCTTTGGCAACTTTGTAAAAAATCAAGTGACCACAGATTCGTGGGTTTTTGGGCTTTCTATGCTGTTGCATTGTTTGACATGTTTTTATGCCATAGCCATGCTGTTTTAATGACCATTGTTTTATAATATATGTTAAAATCAGGGAGTGTCATTCCTCCAACTTCTCTTTGCACAAGACTGTTTTGGTTATTTGAGGTCTTTTGTGGCTCCTTATGTATTTAAGAATTACTTTTTCTATTTCTGTAAAAAATGGCATTGCAATGTTGACAGAAATTTTATTGAATCTCTAGATTGCTTTGGGTAATATGGATTTGTTTTTAACAATATTCTTTTAATTCATGAACATGGGATTTATTTACCTGTGCATTCATTTCTCAGCATTTTTTCAGTATATAGGTATTTTATGTCCTTATTTGAATTTTCACTTGTTTTACTTTCTCCTCCCTCCCCTACCCCCTCTTTCTTTTTTTTTTTTTTTTGCTACAAATGGGATTTTTCTTGGTTTCTTTTTAAGATCATTCATTATTAATATATAGAAACACTACTGATGTTTGCATGTTGATTTTATATCCTGTAACTTTACTGAATTCAATTATCATGGCAACCACTGATCTGTTGACCATCTCCATAGTTTTCCCTTTTCCAGAATGAATGTAGAGCTGGAATCAAACAATATGGAGCCTTTTCAATCTGGTTTCTTCCAACTTCTAATATGCCTTTCAGTTTCCTCCATAGTTTTTCATGGTTTGAGAGTTTGTCATTTGTGTTTAGTGTTGAACAATATTGCATTGTCTGGGCTTATTTGTAGTTCATTTATCCATTCAGCTACTGAAGAACATCTTGGTCTCTTTCTAATTTTGACTATTACAAATAAGATAGATGTAAAAATCTGTGTGGAAGTTTTTGCATGAATATAAGTTTTTAACTCTTTTGGATAAATACCAAAGCATAATTTCTGCTTTGTGTGATAAGGGTAGGTTTAGTTTTGTAAGAACTGATAAATTATCTTAAAGTGGCTGTACTTTTTGCATTATCATCAGAAATGTGTGAGAGTTCTTTTTGCCTCAACTTCTTATTAGAAGTTGGTGTTGTCAGTGTTTTGGATGTTAGCTGTTGAAAAATTTATTTAGTAGTATCTCATTGCTTTAGTTTGCATTTTCCTGATAAAATTAACGTAAAACATGTTTTCACATGCAGACTTACCATATGTATATCTTCTTTGATGAAGTGTGTGTTAAAGTCTTTAGCTCATTTAGTATATTGGATTATCTCTTATGTTTCAATTTTGAGAGGTTTTCTTTGTGGATATGTTTTGGATGATAGCTTTTTATTAGATATGGCTTTTGCAAATATTTTTTCTCCAGTTTGTGGTGTATATTTTCATTCTCTTGATAGTCTTTCAGAGAGTACGAATTTAAAATTTGATGAATTCCACACTGTAAATTCTTTCTTTCATAAATCACGTTTTGGTGTTGCATCAGAACAGTCATTGCCAAACCATCTAGGTTTTTCTGCTGTTGCTTTCTATGACTTCAGTAGTTTTACACTTTACATATAGTCTATGTCCTATTCTTATGAGTTAATTTTTGTCAAGAGTATAAGATCTGCATCTATTTTTTTTTGCATGTGAATGTCTTTATGCTACAAATGGGATTTTTCTTGGTTTCTTTTTAAGATCATACATTATTAGTATATAGAAACACAACTGTTTTGGTTCCATCTTTGGAAAGAGTATTTTTTTTTACCATTGTATTGCCTTTGAAACTTCATCAAAGATCATTTAACTATACTTTTGTGGGTGTATTTCTGGGCTCTCTATTCTGCTCTACTGATTTATTTCTCTATTTTTTCATCAGTACCACACTTTTGATTCTGATAGCTTTATAGCAAGCCATGAAGTTGGGTGTTGTCAATCCATCAACTTGGTTCTTACCTTTCAATATTGTGTTTTTAACTTTGGGTATTTTCTCTGTCCATTAGGCTATAATTAATTTGTTAATATCCACAGAATAATGTCCCAGGGTTTTGATTTTGGCTATTGCATTGAATCTGTAGATGTAATTGGAAAGAACTGACTTCTTGACAACAATGAGTATTTCTATTCATGAACATGAAATATTTCTCCATTTATTTAGTTCTTTGATTTATTTCATTGAAGTTCTGTAGTGTCTCTCATATATATCTTGCATATATTATGTTAGTTTTATACTTAAATGTTTCATTTGGGAGGTGCTAAAGTAAATGGTAATTTATTTTTATAAATTCAGCCTTTTTATTTCTGGTGTATTAGAGAAAATTTGACTTTTGAATATTAACTCAAATTCTATAAACTGGTTGAAATCACTCGCTGATTCTAGGATTTTTTGTTAACCCTTTCAGATTTTCTACATAGATGATCATGTAACCTGTGAACAAAGAGAATTTTGTTTCATTCTTCTGAATCTATGTACCTTTTATTTCCTTGCCTTGTCTGTTTGCATTAATTATGACTTCTGACAAAATTTTGAAAAGCAGTAGAGAGGAGGACGTATTTGCCTTATTCGTGATCTTGATAAAAGAAATTATAATCTCTCACTATTAAGTAGAGTGTTAGGTATAGGTTATTCTTTATTAAGTTGAGATAGCTCCCCTCTATTCGCAGTTTGCAGAGAATGTTCTTTATAATCATGAATGGATGTTAGATTGTGTTAAATGCTTTTTCTGCATCTACTGATTTGATCATGTGGGGGTTTTTTAGCCTGTTGATGTAATAGATTACAGTAATAGATTTTTTTCATACTGATGTATATTTGCATACCTGTGTTAACTGCCAATTGGCCATGGTATATAATTCCTTTAATACATTGTTGAATTCAATCTGCTACTACTTTGTTAGGAATTTTCATGTATGTTAATGAGAGAGATTGGTGGGTGGTTTCATGTTCTAGTAACTCCTTTGTGTGGTTCTGGTATTAAGGCCATGCTGCATTCAATGGATATCCTTCACAGGATAGGAAGCACATCCTCTACTTCTCACTTTTGAACTTGGTGAGCTTGGTATACTTTCTTCCTTTAATATTTGATAGAATTCAACAGGGAACCTATCTGTCCCTTGTGCTTGCTATTTTGGAAGGTTATTAGTTATTGAGTCTATTTTCTTAATAGATACAAGCCAATTCAGTTTTTGTGTTTCTTTTTTTGTGAATCTCAACAAATTATCTTTCAAGGAATTGGTCCATTTCATCTAGGTAATGCAGTTTGTGGGCATAGAATTGTTCTTTCAACCAGTTTTACTGGATTATTTGAGTGTTTTATATGACATTTTAACTGCTTTCTTTCTGTCTATTGAGTTTTAGTAGTGTCTTTGAGGAACAGAAGTTCCTAATTTTAAGGAATCACAATTTATCTCTTTTTTGCATTATGGATCTGGACATTGCAAGTTTTAGGCATAAAATCTTTGTTGTAAACACATATCACAATGATATTTCTTCTGGAATTTTAATAATTTTAGGTTTCATATGCTTTTTTAATTGCCTCAATTCTATATTTGGAAGTCTTGCTGTGTGTGTGTGTGTGTGTGTGTGTGTGTGTGTGTTTAAAAGAGGATGTTAAGGTCTGTTTAGGTAGACAAGTCATTTACTTACAGATCAAGGTTTTTTTCCCCAAGGCTATTTTTAGACTTTGGTAGAATGGATACACAGTAGCATTTGCAGAAAGTTCCAAGGTGATTTATTTTATTTTATGTTTGTGGTTCTTACTAAATTCTTGACTGATTCAATGAAGTCTCTTCTCTCTAGTTGCAGGGAACTCAAATGTCTTTATGACCAGGGAAAACTCCTATCTCACATTTCCTTTTATATTATTTTTCTGGGAGCTATTTCTTGCCTAGTATTAAGTATTGCCCTAATGAAATGCCCTTGCATTTCAGTATTAAGCTAAAAACTCAGGAGGTATCCCATGAAGATTTCTGGAACTATTTTTTTTTATCTTCTTTCTGGTACCCTTCCCCTTAAATTCCAGTCCCCTCAGAAGCCCAAAATGCTGATTCTGTCTTTTGAACTCAGTGAGACCAATATATTATGTCTGAACATTGTCCCCTGCATATCTGTCTGGAAAGGGGCTCCAGGCAAATGAGGGGCTCTTGTGGAACTGGCTTTGCTTTTTTTCCCCTAAGATTACCATTATGAACTCCAGGCTATAAAACAATTGGAAACACTTATTTCATGTACTTGGACCAGTTTTCTGGCTGCTTATATTTGAGTACAGTTCATCATCACTCACAGCAAAAATGCCAAAGAAAGATTTAAAACAAATCGTTCAGTTTCTGTGGTGAACAATTTTCCCCAACTCACCTTTCCTTTCTTGTCCTTTTGACTCTCATTTCCCTTCTTGTTATAGCCTATTTTCAACTCTAAGTTTCATAGATTCAACTTTCATTCTCATTTCCCTTTAATAAAGACATGTACTTCATCTATGTTGCCAATGCCTACTCTAAATAAATATGTTGTTGTTTGGGCAATTTGTATAGACTCACAAAGGTGACACACTATTCACGTTTGGGCATCATAATAATACAGGATATGTTAATGTTAGATAGAATTGTCTAGTGAGTTATTGTCCTTGAAAGATACTTGTCATTGAAGCTCCCTTTCTAAATAAAGCCTTGTCATGGTGAAAGATAATAAGCAGTCATATTGGGGAACAATCTTAATAACTAACAATTAAATATACTTCTAGCATTCATGTAGAGCCTGAAGAAAAGATGTAGGTGGGCTGGAGTTAGCTATAAGATGCTCTTGATGTAAATTGGTTGAAATTTGTAAACTACAGAGTTACTGGAACAGTCAGTGCTCTTTAAAATTTGTGAGTGTGCATGGAGTTAATGTGAGAAATCAATTTGTGATACTACCTTGGAATACATGGGTTTGGTTGTGTGGATATTAAGAATTTACATTTAGCTTACAATTTCCATTATGCTATGGTCTGGTAGTTCATCTGTTTTGCAAGTCAGGGTGTACTTTTTAAATTTATTTCTCCATTCCTTCTGTTCAGATGCCAGAACAGCCTTTTTCATTTTGTCTACATGCAAAAATTATGAACTGTTTTCTAGATATTGCATAATGGAATTTAATTCCGAAGTTCAGAAAGAAATGAAGTATAACCAAATTCAGAATCTTAAGAAAATGTCTTTATGATTAATAATATTAATTTTCTGAAAGCAATTCAGACTTATATTCTCAGCACCAGATGTTTATTGAATGGATGAATGAATGCAATTTTCGAAAGGTTATGAGACAAGAGACAGAAATTGATAATGTGCATAATCTTTTATTCTGATATACATAATTAAGTGAAACATATATACCTGAAATCTACCATGTAAGAACCAATATGAAATTAAGACACCTCAGGAAGCTTCTCATATGAGAGAACTGAAGGTACATTCAGAGAACTGAGAGTACATTCAAAATGATTTACCTCTTGATTGTAGCTCTGATGGAGTAATGGAGATATGGAGAGTTATATAGATAACAGTAATTACCATGGTAATTCTATTAGTAGTTGTAAGAATTTGGGGAAAGTAAGAATCTTTCATAGTCTCAATTCCTTCATCTGAAACTTAGCACAAAAGTAGGGGATTTAAATGATTAATGGTATATTTTAGTCATATTGAAACTGCCCACAAACTATTGCTCAGCTTCTCCTTCCTTTTTCATTATTACAATCAATATATAAGTAATTTAAAGCAATCTTGTTAATAAAAATTACTTATTACTCTTTTAAATGTAGATATTCATTCCAAAAACTAAAATCTTGAGGAAAAGCAGAAAAAGGAGGAAGGGAGGAAAAAGGAATGAGAGAGGAAAAAGAGTGCTGTATGTATGTAAAGCTGTATCCCACAGTCTAGACACATCTCAAGACATATATGTATGAAAACACAAATTAATGGAGAGAGAAAATAGATTATATTGTCCTTTTTGTGTGGGTGTCATTCATTCATGCAATTGATTCAACTGTTATTTGCAGTCATCTACTAATGCCAGGCACTGTGCAAAATGCTAATGATACAAGAAATAATTGGAAAAAAGTAGTCTGTCCTGACAAGGCTTATAGTCTGGCAAGATAGATGCAAGATTCCTAAAGGATCCTGATACAAAGGAAGATTTGGTTATGGGGAAATATAATTAGTGAGGGATCTTCAAACTAATTGGTAGCAGACATTAGAGAAACACATGTGGAAGGAGTGTTTAAGTTGAGATTTAAGCATTGGAAGAAATTTCTAGGTCACAGGATTTTCTAAGAAGTAGTGTAGGGATAGCATGCTAGGGGAAGGAATTATCTCTGGAAAGGTCCTGAGTAAAAGAAAGTCTGGTTTGCACAGACTGAGGCAAAGCTGGCATAAATGGAACCCTTAGTCTGTAAAGATAAAGGTGAATAAGGAGGCATAAGATGCAGACTTATGAGGATGTTTAGCACTAAGAATCATTGTGAAGCCACCCAAAGTTTTCAAACCAGGGAAATGTAACTAATTTATGTTTTAGATAATCTTTTTCCATAGTTGGGGGAAAAATGTTTTGAAGAGTGAAAAAAAAATACTTAGGCAGAAAAGAACCACAAAACTGGTAGATTCATGCAAGAGAGAGATAATGGTGTTTTGCATTATGGTGGTATCAGTAGACATGAATAGACCTGGATACACTAAGGAGGTAGTTAAAAGTTAGTATTAACCAGATTTTGCCCAGCAGGTTAACTCTACTTCAGAATGCTTGTCAACATCTTGTACCCTTTCCCACCTAAAGAAGTTTTAAACATTCTTTAAGTTTAAGCTCAAGTTCTAACTGAATTTTTGTGATTTTCCTGTAACAGGAAAAGTTAGTAGCATACAATTACAGCATCTGCAAATGCATCTTTCAAGGTAGTGGTTTTCAACCATGCATATACATTAAAATCATCTGGGGAACCTTAAACCATTTCCAATGCCTGCCTTCTGGCTCAGATATCCTCTTTAGGAATAGGAACAGAGCAAGATATTTTTAAAAATCTCCTAGGTGGTTCTGATGTGTATTCAAAAATGGAAATAAGTGCTTAAAAACATTTAGCACACTAGCATTTTTAACTGGCCTCTCCCCGAGCCTATATGCTCATTATAGTCGAGGACTGTTGACTCACAGTTTAGATCCTGATGGGTTAGCACAGCAAGGATGCATATTAATACATTGTTGAGTATTTAAATAAAATAAGGAAATTGAATTACTTTTAGCCACCTGGGGCCTCTCTGCCAGGAAGATGAGTGAGAATAATTCAGGAAGATGTATGAGGAGTATAGAAACCTGCTTCATTAAGATGAAAGCAGACATTTAAAATCATATTGGATAAAAGGTATAAAAATATGCAATTGTTGCCAAAGTATAAGTATTATTGCTTATAGCAACAAGTCCTCATTTGGCTTCTGCCTAAGGGTATTTTCCCCCTATATAAAAAGACAAATATCTTACAAATGTGTTTGTTCTGATAAATACACATCTCTAAAGTACAGCATCTAACTGGATACTTATTCCTGTGTGTTCTCACATATAGAGGCAATCTGCAAATACACAGGAGTCAAAAAGGCAAAGACTAACTTCTTTTACCTATAGCCATTTTATCTAGTTTTGGGGGACAAACAAAGCCTGATTTCTCTGAAAGTCTTGGTATATTACTGGTTTTGGAGTGACATTGCAGCTTGTCTATTACCACAATTCATGGAGATGATTTCTGCTGGTTGGTAATATAGCACCTGCTCAGGTTTTAAAGAAGCCATTTGATCCCATCATAAAGTGATTGCCCATTTTAACATGAAGCAGAATCAGCTTAAATGAAGGCCAGAACAAGGCATGGAGGGACACTTTCTATACTGTCTGTAAAACTTTGGCCCCATGGGAAAGTGTCTGAACATTTGTACAGATAGGTACTGAAATGAATCAGTGCTATCTTTTTTTTTTTTCCTCATGATTACATAATTTGCAATTTGAGAAACTGATTGTACTATCATGGAAGGAATAAAAGGACTAAGTTAGAGGCACTGCCCGTCTGAGAGGGCGGATGTGGACTGGGTCTCCTAAAGGCAGGGCTAAGTGTTGACCAAAACAAAGGGGGACTATAACTGGTGGTCAGGGTGCAGATAAATGCTGAGGGATGGGGTGGGGTTGGGGGGTGACTACAGAACTGAGGCCAAATACAAAGCAGAAAATCTGAAACAAAGGACAGACAAGAGACTAAGAATCAAGTATGTAGGCAAACCTCTAGCAAGTACCTGCCTTTGTGATTGCAAATAAGAATAGTGTTTTTCTTTTTTTCCTTTTTTTTTTTTTAAAATTTATGGACTGTCTAAGTTTCACATTAAACCTTTCTAACTCCATTAAATTTTTCCTCTTTGGAAGCTTAGATGCAAATTTCTGGTACCACTGCAGGGCTTCATAGCATGACAGTTTTTACATTAATCTTACTGTTTTTTCCTTAAGTTTTCTAACAACGTGTATCAAAGTATCATAATTTTATGTGCTTAGAACATATACATTTATTATCTCACAGTTTCTGTCTGGGCATAGGCTAACTGGGTCCTCAACTCAGGGTCTCACAGGTTGTGATGAAGCTGCCAGCTAAGCTGTATTTTCATCTGGAGCCATCTTTGGGCAGTGATCCACTTGCACGTTTATTCAAGAGACTGGCAGAGTTTAATTCCTTGTGTTTGTAGGACTAAGGTCCTGGGCTTCTCCAGGCCACTTGAAGTTTCTTTGCCACGTGGACCTCTATGCAGACAGTTCACACAACATGACTTTTTTTCTGTTTTAGCCAGTAGAAGAACCTCTGCCACTTTCAATTAATAAGCCATGCCTCATCCTGACTCAGCTGTGGCCATCAACACAATTTCTCTTATTTCTTCCACAGACTCCCTTTATAGGTCAGGTCTGTTCTGGATAATGTCTCCATGTTAAAGTCATTGTATTAGGACACTTTGATTATACCTGAAAGATCCCTTCAGAGAAGTTCCTAGATGTTACTCCTCCACATATAGGAGAAAGTGTTTATACTGGGGGCTGGACATTTTGGGTCCATCCTGGACCTCTTCCTATCATATTTCCAATTTACATTCTTAACAATATTAATTTGGCTTTACCTCATGTTCATACCTATTTTCGATGTTTATCTTGGTGTATTGGTTGTATCTTTTAAAGCTACCTCAATTCCATTTTAGAACAGGAATGATTGTAAATAAATACAGTGTACTAATGCATCTTTATAGAACCATATACCAAATGTCAATTTTAGGACAGTTAATCTATACAGTTCAAAAAGATAAAAACAAAAAATATAAACTTTCACAGTCAAGGAGTTTAAAATTTGATAGAAATGTATACTCAGTTGCATGATCCTATGGTCTGGATGAATGTCCCCCAAAAGTCCATCCATGTATTGAAGACTTGGACTCCAGGGTAGCACTGTTGGGAGATCAGTCCTTGTAGGAGGTTTTAAATCATTGGGATGTGCCCTTGAAAAAGACTGTGGGATCCCAGCAGGTCCTCATTTTCTCTGCTTCCTGGCTTGTGATGTGAATGGCTTGGTTTTACATACTCTTGTCATTGCCCCATGAAGATGTCACCAGAGGTCCAAAACAATAGGACTTATTGATCTTGGACTAGAACCTCCAGAACTGTGAGCTTAAAAAACATTTTCCCTTTATAAGGTAATTGCCTCAGGTATTTTATTGTAGCAATATGGAGTTAATACATCTGACATATGACTAACCAAAACAGAGGTTTATGCAAAGTATTGGAGGAGTTCATTTCCTTTCAAAGGAATCAGAAAAGGCTTCATGTAAAAGGTGGCATCTAAATTGAACCTGAAATGTTAAAAATAATGTACATGGGTGGAGAAGAAGGCACAGGGAAAATACTGCCCTAGGACAAAGGACAAGATCAGGTAAAAACATTTGAGATAAAATATGGCGAATATTAAGGGAAGATTTGATTTTGACTTGGATCTTTATGGACCTGAGCTTGAATAGGAAAAAAAAAAGAATAGGCTAGGTAGGTGGACCTGCGACCACCGGCAGAACAGGCCCAGCAACCTGCACAGGGGCAGAGCCGCCCCAGCGCATGCAAGGTAGGCGGACCTGCGACTCACCGGCAGAACAGGCCCAGCAAACGGCGCAGGGGAAAAGCTGCCCCAGTGCCTGCTAGGTAGGCAGACCTGCGACCACTGGCAGAACAGGCCCAGCAACCTGCACAGGGGCAGAGCCGCCCCAGCGCCTGCAAGGTAGATGGACCTGTGACCACCGACAGAACAGGCCCAGCAGCCCGACAGCGTGGTAGATACATTGCTCCGGTTGGGGGAGGGACAAAGTCGCCGCCCTTGCCTGCTAGGTAGGCAGACCTGCGACCCACTGGCAGAACAGGCCCAGAAACCCGCGGAGGGGCAGAGCCGCCCCCCGCACCTGCAAGGTAGACAGGCCTGCAACTGACAGATCAGGCCCAGCGGCCCGTGGAGGGGCAGAACTGCCGCCTGCACCTGCAAGGTAGGCAGACCTGCTACCGACCGGCAGAACAGGCCCAGCGGCCTGCCGGCGGGGTAGGCACAATATCCCAATTGGAGGAGGGCAGAGCCCCTGCCCGCGCCTTCGAGGGAGACTTTGCAACTATACAAGAGCAATACAAATATACAGGGGGAAAAGTCAATAATACAACAGTTTCACCAAGCAGAAAGAAACGCGAGCAATATGAAAAGACAAGGAAAGAAAGGACCACAAGCAATGCAGGTCGACTCAACGTTAGAAGAGGTAATATCTGCAGCAGATGGAATGTCAGATAAAGAATTCAGGATATACATGCTTCAGATGATCTGGAGTCTCAAGGAAGACATTAGACAGCAAAATCAGATAATGAAAGACCACTTCGACAATGAATTACATAAACAAATCCAAGAAGCAAAAGATCAACTATACATGGAGATAGAGGATATAAAAAACAAACAAACAGAAATCCTAGAAATGCAGGAAGCAATAAACCAACTTAAAAACTCAACTGAGAATACTACCAGCAGAGTAGAACACTTAGAAGATAGAACATCAGACAATGAAGACAAAGTATTTCGACTTGAAAAGAACATAGACAGCTCAGCAAGACTGTTAAGAAACCATGAGCAGAACATCCAAGATATATGGGATAACATAAAGAGACCAAACCTAAGAGTCATTGGGATACAGGAAGGTATAGAGGTCCAAACCAAAGGAATGAGCAATCTATTTAATGAAATAATACGAGAAAACTTCCCAGACTTGAAGAATGAGACAGAATCCCAAATCCTAGAAGCCTACAGGAGGCCGAATGTGCACAATCATAAGAGATCCACACCTAGACACATTATAATGAAGATGCCCAACATACAGAATAAGGAGAGAATTTTAAAAGCTACAAGAGAAAGGAAGCAGATTACATTTAGTGGTAAACCAATCAAGATAACAGCTGATCTTTCAACACAGACTCTGAAAGCTAGAAGATCCTGGAATAACATATTTCAAACACTGAAAGAAAATGGGTTCCAACCAAGAATTGTGTATCCAGCAAAATTAAGCTTCAGGATGGAAGATGAAATTAAAACCTTCCACGATAAACAAAATTTAAAAGAATTTGCAGCTAGAAAACCATCTCTTCAAAACATCCTCGGGAAAACATTACAGGAAGAGGAAAAGGAAAATAACAATGAAAACCAACAGTGGGAGGTAGTACAGTAAAGGGGGGAAAATAATCAAAGACGAAAAACAAACCATGTTAAGTAACATAAATAAACAAATATGGCTGGAAGAACAACCCATATCTCAATAATAAACCTAAATGTTAATGGCTTAAACTCACCAATTAAGAGACAAAGGCTAGTAGAATGGATCACAAAACAAGACCCAACAATATGCTGCCTACAGGAGACACATTTGATAGGAAAAAACATACATAGACTGAAGGTGAAAGGTTGGGAAAAATCATATCACTCATATGGACTGTGGAAACAAGCAGGAGTGTCCATACTCATATCAAATAAAATAGATTTCAAGCCAAAGTTAATCAAAATGGATAAAGAGGGACACTACATACTGCTCAAGGGAACCATACACCAACAAGACATAACAATCATAAATATATATGCCCCAAACAATGGTACAGCTATGTTCATCAAACAAACTCTTCTCAAGTTCAAGAGTCTAATAGATCACCATACAATAATCATGGGAGACTTCAACACACCTCTATCACCACTGGACAGATCTTCCAAACAAAAGTTGAATAAGGAAACTATAGAACTCAATAACACAATTAATAACCTAGACTTAATTGACATATATAGAATATACCACCCAACATCAAGCAGTTACACTTTTTTCCCAGCAGCACATGGATCCTTCTCAAAAATAGATCATATATTATGTCACAGGGCAACTCTTAGCCAGTATAAAGGAGTAGAGATAATACCATGCATCTTATCTGATCATAATAGAATGAAACTGAAAATCAACGATAAAAGAAGGAAGGAAAATCATGCATCACTTGGAGAATGAACAATAGGTTACTGAATGATCAATGGGTTTTAGAAGACATAAAGGAGGAAATTAAAAACTTCTTAGAGTTAAATGAAAACACAGACACAACATATCAGAATCTATGGGACACATTGAAAGCAGTTCTAAGAGGAAAATTCATTGCTTGGAGTTCATTCCTTAAAAAAAGAAAAAAACAACAAATAAATGATCTCATACTTCATCTCAAAATCCTAGAAAAAGAAGAGCAAAACAACAGCAAAAGAAGTAGAAGGCAAGAAATAATTAAAATCAGAGCTGAAATTAATGAAATCGAAACAAAAGAAACAATTGAAAAAATTGACAAAACTAAAAGTTGGTTCTTTCAAAAAATAAATAAAACCGACAGACCCTTAGCCATGCTAACGAAGAGAAGAAGAGAGAGAACTCAAATTACTAGCATACGGGATGAAAAAGGCAATATCACAACAGACACTTCAGAAACACAGAAGATAATCAGAAATTATTTTGAATCCTTATACTCCAATAAAATAGAAGATAGTAAAGGCATAGATAAATTTCTTAAGTCATATGATCTGCCCAGATTGAGTCAGAAGTATATAGAGAACCTAAACAGACCAATATCAATTGAGGAAATAGAAGAAACCATCAAAAGACTACCAACTAAGAAAAGCCCAGGACCGGATGGGTATACAGCAGAGTTTTACAAAACGTTTAAAGAGGAACTAATACCAATACTTTTCAAGCTATTTCAGGAAATAGAAAAAGAGGGAGAACTTTCAAACTCATTCTATGAGGCCAACATCACCCTGATTCCTAAAACAGACAAAGACACTTCAAAGAAAGAAAACTATAGACCAATATCTCTAATGAACCTAGATGCAAAAATCCTCAATAAAATTCTGGCGAATCGGATTCAAAAACATATCAAAAAAATTGTGCACCATAATCAAGTAGGATTCATCCCTGGGATGCAAGGCTGGTTCAATATACGGAAATCAATAAATGTTATTCACCACATCAATAGACTTAATGATAAGAACCATATGATCATCTTGATAGATGCAGACAAAGCATTCGACAAAGTACAGGATCCCTTTATGTTCAAAACTCTAGAAAAACTAGTGATAACAGGAACATACCTCAATATTTTAAAAGCAATCTATGCTAAGCCTCAGGCTAGCATCATTCTGAATGGAGAAAAATTGAAGGCATTCCCTCTCAAATCTGGAACAAGACAGGGATGCCCTCTCTCATTACTTCTGTTCAACATAGTTCTCGAAACACTGGCCAGAGCAATTAGACAGACGAAAGAAATTAAAGGCATAAAAATAGGAAAAGAAGAACTTAAATTGTCACTATTTGCAGATGACATGATTCTATACCTAGGAGACCCAAAAGGGTCTACAAAGAAACTATTAGAGCTAATAAATGAATTCAGCAAAGTGGCAGGATATAAAATCAACACGCATAAATCAAAGGCATTCCTGTATATCAGCAACAAATCCTCTGAAATGGAAATGAGGACAACCAATCCATTCACAATATCCTCAAAAAAAATAAAATACTTGGGAATCAACCTAACAAAAGAGGTGAAAGATTTATACAATGAAAACTACAGAACCCTAAAGAGAGAAGTAGAAGAAGATCTTAGAAGATGGAAAAATATACCCTGTTCATGGATAGGAAGAAATAACATTATCAAAATGGCGATATTACCAAAAGTTCTCTATAGGTTTAATGCAATGCCAATCAAAATCCCAATGGCATTTCTTGTAGAAATAGATAAAGGAATCATGAAATTCATATGGAAAAATAAAAGACCCAGAATAGCAAAAGCAATTCTAAGCAGGAAGTGTGAATCAGGCGGTATAGCGATACCAGATTTCAAACTATATTACAGAGCAATAGTGACAAAAACAGCATGGTACTGGTACCAAAACAGGCGGGTGGACCAGTGGTATAGAAGAGAGGACACAGAGACTAATCCACAAAGTTACAACTATCTTATATTTGATAAAGGGGCTAAAAGCATGCAAGGAAGGAAGGATAGCATCTTCAACAAATGGTGTTGGGAAAACTGGAAATCCATATGCAACAAAATGAAACTGAATCCCTTTCTCTCGCCATGCACAAAAGTTAACTCAAAATGGATCAAGGAGCTTGATATCAAATCAGAGACTCTGCGTCTGATAGAAGAAAAAGTTGGCTCCGATCTACATATTGTGGGATCGGGCTCCAAATTCCTTAATAGGACACCCATAGCACAAGAGTTAATAACAAGAATCAACAAATGGGACTTACTTAAACTAAAAAGTTTTTTCTCAGCAAGAGTAACAATAAGAGAGGTAAATAGGGAGCCTACTGGGAACAAATTTTTACTCCTCACACTTCAGATAGAGCCCTAATATCCAGAATATACAAAGAACTCAAAAAATTAGACAATAAGATAACAAATAACCCAATCAACAAATGGGCCAAGGACCTGAACAGACACTTCTCAGAGGAGGACATACAATCAATCAACAAGTACATGAAAAAATGTTCACCATCTCTAGCAGTCAGAGAAATGCAAATCAAAACCACCCTAAGATACCATCTCACTCCAGTAAGATTGGCAGCCATTCTGAAGTCAAACAACAACAAATGCTGGCGAGGATGCGGGGAAAAGGGTACACTTGTACATTGCTGGTGGGACTGCAAATTGGTGCAGCCAATTTGGAAAGCAGTATGGAGATTTCTTGGTAAGCTGGGAATGGAACCACCATTTGACCCAGCTATTCTCCTTCTCGGTCTATTCCCTAAAGACCTAAAAAGAGCATGCTACAGGGACACTGCTACATCGATGTTCATAGCAGCACAATTCACAATAGCAAGACTGTGGAACCAACCTACATGCCCTTCAATAGATGAATGGATAAAAAAAAATGTGGCATTTATACACAATGGAGAATTACTCTGCATTAAAAAATGACAAAATCATAGAATTTGCAGGGAAATGGATGGCATTAGAGCAGATTATGCTAAGTGAAGCTAGCCAATCCCTAAAAAACAAATGCCAAATGTCTTCTTTGATATAAGGAGAGTAACTAAGAACAGAGTTGGGAGGAAGAGCATGAGAAGAAGATTAACATTAAACAGGGGTGAGAGGTGGGAGGGAAAAGGAAAGAGAAGGGAAATTGCATGGAAATGGAAGGAGACCCTCATGGTTATACAAAATTACATACAAGAGGAAGTGAGGGGAAAGGGGAAAAAACAAGGGGGAGAAATGAATTACAGTAGATAGGGTAGACAGAGAAGATGGGAGGGGAGGGGATGGGGGATAGTAGAGGATAGGAAAGGCAGCAGAATACAACAGACACTAGTACAACAATATGTAAATCAGTGGATGTGTAACCGACGTGATGCTGCAATCTGTATATGGGGTGAAAACGGGAGTTCATAACCCACTTGAATCAAAGTGTGAAATATTATATGTCAAGAACTATGTAATGTTTTGAACAACCAACAATAAAAATTAAAACAAAAGAATAAACTTAGATCTACATCAGGATTGGTCTAAATTGGTGTTAATAAAAATTTCACTTCTTTTTTTCTTTTGAGTACCAGGGATTGAACTCAGGGATTGAACTCAGGGACCCTAACCAAGTCTTTTTTTTTTTTTTTTTTTTTTTTTTTTTTTTTTTGAGACAGATCTCACTAAGTTTCTTAGGGCCTCAGCTGAGGCTGAACTTTCAATCCTCCTGCCTCAGTCTCCTGAGCTGCTGGGATTATAGGTGTGTGCCATCACACCCAATTCACTTCTTATTTTTAAGTTATAAATTAAGCCACTAAAAGATTTTGAAAAGAGACAGGACAAATGCAGGGAGTCTGTAACATATATTAGAAATGAGAGAACCTGGAGACCAGAAAGCTAATTAACAGGCATCAGTAGGAAGCAAAATCCAGGTGTTCTGGTCACTATTGTTGCACAATATATCACCCAAAGCTTAGTGATTCAAATAATCATCATTTTATGATCTCTTACAGTCTGTGTGAACCAACTCCTTTTCACATCAGCCCTATATGCAACGGGTTTGCAGGGTAGTTTTGCATGGGTCTCTCTTCAGATTGAATCCAGAAGGTGGCAAGAGCTGAGTAGTGGGTTGCTGGAGAGCATCCCTGTCCCCACTGGGCCTCAGGGATTCAGCCTGAAGTCTGCCTATGGTATGGTTTTGGCTTTCTCATGGAGTGGTAGCTCAGGGCAGTTAATTCTTTACATGGTGATTCAGGACTCCAGAGTAGGACTGACAGTGAGTAACATGGAATTTGTATCATCATTTGTAATCTAGCTTATAATGTCATTTAGTGTCACTTTGGCTGCTTCCTATTAATTTCAAACATTCCCAGAGTCAAGGTGAAAATAATTTAGATTCTAGAGGTATGGGAGAATTTTAAACGAACAGAGATAATGGAAGAGGCATCACTACCCCTTTTAGCAAGGCAATCTGCTACAAGAGGGAAGTTGTATTTTACGGTGAAACATGAAACCCCTATCAAGGAATGCATGCATTCTTAACTAACTTAGGAAACTAGAAAGTCAAGATAAGGGCCATCTGCTAAGATATTTGACATTTTCATGAACATCATATTTATATTGGTTGGTTTATTTAAACACACAAATCCTCCAGTAGGGGGCATAAAGAGGATCATGTGTCTTGGACCAAAAGTGATGTTTATGGAGTTCAAATATGAATGTATAAGTTTTCTACAGAATGTCACTTTGGAATATTCAAATGAAAATATCTAAAAGAGGTTTAAAAACAAGATTCTAAAGTCGAGATGAGAGACCATGATTAAAGATAGAATTTTGGGGAATCATTTCTGTGACAAATGTCCTTGAACTTGTACAGGGAGGCCAATTCAGTTGTTTGGGTTTTCATTAATTTAGGAATGTTTGAATCAGATTATCTGCATGAATGTGATGTAGCTTATAGTTATTTTTGTCTGTTTATTTTGTGGTTTATTTTCCTTTTTTTTTTTTTTTTTCTATCCAGAGCCACAGTAATTCCATTAAAGGAGATACTGAGAGGCCAAACTCAGGCTTAGGCTCAGCTTCTCTGTTTATTCAATCATCTTTAAGGACAAAGTGACCAGGATATTGCTGCTTTTATACAACGTAGGTTTTAGTGATGAGCAGGATTTGCCTTGAATCCTGTTAGATATTGCCTATGTGACCTTGGCCTAGTTATTTAATCTTTTTGAGTCTGGGTTTTCATCTGTAAAATTGAGAAAATAATACCTGGGAGAAATGAAATGAGATTGTGAATATAAAATGTGGCACTATACTCTATACATAGAAGTTAATCAATAAGTAAAAGTGCAATCTTCTGGCACAGTCTAATTATCAGGATGATGGGGAAAAAGACAAATGTTTGATCTGAATATTTGAGCCATTGCAACAGTGGCATTTTGTCAGCTCAATGTTAATTCACAAATTGTGAAGCTTCACCTATAAAAATACAAAAAAAATTTCCCAGATTCTACATTAAAACATGAGATTTTATTCTTGTATGTCGCTACTACCCAAGTGAAAATATTTAATGACTAAGAAAATGTGGTGAGCATTCTGCTTCCCTGGAGTTAATGCAGATTCTACAGAATACCTGATATAATCTTTGGGTATATAATTATTTTGGTTCCTTAAAATTAAGACAAAATTTTTAAGGCCTCCTTTGGGTTTTAAGTCAACTCTTCCTGAGATGTATAATTCCTCATGAGAAATATTATGTGCACAAAAGATTAAATCATGCTTTCTTGTAATATGTTGCTGAGAGGGACTTAGGAAGCACTTGGCACCCATTTGACAAAGAAACTGCTACTGTACCCTCTCCATCTGATGTCCCCTGATTCATATGGAGTGCTTTCCCTGGTATACATTCATTTCCCAGGTAAAATTCATGAGAAGGCACATGTTCACAGAGAAAGTTATCTAGTCTAATTTGTCTCTAAACAACTTCAGAATATTATTATGGAACTTCTAGGCCTTAGTTTACTCCTTTAAGAAAAGTTCTTGAAATATTTGGTTTTTAATATGTTATATTGGAAAACAGTTAAAAACAATAATGCTTCCTGACCCTAAATAGACACAAAAAATAAATTGTTGGGTGCCATATTGTCTTCTAAATGTCCCTGGATCTTGCCTCCAATGACTTTTCCTAGGCTCAGTTCCTCTGCTTTGCTGGACCAGCCACTGCCTGATTCCCTTTTTCTGCTCCTGTGCTTCCCAGCTGCTTTAAAGCTGATTCACTGCAACTTTCACTGATCACTCATTCAAATCATATTTCCATCCAGACCTGGGAACAACTCTTGTCCATCCTATCCTTGTCTCATTAAGGCCCAGAAGTGAATATTTATCATGAAGAAATAAAAAATTACAAGTTTATAAAAATAATAAATATCATAAACATCCATAATCAAGTCAAATGAAATAATTTTTATATTAGTTCATTACCTGACAACAATTTAATTTTATCAATACATTATTTAACTTTTTATTTGGGGGATGATGATTGACAATATTTTAATATCATTTTCTATAAGTAATAGGTAATTCAGACTTTCCCCTCATAAGGTTTATTGAAATGTATTGTTTTATTATTAATAGTTTGAAAACATGTCCTTCCTCTTCAAAACTCATTATTGTTAACATGACGCAAATCTTTAGGATTATTACAAAGTTTGGGTAAACTTTTTTCAGATATGTTCTCTGGCCCTGTATTTTTCTGTCACAATTCCAGTTGAACTGGCTCACAGGCGATGAGAGTATTGCAAGAAGCCATGCTTAATTCCAGCTATCAGTAAGAGCTTCATCAATATGACTAAAAAACTATATAGTACATAATTATCTCCCTAAATCCTAATTAAATTTATCCCCAACTTAATACCCTTTCAGCCATGTTTCATGATTACCCACTGCCACACTAAGGCCACTGGAAATAAGGGGAGGTATAATCAAGGGGAAGTGACATTACAAAGATATAGTAGTCCTATATGCAAAAAAAAAAATGTTATAGTTGGGCATATTTTACAAACTATGTAGCAATATGAATACCTTGCTAGGGCTCTCCTAAGACCTAAAAGAAAATCATGCAAGTGATGCATCCATGAGCAAAAGTTTTGTTGGTATCATCCTAAAATGTCCTTTGTTCCCACTCTTTGGTTTTGGTCAGGTGACCACTGACCCCTGCAATCTCCTTCTAGGACAACTGTTCCCAAAATCTTGGAACACAGAATGTGGCCTGAGTACTGATTTTAGTTTTTTCACTCCTATTCTTTATGCTAATAAATCACATATCTCAGGCAGCTGCTTGAAGTTCTCACCTCCTACACAGATTCCACAACTCCATAATGACATAATAATCAAATTGACACACAGCAGCACTCCTTAGACGCCTATCTTCTTCATTCTTATTATGTTTTGCTCACTAAGTTGTAAATTCTACTGGTATTTATTCATCACTGAATATGCCCTATAGAGTCTATGTCAGTCCCAGATTGGCTCTGGTTTCTTTCTAAATCCCTATTGTCAACATACTTTGACAGTACTCATGCTTAACAGTTACAACATTTTGGAATTAAAATTAACTTTTACTACTTCCTGAGCTAAATGATTTGTGATTCTCTCTATGCATGATCAAAGGGTATTATATCAGAAATATAAAATATATATCTACAATATAATTCCGTAAACAATCATATAGTTGTGTTATAAAGCAATGAAGAAATTAATATTTATAGAAGCTAAAATAATAGACATACAATTAGAGACAAATTCTCTAAAAATAGTATTACCTGGCACATAAAGTCAGGTCTTTCTAATTCCAGACTCAGTATATATATGAGACATTCCTTCTCTCAGTGAACATCTTCTTTCTCTTTTCCTCCTGTCAGATTGCCTTGGAAAAATCAGTCAGTCAATATTTATTTATTTATATCTATCTATTATCAATCCATTGATTCTTATTTATAATTCTTACATCCTATACTGAAATAGTGAATATCAAAACATTGATACTGGGAAAATACAGAATCAGGGTCCTGCAAATGACTGATCACAACATTCCCTCAACTGATCAACATATAACCTTGCTTTATGTGTGTTTTGTTTAAATGCTTTTAGTTAATGTAAATTGTTATTTACTGGGCTTATGGCCAACAATGCTAGAATTCATGCCTGTAATGAAGCTTACCTAATGTATATTTTCTCTGTATGAAATGTCACAGCTCTTGTTGCTCTTCAGAACACTGGATGGTATTTAAGTACTATGCTTGGGCCCTTTTAAGAAGAAACATTACAAATGAAAAACTCAGAAACTGAAAAAAACCTAAAGAATACTTGTTTACAGTATGAAAATTGAAACAAGAAGGTAGAGTGTCACCTTTTCAACCTAAAATGGGAACATACAGGTCAGGTGACAATTTTTTTCACTATGTTGCACATGTCCATAGATGATGAAAAAAATGTTGATTTTAGGAATACAAATAAATTTTAGTGGGTAGATGAAGTCACACATATGCAATCCATGAATCATGAGACTTGATTATATATGTATACCCATGTACATAAATTAAATTTTCATTAGTGTCTACTATTTTGGTTATGCTTGGGAGAGATGGGTGGTGCAGGAAGAGAAGCCAAGATCTCTTCCCTGGTCATGGATATATGCAGGCATCTCATCCTCATTGGAGATGAGAGAGTCTGGGGAGAGCAACTATCTTAGAGATCTGTTTGGTGGCTAATCCCCCAATTCCTCCTCCCCCGGATGTAGGTAGAGATATTATTTGTGAGAAAGGGGAAAGCTTTTATTTTTTAAAGAGCATTTCACATAAATTTCATACATACACAGAACCCCTCAATTAAGGAAACAGCCTTCCACAGATGGGAGCAGTAAACTTCTTGTGGACTGTTTTCAAGATGATCAGGAACTTGTGCGATACCATCCATTGGCATAAGATGTTTTGAATAACAAGCATGATGGAGCTTTAGAAATATCTGGTTTTTTTTAAAAAAAATATATCATCCATTTAGGAAATTCTAACTATTCAAAACATGCTGAGCTGAAATCTGTTTCCCTTTCACTGTCTGTGGGCCCTGGTTCTCTTCTTGGTAGCTATGAAGAAGAATCTAATTCATCTTCCAAAGGACAGGACACCACATATTTAAGGACTCCACATTTCTCCACAGCTGACTGTGAAACTCATACTCTGCTAAAACCTCCCTGTAATGTGTGATGCTTATGTCATATCACATCCATGTTTTATATGCATAGTTGGCCCTTTGCTCTCAAGAATAGGGCTTTGGGTAAATATCAATAAACCTCAGTTTTAAGCTCTCAAAATCTTTCTGGACTGAGCATATTTGCTCATTTCTATCACCTGAATGTGGTTATTGATGTTTTGACAAAATGTTAATTTAAAAACATTGTAGCATACCACTGGAGACATGAATGCTGCTAGCCTATGTGGTATCTTTGTAGAAAATTAGAAAAATATCACTTTTGTTTAATAATAACATGCATTTACTAATAATATGCATAGTTGTTTTGTATAAACAGCTTAAATAATCAAAAATTCAAAATTCAATTAAATCAAATGAGTTTTTTTAGAGTCAAGTTTTGTAAAATATTTACATATCTTGCTTTTATAGAAAGAGAAAAGTTTGACATTTCCAATTATTCATGTTGTTTTCTTTTTAAAAAATGATCACCGATGTGAGTGTGGTAGTATAACTCTTCAATCCCAGCTACTTGGGGGGCTCATGTAGGAGGATCTCAAATTCAAGTCCCTAGGCAAAACTTAATGAAACCTTGTCTCAAAATAAAAGATAAAAAGAGCTAAGGATGTAGCTCAGTGGTAGAATGCCATTGTTTAATTCTCAGTACCAAAAAAAAAAAAAAAATCTTTGAATTTATCTTCTTTTTCATATAATTTGCATCTTTTTAAATGCATCAAAAGTTGGTTGGCTATTTCTCCCTTTAGTTCTGTCAGTGTTTCCCTCATGTATTTCAGGGCTCCATGGCTAAAGTGTACGTTTTTGTAATTTTATCTTACTCATAAACTGACTCTGTTAATCATTAAATTTATTATGGTGAAGTCTACATTTCAATACTAAAAATGCAGACATGTTCATTATCATTTACATGGTTTAGATGTTTATCTTTTTTTACTTTCAACCGTTCTGTATCACCAATTCTAAATTATGTCTTTTTGTTCATAATTTATCAATGGGATAGAAATAAAAACCTACTTTGACATTCTCTGCCTTTTAATTGGTTTAGTGCATGTATTTGTTATAATTTTGACTATAGTTAGATTTATGGCTTCTACTTTGCTATTTGTTTTTCATGCATCTAAAATTTTTCCTTTGTTTCACCTTTAGTACCTTTTGGTGTTAAAAAGATTTATTTTAGTGTTCCATTTATTTTTTTTTTACTCAAATTTTGTGTTATTTTCTTAGTAATTTCTCTATAGATTAGTATATACATTTTAATTTAGCACAATATTGGTTCAAGTTAATACTGATCAAATTTTTATAAAATGATAAAAATTTTCCCCCAATTAATTCTAAATTTCATCTTCTTCCTTTATGCAATTATTTTCAAATATATCACATATGTGGTGTTGTGACATGTATTCAACAATATCAAGTCAATATGTATCCTTTTTTGTTTTGCAGAAGTGATTGTTGTATCTTTTCAAGGCAAAATTTAATTTTGATTGCTTATTGCTGATAAGCCTATAATTTATATTTGTTAAGTAGATTTAAAAAATATTGGAATTGATTTTTTTGTATTTCAATATAGTCAAATATATGTAAAACTTCTTTAGAATAAATTAATGAAGATAATGTAATTATTTTCTACCATTAAAATAATTTTATATGTTATTGTATTTACGAATATGCCAAATGTGTATTGTCTTTCAGAAAATTACAATGTTTTACATGAGTGTCCTAGCTTTTAACATGCCAATTATATGGCTACATAATTGGATCAGCAACAGTCAATTATCTTCTGTTTTTGATCATGTTGTACCAAGCCTTAAGAGCCTTTCTAAATCTTTGAGTATTTTACAGATATTTTTTAGTTCACAATGGGTCCCACCAATTCTCTCTTCTCTTTCTTTTTTTTTTTGTTTTTTTTTTTGTTTTTTTGAGGAGGGTATCAGGGATTGAACTCAAGGACAGTTGAGCACTGAACCACATCCCTAGCCCTACTTTGTGTTTTATTAGTGACAGGGTCTCACTGAGTTGCCTAGTGCCTGGCTAAATTGCTGAGGCTGGCTTTGAACTTGTGATACTCCTGCCTCCACCTTCCAGCCACTGGGATTACAGGTGTGAATTCTCTCTTTTCTGAATTTCTAAGAAATTGCTGTTTCATTGATCTAGTTATAAACAAGCTACTTGAGTAGTAATATTTCTTTTTATATCCATTTTTTCTCAGCTCAATAACCATCTAGCTCATCATGTGCACCATCATTAACATTTATTGAGATTTCTCTTTATTACATGCATTACACCATTGAATCTTTACAACATTTCTTGAGGTAGGTAGAAATGGTATTTAAAATACTGAACAACTTGCACATCATAGGCACTGACGAGGCTGAAGGGATGCTGGCCATCAGTGACATCACACCAACCATAATGATGGACCCTGGAGGAATTACTAGCCAGAGTATTTTTATGATAATAATTTTAATTTTGTAAATATGTCCTTTGAAAAAAAATCCAGAGAGGTTATCCTATGTCTTACAGAAGGCTCTGAAAATAAAATATAAATCAGAAAAGCATGGTTCTCACTCCCATGGAGTATATATACTAGTTGGAAGGCATAAATAATAGGACCTTTATTTTTATCTTATTTCCAGAACTAGATAAAGGATATCCCAATAATAGAAATTAAAAATATTTGTGAGTAGTAATGTTAATGATGGCATTGTTGGGAGCTAGGTTCTGAAGTAGCTATTTTCCATCTTAGTAATATTTTCAAAGTAATTGTCTGACTCTGAAATTGTCTGTACATCTGTAAAATTAAATACAACAGAGAAAGGCCCAGTGGTATGAATTGTCTTCTGTTTAAGTGGCTAATCTCTGACAATTTGGCAAAAATGGAAATTGTATTAGTAAGAGAATGAAACCCTGTTTTCCCAAAAATATTCTACATATCTCCCATACTTTTAGATTGAACTACCTGTTGGGAAATGGCAATAGTTCTTTGCCCTCCAGTCCTCTTTGTAAGGATAATGAAGTTCTGTCAAATATTTACATAAATCCATTAGTTCATTTTTGAAATACTGCTAAATAATCATTAAATATTAGTAGGCATCTTTTTTTCTGATCCAAACCAAAGTACTTCCATTATTAATTAGGTATTCAGTACCTAGTTAAACTAAATTAAAAATCCACTTCAAATTAATTCTAGAGGTACAAAAATATTTTAGAAACAAAAATTCTATTGTAGAAATAGGAAAGTGAATTGCTTTCCAGGGCAGGAACTTCTGTGTAGCAGATGTATTTCCTGGCTTGCTTGCTCTGCTGGGTCTGGTCTCACCTCTCTTCTCCTTTCCCCTCCCCTCCCCTCCCTTTCCTTTCCCTTTCTTCCTCTTCTTCCTTTTTCTTACAATAACCATCTTTTCATCATAAAGAGTCTGTTGTGCTTTGCTAGAAGTAATAGGTACTTCTAGCCATAGGTCTCCTGTTATATGTTTCCCTCCACCTCCCCACAAAACCCATTGTTCAGGACAATGGTGACTATAGATCTGATATTGTAGTTTCAATTAATGAATGTGGCTGAAACATTACAGAATATTTTATACTTTAGGAAGGATCTGTGTTCTTCTTTTCATTTGGAAAAAAAGTGGCCATATCCTGACGATGAATGGTCATGGGATTTGAAGTCAAAAAACCTTAATTCAAGTCTCTGCTGTGTCATTTGTTAGTTCTTGAAGAAAACATGCTGTTGAACATGCTTCAGTTTCTTATTTAACTGCCAAATGAGGAAAGTACTCCAATGTACTTACTGACATCGCAGAGGTGTTATGATGATGGAATGATATGTCATGTACTTCCATGAAGTGTAAAGTTAGATAAATGCATAACATTATTTAAATAGCATCATGTGTTATGTTATTAAGTACAATGATCACGTGTTATTCAGTCACCTATCATCTCATTTAATTGTCGTATCTTTCTGAAGTAGGCATTATCAATCTTGTGTTAAAGATGATGGAAGCTGAAGCTCTGAGAGATGAACACTGTAGCCATGGAGCCAGGAATTGACAGCAGATTTTTAATCCCCAAACCATTTCCATTTCACTGCAGATATATGTTCACCAGGGATTTATCATCAAGTTCAGGGTAGGAGGTCTGGCAGGTGGCAGGCTGCAGAGGTTGTACCTGTGAGATTTAAAGAAGTTTAGGCACAGGCTTTTCAGTAAGAAATCTTAATTTATAAAAAAATCATGAAGTATGGAAAAATGTTCAGAAGAGCCTGATAATGATTGAACTTACATGACTTTGAAAGCTGACATACATGCAGCTATTTTGTTTTATGTTAAATTATGTGCAACTATAAATATGCTTGCCATGATCTACTTCTTTGTCCATGCCATACCACCAATAGCGTGTGATGGGTCAATTGCTTTCACTGTTGTACACTAGTTCATTTATACTCTTCCTGAGTGGGGGAGATATTTTTATCCAACTAGATCATAGGTATTGTTGTTACAGATGTATATATGGGATAGTGAGGACAATATAAAAAAAGTAGTTAATTAGTTTTCTTTTGTTGCTATAACAGATTACCACATTTAGTGGCTTAAAACAATGTACATTTATTATAATACAATTCTGGAGATCCAATATCCAAGATTTATTTCACTAGTCTGAAGATGTAGTGCTAGCAGGGCTGGTTCCTCTTGGAGAATCAAGGGAAGAATCTGCTGCCTCATCTTTTTCTCCTTCAAGGGATCAATTCTTCTTTGGCTCATGGTCCCTGCATCTTCAAAGCAGGCATACAGCATTTTCAATCCTCTTTATTTTCTACTGCTTCTGTTGCCATTTTGCCTTCTCTCCTTTGATCTTATCTCCACCCATAAAGAGCCCTTGTGATTACATCACCAGGAAAATTCAAGATAATCTTCCCATCTCAAAATGCTTAATCACAGCTGCAAGTTTGTTTTGCCACAAAGGACATGGACTTTTTGGGGCAGGGGGACAGGGTAATTATTTAGCTTGCCATAATAGTAGATATTTAAATTTTAAAATTGATTTCAAAGTATTTTAATTTGTGTATAAAATTTGCATTTCTATCAGATAACAATGTTAAGTGTCAATAGCAAGTCATTATGTTCTGTTTTTCTAATAGTGAAAAGAAGACTTAATGGTAGGTCTCTCTAAAGACA
This sequence comes from Spermophilus citellus, assembly GCF_964194105.1. NCBI lineage: Eukaryota > Metazoa > Chordata > Mammalia > Rodentia > Sciuridae > Spermophilus > Spermophilus citellus. The sequence continues at coordinate 165,562,296 of NC_138183.1, read as the reverse complement.
CAAGGTAACCCTCTATTTCATTGGTTCTGTTCACAAAAATTCTGTTCCTGCTATTTTAGTGAGATGCAACATGTCTACAGTATACACAGTGATGGGTTTAGTATAGTTCTATTGACATGATCAGTTGCATTTTATTAATGAGTTCCATATTTATTAAATTTTTTCCTCTAAATATACTATAGAAGTAGATTTTCCTTCTTTACAGTGTATTCCAACAATCTTAGATGATATAAAATCTATAATAAATAAACATGTTGTTTCTAAAATTATGATCAAAATACACAAGATTCATTGTCTTCCTTAAAATAATCAAAGATAAAATATTCAGAATATGTAATATGTTTTAGCATGAAAAATTGATACTGGAATTCAACCCAATAATGATATCACTTTTCAGTTGTGCCCCACATTTAATATTAATATCAATAATTATTTAATTTTACATATTTAAATGTTCCTTTGTCCTTTATCTTATTTTTTCCTCACGTATAACATCTTTTACATTCTGGGTTTTTGTTTCAAATAAGAAAAACACATAAGCACAACTTATTTTTCAGGAGTACTGAGAACATGTTTTCTCTTGAGACTTGTTTGTGTATAACATGTGCATATTTTAATTTTTCGTGTCCAGGTTGTCCCTTCATGTCTGGCCATAAAAAAGTTCATGGTTTTCTAGCCTAAGGGTATTTGACCTTTATTTTCTCTGGACTCTGGCTGGAGAATACAACAGGGCAGCATCTTTATATGAATCTTATAGCCTTTGAAGAGACTCCTGTGTCAAGAAAGGACGCTTTTCTGGAATTTTTCTAACTCACATCCCAAATATTTTTCCCAATTTATGTCATTCTCTTTAGGACTTCTACCAGGACCTATGCTTACAGTCATCCCTCATGATTGTTAAGTTAATGTGTTTTATTCCTTTCCTGATATAAATGTTTTGCAATCAAGTTCAAATAGGCTCTTAATACTGACAAACGATGTATTTATGTTGTTCTAATCAGTACTCTTCGCATTTACAAAAAGAAAAAAAATTTAAAAATCTACAAGTTTTTTCCAAACTCTGAATCACCAGATACTTTCTTCAAAAAAGAGAAACCAGGGCCTGGGGTTGTGGCTCAGTGGTAGAGCACTTGCCTAGAATGTTCGAGGTCCTGGGTTTGATCCTCAGCACCACATAAATATAAATAAATAAAATAAGGGTATTGTGTCCAACTACAACTTAAAAATAAACATTTAAAAAAGTAGAAGACAATGGATGCAAATTTTCTTAATGAACCAAGCATAATCACTTCTTACCATTCATTTTTTTTGTACCTCCACTTGTGAACCTTGCTTCCTGTCCTGCATGGGCTCAGACACTGGGAAACAGATCGAGGGTTCCAGCAGGTTAAAGGAGATATGAGGCAAAGTTGGAATTGAAGACATGCTTTACTGAGAGGTGGCAGCAACCTCCTGAGTCTTTCCATAGGTCTTTTTTATATGTGAGCCAAACAAATCAGGCACGGTGCTAACAGGTTACACAAGTGGGTCCATGCTCACAAGCAGATGTTTATGACCTTGAGTATGTATGCTGAATCAAGGTTAATGATCTTGACTACATACTAAAACATAGCTGGCTGGAAGTCTCAGCAAGGGCACCTAAATATAGCAATCTTGGGCCTGCTCTATACTTCCTCATTTCTAGGCAACATTATTCAATTGACTATTTTGTATGGCCACAATATTCCCAAGATTTCCTTGACCTTTCTCATTTGGACAAATCAAGTCTCAATCATCTAAAAAATAAAACAAAGATAACCAGGCTGGAAATCAAGAACATGTGCTTGAAATCAGAAAAAAAATTTGAATCCAGGATCCACAATAAGGTAATGAACCTGTCCTTGATAGTTTTTTAGGCTAACTGTGACTCTGTTTTGTCTACTGTAAAATTGGATAATTATAGTGCACTTTTAAAGGAGGTTGAAAAAGATTACATAAAATTTTTTATATATATACATATATATATATATATATATATATATATATATATATATATATATATATCTTACAATAGTGCCTCATATGTAGTTAACAATCAAAAACTTTGTTGTAGCTTTCATTCTTATTTCACAGCACATATGAAACAGTATATGTTTCCTATGATATTATTTTTTTATGATCCATATGCCCTGACATAGGATAATTTATAAATTAAACTCTACTCATAGTCCTTTCTTATCACTTCATATTGTCCTTGGGACACAGTCCCTGCATGATCTGATACCTCACTACCACTCAGTCTCATTCCAAACCACCTCATGCTTTTGGTTTCCTTGTTCCAGTGGTATTAAAGCTTATTTAAGCTGCTTATTTTAATACTTCTAAAGCACTGGTGCAGTGGAGTAAAGACTCATTCACTGCATGCAAAGTATTATTTGCACTTTACTATTATTAGCCCCATCAGACTGGCTACCTCTCGCCTGTACTCCTTTGTTGCAAAGCTCTTCTCTCTTCTCAGAATGCCTATTGTTAAAGTTAGGCTGATTTCAATTTCTTATAGGCTCCCCTGCTGAAAAATTGTTTTTATTTTCTTTTTGAAAGATAAAAGGAGAAAAAAGTAGAAAGATAAATGCGTTTTGTTTTGTTTTTAAAGAAAAATGCACTTTGTCTTGCAGATCTCTGGCTTTTCTTGTCGCTCTTAGGCCTGGTACACGCTTCTCTTCCTTACTTGCCTGATTTACTGACTTCCTGCTTATCCCTTAGACTAGGCCCAGCTGCTAAGCTTCCTGGAGCCCTTCTTTCTCTCTCTCCCAGTGGCTGTGAGCTATCCTCAGGGGGGCATCTATAACCGCTGTGTTTATTTCCATCAAAGCATCTATCATACCATATTGCCTTCTGGATGTTTCCCATACTAGATTTAAAACATACTGAAGGGGGAAATAAAACCCACATTTTTTTTTCTCATCTTTGTTCTTTTTGTTTCTAGAAGAGTGTCTGACTTTGGTCTAGCCTCAAAGAAGCTGAGCATAAAGCAAGGATGAAATAGAACTGAATACTTTCATTTGCAGTTTTCATCTTCCTTTAACTCCCAATCAGCCTATTTCTGACAGAGTCCAGCAGAAGCATTCTAGTCAAATTACATTCCCATTAGGCCACTCCACAGTTTATGAAGGTTACTCCTGATTTCTCAGAATTTAGGTATAGTTAACAGAACGTATTCTCAGTAGCAGCAAATGCTGTTCCCACCATGATAATCTTACTCTGTGGTTTGGCTTGCCACTAGGGACTTGAAACAGGTATGTGGGTCCTTCCTTCTCTCCTCTTCTGCTTAAAGGCTCAAAAGGACATTGATTTTCTGGGAAACATGAAGTTGGGTGGAATATAATTGCTTTCTCATCCTGCTAGGTTCTTTCTGGAACCTTGGAACAGATCTATAACACTCACCTGAGGTGGAGAAGGGAAGCAATTATTCTGATAGCCCAGTGAGAAAGTGAGAGCTGAAAAACAAAGCTGGCTGTGAATTTTGAATGAAATCCTACTGAAGAGCTCAAAGCAAGCAATGAGGAGATGAAATTCCATAAGTGTGTTTTTACAGCTTCTTTCTAATATCAATTAAGAAAATCTAAACCCATGGGGCCTGAAAGATTGAATTAAAGTTATGAAGCCAAAATGCCTCTTTTTTTCCCCCCTTTCCTTCACAAACCATATTCTAAGGACTGTTTTCTTTTTCCTCCTCCTCCTCCCTCTTCATATTTTTCAAATTCTCCTTTCACTATAGAAGCCCCAAGGAAAGCAGATTAAGCTAATAAATTATGAACATGGAATATTAAAAATTGTAACTAATGATATCCCCTCTTCTACTTCATGCAAAGATTACCATTGGCATCAATTACTCAGGGAGGCCACAGTTTGATCAATTCTGACTTCGGCAGACTCTATTGGAGATTTTATATATATAACTTAACTTTCAGTTAAAAATGATGATAATGATAATCTAGTCAAAGAAGGTTTTTTTTGATGGTAACTCTCTTTTGGATCTTGTAGATGCAGTGAAGAAATTCACATAGAGAAAATGACAATGGGTCTTCAAGAACAAAGCAATAAAGGATTTCTTATACTTTGGAATAATAGACAAGAGCCCAGCTCATGTCACTCTGAGAGTGTGGTTGCTGAAGAGTGAGCTCATCCTTTATTGATGTGAACCATGGGCCTTCTTTTAAGATAGCTGGTTGAAGAATTCCTTTCCTGTGGTCTTTTTGCTTGTCCCGGATTCTTGATGATGTATTATTTTTTCACAGGAAAACATTTAGCTTTGAACTAAGATAAATTTATTAGTTGTAGTGAATTAAAAGTGGATTTTAAGCTTTGCACCAATAATTCTTTGAATATCATTTGGTAAAGACTGATGTTACTCAGAAATTTGTCATCTCATTTTATGAGTTTCTATTAATCCAACTTCTCATGGGAATGTGTTTGTTTTTGATGCTTGGTAAGATATGGAAAGTATTTTAGCATTAAATAGGTTAATTAAATAATTGACATAATTTTTGTATGTATGATGGTAAAAGTAGATAAAACCATAATATGTAACATAGTGTGCTAATCCATTTCAAATAGTTTAAGATTAATTTTCAAATTGCATTAAATAAAACATTTTATACTATATTAAGTTTTTAAATTTAAATTCTTTAAATTTAAAGAAGCAGAATGATTATAATTTATTATTTTTTTAAAGAGAGAGAGAGAAGAGAGAGAATTTTTTAAAATATTTATTTTTCAGTTTTCAGGGGACACAACATCTTTATTTTTAATTTTTTTTTTTAACGTGGTACTGAGGATCAAACCCAGCGCTCATGCCAGGTGAGTGCATTACCACTTGAGCCACATCCCCACCCAATATAATTTATTATTTAATACACAAGCAGTATGTTGGAATAGAAATAAGATAGGATTGCATACATACATGGCTGTAAATCCAATTCCACCATGTGACCAGTAATAAGTAACTTTGCTTTTAGTACCTGAGTTTTCTGAATGTAAAATAATCCTTATCATGTTTTGGTCTATTTCACAAGGCTGAAGTATCAACTAGATACAATCCTGTGGTAAAAGCACATTTGCATGGTATTATTATTGTTTTAGATGGTAATGATAAAATACAGGAGATATATGTTTGGTTTGAAGAACTTCAGTTATATTTTTTGGAAATAACTTTAAGCAGAATCTACAATATAAGGTCATTAGATTTGGCCTGAGAGGCCACCTAATGTCCTAGAATTGTGAATCAATAACTAGTTCAATTTAATATAGTATATTTCAGAGAGAAATTATCTGCTTGTTATTATACCAGAGACTAAAATAAATTATAATCTCACTTCTTAAGGATTTTATGACATAGCTGTTGCTGGGCAATGATTTATTTCTATAAAACGATAAAAAAAATCATGTAGGAAGATAGAAACATAACAGTGATCTTTATAATAACTGGTTTAAAATCAAACCGTTCCATGATTGAGTTTTGCTGGAACCTACAGTAAATGCCATTCCAGCAGATAAAAATAATTGCCAAGCCAACTCAGAGCTTTATTAGAAGTCTCTGGTAGAATCTAAGGGGGAACCCAGTCAGCAATCCTTAGCACAGGTTTTAAAAGTAAGTCATTATCCATTCTTTTCTCCAATTCCCACACACCTGCAGTTCATCTTTCCTAATCTTCCTCCTTCACTCTCAAACTGGTAAACTTCTGTCTCTGACACAAAACACAGAGTTCTCTTCTTTTTTTCTTTTTGTTTCAAACTCTAACATTTTTATTATTATGAGCATCCATTTAGCATCTGTAATTTCATTATTTTTCATTTTGCATCTTCTCCCCCTCCCCTATCTACCAAATAAAATGTTTCTTGGTGAATCAATAGTGAACATGCAAATTGAAAATGTCTTTTTATGGATTTCTGAAGTTTTATACATCCTTAATGATGGAATTAACTTACAGAATATGTAAGCCAAAGTGGTTGTGTGTTATTTTTTCCCCCACACCACCATGAGTCACTGTGATTAACCTCTTGTCTGATAAATTTGGAATTGCCAAGTGTAAGGATAAATGAGGATACAGTCAGATTTAATCAAGTTATAAGGTCTTTCAAAATGGCTTTTATGTAGCTGGTAATACATTATTCTGAAAAATGAACATGAAAAATAGTTTTTGCTGTCATGTTTACTACCTAGGTGAGACATCTTTGTCTAGTTCTGTCTAGAATCCTGTAAGAGAAGCCAAAGTACTTAATTTCCCATTGATACTTGTTTTCAAATTTGCTTCATAAAACATAAACATTCTGTATGCAATAAAGTATGCATATTTGCATAGTAAAACTAAGAAAAAATTTAATTCCATAAATGTAATAAAACAAGAGTATTTCTTTTTATCTTCTACTTATATAAATAAAACAGGTTTAAATTATTTTAACCCACCCAATGTTATCAGTTTTTTGAGTCACTATTAGTTTTACCTTTTTAAGATTGTCTTTTCACTTCTAAAGACATGAAATGAAAACTCTGTATATTTGATGACAGGAAAGAGGAGAAATGCACTCTTTCATTCTGATGGTAGAAATACAATGCTTACAGAATGCATATAGAAATTTGGCTTCATGCATCAAAAATTAAACATTTATAATTTGCATTGAATTTCTACTCAGATGTGTAGAAACCCAGAAAGAGACTCACTTATACCAGTATAGGATGAATAGGGTTCCTTTAAATTCATATGTTGACGTCTGTACTCCACTGTACTGTGACTGTATTTGGAGATAAAGTCTTTAAGGAGGAGATAAAATTATAATGTGGTTATCCAAATGGACCCTAATCCAATCTGACTGGTGTCCTCATAACTAGAGGAAATTTGGTGCATGGGGAGATACCAGACATGCACAAGCACAGGTATAAAGTCCATGTAGGGACAAGGTGACAAGGTGGTGATCTGCAAATCACAAGACAGACCTTGGAAGAGGCTAAAGCTTCTAACATCTAGACCTTAAACTTTTATCTTCCTCCAAATCTGTGAGATAATGAATTTTTTTTCAGCCATTCAAACTGTGGCATTTTGTTATTACAGTCCTAGTAAATTAAATACCCCTACCATTATAATACAAAAACAGAAACAAAGGGAAGAATAAGTGACAAGTGTGAGTATTCTTGAATCCATCAAAGACCTGAGGACAAGGCAATCATCTTGGCTCCAATATGATAAAAATATAAAGAAAGACAGTTATTTCTGAGCACGAGCTCACTTGGTGTACATACAACAGTTAATAGAAGTTGGAGATTAAAATATAAAAAAATACATATGACACCCAAATAAATGAAATAATAATTTTGTGTAAATCTACTAAATTAATGCAAAATCTGTAGGATGACCTTGGGAATGATCTGAGAACACCAATTAAAAACACAGATTGTTATTGAATTAAAAGCAAGACCCAACTATATATTGACTATAGGAAATCTTTTTTAAGTACAAACATCTATAACAATTGAAAGAACAAGCTATATTTTAAAAAAAGTACTATGCAACCATTAACTCAATAAAAGGTGGAGAAATTGTAATAATATTAGACAAAAAAAGTTTAGGACATGAAACATTATTGGAAGCAAAGAAGAATAATGATGACATGATGATAAAGAAGTTTTTCTACAGAAAAGTATAATAGTGCTATATGTATATGTTCTAAGTGAAAAACTTCAAAGAACACAAAACAAGAAGTGATGTAACAGAAAGGAGAAATAGGCAGGTCCAAAATTATAGTTATAGACTTCAGCACTCTTCTTATGGAAATTGATATACCAAGAGGATTGAAAGTCAATAAGCATGGAGAGGACCTGAACAACCTAAACCACTTTGACTAATTGATATTTATAGAACACTTTCACTCAACACACATATAGTCTACTCTTTATATGAAATATTCATCAAGAGATCATTTCTTGAGCTATTAGAAAACAAGAAATAGAAACCATGCAATGTATGTTATTTTTTTGGATATAGGAGAATTAAATTATCCACCATTTGGAAATTAAAGATGCACTCCTGAGTAACTAACTAGTCCAATGGGAAGTCTCAAGATAATCTTCAATAAAAATGAAAATACAGCATATTAAAGTTTGAAGGATACAGATAAGGAAGTATAGAGAAACTTTTAGCATCAACGTTATATGATACAGGCTCTATTTTAAAAATTCTAGATCTAGTACTAGAGTTCAGCACAGTTTCAGGATGCATGGTTGACATTTAAAAATATATGTAGTACAATGAACAATTAGAGTCACAAATTTTTAAAAAGCATTATTATAGCACAATAAACAAATGTAGTTTGGTTAAAATTAACAAGATTCATACAAGATCTGCATGCTGAGGTATAAAAAGCTCTGATGAAATACATAAAAGATCTAAATAAAAGGGGAAAACATAGTGCTTATGGATTTAAAAAATAGTATTTTTAAACTATCAACATTTTTTTCAATTTGATTTATAGGTCTGATTGAATTCTAATAAAAATTTCAGCATACATTCCTGATAATACATAAACTGACTTAATCTTATAAGGAAAATTAAATGAATTAAAAAAGTCAAAATTATCATGGAAAGGAAAAATGAAGTTGCAGGGTCTACTCAGCCTGATTGTATGATTCCCTATAAAGCTCATAAGTTATGACACAATGGTGTTGGACATGGATGAGTGGAAGAGGACATCAAGTCCAGATAACCCACACAAATATGGTTATTTTTTTATAACGTTTTCAAGTCTATTAAGTAGACTAAGGCTAGTCTTTTCAAAAATTGTGCTGGAATAATTTTCAAAAATACCAGAACTTGGCCTATAACTCTTATAAATAAATTAACTTACAATGGATCATAGAACTAAATGTAAAATAATAAACCATAAAATTTACAGAGGAAAACTGTAAATTTTTTGGGTTAGGGAGAGATTTTCGATATGCTAAAACCAGGATACATGAGAGGAAAAAAATTGATAAATTTGACTTTACAGAAATTAAAATATTTGCTTCATGAAAATCACAGAATGAAAAGAACAAGGCACAGATGTATACTAATCATATTTCCAACAAAAATGTTTTCATAATATATAAAGAATATTCTCCACAAAACAATGAAGTATATGGACAAAGCCATAGATATTTCACTACAGAAGATAGATAAGAGAGAAGTAGTTGTGTAAAAAGATTCTGAACATTATTAGTCACTAGGGAAATGAAAATTAGAACCACAGTTGAATTCATTATACACTTCTTAGAATGACTAATGATAAAATCAAAGCAAAAACAACAATTCTAAGTGCTAGAAAGTACATGAAGCTTCTGGAACACTCATTCTTTTCTGGTGGAATATAAAAAATAACTACCTTTTGAAAACAGCTTGACATTTTCTTACAAAGTCTACACTTACCATACAGCCCAGTGATTCCATAGCAAGTATTTACCAAAGAGAAATGAAAAACTTGTGTTTACATAAAACCTGTATATGAATGTTTATAGTAATTGTATGCAAAGCACCAAATAAGTGGAAACAACTTGGAATAACTCAGACATCATTCAGTTGGTTAAATTTTAAAAAGTGAGAAATGTTTAAAATCTTTTAATTATTACTTTATAGAAATCTTTTCAAAATAAGTGGATTAAAAGATTATAATGTAGTTAGGGAGTCATCAAAAATAAATACAAATGTGCAGTCAACCACAGAACAAGTTTATTCATGAAAAGACTTTAGTAGTCAGGGGAAAATCTAAGCAATAAATGCATAATACACCATTTCACTTCATGATGCCAAATGGAAGTAAGGACCACCACTCCACCAAGAGTCTTCCCATGATTTATTAAGACTTTACTTAATAAAACAGCCAGCTACCTTGAACAGGGCAATGTATATTTAGATTAGAGTTGGTTTTATGAATTAAGCAATAAGGGTCTTGAAAGAGGTCTTAGGAAGAATCTCAAATCCTTCTATAGGAAGGATTTGAGAGATAGATGGAGAATAGAAACAAGCCACTTTGAGAGTGATTGTATTCACCCATGGGTTTTTGAGTTTTCTATTAGGTCATAGATCTTGGCAGCTGACTTTTACATTACTTCAAATTCAACGTACTTTTCTTTTATAGGCTTGTTAAATGAAAAATAATGTGTCCTAATATTTATCTAAAAAGAAGAGATATTACATTGAACCCTGGGACACCATCACTATGAATTTACCTAAGAGAAATGAAAACTTAGGTTTGCATAAAACCTGTATATGATTGTTTATAGCAATTCTGTTCAAAGTACTAAATAAGTGGAATTAACTCAGAAAAATGCAGATTTAATTTTCAATTGAATTTCAATTAAATTTTAAAAGGTGGCACATATTGATAGTCTTTTAATTACTAAATTTATAAGAATGTATAACATAGGAATATTAAACAGGACAATAAAATATGTCCCCTTTTGCATATGAATGCCAACACCCCTTACCCTTTCTCTCCTGTACCATTGTTTCCACATCTGAGACAAGAATATGCAATCAAGAGATGGTTCTCTGAAAATGATCCTGAGATAATAATATTTGGATCCTGATTTCTCAGACTCCAAATGCCTTTGTGCAGTTCTGCCGTATAGGTTTTGTGCAAATAGAAAACTGCCACTCAAAATGACAACAGGTTTTTCTGAATTATTTATTCACAGCATGGGCTATTATTATGTTTGTAATCACAAACAAGCAGAGTGAAGCTAACTAACTACAATTGAGGAGACTTTCAAGAGGAAAGTTGGGGAGCTGGTTGCCACTTAGCATACATTTTGGAACAGATATTAAAAATAGTTTTATAAAAAAATATGACCAAAGGAAGGACATCTCCGTGTAGTAGATAGAATCTACAGTCTTTTTACCTTTAGGGAAAATTTGATCTGAACAAATATCGATTACAGACTATTTCCCTAAGTAAGAAACTTATCTGCATTTAGAGACTAATGTAACTATTTAAGAATCCAAAATATCTGTATAAAGCAGGAATGAGACCAAGTTTACTTCACTGAACAATATATTGATGAACTATGAATGAGTCCAACAAGCATGGGGGGGGGAGTGGGGGAAAGGTGGGAGGTGCACACACTTTGCTGATGGAGAATATATCTTTTTCTTAATACAACCATCTGGGTTTTCAGTCTGCTCTATCTGGAAGGGCATGAAGATCTACTATTTAGAGGAATTTTACTGTTTACACTTGCAGGAATATTAAACATAGAACGCAAATTGGGGCATTTCTACCCTCTCTATCACAAAGAGAACCACACCTGATCTTGTGCCACTTCTTCCCACCTTTTCCTCTTGCTTCAGGGCTTAAGCAGTAGGAGAGCAGAATCTTTCTTGTGGATACCTTGGAATGCTACTGTGAGCCACAGGATGAAGAATTTGTAAGATGAAGAATTTGTAATACGTAAAAGGACCACAAGATGAAGAATTTGTAATCTGTAAAAGGAAGAGTGAAAGAATCTAGAAAGAAAGGTGTTTTTCTCCGTGAGAAGTGGAGTTTTCCCTCACAGATGGAGGTAAAGAGCAGAACGGAGTTGGAATGGGGCATGTGAGGAAGACAGAGAAGCTAGATCAGGAATCAACTAAGCATCCCAGGGGAACCCCCTAACCCAAGGTTCTAAGTCTTCAAGTATCTTCAAGAATCTTTTTGACATTCAAAATATTATTATATTAGTTAGGACTTTATTTTTTCTTCTCTGAAAGCAAATCTTCTTAATTGTTCAGAAAATAAGTTTTATACCAACTTAGGTTTGGGGAAGCCAAGTGACACTTCCATCTACTCTTGAACTCTCTATGGAGAGAAACTCTGACTAGATTATAAATTGGAACTCCAAATGAGAGTTGTGGTTGGGGAAGCCTGGTGGTGATAAACAGACCTGCAATGCCCAAGAAAGAGCAGCTGCAAGAGCCAGAGAGACTATGCATCCTGCTGGCTCAGTACTCTCTTGCCTGCTGCCCTCTCAAAGGGAAAGAGAAAAGGCTTACTGAACATCTGTGTTACACTTGCTCTTTATGTTTTTTGAGACATTGTACAGGTTTTACTTAGAAATTTATTGAGAGTTATTTCCTGGGTAATAAAGGGCTAATCTTAAAAGGCATTTGGGGACTTCTATGTTTTGGAAAGACCCATGCTTTAAATATTTGTATATGTGTATGTTAAGTATATAAAATAGGTTTTGCTGAATATATTTGGTGGTCACTGAAGAGTTCTAGATGGCCTCTGTGATGTGAGATTGGAGGGTAAGGTATACACATACTCTTGTATTTTGAGCATGTGTAGGTTTGTGTGTATTTATGTGTATTTGTGTGTGTGTGTGTGTGTAAGTATGTGCACACTTGACCATGAATCTCTTGTCTTTCAGATCTGGATGACATAAAATTACTTCATACACCTTAGAAACTGAGGAAAGGGATGGAGCATAAATTGAAATAAATGGATGGACTTCTAGTTTCTTCAGTTCTAAACTGTGAAATATTTGAGTAATCTTGTTCAGGGAGCAGAATTGCTGAAAGTTAAAAATTTCATAAAATTGATTCTATTGGGAATGCTTCATCTTTTAGATTTTTAAAGTTTGTGAGTACCAAGGTATGTCTTATATTCTTCTTTTATATTGTATGTCCCTTAACCAAAATACTGAAAACACAGTAGTTCCACATTTAATTAATTAATAATTTACATGTGTTAATAGTAGAGAAGTATTAAATACAAAACTCAGATGTTGGATATTTTTCCAATGATAGATTAGGGGTTTAAAATGGAGTGTGAAAAATTCTTCTTAGTAAATCTAGGATTATGACTGATTTGATGCATAAATTTATTTGTGTGTAAAACTGAAATTAGACTAATAAAATTAGTACAATTCATGTTCAGCTTGGTTCCCAAATTTGCATCATCAGAAAAGCAATAGAAAATTTGAAAGTTCAATTAAATGTAAATGAGAGAATTGTAATTTATTTTAATGAAGGAGTTAATAATATTTGAAGAAGACTAGACTTATTTCCTATAACATGATCACTGAGCTGGTGTTCCTTATGAATCAGAACCTGAAGTCTACAGGCATTTGGCTGTTATTTGAAATTTAGGTCTGCCACTTACTAGCTCTATGACCCTGGACAAGTTTCCCAACCTGTCTGTACCTCAGTTTCTACTGTACATACTGGGGATATTAATTGTACCTGCCTCTTGGGGGTAGTTATAAGGACTGCATAGATTGATACATGCATGTGGATAGAGACATCTGGCATGGATTAAGTGCTCAAAGACATTATTTGTGAAGGTAATTGCGCTCATTTTCTATTGTTCTTTTAACAAATTATTGCAGACTTAGTTGCTTTAAAAAAGAGAACTTGCCTGTCTTACAGTTCATTAGGTTAGATGTTTGATACAGGTTTCACCAGGTGGAAGTTTATGTGCCCTCAGGCTGGGTTGCTTTCTATAGGCTCTGGGGGAGAATCTGTTTCTTTGTCATTTGAGCTGTTGGCAGGACTGGGTTTTTGTGGTTTAAGATCTAGGTCTCTGTGTTCTTCTTGGATGTAAGGGGAGGGCCATTGCCAGCTATTAAAAGCTGCTGCATACCTTGGCTCATGACTCCTTGCCTCCGTCTTCAAAGCCAGCAAAGGAGGCCAAGTCCTTGTCATGTGGCATGTCTCTGATGCTTCTTTTATGGTCATAGATCCCAGCCAGGGAAGGTTATTTGCTTTTAAAGTTAGAGTCCACACATCTGGATAATCTCTGATAATCTCTCCCTCTCAAAATCCTTATGTTTAATCACAGGTTCATAGTGCTTTTGTCTTGTAAAATAACATACTCCCAGATACTGGTGACTATTGAATTTGATTCATTGCACATAGAAGATATTCTGCTTGCCACAACCATGATAGCCTTGCAACTGAGAACAAAATTTAAGCCAGAAATCATTGCATTTGTCGGATTTTTGGACAGATTTTTCAGTTTCCAAAAATATTTTTCAGTTTCCATATATATTTCAAAGAGGAAAGTAAGAAGTGACCAGCTATCCTAACATCTTTTCCTAGAGGGGTGTCCTCCAAATATGATTTTTGTGAAATAATAGACATGATTTTTTTTTTTTTGGTACTGGAGATTGAACTCAGGGGCATTTGACTACTGAACCACATTCCCAGAACTATTTTGTAATTTTTTTAGAGACAGGCTCTCACTGAGTTGCTTAGAGCCTCTCGTTTGCTGAGACTAGTTTTGAACTCTTGATCCTCCTGCCTCAGTCTCCTGAGCTGCTGGGATTACAGGCGTGTGCACTGCTAGATATGAATTTTTTTTAAAAAAGTAAAAAAAGCTAAGTGTGAATAGGAGGGTTCATGTTCATTGTTAAATAAGACTAATCAACAAAGAAAATCTATGTGATTCTTTAATGAAATATTTGTTACTGACCTTAATATACTAATGTGCATTGGGACTTCCCAAAAGGGAGGTGTGCTGTCTCTATATTTATTTACTGAAGGATTCTGAGTTAACATTGGCAGGTGATGGTCCAGGTAAACGGTGTGCTAGGAAAGCAGTTGGGGACCATAATGAATAAAGCATCTTATTTCTTAGGAGACAGATTTTTAATGAGACTCCACTTTGGTCATATTTAAATATCATATCATTTCTAAGACCTTGTTTTAGTCAGATTTCTTGATGCTGTGACTAAAAGACTTGATAAGAACAATTAGAAGAAAAACAGGGGGCTCATGGTTTCAGAAGTCTCAGCCCATAGATGTCCAGCTCAAATCTTTGAGGCTCCAGGAAAGGCAAAACATCATGTTAGAAGAGTGTAGAGGAGGAAAGCAGCTGGTAACCATAACACTAGGAAACAGAGAGTTCTATCATGGATAAAATTAAGCACAAGGGCATACCCTCAATGACCCACTTCCTCCAGCCACACCCTACCAGCCTAGTGTCACCACTCAGTTAATCCCTATCAGGGGATTAATACACATTAGGTGAAACTTTTTATAACCCAATGATTTCACCTCTACACTCTCTTGCAATATCTCACACATAAGCTTTTGGGGTATACCTAATCCAAGTCGTAACAGATCCTCTTTAAAGCTTATTTTTCTAACAAAAGATAGGAAAACATTCACATTAAACAGTGCATTTAGAAGCATTTGTGTTACATAAAGAAAGTTTTCTGTCATTGGTTAAATAGTAATTATTGAAGTATAATATTTTACATATATTTTTGCATGTGTCAGGCATTTTATGAAGGACTTTATGAATATTATTTGGTTTAATCCTAATGACAAGGCTGCTGAGGTAAATGCTATAATTGTGAGAAAGATAAGACTTAGAAAGTCTAGTAGATATTGAGTTTGGAAATCAAATATAGACTGCTATTTCACAGCATGTCTTGTATTCACTATTCTGTATGGATACTATAAATGTGGCTATAAATTTAAGGCATAATATTGCAATAAATTTAAAGGCAGAAGTTTATTGAGAAGTAGACAATGGAAACCTTTGAACCATCTAAGAGTGTGGTCTGCATATGTAAATATGTGCTGGATATAGTAGTCACTGCTTCTGTGTACATATAAGAGAAATTGCCTCACTTTCCAGAGCATTCGCCGGCTTGTTTATGCAAGTCCTGTTCTCGTTACACTGACTCCCCACAAATAATTAGAGCAAAATAACCAACCCATGAGCTCCTATCAGCCAACTAGACTATGTCTTGAGACTCTGAGTTGAGTCATTTGGGTACTGGGTCACCTAGTCACTGGACAAACGTCTAGTGCAAGGGCCCATGCAGTGCTAAGGCGGTGCCTCCTCAAAATGCTATTTGAAGTAGGTTTCTTCTCTAAGCCTAAGGAAATGGTAAAGGTAAGTACAAAGTATCTTGGGAGCAGCTGCGGAATAGAGATTTCTAGAAAGTCAGAGAATAAGAATGTGTAGTTCATGTGAAAGAATAATAGGGCCTGTGGAATGCAAAGTCAGGCTTCTTGGTAAGAATTGCCTGGAATGTGGGAAGAGTGATTCATTGAATTGCCATTGCTTGATTAAAATATCTTGTTAAGTCTTCAAATTTTTCTCCACTTTGATTTTATATTTGCTATGCAACCTTCTGATCTTCATTTGCTTTTCCTTTGAGGCCTCCCTAACAGGCAGTAAAGGTTCATTTGGGCTGACAAGAACATTCCTCACGGTGAATTAATAAATTGTCATTTGATATGAAAACCAATCTCTCCTCAGCTGGGTCAGGCTAGATCAAGCCTGATCTCTCTAGGTAAAATAATGAATAAGGCTCTGAATCCCTTGGGCCAAAAGGCAAGATTCCATCAACATACCCTTGAGGTCAAGGTTGACACCCAGACAGGCACACATACTCTAGGACACTAACTAATTCCTCAGCAAATGTCCTTAGGATGATTCCAACATGCCAGCACTGCTCCAGAGCCAGATGTTCTACAGTAAGCACCTTAATACTAAGTAAGCAGTGTATTTTGCCCTCAGAGAAATTGCAGCTGGGAAAAAGAAGACCTGGTAATTTGAAAAAGTTCAGAAAAAAATATACAGACTAACAACAGGTAGATAGATATGAAAAGTATCAGCAGTGATATGTGCTATCAAGAAAATTAAAATAGGGCTGGGGTTATGGCTCAGTAGTAGAGTGCTTGCCTAGCATATGTGAGGCATTGTGTTCAATTCTGAGCACCATATAAATAAATATAGATATTGTGTCCATTTACAACTAAAATATCAAAAAAAAGAAAATTAAAATAGCCAATTAATAATAAAATAATTTTAATAATACTCTTTCCACACTATTATTCAATTCTGAAAAGCACTTACCAGTACACGAGTCTTTTAAAGAGTCTAAACATTTCCAAGAAGATTTTTTAAATGCAGTTTAATGTTTGAGAAGCAGATGTGTTTTGAACACATCTTTCCTCTCTGGGGAGATATGGTCTAAGAATGCTGAGCTGCCTTGTTGCCTTGAGTTCTTGTTTTCACACAGATCTTACAGGTTCTAAACTTCACTGTAGGAGATTAATTCACTGTGTTATCTCTCCATTAAGGTTTTCTTTAAAAATGGTTTGTGTGAAGAGCTAATTCTTATTGACCTAATAAAGGACCTTGCTGTGACCAAGAGGAATTGGTATTATGGACAGGACCAGAAAGGAACATGGAGCCAGATGAAGCAGCATTTTCAAAGAAAAACAATAGCAACTCAAAGAACCAGATATTGTTCATATCAGGATCAAATAAGGCCAGGAAATACATTTACATTTCTTTTAATCTATTTTTTCATGCCATTTATCTGTATAAATAATTAATAAATCTTTTTACTTACTGAAAAAAAAAAAGAAACATTTACTTTTAAGGTGAGACTTTGCATTTCCCCATGTGGCTGCCCATCACATATTCATCATAGCCTTGAGCGGAGCAGTGCCCATGGATTATTTTTTCCTTGGGCAAGGATTCTGGAATAGTTAGATGATGTTTGAATCATTACCCTATTCTCCAACATGACCACTGCTTTCACTGAGATGTAAATCTTGGAATATATTTTCACTATTCTAGGCACTGAAAAGACAAGCAAAGAGACAAGCAGAAATTCTGGGCAAAGTGAGTAGCAGGTGAAGAGAAGGCAATTGGAGTCTATAAATGTTTAAGAATTTCCTTCTGTGACTTGTCAGCTGGAATAATCTGGGTAGAACCTTGCCCCCTGCAGTAAATGCTGATTAGAACAGTGAGGCAAACACTGAAATGTTTTGATCAAAGCATGCAGAACTCTGACCAGATGCTTTGTCCTTTAGTCAAAGCAACCCTTCAATTCCTATGCTTTCTGCCTCTTTAGACTCTACTGCAAGGAAGCAGATGTGTCAGAGGATGGCAGCATAGTTTTCTGTTTTAGGTATGCATGCCTGTGTGTGTGTGTGAGCAGACATATACACAAACTCCCACACCCCATACACAAGAGACCTTTCGGGAATGCTTAGTGACTTTTAAAACAACTGCATACTGATGATGATAATGCTATGTGCATATTTAGGTATGAAACTCAATATCTCATTTTTTTAAACTTTTTATTCTTTTTAGATACACATGACAGTAGAATGTATTTGACATATTATACATAAATGGAATATTACTTCTCATTCCTGTGGTTATACATGATGTGGAGTTACACTGGCCATATATTCATATATGAACATAGGAAGGTTATGCCCAGTTCATTCTACCATCTTTCCTAACCTCATCCCCTCTGCCTTCTCTTCATTCCCCTTAGTCTAATCCAAAGTACTTCTATTCTTCCCTTTCCCCATTATAGTGCCTTAGCATCCGCATATCAGAAGTTTCAGCCTTTGGTATTTTGGGATTGGTTTAGCATGATAGTCTCTAGTTCCATTCATTTACTGGCAAATGCCATAATTTCATTCTTGTTTATGACTAAGAAATATTCCATTGTGTACACATACCACATTTTCTTTATCCATTCATTTGTTGAAGGGTACCTCGGTTGGTTCCATAGCTTGGTTATTGTGACTTAAGCTGTTATAAACATTGATGTGACTGTGTCGCTATAATTTGCTGATTTTAAGTCCTGTGAGTATATGCTGAGGAGGGATAACTGGGTCAAATAATAGTTCCATTTCAAGTTTTATGAGGAATCTCCATACTGTTTTTCATAATGGCTGCACCAATTTGCAGTCCCACCAGTAGTGTATCAGTGTACCTTTCCCCGATATTCTTTCTTTTTTAAAAATGTTTTTTTAGTTGTAGTTGGACACAATACCTTTATTTTATTTTATTTTTATGTGGTGCTGAGGATCAAACCCAGGGCCTCGAATGTGCTAGGCGAACGCTCTACCACTGAGCCACAACCCCAGCCCATTCCCCCATATTCTTGCCAACATTTATTATTATTTGTATTCTTAATAATGGCAATTCCAACTGGAGTGAAATGAAATCTTAGTGTAATTCTAATGAGCATTTCTCCAATTGCTAATGATGTAGAATATTTTTTTTCATAATTTTTGACCAATCCCATTTCTTCTGTGAAGTGCCTGTTCAATTCCTTTGCTTATTTATTGATTGGGTTATTATCATTTTGGTGTTAAGTTTTTTGAGTTCTTTATACATCCTATAAATTAATACTTTATCTGAGATGCAAGTGACAAGGATTTATTCCCATTCTCTAGGCTCGCCATGTTATTAATTGTTTCCTTTGCAGTGAAGAAGATTTTTAGTTTAATACTCTCACATTTATTGATCTTGATTTTAATTTTTGCACTTTTGGAGTCTTATTGAGGAATTTGGTCCCTAGGCCAACATGATGGATATTTGGGCCTTTGTTGATCTAATGTCTAGGTCTTTGATCCACTTTGTGTTGAGTTTTGTGCAGGGTGAGAGAGAGGGATTTAATTCCATTTTGCTACATGTGGATTTCCAATTTTCCTAGCATCATTTATTGAAGGGGCTATATTTTCTCCAATGTAAGTTTATGGTGCCTTTGTCTAATATGAGATAACCATACTGAGGTGGGTTTTTCTCTGTTTCCTCTGTTCTGTATCATTGGTCTTCATGTCTGTTTTGGTGCCAATACCATTCCGGTTTTGTTACTATTAGTATAATTTAAGTTCTGGCCTTGTGATGCCCCCTGCTTCACTTTTCTCACTAAGAATTTCTTTGGCTCTTCAGGGACTCTTATTTTCCCATGAACTTCATGACTGCTTTTTCTCTTTCTATGAAGAATGTCATTGAAATTTTAATAGGAATTGCATTAAATCTGTATAGTGCTTTTGGTAGTATATCATTTTGACAATATTAATTCTGCCTAGTCAGGCACATGGGCAATGTTTCCATTTTATAAGTTCATCTTCAATTTCTTTGTTTAGTGTTCTATAGTTTTCCTTGTAGAGGTGTTTTATTACTTTTGTTAGGTTGATTCCCAATTTTATTTTTAGGCTTTTGTGAATGGGGCAGTTTTTTTCTAATTTCTCTTTTAGTTGATTCATCATTGATGTATAGGAATAAAATTTATTTATATGTGTTAATTTTATATCTGGCTACTTTGCAGAATTCATTCATGAGTTCTAAAAGTGTTCTGGTGGAAGTTTTGGGTCATCAATTAGAGAACCATGTTGTAAGCCAGTCATCTAGCATTACTGTGGGTGGTTCATTTGATTGTTGAAATTGAAAAGGGTTTGTTGGATATATGTAGATGCTCTGTTGTTTGGAACATAAATATTTATGATTATTATGTCTTGTTTATGTATAATTCCCTTAAGCAGTATGAAATGTCCTTCTTTGTTCCTTCTGATTAACTTTGGTTTGAAGTTCACTTTATCTGATACGAGGATAGAAAAGCCTGTTTCTTTAGAAGATCCATGGGGATGATGTGTTTTCCATCCTTTTACCTTCACTCTGTGGATATCCTTGCCTATGAGGTAAGTCTTCTGGAGACAGCATATTGTTGGGTCTTTGTTTTTAATCCAATCTGCCAGTCTATATCTGCTGATTAATGTGTTTAGGCCTTTTATATAAAATGCTATTATTGAGAAATGATTTTTATTCCCTGTCATTTTGATTTATTTCTGGTTGTTAAGTTAGTTCCTCCTATGATTGACTATTCTTCCAGTGTAGTTTCTCCCTTTGCTGATTTTCACTTTTATTTTTCATTTCTTCTTTATGAAATATTTTATTGAGAATGTTTTGTAGTGCAGGCTTTCTAGTTGTGAATTCTTTTAACTTTTATTTATCATGAAAGTTTTTTTATTTCATCATCAATTCTGAAGCTTATTTTTTTCTGGGTATAGTATTCTTCACTGGCATCTATTTTCTTTCAGAGCTTGGTATATATTATTCCAAGATCTCTTAGCTTTCAGGGATTGGGTTGAGAAATCAGCCAAGACCTGGATTGATTTCCCTAAATGTGACTTGCCTTTAAATTCTTATTCTGTAGGTTAGACATTTTCATAATAATGTAATTATTATGGATTTTATATATTAATATAAAATATATTATAATATATAATATAATATATAATTGTTATATAATTATTATTTTCACAATAATGTGATTATTATGAATAATAATGTGCCTTGGTGTGGGTCTGTTGTAATTTTCTATATTTGGGTCCTGTCTGTAATCCTCCTATATTTGATTTTCCATTTATTCTTTAGGTTTGCAAAATTTTCTGATATTAATTTGTTGATAAGTTTATGTATTTATTTTATTTGTATCTTCAAGCCCTCATCTATCCCAATAAATCTTAAATTTGGTCTTTTCATGTCATCCCATATTTCTTGGAATTTCTGCTCATGGTCTCTTAACATGTTTTCTTCATGATCAACTTTATTTTCAAGACTATGTATTTTTTCTTCATTGTCTGAAACTCTGTCTTCTATGTGGTCTAATCTGCTGGAGATACTTTCCATTGAATTTTTAATTTGATTCATTGTTTTCTTCATTTGGAGGATTTCTGGTTGATTTTTTTTTTCAGAATATCTCTTTATTGAAAGGATTTTTCACTTCCTATATTTTCTCTGTGATTTCACTCCTTACATCATCCTTTACCTTGCAGATTAGTTTAACTATTTACATTCTATAATCCTTTTCTGACATTTCTTCCACTGTGGTGTTGATGGATTCTGTTATTGAAGTATCTTGATTTGTTTGGGATGAATTGTTCCCTTGCTTTTTCATGTTGTTTGTGTATCTATCCATCTAACAGTGTGGATATGAGGTAGCAGAGTTTCTACCCTGTGGACTTTAGTGTCCCTGAAGGTTTCTTGTGCCTGTTTATGGGGAGACAAATAATAACTACAACCAGTGCAAACAATACACAACATTAAACCAAATAGCTCCTGCTATGACACTTACAATATTAATTTTCACAATAAACAGAAATGCTCTGATATGTTAATGCCTATAATAGAAACAATAAGTTTGCAAGAGTTCACAATTTCAAATGATGTACAGAGAAAGAACAGAAATGATATAAAATGTGATGATTATAAGGGAGGAGGATAGAAGATAGAAGTAAGAAATTAAAGGACGAGTTGAAATAGAGAAAAATAGGGAGTAGCTCTTAGCAGAAGAAAAGAGAGAATTGAGGGAAAAGAATTAAGTGGAGTTCCAAGTGAGATGAAAAAATATGGATAAATTAAAATTTTAAAAATTAAAAATAAAAGAATATAAAACAAATTTGCAATATGTTAATCAAACATCTTAGTTCTCAAAATACTGATCCATGAAAAATAACTGGCTAGATCTGTTGAAAATATGGGTTTAATCAACCTCTGAGATGATGACAATCTAGGTGTTATATGTTAGTTCTTCTTTGCCCAATCAGTCAAATAATACTTATTGAGCTCTGAGCAACTTGAGCAACTTGTTTGGACGGAACAGTTAGGACAAGGCAGTGTGGTATTTTGTTGGGTATTTTAATAATTTTTGCCATGTCTAGGTCACATGACAATGTAGACAGCTATTTTGGAACTGGATATTATATCTTTATAAAATCATTTTGTTGGCTTAATACTGATTCTTGCCATGTCAACAAAAGTATGTGCTTATTACTTCTGTCCTCTAGCCAATCTCATGGAATTAGGAAAATGATTCATTTTATTGTAGTTTACTTGGACATTCTTGAATTCTGCATTCTGAGGGGTATGCTTGTAGAAAAGAAATCTCTATGATGGGTAGTATTCCAGAGCACAGATTTCTCTCTCTAAATAAATCAATACTGAGCAGAACTACAGGGGTCACTAGGCAGGTAGTTACTATAGATGTTGTAGTTAAAGAGCAGCCTGGATTAGTCTGACTTGAACCATCCTTGCTGCTATGCTTAGGAATTCACAAATAAAATTTAAAGAAAACAAATGTGAGTCCTGGAGATATCAGGTACGATAGCATGAGGCTGTATGGTACAGGGAGTGCATGAGTTCATGAAGCTTGAGAGGGTAACAATAACATTTTGGGATGGAGGTGCCAGTGGTGTCATCTGATCTGAGATACAGAGGGTCAGATGAGTTATACTGGGATTGATATTGGCAGAACAGACTCTCAGTGGGTGTATAGTTATGCATAAAATTCTAAATCTAGAAGACCACTGAGAATATTATCCCACTTAATGGTAATAGAAGACCTAGCAAGAAAGCAATGGTATACCTATAAATTAGTTTCTATGAACAACAGATAAATATTGAATGAATACTCTGTGCTCAAGCATTGTTCTGTGCTCTGAGATATGGTGCTGAACACAACAGTCTCTGTCTCCATAAAGCTTATATTATAGTGGGAGGAAGAGGAAGAGGTAGACAGCCTATAGGATGATGCCTAATGACCTCTATGTCCTGGAGTGTATGAGGCTGTGGAATTTCCTCCCTCTTGAGTGTGTGATAGACTTAATGATATCTAATACTAGAATATGGCAAAAGTGATGAGATGTCACTTTAGAAATTAGTGACCAAAGGCCTGTGAATTCCATCTTTCTTGCTGTCTCTTACTGTATTCCTTGCTTGTTATGAGGAAATTCAGTTTCTATGTGGTGAATTGTCCAATGGAGAGTTCCATGTGTTGAGGAATCCATATGGTGGATTCCCTATTTTGTTTAAGGTGATCAGAAAGGCCATGAGGATAAAGTGGTATCTGAGTCAAGGTCTGAGGGAGGGTGTAGGAGTGGCTATGTGGGCTTCTAGGAGAAGATGTACTAGGTAAAGGATGCCTAATTTTGTAATGTCCTTAGAAATGTGGGGTTTATTTAAGGAAGGATAAGAGAGCTGATGTGGGTGAGAAAGTAGGTAGGTCAGTGGATGTCAGAAGTAGTGAAGGAACAAAATACATAGGACTTGTAGGCCATTCAATTTCATACTGAGTAAACCGGAGAGTGTTTGGAGGGTTTTGAGTAGAGAACTTTACATTACTTACTTAGATTTCAGAAAATGTATGTGTGTTTTTCTATCTGCAATATGAAATGTACTATAGAAAGTCAGGGGTGGAAGCAGAGGCACTAAAGAATTAGGAGTTCATTACAATAATCTTAGTGAGAAATAATTGATGGTTTAGACCAGTGTGGTAGCAATAGAATTCATGAGAAATAAATATATTTTGAAGATAAAGAAGACATCATTTATGAATAGACTTGTTGTGATGTACAAAGGAGAGAGGGGAATTAAAAATGACTCTAAAGCAGTGTCCTGAACAACTATAAAGGGATTTCCATTTATTCTGATGGAAAAGATTGTTTAAAGGGGGTGTAAGCAGTTCAGATTTTTACGCATAGATTTTTAGTTGCTTCTCAGATATTGAAGACATTAAAGAGGGCAAAAAATTCTTTGAGGCACATAAGTTTGGAAATCTAGGCTGACTTTATAAATACCGGAACCAACAGGGGACCCAAGAATTATGAGACTAGTTCTTCTATTGTGTGAAATTCTAACAGGCAGTGGTCACTTCTGAATTATTCTGATTGAATTCCATGAGATTTAGGACCACTGAAATCATGAAAGACAATAGACAATACAACATGAGCCTGAGCGGTCCAACACAGGATTAACAGTAGAAAAGAAGGTGAGAGTTCCAGGAATAGGCCCTGGAAAATCTTATATTTAAATGTTGAGACATTTATGAAAGACCAGCTAGGAAAATTAAAAGAAGTAGCCAGTGATGCCGGCAGAAAATCCAGAGAGAATTGTGTCCTGGAGACCAAATAAAGAAGTTATAGCAAAAAGCCCAGGGTAATTAGCTGTGCCAAATGCTGCTAACAGATTACACATGAATGATAAAAAAAATCACTTGATTAATTGATAGGACACTGTGTAGATCCTTATGACTTGATAAAACTAATTTTTAGAGTAGCCAAATGATAGCCTAATTGGAGTGGATCCAACAGAGAATAAGAAGATAGAAGTAGATAAGTCAATTCATATTTCCCTTTTAAAGAAGTATTATATAAAGGGGAATAAAGAGAACAAAAAGTAGCTGTAGGGAAAACAAAGTGAGAAGTTCTATATGTGTGTTTGTAATTGTAATTTTTAAGATAGAAAAATAATGGTGTTCGTTGATAGAAAGATGCAATAGACAGGGTAAGAAATTGAATACCCAGGAGAGAAGAGTCACATTGTTGGAGCAATAGTAAATGTAAAAAGTGAGTTTAAAGTCTGATGGTAGGAGCCTGCATTCCCCAAAGAAAAGCCATTACTGTTTATGGCCATAAGACTAATTGCTGTAAACCTGGGGGAGGAGGGGATGCTGAGTTTATAAATTCCTGAAGTCTCAGTGTCATGGGAATGTTCAAAGTAAATTAAACAAGCAAAATGTACATAAAAAAATAAATAAAGTCTGATGGTAGTTGGCATCAGATTGGAAAATGGAGTATGTGTTAGGAAAAGGAGGAACTTCACAGGAGTGTGAATGGTGAGTAAGCAGTTGTGGAGGACTTATGTTGTTATTTGAAATTAAGGCTGAGGGAGGATATCTAGACAGCATTTGAAGGCTTAGGTATCTCTGAAGAACAAGAGCAAATGGGCTAAAATTATGAATACTCATGGCCCTCTTGTGGTCATCCAGTTTCATGCAGGGCTCACATTGCATTCAGACCGATCAGCACAATTATGCGCTTTTCTGCAGTGTGTTTACTGGCGCAAACACAGATTAGATAGAGAATTGGATTTAACCAAGAATTAAGCTTTTACCAAGTTAATACAACAAGAGAGGAAAAAGGGGTAGAATGTAAGCTGGAAAAGAACAGAAACAAGGGCAGGAGAAGGATGAGGGATGCTCAAGTACTGTAGATCCTTGCAAGAATGTGGGGGTTAAAGACTTGGTGCACTGGCATTAGGGGGAGCAAGTGGATGCTTTGGGAAAGCTATGAAAGTCATATCACGTATTTAATGCGTATGGGAAAGTACCATTGGAAGGAAACTTGATATCCACCCTCAAAAATTTAATTGGACAAGAAATGAAATGAAAGATGGATTTGGCAAATGGAAGATAGTGTTTGCTTAATGTGATAAATGAAACTGAGAGAATCAAGAATACATATGAGACCAAAATCTGAAGCCAGGGACAACACTATAGAGCCAGGAAGCCCATTCTCCTTTATCGTATTCTCTGGGAAGGATAAGTTTGAACCTGTGTTTCTGTAATTACAATTTGATAGCAAAATGCACAATGATGCAAGTAGGGCAGAGGGATATGTGTAAAAGCCATTATGATAGTAAAGATAGTTTTTCTTTCAACAAAGCTGCATTAATATCCATTGTGTCATATCTATCTCATCATTTGAGAAGGATAATTCCTTAATAGTTACTCTCTGAAAAAAGGTAAAGGCAGATTTCTTTTTCTAGAGCACCTGCAGCTTGTCTCTCTTGTCAGTCGTTCAAACATCATTTGCCAGCTGGAGATGAAACAAAGAACATAGCTGTACCTGGGTATGGAATGACACCTCCTACCTGTAGGCTGAATGTTCAGCCTGATCAGTAGACTTGCACATTCCTGAGACTGGGCAGTCTCTTATCAACTCTGACAGCTGGCAGATTTACTCCATTGTACTCATGGATAAATCTGGGAAACTGTAAATCAAGCCATACGTTTAACGCCTATTGGAAAGTATCATTGAAAGGAAACTTGAAATCTACTCTTCTGTCAAGTAAGGGGAGAATGCATTTGGTAAATGGCCATGTTGTGTTATAATTAATACTTTTGATTTTAATGTTAGCATTTGAGAGAAATATTAGAAAGTCATAGAAGAAAACTTGTGTAACTTCCTCATGATTTCTGACTCCACAAAGATAAAAAGATAAAATGAGTTCAGTAGGATTAGCTAGAGGTTTTGAGGTACGATTGTCCAGAAGAACTGTTCATTCTAATTTTTTATTCTGGTTCTCTGAAATACAGTCTTCCTCACAGTCCACATTTGCTCTATTCAAATGGGAAAGGACACCTTGCTTTTTTGCTGGAATAACCTAAGGCAAATTTTTGACTCTAAATATTAACCAAGGATAGATCATTGAAGGTTCATAAAGAGTAATGATTCTCACTTGCTAAGCAATTTTTAAAAAGACTTTCCATGAATCTTTTTTTACAAAATTATAGTTAGTCTTCTCTAAGAAACAGTAGGTGTAAGATTAAAAATAATTACTTGAAACATTAGACATGGACTAACTGTCCACGACTGGCTTCAGTGTGAATGTTCCAAAGGACTGGAAGGAAACTGAGTTTGAACTGTCCTGCTCCTCAGCATAGCTGTGGAAAATCTCAAATAAAAACCTCTGCCAAGAAGATGACACCATCTTCTTTAGATCATAATTTCACACGAGTCAAGGGATGTAGTACAAAATAAGAAAGGGGAGCTAGGCAATTGTAGGCACTCATGACCTAGTTATGAGGAAAGCCATACAGCCTCAATTCTCTGTGTCTGAATGAAATGCTAGCACAAGTGTTAATACCAACTAAACACTGTAATAGCCTTGAGCTACTTCAGTCAGTGTGTTTAATTATATTTCTTTTATCTCTTTTCACTCATGAGGTAAATTCAGAAACTTCTTTCACCTCAGACCAGATGCAGGAAGTTATTTTCTTTTTACCAAAAGACAGAAAATAATTGCCCATCATTGAATATGAATGTGAGAAAAAACTTGGATAACATTATGAAAAGTGAGTAATTGAGATTTGGGTGCGTAAAAGGAAGCTATTCATGGTATAATGAGTAATTAGAAGCAGATATTTTGCAGGATGTTTTGGAAGGAATAAATCTTAGAGCAAACATTAATAAATAATCAAATTTAAAGGAGTTTTGATTAATTCTAGGTGGAAATTTTAAAAATCTGCAGATACTGTTGTGCACCCTGGCTAATAGAAGAGACCAATCCTAATGAATTCAACCTAGTCAAAAGAAGCTCAGAAGAACCTGAGAAATACAGTACAACTCCCATATTGCTTTTATGACTATGACTGTGGGCATTACTAATGATCAAAGATGCTTAAGCACTTATGAACCATGCATATCTAAATATTTTACATGCACTCATTATTTAAATAAAAGAGTATTAGCTTCATCATAAAGAGACTAAACCTTATTCAACTTGTAATAAAGTCATTAAGCACAGTATTTAATTCATAGTAAGCACTCAATAAGTGTTCTTAAACCAAACAAAAGGATAATTCAGGCTGGATTTAAAGCTTGATTTATGCTGCTCAAGGGCTTTTACTAGCTCTTTATTAAGGAAGAACAGTATGATGTTGTCAGAATATGAATACATACTATTCTTAATGATGGTATATAATTTACATGTGATAACAATTTTTGTGTGTAAGCTTCCCATATGGGAAACAGCATACTGCATTTTTCTCTATAGGTAGATTTTTAGAGTAAAAATCTTTTGTTTCTATTCAGTTCCAAATTTAAGAATTTATTGAAATATTGACAATTTATATTTAAAAGTGGTAACAGATTGGAAAGTTGAACTTCACAGATGTTGGTTTATAAACATTACCAGACTTGGTCAGCATCTGGAAATTCAGCATCATCTTTTTGAAGTTCGCTACTCCTTTATTTAAGGGAGAATATGTAGAACTAGGACTTGACTGATTCCTTATTATGGTTGCTCTTCCTTTGAACAGAGGAGAGCTGTGGAAGCCGATTGCTCCCTAGAGTGACAGGTGGTGCTCACCCACTGCTGCATGGCTACCCCACCGGCCAAGTTCCCTTCGCAAAGTCAAGTGGTTCTTCAGGCTAGATGCAAAGTATCGCCAAAGGTGTTCCATGCTTGATTTCCATAGCTTCTATTAGTTCTATTAGGTTCTATTAACCATATTTAAGTGTCCTATGTTGTCTTCCTCTCCTCCTAATAAGGACAAGAAGTCAAGTAGGTCTTCTTTGTATAACTGGAAATGCAAAGAACTTATTATAGTTAGGATATACACTCCCTTGCTTGAAAAACCTCAAAGATATTTGAGGTGGGAGTAGGGCATATATCTTCATTTCTGATGGAGAGAGGCCACCCTTGGGAAAATTCCCAACGGAATGTTTGCTTTTGAGTAAATTGCCATGTGGATTTAAACTTGTGGATGCTAAAGGAAAATTAAATATAAAATATTCTTAAAGGAAAACACATAATTTATTATCTCATGAGGTACCTGCTCCAGTTACAATATAGTTCACGGAAGTTATAGGGGCGAATATATTCTCAGGGTGTAGCTGAAGGCTAAACTAGTAGCTGTAAGGGTGACAGGAGTGTATCACACTGTATGGTGAGTATAGGTGGCTTTTCTCTTTTTGACTTGTGGAAAAAAATGATTTTTATAATCTTTGTGTAAAAATTTTGTTTTCTATGAACTCACTAAAATATTTCCTTTGGCTTTAAAATTCCAGGCAGTATGGCGTATATTTTTTGCATGCAAAAATAAGAGATGATGTTATATAAACAGAACCCTCTCGGCTATTAGAAGCTATGGATATCAAGAATGGAACAACTTTGGCCACACTTTGCATTTAGCCTGTGCCTACAGTCCGGCTGCAGCAAACTAACAGGGAGGGCCGGGGAGGGGGGGGAGGTGACGAGCAACTTGTGTAGAGTGATACAGCAGGAGTGGGAGCCGTTTATTGTAGGACAACAGAGGTATTTATACATTCCACACAGCTTGTCTAATTAACATAAACTAGATACAGCAGTCAACCAATAAGGAATCTCCACACTTAATGGCTCACTGGCGTTACTTCACAAACCACTCCCTCTGGCAAAATGCCAGGTGCCATCCTGACTTGTTTACAGACCTTAACATTAACCACTCCCTCAGGCAAAATGCCAGGCAACATCCGGACTCTAACAAGCCTGAAGCGTCAGGAGGGTGCTGAAATGTATCTCCACTTTAACTTCCTTTGTATTAACTTTTTCAAAGGTCAGGTGGTTTGGGAATAGCTGTGAGCATTCTGAGATTCAGTTCTTAGAAGATGAACTGGTAATACATTTAGGCTGGAATATTATAAGTATTCAAATGTGGTTTCTAGTCAGTATCTATGAATAGTTAGATTATATTGATTATATCTCTATTACTTTCATCCTGGAATAAAGAAATAGCCCAAATTTATCCTTCTGGCCTAAATAAATAATAAATAGACAAAATGTATTGAACAATAGTTTTCAGAGATTGGAGAACAGACAGAACAGTGACTGTAAAAGAAGGAAAGCAAGCAAGATGAACATTATAGTTACTAAGTTTCATGCTTGGACAGAAGTTCCGGACTTCTTACTGTGTGGGAGGGAACAACCTCATGGAAGTCAGTAGTCTCCCTGAGTAGAAAATTCAGGAATAACTGAATATTGGAGAAAGCTGCACAGAGAGGAGGGAATTCAGATCTACAGGGTCTTCACATGAGTTCTGATCAGCTACGAATGAGAAATTAGCACTGATTACCCAAAGGTTGAACAAGAACCACCAGGAGAAAACAGGTCTAACTTTCCCTGGAGCTTCTGCAAGGTGATAGGTTGTTTGTATTCCCATCAGCTGGGTGTAAACCACTTTGTAATGCACAGAGCATTTAAACTCTGTAATAACCAGCGTAATTAAAAGGCATTGCTTCAGTAATGGAGCAAAATTAGCCCCGAAATAACGGCTGTTGTGGTTGAACTTACAAGTCTGAAAACAAAAGTCTAGAAAACTCCAAAGTTTTCTACATAGCTTAGCATCATTCTATAATAAGATGAAGGATAATAAAATGCATAATATCTGTCATCTGGTAGAGGAATACCAGGCATGCAAAAAGAGAAAACATGTATTTATGATAAGAAAATCAAGAAATGACACAGGTAATAGAATTAGGTAACAGATATCAAAATAATCATACATCTATTCCAGATATTCAAGAAGCTGGCACCTTTGGATAATTATTCCAATCATCAGATGGATAAACACTAAGTGGAGTATAGACAAAGCATCCCTGAAAACAAGGGGTAATGTGATGAATTCCGGGGTGGGGACTCAAAACCTCTCAACCCTCGGTTCTTCAGAAATGAACATAAAATATTTAAAATGTGAAAGTAAAATAAAACATTTTTAGACTTGTACTACAATAAATGTTAAGAAAAGTCATTTTGAGAAGGAAAATTACTTCTATGCAAAGAAATGAAAGCCACCAGAAATAGTAACCTGTGAGTGAATGATCATCAGTTTTCTGCTATAGGAAAGCTCCACAACTGACATCACATTTGCATCCATGACCAGAAAGTGTAAGGTCAGATGCTTTATCTAGATTGTTTGTCCCATGACAGTTCTAGAAGTTTCTAGACAACAGAAGAAAAAGTAGCCTTAAACATTTGTGTATGAGTACGTGACTTATGGGAAAAAAAAAATTCCAATCATATGTGTAAAATGTAAGTCAATAGCTTAATTCTCATTGACAACTAGTCATAACAGAAAATTTTTGCTTTTAATTCATGTACTTGATATAATACTGTTTATAATTATTAATATAACATGCTTCAATGGGCATTAAAAAGTTAACTATCAAAATTGTGTTTCTGGGGAACAAACTTATAACAATTTTATGGAAATCTTGTGTACCTGGGTGTGAAGGTGCTATTTTATCTCTCCCAACATATTGAATTGCATTCTTAGTATATATGACATTTTTTTTTGCCCTGATGGCACCAAAGGAGAGCTGCAAAATCATTATCAATGCAGTTAAATTACATGAAGAAGCAAGAATTCTAACAGAGCTCCAACGTACATTATCAGTAAGTCAGTGTATGTAAGAGTGGTGTCATTATATATTATATAGTTCAAAATAACAGCAATAAAATTCTTTCGAGTTATGATCATGTATGCTTTAATTTTATTAGTTTTCTAAGTTAGCAAAAATTGAAAACAAATGACAACCACACTGCATGAACAGCTAAATTACATATTTTTTCCAGCAGAAATATTATAATTACTATATAAAAGAAGGTCAGGAATATTCAGGCAGAAGACTATATAAAAGAAAAAGTATTGAAAGGAATGATCAGATAATTCATTAATAAAACTAATGTTATTTCCAAGAATACATGATGATGTACTTGTCAGTTTTTGAAAAATAAATAATCATTTTTTCTAAATTTATATTTCTGTTAATACCTTATTTTGTATTTTTGTCTTATGTTTTCTAATACTCGATTCTACTTGGATAATCTGCAAGACCCACAAATCCTATATCTCTACCCTATAGTGCAGCCCTGCATTAAATTTTCATGTCGTGTCTACCTGTATATGTGTTTAAATGCAGCTCTTGATACAGATGGCTTTAGTGAGTTATATTTTTTCTTCCTTTTTAAATAATTATATTGAGGATAGCATAGTGTAATCCCTATGTGGTACAAAAAGAAAAATGATTAAACAAGAGTTCCTGCATCTTACTAAACTGAATGAGAATCATTAGATAAACTAATCGCATGTGTAATTTAATGTCTACGTACTCAGGAGTAAGAGCAGAAATGTGTGACTCAATGTCGGTTTTTATTTTCCTGCTAACCATGAAGTATGCCATCCTTGAGTAACCCATGTAGCATCTGGAATCTCTGAATTGCTTGGGAAGGTAGGTTTTCTCCAACCAACCTCCCTAATTAATAGATTTTTTTGTCTTGGCAAACTTGTCTTTGTGCCAGTAGTCTCAGTTTCCCTCACGTCAATCAGGTACAGACCTCCCTCATTCCTCCATAAAATTTTCATTCATCCCATTAACTGAATTAATGAATTAATTTCCTTGGGAAAAGGTGAGACACAGAACAGGTATAATTCTAGATCCATCTTTGACCTGAGTGTTGAAAAAGGAAATGCTTTGAAAAGTTCTAAATGGAAATAGTCCAATGTGTAATGTCCTACTGTTGTGCAGTCCTGCTGACAAGGTCTGTTTTCCTTCATCACACCAGACACAATTCTGTTTTACTCAAGGGTATGTTCTGGAATCACAGTTTCTCAGACATACCTACCTCAGACAACCATAAGGTAATCCTAAAGACTCAAAAGTACTTTCCTGCTTATTCCCCACCTAATATCCTTCTCCATTGTACTAATCTCCTGTGCAGACTTGAGGCCCTGTTTTATTTCAGATGGTTAGAATGATCTGTCATTAGATGTGAATGGAAATCGAATTTTTAGTGCCACCCAAGTATTTACATGCTAAAGACTTGGTTGCTAGCCTGTGTCACTACTGGGACACTGTGGAACCTTTAAGAGATGGAACTGGTGAAAGGAAATTCAGTCATGGGGGGCATGTCCTTGAAGAGGATATTAGAACCCTCTAGCCCTTCCCCTTCCTTCCTCTTTGCTTTCTGGCTGCCTGACTTGAGCAACTGTGCTCCATTTCATGCTCCCTACCATGATGTTCTGCCTTGCCACAGACTCAAAAACAACAGTCAAATGACCATGGGCTGTAACCTCTGATATGATGAGCCAAAATAAATCTTTCCTCGTTTTATTATCTCAGACATTTCATCACAGTGATAGAAAGCTGACCAAAACACAAACATTTCTTTCCTTAAGAATTCAGAACAGAAGTTTTTATTTCTTCTGTGGGATACAGAAGATAGAAAGAGATTTAAGAATGTAAGTGATTAGGAAAAAAATCTATTTTTTTTAAATAAAAGTTGATGGTGATATACACACACATATATGTGTGTGTATGTGTGTGTGTGTATATATATTATATATATATAATTTATCTTCTAGAACAGGTAATAGATACTCTAGAGATTCATGTTAATGTAATTGCTTTTCTGTGTAGACATGTATGAGGAGATGTTTGCAGCTATTATATGATATAGGGAGAGGGTACAATAGTATTTGTTTAGGGCTTAGCTTTCTTTTCAAGTTGAGGACAGACCTTGGACCATCAGCTCTTAGAGTGAATACTACTATATCTGAATCAAACTAGTGTATCAGTGAGTATCATTTCCAATCATAAGCATTGTCAGATGAGCCACTTATAAGGGTTCAATAGGAAAAATGTAAGAGTTGAATATGCTTATGCTTCTACACAGGGTATCTTGTGTGATGGATAAGTGAGTATTCATTGCTTAGTAAAAGAAATATACAGAATATAATAGTTATATTCTTTGTTTTTTAACCAGATATAACAGTTTGGAGAATATTTTTCAATAGTTTTTAATTGTGTTATATTAAAAACAAACTTTTGACATACACATCAAATGACATATTAAAGAAATTTTTACTTCATTTATCTGGACCTGAAATAGCAATGTATACAGGTGGCACACCACTGATAGGTGTTTGCTTATCATGTATATAACTGGGATCATGTCTCCAAACAACTCTTGCTGCTCATTATCAATTAGTGTAATTTGAGGAATGGAGCAAAATTTTTCCAGGTGTAGAAGAACCAGGAGAGAAAACAATTATCACTTGTTGGTTTACATAGACTTCTTGCTCTTCTCTTTGTCTGTATATTTAGTATGGTTTTAAATCAACATTGAATAATATTCACTATTATTGAATAATATTCACTATTATTCACCGCATTGCAACTTATATGGATTGAATAAGTATGGGGGAAATTGATTCTAAGAAGAATTATTACTCGCTAGCTTGTGAAAATGGAAATTTTATCCTTAAGGGTGGGGAAAATTTTTTATGTACCCAAATTTGCTGCATCATCTCCTTTCTCTGCTACCTGAAATTACCACAAGGGACTTATGTAGAAGGTAAGTGTTTGAGCAATATATTTATTTCTAAGCACAATATTCATTATTAATACAACAGTTTGTCAAATTAACCAGCAGAAACTAGAATGATTCCATACCCTTTAAACTCAGTGTCTTGCCTTTGTGTATTAAGCAAGATTGGAACAGGTCCTCTGTTTTTAAAAGGATCATGATTGAATCTTCAGAACCAACCTTACATACATTTGGGCTCTTTTTTTCTGATTAAATTATTTTATATTAGTACTGTCTGTCTTTGAATTTTGATTTTTCTAAGCCATCTGACTTTGGCTCCTGCTTTGGCGCATTTTTGCCTATATTTCTAATTTCATCTGTCCCAAAAGTCAATTCTCCAAGAACATTCCAACTTACTTTTTGGCATTGGTTTTTGATGACTTTACTAAAATCCTGGTTAAAAAAATGGGAAAAAAAATCGTAGCAAGGACTATTTTATCCTTTCATTCTCTCTCATTTCCTGGAGTTTGACAAGAGTGCTGAGGCTGTGAGAAATGGAGAGGGGTGGGACAAGGAGAAAAAATTTTGATTCAGAAGTCAGAGAAAAAGTGCATGACTGGGGAGCATATTAGTATGTAGACAGAGAATGAACATTAATCCTTGTCTGGGAGACAGGAGCCTGGGATATGTTTTGCCAATATTTATTATTGACAGGTAGACACCAACTTCTAAGTGGACATTGAGTCTGCATAATCAGAACACTCCCCTATACTAAGCCTACAGCACCAGAACATATTGCACAGGCTCAGAAAATTATTCTGGAGTTCACCAAATGTTTACAAGTAGTTAGAACAACAGTAGTTTAGACCTGCCTGTAGATCTTGCAACTCTATACCATCAATGTTGGCTAACTCCTATTCTACAGAGATGTTCCAACATTACCATAGTCACTTCTTCCTCACTGGTAGTTTCTGGGCTTTGGAAGTCACTGGAATATGTCTAGCATCTCTATAATTTCAAAGCAAGAATGAGTCTCCCTTGTTCTCTCATTTCTCTAATCAAGTAACCTTTATTTTGTGAGAGCTTGATTCTATTTGAGCCATGATTACAGACTTCCTCTTCCTTGATCCCAGGACTCAGTGCGCAGGCCTGTATGGTATCCATCTCCAGCTGTGTCTCCAGTTATTCTTTATTGATACATTCCCCAACTCCTACCACACTGTAGGGAGAAATTGCTTTGTTCCTCTCTATATTCCCCACCTCCACCAACACAATGGCCTGGTGAATGGAAGGTGCTTTATAATATCTATTGAATGATTTACAGCACTTTTCTGAAATTATACAACAGTTTTCCAGAGCTTCTAAGGTAAACATTTAACTTATGTAGTAATAGTGCTATTTGTTAGAGATGGTTTATGTTAAAATGGGGAGGGCAATTAAGCGGTTTTCAAAAAACATTCAGTCTCTGCCTCATGTTTTGAATTTGATCTTGTAGTGCTACTGTTTTGTTATTAATTTTCATTGCAGAAAAGCTTTTATCTACAGAAATTGGGGAGGAGTTCATTGAATAATATCTTTATCTTTTGGAATTATTTATTATAATTTTATGTCTACCATATATGCTTTTTTAAAACTGTAACCATAATCTTGTAGATTTATGAGCAAATTATAGGTAGAAATAATAGCATTTCATATCTTTTTTCACGACTGAATTTCATGATTTTCATGTGATGTGGTATGTCATCTTGGTTTGGTGTAGAATGATAACTGATATCCATTGTTTACCTTTCTGAGTGAATTAAAATTTGGTTGTAAGTCTTTTTGCTCTAGGGTTCTTTTCACTTAAAAATGGAGTTTGAAATGAATGCCTTAAGTATAGCTATATTACTAGAGATTAACTAAAACAAAATAAGAATCCTGAACACAGCTGCCTGAACTTGCACTATTTCCAAGGGCAAATTCTTCTAAGTTATTGTATTGATTTAATTTGCATTCAAATTGCTCAGGATTTTGGTGATGTATTTTCACTTGAATGATTTGCTATCAAGTGGGGAATGAATAGATGACATGTGCAGACTCAAGCGTTGAACTGAATTTCAAAATATTTTCTGGTTTAATAGAATCATATTAATAGTAAAATAAAAAAAGTTATTAAAGTAAATGGGAATTTACATTATTTCTTAAGTCCCAGAGAAGCACATGCTTTGTGAATTTTCCTTTTGAAGTTAATTTTAGATAGTATAAGGATTAATGTATTATACTTATGCAAATTTTATTCTATTAAGTTTCAATTATTTTTAATTGGAAAATAATTGTAATGAAGTTATAATTTAAATCAGAAGTAGTTGGTTCTGATGCATATTCACCATATAAAGCAATAACTATCATTAAATATTCATTTTATAATCTCTAAGATATATTTAATTTGTGATGTATATATTATTCTAAGCATCTAAATGCTTAAAATATAAATAGGGAGAGACTTTCATTATGCCTTTTGGCATTTTGGTCAATATTTGAAACTATCTTGGGACTTAACAGAATATTTTAACTGTCGGCAATATTTGCACTGACATCTGTCAGTACCTTGTGCCAAGTCCTGTCCATGTAATAATAGACGCTGGATTTTCTGGGTTAGGAGAATGCAGGTTTCTTAGAGTAAATGTGTGCTTATATTGCATATAGATCTTCTCTATAAGGTAAATTTGTCTACAACAGGATATATGTTCGAAGAGAAGTAGACAATGGGCTTATGCTCTCAGGAACTTATTAGTTCATTTTGCTAGTGTTGAGGCAATATACTGGAAAAAATGTCTCTGTTTTATGAAGTGGCAGATGGCAACAAGCACAGTGCTGTTTAAACAGGTGTTCAAATATTTTATAAATGAATAAATGGAGGAAACATGAATAAATAAAGAAAGCAGAGAGACACAGGGGAAATATACTGGGTCCCTGACTCTGGTGAAGACAGAAAAATCAACCTCTTATCCATTTTTTTTTCTTGAAACAGATCAGAGTCAAAGTCAAGTCAAGAAATAATGATATTAAGTGGTTAATAGCTTAAAAGAATAAGTAAAATCACAACAAATATTGTTTATTTGGAACATTGTGCCTGGAATTATACATTTAATCCTTGGAGACCTCTTTATGGTAGTCACCAATATTGTCATTTGGCTGAATTATGGAAGGACTAAGTGATTTTTCCCCTGGTCATATTTTACTTTTGTTAAGCCTTAGATCAGATACATGTCTGTGAAATGGGAATAACCTAGAAACATTGCTTCCTTTCTTCATGCAACATCAGGACCAACATTTTATAATTTGTCTTGCCGATTATAATTACCCCTAAGAGAATGCCTCTTTTAGTCAATCCATTCTCCAGTCCTTTTGACTGCTTTAGAATTGAAGACAGATATTAATCATATATCCCTTCTGAGGCTGAAAAGGGAGAATAAACTAAACAGTTGCTTGGATGAACCATGAGATATGATGGAAATTCCAAGAAATTACTGTATTTAGAGAATGTATGGAGGCAGTGTGGGCTCCAGGGTTCACAGAATTATAAGCATAGCATAATTTAGCAAGATATTTTATAAGTTGAATTCAGTCTTTTTAGAATAATAGTAATAAAAAAACTATGTGGATTTGTTCATGATGGTGCACACTTGTAATCCCAGTGACTAAAGGCCAGCCTCAACAACATAGCCAGTTGTTGAAAAAGGGTGGGGATATGGTTCAGTGTTTAAACACTCCTGGGTTCAATTCCTGATACAAAAAAAAGTATGTCAATGGACACAAAGATCAATTTTATTATTTTATGATTTTTAAAAACTTTCTTAGAGCCATAATGTAAATTACCATTCTGACAATTTCCAAAGCATTGAACAACAATGAGTATTGAAGCAGAAAATACATTTTTAATTTTCACATATAAATGTGCAGAATTTTTCTCTGTTCACATTTACTCACTTTATATATATATAGACAGAATAAATATTTTGTAATATGTAGAAAGTTCATTGACTCAGGTAGCAAGTGTGAAGCTTTGATATGTGTGTGTGTGTGTGCAAATTTAAATATTAGTACACAATACTATGTAATGGGCAAAGGTAATCTTCTTCAGAAGAAAATACTTGTAAGCTTTGTGAAAATAATTAACATTCCCTTCTCTCAAATGCTTACACACGATATTTTTATTCCAAGACATTTAACTTTTACATATAATATTCATAACAGTTCTGTGCATTCACAGAACTGCACTAGTAAGTGGCAAAGCATGGTTTAAATCCCGACTCTTCCTCTTAGTTAAGAGTTTAAATTTAGGTTCATTCTACTATTTATAAGTCTCAACCTATTAAAATATCACAGTACTTATCTTGAAAATAAAAGCTTGAAAATTATAAATTGCTTTTAACTTATACTTTCTTTCCATCCCCTCTGTGATTAAATCTCTATGTAAAAGAGAAATATGCATTTGTAAGCAAAAAGCAATATTTAGACTTTTATAAATTGTATATTGTAGCAGAGAAATAGGAAGCATGGTTTAATGGAAAGA
The DNA here is from genome assembly GCF_964194105.1 of Spermophilus citellus. Classification (NCBI taxonomy): domain Eukaryota; kingdom Metazoa; phylum Chordata; class Mammalia; order Rodentia; family Sciuridae; genus Spermophilus; species Spermophilus citellus. Next base: position 165,523,070 of record NC_138183.1, on the reverse strand, counting down.
AATATACTGATTGTCTAGTAACTATAAATAAAACAAGAGGGTGATTATTACAAACACTGAATGAAATCCGTTAAGTTAGACTAAGCCTTGAGAAGCCACAAAAACTAGGGAAGGAGAGTTCAGAAAGGCACTGTTAGTAACTCCACGACGTGGGAGTATGTGGTGGAGGAGTTGCAGGTGGTTGCACTGAAAATGTCAGATGAATTAAGCCTCCATGTGGATTTTCTTGGAAAGAATGAGCTTTGTTAAAAAGGTATAGCAACAAATGACTGGTACACATCCATAAATCCTGTCTATATTTTAGAAAACATTTCTCATAAAAGTCACAGAGAACACGTCACTTTCTGGACTTTTCAGGTGCAATCTATACTCCAGGGAGGCCGTTACCTGTTGTTTGCTTGGAGGGGTAGAACTGGTAGGAGTGGGAACAGGCACTAATGCTTCAGAATGGAGTAAACATGTGGAGCCAGAAACTTCCTCAGTGGGTAAAAGTTGGTTTTTACTGTAAATATCCTCCTATATCTCTAGTACAAGGCACAAGTACAGTATATTTCTCTAGTATAAGGCTCATTTTTTCTTACCCCCACTTAGTGTTGTCCAAACTAAATTGATCTTCCTAAGAAAGCCTCTGATCATAGAAGTCCTCTGCTCAAGAAAGTTCAGTGGTTCCTATTGAGTATTGAACAAAGGTAAGGAGGGGATTAGATTCACTGAATTTCTAGACACTTAACAGAATCTCATTCAGTAAAACTCTGTTAAGTAGGTAATGTCTCTACAGAGGAGAAACCCAAGCGTAAGTGAAAGCAACACCTGGGCTGTGTCCCAATGAGATGAGAAGCTCCGTGAAGGCAAATATTTTGTCTGTCTTGTTCCAGCACTCATTAAAGTCTGGCAAATTCTTCAGATACATTTATTGAACCAATTATAGAAAATGAAGCTTATACTCTTTCGGTTAGCCTATATCGATTTTATACCTCTATTTAGCAACCATTTATCATCTAATATGTTTGCATGAAAAATTTTATAAGCAATATTGGGATGATATAGTATCCTTTTTTTCTTAAAGGGTTTCTAAAATCACACTGCATCTAACATTTTACTTAAACCATAGAGATGAACTTTGCTCACCAGTCTTTTTGTGTAGGTCAAATAGTCCCAAGGTGTTTCCTGTGCCATCTATGAGTTCTTACTTTGGTATATTGAAATTAGTATACAGATATAAAACACATATGGAGTAATCTGATCTCAGAACCCCTCTACACTTTATAATTTCCCTCTATTCTAAAGGGACAATTTCAGTGGAGATTTACATTTATCAAATCTGGACAAAATATTTAATTTTACACATAAAGCAATATCTTTTTGCAACAATTGCAGTTTTTGTATTACAACAGTGTATGAATATACATACTAGTGTAAACAGCTGTATATTGAGAAAGAAATACAAGGAACCTTTGGTAAGTGTACAACTCAGCTAGGGAAGTGATTGTTATTAGAACATTGCTTTTCTTTTTTTTTATTTTTTTTTTATTTTTTTTTATTGATTATTTATCGCATTACATAGTTCATGATATATCATCTTTCATACATTAGACTCAAATTGTGCTTTGAACTCCCATTTTCACCCCAAATACAGATTGCAGAATCACATCTGTTACATATTCGCATTTTTACATAATGCCATATTAGTGACTGTTGTATTCTGCTACCTTTCCTATCCCCTACTATCCCCCCTCCCCTCCCCTCCCCTCCCATCTTTGCTTTTCAATATCAGTGTGCATTAGGAGTTGACAATGGATCTTGTCAAAATGCACATTCTGAGCAGTCAGCTTCCATCTGTGGCTGATATTGTTGGTTTGTGGTCTACAGTTTGAATAGCAATAGCAGGGTATCTGTCTACTAGCTGCAACCTTTCACTAAGCTAAAACATCAATGGTTGTGTTTTTAAAAAGATTTACCTAGTTAAACATAGGTTTATTTGAAAGAATTTTTCTTATCTACTTATAAATGTGGTGCTACAGTATGAATGTTTGTATTCCACTGAAATTCCTACATTAAAACCGTAAGTCTTCAGATGATGTTATTAGGGGGTAGGGCCTTTGGAAAGTGATTGGATCATGAGAGTATAACCCTTACACTTGGGATTGGTACTTTTATAATTCCACCAGATATTAGAACTACCTAGTCCTTTTACCATGTAGGGACACAGCAAGGAGATGCCTTCTGTGACCTACTGTTACAGTTTAAAAATATGAAGTGTCACCCAAAAGCTCATGTTTGAGAGAATCCAAAAAGTTTTGGGGTGAAATAATTGGGTTGGGAGAGCCTTAACCTAATGAGTGCTTTAATCTCCTGCTAGGGATTAACTGGATGCTAACTGTAGGCAGGTAGAGTGTGACTGGATGGAATGAGTCACTGGGTCATGACTTTGGGGTATATATTTTGTCCATGGAGAGTGGAGCTGTTTTTCTTTGCTTCCTGGTAGCCATGTCCTGAGTCACTTTCCTCTACCACACTCTTCTGCCATTATGTTGTACCAACTTGGGCCCAGAGCAAGGGAGCCAGCTGACTATGAACTGAGACCTCTGTAACTGTGAGCCGTCCTCTATAATTGTTCTTGTCAGGTTTATTGGTCTCAGTGGCAAAAAAAAAAAAAAAAAAAACTGACTAAAGCATCAACAAAGCAGAACTTCATCATTCTCCAACTAGCCAACTAGCCAATGGCATTTCCAGCCTTGAGAATTTAGAGAAATGTGTTTCTGTTGTATATAGACTACCTGGTTTATGCAACCTAAACAGATGAAGATACTTGGTTAACTACAGAGCAGAAAATGTGTTTCTCTCATCTTTTTTTCTTAGTAAACAACAAAGGCACTGAATAATGTGTGGCAACTCAGTCACTTGTAATCACGAGACTTATGATATATGTTAGTACGTCTGTGAAAGTGGCTTGAATTCAGCACTTAGAAGTCTAAGGATCTTATCAAGGTGAGAGGATTGTTAAAGAATGAAATTTAAAAGCAAGGGAAATATACAGGAAAATAATCATTGGTTCCAAATAAATGATTGCATAATACTTTTAAATTTCTTTTTATTACAATACCAATGCTACACATTATATAGTACAATGCTTTCAGAAAAAATAGCAGGCTCTTAAATTTTGGGTCATCAAGTGTGTTGTTTCTGACTTCATTGTATTCTCTGGAGTATGGCATCTTCCAGTAAATTTTTTTTACTAATACAACTAGTCATCCCCCTAATGAGTATTTGAGATTTTTCATAAAACAGATGTGAGCACTGTGAAAAGTGAATACTGTTTTGGGACAGGCAATTCATCTTGAAGAACCCATTAATTTTTGAGCAGGAAAGAATCTGAAATGAGTAGCAAACAGTGATGTCTAGACTCATGTGAACAGATTTTAGTGTTCTAATAAAACACACTTGGTTTTATATGAACTTACTGAAGTATACTAATGCCAATAATTAACTGTAATATCTCTGAATGAGGATGGAGCAGTGGAGAGAATAATAACTAAGAAAGTAAAAGAGGGCTGGGGCTGGGGTTCAGTGGTATAGCGCTCACCTAGCATGTGCAAGGCCCTAGGTTTGATTCTCAGCACCACATAAAAATAAATAAATAAAATAAAGGTATATATATAAAAAAAAACTGTATTTCAGTTCCAGACACATAACACCTCCTAGCCTTAGTGTTCTCATCTGTACAATGAAAGGGAACAATTGCAAGAAAGTCTTTCTTGTTTGTGATACTGTGACTTTGTGTGACATATGACAAACTGTATGTCTACTCATGTAAGAAGTGTATTTGTCAACTATACATATTTACAGGTAAAAATGTTTTCCACCATAAAGGCTATATTACTTTCCTTTTTGATTTTATACATTACTCTATCATTAGTTATTTATTGAAAGACAGAAGATTAATTAGATTCCCTCTCCATGGCATAGCATGTCCTATGCAGTGAGAAGTTTTTTTTGAAGGTATAAATAAAAATATGAGTTAATGTCTAAGAAGTATTCCGTAGATATCCCTGGCTGTAGAGCACTTAGAATAAATGCAGGTGGCTTGGCTTTCTGCTGAGATGGTCAGGTAATGTTTGCATGAAGGTTTTAAGATATGCTCAGAATACTGAAAGGCATGAGGAATTTAATCTACAGAGAGGAGAGAGAAGACAGTCTATGTAAGCAAAAAGTACACTTTAGAGCTCTATTTTAGAAAATAATCTAAATATTATTCTCTTAGGCCATGGTGCTTCCATCCAATTCCTTATTATTTGGTTTAAATCTCACTTTCATCATCAAAGCCCAGTTATATACAATTTTCTATTAAAAATCTTATATTAGTTTTGGGCTACAGTTGTGGCTCAGTGGTAAAGCACTTGTCTAGCATGTGTGAGGCACTAGGTTCGATTCTCAGCACCACAAATAAATAAATGAATAATAAAAAAGGTCCATCCACATATAAAAAAAAACTTTTAAAAAATAATGAAAGTCTTATATAAGTTCTAGACCACTGCTTCTCAGAGTGTATTTCTTAAAAAACTATTCTGCCTAATGATAATGGAAGTCACATGGAAAACTAATTATTATATCTATCTATCAATCAAATGAAATCATAAAATATTAATATAATAGTAATATAGTACAAAATAACATTGAATTTTGAGTTTAAATCTTCTGGAAATGTGGTGCAGTTTCCCCCAGGATCAGAAGGGTACCCAAGGAAGGCAGATTCAGATCCCAAGAGGTGATTCAAGCTGGGAGTACTTAGAAAAGTCAGAAAGGGATACTTAACCTTTTTCACATTCGAAAGCTAGTGTAGACATTCTGTGACCATGCCAATAGGGAACAGCAGGACACTTATCCTAATCCAAGCCCAGAAGAATGTGGGGTGTAGGAGAGCAAGCAGTTGGTATTTGAAATATCTCAAGGTAGCAAGATCCTCAGGTGACACTGAGTTCAATTAATGTATTAAGGAGGATGAAATTATAGAGAAGAGGTTAAAAATGAAGGGGATCTTGCTGAGGGACAAGAAAAGGTCTTGTGAGTATTGATAAGCAGTATATGGGGTTTAGAAAATGTATGTACAGAGTCATAGATTTAGCAATATGGAAGTTTTAAGTAAATTTGGATTTGAACAATATTACTTAGCAATAGAAATGGAGCCCCAGTGGGATGAGAATGGGGAAAAATAGAGGAGTGAGAAAATGGATACAAAGGTTGTGTCCAGTACTTCAAGGACACATTGAAATGAGCTATTGGTTTAGAGGAGGTTTGGGACTTTGTTGTTATTATTATCAATTAACTGGCAGGAAAGAGGATGTGCTTATAGCCTGATAAAAATTAAAGAGAAAAATAAATACATAATGTAGGAGAGAGAGAATGCAATGATAAGAATGGGGCTTTTGTGTGGATGAGTGAAGCTGAATCCTAAATCCCAGTGTATGAATTATCCTTTACATGAACTGGTAGCACTCTGAGTAATTTAGATACAGTTTTTACTTAATTCCAACAAAGCCACATGATGTGGATACAATTATGATTCCCACCTTACAGATGAGGAAACTGAGTCATGGAATGATTAAGTGAATATTAAATAGCTTCCTTTGTGACACTGTTATCTATTCTCTAGAAGGAGAAGTTGAAGCAGGAGAAGAACAAAATTTCTTAAACTGGAATAAAGACCATGGACTGGATGCCTGAAGAGGAAAATTAACATCTTTCAGGAAGGAGCTAGAGGCTGTGGACTGTTAGAATGTTATTCTTTCAGTCAATTTAAACTTAATTATGCTTTTCTCTCCTATTTTAGCTAAATTATTTTCATAATTCTATAGTTTGTTTTTTTAAATTGATTTTTAAAAAAATAAATAACAGTGGAATGTATTATAATTCTTATTACACATTTATAGCCCAATTTTTCATATCTCTGGTTGTATATGAAGTATGTCCATCACATTCCACCATCCTTGCTAACCCCCTGCCCCCTCCCTACCCCTCCCATCCCTCTGCCCTATCTAGAGTTCATCTATTTCTCCTATGCTCCCCCTCTGTACCCTGCATGAAATATGAATCAGATTCCTTATATCAGAGAAAACATTCAGCATGTGTTTTTTGGGGATTGGCTAACTTCTTCTTCTCTAACTCCATCCATTTACCTGCAAATGCTATGATTTTATTCTCTTTTATTGCTGAGTAATATTCCATTGTGTATATATACCACAATTTTTTTATCCATTTATCTACTGAAGAGCTTCTAGGTTGGCTCCACAGCTTCACTATTGTGAATTGTGCTGCTATAAACATTGATGTGGCTGTGTCCCTGTAGTATGCTGTTTTAAGTTCTTTGAGTATAGACCAAGGAGAGGGATAGCTGGGTCAAATGGTGGTTCCATTCCCAGATTTCCAAAGAATCTCCATACTGCTTTCCATATTGGCTGCACCAATTTGCAGTCCCACCAGCAATGTATGAGTGTACCTTTTTCCCCCACATCCTCACCTACACTCATTGTTGCTTGTCCTCATAATAGCTGCCATTCTGACTGGAGTGAGATGAGATCTTAGAGTGGTTTTGATTTGCATTTCTCGAATCGCTAGTCATGATGAACATTTTTTCATATACTTGAGGATTGATTGTATATCATCTCCTGAGAAGTGCCTGTTCAGGTCCTTGGCCCATTTGTTGATTGGGTTATTTGTTTTTTTTTTTTTTTTTTTTTGGTGCTTAGCTTTTTGACTTCTTTATATACCTTAGAGATTAGTGCTCTATCTGATGTGTGAGGGGTAAAAATTTGCTCCCAGGATGTAGGCTCTCTATTCACCTCACAGATTGTTTCTTTTGCTGAGAAGAAACTGTTTAGATTGATTCCATTCTATTTATTGACTCTTGGTTTTAATTCTTGGCTATAGGAGTCTTATTAAAGAAGTTGGAGCCTAATCCCACGTGATGGAGATTAGGGCCTACTTTTTATTCCATTAGACCTAGAGTCTCTAGTTTAATTCCTAGGTCCTTGATCCACTTTGAGTTGAGTTTTGTGCGTGGTGAGAGATAGAGGTTTAATCTCATTTTGTTGCATATGGATTTCCAGTTTTCACAGCACCATTTATTGAAGAGGCTATCTTTTCTCCATTGCATGTTCTTGGCACTTTGTCTAATATAATTGTAGTTTTGTGGGTTAGTCTCTGTGTCCTCTATTCTGTACCATTGGTCTACCAGCCTGTTTTGGTGCCAATACCATGCTGTTTTTGTCACTATTGCTCTGTATTAGTTTAAGTTCTGGTATAGCGATGCCACCTGCTTCACTCTTCCTGCTAAGGATTGCTTTAGCTATTCTGGGTCTCTTATTTTTCCAGATGAATGTCATGATGCTTTTTCTATTTCTTTTTTTTTTTAAAGAGAGAGTGAGAGAGGAGAGAGAGAGAGAGAGAGAGAAATTTTTTTTTAATATTTATTTTTTAGTTCTCGGCGGACACAACATCTTTGTTGGTATGTGGTGCTGAGGATCGAACCCGGGTCGCTCGCATGCCAGGCGAGCGTGCTACCACTTGAGCCACATCCCCAGCCCGCTTTTTCTATTTCTATGAGGAATTTCATTGGGATTTTGATCAGAATTGCATTAAATCTGTATAATGCTTTTGGAAATATGGTTATTTTGATAATATTAATTCTGTCTGTCCAAGAGCAAGGTAGATTTTTTCCCCCTTCTAAGGTCTTTTTTTGACTTATTTCTTTAGGGTTCTGTAATTTTCATTATATAGATCTTTCACCTCTTTTGTTGATTCCCAATATTTTTTTTGAGGCTATTGTAAATTGGGTTGTTTTCCTGTTTCCCTTTCTGAGGATTTGTCACTGATATATAGAAATGCCTTTGATTTATGGGTGTTGATTTTATATCCTGTTACTTTGCTGAATTCACTTACTGTTTCGAAAAGTTTTCTGATGGAACTTTTAGGGTCTTCTAGGTACAGAATCATATCATCAGCAAATAGTGCCAATCTGAGTTTTTATTTTCCTATGTGTAATCCTTAATTTCTTAAGGACTTAAAAATAGCACACTATAGGGACACAGCCACATCAAAGTTTGTAGCAGCACAATTCACAATAGCTAAACTGTTGAACCAACCTAGATGCTCTTCACTAGATGAATGGATAAAAAAAATGTGGCATGTATACAATGTAATATTATATGTATACAATGTAATGGAATATTACTCAGCAATAAAAGAGAATAAAATCATGGCATTTGCCTGTAAATCGATGGAGATGGAGGAGATAATGCTAAGTGAAGTTAGCCAATCCCATAAAACCAAATGTCGAATGTTTTCTCTGATATAAAGAGGCTGATTCATAGTGGAGTAGGGAAAGGGAGCGTTGGAGGAATAGATGAACTCAAGGGAAGAGGGGCAAGGTGGGAAGGGAAGGTACATGGGGTTAAAAATGATGATGGAATGTGATGGACATCATTAAATACATGTATATATACATGTGAATATACTTTATATCCAACCAGAGATATGAAAAATTGTGCTCTTTATGTGTGATAAGAATTGTAATGAATTCTGCTGTCATATATAAATAAAAAATAATTTTATTTTATTTTTTTTTGGCTAAAACTTCATTTTTTCTTTTTTCTTTTGGTACCAGAGATTGAACCCAGGGGTATTTAATCACTGAGCCACATGCCCAGCCCATTTGGTATTTTATGTGGATATGGGGACTCACTGGGTTGCTTAGGGCCTTGCTAAGTTGCTGAGGAGAACTTTGAACTTGCAATTCTCCTTCCTTAGCCTCCCCATCTACTGGGATTACTGGCATGCATCACTGTACCTGGCTAAAACCTCATGCTTTTTTTTTTCTGCCCATATCTCTGTAGCTTCTACAGAACCTAATCTAGTAGTACACATTAAGCTGTAATGTGAAAAGCAAGGGGAAATTTTTGAGAGCTGTGGCAGTTTGAGAAGTAGGTGATTGTAGTACTTAGTGGTTTATTAGGTATTTAATATGTACATATTGAATTTCAGAACAATGTGTATGCTCATTAATAAGAAATCAGTAGTTTTGTAATGATTTCAGCTTTCAGGTGGTTTCTGGGAATTATGTCATTTTACTACCAATAATAATGCATACCCAGTAAATGCATTAAATTCATCTAAGAACAAAATTAAGTGCTTAGGGCAGATGTTTAAAAACTTGTATAAACATAATTTCCATCAAAAAGGAGTTCTTTAATTCCAAGAACAAAATTCTTAATTAAAGTCCTGTGACTTTTCTGTGTTTTATAAATGTTTCTATGTTGGGCTGACTTGGTTTGTGCTTTAGATGCTAGTAAGAGTAATAGGACACAAGAATTAATTTGATCATTTATTCCATTATACATTCATATAAAGATGTGACCTAGGAAAACAATTGATTTGGGACTAATCTAAAGAAAAACATTTCTGTAACCAATGGAATATACCATGTAAGGGAGAAAATATTTACTTTTGTGTCTATATCATTATTATGAACACAAAGCATACAATGATTATAAATTTTGTATTAAGTGATATTAGGGTAAGATATTTATATTTTCACCAAATTTCAAATATTTCCCATGGTATTAAAATTTTATTTTATTCAGAGAAACAGATATTTCAAGAAACTCATGAAATAGAATATTCAAATACATCTTGAATTTATATAAAAATCTAGAAATCTCAAATAAAAGGAACGTATAATCTTTTGGAAGATTTTTTTGACTCATCTATTTTGTCTTCTAAATGTGCTAAATATTGGGAGGGAAATTATAGCTGAATTTCAAAGAGTATAATTGCTTATTTAGTGTTGACTTCTGATGTATAAGTAAATAAAAGTTTTTAATTGACTTCTGGAATTAAGGTAGGGTTGAACAAAGCAGGTGGACCAAACAGCCAGCATATTTTTGATAACATTCAATCCAAACTGTCTTAATTTTATGTAGCAAACAGGACATTGTTTAGCCATTATTATTAGCCTTAAATTAAGGCAAATATTCCACAAAGGATTCCCTTTAAATAATTTATTCATATTAGATATACACAAAGTTTGCTATGTTTTATATATTTGAATATAAATTCAATGTGTCATGGCTACAGATGTTTCAGTGAAAGGTTTCTGGTCCTAATTCATTGTATAACTCATGTTAGATTTTAAAAAGCTAGATTATATAGAATTTTATTATTCACTTATTTATTCATAAAATACATGTTTACTAAGCATATGAAAAGTAGATAATAATATTTTAATGCATATCTCCGTATAAAACCATCCTCAGAATTAAAGAATAAGAGCTTCTCTTAAATCCATAAACTACATAAGGGGCATAGTCTCTCACCATATATAATGGAAGAAGTGGAAAACCCATTTACAATGTTCTCCCCACCCACCCTGAAACACTGGATGACTGACAGAGTAAGACCATATCCCTGTGAGATGAGAAAATACAAGGTCTGACTTTCTACATGGAGGCCATTTCTGGATCATGACAAAGTTGTTAGGGGGGCAAGACCAAAGTAAGAAGGATGCATGAAGAACTCTGGAAACATGGACTTGGCGTAGTGAATGCTTGTAATTCATGTTGCCTCCCATTCATTTTGAATACAAGTTTAATTTTCTTACATTAAAGGCAGGGCTCGGTCACCAACCGTTGATACCGTCTCCAATTCAAACCACACTCAGGTGACTTGAGTCAGTATAAAAACTTTGAGGCATTTTTCTCCTCTAAAGGAGAGAGCTGACAGAGTTCCCAGTTCTCTGGAGTTGAAAGGGACCCACCTCCTGTCTCTTTACATGACTTGTGCAGATCAGCTGGGCTCTTCCCTCCTGCCTCATTGGGAATGGAGGGCTACCTTCTCAACTCATGGTGTTCTACTTGACTGGGATGGTGAGTGAATACCTTCAAATTTGTTTCCTGCTGTGGTGGTGTGGGGAAATTGCACCTAAAGAATTTAGGGCTGCCCCAGGCAGGTTTTCCATCTCTCAGTCTGACTCCCAGCACCAAAGGAATATCAAGTCAGCATAAACTGGCACTGCTTAGATGCAAGTCTGATGGGTATGTATCAGCATAAACAAGTTCCTATATGAGGATGTCTGGCCACAAGTGAGACAACTGTGCATTATTCCATTCCCCAGGTGAAAGGAAGGCACACTAAGCTCACGTCCAGCTCCCCTTCATTTCCTATTAGGAAGAGTTGCTAGGGGCTCTGGTACTGGAACCACAATTTAGTTGGACACTGTCAATACACTTGTTACTTTGTCTTGTTTTTTTTTTTTTGTTTGTTTGTTTGTTTGTTTTTGGTTCTAGGGATCTAACCCAGGGTCTCATTTGTGCAAAATAGGTACGACTGAGCAACACTCGCGGACCTCAGGGGTGTCTTTAATCTCTGGCTGACAAAGGATTTGTGCACATGTACAGTGAAGCCCAGCCAGGGCCAAGAAGGAGCCTATGGTCCTGGCTACTCAGGAGGCTGAGGCCAGAGGGAAACTTGAGCCTGGACCCCAGAATTCCAGGCCAATATAGGCAACATAGGCAGACCTCCATCTTTTAAAACCACAAAAATAAAATAAAAAGTAAAATCCATGAGTTAAGAAAAAGAAAAGCTATAGGCAAAAAAAAACAGTTACTGAGAATTTAGAAGAAACCATTTTCTGAGATTGTACAGAGCTTAGATTTATTTGAGCTCCCACAGCTACATAAGAAAACCTCTTTGAGCACATGAATGGATTTTAGTAGAGACCCAAAACAGGTCATGCTTAAGTAACATGACCTGGATGGAACTCAAGCCCTCACACATGTTAAGCAAGTGTTTTAGCACTAAGCAACATCCCCAGGTCTCAGAGGTTCCTTTAAACTTTGGATGACTACCAATCAGTGCATGTTTAAAGTGAATAAAGGAGTTTAGAAGTTATTTTAGAAAATAGTGATACAAAATTTTAGAATCTTTTTAAGAAAACAGTATTCCAGAATCACTTGTATCTAAAAAATTAGCCTTGAAGTGATGAAGCAGGTCTGCAAGTAACCAGTGCCTACTATGACAAACTTCAACATCTCTAATACAAAAGAAAGCAGTCAAGAATATAAAATCCACAGTGTCCAGCATCTAATAAATAAATTACCTGAAATTTGGAAGGAAGGAAAACGTTATCCATACTCAGGAGAAATTTTATTCAATGGAAACAAGCTGGAAACTATAGAGATAATGAATTTTTATCAGACAAGGACTGTAAAGAGCTCTTAGGAAGGTACATGTACTTAAGGATTTAAAAGAAGGGACAATGAAGGGAAAAATAGTAGTAGAATAAAGAAACAGTGGAAATTCTAGAGAAGAAAAACACTATTTGAAATAATAATGAAATATCAGTGAATGACATTAACAGCATATTAGAAAATGCAAAAGGAACAATGATTTGTAGACATGGCACAAAAAACAAGTCATGTAAAATGAAACATAGAGAGAAGGACTGTCCAAAGGTGAGTGGAGCCTCAGGGGCCTGTGGCAACATATCAAGCTATCTGACACATTTAGGGAGAAAGGAGAGCACAGAAAATTTTGAAGAAATAATATAATCAGCTTTTTAAAATGTAATGAAAACCATAAACCCACAGATCTTGAAAGTTCTGTGAATGTCGAAATGAGTGCATGTGTATCTATACCTGTATATCTATCCCCAGCTGACAAAATCATATCATAATCCAAGTGATGCAAATCAGTGATAAAGAGAAAATTAGATCCAGAGAAAAAAGACTCATTGCTTTTGCAAATCAAAGGCAACAAAATAAAATGCTAAAAGATAAGATCAACCTAGAGGTATATTCTCAGTGACAATGTTTTTCAAAAATTAAAAAAAGGAAATATAAAAAATAAGTAAGAAAATAATAAAGACAATTATAAATAAATTAGAATTGGGAAAACAATAAAAACAGTTTAATTGAAAGTAAGTCTTTTGAAAGATTTGTGTGGTTTTATTTATTTAATATCACTTGACAATAAATGAAAAGGTTTATTTCTTGAATTACAATTCTGGTCCATTGATCTGTATGTCTTATTCTAGTATGACATTATCTTGATTACCTTAGTTTTATATTATATTTTGAATTGTCTTACTTTGTTCTTCTATTTTAAAATTATTTTGACTATCATTGGTCCCTTGTATATTTGATACAATTTTTATGATCAGCTGTCAATTTCTGAAAAAAAAAAAGTTCTAGGAATGGATGACCCTGTAGATAAATTTGATGAGTAATGTTATTTTAACAATACCAAGACTTCTAATCCATAAGAGTATCTTTACATTTCTTTAAAACATTTTTTCAACAATATTTTATAACTTTTAGTGTTTAAGCCTTTCATATATTATATAAAATGCATTCCTAAGTATTTTGTGTCTTTTGGCATTATAAATAGGTTTCTTTTTTAATTTTGCTGTTTTTGAATTTTCATTACTTATAAAGAAACTATTTTTGCATATTGATCTTATATCTGGCAACTTTGCTAAATTTGTTAATTAAGTCTCATTCTTCAACAAAATTCTACAGAAATTTCTACATATAAGATGCCATGGTTTGGAAATACATAGTTTAGTCTTTTTCCCAATGAGGATGTCTTTTATTTACTTTTCTTACCCGATTGACTTGAATGGAACCTCCAGTACAATACCGAAGAAAACTGATGTGTGTAGGTATCCTTGTCATGCTTCTGATCTTAGGGGAAAAATATCACAACTTTACTACTAAATGTAATGCTTATTGTGAGTTTTTCATAGATAATTTTTACTCTGAAGACACTCTCTTATATTGAGGATCCAAGTTTTCTTTTTTTTTAAATAATGAAACTTTATTTCTATAGGCCCATTGATATGAATCATAGAATATTTGTCCTTTATTAATATGCTGCATTTCATTAATATCCTATATTATATTAATCACTGTGAAGCTAATCTCACATTCCTGGGATGAATCTCATTTGGTGATGGTATATAATTATTATTATATGCTGCTCTATTTGTTTTTTTTTTTTTGCTTTTTGTAAAAGATTTTTACATTAATCATCCCAAGAGATACTAGTCTATATTTTGTTTATTCTCTGAAGATATTTGTTTTGTAATGGTATAATACTGACTTCATAGAATAAGCAAGAAAGTGCTTTCTACTTTCCTCTATTTTGAAAGAGTTTATTAGGAATTGGTATCAATTTGTCCTCAAATATTTGGTAGAAATTTGTCACTGAGGCTATGTGTTTCTGGATAGTTTTGTGACGAAGTTTAAAAATTACTAATATTGTAAGTTAGCTCAATTTTTTTATTATAGCTTTTCTATTGCTTCTTGAGTCACCTTTGATAGTGTGTGTATTTCTAAACAATCGTATATTTTATCAAATTATTTAGTTTTTGGCATATGATTACTCATAATATTCCATTATAATCCCCTTATTTTCTTAAGGTTGGTAATACTGTCCCATCTCTTACTCATAATTTTTGTGATTGTATTCTTCCCTGATTCCAGACTACTACCATAGCTTTAAAATATTCATATCCCACATAGCAACATTTTACTCAATGACAGGGCATATATATGTCAGTAGTTGTCATAAGATTATTTCATCCAGTAGTGTCATAGTCAGTTTTGTATAAATGCACTATGAAGTTCACACAATTTTTGATTGTGGTGGCTACACAATTAGAAATGTTATATAAATATACATATACATCATAGTAATGTCAATTTCTGGGTTTCTGTGCATTTTTGTCAACTGTCTTTCAAATTTCTTTGAAATTTAGTTATTGCAACATAAAAAGTAAGATAAAGTATTGATAAATCAGGTATAGGTAGTAAGAGAAAACAGGAATACAGAAAAGATGGAATAAGTCAAAAGTCAAGGCTTCTGTCCAAAAATATCAATACTATTTTAAATATAAATGAAATAGAATCCCAATTCAAAGTCAAATATTGTCAGACTGAATAAATAAGAAAGTACCACATAGATATTTTGTTTTCAATAATAAGAACCACACATTTATTAGAGGGCATAGACAGATGGAAAGTAAAAGGACTTCTGATTGAGTCTTTTTTGTTTTGTATTGAGAATTGAACTGAGAGGCTCTTAACCACCAAGCCACATCCCCAGTACCTTTTATCTTTTATTTCTTTTTAATTTTTAGTCAGGTTCTCACTAAGTTTCTAGGACCTTGCTACATTAGTGAGGCTGGTTTTGAATTGTGATCTTCCTGCCTTAGCTTCCTGAGCCACTGGGATTACAGGTCTCATGTGAAGGTGAGGTATTTTGACTCAGTACTCTTTGATTGTTTTTCTTCTGTGATCTACGATGGTTTCTTTCTTTCTTTCTTTCTTTCTTTCTTTCTTTCTTTCTTTCTTTCTTTCTTTCTTTCTTTTTTTCTTCCTTCTTTCTTTCTTTCCTTCCTTCCTTCCTCCCTCCCTCCCTTTCTTCCTTTCTTTCTTTCCTTCTTTCTTTCTTTCTTTCTTTCTTTCTTTCTTTCTTTCTTTCTTTCTTTCTTTCTTTCTTTCTTTCTTCCTTCCTTCTTTCTTTCTTTCCTTCCTTCCTTCCTCCCTCCCTCCCTTTCTTCCTTTCTTTCTTTCCTTCTTTCTTTCTTTCTTTCTTTCTTTCTTTCTTTCTTTCTTTCTTTCTTTCTTTCTTTCTTTCTTTTGAATATAATTTGTTGTTTACTTTTTTTAGTTATACATAACATTAGGTATTTATCGTTTCTCATTACTTTTTATTTCTAATATTTTGGCTCTTTTTATTTATTACATCTCTTTGATGAACTTCTTTACCTATACATGCATGGTGTTCATGTTTTCCTCTAGATTTTGGTATTACTTTTGTCTAGTTATTGATATTACTTGTCTAGTTATTTCAACATTTCAACAAATACTTGGGTCTGATTTAACACTTTATTTCTTGAAGACAGTTCATTTTTCTTCTTTCCTGCATCTTCTAGTTTTGGACATTTCATGTCAAAATAATACAGACTGAAGTCAAAACTATCTTTTTTTCTGGAAAAACACTTGCCTTTTCTTCTTCCAGACTGTTACTTTGAGAAGTTGAGTCAATGTTTTCTGTTTTGGAGCTGTATTTGTCTTTCTTGTTGCTTTAGTTATATTAAGCAAATTACAGACTTCAAATATCTCCAGTGATTAATTTCTGCTACCTTCTGCTTAGAGTAAGGTCTAGGATGCTAAAGAGTTTCTCTTAGCATTCCTGTTCTACCTTTAAACCTCATCAGATTCCTCATGTCTGTTCATTTTACACCCCTTTCCACAATATATTGTTTCATACTCAGTTAAATTCTTATGGTGGAGTCAGAGCAGTTTCTTTTTTATTTTGCTCTTGTTTTAGTCTAGGCAAGCTATTTCATGTGGCTAGACCTTTTAAAGCATTCTTGCCCCTTCTTCAAATGCAAGTAACTTCTTATACTGTCTAGAGTCCAGAAAGCAGGCAAATTCCATGTTCCTCCTAAGTTCAACCAATTCATATTTTGTATTAATGGAATCTGAGGTGGATGAAATTCTTATTCCTCCCCATGTGTCAGCAGAAATATACTTTGTATCAATGCAGGATCCTAGGGATGTGTTTCCCACTTCAAACCCAGCAGCACATGATGGCATCAATGCATAGTACATGAAAGTAAACTTTCTTGTATTTCCTTCAGTAGCAGCCGGTTTCTTGGGTGTGAGAGATGACCTGCCTTTTCTCTAGAGGCAGAGGCTTTTGCTTTATGTCTGGGAAGGTCTACGGTGAGGATGTCTGCTACCTATTTCTCAGTGGTTGCTAACTATCACCATGTACTTAGGAAAGGGGAATGATACAGAGTACACATGGATTTCTCTATATTCTAACTGTTCTGTCCTCAAAACTAGATGGCCCTCTAAAAATGGACCACAGAAGAGTTGCCTTTAATCCAGTCTCTTGCTCTCTTCCAGATTATTCTTATGCATGTTTAATACCTATATAAAGGAATGGGTGAATGGGTGTTGATTTTCCTTGTTTGTGATGCTCCTTAGAGATCATAAACAGTCATGACAGTCCACATGGAGTCTTTAAAAACTTGTTAAAATGGCAGTATTTTCTTCATACCATCTTCTCTGATGGTCTGGCCATTTCCTTCAATACTCTGACAAATGTGGACAGTCCTTGTATTCTGTTCTCAAGGGCTTGATGTTTCGTGGATTTCAGTTTTCCAGATTGCCTCAAGACCTTACATATCTGATGTGCTCTAAAAAAATTACTTTGTATATTTTCTGTTTTGTTCACATTGACATCATGAATAATGAAGGTTCTTTCATAGTTACAGAATTTGTACATTTAAATTGTAGTATAGATTAGATTAAGAACATTTTTTGTTTCTGAATGTGAGTTATTTTTTAAACTACTTGTTACACCACCAGCCACTTTTTTATTCACATAAAGCATCCTTAGTCACATATCTTTGTATAATTTCTACATGAAAACTTACTTTAGTCTTTTATTTGATGGTCATTTATTCTGTCAGAAAAACAATAATTATAAACTCTTTCCATGAGCTAGGATGGCATTCAGCATCTGAGGTTTCAATAAATACAGGAGTCTTGGAAAATGCTAAACAATTTCATCATATTTTGTCCAAAATTTTCTTTCAATATCAAGTATGAAACAAACTCCATGTGACTCTCAGAGACATATTTGGCCTAAAACAGAAATCATCAAACAAAATTGACCACCTGAAATCATTTATTAGATTTCCATAACTGATGAATAATTTCGTCAAGGCAAAAATTGAAACTGTAGTAGCTATTTTCTTTATACTCTCTTTCACTCTCACTTTTAACACATCCACTTCTAACTAAAACAAAACACTAAAATATGACAACCACTAGTGACTGTTTTATCTTTGTAAAATCATTTAGCATCTCTGAGATTCAATTTTTAATTTATTATGTGGGCTAATTTTACCTACTCTAATAGGCTTAATAAAGAAATTGCAATTGAAAAGTGTTATCTACAATGAAGAATATGTGAGATATTTTTGCCTAATCTCATTTTTCTCCTTAGTGAAGATTGATGTCGCCCTCATATATGCTGTTCCATAGATCATAGGGTTGATTTAGGTGAACCCTTGAGCATTCCTATTGAATTTTTGCATTTATTCAAATGGCATTGTGTTATTCTTAATTGAGGATCTACAACACATTATCATTTTAGAATGTCTGAACAAATTAAAAATGCCTTTAAGTTTGATCTTTTTTATCATTGACTAAATATTATGGAATTTTATAAATCGGGAAATGTTAAGAGGAAAATCATTAAGATTATCTTTACATCTATTATTAGACACTGCTTATTATAATAAGAAATATTAAGTTCATTGCAGTCATTGGAGAGGAATTATGAGAGAGCACAGTTACATTTTTATTTTGCACTTCCCAAAGCTATAACTGAGTCATGTTCAATGCTTTCATACAATAGTTTTGCAATCATGGTGAAATGCATGGGCTAGCAATACTGTATGTAATCATAAATATTACTTTTGTTAACATTATGAGTGTCATTTATGTTTTGTCATATTATCAACATGTTGTTTTCACTATCCAGTTCTGTTTAGGATCAATACAACGTTTGTTTAATGACTCCAGTAGACTTGTGATTAATATAGGAGATGATAACATGGAGAGATAGCCCACAGGCTTTGAAGTGAGTTTTCTTTTTTGGTACTGGGGATTGAACTCAGAGGTACTTGACCACTGAGTCACATCCCCAACTCCATTTTGTATTTTATTTAGAGACAGGATCTCCCTCAGTTGCATAACACCTTGCTTTTGCTGAGGCTGGCTGTGAACTCAATCCTCCTGTCTCAGCCTCTGGAGCATTTGAGATTACAGGCTTGTGCCACCATGCAGGCTGAAGTGAGATCTTTTTGACCCTACCCACTTGTTGTTAGCTATAAAGCCCAGAGAGTTATTATTTCTTAGCTTCAGGTTCTTCAATGTTAAATAGGAAACAATATCAATGTTTTAGTGCTGCTGTAAGAATTGGAGGAGAATCTATGTAAGGCTTCTGCTTATTATTTATATTATTCAGTAGCTCAAGGAATGGCACCAGTAATGAGAGTGAATATTGTTATTTTTAATATTCCTGTTATGTATTTTTCTTAGAGTTGAAGTTCACAGAAGCCAGGAGCTTCATCTACACACAAAGCTGTCTAAACTGCTCCTGGCATGCCACTCAATCCATATTTTATTTTTAATGGTTTCTTTCCCTCAGATCAATGCTGTTTGTCCTAGTTTGTATAAAGTCACACTATTTTTCTTGCTTAGTACGGCCACATTCTTTGCTTAGTACAACCATATCCCTTTAACAAAAATTTCTTGATTATGTTGCTGATTCAGCTTTCTTGTTTCCCCTAATCCAGTGGAGACTATTCCAGCACATCCTGTCTTTTTGAATACACTTAATTCAAAATGAAGGAAAAACCACCGCTAGTTCAATTAGCTTGGCCTAACACAACCCTTGAGCTTAATTTTTGGATTAACACTGGCACTTTTGCCTTTTCATTCTTTCCTTGGCTCCTTCTGCTATGTATGATTTCAAGATGACAATTCCCTTTGGACTTTTGGCTGAAGGCACTTGTCACTTCCAATTCATTATGTCCTTGATATTTACTCACCACAGAGCATCTGTCCCTATGCAAATGGCTTTGGAAGAGGATGTACATCTCTATAAATGCAAGATAAATATGATGCCTGATTATAAGTTTAGAAAAATTAAAAATGCAGGATAGTTATTTTAGGATTTTCTAAATCTTCCATGGCTATATCTTATTTATGCTGCTATTTGAGTTTCCAGCAGGTATATTGCCTATGACATTTCTCTGTGGAATAACATAAGTCAAGGAAGGCAAGTCAGATGTGCAGATGTTTTATTTAACATTGCCTGCCTGTGTCATGTGGTCTGATTAAAAATGATTTTAATAAATTGGAACGTTGTATATCTTAAAAGACACAAAGGCTGGAACTTCTTATTCGGGGAAAATAAACAAAAATAGCTATTGACATTTCTCATTTCATTTTGACACATGTCATGTCTTGGCAAATTTTGTTACACTTCTTATTGCACTTTTTATTTAGTGGGTCACCAGTTAAATGCTCACAATTCAGAAACTAGTAGTTTTCATATAAAAATTATATTTTATTTAATTCTGATAAAGGCAAAATATAAAGTCATTGGGCAAATTATTACACTGTTTGATATCACCCAAAACAATTCAGAGTGTAGCATTTTATGTTCCAGAAAACAAAGGGCATAGAATCAGGAGTCAGATTATTACTGTTTACTGAATATGTGACCTTAAATAAATCAAAAAAAATTGGGGGGGGGGCTATAAAAATACCTGCTTGTTCTAAATGATGGGAACCTCTATAGGTCTATATGAAATAGTAGATATTAAAGTGTTTAATGCATACTGCAAATAAGTCTTACGATCTCTCACATGAAGGATTTTACTAATATTATTTTCCTTGTTGTAGTCATAGCTAGACACTAACAGAGAATCTCTTTGCTTTACTTTTAAGAGCATGCTGCCTAATAGTTCATTCAAGAAATATTTTTTTTTTGCCAGGCACGGTGGCGCATGCCTGTAATCTCAACAGTTTAGGACACTGAGGTAGGAGGATTGCAAATTCAAAGCCAGACTCAGCAACTTAGTAAAGCTTTAAGCAACTTAGCAAGACCCTATTTCAAAACAAAATATTAAAAAATGTGCTAATATATACATATATAATTAATGCCTTTTAGTACTACTTTTGGCACTAGGCACTGTGGATACAACAAAAGAAAATCCACAGGGTCAAAATCAAACTGAGTGGTCTCTTTAGTATAGAAATGGCATCTGGCATCAGATTTCAGTGTGATACAGGTCAACTCATGTTATTATAATATCAGGCTAAAACATGGAAAGCCACAAACAATAATAACAAAGATAAAGCTTATCTTAAAGGAGTTATAAATTAAAATGATTACATCATATTTACCTTAAGAAAAATGGATACTATAAAACTGTTTTCTATATTATGAAAAAATAAAATTTGTGACTGTACAGAGATAAATTTAATTCATCAGCTTAATATTCATAGTGAAAATGTCAAGGGATCTGGAAACTATTGCATTTGTCAAATTTGGCTATGTTTTTGGACTAGCCAGATGTCTGGAAGGATATGAAGCAATTAGCTGATGATCAAAAGGCATTATCCACTTTGAATCAAAACATTTGGATTTCCTTGGGAGGATGTACAAATAAAGGTCAATGAGGAATGGCCTTTACCCTCTAAACTCTGACAGGCATAAACAGGATGGTCAGAAGTGGTCAGTTTGTTGGGACACCTTTGACACTTGTCATACACTGGTTGAACTGAAGGCTTTTTCCACAAAGAAAAGCTGTTAGTGGAGCTTTAATTCCTGGTGTTAAAAAAAGTCTCAGTCTCTTCGTGTGTGAATCATGTGGAGGATGAAGTCAGAGTCACATCTTTTCACCTGAAGAGGTGCCCTTCCTTTTGAACAAGGACTTCTAGAGAGATATAGGTTTTTCTGTTTCTCTGTTGCCTTCAACAGGAGCTTTCCAGTAGGGCTGTAGTGGATTTTGGTAAGTGAACTTAGCATGACTTATACCCTCTGGAAAGTTCCAATGCTAGAAAGGGAGCAGGAGTTGGGGGAACATTGATGAGTGTATGCAGTTACCTACAAGTGGGATCTTGACGAGTGTCCTGACCTCTCTGGGCCTCCGTGTCACTTTTTTGGTATAGTCAATGAGTGAGATGAATGCATTTCTTAGATCATTTTAAATGAAAATTTATTGAGCAATTATGTGTCAAGGATACAAATTTTATGGAATTCTTTATTCAAGAGCAGTAATAATTTCCTATTATTCTATGAAATGAAGCTTCAGTCATGTTTCCATCATAGTGCATGATTGTTTTCCTTCTTGTGATCATTCCTGTAGATTCTTCTTCATCTCACATGCTCAGTTAATCCTACCTGTATATTTAAATCTCACTCACCTGTCAAAGACCAATCTCAAATCTCATCCTAAACCGAAAATTTCTTCTATTTTGAACTATTCCAGTTCACAAAGTCTTATAGAATTTATCATCCTTGTGCTTAAATATTTCATCATTTTGGATGTGTTAGTTTTGTATCCTGAACTAGGTTTGTAGCTCCTGTGGTTCTAAATTATGTTCTATATCTCTTTTGCATAATCATAGAATGTATCAGAGTTAACTACATAATAAATATATATGAAATACCAATTCTAATTATTTAATACCTGTGTAGCTTTCATCACCCTAAAATGACAAATAGATTAATAGATGGACCACCTACTGTTTGCTAAAATAATGCAACTGAGGCTATTGTAAATGGGTAGTTTTCCTCATTTCCCTCTAAGAAGATTTGTCACTGATATACAGAAATGCCTTTGGTTTATGGGTGTTGATTCTGTATCCTGCTACTTTGGTGAATTAATTTACTAGTTCTAGAAGTTTTTTGGTGTAGCTTTTGGGCCTTATATGTATAGAATCATATCATCAGCAAATAGTGCTAATTTAAGTTCTTCTTTTCCTATATGTATCCCTTTAATTTCTTTTGTCTGTCTAATTGCTCTGGCCAGTGTTTTAAAAACTATATTAAATATAAGTGGTGAAAGAGGGCATCCCTGTCTTATTCCAATTTCTACAGGGAATGTATTCAATTTTTCTCCATTTAGAATGATGTTGGCCTACGGCTTAGTGTAGATAGCCTTTACGATGTTGAGATATGTTCCAACTTAATGAAAGAGGTGAAAGAGCTATACAATGAAAACTATAGAACTCTAAAGAAAAAAATCAAAGATGACATTAGAAGATGAAAAGATCTACCTTGCTCTTGGATAGGCAGAATTAATATTATTAAAATGACCATACTTCCAAAAGCACTATACAAATTTCATACAATTTTGATTAAAATCCCAATGGCATTTCTCATAGAAATAGAAAAAGCAGTCATGAAATTCATCTGGAAAAATAAGAGACTCCGAATAGCTAAAGCAATCCTTAGCAGGAAGAGTGAAGCAGGTGGCATCGCTATACTAGAACTTAAACTAATACAGAGCAATAGTGACAAAAACAGCATGGTATTGGCACCAAAACAGGCTGGTAGACCAATGGTACAGAATAGAGGACACAGAGACTAACCCACAAAACTACAATTATATTAGACAAAGGTGCCTAGAACATGCATTGGAGAAAAGATAGCCTCTTCAACAAATGGTGCTGGAAAAACTGGAAATCCATATGCACCAAAATGAGATTAAATCCCTATCTCTCACTGTGCACAAAACTCAACTCAAAGTGGATCAAGGACCTAGGAATTAAATAAGAGACTCTGTGTCTAATAAAAGAAAAAGTAGGCCCTAATCTTTATCATGTGGGATTAGGCCCCAACTTCCTTAATAAGACTCTTATACTGCAAGAATTAAAACCAAGAATCAATAAATGGAATGGAATCAATCTAAAAAGTTTCTTCCCAGCAAAAGAAAGAATCTGTGAGGTGAATAGAGAGCCTACATCTTGGGAGCAAATTTTTACCCCTCACACATCAGATAGAGCACTAATCACTAGGGTATATAAAGAAGTCAAAAAGCTTAGCACCAAAACAAACAAACAAAAATAACCCAATCAATAAATGGGCCAAGGACCTGGACAGACACTTCTCAGAAGAGGATATACAATCAATCAACAAATATTTGAAAAATGTTCATCCTCCCTAGCAATTAGAGAAATGCAAATCAAAACTACTCTAAGATCTCATCTCACTCCAGTCAGAATGGCAGCTATTATGAGGACAAGCAACAATAAGTGTAGGTGAGGATGTGGGGGAAAAAGGTACACTCATACATTGCTGGTGGGACTGCAAATTGGTGCAGCCAATATGGAAAGCAGTATGGAGATTCCTTGGAAACCTGGGAATGGAACCACCATTTGACCCAGCTATCCCACTCCTTGGTCTATACCCAAATGATATAAAATCAGCATACTACAGGGACACAGCCATATCAATGTTTATAGCAGCACAATTCATAATAACTAAACTATTGTGGAACCAACCTAGAAGCCCTTCGGTAGATGAATGGATAAAAAATGTGGCATATATACACAATGGAAAATTACTCAGCAATAAAAGATAATAAAATCATGGCATTTACAGGTAAATGGATGGAGTGGGAGAAGATAATGCTAAGTGAAGTTAGCCAATCTCCAAAAAACAAATGCTGAATGTTTTCTCTGATATAAGGAGGCTGATTCATAGTAGGGTAGGGAGGAGGAGCATGGGAGGAATAGAGGAACTCTAGATAGGGAAGAAGGGTGAGAGGAATAGGGCAGGGAGAGGGTGTTAGCAAGGATGGTGGAATGTGATGGACATCATCATCCAAAGTACATGTATGAAGACATGAATTGATGTGAACCTACTTTATATACAACCAGAGATATGAAAAATGTGTTCTATATGTGTAATAAGAACTGTAATGCATTCTGCTCTTATTATTTTAAAAAAGTCAATTAAAAATAAAATAATGCAACTGATAAACTGTTATTTTGATTTTAAGAAGATCAAGAATATTTTTCTCTCTAAATTTAAATATCAACATTTAAAGAGTATTCATATTACTCTTTGATCCAAATGCTCATATTCCCACCCCCCCCAAATTCATGTGAAATCCTAAACCCCAAAGTGATGAATTAAAACATGGGACCCTTGAGAGGTGATGAAGGAAGAGCCCTTATGATCAGGATTACTGTTGCCATAGAAGAGTCCCCTGAGCCATTGCTACCCACTTCTCCTAGGATAGGGCACATCAAGACAATGCAGATCATGAACCAGAAAGTGAGCTCCTAACACCAGATCATCTGGCCTCTAGATTTAAAACTTCAAAGCTTCCAGGATGGTGAGAAATAAACTTCTATTATTTAAGCTGTCCTGTCTAAGGTATTTTGTGAGAGTAGCCTGAGCTGACCAAAATAGCTTCTTAATTAATTGTGTAATAAACAGACATTCTCCTTTTTTCTGTGGCAACCAAGTGAAAACTTAAAATTATTAACACTATGAGGTCATATAAAGAAAGTTTACATGGCATCATGCTTTTTGTCCCAAGGAGAAACTTGCAACATGAACTTCACTGAAAAATTTGCCCTTTGAGTGATTTTTATTTTGAAACAAAAGGCCATCCTCTAAGATCCATGTTGCACAAAGAAGGAAAGAAAACACCTTTCTTGGTTAACGAATGAAACAGGTCAGAAATATTTCTTAAGAACACACTGTAGACGTCAAATAGTCATTTAAAATCCGAATTTGAAAAGTGGTACAAACTGAGACTATATATCTGCTATGGGATGGCAACCCAGGGCAGAGTGCTAGAGGAGTCTGAAGGAAGTTGGTCTGGCCATCTCTAAAGTGAAAAATTCTCTACCTGTTGCTCATCCTGAGATATATTATGAATACATATGTCATCTTAGAAAACTCAACAATCAAGCCTCTAGTACCCAGAGTAGTCAGAGTCAGGCAACAGCTAGCCTCAGAGGATGTCATGTCAATGTCTTATTCACCATATGGTAGCCACAATTGTGTAGCTGTTACTCTAGATCACGACTTATAATTTGTTAACCAGTTCACTTATTAATGTATTTATACTTTATTTTATTTATTTATTTTCTTAAATTAATTGGTGGTGGTCATTTCTGGAAAACTGTTCCTTAATTTAGCCTGAGGACAAACAAATGCCTTTGGGAAATTCAGCCAGTCTCTTATGGACTCGGTTCCCTCAGCTTAAAATGGAGGAATGAAGTCAAAATAACCCATGAAGTAAGTCCCTCTTGCATTTCTTTATGCAATGCTCTGATTTCTTTAACATGCTTAACAAGAATAACGAGAAAAGACTTGCTGTGAATAAAATATCAAATGAAGAAGGCTATATAAATGCAAAGTAATAATAATATAAATGCAAAACAATAATTATCTCTGAGTTTTGGCACTTTGCTACCAGTGGTGACAGTGGTAGGAAGGTGATTCTCAGAAGCTCAACAGCTCTAATTAAGGCAATAATGAGAGTGACCTAGAAGAAGCAGAGCTAAGTAAACACAGCATGAATAAGCAATAACTAAATGCTGGCAGGCCATTTAAAAGTCAAAGCTACAAAGAAAGAATGAATTCATGGTTTCCAAGAATGGGGACTTAATAGGATAAAATGAATAGAAATTTGAAAGAAAAATGTAGGTTAAATATGATCAAATATCCACAAAAATATGAAGCCCTATATTCTGCGGAGCTCAGAATTGTACAAATTGCTTTATAGAGTTTTGCACAATAAGAACTTTGGAGAAATTTCAAGATCCTACAAAGTCATTTGTCCTCAGCTAGGACTCCCTTTGCTAATATGCTTCCTTACCTCTCTGATCAGGGTTCTAGCTGATCCTGAGTGAAAGCTTACAGCTGTAGGCTGGGGGTATAGTCAAACTCCATCTCAGGCTAACAGTCTCACACTGGGATGTTGCCTGCCACTGAGGACTCTGCAGGTGGAAATGGGAATGGACAGGAGTAAATAAATGGAAGGGAAACCTTATATTAATTCTTGCATTGATTCCTCTTTGATTTGACTCATGAATAAATCATCATGCAGATGGAAAAATACTTTCTTCCGATTTCAGGATGGCAAACATTTCAGCCTAGTCTGTTCTCTGGACATGCATAAGCATGTTTGAGGAACTGTATATTAAGGTATAAATTGGATGACCTTAATATAAAGAACTTTGTTGTTAGTAGAGGATCTTTACATGTTATCATAGTAATTTCTTTAATGTCTAGGTGATATTCATTTCATAAACCTGGAGTCTAGACACTACTTTCAAGGCAGTTTAGTCAAGTGTGCATCTGTCTCAACTATTCAGAAAAGTAGTTCATTCAGTCAATTCAGCATAATTCATTCATTAATTTAATAAATTTTAGATTAGGTTACTCTTTTACAAGGTGTGAACAACAACAGCAATGAAAATTCTTTGGTAGAAGTTTATACAATTAATTGATCTCTTATAAGATTCACTTAAATAGTTTGATTCAATTATTGCATTCTATATCTTAAGTATGCATTTGCAACAAATATTAGCTTCTGGTTTGACATTGATATTATTTTCTTGTCCAGATCTTTTGTGAAACTAGTTTGAAAAATCACTTATTGCAGAATAAAACACTAATACAGAAAATCACCAATATCAAATGTATGGTAAAATTAACAGGTCAACAAATATAACCTTGTCAACCACTCTAGGGACTCCTATCCGTGATACATTCTAGTTTAAACCATCTTGCTCCCTCTGCACAATCAGTCTCCTTACTTTTTGGACAATTGTGTTTGTGTGCATGTGTGTGTGTTTGTGTTTATGATTCAACTCAGACATGTATTCCTAGACTCCATAGTTTAATTAGATCATTTCAAAATGCTAATGTAATGTATTCTTTTAGTCTTCATCCTATTCTTTACTTCTAGGATGTTTGGTCTGTACAGTTTCCTATAGTTTCTGGATTTTACAGAGTAAACATAATTAAGTTAAAGATTTTCACCTTTGTATTTTCTGAAAACCAAAAGTTGAGTCCAAAGGCTTGATGAGACTTAGGTCTCACCTCATCGACAGGAGCATAGATGGTATTTTGTCCTTCCCAAGTGAAGGTATAGAGTATTTGGTTGTGTATCATTTGATTATTAGACATTATTTATAGTTAATGACTAAATTCATTAATGTATGTGAGACTAAGAAATAAAAATATTATCTACAATTTTTGTTTTTATTTATATACTAAATTCTTTAGTAAAACACACTGTCGTACCTTACCTTGATTGGTTCTTCAGGAATATAATTCATGTAAAAGGCAGAAAATAAACCTTTCTCTTTGTTTTACTAGTTTTCAAGATAATTAAGTCCTAGCATACTCGCAAGCTTAGTGAGTTCTTTAAAAACACTATTATGAAGTCATGGATTTATACTTATTTGATATTTTAACACTTGCAATTATTATTTTTTCCATGCTGAAATTATCCCATATTTGTCCAGCAGGGGCCCCTTTAAGTTGATGCCTGAATCCTTCGAAGTGACTATTAGTTTTTGATAGCTTCTTATCTGGAACAGCCAAGTATTTGAGACATCCTGTACATTAACATCCACATCCTGAAATGAGCCGATTTGCCAACCAGCTTAGATTTCCTTGTGTGAGAAATGGAATTTCAAGACCATTTTCTGGGCAGTGTGTGATTGTGAGTTCTGTGTTGATGTGGGGAAATGGTAAATATTGTGGACTGAATGTTTGTATCCTCTCCTCGCCTAAGTTCATGCGCTGAAATTCCATATCAGTATGACTTTATTTGCAGATGGTTTTCCTGAGGTAGTAATTAAGGTTAAGTGAAGTCATAGGGATGAGGATCTGACCCTGTAAGATTATTGTCTTTTCAAGAAGAGACACTAAAGCTAGCTTTCCCTTGCTTGCTCTGTGTCTTTGTCTTTTACTGCTCATGTGAATGAGTAGTAAGAGGATGATCATCTGGAGCCCAAGCAGAGAGTCCTCATCAATCACCAACCCTCCTGATATTTTGACCTTGGATTTCTTGTCTCCAGAGTTTTCAGAATATATATTTCTGTAGTTTAAGCCGCTCAATCTGTGGTATTTTGTTACAGCAGCCCAGGCTAAACTGACAGATTGTAAATGTTGAACGGCCACTTTTCACACAAAACAAAACTCCCGTGTTTGTTACATTTGCTAATCTGCTTGGTGTCAATGTTCTGACCATGGCCAGTTTCAACCTGCCAATCATGGTAAATAGAAGGGCAAAGAAATGTGCACAGCTAGGTCTCCAGAGCTACATCATCTGGGTGTATCATCAGTACGGGAAATCACTTTCCCTTTGAATCCTATTTAAGTCTTGATCTACAAGTGACATATCCCACCAAACTTATGTCTCTGACCTTATTTATTTATTTATTTATTTGTGGTGCTGGGGATTGAACCCATGTCTCTGACCTTTTAATTGATTTGGTTGTCAAGCTCATACCCACAGATTTTCCTGGAAGGGCTTCTATCCACAAAGTCTTCTGAGACCTCTCAGGGTGATAGCATTACTGTGTGACTGAATTTCACAGAGTTTTACTAGATATAATAATCCTAGCTGTATGAGTATAATTTTATTTTTATCCCTCATAGAATCTAAAATATGCTATTCCATTTTCTTCCAGTATAAATTAATGCTGATGAAAAGTTTGATGGTGATCAACAATCTCTTTTAGAAATCACATGACCTCATCTTTTTCTTTCTTCAAATAAAAAAAAAAAATCACTAAAATATGTTTGTTTTTGTTTTTCCTGGATGGGTCAACTATGACTCAGACTCTTAGGTACATGTTGTACTCTTTCAACATGTGGTTTCTAACCTTTTTATTTGAACAAAATTTTATTAAATTTTAATTTTTAATATTTTTTTTCCCTTCAGCTTCTTTTCCCACAGCATTCTGTTTCCTATGCATCGGATCATTTTTGTCAGTACATGAAATTTGCCCCCAAATACTTTTTATCGCTTTTAAAATATTTATACCCATTTGTTTCTCCACTTGGTACCTGAAGTCTTCATTTCAGAGTTAACTCCTGGGTTCTTTCTATCTGCTGTGATCCTTTTTAGTTCATATCCAGTTCTCTTTTGTGTTCTGCCATTTCACATGTGAGTTTATAAATAGTAATTTAGCTCATTTTGAAATAATAGCTATATTGTGGTCTGGTTTTGAGCACTTATTTCGGAACCCTTTATGTGCTTATACTTTTCTCGTTTTCTTTTTTCTTATAAAAATTTGTCTGAGATTTAGCACTCTCATTTTTCTGTCATTCAGTTTTACATATTATTTCTCCTGAACCTTAGAAGGGGCTATGGCTCAGGGAAGCTTTACAATTTTGTAGTACTACTGTTGTTTTTGTAATATTCAGAAATTCGGAGAACTTCTTCATGAGAATTCTGAGCTCCCTTTTTCTTTCATGCCCCTTCCCCATCTTTTTTTTGGAACATTTTCTTCCATCTCCTTTTTCCCAAACATGCTAATGTTTGCACACCCAGCAGTTTTTCCTTAGTGTTAGGTTCTGTCGTAGGAAGAAGACAAAAGAATCAGTTTTGAAGTTTCCTGAAAGCTTCTCCTTTCCAGTGGTATATTCTTACTGTTGTTATTGGAGCAGGAGAAGCATTCTCCCAACTTCAGTGCCTTTCTCATAATGATCAGTGATTACCTGTTGCTCTTTTAGAATTCTGTCCTCATGCCAATCAACCTGCTAAGTTGGTTTGCTATTTTCTGTCATACAGATGCTATATAATTATATGTAAGTATACTTTTGTCTTCTTGCCCTAAGTTTACTGTTTAAACTCCTCATGGAATTAGGGTTTTGCTACCAAACTATTCTATTTTTTTTTTCCTACGGGGATCTACAGAGACTCAAAAACTAGGCTGCCACCACAGCCACTTTCATAGAACCCATGTAGGTTGGCTCTTTAACTATTATACTCTAGTAATTCTCCTGGAACTGATTCTGGGTTTTCTGTGACATTTTGCTTGTGAATCCTGTGATGAGTTCTCTTCCCTTGGTTGCAGAGTAGGTTTCCCACTTAGATAATAAGTTCCAATATCAAGTTGAACTGAAAAATTGGTACTGCCTAACATGGGACAGTGAGTGGACAGAACATGGACAACCTGGGTTAAGACTGGGACATATATTTCTTGCATGCACTTCATTAGGCATTTAAAACAAAATTTTGTTTCTAGAAATTTATTGCAATGATGATTGTACATTATTAAATAACTAAACATATATGAAAATAATACACAAATATATAATTATGTATGTAATTAAGAATTCTTAGCACAATGCTAAGAATAGATACATTGGAAATTAGTGAAAACATGGCATACAACCATTGAAAATGCTATATAACTATACTCGATATTTAAGAAAAAGAGCTATGCATTTATCCTTTTCCACAATTTTCAAAACAAAATAATGTTTTATAGCTAGTATGCATCCATGCACATATATGCATATAGATAAAAGTATGTCATTGATTTCTGGTGATATAGTTTTCACGTATTAAACAGTTCTGGCAATATTCTTGTATGGATTTATTTTTCTACATTCACAAGTTTTTAAAAAACTAAAATAATGATAAAGATCCTAGGGAACTAGAAAGTTGATGTGTATAGATATAGTCATCATAATTTGCAAAATCTGTATATGTGAATTTTTTCACTTGCTAAAATTTGGAATCCCAAAACCAGTACTCAGAGCACTTTTGCTATCACTCACAGATATGGTGAGGATTTCAAGTTGCTCAAAGAGCATGCTTCTGGTTAAACTCAAGCAAAGAAGCTCTCTGCTCTTTTTTTCAGTTCCATGTCTCAAAAAAGGTCCATTTTGTAGTCTAGTTATTATCATGTTTTTCGCATTTTATGCTTTGTTAATGACTTTACTGCATAATGCTGAAGTGCTATGGTATGTTTCTGAGTACAAGAAGGATATGAAGTGCCTTACAGAGAAAATGAATCTGAGATACATTTCATTCAGAAATGAGTCTATTGGCTGTGAGTTCAATGATAATGGATCAACCATATAAATAAAATAAGGTGTTTTTAGACAGAAATACTACTAATACAAGTTATATATTGATCAGTTGATGAAAATGTTCTGACCAAAGGCTTTTAGGCTCCTGATCCTTTAATTCCCCTAAGAACAATAATTCATTATTTGCTGATTTAGTGTTCACAGTGACTCTATTTATACATTCACAATGTGTACCTACATACATATACACATTTGAAAACATGTATAGTTACATGTCATATAATGACTTCTCAGTTAGTGATAGAGCACATGTGAGAGTGGTTCTGTATGAATCTATTATCTAGTGAAATCATTGTTCTTTTTGTTTTCGTAAGTATGCTTGATAATGTTGGGACAATGACAGAATTGCCCAATGATTCAGCTATCAGAAGATATCTCCATCATTAATTGATATATAACTGTGTGTGTATGTCTATTTATGAATGAGCATATATTATACTGACTTGGCAATTGCTAGTTACTAAGCCTTTCCAAAATTGCTCCCAAATCTGAAAATTGGACCCAGTAGTATTTACGGGTATCCTTTGGGATTACTCTGCGGACTAAACATCATAGCATTTGAAAAGTCCATTTCTTTAGTTAATAATGTGACCACCTGAGATGACTCTGATCCCCCATACACTGTCATTTTACACTGGTAACTTTTTAATCCTACATACTCATGTTCTGAATAAATACTACCAGTTACATATGTGCCTTTGTTGGAACCTCTGAAGCATCACACATTTAGAAAAATTCTCCGTCTATTGTGTGTGGAACTATGAAAATTACAGCATTTATTTATTTTCAATTAAATAAAAGTGATCCAAAGTAAATGTTAGATTTAGGAAAATATTTCTGAGAGCTATCTCTTAATGACTTAAGTGTATAAAGTTGATTTCTGGTTAAAATTCTGCCATTTTTCCAGTCCTTGCATTTGCCTCGAATGACTTGTTTCTTTTTTGAGGGGAGAGACAGCTTCCAAACTTCAGTTTCAAGGGGAGCAATACTGGCAGATGAATAACAGATGTGTGTCTGAGAGCAGATACAAGGAAAATAATGAGTCAACTTTAAAAATTCCTGGAAAATTAAACTAGAACTAAAGATGAAACACAGCAATTTCTTACTTACCATTCCTCAGAGAACTGACTTGTGAGGTATAGCATATGGCTGAACTCTTAAGTAGCAGCTGATTTCAGGAAATCTAAAGCCAGGGAGATTTAATTTCAAAGATTCTAGTGATGGTTTAGTAAGTGGCATAAAAAATATGGACAGATAGAATTCCAACCCACTCAAGTTTTTTTGAAGCATTGTTTTTCATAATGTAACCTTGGATGGTGGGTAACATGGCTATACATGTATGGCACATATATGGTAGTATTTCCTTCTAGATCTAGTAAATATTCCTGAATGGTTATGCATTGTAGTATATTTTCCTGAGATTTCTTGATCTAATTTTTTTTTCTAACTATGCAGAAGGGCTGAGCTTTTATATACAGTGAGTTGAACTCACTGCCTACACACAGTGTTGGAGATTATAAATACTCTTTTGTGTATTAATATCTTCCCAGGCATTAAATAAGTCTCTCTCATGTACGTCTCATGAAGGAGACACAGAAATCCATCTATTACTTTACCGGTGAAAGCAAAGAGCAAGTGGCCAACATTGCTTTTGTTGAGTGTGTGAAGAAGCAGGGTTTTGAAGTAATATATATTACTGAGCCTATTGATGATTATTGTGTGCAATGGCTCAAGGAGTTGATGGGAAGAGCCTGATCTCTCTGACCAAGGAAGGCCTGGAGCTATCTGAGGACAAGGAAGAAAAAAAAATAAATACATAAATGGAGGAGAGGACCCTCAGACCCACTCCAATCACCACTACTGCATGATAAAGCTAAGCCTAGTCACTGATGGAAGATGAGTGACAGTGGAGGTACCCAGCAATACTGTTCCTGATGAGATAACCCCTTTTGAGGGTGATGAGGATGCATCTCATATCTAAGAATTAGATTAGGAGTTGCCACTGAGAAATATGCCCTCTATATAGTATCCCCATGGCTCCTACCATAGCCTTGAATGGCCCTTTCCCACCTAGCTTCCTCTGCTGATTAATGTTCTAGTGGTTTTTCTCCTATCCTTAGCATCTTAAGGCAGGAAATAAGGGCATCAAGCCCCCATACCCTACCTAGTTTGGCAGCAGGTTTGGATGATATATTGTAGTTTTGTTTGTTTATTTTATTTTGTTCCAAAATTAAAGTTTGCAAAATAAGAAAAAAATAGGAAGGAAAAAATACAGTTCTTCAGTTGTAATGCAAAACAGAATTAATTCAAATAGACTGAAAAAATCCATCATTTTCTTTTATCAGGATCAATTCAAATATATATATATATATATATATAGCCATGTTCAAAAAATAAGACTATTTCATATTGGTGCATTTGATTATTGCAGTTTTAGATTACTCATATCTTACAAACTATAATTTAAATTTATGTCAAGCACTTATCATCTAATAGGGTCTAAATTTTACAGATCTTGAGAATTTATGTGACAGTTATCTGTAAGGACTACATTGAGGAAAACATTTTAAAATTGTCACAAAGTATTAAAGATGACTTGTTTCTATTACATTGTTTATATCAGAATTTCTAAAGGCTGTATCTCCATATTATGACATTTTATATCCTTTTAAAACTGGATACTTTATTTAAATGATTTATTTGAATCAGCTCAATTTAGTGGATAAGTATATAATCTTTGGAGCTACCTCTCTGGGTTTGAATCCTGGCTCTGCCACTTTCTAGCTGTATGATCTTGAGCAAGGTACTTGATCTTTTTTTTTTTTTTCCTTTTTTATTTTTTTATTTTTTTATTTTTTTTTATTTTTTTTAAATTTTTTATTGATTATTTAAAGCATTACATAGCTCATGATATATCATCTTTCATACATTAGACTCAAATTGTGTTTTGAACTCCCATTTTCACCCCAAATATAGATTGCAGAATCACATCTGTTACATATTCACATTTTTACATAATGCCATATTAGTGTCTGTTGTATTCTGCTACCTTTCCTAACCCCTACTATCACCCCTCCCCTCCCCTCCCCTCCCATCTTCCCTCTCTATCACCCCTGCTGTTGTTCAATTCTCTCCCTTTTTTTTTCCCTCCCCCTTGCCCCTCATAGCCTCTTGTAATTTTATGTATCCTTGAAGGTCTCCTACCATTTCCATATGCTTTCCCTTCTCTCTCCGTTTCTCTCCCCCCATTCGTCTTTGTTATCTGTAGTCTTTTCCACATGCTCTTCCTTCCTGTTCTGTTCTTAGTTGTTCTCTTTATATCAAAGCAGACATTTGGCATTTGTTTTTTAGGGCTTGGCTAGCTTCACTTAGCATAATCTGCTCTAATGCCATCCATTTCCCTGCAAATTCTATGATTTTGTCATTTCTTAGTGCTGCATAATATTCCATTGTGTATAGATGCCACATTTTCTTTATCCATTCATCTATTGAAGGGCATCTAGGTTGGTTCCACAGTCTAGCTATTGTGAATTGTGCCGCTATAATCATTGATGCAGCCGTATCCCTATAGTGCGCTCTTTTAAGGTCCTCAGGGAATAGTCCGAGAAGTGCAATAGCTGGGTCAAATGGTGGTTCCATTCCCAGCTTTCCCAGGAATCTCCATACTGCTTTCCAAATTGGCCTCACCATTTTGCAGCCCCACCAGCAGTGTACAAGTGTACCTTTTTCCCCACATCCCCGCCAACACTTGTTGTTGTTTGACTTCATAATGGCTGCCAATCTTACTGGAGTGAGATGGTATCTTAGGGTGGTTACTTGATCTTTTTGTGCTTTAGTTTCTTTATCTTTAAAAAACGTATATAATAATACTATTTACTGTATGGTGTTATATAAATGAGTTAATACTTGTGAAGCACCTAGAATAATCTTTCACATTCAGTAAACACTATAACAATTTTCTTTAAAATAAAAAAAATGAATAAATTCTCAGTAAAAAAAAAATTCTTGCAATACTAAGAACATAAGGAAACAAGAAATCACATCTATGCACCCACAAATCTCATCACCAAGAAATAATCTTTTATGAGTTTTATTAATATTATTTCAGAATTCTGTGAATATGGATAAAAGCAATAATATTAACATCTAGGCATGAACATAATTTGTAAGAAACAATTCTCATGCTTTTTGAAACGTAAAGCATTAGATATGAATTATTTGGATTTAAGACATAAAAAAAGAAGCTAAACTGTAATCAAGGGACTTGGCAAATGTTATATAACTGTTTCTTCAACAGAAATTCATATTTTATTGAGATCCTCCCAATTTTAACAAAAGATATTATAGAATTATTAAAATAGTAGAATCGTTAGTTTTTAAACTCATGTATGAAAGATGTAGTGATTTAACATTCTGGTATATTTTCATACCTCTCTTCAGCAAAACATTATTCTTGCATAATTTAACTGGAGTTTTTCCTGAATTTGTACCTTTGATTGGCATGTTCTATTACACATCACAGCTTCCTTCCTCCCCTGTGTTAATGGGCATTTCTGATCATCTTTCCTTTTGGGTGTGTTAATGATTCTCGATTTAAGGTATAATAATCATCTTGTGTTGAGTCATCCTTAGTCTACCTGCCTTTTTAATCATTCCAGTTGTTGTAATTTGTTTTCCTTTGCCTCTGAAATTGCTGAAATTAACCTGTTTTACTCATAATTAATTTGACTTCTGGAAATGACCATTTTTTTCCCCTGTTATTTCTAACTTACTTATTTGGTAGGACATACTTGTTTTGTTCTAATCTTTTCACTTAGTTCAAACTTATCTTGTTGTTCTCACCTAATTATCTTTTTCCTTTCTGAGATATTTTTATTTATATTTTGAGAAATTTTCTAAAATGAGGCAGTTGCAAAAATCCTGATTCTCATGTTTGATTTACATTTTCTTTCAGATTGGCTTCTCATTTTTCCTTTGCCTCTTATATTATTTTGATTTATTAGTTCTTGTTGCTGCTCCCTGTATGTAATTGCCATGCTATTTATTTTTAGTTTGCTTGTGCTTAATCTAGCTTCTCTAACTCGGGACCATCCATTTTTTCCAATATAGTCAAATTCTCCTTGACAGAGTTTCTGTCTGAGTTGGGGTTAGTTTATCACCTTCTATTAAACTGCTGAATGTTGCCTTTGAGATATTTTCTGTAGTGTGAGGGTATGCAAGTGGGAAGAAGTGTTAGGATGATACTGTAGATCTGGTGTCTCTTCTCCCTTCTGAGAGGTATCACTCCACACAGGGGTTCCTGAGTCCCAGTGTGTCCCACTGGGGAACTGGCAAGTCTGGTTATCATTCCTTTTAATATTAATATCCTTCCCTGAAAGCTAGGAGCTTCCAATTTTTAGAAGATTGCCTTATTTATCATTTCTTATTTTCTCTACTGTCTGTCTCTACATATTGGAGGGTATTCATGAAAGCTCTCAGAATTTTGTGAATTAAAGTTTTTTATTTGATTGTTTTTGGAAGTGAGACTGTGAATATTGAAATATGACATGACCCAGTTACACTGTGTCTGTCTCTCTTTCTTTCCTTCTTTTGTTTATTCACTTTTCTAGGCAGTTGTAATACTTCACTGAACAAAATTGACAAATTCCATGCCCACTTTAGCCTTACATTTTTGTGGTGTGAGACAATAGAAACATATAATCAGGGAATTACCTGGTATATTTTCAATGGATAGATACTATAGAATTATACACATGTGTATGCATGTATATAAAGTACATAGGGATAGTAGCTGAGGAAGCTTTTGGTGAGGAGAGAACACATTAGAATCTGGTTTTGTGGTGAATCCACAGGTGACAGTTATATTTGGAAAATTGACGGTAGCTTCTCTGGCAAAGAGAGCATGCATAGGTAGGGCTTCTACCCTGTGTGAATTCTCCTGTGAGTCCCTAGGCTGATTTTGTGACTAAAGAACTTTTAACATTCCCTGCATGTGAAAGATTTGTCCTTTGTGCAAATCATCTGATGCACATGTAGTTCTGATGTCTAGAAATCTTTTTGACAGCAAAGATGGCTTTTCGCTCCTGTGACAGGATACCTAAAGATCTTGGGACATTCTTCACATTTGTATGATTTGGGGCTCCATGAAATTTTGCTTGGTGTCCCTCACATATGGTGTTTCTCTCTTTGCTCTGGTGCGTAGGGACAGACTCAGGAGGACTGGTCTGGCCTGGAGAGAATTCCTTATTGTACCTCCACAGGGACATTTTGATAAGAAGGTTCCTTTACAGACCCTTCCTGGGAATTAGATATGGTTACCCTGGCTCTTTTCAAATTGTGTTGGTTCTGATAGAAGTACCTCACTCTTTAGGCCTTGAACAGTTCTCTTCCTGGGTAATGCTTAGGGAAGGTATTTGAGTTCTTTGAGGTGTGATACCATCATTTACTTGAGTATTTTTCTAGGAATTGTTCCATTTGTTTTCTTCATTTTCTTTTTCTTTTTTATTAGTTGCTCATGACAATACAATGATCTTGACATGTTTTCTTCATTTTCATTTCCTTGTCTTGTTTCCCAAGGAATATTTAAAGACTCTTGAAGGATAGCCCTATAATGTCTCCTGTTGTAGTTTCTGCTGACAGCTATTTTTTTTAGATGAAAATGGCTTATCTTACAGGCATATTAGAAATGAAAAGGGCTTCCTTTTCTTGCATGTGAACATGGATTAAGACAGGTGGCTTCATGCAGTCATCAGTCAGGTCTTCCATTAATTTCTCCAGGTTTCTGCTACTGGATTCCCATTTCTTTTTCAAGACAGATTTATCCCTACAGTTTCCATTAATCATAAACTGCTCTGGGACCAATTGAAAATAATTTCATCCTTTATGTGATTTTCTGACTGCAGCCATGGGTGAAAAATCTCATGAAGTCTCTGCAATTCCTGCCTTGCACATGAGTTATTGCTGTATTGGACTGAGGTGAGCTAAGAGCTTGAGAACTCATCTCTCCCTTCTGGGCAGCAGATTTTTGATTGGTCTACATTCAATATTTTCCAATTCAAGATTATTCTGGAATGTTTCACACTGAAATGAGGTTTTGAGATCTAAAGCCATTCATGGCAAAAGTTTCCAGAAAGACTCAACTTTGGTAATTTATTCTCTACTGTCTTCTTGTCTCTGAGGATCTGTTTCAACAATTGGTGGATCCTTAATGTTGTAAGCACCAGTTGAAGGAGCTTGGGGTAATCCTGGCCTGCACACTGGGGTAATTCACATGAGGTAATCCTGGTCTGCACACTCCACTAAACCAAGGTATGAATAGCTGTCTTCTTGGGGTTAATCTCTACACGGTGTCTTTCTGTGGCCACAATTGTGAACTTTTGTCTAAGATTTCGTCCCTTAATTAAACATTCTTCTCTTCTGTCTCTTTCCCTCCTACAGCCTCCCTCTCTCTGAATCTATGGTTCTTCAGTGAAGGCAAATTTTAATTTATTTTGCTATTTTTCTCTAATTTTACTTCTTTTTAAATTTCATTATTTTCTAGTTTTTTTTTTCCTTACTTTGCCACTGCTATAATTTAGCTAGGTTCTGACCTGTTTGAAATAATCTCTCTAACTAGACTAGACTATGTATCTTGACTCTAAATATTTAGAATAATAGAGATAATGCTTTTAACCAAAACATGTAGACAACCATGAACTTAGATAACTTGGTAGATATTAGTAATACTTCTGTGCTACCATCTAATGGAACAGTGAGAAGTCCCCGAAAAATCCTTTCAGAGACACAAATTGTATTCTTTCCACATGCTTCACACTATAGAAATTAGAACTTCAATTCATATAGATTTTAAATATGGAAAACAACAGTAACTGTAGGGCACAATGCTGGACTTCTTTCAGATGTTTTGGTGCTTAGACTTCCACATACCAGTGTGGTACAACAGAGACAGAAATGACTCTTTTTTTATTTTTAATTTTTTTTAGTTAGATAGGCCTGGATATACATCCTGGATCTATTAGTTGTACAATCCTTTGTAAACTATTTAATCTTCATTTTTTAATATGTCATAAATGATATAACAATAACTACTTGTAAGATCAAATAATATTGTATGTACATAGTGCCTAAAACTTTATACTTTTCTAATTACTATTATCTTCCTTATGATTTTTTTTAAAGATAGAGAGAGAGAAGAGAGAGACAGAGGATTTTTTAATATTTATTTTTCAGTTTTTGGTGGACACAACATCTTTATTTTATTTTTATGTGGTGCTGAGGATCGAACCTAGCACCCTGCACATGCCAGGAGAGCGCATTACCGCTTGAGCCACATCCCCAGCCCATGATTTTTTAATTTATAATGTTTGTAAGGGCTGTTGGGGATTGTCTGGCAATCATATCATGATATTGTAGAGATAATCATAAATTGATCTTATCTCTCTAATCTGTTTAGGCTTTTTAAAAAACAGAGATCCTAGAGTTAATAAGAATAAATATTTTGAATTTGATTTGTCCTTCTGTCTAATCAACTTGCAATCACATAAATTCTCAGGAACTATGTGGAATATTAAGATTTGATGCATTCTTCACTTAAAGAGGCTCTTATGTTAGAGGTATGGTTAAGAGTGTAGCAGTTAAAAGCTCAAATTTTGGAGCCAGACCTCTGGAATTTCAAACTACACCTCATCCCTTTCTACTTTGAGGAACTTAACACTTGAATTCTGTACCTTAAATTTTTCAGCCATACCATGAAAAAGTAATATTCTCTTAACTCATGTACAAATACATATGTGTGTGTGTGTGTGTATATACATACACACACACACACACATTTTTTTTTCAGTACTGGGAGTTTTCACTGCATCACATCTTTAGCCTTTTTTAGTCTTTATTTTTGAGACAGGGTCTCACTATGTTGCTGAGGCTGAGCTCAGTCTCCTTGCTATCCTCTCATCTCAGCATCCCTAAGTAGGTGGGATTATAGTTATGTGCCATCACTGTCAGCCTAATGATTTTTAAGGGTACTAAATGAGCTTATTTATGTGAACAGCTTAAAATAACGTGTGGCATAAAAATTCTTTGTAATAAATGTTGTTGTCTCCTATAAATTCGTGCTGATGCCAATTAGATTTATTCTAATTGTCTCCTTAATGTTTTCTTGATCATTTTCATTTCTATAGGTACATTTAACTGCTCTCTCCTCTGTGGCCCATTTAAGATAGCATACACTGATATGTAACATGTTTCCATATTTTATTACACTTCAAAAATGATCTGCTCTCTCCTAAAAGACTGTATATCCTAAAAGTCACATATCACATTTGTTTACCATTGCATCTTTGATATTTGACATATTCTATTATGCACTGGATACCTAATATGGGCTGGGTAGTGTTTATAAAAGGAAAAACTCAGGAGGCAGTCTGCCTTGATCTAGGTTCTGGTACTGCAGCCTGACAGTGGTTTGAGTATAGCCTAATTACTTAGTGTCCCTATCCCTCAGTCTCGCTTTTGATAAAACAAGGATAATTAAGTACCTATATGTCAGGGTTATTATAAAAATTGAACTAATACATATACAAACAGATTACAACAGTACTTGACTTATAATTGGAGCTCCATAAAAACTAGTTTGTATTACAATGCTCTATTCTAAATTAAATAAAAATATTAAACAATGCCATATTCTTACCCACAATTCCCAAGTTTCATAACTCATGGGGAACCATGCAAGGGTAGATATCTGCCTATGATTAGAAAATGGAGACCTCATATGTAAAAGACTTCCTTCATCTCTTTTTTTCCCCCATTCTGGGAAGGAACAATATTATATTGTTTAAAATGTAACAAAGATAAATGAGGCAAATTTCCAGGTATACTTTCTTTTGTATATTGAATACCCTACTCAAAATCTTAAGACTTTAGTTTGAATGTACTCCCTTGCATTAAGCTCATTTAACATTAAGACTTCGTTTCTTAGAGACATTAGTTTTTGCCTTTGCATTCTTACTGACTTCACAGATTGGGCCTTACCTAACAAAGAGATCCACTGGCTGTTTCAGCTTGCTGAGCTTTAATTTCATGGTCCACTAGGAAGAAGATTCTTTGATGTTATTCCTAGTAGCCATTGGAATAGGGTGAAGCAGGGTGAGCAGAGCAATAGAGGAGATTTATGTTGACTTGTAATTTCTAATAGCTTGCAGTTTGTGCAAATAATAATAGACAATTTCTTAGTAGAACAAATTTAATGCAAAAAACAAACAATATTTTTCCCTCCTCGACTGTATTCAATTTGTATTATTTCTTCTAGTATCAATAGATCAGAATTAAGAATATTTGCAATTTTAAAACTTCCTATTGCAATTTTCTTTCTTTCCCTTTTTCCTTCTTTCATCTATATACATAAACATGCGTTTAAAAAAATTAGTTTTAACTGATACACAAAAATATAAAAGTGGTACATCTTAATGGAATAACAGAATTGCATAATGTTTAAATTGGGTTAAAATATTTATCACCCTAAACATTTATCAATTCTTTGTGGTGAAAACACTCAAAATCCTTCTATCTTTTTGAAATGTACAGTGCATAGTTGTTATGAATAGTGACCACAATGTGTAGTAATATCCCAGAGCCATACATTTGATTTTAATTGAATGAGCTTACTCTTTGGGGGGGAGGAGTGATATTACTTATTTCACCATCCCTACCATCTAGTACAGTACCCACTATAAATAGGCACACTCAGTAATTGATTATTAATTGAATAATTACAAGTTTTCTAAAGGAGTATATTCTTATTCACCTACCATTTGTTAAACACTTTTTATCTTTTAAGTCAAGTGGTAAGCATGTTCTCACTCATTTACTCATTTAGCTCTCACTATAATCCTCCCAAGAGTTAATTTTTAAAATTACCTTTTGTAAAAATGGAAATAGAGAGTCTACGCTTTAAAGTAATATCCCTCAGGACACAAATATAAGTACAAATGGTGACAGAACCAATAATATCTTATATTCTTGATATTACACAAAACAACTTTATATGTAGAAAGGCTGAGTTAAAGTTATATATTTTCATGATTGAATTATAAAACTGAATGAATGAAAACTACGAGACATCCATTATACAAATTGATGGAATTATTACTGTGTTTGTGTGTGTGTGTGTGTGTGTCTGTCTGTAGGCATGCATGTATACTGACAATTAGGGGAGTGAGTTTTGGTAAGTATATAACTTCAGCTGAGCTAAAGGAGAATACAGTTGGCAAATAATGAATGAAGATGTATATATGGAAGGGTTAGTCCATATCTGATGTCTTATACTAAATAGTTGATACCTTATGAGAAAGGGTAGATCTATGATGATTTCTTCAGTAATTAGAAGAATGTTCTGATCCCTATGCACAGTGAAGGGCTTTGTTGAAACTTTTTTATTCAGCTACCGTTTGACCTTGTTTTGCCTCTGGTTCATTGCAGTTGTGCTGCTTCTAGTTTGTACTGTGCTGACTTAGCATAGAGGTCTTTCTACTCTTGCATATCATTATTTCAAGTATTTAGTAAGCTTTTACATATGTTTGGCCCGATATCTGCTTGAGCTTGCATTTCCAGAGCATAGTCATAAGCAATCAGCAATCCCTAAATGACTGTCTCAGGAACTTAGGACGATGCTCACAGCTCAGTGAGCTGGAAGAATTTCCTGAAGTACTAGGAGCGTATTGTAAGACTAGCTTTTAGGATTCTTATGGTTTGTCATGCATTCCTGAGTAAAATAGATTGCATAAAATACTCAAAATAATATAACCTAGCTTCAAGCCTTTGGAAGGGTTATAACCCACTGTAATTACTCATGCAGGACATGCATAATATCTCAAACTTAATAAACAGAAAGACAA
This sequence comes from Spermophilus citellus, assembly GCF_964194105.1. Classification (NCBI taxonomy): domain Eukaryota; kingdom Metazoa; phylum Chordata; class Mammalia; order Rodentia; family Sciuridae; genus Spermophilus; species Spermophilus citellus. The sequence goes on along the minus strand of NC_138183.1, from coordinate 165,479,436 downwards.
TTACATAAATGCAGGATTTAGGATGATAGCTCCAATGTTGTCTCAACAAAACTTGTAGTCATCAGAAGGGGTAAATTTGAGGCCACAGATAACCTAATTGTAGATAAGAAAACTTACCAAGCCAGAGTTCCCTAAATATTCTTTTTCTGTAGTTATTACTTTAATGAAAGTCCAGTTGAAACCTTAGCACAGTACTGTAGCGCCCCATGATTTGAGTCTTTCTGGTATTATTGCTTGTTTTTGCATAAGGTATTTCCCTTGGGAAAATGGGAAAGTTACAAACTAGAGAAAATCTTGGGATATTACCAATTTGTAAAATACGATTACTGAGAATTCATAATTTGGTACCCTCTTAGAAGTTCTTTCTACATTCAGTCATGGAAACAATAAAGTGCTTAAAAAGAGAGAGAGAGAGAGAGAGAGAGAGAGAGAGAGAGAGAGAGAGAGAGAGAGAGAGCTTTGTCTAGGTTTTTAGAAACCTTTTCCAAAAACTCTTCTTCTCCATGGGAAGCACTGAGTCCCAGATTTGTTAATTGAGTTCTCCTGGACTGACTGTTTAGGAGTAAAGGCAGATAAGACAGCAGGCTCCTGTCTTCAAGTTCTATAACCCAAGAGATAACCAGGGTCCCTTTGTATGTATCTTGTATGTTTGAACTGATAGTGTGAAAGAAATTCCATTCTTTTAAATCAAAGAGTTTGTTTCTTTTGTGTAATGTTATAATTCCTTTACGAGTCTAAGAATCAATTGTAGAAAATATATCATTTCTAAGAGCAAAACTATAAAAAGTAAAATACAATGAGAAGCTATAATTTTTCTAGGTTACCTGGACAGTCAATGTTCACAATTGGAGCAGACTTGATCTTCAGAGATAAAGCTTAGATTTTATAACATTCTCAGATTTCACGTGCCTCACTCAGCATTAAAGTAGGATATATATATCCTACTTTATATTTTATATATATAATAGAAGACATCATTATATATATATATATATATTTCCTTTAGGAAATTATGTAAATGTTAAGTAAATTAGGAAAATCTTAGTCTTTTGAAAATAGGCTCAAAGATAATAGGAAATTTTTGTTTTTTTTAATTAATTCACCTTTGTGAAAAACAAAGCTCAAATAATCACACATTGTGCTGCATAGGTTGAGAAACTAGTCCAAAGTGCTTAGTCCCAGAATTATTTAAAATTTGTGTTTTTTATTTTTTATGTATTTTCATAATGATGTCTTTATATTCAAATATATATATATATATATATTTGAATATATAATATATATAATATTATATATATAATATTATATATAATATATATATATATATATATAATATATATATATAATGATGTCTTCTATTAGTCAACCAAACATAAAATTGATTAATATTTTATGTACATCTAATATAGCCTGATGGTCATTTTATACACTATTTTTAATATAACTGTTTTTTAAAAATATTTTTATTAATTTTAATTAGTTATACATGACAGCAGAATGCAATTCAATTTATATTACACAAATAGAGAAAAATTTTTCATGTCTCTGTTGAACACAAAGTAGAGTCACACCATTCATGTTTTCACAAATGTACTTAGGTTAATGATATGTATCATCCCACCATCTTTCATACCCCATGCCCCTCCTTTCCCCTCCCTCAGCTTTGCCCTATCTAAAATTTGTTTATTCCTCCCATGCTCCCCCTATCCCCATTATGAATCAGCATCCTTATATCAGAGGAGACATTCAACATTTGTTTTTTGGGGATTGGCTGACTTCACTTAGCATTATATTTTCCAACTCCATCCATTTACCTGCAAGTGCCATGATTGTATTCTCTTTTCATGCTGAGTAATAGTCCATTGTGTATATATACCACATGTTCTTTATCCATTGAACTACTGAAAGGCATCTAGGTTGGATCCACAATTTAGCAATTGTGAAATGTACTGCTATAAACATTGATGTGGCTATGTCCCTGTAGTATGCTGTTTTTAAGTTCTTTGGGCATAAACCCAGGAGTGGGTCAAATCTTCCATTCCCAGTTTTCCAAGGAATCTCCATATGCTTTCCATATTGGCTGCACTAATTTGCAGTTCCACCAGCAATGTAAGGGTGTGCTCTTTTCCCCACAACCTTGCCAACATTTATTGTTGTTTGTATTCTTAATAGTTTCCATTCTGACTGGAATGAGATGAAATCTTAGTTTTGATTTTCATTTCTCTAATTGCTAGAGATGTTGAGCATTTCTTCATATACTTGTTGATTGATTGCATATAACCTTCAGAAAAGTGTCTGTTCAGTGCCTTGGCCCATTTATTGATTGGGTTATTTTTTTTTTTTATGTTTAGCTTTTTGAGTTCTTTATGTACCCTAGAGATTAGTGCTTTCTCTAATATGCAATGATAAAAATGTGCTCCTACACTGTAGACTCTCTATTCACCTCATTGTTTCTTTGGCTGAGAAGAAGTTATTGAATTTGAATCCATCACATTTATTGATTCTTGATTTTAATTCTTGTGCTATAGGAGTAATATTAATGAAGTTGGGGCCTAATCTGACATGATGGAGATTTGGGCCTACTTTTTCTTCTGTTAGAAGCAGGGTCTCTAGTTTAATTCATAGGTCCTTGATCCACTTTGAGTTTTGTGATGGTGAGAGATACGGGTTTAATTTCATTTTGTTGCATATAGATTTCCAGTTTTCTCAGCACCATTTGTTGAAGAGGCTATCTTTTCTCCAGTGTATATTTTTGGTGCCTTTGTCTAATTTAAGATAACTTTATTTATGTGGGTTAGTCCCTGTATCCTCTATTCTGTACCATTGGTCTACCAGTCTATTTTCGTGCCAATACCATGCTGTTTTTATTACTATTGCTCTGTATTATAGTTTAAAGTTTGGTATATTGGTGCCACCTGCTTCACTCTTCTTGCTGAAGATTGCTTTAGCTATTCTGGTTCTCTTATTTTTCTAGATGAATTTCATGACTGCTTTTTCTATTTCTATGAGGAATGTCATTGGGATTTTGATTGGAATTGCATTAAATCTGTATAATGTATTTGGTAGTACGGTCATTTGACAATATTAATTCTGCCTATCCAAGAATAAGGAAGATTTTTCCATCTTCTAAGGTCTCCTTTAATTTCTTTCTTTACTATTCTGTAGTTTTCATTATAGAGGTCTTTCACCTCTTTTGTTAGGTTGATTCCCAAGGGTTTTTTGTTAGTTAGTTTGTTTGTTTTTTGAGGCTATTGTAAATGGGTTAGTTTTCCTGTTTCCCTTTCAGAGGATTTGACACTGATATAAAGAAATGTGTTTGATTTATGGGTATTGATTTGATAACCTGCTACTTTGCTGAATTAATTTACTAGTTCTAGAAGTTTTCTGGTGGAATTTTTTGGGTCTTCTAGGTGTAGAAATATATTGTTGGCAAATAGTGCTAATGTGAGTTCTTCTTTTCCTATCCATATCCTTTAATTTCTTTCATCTGTCTAATTGCTCTGGCCAATGTTTCAAAAACTATGTTAAATAGAAGTGGTGAAAGAGGGCATCCCTGTCTTGTTCCAGTTTTTAGAGGGAATGCTTTCAATTTTTCTCCATTTAGAATGATGTTGGCCTGGGGCTTAGCATAGATAGTTTTTATGATATTGAGATATGTTCCTGTTATCCCTAGTTTTTCTAGTGTTTTGAACATGAAGGGATGCTGTTTTTTGTCAAATGCTTTTTCTGTGTCTATTGAGATGACCATATGGTTTTTATCTTTAAGACTATAGATGTGATGAATTACATTTATTGATTTGTATATGTTGAACCAACCTGGCATACCTGGGATGAATCCCACTTGATTGTGGTGCACTATATTTCTGATATGTTTTTGTATTTGATTTATGAGAATTTTAATGAAAATTTTTGCATCTATGTTCACTAGAGATATTGGTCTGTAGTTTCTTTCTTTGATGTGGCTTTGCCTGGTTTTGGAATCAGGGTGATATTGGCCTTATAGAATGAGTTTGGAAGTGATGCCTCTTTTTCTATTTCCTGAAATAAATTGAAGAGTATTGGAATTAGTTCTTCTTTAAAGGTCTTGTGAGCTCAACTGTTTGTCTAGTCAGTCCTGGGCTTTTCTTGGTTGATAGGCTTCTGACAGCATCTTGTATTTCATCACTTGGAATTGATCTGTTTAAATTGCGTATATCTTCCTGATTCAATTTGGGCAAATCATTTGACTCTAGAAATTTGTCGATGCCTTCAATATTTTCTATTATATTGCAGTATAGGTTTTAAAAGTAATTTCTAATTGTCTTTTATATTTTTGTAGTGTCTGCTGTGATATTTCCTTTTTCATCAAATATATTAGTAATTTGAGTTTTCTCTCTCCTTCTCTCTGTTAGCATGGCTAATGGTTTGTCAATTTATTTTTTCAAAGAACCAACTTTCTGTTATGTCAATTTTTTGACTGTTTCTTTCATTTCAATTTCATTGATTTAAGCTCTGATTTTAATTATTTCTTTTCTTCTACTGATTTTGGTGTTGATTTGTTCTTCTTTTTCTAGGACTTTTTAGATGTGATGTTAAGTCATTTATTTGTTGACTTTTTCTTCTTTTAAGGAATGAACTCCATGCAATGAACTTTCCTCTTAGTACTGCCTTCATAGTGTCCAGGAGATTTCCATACATTGTATCTGTGTTCTTATTCACCCTAAGAATATTTTAATCTCCTCCTTGATGTCTTTTGCAATCCATTATTTATTCAGTAGCAAATAGTCTCCAGGTGTTGGAGTATCTTTTATTTCTTATTTTATAATTGATTTCTAATTTCATTCCATTATGATCTGATAGAATGCAGTGTAATATCTCTATATTTTTGTACTTGCTGAGAGTTGCTTTGCAGCATAATATATGGTCTATTTTAGAGAAGGATACATGTGCTGATGAGAAGAAAGTATATTTGCTTGTTGATGGATGAAATATTCTGCATATGTCAGTTAAATCTAAGTTATTGATTGTTCTATTGAGTTCTATAGTTTCTTTCTTGTTCAGCTTTATTTCGGAAGTTCTATCCAGTGGTGAAAGAGGTGTGTTAAAGTTATCCAGAATTATTGTGTTGTAGTTTAACTGACTCTTCAACTTGATGAGAGTTTGTTTGATGAACATAGATGCTCCATTGTTTGAGGCACATATATTTATAATTGTTATGTCAAGTTGGTGTATGGTTCCCATTAGCAATATGAAATGCCTTCTTTACCCCTTTTGTTTAACTTTGGTTTGAAGTCTACTTATTTGATACAAGATGGAAACCCCTGCTTATTTCTCCATCCATATGAGTGGTATGTTTTCTCCCAAACTTTAACCTTCAGTCTGTGGATGTCTTTTCCAATGAGATGAGTCTCTTAGAGGCAGCATATTGTTGGATTTATTTTTAAAATCCAATATGCCAGTCTATGTCTTTTGATTGGTGAGTTTAGGCCATTAACTTTCACAGATAATATTGAGACATGATTTGTATTTGCAGCCATTCTTGTTTATTTTTGGTATTTGTCTGACAAGGTTTCTCATTTGATTAGTTTTTCCTTTAGTGTAATACCTCCCTCTGCTGATTTTCATTATTATTTTTCATTTCCTCTTCATGGAATATTTTGCTAAGAATGTTCTATGGTGCTGACTTTCTAGCTATATATTTTTTAAATTTTGTTTATCATGAAAGATTTTAATTTCATCATCTTTTCTAAAGCTTAATTTTGCTTGATATAAAATTCTTGGTTGACATTCATTTTCTTTCAGAGCTTGGAATATGTTGTTCCAAGATCTTCTAGCTTTCAGCATCTGGCTTGAAAAATCTTCAAATATCCTAATTGGTTTCCCCATATATATAATTTGATTCTTTTCTCTCATGGCTTTTAAGATTCTCTCCTTATTATGTATGCTAGGAATTTTCATTATAATGTGCCTTGGTGTGGATCTGTTGTGATTTTGTACATTCGGCTTCCTGTAAGCCTCTTGTATTTGGTTTTCCAATTCATTCTTCATATTTGGAAAAATTTGTGATATTATTTCACTGAATAGATTGCTCATTCCTTTAGTATGGAAGTTGTTGCCTTCCTCTGTCCCAATAACTCTTAAATTTGGTCTTTTTTTATGTTATCCCATATTTCTTGTATGTTCTGCTCATGGTTTCTTACTATTTTCTCTGTGTGATCTCCATTCTTTTCGAGATTATATATTTTGTCTTCGTTGTCTGAGGTCCTATCTTCCAAGTGGTCTAATCTGTTCATGATGCTTTCTGTTGAGCTTTTAATTTGGTTTATTATTTTTATCATTTTGAGGATTTCTGTTTATTTTTTCTTCAGAACCTCCAACTCCTTATTGAAGTAATCTTTTTCTTCCTGTATTTATTTATGTAGCGTTTTATCAAAATGGTCTTTTACTGCCTGTATTTGTTCTCTTATATCATCCTTTAATTCACAGAACATTTAAGTATATCCTGAACTCCTCCGCTGTCATTTCTTCTGTTGTGCTAGCCATGGATTCTAATAATGTAGTATCTTCATTTGTTTGGGGCACCTTTCTCCCCTGTTTTTTCATACTGTTCATGTGTATTTACTTCTAGCCCTGAGGATCCTCAGAGTTATCATTTTTTATGCTTTAGGCTTATAGTGCCTCTGCAGTGGTCCAATACCTCTTCTGTTCAGCTGGTGTTCCAAGTTGGGAGTTGCCACAACTAAAGGTGGGGATGATGGTGTCCCAAGATGGAGGCGGTTGCTTGCAGGGATGGAGTGTCAGGTTGGGTGGAGAGGCCTGAGTGTTGGTTTTGGGCAGTGTGTTCAAAGATGCAGCTTGGACCCAGTGTAGGCTCTACAGTTGTTGGTGGGGCTGTCCTGGGCCTGCCTGGGCTCCACACGTCTATAACTGTGTTTTGATTTTGACATATCATATGAGGTCAGATGTGAAATTTTTCACTTAGAGCATCATGTAGGTGATCACAGAGTTGCAGATCTTGGAGCATTTCCTGTTTCATATTTTTGGATTAGAGATACTCATCTATAGTAAAAAATAAAAGCACATTGCTAAGTTCTACTGTCATCTGAAAAGTAATCTTATCTTCATTTCAACATATTTCTCTTATTAAATACCTTTCATAATTTTTATTCCTATTTCAAAGATGGGATCAGAGACGCACCACATAGGAGCCAGATTGCCTAACCTATTATAAGTTTTAGTAATCTTTACAGTACTTCAGATTATCTTATTTCATGCCTTAGCATCAGGAGAACATGGTACTCAAAATTTGATTCTTTTATTGAGAGTATATAACTGTTATTTCTACAGGTTCCACATATGAACCTGTATCATTAGCATTGTTTTATGCAAAAAAAGTAAGTAAAAATACAGAGTTTCACATATCTACTGCTATAGGACAAATTACAGTCCTTCCTCTTTGTATAGCCTTTGGCTATAAAAACAATGTGTGATCTGACTGAAAGTCAATTGAAAAATTGCTCTTTATTGTTTGTTGAATGTGGAATTAGTTTAGCACTTTTTATCTGTTTAATAATAATCCCAAGAGGAAGTACAGTAATCAGTGCCTTCTGCCCTGCACCATCCCAATAATTCTCTGCACACCTTCACACTTGTTTTGCTATGCCCATAATCTACCTTTTAATCTGTAATGAACAAGTGTTACTCAATTACCCCGAATATGTATATCCTGGGGGATATTTTAAAGATAATATTTTTCATGTGGTTTACTTAACTAAAATGTCACTTTTCCATTTTAAAGTGTTTTAAATTTTACATATTAAAACAACAGTAAAATTGAGTATGAGATAATTAGTATTACATTTTATAACCTCTTTTTTCTAGGTATTAAAGTACAATGGGTTACCATGAAAATCATCTTTTCAAATGCTGCCTGTCTTATAGAAGTGCACTTATTTATTTACTTACTTATTTTTGTGTGGTGCTAGGGGTGAAATCTAGGGCCCTGTGCATGCTAGGCATAAATTCTATTACTGAGCTATATCCCCAGTTCCTGAAGTATACATTAAAAAACTCAGTTTGGCATTGTTGGAAGTGACTATTTCCATTATTTCTTTGCTTTTCCTAATTTAGATTCTGACTGTTGTGTCTGAAATAATTTATTATTGATTATTTTACTATGGAGATCTAAAATGAAAATAATAATGGATTTTTCTATGAGAATGGAAAAATGCTAATCTTCATAAGAATGAGAAAAGAAGAAATAAAGTCATGGTATTCATCCTAAAGTCAATTATAAAGCAAAAAAAAAAATAAATTTGATAGCACATTTTACCAGATTATTTTGATTGTGTTAATGACTTTAATATTATTAGGTGTTTTTCTGTTTCTATAAGTCTACCCATGCTTCATAGATTTTGCTGACTTGCTCCTGCTGTTTCTGGAAATAGCCACCTGCTTTTAAATGTATCATAATCCACTATCATATTGCTTAAATTTAAGAAAAAACAGAAGAATAATAAAAACAGTAACAGCATTTAAAACTAATTTTTCTTCTTGAAGAGAATGCAGGGTGACTATCAGAAACTATATCAGATATACCCAGGTTTAAAAAATCATGGAATATAGACAAAAGCTTATTTACTGTAGATCCTTTCTAGATTAATAATCTTGCTGGCATCCTTTGGTGCCCTTGCTTTATGCTGGGCCACCAAGCCTGCTCACTCCAGAGATCAGCTGCAGAAACTCTGCCTTGGTGGCCTGATGTGATAAACAAAGATAACTTCAGCATTTTATTGTTAGTAAGTATAATGTATAATGATATATTAGGATATAGCAATAATTGTAATATATTCTTCAATCATAATTTGGTAAACATTAAACCAATCATGATATTATGTGTTATTTAATTTACCACAAAAATTCTAGAAGGGTTACATAAGTCTCATTTCTCCAATGAAGAAACAAGTTAAGAAAGGTATAGCAACTGGCCCAAGAATGATGTACTATAATGAGTTCCAGACCTGGGATTTTAATTCAGGATGGTGCAATTTGCCAGAGGCCACATAGCCATTAAACTGTGTTATCCAGGTTTAAATCATTAAAAAGTTTTCTGACTTTGTTGAGATTCTTATCAGCTCACTTTCACTCTGAAACCTCTAATTTATAGTTCAACATAAATGAATTATAGGGGGCTGGGGATATAGCTCAGTTGGTAGAGTGCTTGCCTCACATGCACAAGGCCCTGGGTTTAATCCCCAACACCACAAAAAAAAAAAAAGAATAAATGAATTATATGACATACTTTCTCCTAAATCCAAGGAATAGTTCTTTTTGCTTTGTTCCTGAGTGGTCTTTTATTTTTTTCTTCCTGCTTATCATTATCCTAGCATGCCAATGTGTGCATTTGATGCAACCCATTCTGCAGTACTTTTGATACTCAGATAGTTGTTGACATTCAGGCTCCTGGTACAGTAGTTCTCCCTGGAACTTAGGAAGTTTGGGAAGTAGAAGAATGTGTGTGCCTCTGACAAAGCAGAATGCATCTTCCTTGTTCCCCATTCCCAGCTGGGAAGGCCATTTCCTCAGGTTCCAACATAAACTCAGCCTCCACAATATAAATGATATCCTAGACCTGGTAATGTAGAGGTACTCTGAAGTCACTGGAGGTGAGAAGAATGTATTTTAGTGAGGGAGATGAGATGTAGCAATTTTATTTTTTGAGTTTTATTCATTTTTTGTGAAGAAAAATATATATTTCAATCCTTTAGAACAATAATCACCATAACCTTAAAACAAAATAATAGTGATGCTTTACTGAGTATAGGTGTCCACTATATGCTAACCACTTTAAAAGGATTAGCTCAATTCATGCTTAAAATGGTCAATACACAAGGCAATATTATTGTTCCCAGTATACAAATGTCTCAAGTCATTTTCTTTATAAACGACAAGACTGACAGTTGAATCCATGTCAGTCTTACTCTGAAACTAATGTTTGTAACAGAAAGTAAAGATGCTGTTTCCTCTATAGTGTTAAAGTATGCAAACTCATAACTTTCATAACATCACTTAAAAATGAATGGATTCTGACACTTAATGAGTTTGGGAAATGTTAACTGACCTCTCCTTAATTTCATTGTGAATTTACAGACTTTCTCAAAGAATAACTTTAAAAAAATAAAATTCCAAATGACTTAAAAAATACATTGATAAAGTAATATTTGAAAACTTAACAAACTGACATAACAGAAAATAAAAAAGAAAATAGAAACTTTGTAAAAGCATAAAGAAATTGAACTGAGCTTCAAAGGGATGAAGCAAAGTACTTTAAGAGTACCACCAAGATTTTATTAGACCACAGTGATCTGCTTTGGAAGCCTTTGAAGTTAAATACCCCTAAGAAACTTGAAAGTATGCAGCTTAGAACCCAGAATAAAACTCCTTGCGGCCTCTAATCATCTACTTAGACAGCTTTTTGAATTACAAAAGAAAATCACATTTGGACCTGGCATGTATACATTACTCAGAATAAACCACAGAGAATTGCTAAATTATTGAAAATATTGATCTCTCCATAAACAAGCTAATCTTGATTAGATAAAACATTAACCATCTCCTTAAGAAATGGGGAAATGTGTCAGAAAATTATGGGTTTAAAACTTGACACCACCGCTTATTGACTATGTGGCCTTAGGAAGACATCTTAATCTCTTATAGTCTAGAAGTTCATATCTGAAATGAGGCTACTAATCTCCACCTGCTAGTGTGGATAGTGAGAGTGATATTAATAATGTTAAATGTTTGTTACAGTGATAAGTATATAGTATGTCTTCAGTAAATCCTTATTATATCAAATATGATTTTTCAGATTCTAAAGTTTAGGTACCAAATCAGAATTTTGGAGATGCATCAGAGTCCAAAGGGAATTCACCTATAATTTTAGAATTCTTCCTTACTCAAGAATTATTTTTTACCCTAATATAATCCATCCTAGTTAAGGCATTTTTCATTTCTTTTATTCTCTAGTTTATTAAATTATCAAGCATAGTTGGAGACACAAAGTATATTTTTACTTTACAAGCTCTTCGTATCTACAGTTTAAAATTTGAAAAATAGAAGAAAAAGTGGAAATACTGATAATCCCATAAACAGCCACTTTCAAACATGTTTTAAACTTTTCATTTGTTTTTCTTTACGTATTTTCACAAGAGAATTCAATGAATACTTGGTTAACCTTAAATACACGTTAAACTGGTACAGTCATTCAACATGCTGTATTAACTCCACATTTTCACAATATAATTCAAGGCTTGCCTTTTAATTGACATGGTTACTTACAATGTAGACACATGGATAAGGTATATTTCTTGCACATAGTTAAAATTCCTTTTGTTTTCATCCTTAACCAAGTAAGACTGATTTACTTTGGCTTTTTCTTTTTCTTTTAATTTTTCTATGAACTGTCTTTTAGTGGTGATTCTCCTTGCCCCAGGTTCTGTGGACCTGGGAAATTCTGAGTGCATTATCTTTGTCCAGCCAGCTCAACTCCTTCTTCTGATCAACTCAGGTACTAGCAAAAAGCATGCATTTAATTAGCTAAGGCCCGATTCAACTTCCTACAAAACCTGTAGAGTCTCTGAGATTCCTGAGTACATTTGGAAATTTTACCCTTGGTCTTTTTTGTTTCTTCAATGGTACATTAATGGTACATTAATGATTCACCTCTGTCTATTTAGATGAATGCAAATAGTTATACTCCATTAAAATTGATCTAACCAAATTTCATTTTTTCCTCCAAAAGGTTTTTACCTGAACCTTGAGCAAGGGAAACTTTTATTCTGCTCAGACTAGTAATTCCTCTGTTTGCAGCCAAATACAATCTCCCCTCTGGAAATATAGTATAAACCCTTATCCCCCTGGTATCAAAATCAAGGAGCTTTATAGAAAATGAAAAGGAGCAGCTGGGGGATCATAAATGCCAAGTTTAATTAAAAATCTTTTCATTTTGTGGTACTTCATATACATGATTGTGTATTCCGTGCAGATTGAGAGGGTTCCTAATTACTTTGCTCAGTAATGTCGGGAAGGATTAGTTTCCACCTGGAAATGCAGGCACCAACCCAGTTGCTGTTGTTCTACTGGTGAGAATTATAAATCTAGTGCGTGATAGTTCTGTAAGGTAACGGTTTGATTCACAAATCTGATTTTCATATAGATCTTACAGACATAGTCTTACTTGCTGAAAATGTATATTTGGGAAAACCCTCTCATAACACATAGACTTGGGGTTATAATTTAATAAAGAGTGCTGAATTATATGAACTCTAAATATTCATAGTTCATGGAACATAAGTATTGAATGGAAACATGAAGACCATCTGTTTCCCCCAGGATCTCACAAGGAAAACTCACATATTCATAATCACAGAAGGGGTAAATGGTAAAGCTGGGCTGTAAACTCAGATTCCCACATGGTATTAAATTCCAGGTCTAGTGTCTGTGTCTCCAATTTGATTTGTTTTTATTATATTGCCTTTAATGTAAAGATTCTGGGAATTATAATCACTTATATATCAGAGATGGCCTTAAGACAAGTAGACCAGGAAAATATATCTAACTGTATTTAGTATAAAAATTTTCTGGAGAGCTAGAGAAATGTTTTGTACATGGGATTTGTATTAATGAGACACCATGGCATAATGAAAAATTAAAGGGTGATAACTGGAAAAAGTTTACTATGTTTAAAATAGATAGATTACAGTTTCTTCAAAATGCCACATGGAGGTATATGGATTTAGTCTGTGATGACATTGTCCAATAATTTTTGAGACAGCCTTAGAAGTATCTCAATTCATGGGTGTGATCACTGATATTTCAGCAACTCTATACTACCATGTAATTATAAATTGTACTTGTTAAGTAAATAACCTTCATAGCATTCATAGCCATTTATTTTATTTGATGTATCACAGGTAAGTTAGAGATGTTTTTATTTATAGAGTAAAAGAGCCAAGCATGCTTCCTTTATTGTGTTTAGAGTTGGATCTTCATGAGGTGTCATAGTGAATGTTCATACAGTACTTTTGACAAAAATTAGTAGTTAATTGAAGTATTACACCATTAGGTCAATATTAACTTCTAAGTAGTCTTGATTGGTTTACTTCCCAGGCACTTTGTTAGATTGACTAGTCTAGACCTACTTCTGTGGATTTTCTTATTTTATGCCACGATGGTATTTGTTAGAGCCCCCTAAGAAATGTCTGAGAATCTTAGCACATTGAAGAACTTGTATGGATCAGATGTGAAAGGATTAATTAATTCTCCCTACCTTTCTGTGAACATCACTCAGGCATAGACTGCATGCTGCATGTGGAAGAGGTAGCCAAATATCTTTCCATTGTTGGCTCCTTACTTAACATTGTGACCCAGATTCCTTGAGCTAGAGGTAACACTAGACAATAGAAAGTAAGAAATTGACATTGAAGCCAAGATAGGGTTCAAATTCCAGTTCTATTTGGTATTTAACATTTGGCTTGAAACTGTAGTTAACTCTTCAAACCCACAATAATAATCACAGCAATTTCTTAGGAAATTTTAGAAAGATAATTTAATGCATTAATCTATGCAAAATACTTAGTACATGTATGGAACAAAATAAATGAACAATTACAGTCAGATGTAATGAGGATAATTATGATAAGTAAATATCTTCCTATCCTTAACCACTGAATCCCAGAGAAATCAGCAGGTTAAAACCACCTTTTCCATTCTGGTGTGTCTCCTAAAAGGAGTATCCAGACCAAAAATAAAGGAAGGTTGAAAGGAGAGGAAAGAGATTGGCAAGAAAAAGAGGAGAGATAGAGAGAAAGGGATTTATCAAGACCTTTTATAGTAAGGCTGCCTGCTTGACTCTTGATATTTCTAAATATTTCTTCACCCTAGTTGAGAAAGTTATATATCTCTAGAGAATTCTACTGTGGGTAAGGATTTTAAAAAATATATTGGAGTGACCTTTCTGCTTCTAAAGAAAACGAGAAAAAAGAAAAAAAAATCCATTCGTCATAGGCTGCAAAGCAACAAACTCTCTGTATCTCTCAGTTAAATTGAAAAATACAGTTTATAAATCTTTGAAGGGCATTCAAAGAGTTGAAAAGCTAAACACTAAAATTTCATCCTAAAAGGGACAAAAGATTGGGATGTAAAATACTTTGTTAGAAAATGCACTCTGATTGCTCATAATTTCAACAAGGGCAAGAAGTTACATATATTTTATAAAAATTATTTATGTGAACACAGAGACTGAATTTAGCCAAATCAAGGTTTTATTGAATATTATTTGTTATGTGCAAGGTTTATTAGGAGGGAAACCTCCAGATTTTTTAAGTGTTCATTTATTGAGTGTATAAGAAATGCTGTTAGATACCTAAACACAAAAATGTATAAGCAAGCCCTTGAGCAATTCACCTTCTGTGGGAGCAATGCACACAGTTCTCCCTGAGTACTTTGCAGGAGCCTATTTTCGAGCACTTGTCACATGCTATCATCAGAAAGCATTCATGTGTCTGTTGCAAACACTTCACACTGAGTTTTCTAATGCCAAGTGTTGTGCTTTCCCCAGTGTTGTTTCTCAGAACCTGGCACAAAGAGCTTCTAAATAAATCTTTGTTGGGGACCAAAATAAATAAATAAATACTGAAGGAGAAGCATTGAGCTCTGATAAAAATATGGAGGGTTAAAAGTCTGAATGAGGACTTCTGCTTCTAACTGTAATTGAGTAATGGGAACTCAATTTATGCTTTCACCTGAAACAACTAAAAGGACGAGATAAATAAAGCAACAGTTCAAGACAATGAAGGATGGTGATCCTTTTGAGCTGAGTAATAAATGGAATGGCCATAGGATTAACCAAGGTCATAGCCTGGGGAAAGTTCCCAGGATGCAGTATTGGGGGATGGAAGTCCAGTGGACTCTGGTGTTCTCCCTGAGTTGAGGAGATAGATCTAGAGAATGTGTGATGGAAGCATTTTCGTGTGACTCTAGGCTTTTAGAGTACAAGTCACAGTGAGGACAGAGGCACAGAAAACTCCCTTTAGCACTCAGCAGGGTTATGATTCGTGCTTGCATCTGGGGTGTGAGGAAATGAACCCAGGGCAGAGGAGGAACTGTCCAAAATGATGAGAGAAAACTATCCCTGCTTTTCACATTGGATCTGGAATATTACCTATTCCCATTAGTCAGAGTGCAAGACCTGACAATTCATAGGGAATCAGATAGCATGTTCAAAAGGGCCTTCCCTCAGCTGATGGATAAATTAATCATCATTAAAGTACTTTTGCAAAATAGTGTATTTATATGTTTATCTTCCATTTATATCACTAACTTAACTTATAATTACTTTTTTAAAACCTTGGAGCATCAATGGTTCATGGATATTAGACTCCTTTGAAAGAAAACAAAATAATACTGAGGCTTAGAGTTCTAAATCAGTAGCGAATGGAAGAAACCAGATTTTAATTGTGCATTTTTAATAAATATTGTCATTTCTAATAGTTCTTTTTTTAAAACATATTTTTTATTAGTTGGAGGTAGATACAATATCTTTATTTTTTTGTCAGTTTATTTTTATGTGGTGCTAAGGATTGAACCCAGTGCCTCATGCAAGCAAGGCAGGTGCTCTACCACTGAGCTACAGCCCCACCCCTGTAATAGTTCTGATGTTAGTGTTTCCTAACATGATTTACCTCTGTCTAGTTCTGATGTTAGTATTTCCTAACATGATTTACCTCTGTCTTATTCACAGTTCCATAACGAATAAGTAATTATCAAAGTTTGCTTTTATAATCTTGGATGTTTAAGTTGTTCAAATCTACCTACCATTATATCACTAATTTATATCTACATATATGTGGGTGTGTATGTATTTATATAATTCTAAAATGCACTGACAGAATTATGTCAGTGTCTGTGTTTTGCTATTTTGTATATTTGCCAATACCGCAGGAAAATACTACCCCAATCTAAATTAGCACATACAAAGAAAGAAACCAAATTTTTGATGCCCTAGAATAAGTATTATACAAGACTTCATAAATTTTGACATTGTGGATAATCTGATATAGATGAATTTCCTCATCTATAAATTGATTATATATATATAATCAACTTTAAAGATGATAGGGTTTTTTTTTCAATTGGGCACTTTTTACATACATTTATTACTTGGTGTTGCTGTTGAAAGTGTAAACTTACCAGGTGAAATCCACCAATGAGTGCTCTCCTTTGATGCCACATGCATCACAATTTTCTCTTCAGACGCTGTAAGAAGCAACACAAGAGCAACAAGTAAACAAGATTCTTCATTATGTGTCCCTTATCAAATAGTTGTGCCAAATGTGAAGCCCTTAAAAATGAAGACTGTAGTGAATTAAAATATTTCCATATTTCCAGCAAATTAATATAAAAAATTGACAGGGAAATGTGGTATTTAGCACAGTAACTTCAATAAAATAGCTATGTTTCTTACTGAAACATAATAGCTATGTGTCTTCTTTAGTCTGGAAGCAAAATCAATATAAACCACTATTTAACAATAATTCACAGACCACCAAACTTTATAGATTTGCAATTGAAATTTTCTCAAGTAAGCAATTACGAAATAGATTTTATTTTCAATTAGAATAACATGTTCATTACTGAATAAGTAAAGGATAAGAAAAATAAGTTAATAAATGAAATTAGATACCTGGTTGTAACTGAAGTTTATCCAATTAAAAAATAAAATGTGTTATTTAATATGTCCCTAGTGTTTAGCCAATGCTGAATTTGGAATATTTAGGAAATCATCTTTATGGTTCTCTTCTTGGTGTAATTTGAGTTGACAGTGTAGAGCTTATACAATTCTCATTCAGTGAACAATCCAATATCAATATTAGCTGTACAGAGGCATGAGCCATAACCATACTCAGAGCTAACCTCAATTCTTGTAGAAAATTCTTAGAGGAAAAACATTCAATTATTTAATTACCTACCATACTCCTGCTTTTTCAGTGTTTGCACTGCTCTTGTGGAAATTAATGTTCTGGTAACAATCTTCACTATGGAACCAACAGTAAGAAGGAACAAATTTAAAAGCAAGCATTGGATCAAAGTGTTGCTAGTCATAGCCAAACACAACACTGGAAGCAAAGAACCTGTAGTGAGAGGCAGACTGATAGGATTCCTCTGTGAACACCAAAAGTGCATAGTTTCTGTTGCCAAGAAAATTTGGAGCCCTATAAAATACATGTTGGAATACATGAAAATAGGTATTTTTTTTCTTTTTGGTTTTGCTTTTACTTTTGCTTTCAAGTGACTTGTGTTTTAATGGTTAAGACTCAATTAAGTTTTGAGTTAAAAATCATTCTAAGACATTATCCTATTAATTCCATGCATACTTATTAAATACACATGTTCAGAGAAGAGGCAGTATGGAAGAGATAATGGCTAAAGATTTTTCAAAACAAATAATTTATACTTGCTGATACTTGAAGCAATATCAATATCAACAGAATACATAAAAAGAAACCCACTCTAAAACATTATTATTTAGAGAATTAGAAGTATATCTATGATAAAATTCTTAAAGTCACTAAGAGAAAAGACAGATTATCCCAAATGAACAATGTTTAGTATAACAAAAGACTTCAAAGAGAAATAATAAAGGCAAGAAAACAATAGAAAATTATTATTTTTTAGAGACTAAAAATGAACAAGAAGAAATAGCTTAAGTTAGAATCTCATATATAGTGGAATTATCTTTTGAGACTATGGAATAAAAGTGCTTTCAGATAAGTAGAAATGGAGAGAGTTAGCCATCAAAGTACTTTATTGTAAGAATATAATATATTTTAAGGAAAAAATAAACAAATCCCAGAAGGATGATCTAAGATGGAAAAAGTAAAAACAAGGAAAAAATTAAGTATGTGTTCAAAGTTTAAAATAATACTAATTTCATAAAATAAATAATGTTTAATTGTGACATTAATAAAAATTATAGAATTAAAGTATAAATACCTTGCTCATTTAGGTCAGGA
Organism: Spermophilus citellus; assembly: GCF_964194105.1. Taxonomy (NCBI): domain Eukaryota; kingdom Metazoa; phylum Chordata; class Mammalia; order Rodentia; family Sciuridae; genus Spermophilus; species Spermophilus citellus. Next base: position 165,461,386 of record NC_138183.1, on the reverse strand, counting down.
AATAAATGATTACACACTGGTTATATTCTTTTGTGGTCCTTACATTATTCAGAAAAGTTATGATATTTAATAATCTTATAAGTCTATTAAATTGGTAATGGACTTTTAAGGCTAACTTCTAGAGGCATACAACTCAATACAGAATTTTCAAAGCAGTAGGTGGAACAAAGATATAGAAGAATGAATGTTAAAAGTAATAAAATATGTTGATAAACATAAATATGTACACATAACCACATATATAACTATGTATGTAATTATGCATATGTAATATAGCTAGTGAATGTATACATGTACCTAACTATCTATGTACAATGATACTTAAAATTTTATAAAATTATGTATATGATGTGTGTCTGTTTGTACATATGTATGCACAAGAAATATTGAAAGGACTGATCTTTCCATTTATAAGGGATGTTTGAAATGAATCTTTTTTTAAAAAAAAAAAAGAGGTAGAGAGAGAGAGAGAGAGAATTTTTTTAATATTTATTTTTCAGTTTTCGGCAGACACAGTATCTTTGTATGTGGTGCTGAGGATCATCGAACCCGGGCCCGCACGCATGCCAGGCGAGCGTGCTACCGCTTGAGCCACATCCCCAGCCCTGAAATGAATCTTGAAAGCAAAACTATCTTCAGTTTAAAGAACAATATTTTAAGAAAGCAAGTAAATAGTTTAAAACTTTTTTAAAAAGAGAGAAATATGATCTAGAAAACATTAAATAAAAGAATATGACACTATTGAAATAATGTCTGATAACATAGATTGGGACCTCCCAAAATTATTACTCCCCAAATTATTAGTGATAAACTGATTTTTAAGGAAAAAATGTCTCATTTATTGAGAACATTTTAATGTACTCAATAAATATCTTCAAGTATATTAAAGGCAATATAAAAACCTCCTAAGAGGTGATGAATCAACCATCATCATGTTTGGGTAAATAGTAAAACACTTTTTTTTACTGATAGGCTAAACAATTTTTGTAAATATGTAGATTTCAACTAAAAATTTAGTCTTTAAAATAGACATTCACATAAATTATTACTCAGTAGCATATTAGAAGTCTTAAGCACATCTTGAACATTTACAAAAATTGGCTGCAGAAAAGGACAAAGAACCGTTCTCAACTTTGAGAATGATATTATGCAGTCCATGTTCCCATTTCCCACCAGCAAGACAAGACATAACCCTGTGATATTGATATAATAAGAAATATATATGTATATATGTATGTATATACACACAACGTGTGTGCACGTGTGTGTATTCTATCTCTGCCCCTGGTTCTTGACACAGAGCTGATATATCCTTGTAATTTCCTAAGTGATAGAGGTTCATGATGCCTCTTTTGTTCTATTTAGTCTTTGACTTGGGTTCCTGACAGAAAGCACCTAATTCCTTGGAATTTCCTGGGTGATAAGCCTGGTTTTCCTTTTGCTTTGTTTTAATAATGAGGCAATGCTTGGTGGGCTCCTGGATCTCCTGGATGGGGTTGTTCATCAGAGACCAGTTCTTTACCAGATGCATGGAACTTTCAGTCCCACTACACCCCTATTCTCTGCAATAGGAGAGGGGTTAGACATTGAATTAATGATGTAGTGACATGCCTCTATAAACCCCCTTCACAATAGGATTGTGAAAGCTTCTAAGTGGATGAACACATATTGAAATGTGGAAGCTTCAGCTTCTTCCCCCATATCTTGCCCCATGCAGGTCTTTCATCTGGCTGTTCATCTGTATCCTTTGTAATATTCTTTATAATAAACTAGCAAATATGAGTAGAGTGCTTTCCTCAGTTCTGTAAGCCACTCCCACATATGATTCAGACAGCAGAAGAGGTCATGGGAATCCCAATTCCTAACTTCAGTACTTCAGAATGACTGAAAGCCTGGGCTTGTGATTGGAATCTAAAGTGGGACAGTTTAGTACAAATGACCCCTTAACCTATGGGGTCTGATGCTAACTCCAGGTAGATAGCATCAGAATTGATTTTAATTATAGGAGATCTAGCTAGTGTCCACTGGAGATTTGAGGTATGGGGAAAAGTTGTATGCACACACACACCTGGTGTCGGAATTAAAATATTGTGAGTGTGTTGAGAACATAAAACAATTTTATTTTTTTCTTATAGATCAACATATGTTTAAAGTTTTAAAAAACATGTAGGGAAATATACACTTAGATACTGTTAATGGTCAAATAATAGCATCGTGATAAATTTTAAAAGACTTAGAACCATATGGAAGCAAAATTTTCAAATTTGCATAATATAACAAAAATAGTATTTTGGAGAAAAGATGTAGCATCCATGACTATCTACAAAATGTAAAAAATTGAAACTGAATTTTATAATGGTACATATTTAATGTTCTCATTGAAGTGAAATTCATATAAATATATAGTTAAACATGTTAAAGTAAACAATGCAGTGCCATTCAGTACATTCACAGTGTCATGCACCCAATACCTTCATCTAGTCCTAAAACATCTTACTTCCATAAGAAAACCCATACCCATTAAGCATTAGTCCCTATCCTCCCTCTACCCAGGCCCTGCAAACTGCCAATCTACTCTTTGTCTTGTTTGCTGATTCTGGATATTTCATAAAGATGTAATCCTAAGATTCATGACTTTGTGTGTGGTAAATTATTTTTAAAAGAGTAACACAGCATAGCAAAGAAATTAGAATAAAGAATATAATAAAACTAAAGACTGAAATGGAATAAAATGAAATCAATATTATATGAAAAAACTGATACAATGAATCAGGGAGGGAAGTAGAGAGAAAATTAGAAATAATTACTGTTGCAAACGAAATTATAAAATTAAAAGTTAATGAGGTTATATGAAATTTTATGTTAAGTAAGTCAGTACAATGAAAAGAAGCTCAACTTCATTAGTATTGCAGAAGATGCCAGTAAGACTCCTGTGAGAAAAAAACTCAATAAGCAAAATGAAGGTACCTGACTTTGCTAGTGGGTGTGTAAATTAATCTAATGAAAGTAGAAATTATTTTAACATTATTTTTATAATTGAACTTGTACATTGTTATGGTCCAGATATTCCTTGTTGGAAATATACATTTATTATCAAATTTATTCACTAAGAGAAATAGCAAAAATGTTCATAGCATCACTGTATGTAATAGAAATGAGAAATAGAAGGAAAATGGAAACATTCTCTTATAGTACAGTCATACATATTAAATAGTTCTGCAATTGAAAAATGATACAACATATAAAATGGCTATGGGACGGTATTCTTAGGTTAAAAGAGCAGGTCCCAGGAGATAACACACAGCATGCTGGCCCACAAAATTATATATGCTGGTTGGAGATGCACACATCTGTGTTTTAAAGATGGCAGAGTAGTTCTCAACACAGAGCTCACCTCTGGAATTTGAGGTGAAGGAGGGGCAACCACAAGGTAAGGGTGGAATGCTGTTGCTTTGATTTTAGACTCCTGAATATTAATTTCATTACTCCAATTCTTTTTTTCATTGGTTCTTTTTAGTTATTCATGTCAGTAGAATACAGTTTGATAGAATTATACAAGGATGGAATATACCTTATCCTACTTAGGACCCCATTCTTTTGTATTTGCGTGAAGGTGAGAGTCATGAGGTATATTCATTATATGTACAAAGGAAAATGATATCAGATTAATTCCACTTTCTGTCTTTCCTAGATCTCTCTCTCTTCCATTCTCTTCATTCCTCTTTGTCTAATCTTCTGTATTTCTATTATTTCCCTCTAGCCCCTTATTGTGGGTTAGCTTCCATATATCATCGAAAACATTTGACTTTCGGCTTTTTGGAATTCGCTTATTTCACTGAGCACAATAGTCTCCAGATCCATTCATTTAAAATGGCAAATGTCATAAAGTCATGCTTCTTAATGGCCATTATGTATATATACCACATATTCTTTATTCATTCATCTGTTAATGGGCACCTAGGTTGGTTCCATAGCTTAGCTACTGTAAACTGAGCTGCTATAAACATTGATGTGGCGATGTCACTGTAGTATGCTGATTCTAAATCCTTTGGGTATAAACCAAGGAGTGGGATGACTGAGTCAAATGGCAGTTCCATTCCTAGTTTTCTGAGAAATCTCTATAATGCTTTCCAGACTAGTGGCATCAATTTGTAGTCCCACAGGCAATGTATGAGTGCTCCATATTCCCCACATCCTTGCCAACATTTATTGTTACTTGTATTTTTGATAATTGTCATTCTGACTTGAATGAGATAAAATCTCAGCGTAGTTTTAACTTGGATTTCTCTAAATGAGAGATGTTGAACATTTTTTTATATATTTGTTGACCATTCATATTTGTTCTTTTGAGAAGTGCCTGTTCAGTTCCTTTGCCAATTATTGATTTGGTTATGTTTTGTTTTTATTTTATTTATTTTTTTTTTTGGTGTCAAGTTTTTTTTGACTTGTTTATATCTCCTGGAGATTAAAGCTTTATCTGAACTGCAGGAGCAAAGATTTTCTTCCATCTGTAAGCTCTCTCTTCACACTGCTCTTCATTATCTCCTGTCTGTGAAAAAGTTTTTTAGTTTGATGCCATTCTATTTATGGATATTTTTAAAGAATTTAACCTTTATTTTATTTGTTGTTGTTTTTATGTGGTGTTAAGGATTGAACTCCGGGCCTCACCAGTGCTAGGCAAGCACTCTGTCACTGACCCACAACCTCAACCCCTACTTATTGATTCTTGATTTTATCTCTTGTGCGTTAGGAGTCTTGTTGAGGAAGTCAGTTCCTAAGCTGATGTATTGGAGTGTTGGGCCTACATTTTCTAGTAGTTGGTGCTGGATTTCTGGTCTAATGCCTGGTTTCTTGATCCACCTGGAGTTTTGTGTAGGGTGAGAGATAGGAGTTAAATTTCATTCCACTACATATGGATTTCCAGTTTTTCCAGCAGCATTTGTTGAAGAGGCTATTTTTTCTCCAATGTATATTTTTATTTAGTCAGGATAAATGTGACTATGTTGTATCCAATTTGACCTATTTAAACATTTAAGTGATAACTCTCATGTTTATAGGCATTCATGAGACTTGAAATAATGAAGAAAATGATTTTAAAGTATTATATAATATATGACCAGTAAATATTAGCGATTACTGCCTTTTTTACTCAGTGGTCTAAAAAATTTTATATGTTAGTAAAAGCTGTTGCACACATGGTTTTAACATGTATTTATCTCTTGATCATGTTATGCTACTATTTGCAGTAATTATATCATACCAATACATTATATGCCTTACACATATATACAAAAAGATAGTTTAAAAATATGTGGAAAGATAAGCAATATTTTAAAATTAATAAGCTTCCTTAACGGTACACAGTCTGTAGTTACAAATATAATTTCATATTTTGAATGCTACTTTGTTTCCCTGGGTTTAGAACCTTTTCTAAATATTCTTTAGTAGAATGAAGAATTATCATTTTCATTTCACAATGTGATGGACAAAATTACATCTCAAAGAAATGGCAAAGCATCCACTATGCCTTCTTGCTTTCATTTGTATTATTAGAAATTATTTTAAATATTCATATGTAATATTTAAAGCTAATTGTTCATTTGAGAGGAGTTAATTTTATTAAGGTAAAAAAAGTATCCATAAGTCTACACAATGGTTTGCAGTTTACAGTGATATGCTGGAAACACATGGCAGTTTGAGGACCCCAACTACCTTTCTTCCTGAAACTAATGGGACATCTGCTCATCTGAAAAAGAGAAAAAATCAAGTGCCAAACATAATCTTAAATATCAGAAGCTTATTTTCCTTTTCAATAATGTGGATGAATTATTTCTAAGTTCTAATATTTTCTCTATATACCTAAATGATAGTTGTGCGGTGCACCCTCACTTTGGGTTTGCTAATTTCATAAGTAAGCCTAGTTGACCATCAATCCCAGCCTGCAATCTCAGTAATGGCATGTTTTATTTTGGGGATATCATTTGGTTTTCTTCTAAATATTAAAAGCCTATGAGGTGGAGCTCATTTGGTTAATGTGTTGATTTACTCAACAACTATTTATCAAACCTACTGAGTTCAGCCTATCAGACTTACTCCCTGACTTCAAGAAGCTTTTGGCCTAGTGGAGAAGGCAAATGAGTAAACAAATATGATGCAGTTTTCTAAGTGCTATTTTGGAGATATTCCCATAATGCTATGGAAGTCCATTTATCTTCACAACACTCTGTGAGGTCAGAGGGGCATTAATATTACCTCCATTTACAGATAAAAACAGGTCAAAGGAATCACACAAAGCCCACAAGCCTGTCATGTGCCTGTGCTAACACAGCAGTTCCTTTGGGTTTGTGGCCCAGGGTCTCTTCCAGTGGCTCATGCTCACTGCATTGATTTCCTAAACCTAGACATGGCTGAGAGAATGTTCTGCCCTTCTTTCAAACTTCTACATAGTTTTCTCTTCATGAGAACCCAAATGTGAAGTTTAGTATAAAAAATCTATAAATCTATGAATTTAGTATAAAAATCTATGAAATAAATGAATAATGTTGATAATTGGTGATGAATTTATGAGGATTCGTTAGAAAATTAATTTACTTTGTAGTGCTATGAATTTCCATAACAAAATGTTTTAAATTATCATCTCCAGGAAAGGTACATGAGTTCTTTTACTTTTCACAATTTGACCAGGCCATCATGATATTGTGTCACATTAAATATTAAGATGTTAAAAATCTCTCTTGCACCAGCAGGGAGAAAAACCTGTTAGGCCATTTTATGTGTCATTTTTATGATTGCAAATTGTGCATTGTCTATATTCTCCACCACTGTTTTTCACACTAGTTTGGACAATATAACCCTAATTCAGAAGCATTCTAGTTAGAATTTTAAAAAGAAATTGTCAATCACCCTAAAGATATTGCAATAATTAATTCGAATGAAAGATGATAGTAATGAAATTATCATAAAATTTAAAGAGCATGAAAAGCATTTCAAAACATATTTTATAAATTAATTTGAAGCACTAAAGGGTAGTGATGATTTCCTATTAAAACCTAAAGCTCTTTAAATTTGAGTATAATCCTTTCTTATGAGCTACTGATTTATAGTCTGTATAAGATATTTTCAAGAGAGTATATTTCATGGGCTGTATTTAAACATTTGAATTTCTAAACTATCAATCTCTTCTTCATTTTCTCACATCATTTGGTAACATTCATAAATCACCCCAAATTTTAAGCTTATCTTACTATGATCTAATGAATCACCACTGAAATATTTTTTCCCCAAAATTTCATAGAATTTTATTGAATGAAGAAAATCTGAGAAGGGAAAGGCCAACCAGCCTTTTGAATTAGGTTACTTAGGATTTCAATGAAATATTAGATCTCTGTTTCTTCCCTTATACTTGCCAGGAAGGAATTTAGGAGCTTAACTGTAAAGTGATTAAGGTCAACATAGCAGATATGAAATGCTAAAATCTTTTGGTTGTTTTAGTAGTGAGCCTGTTGGAGTTAAATTTTTCCTTTTTTTTCTGATATATATATTTTTTTATTGGTTGTAGTTGTTACTCTTCCTTTCTCATCCAAAGAATAAAATACCTCAGTCACATTGAATTCCTCATGTCCAAAATCTTACTCTGATACCAGATTTACGAAGAAAAATCTGTGTTCATAGAGCCATAATGTCAGAGAAATCTTAGAAACCATCTCTTTTAGTTGCCTTTTTATTAAGTTAGGGAAGATGACCCTAGGAAAAGAAGTAACCTATTGCAATCTCACTGAGACTTGAGAAAAACTGGGATGAAAACCCAGAACACTTTTAAATCTGAACACTTTTTACCAATTTTATTCCTTATCCTGGTACTCTTATGATTCACCATGGAATAAAAAGAGAACAAACAGAGCCTGCAAATATTTTTTATTATTTTATTTTAATTCTTCTACGTCTTTATTATCATGTCATAAGTAGATATTCCTTGTGGAACATTTGATATAGCAACTGGGGGAGGGGTGAAAATTTGTTTACCTAGACCTTTCATTACCTATCAATAGGAAATTCACCTGGATTATTACTCTATACAATAAACTCATTCTCTTTATTTAACCACCCACCCCATCACACAGAAACATATAGAGGGATTCGCTAATACCAGAACCCTGTGGGTCAAAAACCAACCCATTCACAATATCAATATTCTGCAAAGGGATCTAAATATCTGAACGTTCTAAAGTTGTTTTAGGAAGTGAAAGAGATGAAGCATAGACAGAACACAAAACAGAGGCAGAATCAGATTGTAAAACTACAAACATATGTGCTTATGTGGGATGTTAAAAAGCCAATTTGTGTAATAACCATGCAGTTTAAGATGACAGAAGCAGAGATGTCTTCTGCTAGCCTCTTATTTAATCCATATGTCTTTAATTTTCTCAAAGATACAAAATCTCACAGAAGCTTTATATACTTTTGAAGTCTTATCAATGATTTTTTCTGATTCATCTCTGCAATGGATCGAATATTTGTTTCCCCAAATTTATATACAGAAAGCTAAATGAAAAGTCGATGGGATTAACAGGTAGGATGCTTTAGAGAATTCTTTCGATCTTAAGTCATGAGGGTAGTGCTCTCAGGAGTGACTTCAGTACCATCAAGAAAGTGACCTAAGAGAGTTCCTTTGTATCTTCCACCAGGGGAGGGCCCAGAGGGAAAGCACCATATAGGAATCATGCATGAGCAGGGAAGTGGACCTCATCAAACATTGCCTCTGCTGGTGCCTTGATCTTGGCCTTCTCAGCCTCCAGAACTGTGAGAAACAGATTTCTATTGTTCAAGAGCTAAACAGTTTATGATATATTGTTATAGTCATCTGAGTGCATTTAAGATAATCTCATTAAAAGGTCTAGGAATGTAGCTCAGTGGAGTTCTGGCCTAGCATGCAAGAGGCCTGGAGTAAAATCCTGGGCACTGCCAAAAACAAAAACAAATCAAACCAAACCAAAAACCACGTTGAGTAGCCTAGTACTACCATGTAGAACTTTTGCATTGTGGCATGAATGTGAGGTGCATGACTAGTGGGGGTGACATTAAATCTAGACAATTATGCATCACAACTCATTTCAAACTTCAGCATTGATGGCAGAAAGAAGTCATGACAAAAATAAATATTTTAGAAGACATATTTAAAATTTCAATCTTATCTCTATATATTATATTTCATTTTCAGCTTAGTTTTCAAGAAAATAGCACTCTTAAGTCCAGAAATCATATTTTATTATGTTAGTCTAATTCTTTCCATTGCAAAGCTAACAACACACATTTCATAATGTGAAATCCTTTAAAAATATTAGCATGCAGAAAATGTACTTTACTATTTGAATTAATATGCCTGTCTTATTCTGAATATTCAGATCCACTTTCAAGAGGTGTGAAATAGTAGAAGCATAAATAAATAAAAATATTCATTGTTGCATTTCATTAGAGCTCAAATAATGAACAGATAAGGAAATTTCCATAAATTGATGTGTTGAATTTTAAGATCATTTTTATATTGAAGCCTGTAATTTTCATTTGAATATTCCTTTGATCAAATAATTCACTTGTTTTTTTAATAAGGACCAAATCTGGAACAAGTGTGTGTGTGTGTGTGTGTGTGTGTGTGTGTGTGTGTGTGTGTGTGTAAAATGTTCTTTGTTCCATAGAAAAGGTTTTCTTTATGGTCTGAGGTAGAGATTATGGCATGGAAGGTACTTGAGACACAAAGAGATCCCCTGTAGAGCTGCTATATCTAGATGGACCTGGGAATTGGAAAAAAAAAAAAAAAACTAGAAAGGAGTCCTTGCTTTCTTTGCTGATAGAGTGGATTCCACTTCAAAGCCGGAAGTGTATTCCCTTCCTACTCCCCTTCCACACCTTTTGCTGGTTCTTCTTGTTAGCAGAATTAAGAAGACAGCTGGCAAAGAACCCAGTGTCCCAACCCCATAAGTATGAGATGATTATAAAATGGTGAAATTAGGTCTGTGCAGTATTAGGGAAATGGCTAGCTTAGTGTTTCCAACTCATGTACAGAAGATGTATGTAGATAATGACCCACATTGAGATAATTAAATAGTGGAAGCAACATGAATGTTCAATAGGATAACAAAAAATAAGAAAAGAGTAAATTAGAATATCATGTAGTGCATATAAAAACAAGTTCTTAAAACATATAATTCATTTTTATTAAGTAATATCACAAAACAAAAATGGCACTGTATAGATGTTTATGAAACAAATCAGTAACAAAGACGTTTTCTTCTGGGTAACATGGATGTGAATATAACTTAAAAGGAATTCAAAGGAGAGTTGCTTGTATCTTTAACAGATTGTTTCTTTAAAAAATATAAATGGAAGAAACATGGCAAAAATGATGACATTATAATTGAGTGGTACAGGCATTAATGCTGTTAATGTTACCCATTATTTTTTGAATATTTAAATTATCCCAGCATTTCTAAAAGGATGAAAATTTAAAAAATGTGAAGTATAAATCAGTCTTGCTAATTTCTAATGATTATAACTTGGTCAGTCACTTATCATTTCTGAACCTCATTTTTCTTATTTTAAATTTCCCACAGTGTCCTTGTGAGGACTAGAGATAATGAATGTAAAGTATCTTTCACTGGAAGGCCCTCAATAATGGTGACTCTTTTATTATTATAATTAATAATATTTTGTTCCACATACAGCACCCATTTATTAAGATAAATGAAAATGATTGACATCAAGCAATTGAAAAATAGATTTTGTTCTTATTTTTCATATAGTTTTTAATTCTTCACTAATGCTTAAAATGTAGTTATTTATTTAATAAGCTTTTTAATTTAAATTAAATTCATACATAAAAACTTTAAAACAGAATATTTATAGGATATGTGAAATTTTGATACATATGCATTGTATAATATTTAAATCATAGTAAATGTCTATCTCCTCAAGCACCTCCTATTTTTTGTGAAAATATTTAAAATCCTGTCTTCTAGGATTTAAGATACATAGTTTGTATTTCAGTTTCATGGATAATAAAATTGATGCTCAGACAAAGGAAACAAATTGTGTATGTTCACCCATCCTTGTCTGTAAAAATATGCCATATTGGATTCTTTTACCTTTAACACTTAACCTTTTACAAAATAAGAAGGCAAATGAAAACGTAGATTATATTAATAAAACAGAATGCAGATTAAGAAGGACAGGACATACATCTTTCTTTGCCAGGGGTAGACTTGTTTTATTACGATTGTCTCAGTATAATTAATAGAACTCTCTTTTATTCTTGAAAATATCAGTGTGAATGATAAATTATATGTTCATCTCACAGATTCAGTAAAGCGATAGACTAGCTTTGGTTCATGCTGGCAACATCATTCTGATGTTAAAATTCTAAGGAGAATATTAACAGAATATAGTCAATCTGAAAAATAATTAGAGACCTAAAAATTGTATCGTTGAAGTCCTCTTTAAAAAAAATTCAAGCATTCTTGCAAAGGAACAGATTTTGGGAAATGGTACAGGGTATTTTTATTCTTAGTGCAGTTTGGGGGTGTATTATGAGTTTACCACTGAGCTACATCCCTAGTCAGTCAGATATACACACACACACACACACACACACACACACACACACACACACACATATACAGGGCCTTGTTAAATTGCTGAGGGTCTCACTGAATTACAAGGGTTGGCCATGAACTTGAGATCCTTCTACCTCAGCCTGTTGAGTCACTTGGATTGTAGGCACAGGCCACCATGCCTGGCTTATTTTTCAAATTCTCAAAGAACCATCATGCAGAGGAAAATTCAGATGTATTCTATGTGGCTTAATGGAGCAAAATGAAGAACATCACTGGTTGGTAAGGTGATACACATTTTATGCTCAAAAAGAATTTTTTGTGTGATTTTTTTATTGATCTTTAATATATCATCTCAAATAAATTATCTGTTGAAATTGTTCCCAATGTTTTACTAGGTTTCTTCTCTTATGATTAATTTCTTCATATTCCCTATTAAATCTTTTGACAGTTATATATATATATATATATATATATATATAATACATATATATATATATATATATACACACATACATGTGCATGTAAATACATACATAAATATGTATGTATTATAAGGACTAATTTCACAAGGCTTTGAATTGCCTTTTAATTTTTATTATAATGTCTTAAAAATGTTTACTAGCACCTCATAATTATACTCAGTAGTGAAGTTCAATTTAACATATTCATACATGTGTAGAATATAAAATGTTCCATTTTAATCCCAGTAATTTCATTTTCCCTCACACACACCTGCTCCCCTTCCTTTACTCTGCTTATCTTACTTTTGTATACTTATTGTTTTTTAATTGGTACTTTACAAATATACATATATATTTGTAATATATATATTCACTGTGGCATATTCATATATCTACATAGCATAATTTTGTCAATTTCATCTCCAATCTTTTCCCATTGCTCCCCCACCTTAAATCCCCTTCTTCTGCTACACTGATCTCTCTTCTATTTTGATGACTAAACAAGACATTTTTCAAAAAAAGAAATGCAAATTTCCAACAAATGTATTTTAAAATGTTCAAATTTCAAGTAATCAAGGAAATGTAAACCATAGCAACACAGAGATCTCATCTCACTCCAGTTAGAATGGCAATCATATAGAAAAGGTACACTCATACATTGTTGATGAGTTTGCAAATTAGTATGACTTTGTAATGCAGTGTTGATATCCCTATGGAATAACCATATGACCCAGCTTTTTCACTCAATGGTGTTTATAAAAAATAATTAAAATTAGCATACTACAGTGATGAAGGCATGTCAATGTTTACAGTATCACAATTTATAATAGCCAAGTTATAGAAAGTTATAGAACCAACCCAGATACCTGTCAATGGACAAATAGATTTTTAAAAAATGACATATGTATATTACATATATGTATATGTAATGGAGTTTCTCTCAGCCATAAAGAAGAATGAAATTATTGAATTTGTAGTTTTTGGTAAATGGAGGAAGCTGGAGAACATCATGCTAAGTGAAACAAGGCAGACTCAGAAAGTCAAAGGTAAAAAATTTTCTCTCATATGTGAAAGCCTGAATGAAATTAGAGGAAAGATAAGTGGAAGCGATTTCATCAGAATGTCTTTTAAAAGTCAAATGTTATAAATTTTGATGATGTTACTCAATATGGCATCCTGTACTTCTGGGTGCAAACTTTACTTACTGTTTCCTATAAAATCATAAACTTCTCATATTTCCCTTATTAAAGAGAAGTCCTAAATGTTCTATTGCAATCTCTGGAGCCTCCTCTTTTTGCATTGAGATTTTTATAACTCCAGTTTCCTGTAAATTCATATTTATACTATTTTCCAGTTATTATGCAGAGGAGAACTAGGGGTGACTTACATTTTAAAAGTGTTCTTATTTTGTGTACAAGTACGCATTCTTCCCTACCCCCCCTTCACACACACACACACACACACACACACACACGCACACACACACAGGAGTTCAGACTACATTGTCTTCATTATTAACCCCTTTTCAAACTTTTATTTGTTCCTCTAGTTTCATCAACACAGGGAAATTATCTCATTTGTTCTTTTCACAATTTCTATGAGATAGTAAAGGAAATATTTAGTTTTAGCTCTACTTTAAAGAAAAATACTCAGAAGAAATTTTCTTGCTTAAATAATGTTTTTTTTTTTTTTTCAAGTGCTAAGGGTTGGAACCAGGGCCTCATGCGCTTTAGGCAAGAGCTCTACCACTAAGTTACACACACCCCCAGCAGAAAAGGTAATTTTTATTGGTAACGTGGGAGAAAAGGAATAATTTTAGTGAAAGATGGAAACATTTTATATATCTAAAATAAATATAGACTTTACATAATCAGTGCTATTTATGTCATAGAAAAAGCATCAAAATTATCATTTTTATTTTACCAAACTATTATTTTATTTTTTGTTAAACTTATGGTTTGAAAATGAGGTATCCTCAAAAGCTCCTGTGTCAATACATAAATATTCAAAGGGGAAATAATTATTATGACAATGTAACCTAATCTACCCATCCAAGTTTGAATGGATTGAGGGGGCTGTAACTGTAGGCAGGAAGGTCATGACTGAAAGTGGTGGGTCACTAGAGCCATGCCCCAGAAGGGTACATCTGCTCTGCACTCCTTCCCTGTCTGACATGATCCAAGCAGTGTTCCATCACCATAAACTCGCACTACAAGTTTCAGCCTCATCCCTACCTCAGAGTGATGGAGTCAGCACTCATAGTCTGAATCTCTGAAACTGTGAGCCAAAATAAACAGTTCTTCCTCTATGTTGATTTTTGTCACAGCAAAGGAAAGGAATATAACACAATTAGCATATTTTAATTGTATATGTTGAATTTCAATGCAAAATTTCAACAAATACACATACATGTATTCATCAAATTCAACATCCCTTTACACATCTTTCCCTCCACTAGCAATCACTATTGTATACTCAGATCCACTTTATTTTTTATTTTTTATATTTCTTTTTTATTCTAATGTGTTATGTATGATAGAAGAATGCATTACAATTTATATTACACATATAGAGCACAATTTTCATATCTCTGGTTGTACACAAAGTAGAGTCACTCCATTAGTGTCTTCATATATGTACTTAGGGTAATGATGTCCATCTCATTCCACCAGCTTTCCTAACCCCATGTCCCCTCCCTCCCCCTCTCTCCCCTTTGCTCTATCTAGATTTCCTCTAATCCACCCTTGCTCACTCCCCAAACCCCATTATGAATCAGCATCCTTATATCAGAAAAAAACATTAGTCATTTGGTTTTTTGGAATTGACTAACTTCACTTAGTATTATATTCTCCAATTGTATCCATTCACCTGCAAATGCCATAATTTTATTCTCTTTAATGCTGAATAGTATTCAATTTATGTATATATACACCACATTTTTGTTATCCATTCATCTACTGAAGGGCATCTAGCTTGGTTCCACAGTTTAGCAATTATGAATTGTGCTGCTGTAAACATTGACTTGGCTGTGTCCCTGTAGTATGCTGTTTTTAAGTCCTTTGGGTATAGTCTGAGGAGAGGGATAGCTGGGTCACATGGTGTTTCCATTACCAACTTTCCAAGGAATCTCCATACTGCTTTCCATATTGGCTGCACCAATTTGCAGTCCCATCAGCAATGTATGAGTGTGCCTTTTTCACCCTCATCCTTGCCAACACTTATTGTTTTTAATATTCTTAATAGCTGCCATTCTGACTGGAGTGAGATGAAATCTTAGAGTAGTTTTGATTTGCATTTCTCCAATTGCTAGAGATGTTGAACATTTTTTCATATATTTGTTGATTGATTGTATATCATCTTCTGAGAAGTGTCTGTTCAGTTCCTTGACCCATTTATTGATTGGGCTTTTTTTTTTTTTTAGTTCTTTATATATCCTAGAGATTAGTGCTCTATCTGATGTGTGTGTGCTAAAAGTTTTCTCCCAAAATGTAGGCTCTCTGTTCACCTCACTTATTGTTTCTTTAGCTGAGAAGCTTTTGAGTTTGAATCCATCCCATTTATTGATTCTTGATTTCAATTCTTGTGCTATAGGAGACTTATTAAGGAAGTTGGGGCCTAATCTGACACGATGAAGATTTGGGCCTATTTTTTCTTCTTTTAGGTGCAGGGTCTCTGGTTTAATTCCTAGGTCCTTGATCTACTTTAAGTTGAGTTTTGTGCATGGTGAGAGAGAGGGGTTTAATTTCATTTTGTTATGTGTGGATTTCCAGTTTTCCAAGCACCATTTGTTGAAGAGGCTATCTTTTCTCCAATGTTTTTGGTGCCTTTATCTAATATATCAATTCCACTTTATTTAGCTTCTACATATAAGAAAGAGCATGTAGCTACTTGTCTTTGGTGTCTGGCTTATTTTGCTTAACATGATATCTTCTAGTTCCATGCATTTTGTTGCATATGTCAGGATTTAATTCTTCTTTATGGCTAAATAACATTCTTTGTATGTATACCATAGTTTCTTTATTCACTCATTTATTGATGGGTGCCTAGTCTGACTTGGTGTCTTAGCTGTTACAATTTTGATTGACTCACTCATGATCAGAAAGTTAAAATTCAGAGGAACACGGATTAATATTCTTCCCTTTGTGCTGCAATTATTCTTGATAAATATTTTTATTTTGGAAAGCGCCAATGCATTTTACTTCAAAAAGATGAATGTTAACATTGTAAAAGAGGAGAAATCATCTGCACTGGAACCAACTCAGACTTATCAGATAGCCAAAGAAAGAATCAAGTATATGTGTATGTGTAGGAGTGTGTGTGTGCGCATGCACGTGTGTGTAAGGGAGCTGGAGGGGAGAGAGAGAGATATGGGGTGGGGAAGTTGTGCAGGGTTTGTTCATAAACTGTATGCACACTTTTATTTATGATCCAAATGAGCATTGCCATAGGAACAGTAGTAAAATTATCAATGTAAAAATTATATTAAGATTCCTTTCTCAATTAAAGAGTCATTATACCAAGAAAGATTTGCTAAGGGGATTACATGACTTTTATATTCTGGAGATCATTTAAAAGATAAGAAGAAAGTAATTCAGATGGTTTTAAATATTAGATATACATTGAATTCTTCAGATATATATTCATATATATTGTGAACTTTAATGACAGAAAAAGAGCTAAGAATCAGCAAATGAATTCTCAGTCATCTGCTGGTATAAGGTAGCCTATTACATAGTAATGTTTATATGCATGGGCACCTTAAATTTTGATGCTGATTTATAATTATAAATCCTAGTGAAATGAATTTCACACAGTTCAGTTATCATGTATAGAGAAACACAGATGTGACAAGTAGCTCTACAGTTTCACTTATTTTGTAATCATCTTGACCAGCTAGGTATTCTTGATGTCTCTACTTTAGTGATTATCAACCCTGTCTGCACATTATTGTTCCCTGAGGAGCAATTTTAAAATAGCGATGCCAGTGTTTTATGCCTAGAAATTCTGGAGTTTGTCTGGGATGAGGCCCATGTCATTTTAATAAGGCCCTCAAGTGTATCTAATGTGCAGACAAGATTGAGGCCATGGCTCTTTTTAACAAGACCGGTTGTGTTAAAAAGAAAAACAACGTCAAAAAAAGACCTGTCCACTTCCACATTAATAGTTTATCTTTTAGTATTACTGCTTAGTTGCAAGAGTGGTTCACTTTATTTAAGAGGTTTTATATTAGATTTTGAGGTGGAATAAATGAAATTAGATTTATTTCTATGTACTTCAAAGATGGGAGGAGAAAATCTGCAGAGTTGAGAGGAATAGCATATAGAAAAGAAAAGGTATCTTATGAGAAAAGAAACAGCTATTTCTAGGAGTAATGGGATAATATAGAAAATACAAATTTGTGAATCTAAATATTATTATACACTTATATTTAGATTATTTGAATTTATACATTTATATTTAGATTCTTTGAATTTTCTTCATAAGGGAGGTTGTCTCATAAAATTAAGTGTGGTCATCTATTGAAAGAGTACTTCATAAAGTTTTTTACCATCAAATTATGGAATCAATCTAACTGTATCTCCAAGTATTTAAACTTTCAAGATAATGATTTCTTTTATTTATGGAATCATTGTGAATTAAGGGAGTAAAAGCATCCATTCCTAGAGAAGATGCAAACAATTTATTTCACTCTGACTTTACAATGTGCTTCTGAAAACACACAGATCAAGATAAAGAGTAACATTTTGAAAAACATTAATCCCAACATCAAGAAATCTTTTCTGTGCGAGATCCATTTTCTCCACTAGGAGTGTCCAACATTTTTATTTTTGAACAATACATCTAAGTGATTTTGGAGGGCAGAATCGTTGCTACAAGCCATCTTTGCACTATGTATACTGTCATACAAATGTTGTGAACTTTTCCTCACATTAGTACTTTGAGAAGATGTTTAGTTATGGGCTTCTATTATATCTGAATACTTTAAAAAACAAACATAATGAATTTAATGAAGAATAGGAATGGGGTAGAGAGAGAAGTTGGGAGGGGAGGGGAGGGGGGATAGTAGGGGATAGGAAAGGTAGCAGAATACAACAATTACTATTAGGGCATTATGTAAAATTGTGGATGTGTAACCGATGTGATTCTGCAATCTGCATTTGGGGTAAAAATTGGGAGTTCATAACCCACATCAATCTAATGTATGAAATATGATATGTCAAGAGCTTTGTAATGTTGTGAACAACCAATAAAAAAAAAAAGAATAGGAAGTCTTCTCCTAGCACTTTGCACTAAAATAAACTATCTTCCTCAACCCATCCACATAAAGTTGTCCAAATTAGCATTGCTCAAGGATTTTGTTGTTATAAAGATTCATGCTCCTCAATCACTGGTTAGCTATTTGTGTACATAGTCGCTTTCTTAGACCAGCACACTTCAACGGAATAAGTGAGACATTGTGTTCTAATTATTTTTCTTCTTATCCTACATTATATCAATTTAGATAATCATGGGGAAAATATAAGCATACACAGAATACTCATAGGTAGTTCTCATTTATTTAAATTATCTATGTTAACTGATTATGTAAAACAGCTTATTTTTCTTTTTGTACTAGGAAGATATACCTTTAAAAATAGTGAATCATTTTATTTTCCAAATTTTTGTAATTATAATGAGACTGCATTTAGGGAGTAGCTAAGATCAGATTACCACTCCACAGTATCAATGCAAAGAAACACAGAAACCATTTTGCTGATAAAGGTTTTAGTAGAGGAATAAAAAAAGAGAGAGAGAGAGAGAGAGAGAGAGAGAGAGAGAGAGAGAATCAAATGATCAGAGGTGAAAGCATTTTTTTCCCCAACCTGGCTCCCTGTGGATTTTCTTTGTGACAAAGTCTGGTGGGTAGGAGGAACAGAGACAGAACTAAAATGAGCTGTAGCTACCTTGTCAGGCTACGTTTTACAGCTTCCTTCCTAGTCTGCCATTTGAGTTGGCCTGGCCAAATATAGTTTTCTTAGGCTTTATCTTCGCAGAATTAAAGAAAGGTGACCTCATTTACACAAAAATACTGGTAGGAAATAAATTTTCCCTGAACAGCAGCCTATTTGCCCACTACATAAACCCTATTCAGAAAGAACTGTGCAGGGACAGTTGAATCTGAATGTGACATTATTGAATTGAATGCTTGGAACCTTTTTGACAACAGAAGTTTGAAATTTTTTTAAATGTATTTTTCTTACAAATAGTTCAGATAAATGTTAAAATTGCCATTTCTGTGAAAGACTTAGTCTTATCAGAGGATATTATTTTATGAATTTTTAAATCCTATTCATATATTTTAAACAGAAAAGTAGAAACAGGTACAATCCTCATGTAGTATCTTTAAATAAAGATACTTTGTAAAACTTTTAAATAGAAGCAGTTAAAAGAGTGTCAGGTTTAAGATAGGGCTAGGCTATATTAGCAATTAGTATTTTTAGAGTTGTTGGAAATCATCCTTTCCATGAGTGAGGATTAATTTTATCGAAAGAGAAATAGATGAAATTTGGCCAATGAGACCCTGCTCAGAGACAAAATTTTGTACAATAACACTTGTCCCCAAAGCACTAGCAATGGGGTTGCCAACAGGAGGACTGGACCCACATCAGAATCACATTGAATTCCATTTCATCATTTTGCCTGGCCCCACTTTTTTTTTCCTACTAGTAGTGTTTCTTAGAAAGCATGGAAGATAATTATTAACATCAAATTAATGTTCTATACTTCAAGTGAAAGTGTTAGTGGTGGTAACATAGGTGTTTTTATAATTAGATAGTAAAACACACAAAAAAATGATTTGAAGTGAAGACTGATGAGACAAAAAAGGTCCTTTTTCTCTTGGAGAAGGCTGAAAGCAGATGTTCATGCATGACTGATTTAAAAGAGACTATGATTGAAGGCACAATAAATCCTACTGAGGATGTCTGGAAGCAGCCATCTACCAAGGCATGGAGTGGAGTGTGTGTCTATGCAATTTTAAATAAATATATCTTTATGGAAAAAACTCATTTTTTTTCAAGTTTTGAATTTGAGTGACAAAATATAATTGATAATGTGTGTTTTTTCTATGTCCCTGAGGCTTAGAGAAAGTTCAACATGAGAAATATGGAAATTTTTAGATTATTTCAACATCTGATGTGTAAGAGGGAAAAAAATGAGGCAATAAAATGTGGTTTAGGGAATCTTGATTGTCCTGAACAATACAGAATATGTGGCCAAGGAACTCATTGTTGGCACTTCCATGCAATGGAGAAAGTATTATGGGTTAACTGGAGATCAATCTAGTTTTCAAAAATTATTATGATTCCTGCTTAGATTATGGATATGGGATTGAGTCATATTTGGCTTTCTCAATTTTGTCAGTTTTAAACTGTCAGGAATTCTCTAGTGAAACATTTGCCTTATGCAGTCAGTTAATACTTCCTCCAAGGGGGCTTTTTCTGTAGGCTCTCTGGAAGTGGTTTACATGATACGGCTCATTACAGGAAAATATGTTTCTTCCTTGACCTAGTTACAAAATTCTCTGGAAGGAATTGATTAAAATTGCATTCCATGTCTGACAGTGATGTTTAAATTCCTAAATATACTACCTGATGTCCTTGTAATATTATGTACCACTTTAGAGGAACTTACACACATTTTGCTAGGAACTAGCTGTAAAGGATGTACAGTTGATTGGAGTAAGAAAATTTGTAAAAGACTAGCTAATTAACTGTAGTTTATTAATTTATGATACAATTTCTATGAAGACACCAGGTATTTGCCACCATATGTGAGTGATTCCAATGAGTAATTAACAATTTATTCAGGGTTATTAGTTCCAAATAATAGAAACCAATGCCCGTTAATGTGAAAAGAAAAAGACATCTAACACAGGAGCATTGTGTAAATGGTGAAATTTACCTCTGTGCTAGAAAGCTATGTTTGGAAAGTACCCTGATGGAGAATAGGTAAAGTCAAAGTCCTGCAGCTTATGATGCCACCATTAGAACTGCTGCCAGGACATAGAAGTCTGTAATGCCTGAACACTTGCTGTCCTGCCAGATGACAAGCCTTGATTCCACCATTTTCCCTGGGAATCATCTCTACCTGATTCTTTGAACCTCTGCTTGACTCTCTTAGGACTTAAGTGCCCAATTCTCTTCCCTGACCCCCTCTGGCAGCTATTTCATATGATCTCATATCTCCCCCAAACCCCTGTGCATTAGATAATTCTAGCTTTCATTTGATAATCTTACCTCAAACTTCCCAGGTTTGAACAAACAAAACAACAGCAGCAGCATTCAGAAGAGAACTTGGATGTCATCATACCACCAAATCTATGCACTGATAGTCATGTATCTGAATCCATCTATTCTGTCTCACTTAAAATTTGAAGAATGGACTCTTCTATTTATATCAAATCCTTCCAAATAAGCAAAATACTTAACTAATTCATTCTTTAACAATGTTTTGAATTTTCATGCATCTTTCACCAGGGTATTTTCTCTTCAATATTCCTTTATTTTCTTTCTGTTAAAGTGCTATCTATACTAATAATAGACTTGTTATTGAATTATATTTTTCTTTTAGTAGTACAGCATAATATTCTAAATTTATATGAGTGATGTTAATAATATTTATGTGACATGATAAAAGAATGAAAAATCCTGCTGATCTTAAACTGTACAACTAAGTTAATTTGATTGAAAGATAAAGTGACTTCTCTAAGATAAAGTGATTACTCGAGGTACATTCAAGATTGTCCAATGCTAAAAGTCATCTTCTTAGTGCAACTAGTGCTCATGATATTTCTTAGCTTTAATGTTATTGTCCCCAGTCTGATGTTGTCCAGTGTCAGTTTCATAGTTAGTGAAGTCTATGATAATAGAGCCATGATTCCAAAGATAAGAAACCAGAACAGTTATGAGGACTTCAATCACTAGTAGTATTAGTTTGTAAACATTATATCATCATATATTTCTGACTTATCTAGCTGATTATGCATCTTTTAGAAGAGAGAAGAAAACAGAAAAACAGTTAAGAATATTTATTTAACCTAGTTAGAGAAATCATATTGAAGTAGAAGGAGTAGAATATTTTGAGAAAACGAATTATTAATGAGAGTTAAAAAATAGATGAGTCTGATATGATATTTACATCACAAAATAGATTAATAATCTATAATTAATAACTTTATAAAATTAAATGTATCCACCCTCTATTTAATATAAAAATTATGTAGTACTTAGGTTTTTTAATTTGTGCATTGATCACTTACACAGAATAGTGAGTTTTATTGTGGTATAATTGTGCATACATTAAAAAAACAATTTGATCAGTTTCATTTTCCGTTATGATTTTGAGGTAAGTTCCTTCTGTTCCTAGATTATTCAGGGGTTTTATTATGAAGGGATTTTGAGTTGTATCATAGGTTTTTTTCTGCACCTATTGAGATGACCAGTGATTTTTGTCCTTTGTTCAGGTGCTGAATTGCATTTTTTGATTTGCATACATAAACCAGCCTTGTACCCCAGGGATGAAGCAAACATAATCATGGTGTTCAATCTTTTTAATATGTTGCTGAATTTTATGTTAATATTTTATCAAGGAATTTTATATCTGTGTTCATCAATGATATGAGTCTGTAGTTTTCTTGTTCTAAAGTGTCCTTATCTGGTTTTGACAGGGTGACAATAATTTGAGGAGTATTGGAATTAGATTTTCTTTTAGACAGTTGGTAGAATTCAGGTATGAGTCTGTCTGGCCCAGGATTTTTCATTTTTGGGAGTCTTTCTATTACTATTTTAATCTCATTGCTTTATATTGGTCTGTTCAGATTTTTTATGTCCTCTTTGTCCAGGTGTGGTAGTTTGTATGTATCTAGAAATTTATCCATTTATTTTAAATTGTCCAAATTTTGGAATATAAATTTTTAAAATAGTCACCAATAATTTTCTGGTTTTCAGTTGTGTTTGTTGTAGTTTCACTGTTTTATTCTCCAGTTTCACTAACTTATATCTTCTCTCTTTCCCTTTTGGTTTGTCTAGGAGTTTATCCATCTCATTTTTTTTTTCAAAAGACTAAGTCATTGGAAGTCATTGGTCCTTTGTATTGTTCCTTTACTTTCTAATTTGCTAAATTCAAGTTCAATATTTAATATTTCTTTCCTCCTAGTTTCAGGATCTGTTTGCTCTTGTTTTCCTAAAACCTAAAGATGCATCATTAGGTTACTTACTGAAGATATCTGACTTTTTTTTTAAGTAGGCACTCAGAGCTACAGTGAACTGTAGCTTAGAACTGCCTTTTCTGTGTCCCAGATTTGCTACCACGTTGCATTTCTATTTTTATGTGATTATAAGAATTTTTAAGTGTCTTTCTCAATTTCTACACTGACACACTAATTGTCTCAAAATCTACTCTTAATCACTATGTATTTGAATAATTTATATAGTTTTTCATTTCAAGTTTTACTACATATGGTCTGAAAATATTCAAGAGAGTATTTTAACATTTTTTCCCTTGTATTTTCTAAAGCTTGTTTTGTGGCTTAAAATATGAACAGTTTTGAAGAAAGTTCTAAGTAGTTGAGAATAAAGTGTATTGCATTGTTGTTGAGTAAAATATTCTATAGATTTCTGTTAAGTCTACATTAAAGTTTAAGTGTGATTTCTTCTTCCTCCTCCATCCCCCCCCCCCTCCTTCTCCTCCTTCTTCTTGATCTAGATCACTTGTCTGTTAGAATGGTGTGTTAAAATCTCCCATTCTTATTGTATTTAGGTCAATTGATCTCTTCATATCAAATAATGTTTGCTTTATCTAATCAAGTACCCCAATTTTCAGAGCATAAATATTCACAACCATATCTTCTTTTTCACTTGTTCCATTTACTAGTATGTAATAACCTTCTTTGTCTGTACCTGTTAATTTTAGTTTGACGTATGCTTTGTCTGATATGAGAGTGGCTTGTTTTCAGATTCCATTTGCTTTGAATATCATTTTCCATCATCTCACAATCAGTCTGTGAATAGCTCTTCCTGGGAGATGTGTTTCTCAGGGAGAATTTCCAACTGGTTCTTGATTTTTAATCAACTCTGCTAGTCTGTGTCTTTTAAGTGGAGAATTAAGATAATTTACCTTTCAGTGTTAGTATAGAGAGGTTTATTTTGCTTACTGATATTTTGTCTTATTTTTAATGTTTGAATTTTTGCTAAGTTTCATTTGCATATTTATTTTTCTGACATGACCTGTTCTTGCTCATGCTATCTTGGTTACTTTTCATCTTTCTCTTAGATGTGTAAGATGCCTTTAAGTATCTTCTGCAATATGGGTTTAGTATCAAAAATTACTTTTATTTATACTCATCTTGGTGGGTTTTTATTTTTCTTTCCATTCTGAAGGATAGCTTTGCTGGATATAATAATCTAGGTTGGCAGTTGATTCCCCATGCCTCCTCATGGTTTGAAATACATCACTCCATGCCCATCTAGAGTTTAGAATTTCTGTTCAGAATCCTGCTATTTTTTTTTTTGATGAGTTTTCCTTTATAAGTGTCTTGGTACTTTTGTCTTTTAGCCTTGAAAAGTCTTTCTTTTATGTTGAATCCTTAGCATTTTAACTATGACACGTCTTGGGTGGTTGTTTTCTGGTTCTATTTGGAATTCTAAATGCCTCCAGTACCTGCATGTGTTATTCTCAAGATTCAAGAAGTTTTTTTTGCTATTGTTTACTGCAGAAGTTTTACATGTTTCTGTATCTCCTCTTGTTCCTCAAGACCTATTAGTCCTATCTTGGCTTTTTAATATTATCCCAGAGCTGTTATATATTCTGTTCATAATTTCTTACTCATTTTATTTATTACTATCTTTGCATTCTAATTTCTGCACCTTATCTTTCAGTCCTGATATATTTTCTACTGCTTGATCTAGTCTTCTGGTGAGATCCCCCACTGAGTATTTTATTTTATAATTTTTTTTATTTCAAAGATTTTTTTTACAATATTCTCTTTATCCAAATCCTCTTTTATATTCTGTATTTTCTCCTTATTTCATTCCTTAGATCTTCTTTGAATTCATCAATCATTTTAGTATTCAACTTGTTAAAGTTTTTGTCCATCTTTGCTGTTTATGAGATCTATTCTTGGAGGGTTATGAACTTTTGGAAACATCTGGTTGCCTCATTTTCTCATATTTCTTGTATTTCTCTCTTTTTTTTTCCCCACGGCCGAGGTCCAAACTCAGGGCCTTGCCCATGCTAGGCAAGTGCTCTGCAACTGAGCTAAACCCCCAGTCTCTATTTCTTGTATTTCTATGTTGACATTTTCACATCTGCTTTAATGGATATCTCTTCCACTATTATGTGAGGGTTTCTTAGTGCTTTCTCTGTGCCCTGGGCTTGGAGAATATCTTATTCAGTGTCAAAGTACCTACTTGACATGATTGAAGTGCTATGATCAATCCCTAGCATGACTTTGAGAGGAGACAATATTCAGAAATAACTGCAGTCACTTCAAAGCAAATCATATACCAACAATTCATAAATTACTGAAATGTTCTTCAAAATTTCACTTGTCCAAAATTTTAAAAGGGGAGTAATATTCTAGGATAAGCTGAAAAAATAAGTATCAGAGAAAGTAAAATCACTAAACTATATATGAACATTAAAAGATAAAAAGGAGAAAGAGAAAAGTGGAGGGGAGAGACATTAGCAGATAATTTAGTAAGAGAATGTATAAAAAAAGATAAAATAAAGAATAAATTCACTTAATACATTGAAACATTAAATAATATAAAATAATTGGATGAAAGTATGCAGTATCAAATAATGGGGGAACCTATCAAATGAGAGAGTGGTTGGGCATGGTGGCAAAATCCTGTAACCCTAGTGATTTAAGAGGCTTATGGTGGAAGGATTGCAAGTTTGAGGCCAGATTCAGAAACTTAGTGAGGTCCTAAGCCATTTTGTGAAATGAAAAAAAAAATAAAATAAAACCAAACAACAACAACAACAAAAAAGCAAAACAAAACTGGACTGGGGATACAGCTCAGTGACAAAGTGCCCTTGGGTTTAATCCCCAATACCAATAAACAAATATACAAATACATCAAACAGAAGACAGTACTAATGGGGGTGGGTGAAATTATTATTAAAGAGTCAAATTGTTCTTTGCTGAGCTATTTGAAATAGAGAGATTTCCTACTGGACCTTACAGATTTGGAGTCCATCCTGTTTGGGGAGGCATAGTAAATATGTATACCACTTTGGCTAGTCCTCTATGTTTCTCTAGGAGTGGAGACAGCAACCACACCAGCCATCTCTGTGGTGGTTTGAAGAGCTGTTTAGGTCTTCCCTCATCTAGCTCAGTTTTCTGCTTTAAAGAAACCTCAGGGTTTGGCATCTATCCACATTGACCTCATTCTGCTGACTTTCAGTGGAAACCTAGTTGGCTCCTACAGTTACTTTGTATATGTAGGCATCTAATAGCTCTCTGGAAAGTCAGAGGAAATGGTTGTCTGGTATATTGGTCACATCTCTCTCTGGCTGGGACTATAGCCTATATGCATACTGTATAAATACCACATATACCGGGGGCCATCAAAGCAGGTTTGCACTCATCTGTGCAATTTCTGGGATATGCAGAGCATCACAACCTATGGCCCTTGGTGTCATAGGCCCTTGGTGCCAGTGTTCAGTGGTCCTCATCATGGATGTGTGCTTTTCCCCAGGCACCACGTTCCCTGGCAGTGTCATGCCTTCTGTACCACTCACTCCACCAAGTTCCCCTTATCAACAGCACTGGGGGAACCTCAGAGGCTTCAGCTTGCAGTGAAGGTTTTCTACATTGTTGTTCAGAAGGCACTTTTCAAAGGCATTCCCATGATAGTATTTGCTGGTGTCTCTAGGTGGGATGAAGCAATGGGGATTTAACCCCTTCCAGAACTGTAGGCTTAAGTGTGGTCACTACAAAATGACGACCCACTACAGTTTTCTGCTGGCAAATTGAGAGAAACAGAACACCTCTTATTCACCAGAAGAGTTTCCAGCTCTGTCCTGATTCAACTTAGCCTGACTTGCTCTCTACCACTGTTTATAAACTATGCTGACCTCTCCTCCTCTTTCTCCCTTTATTATACCTCCTGATAGACCTGCCCTGAAGCTGCAGGAGTAGATTTAGGGTCAACAAAGTGTTTTCTCTTTTATGTTCCAGAATTTCTGAGTCCCTCCAAATCGCCAGCAGTTCAGTGTTATGTTTCAGTGTGCTTTCTCTGTCACTCACCTGTTGGATCCAGTTTTTTCTCACTGCTTTGATTCCAAACTGCAGATGAATGAAGATCTGCTGCCTATCTCATCTCTGCCATCTTGGTGCCTTCTGCAATTCTTAGTTAACAATACTTCATGTATTTCTATTTTTAAGTTATTACTTATATATAGACATGAAAATGATCATTAAAAATTCTAATGCTATCCTATGTAAGTCTGAATTAATGTACAGAGAAGATATAGACAATGTAGGGGTTGTAAGCACATGACATTATTCAGAAGATTCTGAGGAAAGGGATGAATCTCATTTTTACTAGTGCAAAGTAAGGACCTCTGCAAAGGACTGAGAGAAGATGGGGTGCTTTATAATGAAAGTACTTCTCACCACTAAGAACTTTGATATAGAATTGGTTTCCAAATGCACGGAACACTAAAAATGTTGATATAGAAATTTAGAACATATGTCTTTCTTTTAGGTTCTAGGAGGCATGGTGGGAGGTGGTATAAGTAACATTCAGTGAGTGGAAGATACTTACCATCTATCAGTAAGCTATCATAGTAATGATGGAAGAAGATTCTGTTATCTCCATTTCATCAATGGCAAAACTATGGCTCAGAGAAGCTCAATAAATGTTTAAAGTTTCTCTAGCCGGATGTGTTTAGCTCTCTACCCTTTCACAAGGCTTGTCAGTGTGATCTTTTAATCAAACTGCAAATATCTACATCTGCCTTATGGGCCAGCTATCTTTGACACCACTTACAGATGTCAGCCAAATGTGTTGAACAATTATCACCCTGGTAGAACTCTAAGCCAATACTTCAGGTTACTTTCTATAGAAGATTATCTGAGGCCCTTATTTTGTATCATTAAACAGATCTTGCCCAAGAAATTAATCTCCAGTCACCCTTTGTAATAGGAGCTTTAACAATACATTCTTTATCTGGTGTTTCTGAGAACTCTACTGCCTCACTTCACTTCCAGTGTTCTCTGTATTTCCCAAATATACCACTTGCACTCAGACTGCTATATTACAGTCTCCTTCTGAAGAAGCCTAACTGTCAGATCATCACTTGACATCACATATGGCCAGGATTTAAACCAAAGCCTAGCTCCAAAATCTGTGGCTACTCTCTGGTGCTGTATTATTTTCCTTTACATAAATGCCTACTAATGCCCCTTTTCACTCTAATAAAATTGTGTGATTCTCTGTATTATATGTTCTTTTTTTAAAGTATATTTTTAGTTGTTAATGGATCTTTATTTGTTAAATTATTTATATGTGGTGCTGAGAATTGAACCCAGGGCCTCACACATGCTAGGCAAATGCTCTACCACTGAGCCACAACCCCAGCCCTATATGTTCCTATTAATGATTTTAAATTTCTCTGACCAATGAAGAGGCTAACTTTGCTGTTTAGTTCTCACTATTTAGAATAAGTTGATGTAAACTAATAATATTACCAATGTAAATAATTAGAAATTCTTTATGATCTGGTTCTAAACAAAGGAAATGTTTGAAAACTCGGTAGAGGTATTTGTTTTTTATTTAAGTCTCCTGTATTTAATATTCAGAAGAAATTGTTTACCCATAAATCACCTATTATTATCTATAATTGCTGGATATTATTAGGCATCATTAGCATGCTTGTACAATTATTTTATTTTTTGTTTTAAAGACATTTATGCTTTCATATGCTTGAAAACCCAGTAATATAATATATATTATATACATATTGTATATGTATATAAAATAATACACATACATATAATTTTTTCAATTTATTTCTACTGGTTCTTTTTAGTTTTACGTGACAGTAGAATCCATTTTGATATAATTATACAGGCATGAAATATATCTTATCTGGGTATTTAACATGTCTAACCTTCAAATCCGGGTTTTTTTTTTTTTTAAATGGCTCTCTTGAGCTCTTTTATTAATAAATGCTATGAAATTTGTCTTGATTAAAAGAATAAAAACAAACATGGAGCCAATTCATATTATAGGCATGATTTTAGTCATGCTTTATATTGATTTAGGTCATGTGAAGCAAAACACAAAACTGGAGCTATATGATAGCTGTCAGTGAGATGCGTTAAAAGGCATCTCTCTTTGGAGAACTCTGAGAGAACAGAAACAAAAATTAGAATGGATCATACTTTATCAAAGTTCCAGAGTTGGAAAATATGCCCATTTTTATTGTGGTTTATCTTTTGCACTCTTTTGGGAGTGTTATATAGCACTTTATGAGATGATATTCCATAGGTTATACCCCTCCTATACATCCATGCAAACTGGTCAACCATCAAAGAGAAAAAAAAAAAACTTACCTTATGAAACAGATTTTGAGACATTTGTATTTCTTGAAATTTCTTTGTTATGTTAATGTGGTTTATTTATTTATCATGAATTGGTTCTATTTTTACTATCTGGAACAAATAGGAAAATAAAACAATGTGTCATCCCTAGGATCAACGACTATTAGTTATGTAAAGCTGACTCTATTTTTTTCCCAAAGCAATGGCGGTTTTATCCTCCCAGTTAAATATTAATGTCATAGGAAAATGGGCTATGAGCACCTTGGCATGCTTCAGGATAACCTCTTTTACTGTTCCTTCTCATTTAGAACTGTAGAGTTACTACTCTTGGAAAGAACAAGAAAGGCAAAAAATTAGACAAAATATGTGTTAGGAAGAAAATAAATATTTTATATAATTTTAAGAAAGAAACTGAAAGTGATATTGATTAAATAAAGCCATGCAAGGAAGTATTTAAAGAAAATAACACATACTGATGTGTGATCTGCCATTCAATATCATAGGATTTTTTTTTTTAATTCACCCTACAAATTGCACTGTAGTAATTCTTAATGCTTCAGTAGTATTTTCTTAGGGAATATACTAGAGTGACCATTTGCAGTTTCCTTCTAAGAATTATCCTATGCCATTGTAATAGGGCAGAGCTATCTATCTGCCCTGGGAACATAATATCAGAATCCAATGGTAATATTTCCTTGCATGAATAGTATTAGTTTTTTATTCTCCCATGTCTATAAGCCAGGAAGAGCACCTGACATTTAATTGATGTGTTTCAATGTTGTTGAAAAAAGAAGTAGATCATGGATGTTTGTTAATTTAAGCTTTACTCTCTAATGCCATTGGCTCAACTCTTTGCTGCTTCTGAATTTTATGTGAGGTCAGGCCTTCTCTCATCTAACACCTTTAAGGAAATAAAAAGAGAAATGAATGAGAAGCAGATGTGGGAGACTCAGTGTTTGCTGATCATTTATTACAGTTCTTCCCAGCACCTCCTGGCTTAAAAGGGAGAAAATCTTTCCATTTATAGAATGGATTTGGATTCTGTCTTCATCATATTTTCCCAACTTGAGAATTTGAATTGTCGATGGAATAAGGATGTTACTCTGATGTTATGATAAAATATTCATTAAAATTATCTAAACTCACTCTTTCTATTGCCTTGCTTTCTATTTTCTTCTGAGGCCATAATAATCAGAGTGTCCTCACAATTACACTCAAATTTACTTTGAATACCATCAATGACTTCCATTTTGATGTGTGTGTGTGTGTGTGTGTGTGTGTGTGTGTTATACTTGAGCCTCATCTTGCCCATTGCTCTCAGAAATGAAGTCTGCATCTACTCTCACCTTTTGAGAGGACGTCATTAGCAACTGCACCTAAGATATATACCCCATAACTTCATCCCATCATTTCACTCTATTTTCCCCATGGTTTTATAATTATCTGTCCTTTTTCTCTGCTTCTTTCCTTTGTTTTATCATCCCCCCCATAAAAGCCTACCAATTCTTATCAACCAGTGCATATATTCAATATTATTAATCAGTTTCCCCCCAAAATAATCTGTATAATTAATAGAATCCCAGGCAGACTAAATCTTCAGATTATGTAGAGGAGAAAAGGTGAAAGAATAGAAGGGTGGGGGGTGGGCAATAAAGGGAAACAAAAATGATTAGAAAACAAGGTATATTTCAAAATTAAAATGATAGAAGTAGAATGCCAGTAACAAAGGAATAAATAATGACAATATATTAGGAACTCTTAAATAGCATCCAATGCATAAAGTTTTATGATATGTTTTAAAATATAATACAGTTTTAAAGCAATAAAAAAGAATGAGTGAGTGATCCATTTGAATAACATAAACTATATTTCTAAATTATTACATATTAAAAAATTCATACTGAGTAAATAATTAGATGTAATAAAATAAATATTGGCATATTTTCTAAAATATTTGGGTTTAGGAGGTCTTCCAAAGTAGAATACACAAAGGCATCAAGGAATATAAAAGTTTGGCAAAGTAATGATAATGGTTTTAAACTTTTGTTTATGAAGAAAGATACCATCAGTCAAATAAAAAGATAAGTCCTAGCATGGTAGGAAAGAGAAAATTAAGATTAGTCATGCCTAAAGTATTCCTATAAGTCAGCAGGGTAAATATCAACAATCCAGCAGAAAGAAATGGTCATTAGTAAATAACTGACAAAAGTAATGATGTGCCCAACCTCACACATAGTAAAGTTCACATGAATTATAATAGCACTGAAACCTTATTTATCCATCAGATTTATAAAATTAAAAAAAAATCTGAATTTTCTGTTGAGAAAAAATATGAGCAAACTTTTAAATAGTGACCAGGAATCATTTTTAGAAAGTAATCAACATTTCTATCAAAATTAAAATGTGAATACTTTCTATCATTCTCTCTTCACC
The DNA here is from genome assembly GCF_964194105.1 of Spermophilus citellus. Taxonomy (NCBI): domain Eukaryota; kingdom Metazoa; phylum Chordata; class Mammalia; order Rodentia; family Sciuridae; genus Spermophilus; species Spermophilus citellus. Next base: position 165,429,290 of record NC_138183.1, on the reverse strand, counting down.
TGCTCTATATATTTGCACCAAAAAAGTTTTTACAACATCAACTCTTAGGAAATTTTTAAATTAGTTAAATACTTATCCATAAAGAATGGTTAAAAAAAGTTACTGATTTGTATGATTTTATAATCAAATCAGTTACCAACAGAAAAAAAATGGGAAGACAAATATTTTTGGCCATTTACCTCTGACAAATTTTGTAACTGTTACCTATTAAATGATATGCAGCTTTCTCTCTTCACATATGTGTGCTAAATATGTATGTGAATATAAGAATAGTGAAAAACTGCAAAGTGTTGAGGAAGTTTGGATTAAACCATATGTATTTCTTTGTCATGGAGTCTTATTTTCACTTCTGCGTGGAAAGATTTTAATTTTGAATTTTATATATCAAATATTTTTAAAATCAAAATTTTATGCTAATAATTTTTCAAATGAGGATAAAGAAATAGCTCATTGGTAACTCTAGTTATCTTGTATCTGTGAAAACTAGAATTACCATGATGATCACACATAATGTACTAATTGCTGTACATATTCAATTTTAATTTTATAGATGAAAATATTCAGATAAAAAATTTCCAGATTTATAGAATTGCTACGTGAAAGATCTGAATTGAACTTTTTTTTAAGATTCTTTCTATACTGTACTGCCAAGTTATCTCAAATATAACTGCTAGTAATAGTTTGTTTCTTTAAAAGTTAATACTTAAAATATATTTAGATATTTAAATGTAATCTATTATAAATATAGAATATGAAACTATTATTAGAAAACTAAAATACATCAAAGAGATTAAATAAATTCCTTTGATTTCCTAAGGACTTATTTTGTCAAACAGATTATTTAGAGTTGCTCACAAAAGAAATTGGGAAAGCTATAATTTTTTTTAAAAAAGTTTTATTTGTACTTTTTAGTTATATATGAGATTGGAACATATTTTGATATATTATACTATTATACATACATGGAGTAAAATTTCCCATTCTAGTGGTTGTACATGATGTGGAGTTACACTGGTTGTGCCTTCATATGTGAACATAGGGAAGTTATGTCACACTAATTCTACTGTCTTTGCTATTCCATCCCACTTCCCTTACCTTCATTTCCATTTGTCTGATAAAATAAACTTCTATTTTTTCCTCCCCCAACCCTTATTCTGTGTTAGCATCTGCATATCAGGGAAAACATTTTGCCTTTGGTTTTTTGGGGATTGTTTGTTTAATTTAGAATGATAGTCTCTAGTTCCATCCATTTACCAACAAATGCCGTAATTTCATTCTTGTTTATAGCCAAGTGATATTCCATTATGTGTATATACCCACATTTTCCTTATATATTCATCTGTTGAAGGGCACTTAGGTTGGTTCCATAAGCCTAGTTATTCTGAATTGAAATGCTATAAATATTGATGTGGCCTCATCACTAGAGTAGGCTGATTTTTTTAAGTCCTTTGGATATATGCTGAGGAGTGGGATGCTGATTTTTTTAAGTCCTTTGGATATATGCTGAGGAGTGGGATAACTGGATGGAATAGTGGTTCCATTTCAAGTTTTCTGAGGAATGTCCATACTGCTTTCCAGAGTGGTTAGACCAATTTGCATTCCTATAATCAGCAATTTCTTTTTTTCCTACATCCTCATCAATATTTTTTGGTATTTATATTCTTGATAATTGCCATTCTGACTGGAGTGAGATGGAATCTCAGTGTAGTCTTAATTTGCATTTCTCTAATTGCTAGAGATGTTGAACATTTCTTCATATATGTTTTACTGATCATATTTCTTATTCTGTGAAATGTCTGTTCAGTTTCTTTGCCCACTTATGGATTGGGGTATTTGTTTTTTTGGTGTTAAGTTTTTTTGACTTATTTATATATCCTGGAGATTAATGCTCTGAGGTGCAGGTGACAAGGATTTTCTCCTATTCTGTAGGCTCTTTGTTCACATTGTTGATTGTTTGCTCTGAAAAAAGCTTTTTAATTTGATACCATCCACTTATTGATTCTTGATTTTATTCTTGTAATTTAGGAGTCTTGTTGAGGAATTCAGTTCCTAAGCCAACATGATGGAGATTTTGGGCCTGCTTTGCCATCTAGTAAGCTGAGACCCTCTGGTCTAATGCCTAAGTCCTTGATCCACTTTGAGTTGAGTTATGTGCATGGTGAGAGAGAGGGGTTTAATTTTGTTTTGCAACATATGGATATCTAGTTTTCCCAGCATCATTTGTTGAAGAGGCTATCTTTTCTCCAATGTATGTTTATGGTGTCTTGTCTAATATGAGATGACTATATTTATGTGGCTTTATCTGTGTGTTTTGTATTCTGTAGCATTTCATGTCTATTTTGGTCTAATACCATGCCATTTTTATTATTTTAGCACTGTAGTATAATGTAGGATATGGTATTGTAAACCCTCCTGCTTCACTTTTCTTGCTGAGGATTGCTTTTGTTATTCTGGGCCTGTTATTTTTTCCAAATGAATTTAATGACTGCTTCTCCTATTTCTATGAAGAACATCATTGGAATTTTAATAGAAATTGCATAAAATCTGCATTTTACTTTTAATAGTATGGCCATTTTGGCAATTAATTCTGCCTATCCAAGAACATGGATATCTTTCTATTTTCTAAGTTCTTCAATTTCCTTCTTTGGTATTCTGTAGTTTTCATTATAGAGGTGTTTCACCTCTTTTGTTAGATTGATTACCAAATATTTTATTTTTTTGAAGGCTCTTGTGAATTGGATAGTTTTCTTAATTTCTCTTTCAGTATTCGTCACTGATATATAGGAATGCAACTAATTTATGTGTGATAATTTTATATCCTCCTATGTTGCTGAATTCATTTATTAATTTTAGAACTTTTCTGGTTGAGTTTTTGGTCTTCTAAATATAGACTCATGTCAGCAACATACAGAGATAGTTTGAGTTCTTCTTTTTTTCTGATTGCTCCTAGGGTTTCAAGGACTACGTTAAATAGAAGTAGTGAAAGTGGTCATCTCTGGTTATTCCAGTATTTAGTGGGAATGATTTCAATTTTTCTCCATTAAGAATGATGTTGTTCTTGGGTTTAACATATACTGCTTTTACAATGTTGAGGTATGTTCCTACTATTCATAGTTTTTATTGTGTTTTGAGCAAGAATGGATGCTTTATTTTGTCAAATGCTTTTTCTGCATCTATGGAGATAATCATGTGATTCTGTCTTTAAGTCTATTGATGTGATGGATTACATTTATTGACTTCCACATGTTGAAACAACCTTTATCCCTGAGATGAACCCCACTTTTTCATGGTGCACTATCTTTTAAATATATTTTGGTATGTGATTTGCCAGTATTTTATTAAGAATGTTTGCATCTATATTCATGGGAGATATTGGTCTGAAGTTTTCTTTCTTCAATGTGTCTTTGTCTGGCTTTGGTATCAGGGTGATAGTAGCTTCATAGAAAAAGTTTTGAAGGGTTTCCTCTATTTCTATCTCTTGCAATAGTTTTAGGAGTATTGGGGTTAGTTCTTCTTTGAAAGTCTGGTAGAGCTTGATTGATAATCTTTCTGGAACAAGGTATTTCTTTGTTGTAGGCTTTTGAGGACATCTTCAATTTCATTACTTTAAATTGATCTGTTTAAATTTTCTTGTTTATCAATTTTATTTTTTCAAAGAACCAACTTTTTGTTTTGTTGATTTTTTGAGTTGTTTTTTTCCTTTGTTTCAATTTCATTGATTTCACCTCTGATTTTTATTATTTCCTGTCTTCTACTACTTTTGGTCTTGATTTGGTATTCTTTTCCTAGGTCTTTGATGTATAATGTTAAGTTATTTATTTGGTGACTTTCTATCCTTTTAATGATTTAGCTTAATGCAATGAACTTTGTTTTGAGAATTACCTTCATAGTGTCCCAGAGATTTGGATATGTTGTATTGCTATTCTCATTTACCTCTAAGTATTTTTTAATTTCACCCTTGATTTCTTCAGCTATCTATTGGTCATTTAATAGCATGTTATTTAGTCTCGATTTGTTAGAGTAGTTTGTATTTTTTATTTTATCATTGATTTCTAATTTTTTTTTCTGTTATGATCTGATAGAAAAATATTGAATGTATTTTTTTTTTGAATTTGCGAAGAATTTCTCTGTGGCCTAGGATATGATCTGTTTTAGAGAAGGATCCATATGGTGCTGAGAAGAAAGTTTATGTAGTCACTGATGAATGAAATATTCTATATATGTCTATTAAGCCTAAATTAGTAATTATATTTTTTAGTTCTATAGCATCTTTATTTAGATTTTGTTTGGAGAATCTACCCAGTGATGAGAAAAGGGTGTTAGATTCACTCAGTAATATTGGGTTGTGGCCTATTTGATTTTTTAAATTGAGAAGGGATTATTTAAAATATGTCAGTGCTCCATTGTTTGGAGCATAAATATCTGATTGTTAAGTCTTGTTGATGTAGAATTACTTTAAGCATTATGAAATGTCCTTCTCTGTCTCTTCTAAATAACTTTGGCTTAAAGTCCACTTTATCTGATATGAGGATAAAAACCCCTTGCCTCTTTATGAGATCTTTATGAAGGATATTTTTTCCCCATCCTTTTATTGTCAGTCTGTTGTTGTCTTTGCCAATGAGGCGAGTCTCTAGGAGACAGCATATTGTTGGTTCTTGTTTTTTAATCCAATCTGCTTTTGATTGTTGAATTTAGGCCATTTACAGTCAATGTTGTTATTGAGAAATGATTTTTATTCCCTGCCATTTTGATTTATTTCTGGTTTTTAATTTAAATTAGTTTCTCCTTTGATTAATTATTAATCTACTATAGTTCCTCTCTCTGCTGGTTTTCACTTTTATTTTTCAATTCTTTTTCATGAAATGTTTTGTAATGAAGGCTTTCTTGTTGTGAATTCTTTTAAATTTTGTTATCATGGAAGGTTTTCATTTCATCATCAATTCTGAAGCTAAATTTTGTTGGGTATAGTATTCTTGACTGGCATCCATATTTTTCAGAGCTTGTTATAATTTCACAACATCCTAGATTTGAGGATCTAGATTGGTTTCCTCTCTGATCATAACCTCTCATCTTTTTTCTGGCAGCTTTTAAAATTCTGTCTATATTCTGTATAGACATTTTCATAATAATGTGCCTTTGTGTGAGTCCATTGTAATTTTGTATATTTGGAGTCCTGTAAGCTTCCTGTTCTTTTTATTTTCCATTTCATTCTTAAGGTTTGTGAAATTTTCTTATATTATTTCATAGAAAAGTTTGTGAATTACTTTGTTTCGGATATCTGAGCTTTTATCCTAATACATCTTTTTATATTGTCCCATATTTTTAGAAGTTTTTTTTTTTTTTAAAGAGAGAGAGAGAGGAGAGAGAGAGAGAGAGAGAGAGAGAGAGAGAGAATTTTTAATATTTATTTTTTTAGTTCTCGGCGGACACAACATCTTTGTTGGTATGTGGTGCTGAGGATCGAACCCGGGCCGCACGCATACCAGGCGAGCGCGCTACCGCTTGAGCCACATCCCCAGCCCATAGAAGTTTTATTCATGGTCTATTAATATCTTTCCTCCATGGTAAACTTTATTTCAAGTCTATATATATTTTGACTTCATTGCCTGAAACTCTGTTTTTCAAGTGGTATAGTCTGTTTGTGATGCTTTCAATTGAATTTTTAATTTGTTTTTTTATTCCTTCATTTCTAGGATTTCTGCTTAAGTGTTTATTTCCGAAACTCTATGTCTTTATTGAAGTGATCTTTTAATTTCTATATATTCTCTATAATTTCCTGTTTGCATCATGCTTTATTTACAGATCAGTTTAACTATGTATAGTCTAAATTACTTTTCTGACATATCTTTCCTTGTAATGTTGATGGACTCTGTTATTAAAATATCTTGGTTTGTTTGGGACAATTTGTTACCTTGATTTTTTATGTTGTTTGTGTGTATACCCATATAACAGTATGGATCTGAGGTAGTAGAATTTCTACTCTGGACTTATTGTGTCATTGAAGGTTTCTCTTGCCTGACTATTTAGGAGAGACAATAACAATCAATGCAAACATTATACAGCATTAAATCAAATAGTTCCTGCTATGACATCTACAATGTTAACTGTCATAATAATCAGAAATAATATAAGTATTGCCTATAATAATAACAGTAAGTTCACAAAAGGATTTACAATTTTGAATGGTGGACAGTGATAGAACAGAAGTGATGTACAATATGATGCTTATGAGGGAGTAAGAGAATAGATAGAAGTAAAAAAAATAAAGGAAGACTGAAAGAGAACAATTGAGATTGGCCATTAGCACAAGAAAAGAGAAAGACAACATAAGCAGAACTCCTAGAGGCAGGGTTTAGGCTTCATTTGAATCTAGGAATGCCAGTTTCTCTGGAGATTTTTCATAGGTGCAATTCCAGGGCCCATCAATTACTGGTCCGTGCTGAAAGCATGAACCCCAGAAATCTCCCCTGGGTTCCACTCATGTGATAAAGGAGCCAATACTTGGTCCACTACATTATCTGCAGATCCCACATTTCCTGGTCTTGTATTTAGTCTCCAAACTCAATCTCTGTTGCTCCTGCCCTTTTGAATTCCTGCATGGTGCATCTCTCCCAGCCAGTCCTGCAAATAACCCAATTGGAAGGGACAGGGGGAGCTGCATGGGTTTTCATGACCAGCAGTTCCCTGTGTAAATCTCTCTGATCACTTAGGCACACTCTATGTCATGCAGTGTGGGTTTTGCAGGCCTGTATTTTGGGCCAAACTTGTGTTTGCCAGGAATTGGCTCCCCTAGCTGCTGGCTTCTGCTTCAAGGCTGCAAAATTTTTCCTTCTTCTGTTCTCCATAAGCAGCCAGGAGAGAGATGGCTTCTTTCCCACACACTTATATTGTGCAGAAGACTTTCAGTGTAGTTGGGCAATGTCTTTGATCTCTAAATTCTACACATGGACTTGTCTAAGGCCTCCTAAAAATGTGGGTTCCTTTATCCCTCCACTTTGCTTGTAGGGGGACCGCTCTGGCTGGTGCCTCTGTTGATGGCAGAAATGATGGCATGGGGGATTCCTTCCTTATTTCATTTCATCCAACCTCCTTATTCTTGATCTGCTTTGAATGTCTAGTATTAAATTCCAGCAAGGTACCCACTCCTCCACCATAATTTTTTCACCCATCTTACTGAGAAGATGCCTATCTGCTTTCTTGGTTTCACACCACAGAGCATCCGGAAAAACAAGCTTTCTTTCCTATTTTGCCATCTTGAAAACCACCCCAGAAGGTCTGGGGTTATGGCTCAGTGGTAGAGTACCTGCCTGGCATGTGTGAGGCACTGGGTATGTTCCACAGCACAAGAAAGAAAGAAAGAGAGAAAGAGTGTGTGTGTGTGGAGAGAGAGAGAGAGAGAGAGAGAGAGAGAGAGAGAGAGAGAGAGAGAGAGAGAGCTATTTAAAAAAGAAAAAGAAGAAGAAGAAGAAAGAAAACCACCCCAGGGAAGCTGTCTTAGCATAGAATAAAATAAGCAATATGTGTTCTCCTAAATACAATCCCACTATTAGAGGTTATTTGAATTCACCATTGACACTCTATAGTTGCTTTAGATACCAGGGTCTATATGTAAAAAAACAAAACAAACAAACAAACAAAATCCAGAATATCTATAGGAATTAGACCCAATATGGATTTCTTTGTATAAGAGATTCTTTGGAGAAAAGTGCTTGTGAAAAATAAAACAGGGAGAGCAAGAGTAGGCAAGGGTTGCTGCTAGAGCTGGATACTGATCTGCCATGTATGGAAGGAGAAGAAAGAAAAGAGGAGATTATGTTAGAAAAAGCCTCAGATTGTGGTGCTGCTCAGAGAGTCTCAGTTGGCTCATCAGGAAGCTTTGGCACAAGATTGTCTCTGAGAGAGTTAACATTAAGCAGAAATGGCCAAATTCCTAGTACATCATCAGGCTCAGCTGTGTTCTGGGAGCTGCCAAAGGTCATGGCCTTAGCTTAAATATCAGAATGGCTTCTGAAGGTGCTGCACTGGAAGCTCTCAGCTGACTGCTCCTATTGGTGGCTGGTCCACTTTTGAATCTGAGCAGCTCATGTCTCTGGCTGCCACGTCACATAACAGGTATCTTTACAAGAACTTTAAATGTAACTTTCTTAGAATTGCCTGTTGACTGTTTAACCCTGTGTTATTGTACACAGTTTCCTGAGATCAGGATGTAGTTGTATTTTATTTACATTTTCTATTCAACATTAATAAGAATAGATGAACTAGTGACATATTACAGATTCATAAGAGTAATTCATCCCATCCAGCACCCTTTCCCTTTTAAACCACAGAGAAGCAGGAAACAATGTCCTGGAGGACTTGAATCACATTTCCCAAATCACTTGTCAACAGCATGCAGAAAGTATCTAAATCAATGAGCCATGAGGTGTTTGAGAAGGTCAAGAGAAGTTCACTATGCAAATGTAATTATTTTCCTAATTGAAACAAGGGGCAAGGGGGAGGGGGAAAAGGGGGGGAGAGAATTGAACAACAGCAGAGGAGGTAGAGAGGGAAGATGGGAGGGGAAGGGAGGGGAGGGGGGATAGTAGGGGATAGGAATGGTAGCAGAATACAACAGTCACTAATATGCCATTATGTAAAAATGTGAGTGTGTAACAGATGTGATTCTGCAATCTGTATTTGGGGTAAAAATGGGAGTTCAAAACCCAATTGAGTCAAATGTATGAAAGATGATATATCATGAGCTCTGTAATGTTTTGAACAATCAATAAAAATGATAATAATAATAAATAAAAGTAGACAAATTGATTAAAAACAATCATTTCAGATCACTTGAAATGATCACAGACAGGACACTTCAGACATTTGCCATGTTGGTTTGAATCCTTTGTACATACACAAATAAATAATTGGAGCTGGTTATATTTACAAAGACAGGCTCTCCTATCTGTGTTGACCTGCAACTTGAGTATTCACTCACTCAAACTGTACTGACAGATCTATTTCTATATCAATACATATTGCTCTTTTTCTTTTTTTTCCAGCTGTGTACAGTATTGTTGTATCATTATTTACTTATTAAATTCCTTTTTTGACTTAAAGAATGTATATGAAAAATGTGTTAGATTGCTAGCCACTGGAAACAGATCTCTACATTTGTGAAAGTTGTCCTATCTGATCACATCCTATGATTGATTTTAGAGATGACTAATATTTTAATAACACTGAGAATATTTTTACAGAAAAATCATTTCAATAAGTATATAAACTAAAGTATAATTCATTTATTTTAGCCAAAAATCATTTCTAAGAATAAGTCATATAAATGTAAAAGTTGAATTTTTTTACTTCATAATTATCCATTAAATATATTTATGGGTAATACTTCTTAAAGTGTTTCAAAACATATTGATCCATATCTCTTCCTCTGTGTTTAAGACAGTACCTCATAGGGAGGATGATCAATAAAAATTAATTAAATGAGTGAATAGTTATTTCAAATATATAGCATACTCAGTGAAACTTTTACATTCCACTGATATCCAAAATATATTGGGATTCAATATGGTTCAACTATTTCTTTCAACTATGGAATTCAATATGGCTCAACTGTATATATGTTTTTACACACATACGCGCACATATATTTATAGTTTATGTCTTACTTACATTGGATATTGAGAATAGTTTGTCATTCACATCCTTTATGCATTGGTACCTTGGTACCTCTTTGGTGGGTAGCCGAATCAGCAATTTGCAATGGTCTTCACAATACAGTGCTCCAGGAGGAAGCCTACAAATGACACATTCTTTCACCTTTCTCATAACTGTCTGTTGCTATTAGTGTCACTAATTAATACTGTGCCATGGAATCATTAGCATCTTTCCGAAAATTAGTTCTCTTATAAAGTTTAGTGTAAAGACAATTTAATGGAATGAAATGATACTGTGGTAAGTTGACCCTGTATGTCAGCATTTCATTTGTTTTACATCTTCTTACCAATGGGTAATTATGTTTTTGTCTTGTTCTTTTCAAACCCTATGTAGATAATCTAATAATCATAAACACTTGGTGGTGTTTAATTGGAATTCATCGACTATATTGACTATATTAAATATCCATGCTGATAAATTGTGACACAATAAAATACAATTACTTTGAATATAAACGTAGTGTTTATTATATGTTAGGAATTATACTGGGAACATTATTTTCTCAGTTAATCCTAACAATGTAAATGAGGACTAATTTTTATTTTGTTGATGAAGAAAATGAAAGTAGAACGTGTAGCAGTAATTTCTGAATAAAATTTGTAGAAGAATTAAAATCTTGTCTAACCCTAAAGTCTACATTCTCAACTATTAAGGTATAGCCCCTGAGGCAGCAAAGCAGTTTGGAAACCTACATGTATTGATAGTGACTCCGGCCTTGTTGACCACAGAGCATTCACCCACCAACTGATGAACAAGAGAAGCTCTTAGGTACTTTATTCTGACTCTTCCCACATTTTCCCCTTCTGTACTTCCGGTGTGCAGCCCTGGATATAAACCTTGGCTTATTGCTGAGAATTGAGTGCTCATTCTGTTCTTGGCTCTCTTGTGTTTGTGCTTGGCCGTCTCAAAGTCTGGCAGATGGCCATGGATGTGGACATGTTTCTAGGTTTGCTGGGGGTTCAGGGTCCCTGGAAGCCCACTCAAATGTTGGTGAATTGAGGAACCTGCCAATCAGGTTTGCCAGCCTCCCCTCCAACGGGAGTATTTAGAGACAAATTTGGTCTGTTTATTATTACTACTGTATTATGAAAGAAAAGGTCTTTGTAAGAAAGAGGCTAAGGTGGGTATTTTTTGCATTGGCAGGGTCTGAATTGGCTTAACAATTTGTCTGTGGACTCCGCATCTCTAGCTTTTTCCATTAAAATGTTTTCTTAAGATAAAGCAAGTTTCCCATGAATGCTGGGATTCTATACTTTAAATTCACCATGATTTGGGGTTCCATTCTTTTGTTGGTGGGTATTTCTTCCTAGATTCCTTGTCTGGGTAGCCTCTGACTGGCTACTATGGTTATCTTCAGGAGAGTAAATATTTTGAATTCATATATGGGAGAGGATGATTTACCTTCTTGAAATGTACCAAAAGAAGATTATTGTTTCTTCATTTGGTATTAGTTAGAACAAAACTCCATGAAGATGTTCTGGAGAGAGATTTCTTTTGGCTCATTTCCTAAAATTCTTCTTTAATAGGGGCACCTTTCATGTTAATGGGGATCCACTTCGTGTTTGGAATATAAACCTTGCTGCTCAACCCCTGATAGCTTAGTTGAAAATTGACATGTTTACTGTCCTCCCTCCTCTCTCTCTTCCCCTCCCCAACCATGGAGAAAAGAAAGATTAACGTTCTTCCATTAACTACATAAGAGTAAAGAAACACTCAAGGATGTAAGTTAAACATTAATTAGATGTACTGATAATGATACTTGTAAGAGAACCCTTGTGTCTCCCTTGGTTAAGTCTTGTGTTTTCCCTGGCAGTTAGGATGGTAGCCTCTGTGACCTGAGTCCATTGCCTTTCTCCTTTACTAGCAAAGCAATAAAATTTTTTTTTGTTTTCTTCAAAACCATGTGCTCATTATTGGATCAGCATAGTGGACAATGACCAAGCTTTTTATATCACTTCAGGGAATGTTTGGCTGGTAAGCACTGGGTTAGGAGCCAACAACGTCTGGTTCTGGGATTTCAAGCTTTCTTGAATTTCGGAGCCCTTTGAAGGCCACAGTCACGCCTTTCCCCTTCTTAATAGCATTCACTCTCTTACCTCTGTTGCCCGACATCACATCAGGACTTTCCAGCCCATGTGAAAACAATGAATGCAAGGCAACGCTCCTGTTTCAGAAAGTGTTGTGTGAAGAGCCTGTGCCTCAAAGAACCACTGGCTTTAAGACTTGTGGCGTCCTTGCAGACCACAGAAGAAAGGGTATAACTCAGAGTTTATGACAATCCACTGCTGAGTTCCACATGGACTTTCACCATTGCCATGGAAGCTTGTGTGGATCCACTTTACCCATATTTGCCATATTCCTCCAAAAGAATGAAAAATTCCTTATGATATGCTTACAGTGGATACCGTAGGTAGTCAGTGTGTCATGCAGAGTCAAGTGCTGTGGGGGTTCATATTTTACTTTTATTTCTCTATACTTGCTTTTCCATTCTTTCTCTGCAGTGTTCCCACTTCAGGAGTTTTAAGCTTCCATGAGGCCCTTCTCCTGCTTAAATTTTTATCACAGCCTAATGTAGTCTATGCGAAAGTTCATTCTATTCCTCCTTCCATCTGATTCCCTCTCACCTAGTTGTTAGAAGGAAAGCCAAGATTAAATTCATTTCAATTTACAAAAACCTAAGAGTTCCTTAAAATAAATTTTTCTTTATATTTAAAAAGGAATTACCACACCACAAAAGACAAAATTAGAAGACTAGTAAAAGGGGGTTTTCTGTTTTGTGATATTCCAGATGTTTGAGGTCAGGCACATACTTTAGAGAAGAACAGCCTTTCCAAATATTCATAATCACACTACAGAAGTGCCTACTTCCTTTGCTTACCTTTGTGCCCATAGACTGTATAGTCACAATATTAAAACAACACAAAACACGAACCTTTCAGTTTTACCAGTTCATTTTCTACTAAAGGTCAATTGCCAATTCCCTGGTGTATCTTTATATATTTTTCCACTTTTACTTTTGTCTCTGCAGTGAAAACTTTGTCTTTAACCCCAGGAATTTTAATGATATTCTGCTGTTTTGGGAATGGCTTTGTTTTGAAAGTTAGTATTCTGAGAAACTTCAAAACCATATAAATCAAACCTTAAAATGTCCATTCAGCATTTCTTTATGAACTGCCATTAAAAAGCTCTTAATCCTCAGCTATTAGAGTAAACCTCCACCCAACCTAAGGGAACACAGTGTTTAAAAACTTAGCACACTGTCTCCCTTTTATTATTGACAAAGCAAATGATAATACTCTGACCAGAACAGATCAGGGATATGTTGTAATGTTCTTAAATCTCTCTTCCCAAATCACCTTCCTTCTTTTCTATTCACAATGCCAGAAAATCGTGTTATTCTTCCTAGAGGAATCATTCTAATTGGATGCAAATTCGAGTGGAGATAGGTCAACGTGGCTATGACAAAAAGGTGCCAGGTAATTTCATAGAAAAAACACTTAGGAGAATTCTGACTGGTCCACAAACCTCTCCTGGTCAGTGAAATGGGAAGCAGAGAATTGTCTCCAGAATGAATATCTTTTTCGTGCATTTAATTATACTTGTCACTTTTCCACCAGGCTCTTCTTTCGGTTCCAATATTCCAGTCAATCTACAAAACCACTCTTTCGATTCATTTTTACTCTACTTCCCTTTCATTATTTTTGTATTTTCCCTTCCCTTTTTTTATACCAAGCTGTCTATTGGCCAAAAGGTACAACCTGGGCTTAAGGGATACATTGATTTTTCTATGCTTAGTCTTAATGCATATGGCCTTAGTTGTCTTTTAAAACTTACCTGAGGTCTTGTTGAAATGTCTACTGTTATTTTCCTAGTTTAATAATAAATGTTGAGACTCAGAATATTAAATACATTTTTCAAGCTCTCAGCACAACTAGAAGGTTTCTGAATTCAAAATCTGTGATCTGAGCGAGTAAAGTATTTGTGGGTCGTGTGATGGGTTCTGGGAAGGGAGAGAGGATGACTTACTCTTTATCTAGATAGAGATGACAGTGCATCTTTGCTGTTGGGGGGCTCTGCTTCAACAATAGAATTTATAAAGCTGCTTTACCTTTTAGAAAGACCATTCACTTTATCTCTCTTGAAGGATGAGTTTCCAGTCTTTAAATCACTGAGAACAAGAAGGCCAGAAGGGTGTGGTATGCTGGGGAACTGAGTACTTAAAATGAGATTTGAATGATCAACCCAAAAGAGCCAAAACAAGGCCTCCTTATTCTCTTCTGTGACACCAACAGCTGGCAAATGGTAGATGCATAGTGGATATTAAGGAAAAGGAGTAAGTTATAGGAGATGATATTAGAAATAAAGATGTGCCCATGAATGTTCAAGATTTTAGACTCCCGGCAATATAATGGCTACCTTTTCACACATGGTGACTTGTGGTTGCATGAGCAAACTCAACATTTTTCTGAGCTCTTTGGTAAAATAATAGCTTATTGAATGCAAGCATTAATATGAGAGTTGTAATCGCTTGAGTGGCTATTGGAAGAAGCAGAAATATGGAATGAATTGGTTATGGGAACAATGATAAGTTGCTATATGAGTTTCATACTAAATTATACCCTAAGGCAAAGACAGTATAACAGCCTTTGGAAATATTAAAAAACTAATTAAGAAGGATTATATCTTTAATATTAAGATTTTACCAAATATAAAAGTAGTCTAGGACAATATAAAGGATTGATTTAAGTGTATATTTACCCCTTTGCCTCCTAAAACCCTGGATAACATTCTTGCTACACCATACATTCTACTAAGCAATTTGCTGTTTGAGAATTTCAGCTAGAAAGTACTTAACCCTAGAATACATGGAATACTTTCTCAATGTTTCTTGGGTTATCAGACTACTAGTGATGCCAAACTAATTTAGACTCTAGATTGATAAACATTGATTTTTTTTTCCAAATTTAAGTTAACAATTTCCAGTTTTGGAGGAAAAACAGTGTTTTAGATATACTTTAATTTTTAAAAGTTGAGTATATAGGAAACAAAATTATATGTTACTAGTCTTCAAAAACACATTTGTATTCTTTCTCTTAAGGTAAAAGAAAGTCCACCTTTCCTCAATATTTTATACCACAATGCAGTGATAGAAAGAATGCACAGATATGAATTTCATATTTATCTATAAATAAGAGTTGGTAAATTTCACTGTAATGATTTAATAATGACTAAAAAGAAAATGATATGCTTAGTTTATTTATTTATTTGCAGCACTAGTAATTGAACACAGGGCCATGTACATGCCAGAAGAGTTCTCTACAACTGAACCACATCTCTGGCTCTGCTTGCTTGCTTATTTATTTATTTATTTATTTATTTATTTATTTATTTCTATATCAAAAGTTCAGCCATCAGGATTTATTATGGATGGATGTACTCTTTATGTACAGATAGCATATGTACATATGGTGGTGTTTATCCAGGGCTAAGAATAAAAACTAATAAGGCATCCTTTTTCATGATTTTACATGTTCATTTTATGTCATTTTAGCAGCAATACTGTGACAGAGATAGTTTTATGGTCACAGGGATAAAAGTACTGGGCTTCACAGGACTGAGTTCTCTACAGCTCTCTGTTCCTTTTCCTCATGGTGGCAAAATACCATGAAGCTATAGCCATTATATTTGTGTTTCTGACAGCAAAAGAAGAAATAAAAAGAGAAGAAAGAGTAGTGCCAATTTCAGGAAGGAAAAGGCTTTCTCTGAACTCTCTAGCCTGTTTCTATATAGACCTTATTGGCCATACCTGGGTCCAGTTGAAATCCAAAGGCTCAGATGAGCCTGAGAAAGTAAGATTTTGTACTTTCAAGTGACTACTGTAGAGGAAGGTAATTCAAAGGGGATTGGGAATGTAGATAAGAGAAAAATCTGTAGGGACGGCAACAATTGTAAAACTCAGTTTTGAATCTAGAATAAGAAACCTTTTTCCTTTAAAATATACTGTCTTTCCAAAAGGTTTCCTCTGAATACTAATTAAAACAATAAAGCAAAATTACATCATTGCTATCCAAAAATGTCATGTTTTCCCCTTCTGTGAGTAATTAATTATCTTCCATGTATGATTCAACAATTATATTATAGTGGGCTGGTGATCTTAAGATACCAGGAGTAAGTTACTATTATAGATTATTATTAGAAAAAGTGTGTGCATGTTTTGTGTGGCTGGATCTGCTAACTGATCACAATCCTGTTTCTCTTTTTACTGGTTCCACAACCAGATCCTTTTGATAGGTTTTCCTTGTCATTAAGTGTGGCTATATGAATATATTTGAGCTGGTAGAAGTTGTCCAGAGGGATTTGTGCCATTTCTCACATACTAATGTTCCCTGTAGGTCCATGATGTTGACCACCTGCCAACTGTTGCAGCAGACTCGATGGGGCTAGGACATGGAGTAGTCACATGACTGAAGGAGTCATCACATAAAAGGCAATGCTTTTTTAGGTAAGCATAAATATGCATTGTCTTAAGACTGACATTTCTTAGTTTTGTAGTTAGAACATTTATAACACTGCAGAAACTGATAATTTTGTGTAAGTATAGAAGGTAGGAAACTCATTTGTAGTCAGATTTGTCCTTGGTTCAGCTTTCCACAAGTCATGAGAAGAAAGCTGTCCTCTAACTCAAGACTGGGGGCATTTATTTAAGTGGTAAGAGATATTGGAATGTCTCTATTTAATTCAGTCCATGAATAACTCTTAAGTCTGTCTCATTGGAGCGTTCTTTAAAAATTAACTCTTCTTCACAACCACTTAAGAAAATTAATATAAAAGTGCAGCTCAATTGTATTTTCTAAGCAAGAAACTAGACACTCAAAGTCTATGAGCAGATTGAAAACAAAACACTTTTATGAGTAATTTTTGTTGCAAATGTCTAGCGAGCTGATGTAAAAAATAAATGTCTGATATATATATATATATATATATATATATATATATATATATATATATATATATATATATCTTTTAGTTTCAAATATGTTATGGCTTTATATTTTCTGTAAAAATTACATGATATGTAGACAGATTTAAGCCACTACACACCAAATTAAATGCCATTGTGATAAAATGTTTTTATCAATTTCTTTCTGAATAAGGCTTCCTTGGATTGATTTCACAAAGAGTATTAAGTTGAGATTTGTATTATATTTCCTTGGTTTGGCCCCACCACTCTTCACCAGACTTTTATTTCCTGGAGATGAGCAGCCTCATTTTATTTGTCTTTGTATTCTGAAGACCTGTATTAGTGCCAATACCCATAGCAAACATTCAACAAACTCTAACTGGTTAAATGAATACATAACTTAGAAATGGGTACAAACTGTTACAACTCTTTTAGGAAAACCTAGTGTATAAGAACTGGCTGTCAAAGGCAGAAGGTACTGAGAGACTGAAGAAAGAGGTAGACAAATGCAGGGTTACACAGCGTTCAATTTATTAAGGATTTAAAGGTAAAAGTGTGTAATAAAGGGCAGCAGTAAGGCAGGAGGTTGTGCGCAGGGGGAAGAGTTTCTACACCAAGATAGACAAAGGTAGCCTGAGGCCAACTGGAACATATTAAGCCTTTTTCACAAACTTTACCATATCCAGCATCAGTTAAAACACAGCCCAGTCATCAGTACCCAGCACAAATGCTCAGCCATTTAGCCACATTGTTCATCCTGTTGAGTTAGGAATGTGTGTTAGAATCATCGAGTGAGCAAGATGGTGGTTATGTCCAACCAGGCTGTAATTGTGTCAAACTGGATCCCTGCAGCTGTTTGTGATTTGAAGTTTCATTAAAAAAAATGTTTTCCTAAACCATTTCAATTCAAAGTTCAAATGCCAAAATTCATCAATAAAATATTTTGTGATGCTGTTATGATTTAATTGTGTTGATATCTGTATTGATCATAAATTCAATGCGATCTGAAAAGAAACAAATAGATAAAATAAATTAGGATGCCTAGGGAGCAGGGAGTGATGGTAACAAAGGAATGAACCTGTCAAATTTTATTCCTGTAATCATCAATGTCCTCAAGTGCCACATGAGATTGGTTACTTCTGTTTCTTCTGACCTAGATCTTGGATATAGTCTTGCACAAGGAAGAGATGAAGATATATGTGGGAAAGGAAATCTGAAAGTCCCCCACACCACCTGTCATTCTGTTAATTGTCCTGCCAATGTGCTATTGCCTAACTTTTTTCAGATGCTATTTCCCAAACTCAATACCCAACACTCCAGTCTCAGAGTGATGTGTCTCAAGAGCACCAAATTTTTCATTTTTCAGCATTTACATCTTTACCTATCACAGGCTGTTGATCTGCTGAGTTCCTTCTTTAGGGGACTTAGTGCTGACTCTACTCTGAATCGTTTCCAGGGTTGTCTTCCTTCCAAAGTATGGAAGGTTGTTGCTTGTTGAGTCATATTATGGTCTTCTCATGTTCTTTATTACATTCATTCCTTCTGTCCATAGTCATGTATTTATCTGAGTGTCTTTATCGAACTGTGAGGTCTTTGAACTCAGTACACCTCTGGGTGTAGGTAGTCAACTCATCGGAAAGCAGAAGAGTGAGTATGATTGAAGAACAGTTCTAGGTCAAGATGGAGTGGAACTAGTACCTGTGATCGCTTTATGATAGGCTTCTAAGTGGAGACAATGATAATCAAAAAATTCAACAAGAACGTATTGCATCTGGGCATCTGGGCTGAATTCAGAAAAAGGTTTTAATAATTCATGGAGCTTCTCAAATACTTTTATGTTCTCTAATAATACATTCAACACTTGACATCTTACCCAGAAGTCTTTGCTCACCTTTTGAATTAGAGTACTTTAGGAATAACTGTATGTATGACAAAGGCTGCTGTGATGGACATCATTACTTTTATTCTTTCAAAAATTCCTTGCATTTTTTCCTTGAAATTTCTGAGAGTGCAGGGACAACACAGATCAAAGGGGTGTTGGCCTTATACAGCGATTTCTGCTCTTGTCCCTTGCTCATTTTTCTGCTATCAACTATTACATCAGCAGCCCAGAGGCTTCATTCTTCCCCTCCCAGGCAGCATTGTCAGTGCAAGGCAGAGCATCCTCATGCCCCACCTCTCAGGACCCAATTACCTCCGAATTTTGATATCGGCCACAGTTTGAGTCACATGTAACTTGAAGGAAGGCACAATTTTTAGATGTCAGAATGTTGTTTGTATCTTCTGAGATGACACTTTGAAATATGGCTCCTCTGAAATTTGACATGAAAATGTGACCTACAGAGCATTGGAGGTTTATTATTTGTTTTTTAACTTAGTTTGGTCCCGTGAGCAGGGTAGAACTGAAGGTATGAGTGGCATGTGTGTTAACAAGCACTCTATTATCTTACTCTCTCTGTGAACATTTTATTTTCAAGGGATTTACCACATATATTTAAGGTTCCTTAAAGTGCCTCTAACACTGTTCTTTATAATAGAAAATTCAGATAGATCTGAATCGTGAAGCAAGGTAAATGGAAAGTAGAAAGCAGATTTTTAGGACCACGTTTATTTTTTTTAGGATTATATTGGGCATGTCTTACTGGCCTCTGCTCTGTTTTCCCTCCTTAAAAATGTTCATATGCAGGATTGGTCTGGAAATGGGAGGAGAAAGTTCTGCAGGATTTACCAGAGGGGAATCAGTTGAAGTGGCTGAGCTGACTCATCTGGCCCAGCTGTGTTTGGTATTTGACGTCCAGAGCATCACATCAGAATAGAAACAAGATCCATTTTATCTTCATTGCCTCTATGGTGTGTGTGTATGTGTGTTCATTTATCTGTCATTCCTGTGTAGTCAGAACATAGGACATTTCCTTGTTGAGCCTTGAAAAGTGATTCACCCAGGGTATGTTGAAGTCTTGGATAAGGAAGGAATAAATTTCTCACTCATATTTCTTACTTTTTGTAAAAATGAATTCTCTTCTTTGTTCAATTTTTCTTAGCCCATGAAGAAGCTTATTCATTTCTGTGATTCATTCATTTCTGTAGGATAAAGAAAATTCTAAGAACTTCATTGAAGCAGTTCTTCATTGCTTTTCTGGCAGAAACCCCTAATATCCAGGTTTCTAAACTAGTTGCTCATTCCCTCCATTTGCTGGCTTCATTCTGTGTCTGACTTTGTATTTGAATTCTTACCATGCTGTTGATGTATCATAAGATTTATAAAATACACAATTGGGACTCATTTGGTTGAAGGATTATATTGTCACTATGTTCCCCTATGTTCATGTGTACATAATGTATGTAGGTAGCTATCCATTTTACATTTTGGTTTTGAAACGTTCAAAAATCTCAAAAGATACCTGAGTTGGTTCTGCACTAAGAAATATCCTCACCTGTGCTGTGTTGATAAGTAAAGTTTCTCCTTCTAATGAGAAAACTCTCCCATCAGTATCAGGGTGAAGGGTGGGTATTTTTTTTATATAGTAGCATAATCATCCTCCCACTCAATCCCAGATTGGTAATCTTCAGCATTTGGCTATCTTTTTGAGCCTTTATTGTGGCACACATTTTATTACCATGAACTTATTTACTGGGTGGTGTCCTCTAACACTCTTACCCACTTGGGGGTTGCTATGGAAATGTCTTCTAACCTTATGCACTAGAAACTTGACCCCCAGTGCTTCAGGAGTTGAAGCCTAGCAGAAGGCATTTGAGCAAAGGAGATGGAGCCCTCATGAGGGGATCAATGTTATTATGTAGGAAGGAATGAGTCAATAGTATTGTTACACAGTAAATGTGCCCCTGATGCTTTGGCTCTTTGACGAACACTGACTTGCTCACTATGTTGTAACACCACAC
Organism: Spermophilus citellus; assembly: GCF_964194105.1. Lineage (NCBI taxonomy): Eukaryota > Metazoa > Chordata > Mammalia > Rodentia > Sciuridae > Spermophilus > Spermophilus citellus. Next base: position 165,408,718 of record NC_138183.1, on the reverse strand, counting down.
TAGGCCCTTTCCACCTGTGTGCCACATCTGAGTTCCAGCTTCTTTTCTTCATTATAGCAACAGAATACAGTCTAAGATAGAAGCCTCTCTTTGCTTTCATATTGCCTCTGGTATGATGGCTGGCCCATGGAAAGTGCTGTAATGAGGCTCATAATCACAACATTCTCTTTGTTCATTAAAACACAAAGCATCAAAAAGAAACCATGAGATAAAACTTGTTCAATTTTCTCTTAGTTGTCAATAGTGAGAAGTTAAGAAAAGTGCTTTACAAAATAAACAGGTAGCCCAAAAGACCTCTGTCAAGCATGGCATTCAGGATGGATTCCCTAGTGCCTGTGAAGCAAAACTGACGTGCAGTCAACCACCACTTTCAAAATGTCAATTCTTGTTCTGGAGCAAGGATCTTGTTTACATCATTTAAAGACAACTTCTGAAGCACTGTAAGCTGAGTAGCCTATTTCCAGAGCAAGATCAACAAATGTGTGTACAAGGTGAGAGAGAAGCAATGGAAAGCAGAGGCAGAACATTTTAGCAGCTTCCCCCATTCCCCTTTGGTTAAATCAGAGGTTGTTTATTTTGAATAGGAATGTGCCATGCTTTTGGACGGCCATGATGCCAAGCAGCACTGTTCCAGAGACTGGATCTCATAATAATTTTGTCCCCAGCTGGGAAATACCACTGAGAGTGTCTCCTTGAGGTGCTCCTCCCTACATATGTGCACTGTAGTTCCCCAGCAGAATAAATTCCAGTCAGAGCTAAGCTTTTTTGCACTCTGACCTCTCCTTAACCTAGAAAGAGGAGTCTTCTCATAGCTGGTAGGTGAAAAGGAGTTTAAAGTCAGTTTTTACTTCCTAGTGATGACTGTTTTCATTTGCTCATCTGTTTTTATTATTCTTTTTATCCAGATGTCTCATTTTCTGCTGCGACTGCTTCCAGCTGTATCCTCTGCAAATGGAAACAGAATGCCAGCAATAACAACTATTCAATGTATAGGCTGCTATTTAGTGTCCAGAATCCTAGAGTACTGCAGAAATGTTTTTGGCAGACAATCCCTTTGAGTAATAATAATGCCTAATGATAATGAAACATTTGTGTTTTTTGCTGGGCAGAATTGGGAATGCATTGCAGATAACATCCTGTTTAAAATCCTCAAAATAATATGATGAAAGCACTACTATTATCCCCATTTCACAGATAAAGGAGCTGAGGCACAAGAGGAGTCTGGTAAATCATCTAAATTAAGAGAGTTGAAGATGCAGAATTCAAAACTAGGTAATACACATATCAAAAGATAAATATGCAGTGTTGTTTCCTATTGGAAAATGCATAAGATGAAATGGCAAAACACACAATCTTTCCCTCCTTCTTCCCTTCCCCTGCTGGTCTCCCTCTCCATCTCCCTTTCCTCTCCCAGTCCTCTTTTCCCCCTGCTTTGTCTTTCTCTCCATCATTTCTATTATCATCTTGACCTTTTTAAAGTCTCATACCATTTATTCCTTTAGATAAAGGAATGTGCTTTTAAAAAATGAAATACATAAAAAATAACATGTTTTGAGTGTTCTAGACCACAGTCAGAAACTTGATGTGTTTTGTTTTGTATAGCCTGTACATTTTTAGTAAATAGTGTCAGGTCAGTTTTAGAGTCAAACAACTATAAACACAAAGGGATTGCTTGCTTGCCTGCTCTGTGTCGGGTTCTGGATCTTATTTGTGGTTGCATATTCTCCTTAGGCAAAGAAGTGCCATTAAAAATATTCATATGGCAAAAATAATCTTGAGCTTTAGATTTTATTATTGTAATTATCAAGTGAGGCTTTAACTCCTGAACACTGGAGACAGGGCAGAATGACTCGGAGTTTCCCTAACTTAAAACATTTTATACACATACTTTTAAACATTTATCTTGTAGCTCTTAGAAGTCCTTAGGCACAAACAATGAACATTTCTTGAACATTTAAAAGGACTCTGTGGTTAGCTCATTATATGCTAGGCAGAAGCACTTTAACTGGCTCCATTTCTTTAATTTACAACCCATGCAAATAATGTGCCTTATTTCACTCTCTTCATATAAGAAAATAAATTCTAGCCTACTATGGAAAGAGGATGATTATCACTGGGATACATAGTGTTGGTCTGTAGAAGATGCAGGGAAATATGATATAATACAGATGTCAGGATCAAGAAGGGACACGATCCTAGAAAAGCTTGTATGATAAAAATATTTTGAGAGCATATTTGAATGCCATAAATAGATCAAACCATACTGGATTTAGTCTTAACATGTGAGTCAAATTTATTTATTTATTAGAGCTATATGGCTTAAAATTAATAGACATTAATCTGATACCACAAATTCTATTACCTTCTCATCCAGTTCCCATTATTTTGTTTTATTATTGTTAAGTTAGACTGTACAATTTGGAAGTGAACAGCCAAATGTGGATGTTGAGCAATTAACAGTCAGTTTCAGAACTGAGATATTTTGAAAATACACCCTGTATATCGAAGACAGAATGAAAATAAAAATGAAAGATTTCTCAATAATTTTACATTGATTGCAGGTTCATATAAGATTTTGCTCTAGTAGATTAAATAATATACATTATTAAAGTTTCTTGTTTCTTTTAATTTTTCAATGTGGATACTAGAGAATTATAAATTACATATGTGGCTCATACTATTTTACTTAGGCAACAGAATTTTTGATTTCCTCCTTCTTCTTGTGTAGCTGCCTTACACATTTTTGGGTGATAACTAGAAAGGCACAAAATGATGTGGGTCAGTGGATCAACTCATTTTATTTGACTACTTCAAGAAAAACTTTTAAATATTTGTCCCATTGATAGATGGAATGTTTGATCTTTGTATAAAATAAGATACAGACATTTTAGCCAAGATCTTGAATGTGACTTTAATGTAACTAACTCCATATATATTCAAAGGTTTGAACTGCCATATTTATACATATTTCTATTTGAATTAGGACTTTCACATCATTATAAGAAAAGTTTTAGAATAAAATTTCAGATTAATAACAGACATTGAAATTCATAATCAAAATATGTATTAAAATGTGTTGACGAGGGGCATCCTTAAAGAATAAAACTTTTGAGGCTTGTTGTTATGGCACCTCTGGAATGTAAGCTTTTTCCTTTGGCTTTTTTCCTTGTTATTCAGGATGGCTGCAATAATTCTGGAAGTCATCTATGTTTAGGAAAGGAAAGAGGCCATTGGATGCAAAGAAGCCATCTCTATTTCTCCATTTCTTTTTTAAAAGCAAGGGTACATTCAGTAGAAGCCATGCAGTAGACTTTATCTTACATTTTATTGGTTAGAATTCTTCCAAGTGCTCATTATGAAGTGAGTCATTGCCAAGGGATAGGGTCTAACCACAGACATCTAGAAATATTAGTACACATTGTCAAAAAAATCTCATCTACCTACTCATAGGCACATGGCCGATAAGGGAGGAAAGAAAACTGAGCAAATCAAAGTTCTGTAAATAAAGAAAAGGAGACGGAGATAGGCAGAGATGAGTGCTGAATAGGTAAAACAAAAGTGATTGTTAAAATTGTAATTGAAACTTTTTATGATAAATAAGCATTTTGAATTAAAAAATGCCATTCCCCAAAATAAGTTCAGAATTATAACTGTTGAAATAGAAAACTCTTATGATTTCTTTTTAATGAAGCTTAATTTTTCAAGGTCCATGGTATCCTTGATTTTACCAAAATTAGTTGTATGCTGATATTTTAGTAATTTTTAGCTCAGCCATTTAAATATCACTCATGACATTTTACATTTTCCTTCACAATATAAGACAACCAAAGCAATTCAAGAAAACAAGCAAGCAAAGTCCCTGAGGACCCCATTCCCTATGTTCTCTTCCTACTATCAGCATGGTAGTTAATGCATTTGTCACAGAGCATGTACCCCAGCAAATCACTTCGAATCTTGGTTGTTTAAAGATTTCGACTTTCCTTTACAACTCTGTTACGTTCAGTGTGTTGAACATTGTATCATTCAAGTATTTGGTCAATGATGATTTTGAACAGAAATTTAGATAATACTATAGATTACAGATGATCAGATCCTAATCCTTTCCTTTGACAAGTGATAAACTGAGGTGCAAAGGTCACACCTGTACTTAGTGATATCCATTCATACATTCAGTGAAAAAAAATACTTAATGAGTGCCTACCATGCTAGTATGAGCTTTCACTCTGTAGATGACAAGTATTGTGATTAGCATTGGCAGAAGGGCAGAGAGGAGAGACAAACAAGCAGAAAGCACAAATTAAATAATTGCCGAGTAAGCAAGATAAGGAAAACAAAATTAAAGAGAAAAGGGTGTCAGATGGTCTCTCAGACCTCGTGGATGAAAAATGCCAGATCGTCAGAATGAAAGAGAACATTTTGATAAGGGAACAACAAATACCCAGAGGACAGAAAAAGACCTCATCTGTTCAAGGAAATCACAGATGTCAACATAATTGAAGTAAAGTAGAAAGGTGAAGGTGGGAAAATATCTGAACTAATGTCTGGGAGGTAGGCTACCATCACACCACAAAGGCTAGTTTTAAATATTTTAATTAAGGGTATCATGTTATTTATATTTCATTTACATGTTTTTTACATTTTTAAAAGATCCCTGTAACCCAATGATTGTTTAAAGTAAATTAAAGAATGGCATCAGCGGGAATGGGATCACTTAGGAGGCTATTGCAGTAGTCTATGGAAATGTCATGGTGACTGGACAGTTATGGCAATTGTGCAAAGTGTGAAGTCAGTCAATCATGTCAATCAATCCATAAAAGATTGCATTTTTTTTAAAGAACATGCAGGTCTTACTGAAGGATTGTATAAATGGTATGGACAAAATGAATAAGTAATATATTCTAGTTTTATGAAATTACTGAGATGAATAAGATGATGTACAAATCAGGCACAAGGATGCATTCCTAACTGAGAAGCCTGTGACAGAACCAAGAGCCACATAAAGATTACAAGTAGGTGGTTGGATATGTGAGTCTTTGTACTGACAGACGAGGGGTTCAAACTAACACCCTGAGATATGTCTGTCACTTTACAGATTGGGTAGAGAAGACCAGGAAAGGAGACTAAAAAGGAGAATTCAATGATGTAGAAGATACTAGGAATGTGTGGGCTGGTGGAGCTAAGAGAAAGGGGATCAAATGTTGATCTAACAATGTAAAGATTTGTTTTGACCTTTAACAAGTCAATTTCATTGAAATGGAAAGGTCAAGTCAGACTGCTGCAAACTATAGAAAATGTTGGAGGTGAAGGTACGGAAACAGTATCTGAAGACAATATTTTCAAGAAATGTGGTGACTGCCATGAAGCAGAGATTTAGGATTATAATTGCAATAAATTACTGAATCATAAGAACAAGATAATCACATCTTACACCTAGTGCATTCCTGATTCTGTTACAACACAAAGCTTTAGGAATAAGCTCCATTTGGTAGTTTCTTGGATATAACAGGGAGGAAGACAGTCCAATTGTTTAAAGAGCAGGAAGAATGAGAGAAATAAATAAGTACATGATGTGAAATGTGTGTTTTGCACAGTGAAATATAGGATGTGTATTAGAGTTCTCTAGAGGAATAGCATCAACAGGAGGTATAATTATAAAAAGGGGATTTATTATTTTAATTGTTCTTAATTCTAATTTGTTATGTATGACAGCAGAATGCATTACAATTCATATCACACATATAGAACACAATTTTTCATATCTCTGGCTGTACACAAAGTAGAGTCACATCCTTTGTGTATTCATACATGTACTTAGGACAATGAAGACCATCACATTCCACAGACTTTCCTACTCCATTTCCCCTCCCTACCCCTCACTCCCCTTTTCCCCTTTGCCCTATCTAGAGTTCACTTAACCCCCCACCCCCCATGGTATATTATGAATCAGCATCCTTAAATCAGAGAAATCATTCAGCATTTGTTTTTTTTGGGATTGGCTAACTTCACTTAGCATTATATTCTCCAACTCAATCCATTTACCTGCAAATGCCATGATTTTATTCTCTTTTAATACTGAATAATATTCCATTGTGTATATATGCCACTTTTTTAATGCATTCATTTACTCAGGGACATCTAGGTTGTTTTCACAGTTTAGCTATTGTGAACTGTGCTGCTATAAACATTGATGTGGCTGTGTTCCTGCAGTATGCTGTTTTCAAGTCCTTTGCGCATGGACGGAAGAGTGGGATAGCTGGGTCAAATGCTGGTTCCATTCCCAATTTTCCAAGGAATATCATACTGCTTTCCATATTGGTTGCACCAATTTGCAGTTCCACAGCAACATATGAGTGTGCCTTTCCCCCCACATCCTTGCCAACACTTATTGTTTATATTCTTAATAGCTTCCATTCTGACTGGAGTGAGATGAAATCTTAGAGTAGTGTTGATTTTCATTTCTCTAATTGCTAGAGATATTGAACATTTTTTCATATATTTGTTGATTGATTATATATCTTCTTCTGAGAAGTGTCTGGTCAGTTCCTTTGTCCATTTATTGATTTGTATTTTGATGTTGTGTGTGTGTGTGTGTGTGCGCGCGCTCTGTTGTAGTACTGAAGTAGCTCTGATGGGGTGCGGGTGGGGGTGTAGTTGCTATGACAGAGGAAGAAGAGAAGGAGTACAGTCAATATTTGAAGCAGAAATAAGACCATTATTAAAGAACTTAGATTTTAGACAAAAGAGACACATTAAATAATGCTAAAATAACCCTGGACCTACCTTTCCTCAGGAGGTTTGACGAAGCATCTCTGCAAATGCAGAGCACTACCCTGATGCTAAGAACAGAAGACACAGAGGCAAGAGGCTGGCGTTAAACAGAGAGATCAGCGATCCCCTTTGCTAAATGACTGAAAATTTGGAAAGGGGTGTAATGTTTACAGGAATACAGTTTTACTATCTTAATAAAACATAGTAATTGTAAATCATTGTTCACCATTATGCTCTTTTATTATAGAAATTTATATTGCAAAAAGTATACCCTACACCAGTGCATCACTAACCTCAGAACATTATGCTTTCTATTTTTATAGTTTATACCATATTTGTATTGTTTTCAAGAAAATAAACAGTATAGTAGCTTATGCACATTGTATCCCGTCACTAAGATTTCTACCAACATCTAGCATATTTTTTCTCTTGGGTAATTATTTTCCAAAAAAAAATGATATGATGTTTCACTCCATTCACAATATCCTCAAAAAAAAAATAAAATACTTGGGAATCAACCTAACAAAAGAGGTGAAAGATTTATACAATGAAAACTACAGAACCCTAAAGAGAGAAGTAGAAGAAGATCTTAGAAGATGGAAAAATATACCCTGTTCATGGATAGGCAGAACTAACATTATCAAAATGGCGATATTACCAAAAGTTCTCTATGGGTTTAATGCAATGCCAATCAAAATCCCAAGGGCATTTCTTGTAGAAATAGATAAAGCAATCGTGAAATTCATATGGAAAAATAAAAGACCCAGAATAGCAAAAGCAATTCTAAGCAGGAAGTGTGAATCAGGCGGTATAGCGATACCAGATTTCAAACTATATTACAGAGCAATAGTGACAAAAACAGCATGGTACTGGTACCAAAACAGGCGGGTGGACCAATGGTATAGAATAGAGGACACAGAGACTAATCCACAAAGTTACAACTATCTTATATTTGATAAAGGGGCTAAAAGCATGCAATGGAGGCAGGATAGCATCTTCAACAAATGGTGTTGGGAAAACTGGAAATCCATATGCAACAAAGTGAAACTGAATCCCTTTCTCTCGCCATGCACAAAAGTTAACTCAAAATGGATCAAGGAGCTTGATATCAAATCAGAGACTCTGCGTCTGATAAAAGAAAAGGTTGGCTCCGAACTACATATTGTGGGGTCGGGCTCCAAATTCCTTAATAGGACACCCATAGCACAAGAGTTAATAACAAGAATCAACAAATGGGACTTACTTAAACTAAAAAGTTTTTTCTCAGCAAGAGAAACAATAAGAGAGGTAAATAGGGAGCCTACATCCTGGGAACAAATTTTTACTCCTCACACTTCAGATAGAGCCCTAATATCTAGAGTATACAAAGAACTCAAAAAATTAGACAATAAGATAACAAATAACCCAATCAACAAATGGGCCAATTACCTGAACAGACACTTCTCAGAGGAGGATATACAATCAATCAACAAGTACATGAAAAAATGCTCACCATCTCTAGCAGTCAGAGAAATGCAAATCAAAACCACCCTAAGATACCATCTCACTCCAGTAAGATTGGCAGCCATTATGAAATCAAACAACAACATGTGCTGGCGAGGATGTGGGGAAAAGGGTACTCTTGTACATTGCTGGTGGGACTGCAAATTGGTGCGGCCAATTTGGAAAGCAGTTTGGAGATTCCTGGGAAAGATAGGAATGGAACCACCATTTGACCCTGCTATTGCCCTTCTCAGACTATTCCCTGAAGACCTTAAAAGAGCATGCTACAGGGATACTGCCACATCGATGTTCATAGCAGCACAATTCACAATAGCTAGACTGTGGAAACAACCCAGATGCCCTTCAATAGATGAATGGATAAAAAAAATGTGGCATTTATTCACCATGGAATATTAAGCAGCACTAAAAAATGACAAAATCATGGAATTTGCAGGGAAATGGATGGCACTAGAGCAGATTATGCTTAGTGAAGCCAGCCAATCCCTAAAAAACAAATACCAAATGTCTTCTTTGATATAAGGAGTGCAACTATGAACAGAGTAGGGAGGAAGAGCAGGAAGAAAAGATAAACTTTAAACAGAGACATGAGATGGGAGGGAAAGGGAAAGAAAAGGGAAATTGCATGGAAATGAAGGGAGACCTTGGCACATTTTAGAAAATAAGCATATTCTTATTGTATGAAACCAAAATCATGTTACTTGATATTTACTCATAAAAGGTCTGAACTCATCTCCCTGAAAAAAACTGGCACTCAAATAAATCTAGCAATTTTATTCATAATTGCCCAAATTTGACAAAAACTGGGATATCATTTAGTAAGAGAATGGATGCAGACTAGACCATGTAATGTCATTCAGCATAAAAGGAAGTGAGCCATCAGGCCATGAAAAGACTTGGAAGAAACTCAAATACATATTTCTTTTTTTAACTGTTTTTTTTAAAGAGAGAGAGAGGATTTTTTAATATTTATTTTTCAGTTTTCAGTGGACATAACATCTTTATTTTATTTTTATGTGGTGCTGAGGATCGAACCCAGTGTCCCACGCATGCTAGGTGAGCGCGCTACTGCTGAAGCCACATCCCCAGCCCCTCAAATACATATTTCTAAGTTACAGAAGTCAGCCTAAAGTAGATATATGCTCTACAATACTATATGAAATTCTTGAAAAGAAAAACTACAGAGTAAGAAGGTTCTGAGGTTGGTAGAGATTAAGGGAAGGAGGAAGTGGGGATGAATAGGCATAACATGGAATTTTTAGAGTACTGAAAATACTCTGTAGGATGCTTTAATGTTGAATACACGTCATTACATATTTATCCAGATGATAGACTGTATGAGGCTAGAGTGAACCCTAATGAAAACTGGACTTTGTGTGATTATGATACGTCAGTGCAGGTTCATCAGTTATAAGAGATACACCCCAATATGGGGCCTGTTGATGGCAGAGAATGCCCTTCAGGTGTAGAGGGAGAGGGTATATAAGGGAAAGGCTTTTACCTTTCTTTTAATTTTGTGGTGAACTAAAATGGTTCTTTATGACATAAAAAAAATGTCTTTGTGACAGAATTCTCTCTCTGGAAAAAAGTGAAATGACAAACCTATTCCCTACATTAAACCATGTAATATAAAAATTATTACCTGACCTAATTACTTTGCTGTTGATTTTCAACTCTCACAATAAATGCATCCAAAGGAAGTGACTGCAGACCTGAAATCTTGAGCTCATTAAAAAAAATATAAATACTGTAATTTACCATTTCTAGTTATCCTATAGGGCTGATTTTGAAGCTCATCAAAATTCAAAATATACTAGAAGAGTTTAGAAAAAGCTTTTGTATTTTGCATAATGAAAGCTGAGCTTAAGAAATAAATATGAAACAGTTTTTTATAGGTAGCTGTTATAAAGTGTATGTTCTTGTTTCTCTTTATGAAAAAAACATTTATATGTTAATGAATTTGACTTCAGTAGAATTCCACATTTTAAAAAAATTCAGTCATATTACTGAAGTGTGAGTACTTCCTGCATTATCCAACTTCCCCAGCCACACCAGATTCCTAATTATTATTGTCACACGAATAAATTAGAATCCTTGTCATGATTTAAAGTGAAAAATGCTGATCAGGTTGTATGAATAATAATAACTTAGACTGAGTATTTAGTACATACCAGTTGCTTCTGAACTTTATATATAATATATAATGCATCTATTTACACACACACACACATACTCATACATACTTTCTATTATTCACAGTAACTTTATGGTATATATACTATTTTAACTCATTTGCTAACTATGAGAAAGCTCACACAAAAAGGTTAAGTAACTTGCTAATACTGCACAGCTATTATTGGTGGAAATAGGATTGCTTGATAACATAAGAACAAAATTTAAGTGTGTTCGTTATATTCCATTGAATATAATTAATCCTAAATATATTCATATTCACAGATTATCTGAAATTCAAATTTACTTGTGTATCCAGGGTTTTTATTTTCTGAATCTGAAATCACATGTAGAGCAGAGATTTCTATTTGATGTGTCTGGCCCCGGAGCTTAGGTTTTTTTCCCCACTAGTTTTAACTCTTAATGACTATATCAGACAAGAATCTTGTTGTAAAAATATCACAGTATTCTGGATCGTGGTTAACTTGAAAACAAGGATATGCACAAATGTATTTCTCATTTGCCCATTCGTCATCTTCATCATCATTATTGTGGCTGTAATCTCTACTGCATTTTAAGAGCTGCCTATACACCGGGTACTATACATCTTCTCCTATATATGTATATTGATTCATTCAATGTTACAAACATTATTTACATTTAACAGTGTGATTCAGAGAGGTTAATATGTTCTTCCAATTGTCACACAGCTAAGGAGAGTTTTAACTTGAAAGTAGGTACTCCCATGACGAAAAGTTAAATTGCATCTCATACCATGCAATGCTGACAGGCAGTGATTCTAACTTTAGCATGCATCAAAATCATCCATAGTAGGGATTGCTTAAACACAGATTGCTGGGTTCCATCCCCAGAGTTTCTGACTCAGTTGTTCTGGAATGGGACACAGGAATTTGCATCTCAAACTAAAGTTTCCAGGTAATGGCCAAGCTTCTGGTCGGGGTATGTATTTTGAGGACCATCTGCCGCCTGTAATTCTGTCTCAGGCTTTTTTTTTTTTTTCCTATAACATTCACAAATTTTAAGAAAATGAAGTTTAGAAAATAGGAGAAATGTCAAGAAGAGATAAATGATGCCTTTTAGAGGGTAAAGATTAGAACAGTAAGGTGAACAGGTTAGAAGCTACATGGTATAAATATGACAATTTATAAGAATGTTTAAGGAGAACGTGGAGAATGATCTCCACATCCGGATTTTATGGATGCAAAGGAATCTAATTCAAGAATCAAGAGTTTATCATCAATTTTATATGTTATAAATGTAAGCTGATTTTCTTTCTATAAAAAAGATTGTAGAACATTTAAGGAATATGTCTTCTTCCCTTTGACTTTTTGGGGATAAATTTTTCCTTCTTAGCATGGATTTAAAAAATATCCATCAGGTATGATACTGTTGTTGCTGGTGAGAATTAGACTAATCTTTCCTTCAGGCAATTTGGGATTTTGTAAAAAATAAATCTCCTCATAATGAAAATGTACACAAATATCATAATCTTTCACCCAGTGATTCTACTTTAAGTGATAAGAGGAAATTATTAAATTTTGGAAGCTTTATAAAGATGCTAATCATGGCACTGCGTCCAGTACAGGTGATGGGAAATAAGCTAGACTGAGCTGTTTCCTGGTGTAACTCCTCCCTTATGTGCCCCTTGTCAGCTGTGCTGAGTGTTTTTTCTTGAGTTTGTCAAGGCCTTTCCTACCCGAGAGCCATCCTGACTCTGCACATCCTTCATGTATCACTAAATGAGGCTACTCCAAGTTTTTCTGTTTAATTAATGTATCATCATGAGTTGTATGCGCAAGCTGTTGATTCATTTGTATTTGTGTTTACTTAGAATCCATAATTTCCATGAGGGTTTTGGCCATCTCTGCTCATTCAGCTGGTCTCATACAGTTTCTGACACTATAAAAAAAGCAGTACATATTTTCTAAATGAAATAATGGATAAATCCCATTCAATGCATCCTCTTATATGTTTATTTTTCTGAATCCTATAAAACCGTTAGACTGTTTTCTGAGAAATGCCACATGTTATTTTCATCTGATGACTATGTACTTGTTATTTTCTTGAAGCCACATTATTCTGATATTTCTATGAATCAATCAATTCTGTGCTTTATAAAACAAAATCCTATTAAATAAAAGGGAGGCTGAACTAGTATACATATTTTCCATTTAATTTTTCTTAATTTCATTAATCAAAAAGAATGCAAGCTGGGCATGATGGCGCATCCCTGTAATCCCAGCACCTTGGGTGGCTGAGGCAGGAATATTATGAATTCAAAGCCAGCCTCAGAAACTTAGTGAAGACCTAAGCAATTCAGTGAGATTCTGCCTCTAAATAAAATATAAAAAAGGGCTGGGGATATGGTTCAGTGGTTGAGTGCCCCTGAGTTCAATCCTGGTATAAAGAAAAAATAAAAGAATGCAAATGTTATCTTCCAGGCACAGATCTTTTGAAAAATTCACATGAAAAGAGGAAATAAACAATGCATTATATACATTTTTGATTCAGTGCCTTAGGCATAAGACTACTTGCAGGGAATGGTTGTTATTTCACTGTACACAAGAAGTTATTAGTCAATTGAAAGAATAAAATTTAACTTGTATAAAGATATAAAATATGCCAATTACCATTCTCCCAAAATAAACAAAAAGTAATGCTCATATAAAAGTACTAGAGAATATATTACTTTAAGTTGCTTTATGGTAAAACAATCAACCAAATACCTCCAAATAATTATATGCTTTTCTAGGCTATTCAAAATCTTTGTATTTGGACAGGGAATTTTATACTAAGTGTGCTTTGATTTTTTTAAATGACATTCAGTGCTTTTGTTGATATTATTTATAGGTAAAAACCTTGAAGCTTGTGAATCCCCTGTGGGTTTAATCTGAAGCCTTACTCATAGTTAGGCTTTTAAGTATCTTTAAAACTATCATAAAAAGTAAAAGAGAATTTTTAGGGGCTTATGATCATTTTTATGTGGGCATTGTCTGAATGTTAAACCTGACAATAATTATTTTAATAAAAAATTTCATATTATTAGTCATACTGGAGTTCAATAATATTTCCTGAATCAGTGAGATATCTTTTTTATAAATTTATAAAGATTTATTACAAAGAATTGGCTTACCTGAATTGGGTCTGGATATCCTTAGAGAAGGGCAGGAAGTAACTCTGGGGAAAAAAGTGAAGCTATAGTCTAGGGCTTGAATTTTTTCTTCGTAAAAAACTTTAGTTCTTTTAACTGATTGAATTTGGCCCAACTCAATTATTCAGGCTAATCTTCTTCATGAAGTTGTTATTAACTTTGATCATATCTAAAATGTTTTCACAAAAGCACCTAATGTAGTGTTTGAAGAACTGTTGACTGTATCTAGCCAATTTAATACAAAGACTCACCATCCCTCTAAGAATTCTGGCACAAACTAAAATGAACCCTACATAATGCTAAATAGAAGGCTATCCAACCACAAAAGTGAGGTAGTTTGGGACAATGGTCTCTAAAGTGCCTCCTGGACCTACAACATTATAAAAAGCAAGATTCCTCAAACAAAATGACCAATGTTTCCCCCAAGACCACATGGCAGGATTCTTGGGTAGAAAGAAAGATGATGTTTCAGAATTAAGATTATAGTTGTTTCAAAGATTGTTGGAGTGAACTGTTGCTTTAGATATATTAATGATGGTTAAAATTTTATTGTTAAAATATCACATCTTTGTCAAATAGAAAAACATAAATAATGTTAAAGGCATGTTTGTTTTAACCATATCCTTATAAAAAAGGTTTAGATTTGATCTAAAACTTTCAGTATTCACCATTCAACAGTCTCTGAATTCATGAATATTTTTATGAGTGTAAATTTCATCAACTGAAAAACTTATGGAAGAAGGAGAAACAGAAATTTGGAGAAAAAACAGACAAGTTTCATTTCTCTTTTTTTAGGTTTTTTTTATTAGTTGTTCAAAACATTACAAAGCTCTTGACATATCATATTTCATACATTAGATTCAAGTGAGTTATGAACTCCCATTTTTACCCCAATTAAAGATTGCAGAATCACATCGGTTACACATCCATATTTTTACATAATGCCCTATTAGTAACTGTTGTATTCTGCTACCTTTCCTATCCTCTACTATCCCCCCTCCCCTCCCATCTTCTCTCTCTACCCCATCTACTACAATTCATTTCTCCCCTTGTTTTTTCCCCATTCCCCTCACAACCTCTAATATGTAATTTTCTGTAACAATGAAGGTCTCCTTCCATTTCCATGCAATTTCCCTTTTCTCTCCCTTTCCCTCCCATCTCATGTCTCTGTTTAATGTTAGTCTTTTCCTCTTGCTCTTCCTCCCTGCTCTATTCTTACTTGCTCTCATTATATCAAAGAAGACATTTGGCATTTGTTTTTTAGGGATTGGCTAGCTTCACTTAGCATAATCTGCTCTAATGCTATCCATTTCCCTGCAAATTCCATGATTTGTCATTTTTTAGTGCTGCATAATACTCCATTGAGTATAAATGCCACATTTTTTTATCCATTCATCTATTGAAGGGCATCTGGGTTGGTTCCACAGTCTAGCTATTGTTAATTGTGCTGCTATGAACATCGATGTAGCAGTATCCCTGTAGTACATTCTTTTAAGGTCTTCAGGGAATAGTCCGAGAAGGGCAATAGCTGGGTCAAATGGTGGTTCCATTCCCAGATTTCCCAGGAATCTCCATACTGCTTTCCAAATTGGCTGCACCAATTTGCAGTCCCACCAGCAATGTACAAGTGTACCCTTTTCCCCACATCCTCGCCAGCACTTGTTGTTGTTTGACTTCATAGTGGCTGCCAATCTTACTGGAGTGAGATGGTATCTTAGGGTGGTTTTGATTTGCATTTCTCTGACTGCTAGAGATGGTGAGCATTTTTTCATGTACTTGTTGATTGATTGTATATCCTCCTCTGAGAAGTGTCTGTTCAGGTAATTGGCCCATTTGTTGATTGGGTTATTTGTTATCTTATTGTCTAATTTTTTTGAGTTCTTTGTATACTCTGGATATTAGGGCTCTAACTGAAGTGTGAGGAGTAAAAATTTGTTCCCAGGATGTAGGCTCCCTATTTACCTCTCTTATTGTTTCTCTTGCTGAGAAAAAACTTTTTAGTTTAAGTAAGTCCCATTTGTTGATTCTTGTTATTAACTCTTGTGCTATGGGTATCCTATTAAGGAATTTGGAGCCCAAACCAACAATATGTAGATCGGAGCCAACCTTTTCTTCTATCAGGCGCAGAGTCTCTGATTTGATATCATGCTCTTTGATCCATTTTGAGTTAACTTTTGTGCATGGCGAGAGAAAGGGTTTCAGTTTCACTTTGTTGCATATGGATTTCCAGTTTTCCCAACACCATTTGTTGAAGATGCTATCCTTCCTCCATTGCATGCTTTTAGCCCTTTTATCAAATATAAGATAGTTGTAACTGTGGATTAGTCTCTGTGTCCTCTATTCTATACCATTGGTCCACCCACCTGTTTTGGTACCAGTACCATGCTGTTTTTGTCACTATTGCTCTGTAATATAGTTTGAAATCTGGTATCGCTATACCGCCTGACTCACACTTCCTGCTTAGAATTGCTTTTGCTATTCTGGGTCTTTTGTTTTTCCATATGCATTTCATAATTGCTTTATCTATATCTACAAGAAATGTCCTTGGGATTTTGATTGGCATTGCATTAAACCCATAGAGAACTTTTGGTAATATCGCCATTTTGATGATGTTAGTTCTGCCTATCCATGAACAGGGTATATTTTTCCATCTTCTAAGGTCTTCTTCTATTTCTCTCTTTAGGATTCTGTAGTTTTCATTGTATAAACTTTCACCTCTTTTGTTAGGTTGATTCCCAAGTATTTTAATTTTTTTGAGGATATTGTGAATGGGGTGGTTGTCCTCATTTCCATTTCAGAAGATTTGTCGCTGATATACAGGAATGCCTTTGATTTATATGTGTTGATTTTATATCCTGCCACTTTGCTGAATTCATTTACTAACTCTAGTAGTTTCTTTGTAGACCCTTTTGTGTCTGTTAGATATAGTATCATATCATCCGCAAATAGTGATAATTTAAGTTCTTCTTTTCCTATTTTTATGCCTTTAATTTCTTTTGTCTGTCTAATTTCTCTGGCTAGTATTTTAAGAACTATATTGAATAGAAGTGGTGAGAGAGGGCATCCCTGTCTTGTTCCAGATTTTAGAGGGAATGCCTTCAGTTTTTCTCCATTCAGAATAATGCTAGCCTGAGGCTTAGCATAGATAGCTTTTACGATGTTGAGGTAAGATCCTGTAATCCCTAGTTTTTCTAGTATTTTGAACATAAAGGGATGTTGAACTTTGTTGAATGCTTTTTCTGCATCTATCGAGATGATCATGTGGTTCTTATCTTTAAGTCTATTGATGTGGTGAATAACATTTATTGATTTCCGTATATTGAACCAGCCTTGCATCCCAGGGATGAATCTTGAAAAGATTTATTCTTTTTCTGGCAGTTTAAATTAGTGAGGTGATAAATTTGTTTCATCAGCAGAATTTACTAGGCCAAATAATGACAGATACTATCTATACAAAACCAGGAGCTGAAAGAAGTAACTGGATAATTCAGCAAAATAGACAACTGCTATAGTGATAGTTTCTTATCATCTTCTGCACCCCCTCTTTTACCTTCGCTTGGGACTTGGCATAGCCCAGCTGAGGTACATACCTTGATGTATTGACTGATGTTTGATGACCCCATTAATTTTCCTTTTTAGTAAAGATGTTATTAATATGTTGGGTGTCTTAACAGTGAAATTTTCTCTAGCCCACATAATAAATTTTTATGTTATACAGTATCTCATGTTGTTGAAAAATCAACTATAGAAATATTCTGATGTTGTAGTTGATCATTTTTCAAATCAAAGTAAGTAAAGAAAAAAATGTAGATTTTTATTAGTTTTTATTTCTGGCCTTATTTATTTGTCCCAAATTGTTAACCATTTATCACTCCATGAAAGTTGAAGATTATATATATATATATATATATATATATATATATATATATATATATGGTGAATGGCCTGGATTTTTAATATACAGGAGGGTGGAGGCCACCCAAAGCTTATCTATGAACTGTTCTTATATTGTATACATATTATAAAAGACTTCCTGGCTACAAGATTGGTGATAGCATAAGGGCCACTCAGATATGTTTCAGACTAACACAGTGTCACTTAGCAGTTGGTGCAGCCTGGCCCAGGAATTTCCATGAGCAAAGAGAACCTCAGCCCAGCTATAGCCATAATAAACCTTTAAATAAAGCATACCCTTATAAGAATAACAAACTTTATGGAAAAAAATCAGATTGACTATAAGAATAAGAAAATGGGAAGAATTCCACAAACTCTGAGGATGGTCTTTGACAGGAGGCTGGCCCCTTCAGGTGAGAATGGTACCTTCTGACTCTCTGGTATAAGCCACCTGCCACCTTCCACTATCCATCTCGTAAGAGAACTGCCAGAATGCAAGGTGTCTGACTCTTCCTTGTTGATAATTGGACTGAAGGGGAGAAGTTGCCCTGGGGAAGCTGGTCATCTAAGACCACTTGGGATGATGAACTTAGTGCCTTAGATCATCTATTTCCTATTGATTAAAAGTCCCAGCCAGAGTGAAGATGTTTACTTACTTTAGTTTTTCAGTGGAGATGCACATAAAGTTTGTGTGGTGGAGCAGATAAGCCTAGAGACTATGCCTTACAGCTATGGATATTTTCTAGTCCTTTTCTAATTAATTTACTTTTCTTCCTTTGATTCAGAACATGGAAGATAGTAAAAAAATGCAGAACTATATAGGCAAGGATAATCATGTACTTTTTTGTCTCAATGTCATTTTTTTATTTTGTGGGGATATTTTTTAGGTAGGAAAACCATCAGCATTAAATAATAAAATAAACTGCATTTAAGATTTGGCCTGCAAATATAGTAAATTAAGGTTTTCAAACATATTGGAGTACTTTTATGGTTTTCACAGTGACAGCTCATTATTCATAAAAGTGTAAGTATTTAAATATAATTTTCTTCATCTTTCCCCAATTAGTGACCTGCCAGAAGAAATTTAAATCATCTCTAGACAATGTAACATCATTAGGACTTTTTACAAACTTTCATACAAACTGTCCAAGAGTCTCAAACTTAATTAAAATAGGAATAAATACTAAGTGGGAAAAAGAGAGTAGAATAAGAACTACAAGTCATCCTGGTATTGTAGTACCTAAAATAGACTTTTAAAAACTATGATAGATAGATAGAGAATGACATGACAATATGAAGAATTTCATAATTGAAATCTGTAAAAATAGAAACTGAAGGAAACTCTAGAGTTGAAAATAACTGGGTTTGGGGATTGAAAGTAGGCTAAAAAGCAGCAGATAAGACAGAATAGAAATTTACTGAAATGGAAGAAAAATATAGAAAATATTTGATTGAAATAGTAAGAGGGAGAAGAATAGAAAACACATAAAATATGAGCAATATATGGTACATAATGCAAACACCTAAAAATTTAATGAAGAGGATAGAAAAGAAAATTGTGTCAGCAAAAGGTAGATAGTGCCTGTCAGTCCTTAAAACTGAGGAAGTACTGTGAATCCCAGATATAAAGAAATATAAACACCTAACAGAATAAATATAAAGAATCATACAAGGCAAATATAGGCAATGTGCTAAAAACCCAAACAAGAAGATAATAAATTTGATGAAAAATTGAAAGGTGGAATATTACCTTCAAATTTTCATATGTGTTTACAGCAGCAATGATGAATACTACATTAACAAATGGGATGGATTCAAGCTAAAAGTTTTTTCTCAGCAAGAGAAATAATATGTGAAGTGAATAGGGAGCCTACATCCTGGGAACAAATTTTCACCCCTCACACATCAGATAGAGCTCTAATCTCTGGAGTATACAAAGAACTCAAAAAGCTAAACATCAAAAAAACAAAACAAAACAAAACAAAACAAAAAACAAAATAACCCAATCAACAAAGGAGCCAAGGACCTGAACTGACACTTCTCAGAAGAGGATCTACAATCAATCAACAAATATATGAAAAAATGCTCATCATCTCTAGCAATCAGAGAAATGCAAATTAAAACTACTCTAAGATAGCACCTCACTCCAGTAAGAATGGCAGCCATTATGAAATCAAACAACAACAAGTGCTGGTGAGGATGTGGGGAAAAGGGTACTCTTGTACATTGCTGGTGGGACTGCAAATTGGTGTAGCCAATTTGGAAAGCATTATGGAGATTCCTTGAAAAGCTGGGAATGGAACTACCATTTGACCCAGCTATTCCTCTTCTCGGACTATACCCAAAATACCTAAAAACAGCATACTACAGGGACACAGCCACATCAATGTTTATAGCAGCACAATTCACAATAACTAGAATGTGGAGCCAACCTAGATGCCCTTCAATGGATGAATATATTAAAAAAATGTGGCATATATACACGATGGAATATTACTCAGCACTAAAAAATAACAAGATCATGGCATTTGCAGGGAATGGATGGCATTAGAGAAGATTATGCTAAGTGAAGTTAGCCAATCCCCAAAAAACAAATGCCGAATAACTTCTCTGATATAAGGGGGGTGACTCAAAATGGAGAAGAGAGGAAGAGCAGGGGAAGAAGATTACCTCTACATAGGGAAGAGGAGTGGGAGGAAGGGGAGGGAGAAAGGGATTTGCATGGATGATGGAAGGAGACCCTCATTGTTATACAAAATACATGTATGAAGATGTGAGAAAATAAAAAAAAATAGCATTACCCTAGATTAGGTAGAGAGAAGTGATGGGAGGGGAGGGGAGGGGTTTGGGAAGATAGGAAGGATAATAGAATGAAACAGACATTATTATTACTGTGTGTATACATGTGAATGAATGACAAATGTGATTCTGCAACCTGTATACTCAGAAAAATGAGAAATTATATCCCATCTGATTCAAATGTATGATATGTCAAGGTCATTGTACTGCCATGTGTAACTAATTAAAACAAATAAAAAAATAAAATGATATCTTCAGATTCTGGAAATAAATAACAGAAAAACTGAACTCTTCTGAAAATATCCTTAAAATTTATATATATACACACACACACTTAAAAAAATAAATTGAGATTGCTCTGTGGCAGTATACCAGCAACAAAAGAAATACTGAGGGCAACTTACAGAGCAGATGAAAATAGATTTCTGAGGGAAATAAACAAACAAATAAAAAAACAATAGAAGGCACAAAAAGTTTTAGGAAAAAAGTATGACTTTAATAATTATAGGCCATATAAAATAAAAATAACAAACTTCCCTCACTCAAAATGTTGGAATATTAATTACTCAAATTCTTATGCTGAAATCTTATTCCAAGGTGAGGGCATTAGGAAGAGGGACTTTGCAAGGTGCTTGGATCATGGCATAGAAGATGGGATGCCTCTTATAAATGAGGCGTCACAGAATTCAATATCCCCTTCCACCCTGTGAGGACACAGTAAGAGATCAGTATCTCTCAACCAGAAAGTGGGTTTTCAGCAGATCACAACCCTGAAGACACTTTATTCTTGGACTTAGTCTCGGGAACTGTAAGAAATGTAGTCTTACATTTTATAATCTACCCTGGAACAAAACCTATAAATAAATACCTGGTGTTCATGGTTTACATTATAGCAGAACAAATGAATTAAGACACTGGCTTAAAATATTTATAGAATTAAGTTTTACAAAAATGGTAGGATGAAAGAAATGAGGAGGCTAAATGGAAATAATGTTTTCTAAGCTTTTTGCTTTTCTGATCAGCGATGAGTACAAATTTGTAAGATCTCTTATAAGTCAGTTGCACGTTAAAATTTTTAGAGATGTTACTTAAGAGTAAAAGATAATTAGAGCTAAGGATACAAAACAAAAAACTGATTTGGGATGTAATAACAATAACAGTAACTTGAAAATGCAAAAGAAATCAAGAAGGGATAAAAAGGAATTAGAGAAGCCAAAACAAATAGAAAAATAGCAAAATGAGGATATAAATCTAAATAAAGTTATTACAATAGGTTAATTTGAAAATTCCTATTAAAACATAAAGTTTGTCAGACAAAATTAAAATCCAACCCTACTCTGCTTATAAGAGATGCATACGAATATTGGAAATAAAATAATCAAAATATATTTTTAGTCCTAACTTCCCCTAATACCCTAGAAAAATGATCAGCAAGAAAAGAGTGATAGAAAATTTACCAATTTGGGGCATAATAGATATTCTGTTCATTCTAATGTTACCAAAGAGATAAAAAAGAATATCATATAATTGTGGCCAATGAATTTGGTAATTTAGATAATACCGACTCCAGAAGAAGTAGAATTTCTAAAATATACTATAATCTGTTAATTAAATTAATTTTTAAATTATAAACTATCAAACAAAGCATTATCCATGCTGAGATTCCTTTGCTGATGAATTTAAAATGCATTTAAAGATATATTTCTCCAATAGTATATAAATACTTTCACATCTACTGATTTTATAAAATAAGTCTAACTGAAATTTGATGCCGCTATTACAAGAATGAAAACTACAGACAATATGTAACTTGAATGAAGACAAAAATTTCATTGTCATCATCATCATTGCTAAGCAGCATAAAAGAACCTGATTACTATTATTTTTCACAGACTGGTGTTTCAGTGGTTTCAGTATATGATTTTTCCCCTTAGATTCTTTTACATAACTGCATACAGATAGCAGCACTAACTGGAGCAATCTGAAGGTGTTGTCGCTCATGTCTGATGCCTGTTTTGGGAGCGTGGACTATCTGGACATTGGTGATGCATGTCATCCTTTGTACAGCCTTTCCACATGGTTAACCTACATTTCCTCAGGATGTATAAATCCCATTGCAATCTGACTTTTACATGTTGGTGTTCTTTCCTTACAGTGAATTATTCCTTGAGGACACTTAGGGGCATGTTATTAGCAAGGCTCAGAATTCACAAAACATCTCTACTACCTCATTCTGCCAGTCAAAAGCACGTGAACTCACAGACCCAGCCCAAAGGTAAAGGAACTATGTAAGGGAGTAAATAATGTGAGCTATTTTTCATTTGGCAGAGCCATCAATATCAATTAATTTTAGAAAGCATATTATATAAGAAACAATGACGTTTTTCAGGTATGAAAAGCTTTATTTTTAATAGTTTAAAATAAAAATTATAATTTAATGAATGCAATTTGACATATTAATAGAAAATGGAAAAATATATGATCTTGTGAATTGAAACTGAAAAGGCATTTACAAAATTAATGCCTTAATTTTAAAGCAACTTATAAAATACATTGAATTAATAAATACTGCAAGATTTCTTCCTGAAATTTGAAAAAGTGAAAGAAATTACTCTATTATTTTTATTTAATAGTGTACTAGAGCCAGTGTAATAGAGAAAGAAAAATATATTAGAAATTAGAATAGAAGAAATGAAATTATTCCACATAAATGAAATATCTGTGAATAGAGGAAACCAAATAGAGCCTCTACAAGGTTATAAGAATGAATATGTGAATTTAGTAAGAATTCTAGACACAAATAGTTTTTCCTTACATTAGTAGCAAAAATGGGAAAAATAAAGTTAAAAAGAAATCTTCAATAACTTCAAAATGTAAGAAGCTATGAATGTAGTAGAAATGTGCAAAAATTCAAATGTGAAAATTTTTATACATTTGAGAATTTTAAAAATCAAAGCTATCATAATCTGTTAAGAAAATATTACCAATTAGATTATTTTCTCCAAAACTTACATATCTCTATTACCTTTCCCCTCACATCCCAGGGACATTTTTGTGGTGGAAAATGACAGACTTGTTTTTAATCATTCATGGAAACACACAGCACTAAGAATAGCCCTGGAATCTTGAAGGCAGAAAAAATATGACTTCAATGTCTAGATATTTATTGTGACTATTATAAAACTTCATATCATAATTATAAAAAGGAGCCATTGGTCCAAGAATAAATAAACCATAAAACAATGTTAAGAGTTCAGAAACATCCACATATTTATATCTCTTGATGTATGATGATAGAATTGCTATAGTACAGTGGAAAATATTTTGAAATAAATTGTGCTTGGCCAACTGACTATCCATACAGAAATAGTTTCTTTATACTACAAATATACAATGAAAACAAGAAAAATGATTTCATGTGATGTTGTAAACCTCAATATAAAGGTCAAACTAGTAAAGAATCTAGAAGATTATATAGAAAAATATCTTCATATCCTTAAGGTAGGCAATTTCTTAAGCAGGCTACTAAAAGTGCTAACCATAAAGGAATAGTCATAAATTGCAAAATATTAAAATTAAAAATTACTCTTCATCGAAGGATACTATTATGCAAGAAAAAGGGCATTTCACAGAGAGGAAGAACATATTAGAAACACATAACTGGCAAAGAATAGGTATCTCAAATATGAATTTTTATATAGACACATATACTAGTATAAAAAATAAAAAACACAATTTATTAGAAAATGAACAAAATATGGGTTGACATTCCATAAGCTACTGTATTTAAAAGTTTACCATTGTGAAAATATTTTCAACATTATTAATACAAGGAAAATTTAAATAAAAACAAAGTGATGGCATATTTTATCCCCTTGAATAATTAAAATACCCTAAAAAGACACAATTTTGTGTTGGAGTGCATAAAGAGAAAGTGAAATTTCATGCCAGCAAGATTATAATTTAAACATCAATTTTGAAAATCCCTTTGGAAATATCTAATAAGATTGATTTATATATACCCTATGACCTAGCAATTCCATTTTTAGGTGGTGTGCAAAATTCTGCATGTATCAGAAGTTTTATGCATCTTAATTTACAATACAATAGCAAAATTGCAAAACTAGCTGCATATCTAGGGCTTAGAGCCAAGCAAGGCTTGTGTTCCTTAGAAGTTAGAAAGGCAAAGGAACGGATTCTATACCGAAGACCCAGAAGGAACACAGCTCTACTATTCCATTATAGATTTCTTACTTTCTGATTGCATAACAGAAAGCTACACAGCAGCATCATAATAGGTTCATGAAACAACATTGATTTAAAAAAAAAATGCCAGAAACACACATTGAATTAAGTCTTACTTTTGTTTGTAAACAGAGTGTTAGGATACAAGTCATTTTCTACTTTTTGACCTGAGTAGCAGTCACACTATTGTATTTGCTTTGTAAAAAGTCATCATACTCACACTGTTTCCCTAAATTTATTCACTTCTTGTATGTATGTTTTACTTATTTTTTAAATTGCTTTTAAAAATGCAGAGAAATAAGATAAATAGCAATAGATATTTCAAAACAACATGAACAGAGATGGGAAGAAGCTAATATTCAGAATACTGAAACATCAACAATGAATAGAACTTAAATCAATATTGAATTAATTAAAGATAAAACCTAGGACATTAGTTGAATGATCCTAACTTCCTACAAGCAACATGTTCAAGTCCTACACTCACTTACATTTTAAACAGTAAGAAGAAAATCTATCACATCAGTTTCTTAACCAGATTTTATCCTAACTTCTGGTTATATTGAGGATGAAAATAAAATTTGGGGAAATCAGCACATATTATTTATTATGTAATAAAATGTATAAATCTTATTTGACTTTTATTATCCTTTCAATAATACTGTGGGTGGTAAGGGAAGGAGAGAAAAGATAGAATGAGATTGAAATTATTCCCATATTTCAAATGAAGAAAAATCAAACATTTTTATCTGTTTAGAAAGTTAGTGAAGAATCTGTTATTCAATAGGAGTCTTTCTAATTGCTATCCATTGCTCATTTCACTATGCCATTTTTGAATTTTATTGTGAATTGAAGGTATGCCATTTTTATTCATTTTAGTCACATAAGATATGAGGCTTTCAGTTAATTATTGTATTTGGGTGACATTTATTAATACAACTAGATAAGTTATAGACTTGAAGCTAATCATCTATGTTTTATAATTCAAATTCTCTGGAGATTGTATTTTATAGTAACTCCAAGTAATAAGAGAATTCAACATATATTGTAGTAACTGGACATGTTTTCACCCACAGAGAGGACCAAACGTTAATCTCTGAAACCTGGAAATAAATTACAGCACAGAAGTTATTTTGTAAGTGTGATTAAATTCAGAATTTTGAAATGAGAAGGTTATTCTGGGATTGTGTTGGTGGGCCCAATAAGAGCATCCTAATAAGAGAGAGGCAGAAGAGTCAGAGTCAAAGATCTAGGATGTGAGAATAGAGACAGGTAATATCAGGAAAGGGCTGAGAGCCAAGCAAGGCTGTGTTCCCTAGAAGTTAGAGGGGCAAAGGAACGGATTCTATAGCTAAGACCCAGAAGGAACACAGCTCTGCTATTCCATTATAGATTTCTTACTTCTAGAAATATAAACATGTATTATCTTAAGCCACTAGATTCTTGGTAATTTGTTATAGAATCATTTGATGATGTACTTCTTGGAATCTCTGAAATCACAAGATTTGTACTTCCCATTGTATAGCAGCATCAAAATCTTGTCCTTGCCATTGTCTTCTTCCCCTCCTTCCTCTTCTTTTTGTCCTCCTCCTCTTCTTCTTCCTCCTCCTCCTCCTCCTCCTCCTCCTCTTTTTCTTTTTAAAGAAAAATATTGTAGTTTTTGACACAACCCTATAGTACAGCAGCTAAAGGGTGGCTTTCCTTTGCAAATTATGAAAAAAATGTCAGCCTCTGAGGAGGCATAGTTATGAGAGGTAATGTGGTTGTACCCAGCCCATCACTAATTAAACAAGAGTGTTCTTCCATCTCAACATCTCCATTGTTACATTTACTTTAACTTGCTTCCTAATGAATCTCACCAAAATTTCTTTTATTATTCTCTAATCTAATATCTATTCTGGTGACAGGGTTATTTAAAAGTATGAACTTGATCATGTTTGGTCTCTGTTTTAAACTTTCATAGGTAATCCTTAATTTGTAGATGAAGAGCACAATTATTAATACATTTATTTACATGGCTTTTGTGAGCTCACCTGATCTGGTCAGTGACTTTCTAACCAGCCATATTTCAAGCCTCTTTTCACTAGCTATATGGTGTTTTTTCTCCAAGGACTTTGCCCACACTATTCATCTGCCTAGATCCAGCTCTTCTACTACTCCCATTCTCACTATTTCCTGACAGCCATCTAATTCTTGCCCATCTTTCTGGACTCAACTTCAAAGGTATTTCCTTGGGGGAAGACTCTCAAATTTTTTCCCTAATTAGACCATCTTTCCTTCATAATCTTTTAAAACACCCGGACTTTCTTTCACAGAATCTAGCAAATCATAATAGGTTAATTGTGGAATTTATTGGTTTACTTTCATCATCTCTTGTGAACATGGGCTCTTTGAGTTGAGATCCATTGTCCTGTGTCTTGTTCCATCTCCTTCATACTTAGATAATATCTTGATCTTGAGAGCATTCCATTCTTATTTTTTAAATAAATTAATGAAAAGGTTTTAAGATAGGCAACTCTAAAATTAGACTCCATTTGAAACTTTTCCACATTATTCATATTAGATATCTAATTAATAAGAATTATTTTCTCATTATCTATAAAATGGAGGTGATGATGTGTTCCTCAGGCAGGTTTTGGGAGTGTCGGACACAAGCTGTCTGGCCTAAAGCAAATATATTGATAAACATTAGTGTTTGTTTTAACAATATTCATCATTGACTCAGCCAATAAGCATCCCAAATTCTGCTCTTTAATTTGTGACTAGAAATTCCCAGGAGCTCAGTAGAAAATAAATGTTCCAGGTCCATTTCTGACACTACTGAACGTGAATTTGATTTTAAGCAATATTTCTGAATGATTCTCCAATTAAAATGTAAAAACCAAAATACCTAGAAATTTGGATGATACCTAAAGATATTTTAATATTTGTCAACTGATCCAATTTGATTAAGAGATAGATAGGAGGCTGAGAATATTTCCATTATTAATTTTGTTGTTTATCTGCCATTCTTTACTTAAAAATACCTGCTTTTGAAATTGATCTCTTATGCAATGTCCATATATCTGACTTCCTTCTGTGTAGCTAGCTTCCAGTTACAATGTGTCTCCAAAAGGTTCACATGGTGGCAGCTTGGTCCCATTGAGGCTGTGTAGGAGATAATGGAGGCTTTAAGAGGTGTAGGTCCTTAGGTCATTCATGTCAGTGTCCTCAGGAAACATTAAGGTAGTTCTCCG
Organism: Spermophilus citellus; assembly: GCF_964194105.1. NCBI lineage: Eukaryota > Metazoa > Chordata > Mammalia > Rodentia > Sciuridae > Spermophilus > Spermophilus citellus. The sequence goes on along the minus strand of NC_138183.1, from coordinate 165,380,932 downwards.
GCACTTCTGAAACTTTGGTGAGAACAACTTGCTGTAAGAGCAAACCTACCTGTACTTACTCTCTAGTTCCCCATTTCAGTCTCTGATCTTTTTTCCCATACGTACCCCTATCATCAGCCATGAAGTAATCAGCCAAGGGGAACTTCACCAAAACCTATATAATTCCTGCAAGGACTTTTAGCCTCTAAAACTGTGAGTTAAAAAAAAAAAAAAAGGCCTCTTTTCTTTTATAAAGTTTGGTTGCCTCAGCTATGCTGTCACAGTAAGGAAAAATAGACTAATGTACTTTTAAAGAAATATCGGTATTTACCTTCCTTTGAAAGAAATAAGGAAGTCTTTTTTATGGCAATGTGTCTAGAAGACTAACTCCAGGTCGTGAAGCTCAAATAAACTGCATCACTAACCAACCTCCTCATGGGATGAGGTTCCAAATCAATAATGTAGGTAACACAATTACCACTTAACAAATTGTATCCAGGGTTCTCTTAGATGACATAACCCAGATTTCATTGTTGTGATAGAAACAATACCATGAAAGAATGGGACCCAAGTGTCTGGAGATCAAGGGAAATTGTCAGAGTAATGCAGTAGCCTGTGGGAATGAGGAGCATTTTTCTTATTATTCAACTATCAGGCTATTACTGTTTGCTTCTAGTTTTTATCTCAAAGGCATTGGTTTGCATTATGTCTTGCTCAGTGTCCCTGCAGAGCTGAACTAAGAACTATAGTCCTTTTGAAGTTAATGGGAGCTCTGCACTCAGATTTAGCCCTACAGGATTTGTCTAGTAAAACAAGTAGCAGGCCTTTTATTTATATTGGTGTTTATGTAATCACTGGGGAAACAGCTATTACTCAGAAGAATGGTTCTTACGGTAGAGGTATGTTTGCAATTTTAAGTCTGCTTTAATTTTTTTCTTTTTCCCCTTCATTAGTCACTTACTCAGTGTTAACAACATATTCTTTGAAATTGAATGCCTACCTTAATTGGAAGAACATTATGCAGACAGCCAGAATACATGCACCCTAGTCTCAACTGTGATTTTTAATAGCTGCATATTTTTTAGGAAGTCACCTGACCCCTCTGGTCTTTAAGGAAAATGGATTGATAATCTCTAATGTCCTTTCCAGATATATTTCCGATTCAAGACATTAATTTAAGGGAAACTGCTTTACAAAGGACAAAAAGATATTAAGAAAAATGTTCTCACTCTAACTCAAAGATGGTGTTCCAGAAGTCCATGGAACATCTGCAGTTTCCTAGGAAACTGTGTTACCATATGTGCATTTATGGGGAGGTGATGTATGGCTTTTATCAGATTCTTGAATGGTTCTATAATCCCAAAACTGCTGAACAAAATATCACAATAACACAAATTGAGTCAAGAGTGACTACTTGTAAGAAAATTTAATATAATCTACATTTTTATTTCTTCAATAGAACATTTTAAAATTTATTCCTTAAATTTTAATAACTTCCCCTATCACCACAAACATATTCACTATATACACACACACATACACACACAAACACACCTGGGATATTTTATCCTGAGCTTGGCTAATCCAGTAAATAGCTTTTTATTTGAGCCAATTATAAACAAATTCGGGCCAGTGTTAAAAATACTGCTTTGGAGGCAACTCAGCCCTCATGGAAAATTAGAAATAAACAAAACTCAGTCAGTTTCTGCAAGAGATTCCATGTAATAATATTTTAAGGATAGTTCAACTATAGTGGGAAAGAATAATTTTAAAGGTGTAATTTTATATAACTGAAGGATCCTGACAACTGCTTTAGATGTATTTCTTTCATATTCTTTCAAAATTGAATTCTACAAATGCAATACATATTCTAGAAGAAAATGTGGGTTGCCAGAGCAAAGTCTCTTTTGTTTACACTATCATTTGGGAGAGAATATCTGACTGCAAACATGCCTGGGCAAGTTAATTTGTTTTTCATATGTCTTCCCAGATACTATTATCTGAGATCAGATCCAGCCCTGTGAATAATCTTTGGGCCACATAATTATTTTGAAGGTGTTAGATACATTTCCAATAAAATTTTGCAAATGAAATGACACTGAAATTGTGCAAAATCCTATCTTTCTAGGCTTGTTGCTTTAATCTGTATTTTACTTGCGTGATAAGTACAGATATTTTGTGCTCTTGATAAACATTGCCTTGTGGTTTTATTTTAAAACTGCATCTTTAAATCAAGATGAAACAGAAGCTTCATTGCTTAAACAAACAGTAACAGACATAAATTCAGGGCAAACCCCAGACTTAGGGTCTTCACAAAGAACTTGAGGGTTTTTCAGAAAAATCTATGTTGTCTTCTCTCTTGCAATATAATTGCCTTCACAGATTTGCTATATCAAACAATCATTTTTTTTCATATCTGCCTGCTCCTGCCACTCCTCATTTTCTCTAATGGAAAAGCAAATCGTCACCGTCTCTGAGCTCCAAATAATCAATCTAGCTACTGAGGGATAGATTTTTAGTGGTTAACGCTGGTTGGGATTTTTGTCCCAATTTCCTACCAGCTCTGCTAAACAAGAGCTGGTCTTCTGACTTCTAGAAAGCCAGGAACATGATTATTCTCACAGAAACAATACCAGTGAGGGGTGGGGACCGTAATGCCAAATGTTTTGGACCCAGGAACTGCATACAGGATTTTTTTTTCATTTTTTTTTCAGAAATGAATGTAAATAAGCCCACCTAGGAACAGAAATAGAACCCTGCCATTATCTACTAGGACATATTGTTATAAATCATATCCAACCCTTTTACTAAGAGTCTCAAATGAATCTGGTTCAAAGCCTGCTCATTTCTTTGGGACAAAAAAAAAAAAAAGACAATTAGAATCTTTTCTTAGTGGCTTCAGTTTACAATTTAGACTTTACAGATATTTTTTCTTTGGTTTATTCTGAAAGTTTCTGGCACATTTCCCAGCCTGGGTAGTTATCTATAAATAAATAAGGTTACATTCTAGTATGTTCAGATAGAACACAATATTAGAGCTTGTAGAAAGTAGTTGAGATGACTATTGGAAGAGTTCTAAGCTCCTGGAAAAATGCAGCATTTAGACACCTGGTAGTGCAGCTTCAGGCTGCTAAAATGCCCATACTGAGGTGTTTATAATATACTCATAAATAAAATATATTAAAAGTGTATCTTTACTTTCCTCAGAGGATATTCCTCTTTGTGCATACTTATTTAGTGAGTTGTTGGATTAATTATTTGAAACATGATCAACCTAATCAATTTGTAAATACAACAGCTTGAACAAGAATTAATCCCCATTTTATGGACATGTGCTTATTTTGGAAATAGAACAGGATAAAGCCTCTATAACTGTTAAGCTTATGGTCTTGAGATTTTATTTCTCTATTTTCTTTTCTTTTCCTCTGGGGGAAGAGAAAAAGGCTGGAAAAAAGACATACTACAAGTAATGTAAGTGAAGCTGCGGTGTACTGTGAGACAAAGAAGAGGGACTCCTCCTGGGCTGCTCTTCTGTCCTGTGCCTCCCTCTCTACAGTTGATTCAACTGAACCTTATTTAGCAAATGGCATTTCTCAGCAAAGACTTTGCCTATGTTGGATAGCCCATAGGCATGATGCCCATACTTTTCTTTCACAGCAGTTAATACATTAACATTTATATTATTTTTATATGGGTCATTTTCTTTTGTAGCTTCCACCCACCTTAGATTATGATGTTTATAAGAGCAAGAACTTAGCATTTTCTGTCATCACATCTGAGTGCCTCATCCTGTGTCTGGCAACTATGGTAGCTCTTTGAACATATTTAAAAAGTTAATATATCACGTATTGTATATTGGATACTGTTTTATATATAAATTTACTTGCTGATCCACAACTTCTTTGTTTGAAATATTGTGGAGAGGACCACAATATTTCCGATTTTTCAGATGGAGACACGGAGATAAGGACACATGAGAAACTTCTCTAAGATTGCAAATCTGATAAGGGGCCAAGCCTGGCTTCTAACTTTGTGTCCTTCATTACTGTGTTTTACTGCCTTTATCAATAACTATTTACTCAATAACTTAACAAGCTAAACAAATGAACACCAGAGTGTCCAACAACTTTAGCAGTCATGAATGACTTTTGAAGACATGAGATAAAATGAAACCTGAAGGATGAGTAGTAGGGGTCAAATTTAGCCCAGGATGAATGGGACATGATATTGGGCTAGAAGTTTGAAAGTGAAGGAAAGTGAAAGTATGTCCCAGTTGGGATAAACTACTTGGATTAAACTTCAGAGATGTGAGGATATACATGCTTCTGGAAATGAATAGAAGCTCATTTCTTTTGCTATGTAAGCATAATGTGAGAGCATGCATGTTAAGATAGGAGGGACACTGTAGATTCAGGTAGGCAGGCCTCAGTCATGAAAGTATTTGTGAGTACTTTTAAAGGAGACTTGTGGGACTTGATTGAAAAGCTTGAAAGAGATGAGTGACTTAATCATATTTGCATTTAGAAAGACTATCTACAGGGCATTTTAAGGGAGTAAGACCAGAAGCACAAAGAGAAACTATTTTAGACTTGGTGGTCTGGACAAGAGTGTGAGCAATGGGATGTAGAGAATTGTTTGGATGTCAGGTGTATGATGAACATAGAGACCATAGAACTCGATGACTGATACAGGAGCCTAAGGAAGAAGTTAAGTGTGTTTTTTTTTTTTTAAATAGAAAGTTGGTGGAAGTGGGTGTGGAAAGTCAGAGTGGAGTGTGGGGTGCTCTTGCCATGATGTGCCACCACATGCCCAAAGCAACAGGATCAAATAATAATGGACTGAAACCTCTGAAACTTTGAGTCAAAATAAACCTTTTCTCTTCCTAAGTTGATTGTCTCAGGTATTTTTTACAGTAACATAAATATGACTGGAACATTTGTTTTTGTTATTTACACATATATGTATTTAATTTTACTGGATAGCAAACATATAAGCGTTAGAACCCATATGTTATCTGATTCAACACCAAAAGATGGTGTTGTAACAGAAAGGAAAGCATCTCTCCTGATTCTAAGGAATAGGAGACGCTAGAATGGACTTTAGAAGAGGTTTTTCTAAGATAAATAATAATATTTGACTAAATTTTTCATGACAATAATATCTATAAATAAATTAACAAATATGGGACTTGAGTCACACGAAATTAAAAAGATATATTTCAGAATACAATGAGATCTTCCATCAGAAAAACAAATCAAATTTTATTCACAAGATTTGAGAGGAAAAAGATAAGTTACTACATCAATATGTTTTCTGCATGTATGCATGTGTGTACACACATGCACACTGCAAATTTCTTCTTCATAACTTATTCTAAGAATTGTCTTTATGTTAGTCCAAAGTCGAGAGTTGTATCAGAAGCTAAAATGAAATGGTTTAGGACCATTGTGGCTGCAATTCTTAAGTTTCTGATTTAGTGAAAGTCTTCTTCATTCTAAAATGCCTGACCATCAAGGAAAATGACTGCATAATTTTTTCCTTAAAAATCTCTCTTCAGTTCATTGGACATATATAGCTTCCTCCTTCTGTACCCATTTTGGAGTAGTTCAGAAAAAGTCACACAGAAATTCATAGCAACTTGGAAAATGTCAAGTGCATTTAATGTTGTTTGGCAGCTGACAGGCAAACTTCTTATGTAATCTCTCTTCATTTTATTTCTTTACATGTGAGGGCTTTTCCTCACAATAATTTGTAGACATCCATTAAATAGACCAACTTGGTAACTTTGTGATAAAGGCAAACTTTGTGTCTGGAAAACCCCATTTCTTTGAGTCACCAGATGATTCTTTTGTTTCTTTTCCCCAGTCCTTCACAGCACTTTTCTCTAGCAGGTCTTTCCTTAGGACGGGTCAGGAATCTTGTTGGCCTGTGTCAAATAATTCTGAGTTTGTCTCCTATCTCGCCCCCTACATTAGTTTCTCTTGTCTACTTTCCTGTCCTCAAGCATCTCACAGTCTAACCATATAAGACAGAAATGTAACTAATTACCACAGAATGTAACTGGTAGTTAGGGACAGCTTAAAAACTGCTATGGCACCATGGAGGTAATCTTGTTTGACTCTACTGAGGCTGTTTGGGATTTCTAGATATTGTGAGTGTCATTTGAACTGGGCCCTGAGGTATTTGAGGTGGGTTAGGAAAGGCAGTTCTAGCAGATTTAAATCAAGAAAAGGCTTGAAGGAAGAGTAACAAGGAGTTTGGTGAGTGAAGCCTTTAGAACACAGATCCTCACGTGCAAGCACAACAGCAGCAGAAGGTGATGATAGTGCAGATAAGGGAGGGAGCAGTTTGGTTCCAAAACCAACTGAATGAAAATGATACTGAGTTTGGAGCAAACTAGGAATGTTTTTCAGCAGTGATGAGAGGAAGTTCACTTGTTCAACATGTATGTTACAGAAGATTAGTGAGCAGAAATCAGATTGAAAGTGTGTGAGATGTTCTCAAATGTTAGAGCACCTGGAAGTTACTTGGTAAACACATTAAAATTAGGCTGATGGATTCTCAATCATCATGTATAGTTTGGGACCTGGAGAGCCACGTTTTTAATACATAAGCACTCCAGGTGATTTTGTTGGAGCTATCTCTAAGGACCACACTTTGAGAATTAATGGGTAAAGCCATTTTTTCTAAAAAAAAAAAAAAATATGTGGCAGTGAAAATAGATTTTTTTCAAGCATTTGAAATGAGAGAAAGAAAAATGAATAAGAACATGGGTTCTGAAGTCAGACGTCATGGATTTGCATTTGGCTTCACTTCTCCTTATTGTGGGATCTTAGGGAAATCATTCCGCTCTTCAGTGTATCCACATGTCAATCATACCATCTAGCTCATAGGATTTATGAGGTGTATATAATTGCTGTGAGTAGGTTACTATGAATAATTTGAATAATTACTTTGAATAATGCCATAAATTCTCAGGAAATTTTAGTAATTATTATTTTTGCTAACATTATTATTTGAAGAAGCAGTAGTGCAGAAAAAATAGTGGTTTTCAAGTATATAGTGTCTCTTCCTAGAAGATGAGAGAGAGACACATAGGAAACAGTCCATTTTTGAGCCTGTATCTCAGAGTTGAAGGGATAAATGGACTGAAAGCTGTAGGAAGGATACACCTGGCTGAGAAACAGAGATGGTTACTTTCCAGAAGCAGAGACAAAGACAGAATTAGCATTCCAAATGTATTCTCATTATTCAAGTCTCTGTGTACTGAGGTCTTGGAAACAAAGGAAGAAGTTTCAATGGAATTATCCTCAGCTTTCTTTGTGATAATGAAAAGAAAATGCCTGAGCAGGTCCAGGTTTGTCTTGCTTCATTACTGTAAGTCCCTCAATTTCAGCAGATATATTCTCACATTTTACTGAGATGATCAAGTGGCATCTGAATTTTATGCACACTTACTCAGCTTTTATATAGTCGATTACAATATCTCTGGACTTTTATAGATTCCCGGTGTCTTTACTTCTGTCACGGTGGGAATCATTTCTTTTCTAAAAGAAATCTACTTTCTTCACTTGGCCTTGAGTCTCCCCCTTTCCATCTCCTTCTAAGCACCATACTCTATCATTTTTTCCTGCTTTCTTCCATTTTTTTGTTTCAGTATTTCTCTGTTTATCTTCTTTTCATATATTTGTTCACATCTCTACAAATATAAATATAAATAATAAATATAAATATCTTTTGCGTTTTTCCACAATCTATAAGTTTCTATGTACATTTTTCTTCTTTTGACAACAAATATCTTGATGAATAACTATATTTCTGATAACTAATGATTTCTGAATCATTTAATCAAAATGATTTTATTAAATCTCCTCCCTTCTTAAGCTTCCTATAAAATATGGTATTCTTGATCCCATCTGTCATGTTGAAACCTTTTCATCTTTTGTTATCTGTGTTGTTTCATCTAATCCTTTGCTATATTTTCTTTCGTCTTCATAGTTTTCTTAAGGATTGAGCTTAAGATTTTCCTAGACATTTTGCTTTGGTTCTTCAAATACTTATCTGTCTTCTGTAATCTCACCCCTTTATGTGACTGGTAGCACCACTGTACTCAGGTAGCTTTCAAATTTAGAATTCTGTATCTCTACTCAGATATCATACAGTCACCTTGAATGTACCCTCTACAAATCCCAACACCATCTTAATCATTATTTCCACTCCTAATTGCCACTGAACTTTTTTTTCACTTCTGTTTTCATAGGATTGATGCTATCATTCTCCAGGTTACTTGGAATAAAAATGTAGATATAAATCTGCTTCCTCCCAGTACTTCAGTAACTATTTCCAAAATATTCTAACACTTTCAGGTTTTATCTTAAAATCTTTCATACTTTTCTGTCTTTTAAATATTTCAGTTACCACCATATTTCATACTCTATGAGCTAATTCATATAGTTGATGAAGTTGAACTTTACACAATTTTAAGTGCATTATTCACCCAGGATATGATGTAAATAGTATTTCTGCAGAAATTCATGTAAATTCCTTATAAACCTCCATTACCTAAACTATTGGCATAAAATCATATTTAGTCTTTTGTAGTCTTTTATTTTAACTAAACCATACTGCTGATTATCCTTCCCTAAATGTAATTTAAATAGTATTGTCTTACTAGAAAGTCTTCAATGTCCTTATCATAACTTACTGATGGAATGAATTTCCTAATATTGTAATAGAGGTCTTTATCAAAATTTTCCCAACTTTCTTTTGAGCCACCAAGAAATAGCTTCTACTTTTTTGAATTCCAAACTACTTTTTTGAATATTGCCATTATGATCAGTTTGCTATCTGAGTCACGTTGGAGCTAATTTAAGCACAAAAGGGCTACTTCAGGTATCTAAGGCTGTATAGTAACAACACAATACAAAAAAGAAAGGAAACAAAACATCTGTGAGAGGCAATTCAGCTCTTGCAATTCTCCATACTATGAAGTCAAGAGGTTTCCCTCTAAACTATGAACTCTAGACTAGCCTATTAGAAGCTCTTGGTTTATCTAGCCTCTTAATCAAAAACACAAACCCAAGAAGAATCTGGTTGGTTCAATTTAGATCATTATCCACCTCAGCTACTGACAGAAGGGTAGGATACAACATGGATACTAGGGCTCACTCTGAGACAATTCTTTTCTTTTTTTTTTTTTTTTTTTTTTTTGTAGTGCTGGGCCTTGTGCATGGGAAGCAAGCACTCTACCAACTGAGCTATTTCCCCAGCCCATGGAGCAATCCTTTTGTTTAATATTTATTTTTTAGTTTTCGGTGGACACAACATCTTTATTTTTATTTTTTTATGTGTTGCTGAGGATCGAACCCAGCACCCCATGCATGCCAGGCGAATGCGCTACCGCTTGAGCCACATCCCCAGCCCATGGAGCAATTCTTAAGAAGCAATAATAAAAGGGTTTTCTAATGCTAATCTCATCATGTAGAAGGTCTCCTCCACTGTATTAATCACTATCAAAGTCCTGTGGTATCCAAGAGCCTTTTCACAGTCTTTTCCCTCATTGAAGCATTTCTTGATCATTATGAATTTCTTTCTGCTGAATTTCCTGGAATTGATTCATATTTTATCCAAATTTTTGCTACTTCGGTGGCAACACATCACTAACTCATTAGCTTTTTCAGAGAAAGCTCAATTGCCTTACTCTTCTCTGTATCATCCCTTCATGTAGCAGGTGCAGCCATAATGACCATAGAGTTAGCTGACATGATAGGAGTGGTTGTTGGAATAAAGTGAATTCAAAGCAACATGCTGCAAGTTGTGGCCTATGTCCTTCAAATTATAGAAGAAATCCACACTGTCTTTAAGATCATTCTCTTCTACTCCACATATTTACTCTTCTTCTTCCCTGACTGCCTCCCACTTGGAACACTTGTTTTAAGGTTTTGTGATACTACACAGAAAATTTTTTAGAGACAAAAGGTGGTTTCCATTAAACCTTCTTTAGTATGTCAGTCTGGTTTTCTTCTTAAGAACAGCCCTGAGGGTTGAACCCAATATGATACTAGGAGTGTACAACATATACATTATTGACGTTCAGAGACTTCTGAGGTGTAACATTTGGAATTAAAACCAGCCACTTAATTACACTGCTTGATGCTTGATTATCTAAGACACTGATTTGTATTTCTGTGGGATGGAATTCATTCATCATTTTTGGAAGCCTGAGGTTCAATATTTCCATCTGCTTCCCCTGTCTTATGGGTAGATTCACATATTTGACTAAGTTCTGTTCACATTTTGATGATATTTAAATTAATTATACCTACTAAATCATATTTTAAAATGCCCAATTGCATGGTGTTCTGGAATAATTCCCACTAAGTTATCTAAGTTCAATTTCAGTGATCAAAAAATACATAAATAAATAAGAGAAGAGAAACCTGTTATTGTAATAGCACAAATTTAGTATTGTAACTAATAAAATATGCCACAGAATGAGCCAGGCATATACATGCATTCCTGAGACTGGGATGAATGGTAACCATATAAAAGGAGTAATCTTTTCATGTTAGTTGTTGTAAATAAAATAAGTGTCATACAGTCAAAACTAAAGTTTTCTGAGATTGGCTTAGAAAGAAGAAATAAATTAAGTCACATCAGGAATGGTTATTAAATCATCACACTATTGTGCTCCCAATTTAAATATAGGAAAAAATGGGCTGATGTTATACAGCCCTAGCTTGTCGTATGTCATTCCTGATGTTGAAGAGCTCTGGAAACTTACCTGGTAGTCGAATTGAGCTGCTAAACATATGTTTCAACTGTTTTCACTTTTATGGTAAGAAATACTTGATAAATTATTACTATGTTTTAGGATTATTGAAATGCACATGTAAATGCTTAGTATAAAATTCTCTGGTAAGTAATGTACTTTCTGTACATAGTAAATTTTCCTTTAAGTGTTTGACATTAAATGAATGTCCTCTGTAAAGCTCATGGAAACCTGGAGTTACTATGGAAACAGATGATGGGTAGTCCTCTGGGGACAAACCCCATAAATACATGCTGTGAGACTTTCTACCTTATCTCTCTCTCTCTCTTGTTTTACTGAGCTTCTCAGGCTTAGTCTCTCATTAATGTTCTGAGAGTGAAATTTCAAAAGTACTTTGCAGGGCTTATTTTTCTATCACTACCCCAGCCAATTTAAAATCAAGTAAACACCATCAGGCTCCATTCACTTATGCAAGGACTCAGGATTCTAATTGCCGTTCTCTAAGTTTTATATATTGTTTGCACAAAATGGCATTGCTTTGCCTTTGGATAATCAGTTCAATGGCAGCTGCGATGAGTATTCCTCCTACTATTCAGTGTCAGGTGCATCTTGACAGCTTTCCTGTTTTCCTTTTGTGAGTGCTAATTATCTCAGTCTTCTGATCTTAATATTTATGCTGAAACATCTGTATTCCATAGACTGTGATGCAAGAAGGCACCTGGATTATTTTTTTTCTGTTAGGTTTATACCCATTTTTCTCCTGCATTATCATCGTTTTCTCTCCTATATCACCATTAAAGGAAGTGTTCCACCTTCCTTATGTAGTCCCGGGCAGTGTAGCGAGGTTAAAAAAACTGCAGAATTTTGATGGCTTAACACAATAGATGCTCACTCATCACCCCATGTAGTCCAAAGTGGGGAATCCTAAATTGCAGAAATCTCCAAGCAACCATACAGAAATCCAAGTTCTTCCATCTTGTGATTTTATTAACTTCAATATGTGACATAGGACATTTCTATTATTTCAGAGAATTCCACTCTCTGGTGAAATTCTGATGAGTAGAAGTACTTAGGTTCAAAACCATGTTATTAGAAAACTTGTGTTCCCTCTTCAGTAATGTGTAGATGATAAGTACACACTGATTCAATTTAGAAATTTTAAATCCCAAGGTATTTCTGTATTTAATCATCATATTTCTATTGTCATGACAAAATTATGGCAAATGTAATTTAAATATCTAAATCTGCTTTTGTTTGCAATTCTAGAATATAAAAGTCTGCAAAGGACCTACAGTTTAAAGTAGAAAAATGCTCCATTGAGTTGGGCAGAGGAAGTTGGCTTTTTAGGAAGAAAAGGACAAAAAAGAAGAAAGAAAGCAAAAGCAAATTGGTTTTCTCAAACTTACTTTCCTGGTAACCTAAAAGGTTCATTATCATGCCCTGTAAACCTGGTCTGTTTGAGAGGTTGGCTCTTATCTCCCTCTCCTGATTTCTTGGAAGGTTAGATAAACAACTTCTGCTTGCTGATGTGGACCATCAGCAAGAGTGACTCCACTTTGATTTGTTCTGTTGAGCTAGTTCAGAGCTTAATCCAAATCAGTGTCTCCCATAAATTTTATTTAGCACTATTCTTTCAGAAACCAATAAATATCATATAAATCCAATTGTTTTGAGTATTTCTTTTATATTTAGTCATATTGGATTATATAGTTTTTAGTTTTTCTATATTTACTATTGAAGTTTGATTATATTGTAGTTAAAAATATTAAGGCCAATATATTCACAGAGTGTTTATCAAAATCATTACTACATTATTCAAATATATATGTGCAGATACTTTCCTAGGTCATGAGGAGACAATGGTGCTGCAAATAGACAAAAGCCTTGCCTTTAAGGGTTTGTATCCTAGTGAGGACACAGATGAGTTTATAATATATTTATAACATTAGAAATTAATGCCTTTATTTAGAAATAATAAGAAAGGAGTGTAATGGAGTTTGCAATTTTAAATGGGGTTTCAGTTAATAGAAAATGACATATAGCATAGGTCTAGAATAGTTGCTGGGTATTTGGAGAAAGACAAACCATGTCTTGGGATGAACAAGGACAGACTCTTGATATGGTGGGAACATGCCTGATGAGTTCTAGGACAGCAAGAGAAGCTGGAGCCTTGGATAGTAAGCAGAGGAGAGTAAAAAGTAAACTTAGCAATGTGGGCAGGAGAGGGGAAATTTGCCAATTATGTTGATCATATACAATGTATAAAATATTTACTTTGTATTCTTAGAAATTAAGAGGCACCGCAAGGAAGTGGTCACAGACATAGAATGTCATAAGAAACAAGAATTTTATAAAAGACACATATTTTGAAAATATATGAATGTCTTGCAAGTAAATCCTGCAGACTTTGTACAGCCATGCAATAGTGTTTAGATCAAACAGTTCTTCAGATATCTATTATATTTAAAACAAACTATTATGACTATCCTTCAATCAAAAAATAATGTTAAGAGCAGCAATGATCCTCATTTTGCATATGGCCTTTTAAGTACTTCTAAATCAGATTTTATCAAATGCTTCTGAAGAACATTAATCACTCACAAAATTATTCAGCCCTTTTATCCTGATTTTACTGTATTCATCAACCTGATAAGTAGAGTTTGATTCATACTATGAACTCAAGGACTCATTTATTCATTCAACCCTTCTCATTCACTCAACTGAAAATACCATATCCTACCTTTGTCAGCTCCCTGAGCAGGGCAGGGAATGACTTTGATCAGGTGTGCCTTTTTTACTCCAAACATTTTCACTTTACTAGGGAAACAAATACCTGTAACCAACAGAGCTTGCAGCTCACACAATCTAAGGGAGACCTACCTGATATGCAAAAAATGGAGCTCTAAGTTTCTCAGGTAGTTCAACTACAGATGTGACCTTATTCATATTTTCCTTAATAAATAAACAGAGAATTCATGAGTCATTCTTGATTTGCCATTTTCTCACCTTAAAATCCAATTTTTTTTTTCATGCAAGGAAAAGTCCTACATTTTCCTGCTGCTGACAATTTGAGAATACAGAAAAGGCATTGGATTTTAAAGTCATATTTTTCTTTGTTTCTCTTTTCTTTTTCTTTTCCTTTGTTTTAGGAAAATTACTGAAATCAGTGTACATTAGGGATGTATGCCCAGTTCTGCAAATTAACCTCTTGCACCATCGCAAGTACATTTTAGCATTTTGATGCTTGAAGCTATTGCAGTTTATGAGACTACATCCATTCTTCAGATATTGTATTGTGTCATTGACATCTTTATTTTCCCCCTGTTTGTACATTACTTCAATACAAATTGTCTTTCACATTGCTTCTAATACTCTGTAAGAAGGATTCATGTACACATATTAAAGCTGAAAATCTACAGGCATTCCATTTAAACAATCAGAAGCTGAACATTCTGGATGCTAATACATGTTAAACTATTTATCAGATGGGACCTTGTACTATTTGAGATATTCAACAGGATTCATAATGAATCTGGGGATTACCAAATCTATACCATTTCATAATAGACCTGACCCTGGAATTATTTACTGTATTTGGATGGATGAGTTGATGAAGTAATTAACAAAATTTTAAACAGAATATCTGCTTCCCATAGAGAATGTAAGTGAATTAGCAAGGAATGAGATTAATAGGGTACTTTACCTAAACTCAGCTGATTAAAAAAATAATTTATCTAAAATTGGTCACCTAAAACATTACTAAATGTTCACATGGTAATTTTTATAATGATTGGCTCACTTAAAATTTAACCTAATTTTAAGTGGCATATTTTATAACTATTTTTATGTAATAATGATATATGAATTCAATAATTTGAAAAGATTTCTTTGTCTTAAGGGCCTTCTACACTATGTATTTCCAACTGTTTTTCACATAATCATAGTGCAATATGAACACTAGAGCTTACTGGTGTCCTCATGCAAATAAACTTTTTATCATAATGTTGTGATAAATTCTGACAAGAACACAGCTTTGAAGAGCAACTGAATCAACCTGAAGAGTGAGGGTTGTGCTGTGACGTTCTGATAATATCCAAGTGCCTTAAAATAAAGGTCTGTTTTTCACTCATGCTACAAGCATGCCTTAAGTCAGTGGGGGATTCTGTATCATGTTGACCCATCTGGGGTTCTCAAGTGAGAGAAGTTCTGCTGTATAGATTTGTTGGTTGTCACTTGACACATTGAAATATAAAGAAGTTTATACCAGATTTTAAAGGTATCTGCCTAAAACATGCACTCATTTGCTATATGCTTATCTTTGTGCAAAACAAGTCATGGGATTATGCCAAAGACAGAATTAATTGTCTTTCTAGAATGTGCTTAGCTGGTGCACAGAAATACTAAAGAGCAATATCAATGCCTACTGCAAGTTTATCAAAGCATAAAAGAAGAAAAAGGGCAAGTGAGAGAAAGAGGAGAATGGAGGAGGGGATTAAGGCAATTAAGCATCTCTGTGTGTGCATATTTCCTTTAACATAATGCACATAAATATATTTTAATACATGCATTTTTGAGACAGATTAGGAAAAGCTTTGTGGGTGGTGATCAATTATGATCTTGAAGAAGACAAATAGAAATTTGTCAGGCAGAAAGGGAGGTTAAAGATATGCCAGGCCAGAGACTAACATGACCAAAGATATGGAACCAACAAATAAGATGTTGATTAAGAAACTGGAGAAGGCTTTTGTTTTATCATTTTATTTTTTATTCACTGGATATAAGAGGTTAGGTTATTGGTCATCAAATATTTCCCCCCCCACCCTCTGCTGTGGGACATAAATTTCTACTTCATAGATTCAGTGTTTGCCATGTGATTTTTAGCTAGTAGAATATAGGTAGAATTGACAGGTGCAAATTATGAGCTTTAATTGTAAGAGGTGTCAAATAATTCTGCTTGCTAACTTGAAGCAAATTCCTCCTATAATGAAAAGAATATATCCAGTTAGCTTCTGCCTCTCCAATCATGGCCATAAAATGAGATATGTGAAGCAGTCACCCCATCTAAACAGTAGACCCACAAGCAAACCATATATATACATACATACATATACACACACATATACAAATATAATTTTTTATATATAAATTATATATATATATAAATACTTATTATTATTCTACTGAACTTAGGGTGATTTCTTTGTTACATGGCATTCTTATGTCAGTAGCTAACACAATAGCAAACACAATAAACATTTTAAGTTTTTTTAAGATAGAATTGGGTGAATAGTTGAATTTTAAGAAAAATAATTTAAATAAGAAAATAGACCTGTAATATCTTTCTACTTATATATAAAATAAGGGCGTGTGTGAGAAAGGGGGGAAAGGAGTATGTTTGACCTCTTAAAAATAATCCAGACATGGGATAGCATTTTCATTTTTCTGCCAGCTTCTGCTGAATGTAGTAACCAGTACATGTATAAAGTTTTCTGTACTGGGTTTCTGCTTTCTGATGTCCCCAGAGTGTTCCGTCATCTCCCCATAGTTAAGGGGTTAATGAAAATCAAAATAGTTCTTCATGCCTTAATTCAAACTTCATGAATTACACATATCATAAATTGTGTATTTATAAATGACTTTCCTCATTTCCAATACATGTTTTGAAACTGAAATATAGTGGTTAAAAACTATGTTCTGGAGGTAAATAGAATTGAATTTGGAAGTTGACACTTACCACGTACAAGCTGTGCTGTCTTAGACAAATTATTAACATATTTATGTTTGATTTTTTATATAAACATGATGCTATTACTTATATATCTGATTGTTCTAAACTAATATATTTAAATGTATTTAGAATAATGTTAATATAAAGAGAAGAGCCCAGGATAATAATATATGGGTGGTCTGTTGGAAATTTTTATGAAAAATATACTTCTAAAAAGCAAATATCTGTTTATGCTATGATGTCATATTATCCCCAAATTACAAATTTTTAAACTTGTAATATTTTATTTTTAATTAAAGGGAAAATGTCATATGAACAGTTTATTCAAGTGACTTGTTATTGTAACACAATACACAAAAAGAGGATTATAATCTGTTTTAAAATTGTATTATTTACACTATGCAGTTGCATTTTTGGAAAAAATGCAGAATTAATATTATTTTGAGTGAAAAATAAATTTAGAATAATAGAAAACTTACTGTTATATGGATCTTCTAAATATAACATGAATACTTTGAAGTTTTATTGTATGTCCAAATTTGATTCAATTAAGTATAATTTCTTTTATTAATTAAAACTCAAAGCTGAATTGTTCCCTGCTCTTGATTCATATAAATACCTCTTCACATATTTCAATGGACAGAGTATTGAAATGACTGTCACATTTTGTCTATTTATACAAAGCTGTACACTCATATGTTGTTAGATATACTAATTTTGGAAAATTACTCAAGAGAGATATCAAAAAGCAAAATATCTAAAATTTTGTGATTGACGTTTGAAATGAGATTGTTTAAGTGTAAATGGCCACAATTTTGTGGAATTAAAAAAATCCTTTTGGTCATGGAACAGGACACATTAACTCTTTCCATGGGTTAGATAGTATCCAGGGAACTTTGCCCTTGTCAGATCACCATGGATTCTTCTTTCTTCTTTTTCTTTCGTGTCCTTTTTCTTTGCCTTTAATGACAGCTGATCTGGCCATTTCCTGTCATGAGAGTTTCAGGTGAGTGTGAGTGTATGTATGTGTGTACCTTATTGGGTATGTGTTCAAGGTGTGCAAGGTCGTCTTCTGAGCAACATAAAAGCTGTACAAAAGATGTGGATTTCCAAAGTCCTTTGAAACAAATTCAAGAAGAAAAATATATTTTACGAGGCAAGGTTTTTGGTTACAAGTGCACTCTTTCTCTCATTAGGTTGAGCATAAAACACAATTTATAGATCTAGGAAATGAAGAGTCTCAAAAATAATGAGTGCTAGATACAGGGCACAGCTGGTTCATAGAACTGGTCTCTCTACCTCTCAGCTCTGATCTCCTGAGCCAGGGCTTTATTTCCGTAGATACTCTCTGAGCATGTGGTTCCTGGAAGCTCCAAGCCAACACTAGTTTTCTGTTGTTAACCCCAGATGTGCTTGTATCAGTACATATTATTTTTATTTTCATATTCTTTTTTGTCTCCTTATGCTATTCTTTATTCCTTTCTGCTTTTTCAAGGATCTATTCTTATTTATTAAAAAATCCAATTCTACCACCTTCAGAGAGCTTTCTCTGAGCACTTGAGACTGGAATCTCTTAATTAGGTGCTAATGACACCATCTGTTTCATCTTCCTCTAGCATTTATTACATGATTGACAATGTCTCTTTTTTATTTCTGTATCCTCAGCATGAAACATGATGTGTATAAGAAAGTAGATGACCAATAGAGATATGCTTTTTCAAATGTCTCAATTCTTCATGAAAAAATCTTTCCTGTTAAAAGTAATTAATTAAGATGTATTTTTGATTTTTTAAGTATTGATTTTGTGACTATGAAAAGAAGATATTTATATTTTAATAATTTCTAAAATGCCTCTCCTACCTTTCCCTCTTTCTGAAGCCTCTAACCTCTATCTATTTATATTAGCATATAAACTTTGCTGCTATCAAGGGAGTCAAGTTGTGTAAAAACATTAATTCACTAAAGAAATATATCTGAATGAGAAAAAATATTTCTCCTATAAAATTTTAGAGTGGAGGTTTCCTAGAAAATAGCAATAAATATTCAATAATGAAAGATTTTATTCTAATGGATGCTATATATTCCTTATTAAAATTATGAACAATAACTTATTTCCACCTTTACCAAAATTCTCTTCTGCTCATTGCTTTTTATCTGTTCCTCTTGTTTTTCTTTCCCCTCCTCCTCATTAATCTTCTTTATTCTCCTATTATTTCCCCTCTACCATCACCACCATCACCTTCAGATGGATAGTCATGACTTGTAAACTCAAGGGACCTGCACAGGCCATGCAGGAGATGTGCATGAATGACACCAGATGGCACAAGGTTATAGGTACTGAACTTCTTGGTGAGGTAGCAAAATAAAACATATTACATTTCATTGTGAAATATCAGAAAGAATATTTAAAAATCAAGTAAAAACCAAATCAGAAGACAACACAAAAAATAAGTCAGGGTGTGTTTTGTCCCATGATTACTAGTCTGCTGTGTTTGCTTTACAATCTACCATGACCTCCAAATGTAGGTTAAATATACTTTGTGACAAATAGTCATAACCTGATAAAAGTATTTTATCAATCTCTGGCTCATGAGAATAAATATTTTACAGTGGTTAAAAGAACAGCCACTGGGGTCAGAGACCATCTGTGTTGTCTCCCACCCATAACTGTGAGACTCTAGTCAAGTCACTTGAGTTCCTGGTGTCTATTTTCTGAGAGAATCAGGATTAGAATTTATAGCTAACTAATATACAATGCTAGAACAGTGCCAGGCATACATTAGGTTTCAATTACCTTAGGTATACAATAAAGCAATTAACCTGATTGATATCTCATATATATTGCAGTCCTATTACCTTATCACCCTAAGCATTTTCAGTTGCTTTGGACCCAATGATCCTAGCAAAATTATTGTGAGAAAGCCTAAAAGATTGTCTCAGTTAACAAAGACAGAAGTTGAAGATCATAAATGTTATTTACCTGAAAACACTTGACCAAAATATATGAAGTGGATTCATTTATTTCTCTAATGGGTGCTGTAGTTTGTAACCATTATCCTTCAAGATTAAGGCATTTATTTCCCTAGTTTCTAGAAATGTTAGCAGGTGAAGGGCCTTTTTCAGATGTACCCTTCTCTATAATTGCCCTCTGCTAAAAAGAGTCACCTCATCCAAAGCTTTGCCCTTTTCCACAGGCAGCACACAACCAAAATCTGGACAAAAGGCAGATGAGGGGTAGTAGCCCAACCCTCTTTGCTCAGTGAAAAGTCATTCCTTCTAAAGGAAAAGAATTAGATATAATACAAAACGTTTTAGTTAGGATTATGTTGCCTTGACCAAAATACCTGACAAGAATGATTTAGAGCACGAACACTTTATAGCAGGCTCGTGGTTTTAGAGGTCTCAGTCTAAGGATGGCTAACTGTTGCTTTGGACTCAAGATGAAATAGGACATCATGGCAGAAGTGTGGTGGTAAGGAGAGTTGCTGTCTTCATGGTGGCCAGGAATCACAGAAGGGAAAAGGCCACAAGGAAGATGAATTCTTCCAGTCATGCCCCAGTAACCTACCTCCTCCAGTAATTCCCCACTTACATATAGTTACCAAACGTAAATAATTAAGCAAGATGAATTGGTTTTCTAGGGCTGCCATGACACATACCACATGTGGGCAGTTGGCAGGTTGGTTTCTCCTGATGCCTCTCTCCTTGACTTATAGATGATCACCCTTTTACTGTGTTCTCACATGGTCACTCTTTGGTCTCTCTGTGATCTGTATCCTAGTCTCCTCTTTTTTTTTATTGCTTGTTCAAAACATTACATAGTTCTTGATTTATCATATTTCACACTTTGATTCAAGTGGGTTATGAACTCCCATTTTTCTCTTTTTATAAGAATACCAGTCATACTGCATTAGAGACCAGCCATATGACCTCATTTTCCTTAATAACATTTTTAAAAACAATATTAAATTTTGAGGTACTAGAGTTTAGTGTTACAATGTATGAATTTGGGGAAGATAGTTCAGAACATAAGAGATGGTAATGTGTATTTCAGCACCACCTCGATTCATTGGATATAATAACTGAGTTCTATGAAATAATAAAAATAAAATATTCTTGGCTTGAATCACAGTTCTAGTATCTACTAATAGATGTTTAACAGAATTGAAGGCCCTTCAACCTGCCTGCCCTCCTGGGATAAGAATCATGGAACTATTATGTAATAACACCACCATAAAGAAGAGAAGGTTTAGTGAAATCTGACAGGATTGTGAAAGCCTTTGAAGGAAATGGTCCTCAGCTTCTATGAATAAAAGATATAAAACTGCAAGTCTATTAGGAGGAAAGAAAAAGAGCATTTCAGGAGAGTGAAATGCTATAACCAATGACATGAATATGGACAAAGTGCACGGTAATGAAGATGCAGTGAATAAATCAGTCTGGCTAGAGTAGAAGGTCACTGAAGGTATTCTGCAGCAGAAAACTATATTAAGAAGATTAAACTGGCAACAGAGTGCTGAATAGATTGCAGAGGGAGATGAAAGGCCAATTAGAATATTAATGCAATAAGTCAGAGAAGTGATATTGAACTCTGATGATGGTGTTAAAAGTAAGAGGATGGTGAAGATGCAGAAGTTATTATGAAACAAATAATTAGACAACATTTATTTTAGAATATGAAAATGTGAAAGAACTCTCAGAATATTCAGAGAATGGTAAAGCACTTAAATTGTTCATTTTTATTAAAACACCTTTATTGGAGAAGAGAGATTTTCAGTATTAGATATATGAAAGAGCCACAGATTATCTTGGTGAAAATATTCAATATGAATATGGCAAAAATAGAAATGAAGCACCTGAGGCAATCTACAGTAGCGATATATGTGTATAAATGAAATGGCTTTCAATTCCTTAAGAGTTGAGTGGATAAAAGATCATGGAATTAGTAGATATTGGAGTCGTGTCATGACACACTGAAACATATTTAAAATACTTGGAAGAAACAATATAATGATGAGGTTCTGGATATATTCTTGTAGAGATGTGGACAGTTAGTGAGATCAAAAGGGAAGGGAGGGGAGTGGGTATGGAGGTAGGCAGTATAGTAAATGAGTTGGACATTATTACTCTAGGTACATATATGATTACATGACCCATGTGATTCCGTAGAATCATGTACAACATGTACATGTAGAAACATGTAAAACCAGAGGAATGAGAAGTTATACTACATTTATATATGATGTGTCAAAATGCATTCTACTGTTATGTATAACTAATCAGAACAAATAAAAAAATGTTTCAAAAAGTTGAGTTTGAAAGCATTAGCCATATAATGTTGAAATTGTCAAAGCCATGGTTTTGATACTAAACTGTGAATTCAAGTTAAAAAATAGAGTTGAAAATGCATTCAAAAATACTGCTGGGCAAAGTGATGCACACATATAGTCCCAGTGACTTGGGAGGCTGAGGGAGGAGTATTAAAACTTCAAGGGCAGACTCAACAATTTAGTGAGGCCCAAAGTTACTTGACATGTGTTTTAGTCAGGGATCTGTAGAGGAAAAGAAAAAAGAAATTTTATATATATATACACACACACACACACATACATATATATGTATAAAATGATTATTAAAAAGGATTTATTGGATTGACTTAAACAACCAGAAGCTGGATAGTCCATAATATCTGTCTGCAGCCTGAAGAGCAAGAGGAACTAACAGTTGCTCAGTCCAAAAAGCTGAAGTCTCAGAACAAGAGAGATTAATGTCACCCCAGGTTGGGACTAAAGGCCTGGAAACTCCCTGGAGAGTCACTTGGCAAAGTCCACTTTGGAAGAGTGAAGGATCTGGAGTCTGATGTCCTCAGGTGATCCCAGCAACAATGAAAAACCCATTCTAGAAGAATTGATCTTGCATCTGCTGCTGCTTCTTTGTTCTTCCAACTTCTTGTTCCATCCAAGCCCCAACCTAATGGATTCTACTGCCCACACTTAGGGTGGGTATCCCCTTCAATTCACTGTCCCACATGTCAATCTTTCCTAAAACACCCTCATGGAGACATCCAGAAGCCTAAATTTTAGGCATTTCTTAATTCATTCAAGTTAAGAATTCAGATTAGCCATTACAGTGGGAGTTTTCAAAATAACAAAAAGGCTAGGAATGTAGCTCTGTGATAAAGTATCCCTGGGTTCAATCCCCAGTAATTAATAAATAAATAAGAAAGAAATATCAACTAAAATAGTTTTTTTTATCAATGAGATATAACTGTTACAAATCAAGGGCCACTTTTATCCTGGATTCCTATGTTTCTAACAGTAGTGATAATAGGGAGATTATGACAATGACATTAAATGGATATTTAGAGGAATATGTGTGTATTGTCTTTATATTTAGATTTTAATCCCTTTTAATCCTTTTATAAAAGATAATAACATTATTTGCACATTGTATTCTAAGCATAAACATTCTGTTTTTTAAATACTTAAAAACTGTAACAAAACCAATAATTAACCTAATGTGCAAGCATGAACACATACATATTTATGAGCATGCATATAAATGCATTTAGAATAATAGAATATTGAATGTAAGAGACAACACAGAGTTTAAGAAGCTCCCTATTTTATATACCATTTAGGTGGCATATAAAGTATAAATATACGTTATATATTTATATGAATTAATGTAAGAAAAGTCATTAGTCCATAAAACAGAAGTGCAGAGTAAATATTAGTCAAAATTGTCATTTTAATTAATATAATCTTCATATCCTCTCATATAGATATGTGGGCAAATAAGCATGGGGAGATCTTTTAATTAACAAATACTTATACAAATATTTTTTTATAATTGAATATTTCCAAAAATATTTTTTATATTAATAATAAATTGAAACATCTTGAAAACTCAAAATCAGGAAAATAACAGTCTCTATTTTCTAAGCTAGCGTTTGCTTTGTTTCACACACACACACACATAAAAAAAAAAACACAATATAAATGTGTTATAGTCTATAAAGCTGGTCAAATACCAAGAAATATCAGCCTTGTTATTATAGTTTTTTTTTGAATGGTGTTATATAAATGGAAGTTTGAAATTAATGTGCCTTAGAAGATTTTTTTGTTTTATTTATGATATCATGGTTTCAACACATTGCCCATCCTCAAAAGCAATGACTTGCTTCTAGTTCCAAGTAAAGTGAAAGCTTTGGGGTAAGTTTACATGCACCCAAGATTATCTTCTTAAATACACAGCTGACATTGTTGGGATTGAGTCCTGGAAGACTCTCAGCTCTGACTGTGAAGGGCAAGCTGACTGCAGAGCTCTTGTTCAGAGAATTCCACTTTCTGTGGAATGATATTAAGAATGTTTCCAATGTGGCAGTTATTTTTCCATAACAAGTTGATCATGCAGTTTCATATAGTATAGAAGATTTTATATCCTCAAATCGGCAAAGTTATATCAGGAAATTAAAATGTATAAACCCTATATACACTTTTACCATAAATATTTATATTAAAATATTCAAATATTTCAATTGGTAGATTATTTGGATTTTGTTGTTTGATTGCTTTTTTTGGCTTTTGTTTTTGTGGGGTAAAGAATACTGGGATTAAACCCAGGGGGACTTTAGCACTAAACTACATCCTCATACCTTTTTATTTTTATTTTGAGACAGTGTCTCACTAAGTTACTAGGGCCTTACTAAGTTATTGAGAATGGCCTTGTTACAATTCTCCTGCCTCAGCTTCCCAAATCACTGGAATTATAGGCATGCACCACTGCACCCAGATGATTATTTTGATTTTTTGTGCTAAATTTAAGTAAATTTATATAGGGATCTACTTTAGAGGATGGTATTACTAGATAATATCATATAGTTTATATCTGGCTATTAGTAAACAAGTTGGACTGCTTGGGAATTTGCAAGATGCCATCTCTGACTATTGCCAACTTTCAATGGACAAAGGAAGTACAGAAGAAAGGTAGGTAAGAGGTCTGTTTTTGTCCAACTTACTTTGTGCTATAGTGTGTAAGAAGAGAACACTTAATGAATGGCAGAGATTGGCTGTGCTTTCCCATGTCAGTTGATAAACATTGGGACATTTAAAATGCCATCTATTGTATGCTGCTAACCTTGATTCTGAAGTACAGATATAAGTTGACATGTTTGGCAAAGCACCAGATTGGGTACCGGCTGGCATTAAAAAAGTCTTCCACAGAGCAATACTACTCCTAATGCTGGGGTATTTGGCTTTCCTGTTTAACACTTCATAGAAAAGACACAGGAAATAAACAAGTAGCACAAGCAATTCTTTATAGCACCTTGATGGATGTGTATACATATATCTACTTTACATGGAAGAGATGATTCCTATCCTATAGTTCACCATGCACCAGAAGGACATTTAAAAGGAAGGGAAAAAATTACAACTTTGGCTAGTATATATTCAGACACAGGGAGTGAGCAATGACAATTTCTAAACTTTTCTGAATATGAAACCAATATCTACATTTTCTTCTTCTTCTTCTTTACACTAATTTAATGATAGGTGGTTTACAAATATAAAACAAGACCATCCCAAATAGTCTCAAACATAGCTTTTTGACTGACATTGAGATGAAAAGTCTTCAGACTATGATTTCACTTTCGTTGAACAGCACAATGCACTTTTCAAAGTAGTCTCTTTTAGTATGCTTGCGAACTCTGTGATATGTTAATATTTCCAATCCCTACTTGGTAACTGAGGCTCAGAAAGTTTATAGACAAGTGACAGTTTGACAAAGTCAAGCCCAGAAATCAACATCCATCAGATAATAGAAGCTTCTTACACCTTCCTGTATCTCCTCTGGGCAGATGTAAGCAGAGAAAATCTGATGGCAAAAGATGACATTTGTTGCTCAGTGCTATAACAGAATAATGTGAAGCTGAGGAACGGAAAGGGTTATAAAACTACTAGGTGTGTGTGAATCATTAATAATAAGAAATTCAAAGATCTGAATTTGGTTAAAGGAATGCACCAGAATAACACTAGGTAACAGACTTTCTATAAAGGAATAAATATTTTCTTGACACCAATAAACAAAAATAATACACTTGTATGAATGCATTTGTTTGTATTTAAAGAGTGACCTTCTGAGGAATTTCTCAGGTCAAATCCACTCAATCAAATGTTTTGTCATAAATTATTTGGTGTTATGGCTTTATGAAAAATATCCTAAAGCAAAGAAATAAACAATACTTTTAAAGGCAAACAAATATTGTGTGAGCATATCACATAGTGCTACAGCAGCTTACTTTGGATTTTAGTCTTAAAGTTGGTAAATTCCTGTAAATATAGGTTACATGGAAGTCAGAGAAAATATAGCATTCTAGTGATCATGTCAAATCATATGCAAAATGTCACATGGTTGGGTTTTCTACAGTTTTTTCATAATGGATCTGCCAGGATATTCCTGCTTCTATTCAATTATGGGACAATATACTTTGATGCATATAATAGAAGAAAAATAAATTAAAATATAACAGATTATCTACTTCAGAGTTATGTTACCTAAATGAAACCCATTTTTATTTAATAAACATCCTTACACTTGGGTTTTGTGGTTGGAACATTAACTTCTTACTCATATAATCCATTTAAAAATATTCTCTAATAATTTGGTTAAAGCACATGGAACAAATATCTGAATGCAACTTTTGCGGTAGAGATTCTATTTAGCTCTTGATAAGGGCTGAAATGTGTCTCTTGTGATTTCACATGTGGAAGACCTAACCCTAAATACCTCAGAATGTGAGTGTATTTGAAGATAAGGCCTTTTAAGTGGTTATTAAGTTAAACTTGAGGAAGTTAGGGTTGATTCTAATTCTTTATAAAAAAATAAAAAAAAATTTAAAAAAAGAAATTGGAAAAAATAAAATATGTACACAGAGGGATGACTAAATGAAGTAGCTATAAAAACTTGGAAGTCTGCAAGCCAAGGAAGGACACCTGGGACTGATCCTTTCCTTGTGACCCTTGGAGGGAAACAACCCTGCCAAATCCTTGATCTTGGGCCCCAAGACCATCAGAAAATAAATTTCTGATATTAAACCCATTCTGTGGTACTTTGTTATAGTATTCCTAGTTACTGAATAATGGTCCCCCGTATCCAGCACAGTGTCTGACATGGTATTTATGTTCTAAGGCTATTTATGAATGAATTTTTTAATGGAAGAAGTTCTTAACCTAATCTGAAGCATCTGAACAAACATCCTTTATAGCTTCCCTCTCCTTTCTCTTTTTCTGGAACAAGCTGAACGAGTGTGAGTGTAAGGAATGTAAGTTGGAAGCACAGCATGGATGCTTGTGTACTAATATTAACATAAAAAAAATTCTTAAATGGTTATCCCTGGTATTCACCAGGAGTTGGGTTCAGGATGCTCTGGGATACCAAAACCCATAGATAAGTCCCTCATATGATGACACAGTGCTTATATATAATTTTTGCGTATCATCCTATATCCTTTAAATCATCTCTCTATTACTAATAACACCCAATACAATGTAAAAGCTATGTAAATAGCTGTTATACTGTATTGTTCAGGGACTAACGACAAGAAAAAATTCTGCACATATTCAGTACACACAAAATACTTTTCTCCATGTTTTTGATCCATGATTGGTTGATCACAGAGATGTAGACCCCAAATATATGGAGGGCCAAATTACTGATTTTGGCCATTTACATCATGTATTTCTCAGAAGAGTTTGTCTTCAGATTTATTTTTCTCCTGAAGATTTTTTTTGGGGTGAGATACACAAACCACAAAATCTACAAGGATTGGAAAGCCTCATGGAAACATGACAAGCATTTTCCCCCTCTTTGGATTTATTTACTTATTTAATTTTATGTCTTAAAATTTAAAAGGGTTGGGGAAAAATAAAAGAACTTGGCTCTCAAATACATTCTTTGGGAAAAGTAGTGTCTGTCTTCACCTTTAGGTTCTGTGATGTGCTTCCAGCAGAGAGCATTCTTGAATCCTACAAAGTAAGCTCTTGAATTAGTTTCTAGATTATAAAAAAAAAAATTCTGTCTACCATCCAGTATAATTGATCACTCAACTCACTTAAGAAAACTAACAGCTCAACATTTAGAATGATGGCTGGAATTTATATTTGGCAGACCACATTGATCTTTGAGACAATATAGTAAGGGTTTTGTAAATCTGCAAAAAATAATTATCCAATTCCATTTCATTGTGACTATTTCTAGCAACTGTAGCGCAAAGAACAAAGACTAAGCATGAACAAGCAATTGCATTTTTTTTTTTTAGGAATTTAGTTATAAGTGCTACTTACAGTTCATTAAGATCTAAAATTCTTTCTGCGGTATTCACCTTAGATGAGAGTAAAAGGATTGTTCTAGTTCATGTTCAGAAAAGTCAAATCTTAAATTCAGATAAAAATGATGTTAAAAGCTAAATTCTAACTAGGAAAGGCAAGCTTCTTGATATAACAGATTATCTACTTCAGAGTTATGTTACCTGAAACCCATTTTTATTTAATAAACATCCTTACACTTGGGTTTTGTGGTTGGAACATTAACTTCTAACTCATATAATCCATTTAAAAATATTCTCTAATAATTTGGTTAAAGCACATGGAACAAATATCTGAATGAGACTTTGGCGGTAGAGATTGTATTTAGTTCTTGATAAGGGTTGAAATGAGACACAAGAGACATTTAATAATTATATAATATGTAATGAAGGTTTACATTCTAATCAGAGGTTTGATATGATTTGCCTTGAGCATATCAAACCTCTGATTAGAATGTAAACCTTCAGTACATATTATATAACTATTAAATGTATACCTGTGTCATTTTCTATTTAACTGAAAGAGAGTGGTTATGTCTTATGTGATCTAGCATAGGATAGGATTATTAGGAACATAAGAAATAATTTCAGGTCCTTGCTATGTAGTTCTAACATATTACAATTATTATTGTGATTACATTACCTACTTAAAATTGTTTCTATTTTTGTTAATAGAAAGAATAAAATATATGCAAATAATTAACTTTTACTGAATGCACTCAATATATATTTTGGTAGAACACAAATTAACTCATGTACCAAAGTTAGAAAAAAAATTTTTTCTTCTTAAAACCTTTCACACTTTAGTAGATAAAGTTCTTATTGAAACTGTTTGAGGAACTCTTTTAACAATTATGCATTACAATTTGAAGATTCACACAGAGACGAACCCATATAAGTACAGTTATCTCCTACTAGACAAAGGCTCCATAAACACATATTGGGGAAAAGATAGCCTTTGCAACAAATAGGGCTGGGAAAACTGGAAAAAACACATGTAGCAGAATAAAATTGAACCATTATATCTCACCTATCTCTCAAACTCAAAATGGATCAAGGGCCAAGGTGTCTGGAGACACTGAGCCTGTTAGAAGAAAATTTAGGCCCAACACTCCAACACATTGGCATAGAAACAGAATTCCTCAACAAGACTGAGAAAACACAAGAAGTAAAATCAAGGATCAAAAAATGGGATGGTATCAAACTAAAAAGCTTCTTCACAGCAAAAGAATCAAGAACATTAAGAGAGCCCACAGAATGGGAGAAAATCTTCTCCACTTGTACCTTAGAAAAAGCATTCATCTCCAGGATATATAAAGTACTCAAAAACTTAACACCAAAAAAGAAATAATATAATATACATTACTGTTGGGACTGCACATTGGTGCAAACAGACTGGCAAGCAGTATGGAGATGCCTCAGAAAATTTGGAATGGAACCATCATTTGACCCAGTTACCCATTCCTCAGTATATACCCAAAGGATTTAAGATCAGCATACTACAATGACATAGCCACATCAATGTTTATAGCAGCTCAATTCACACTAGCTAAGCTATGGAACTAAACTAGGTACCCTTCAATAGATGAATGGATAAAGAAAATGTGATATATGTACACAATGGAATATAATGGAATATTACTCAGACATAAAAAATAATGAAATTATGGCATTTGCCAGTAAATGGATGGAACTAGGGAGTTTCATGCTAAGTGAAATAAGCAAATCCCCCAAATCCAAAGGCTGAATGTTCTCTCTAGGAGGCAGATGCTAAAACATAGTAAGGTTGGGGTTGGAAGAATAGAAGTTCATTGGATTATACAAAGGGGAATGAAGGAAAGGGAGGCTGACAGGAATAGCAATGCAGTAGAGTGAATTGGATATAACTTTCCTATGTTCATATATTATTACATGAGCTATGTAACTCCACATCACTAGAACCACAAGAATGGGATCCTAATTAGAATAAGTTATACTCCATGTATGTGTAACATGTGAAAATGTATTCTATTTATGTAAAAAGAACAAATTTTAAAAATTAAAAAACTATTTGAACACTCAGCTTTGAGAACTAGTAGTCTAATAACTATCATTGATTATGCTTTTGCAGTGTCTTCCATATTTATCCATCCTCCCTGTTAATCTACAACCACATTGGTTCAGATGTTGGTCTCCTTCCTGTTGTGTTATGAAATACTTTGTATGCCTGACTTTATTCTATCAGAATGATATATCCTTCCTAAAGCCACCAGGTTGATTTTACTAAAATTTTACGATCATGAAGACATATGAACTCATTCCCCAGTGGTTAGAGTTTAGTATATAAATTACATGGCAAAGTGGAATCATATCTTTGCTGACTCAGTCATCTTCGTTACTCTTTTCATAAAAATTACCTGTAATTATTTTATAGCTAAAAATTTTAAAAATGTATAAGTAAAGGTATTATTTATTTTTACTATAACTCAGTAGTGATTGATAAGAAAACTCTCTTCAAATAAGTTGCATTCAAAACTCTCCCCAAAGTCACTCATTACTATTCTAGTCCTACTGTGTTTTCTCAAATTGCAAAGTAGTTGCTGCAACCACTGCATCTGATTCTTTCATATAAATGTGAACAAATGCTTTATTCTTAGATTAAGTATAGAAAGTAGGTCAAAAATCTTAATACATTTTCAAATAAATACAAATAATAAAACTGAATTACATGTAAAAGTTGGAATATTTATTCAAATTAAAATTAAGATGGGGATTCCTGAGCCAAAAACCCTTTTTATTAGCAATGTCTCATCTATTTTAAATTCTAGACACAACTTCTCAAATAATATGGGGCCAAATATAGGTGTTTATTACTCCTGGGATCAGTGGCAGTCTCAACCCCTCAAAATCCCATGTTTTGGACTCCCATGCATATGTGGACGCCCACGTTTTCCTATCCCAAATAATAAAATGAACTAGCTTTTTGCTTTCCTGGCCTTGTCAGTCTACCTATAACTAGGTTCTGTTTTCTGAATGAGAAGGGAAATTTACATTACATGTACTTAACACATATCATTAGTGGAAGATATCAGAAGTAGCTCCCATTTTCGGGCTTTTTCTTTTATCTATGCCCTTTCATGGATAACTTTGCAATCTTCTAGTCTGGGTTTAGCTCTAAGATCCACTTTGCTCATTGGGTTTCAGCAAATATGATGCAAGCAGAAGACAGAAAAGTATGTGGGAAACTTAAAAAAGAAAAACTTTCTTTCTCTCTTGTACCTCTTCTATCTCCTTGAGAATATATATGGCTCTTCTTCTAAAGATAAGAGATACATTGAACAGATTCTAATGACCTTATTTGCCCTGGCTAACCTCTAGTTATTTGAATGAGCTTATCTAAGATCAGCAGAGCTGACCAAATGATTAGTCAATTTGTGTCATAAATGCTAATGTTGTATGTCACACTGAGATTTTGTGATGCTTTCACAGTATAGGTATAGCAAAAGACAGACTATATGCAACTTTTTAATTTCATCCAGGCTTCAAATCAACCATGAGTAATTTTTTAGACTTTTATCTATTTTTTTTATTTTTTGTTAAAATATATTTATTTATTTAGTTGTAGCTGGACACAATACCTTTATTTGTTTTATGTGGTGCTGAGGATCAAACGCAGGGCCTTGAACAGGCTAGGCAAGTGCTCTACCACTGAGCCACAACTCCTGCCTAGAATTTTATATTAAAGCTTGTGCAATAATAAAATGGCTAGATTAGGTAAAGTTGGACTTTCTTGTTGAAGGTAAACACTATAAAAAATCTTATATAAGATAAAGGATACAAAATTAAAACTTAATCATTCACCAGTTAGCATTTTAATAAATACTTTTACTCTAAGAATTAAGAGATTCCATCCAAAGAAAGAATTTTCCTGAGTGATCATTATAAAAAGTTCTTTATATTATGCTGAAAGAAGTCTATAATGTACTTTAGACACAGTTACTATCTGTTAAGAATAATCAGATGAGTGGTATCAAATGGGTACAGAATTCCTCATTTTCAAGATCTAAAGCTGATTATGCTTTCAATCCTTTATGCTATTTCCTTGCTTCAGGACACTGTCATCTGGTACAAGCAGTATCCTCCAGTTCATTTTTTTATTGTACCAAAGTGGTCTTTATAAACTATATATCTGACTAGTCAGATTCTTGACAACAAATTTAGGTGGATGACTGCAGCATAATAGCCTCAATCAGGAGAGTTTCTAAAAGACAGTTATGAAGGGAACCATCTCAGGAAAAGATCTTCTAATGATATACTTGTTGTCTCCTTTGTCCAGACTGAGAAGTGTTTAGATATATGAATCTATAATAGTTTTTGACAGTAGCTAATGCTTTAGTTAGATGATCAGAATTTGGAAAGAACAGAATTGGAAGATTGGAGATAAAAAGACCTAGAGAAGGGATGCACAGGTGACATCTTAGAATATTCACAAGGAATGAAAGTATTGTTGCCCGCTGTGAAACATCCCTGAAGAGAACTTACAATACACAGAAGGGAATCTTGATAATCAAATGGGCAAGATAAAATGTATGCATATAATAGCTTTTTTCTCAGGCATCACTGTGGTAGGACATGGAGCTGTATATGGATTCAACAACACAAAAAATTATTCTAAGGCATACCTGGGTGACTGGTTCTGCCAAGTGTCTCAATAAAAGCAGAGTTGAATCCCTATATGGTACCATCCTTAATTAGACTCACACTTTGAAGTAGGTTGATTACATATTTTTTTTCATTCAGGAGGTAGCGATCTACCTTCATTAAACAAATATGTGTTCTACAGTCTGATTGTCCTTCCCCACATAAAATGCTTTAACCAGCACTGATATGCACTTACATAATGTCTTAATTGCTGTCATTCTGGTATTCAGAATATAACTTCTAACTAAGGAACATATGTTCAATAGTAAAAATAAATGGAAAACCATTTATGGTGGAAGAAGCCTGTAATGTAAGTTAGACAGTCACCATATGGTTAATATGACAACTTGAAGATTGGGATAAGGATAGGTATAAAACATTACTTCTGGATGTATCTATAAAGGTGTTTCCAAAAGAGGTTAGCATTTGAACCAATAAACCATTTAAAGAACATCCATCAATGCAGATGGACATCATACATTCTCCACGGGGCACAGATAGAAGAAAAAAGCAGAGGATGGGTGAATTTGCTTTCTTATCTAGAGCTGGAACTTCCATTTTCTAGTGCCCGTGAACACCATAGCTTCAGGTTCTAAATTATAGCCTTCAGACCCTGGGACTTAGATTAGTGATATTTCCTACCCACCTCATTCTCAGTCCTTAAGACTCACTACTGAATTATGCCACCAGCTGTTTTAAGTTTACATACAGTATATTATGTATGTAAAATAGTAGGTCTATTTGGCTTTTATAATTCTATGAGCCAATCCCCAACATGTATATATTACATATATATTCATATAGTACTGTTTATATACAGAAAATATGTATATTATAGAAAATGACTAATATAGTAACAGAGGATTTATATCTCTTTAATATAAATTTGAGTAAAGAACATTGATTCACTGAGAAGCAGGTTGGGGCACAAGGAAATTTGAGACAAGCAATGGAAGAAGTCAATAGAGAGTAGCCATTCTAGAGAATTCAGAACAATAACGATTATATAGTGTTAGAAATACATATGAACATAATTTATTTGAATGTCCATCTTCTTATTAATATAAAAATAACTGTTAGTGTTTAATTAGTTAGCCCTTAGGTGATAGACTCTACAGGTAGAATTTTTATATAACTACAGGAGAAATTGTCATCACTGAGAGATGGATACCATAATGTTTGGATCTTCTGATCCCATATGGCTTCCTCCTGCTTATTTCTACATGTTAATATATTGTCCCCACCAAGTAGCATGCTGTAGCCAGACTGTGACCTCTCCTCAGAATTCAGAGTGCCAAATTTGAACTCTAGTTTCCACTTGGGATTTCTATAGTGTTAACATGTGTTTGTTCCCAAAGTTCTACAAATGATAGCTTCATCCTAAAGTTTTTATCTCTTGTTTGAATTCGTTATTACTTTTTAATTCAATTCAGCCCTTTCAAACACCTGTGAACCAATTCTTTAAATTACTTTCTCTATGTTAAAATACAAACTGTGACTATTTTTATTTTTCTTGTTTTTTTAGTTATATATGACAGTACAATGTATTTTGACATGGAATACAAATTTGTCTTCTTGTGGTTGTACATGATGTGGAGTTACACTGGTCATGAATGTGTATATGAACATAGGAAAGTTCTGTCTCATTCATTCTACTGTCTTTTCCATTCCTAACCCCTCTTCCCTTCTTCTCATTCATCCCTGTCCAATCCAGTAAACCTCCAGTCCTCCACCACCCCCTGCTTACTGTGAGTCAACATCTAAATATGAGAATATTCAGCCTCTGGTTTTCTGGGATTAGCTTATTTCACTTTGCATGATAGTCTCCAGTTCCATCCATTTACTGAAAAATGCCATAATTTCATTCTTCTTTATAGCTGATTAATATTATTTTATTGTGTATTGTATATAGGGTAATATATATATATAGTGTAATACACACACACAGACATCACATTTTCTTTATCCATTTATCCATTGAAGGACATTTAGGTTGGTTCCATAGCTTAGCTATTGTAAAATGATCTGATATGAACATTGATGTGGCCATGCCACTGATTTTTAAGTCCTTTGGGTATTTACCGAGGAGTAGGATAGCTGGATCAAATTGTGGTTACATTTCCAAATTTTCTGAGGAATCTCCATACTGCTTTCCAGAGTGGTTGCACGAATTTTCAGTCCCACCAGCAATGTATGAATATACCTTTCTCCCCACATACTCATCAACATTTATTGTTACTTGTATTCTTCAAAATTGCCATTCTGACTAGAGTGAGAAGAAATCTCAATGTAGTTTTAATTTACATTTCTGTAATTGCTAGTGATGTTGAACCTTTTTTCAACATTTGTTGGCCACTTGTATTTCTTCTATTCTGAGAAGCATCTCTTTGGTTCCTTTGCCCATTGAGTTATTGGTGTTTTTTTTAATATTAAGTTTTGTGAGTTCTTTATATATCCTGGAGATTAATGCTGTATCTGAAGTGCATGTGGCAAAGATTTTCTCCTATTCTGTAGGCTCTCTCTTCATGTTCTTGATTGTTACCTTTACTGTGAAGAAGCTTTTTAGTTTAATGCAATCCCACTTATTGATTATTGATTTTACATCTTGTACTTTTGGAGTCTTGTTGAGGAATTCAGTTCCTAAACTGACATTATGGAGATTGGGAAATAATTTTTCTTCAGACCTTCAAAGAAGAACTAACACCAATCCTCCTCAAATTATTCCATGAAATAGAATAGAAGGGAACCCTTCTAAACACATTCTATGAAGCTAGTATCACTCTTATACCAAAACTAGACAAAGACACATAAAGGAAAGAAAATTTCAGGCCAATGTTCCTGATGAATATAGGTGCAAAAATTCTTATTAAAATACTTGCAAATTGCATATAAAAACATATTAAAAAGATGGTGCACATTATTAAGTGGGGTTCATCCAAGGGATGCAAGATTGGTTCAAAATACAGAAATCAATAAATGTAATTCAACACATCAACAAATTTAAAGTCAATAATCACATAATTATCTCAATAAATGCAGAAAAATCATCTGACAAAACATAGCATCTATTCATGTTCAAAACAGAAAAACTAGGGTATTAGGAACATACCTCAACATTGTAAAATCTATATATGTTACACCAAAGGCCATCATCAATCTAGATGGAGAAAAATTGAAAGTGTTCCCTCTAAAAACTGGAACAAAACAAGGATGCTCTCTTTGACCACTTATATTCAACCTTATCCTGAAAATTCTAGCCAGAGCCACTACATGGAAGAAAGAAATTAAAGGGATGCAAATAGGAAAAGATGAACTCAAACTATTCCTATTTGCTCATGACATGATGCTATATTTAGAAGACCCAAAAACTCTAACAGAAGACTCTCCCTTAGGCCAAAGCCTGGAATTCTCTCATTTTGGTCTAAGGCTCTTCAATCTGTTCTTGTCCTGATTTAACTTCCATTGCTTTCTGCCCCACCCCCCACCCCACCCCATATTTGCAAGTCAGTCAAACTTAGTACTTTCCAATGGAAAGCTTTTTCCTGATCCTTTGCATGTGATATTTTTCCAATTAACATATTTTATATCCATACCTAGAACTAATAAATGCATTAAGCAAGATAGCAGGGTATAAAATCAACATCCACAAAACAATTGCATTCTTATAACATCAATGGTGAATCCACTGAAAGAGAAATTAGGAAAACTATCCCATTCATAATAGTCTTAAATAAAATAAAATATTTGGGAATCAATCTAACAAAATAAGTGAAAGACCTCTACAATGAAAACTGCAGAACAGTAAAGAAAGAAATTGAAGAAGACCTTAGAAGATGGAAAGATCTCCCATGTTCTTGGATAGGCAGAATTAATATTGTCAAAATGGCCATACTACCAATAGCATTATACAGATTTAATGAAATTCCTATTAAAATCACAATGGCATTTTTCATAGAAATAGAAAAAGGAGCCATGAAATTCATTTGGAAAAATGAGAGGCCCAGAATAGCCAAAGCAATCCTCAGCAAGAAAAATAAAGCAGGAGGCATCACAACCATACCTTTAAATTATACTACAGAGTTATAGTACCAAGAATGGCAAAGTATTGACACCAAAATAGACATGAAGCCCAATGATACAGAATAGAAAACACAGAGAAAAGCCCACATAAGTACAGTTATCTCATACTAGACAAAGGCACCATAAACAAACATTGGAGAATAGATAACCTCTTCAACAAAAGATGCTGGGAAAACTGGAAATACATATGTAATAAAATAAAATTAGACCCCTATCTCTCAGCCTGCACAAAACTCAACTCAGTGTGGATCAAGGATGTAGACATTAGACCAGAGACCCTGCACCTACTAGAAGAAAAAAGTCAAGGCTGTGTCTGTTTTTCTGAATAATCCCTGACTGATACAGCTTCTTCCAAATGTAAAATTGCAGTAGTTTCTGATTGTCCCTTAGGCCAAAACCTGGAATTCCCTCATTTTGGACTAAGGCTCTTCAATCTGTTCTTGTCCTGATTTAACTTCTGTTGTTCCCATCCATATATGCAAATCAACTGAGTACTTGCCAATCAGAAAGCCTTGTCCTGATCCTTTGCATGTGTTATTTTTCCCAGTTACCATAGATTATATTCATTTTTTTCACCAATATATTTTTAATCACTATGTCAACTTTATTCTTTTTTTTTTTTTCTTTCAGGACCTAAGTCTCATTCTATAGTAACTCTTCAAGGATTACATTTTGGAGACATATAGAACCAGACATGTAAAAATCACTCTCCCTAAGACTATGTGTGAAGTCTATGCTCATTTCTATTTTAGCACTTAGCACTTTAATAGATTGTTTCTCTCCCCCAATAGTGTACTGATAATCTTCAGTAGGAGTTCAATAAATAGTTGTTAAACAACTTAGATAAATATATTATGTGATGTAGTTGAGGAAAGTAACAATAATGAAAAAAGGAAAATATTATCTTGAATGAAAGAATTTTTGGAAAATTTTCTGGTTAACAAAAGTCAATTGTGATTATATGGGGCCCATTTGGAAACTGAAGATGATTTACATTAAGGTCAGTTGACTAGCAATTGTAATTCCAACTGCAGTCTTACTTACATTTACCAGGTAATATTGTGTGTTCACTGGTGTGGGAAATTGGTATGTGGACATCTTTGGAACACCACTACTCTAACACAATCTCTGTTGGAACAGTAGGACTTCAATTTGTGAGTTATACTATTATAAATTACCACCCTAATTCTATGTTATTCTATTTTTTTCTCACAATTTTTGTTATAGTATGATTAATTAAACGTAATTTCCTTTATTCATTTTGGGACTAGGTCAGTGTAAGTGGATGTGCTATTTTGATTCTTCTTTATGTTATAGTTTATTTTCATTTATGTGTACCAGTGATTAATGAAGATGGCTTTTAGAAGCAGTTAGAAATCAGGTGAGTGCACAATCTAACTGCAGCCAAAAGCCCCCTACTCCTGTTACCTCCCTCTGTGTTTCTTTCCCCTTTGTTCCAAACTAAATGAGAAGAATCCTTACTGTAACCAAGAGGATTCAGTAAGCAAATTTAATTGCACACATTTATAACCTCTGAGATTGTCTAAGATTTTAAAAAGTGAAGAGCAGATTGGGAAATATATGGTGCAATGTTTATACTTACTTTTGTAAATGGCAATCTAAATGATAAAAAATATTTCATATTAATCATATTAAGTTTAACATAAGCTATAAATTTTAAATAGCATATACAAATGTAAAGATTTTTTATCTCAAGAGTTTTATTAATAATTAACTATTTCTCAAAATTATTTTCATTTGTTTTTGAGCAAGTAGATAGCTGGTTGTAATTTTGGCAATGGGCCAGAGGAGTAGTCAATAAAACCTCTTTTTGTGATGAAGTTTAGTTCTGTGTTATAAAGAAAATAACAACGTGGCTAATATTTATCCATAGCAAGTTAAAAGTGTTACTGTTACTTAATATGTATTTTCTAAAATGTGATGATGTTGTTGTCACTATTATATATATTTTTTATTTTGCTATTCATAATTAGAGTCTCCTTTCCTTTCTCATGGGCTAAAAAAAAAGATTAACATTATTAAGGTTTGAGATAACTTTTTTCTGAAATTCTAAAATATGCAGCAAAACTTATGAGTATTTCAAAACTGACATCAATTTTCATTTCAGCATTTTCAGCTTAGCTTGGAAACATCTTCTCTTGTTCATTTTTTTTCTCCATCAATATTCCTATTGTCATTTTAAAAATGGGCTGAATCATTACATCTTCAGAAAACTTCTTTCAAGCCTTTGCAAGTCCACCCTTGACTGAACTCCTTTTATTCACACCTGGAGTACCTAAAGCTCTCCATACCTATAGTGAAACAAAATTATAGAGATTCAAATGTACTGAAAGCTCAGAGCTGTTAACTGACTCTCTGATATACATCCTACTCACTCTTCTCTATTCAGCTCAGCTGTTTTTAAGCAGTTGATTATCAGTTTATTTTTAAGTAAACTATAAGACACTAATACTAAAAAATAAGAGTAATTGCTTATATAAATATCAAGGAAGCTGCCTTGGAATGATTCATAAAGACAAGATACTAAGATGACATTTCTGCTGAATTATGAGTGAATCAAATGTGATAATTCAAGACAAAAATAGCTAAAAACATGTATTATTTTCTATTCAAATTACGTTACATGGATCTCCTAACTGTAGAAGATAGATTGTAAGTAAGAAAAATATAAGAAAGATAATGCTAATTACTGATCAAAGAATGTATCCCCTGTGGCTAGGCGTGGTGATGCACACCTGTAATTCCAGGATCTCCAGAGGCTGAGGCAGGAGAATCACAACTTCAAAGCTAAACTCATCAACTTAGCAAGGCCCTTGGCAGTTTAGTGAGATGCTGCCTCAAAATAAAAAAAAAATAAAAATGGGCTGGGGATGTGACTGAGAGATTAAGCCCCTCTGGTTTTAAGCCCTGGTACTTTGGCTTGTGCCACTCAATGTTTCTTTGAAAATGAATCAAGAAGCAGATTGTTTTTCATACTGTCAAGACATACTAAATCATGTACTTTTTAGAGCTGAAATAGGTCTTCTGAATCTTCATTACAATGAACATTCTAAATTTCTTGAGGCTACACATTATATAGATTAAGGGAATAGAACTTGATGCCTGACAACCTGGCTTTCAATTCTGATACATCTTGCAAGATGCTTAAGTTATGCCAGCCTCAGTTGATAGGAAAATAAAAATAAGAATGGGATCTACCATGATTATTACAAAGTTTAAACAAATCAGTATACATAGACTAAATAGAATGGCAGCCAGTATATGCTATTTTCATGTTACCTGTTTTTTAAAATTATTTTTAGTTGATGGACATAATAACTTAATTTTGCTTATTTTTTTATATGGTGCTGAGCATTGAACCCAGTGCTTCACATGTGCTAGGGAAGGGCTCTACCACTGAGGTACAACCCCAGCCTATGTTACATGTTTTTAACAATATGGTGATGACTTTTCTAAGGTCTTTCAGACAATTACTGTTTATGTCAAAAGTAGAACTCATACCTCTGTGCTATTAAACATTAATAAAATATGTAACTGTATGTAACATCTGCTTATAATTGATGATGAATAAGTACAATTACTATTACCATGAAGTGTATTTAATTTTAATTTTGTTATAGAATATTACATTATTTTAAGAAATACAAGTTGGGGACTAGATACAGAAGTGAGGAGTGGTGAACAGCATAAAATACTCACATATCTCTGGAAAGAGAATAAAAAACAAAAGGCTTTCCAGTTTTGAACATAGTAAAGAAGGCTTGCTTTTAAATGCATAGTGTTAAGTTGGGTGCCTTTGAAATAACACAGATGGTTACTGTCCTCAAGGAACTTACAAATAGCAGAACAGCAATAAATCAAGACACACAACAATTGAGGGATATGATGG
Organism: Spermophilus citellus; assembly: GCF_964194105.1. Classification (NCBI taxonomy): domain Eukaryota; kingdom Metazoa; phylum Chordata; class Mammalia; order Rodentia; family Sciuridae; genus Spermophilus; species Spermophilus citellus. Next base: position 165,340,419 of record NC_138183.1, on the reverse strand, counting down.
AGAGTTCTGGAGAGAGTTGTTTCTTTTCTAAATATTGTGTTTCCAAAAGGTCTTTCTGTTATTATTGTTTTTCTCTGAATACATAGTTTTGAAACTCTAGGTCCAAGATGGCTATAGTTAGGCTCCCTTACTGAGCCTTCTGGCCAGCCATGTCTTAGTATACAGCCAAAGTCATAAATAACCTGATTCAGCATATGTACTCAAGGTCATAAACATTTGCTTGTGAGCATGCATTCACTTATTTAACCTGTTGGCAGTGTTAAAATCTTTGTTTGGCCTGTGAATTAAAAATGCTTATGAAAATGGCTGGGTCAAGGTGCTAGGGGTAGTAGGGTGGCTGCTGCCAACTCTGAATAAAGAAAGCATGTGTACTATCCCAACTGTGCCTCACATCTTTTTTCACCTGCTGGGGTACTGAATCTGTTACCTAGGGTTGGAGTCTCAGCCTGACCGAAACTAAAAAAATAAGTTTCAATATCCTCTAGTCAGTGACAGTAGTGAATTTCTCTATATATAAAGGAATGAAAATCTTTCTCATTCAGTAATATATACATGACTGTGTATGACCTATGACTGTGTAGTTGGCTGATTTATATACTCAGGACTATTATATGACTCACTCATAATTTAAAATCCATGGAGTGTTATTTTTCCCAACTAGTTCAAGTATCTTCCATCTTCCTACAACCATAAAGTAGTTAAAACAAGAAATTCATCCTGCTTTTATGAATGATCTATGGACATTCTATTACAAATTTTATAAAGTGTTTTCTGAGTCAGAGAGCTGTGATTGATAGAGAATCCTAATTAACCTCTATCATCTTTTAACAAAGTAAAATTTAGTATTTTGTAGAGTTTGTCAGGAAATCATGCTTTAGAGCAGAGTTAGTGTTAATTTCAGGGTTTTGTGTTATTATGAACTATACATATTTATTCTAGTTAATATAAGCTGCAAGAAGATATAGCAAAACTTCCTACTAAGAGGTTAAAAAAGCAAACACAGACCACCTGGGATGAATTCCTGGATATTTTGGGACATGTTGGCTGAACCATGTGCAGTAGTTGGATCTTTAATTAAGTTTGGAAAAAAAAAATCTCAGGAACATGGGCTATCTTGGATTGCTTCCCATTGATTTAGACTTTTTTTTTTTTTGGAACCCTTTCTTTAAGCAAAAAGTAATGAAATTCAACCCTTGGGAATGATCAGGCTTACTTCCTTCTAAAATTTCCATTTTTTTAATGTAACTCTCCCACCAGAGTATAAATTACTTTTACAAAAAGAATCATATCATTCCTCTTCTCCAAAGGCTTCAACTTCAGGCACACAATTTGAGGCAATAGTTTTAAATTATGTGATTGTCAAAATGCACAATGTTAGTGGATCTGTTGTTATGATACTATCTACTGGCTTACATGGACTATCAAGTCTCAAGCTTCCTCTTTGTAACTTATTTTAATAAAGTTCTGCCAAATACTATGTGACCACATCACAAGAATATTTTAGAGTTAAGTGAAAAAGAGTAATACTAACAAAATATTGATATAGTTTGTGAGTATAGTTCCTAGAGGATGTAGGAACATCAGATTTAATCTTTTCCACAATTTTGATGTTGGTGTTACTGTATTATTCTCTTTTATAAATTTTAAATGGCATTTTAAAATAAGAGATGTTAAATAACATGCATAAGTACAGCTAATAAATTTTTGTGATAAGTTTGATTATATTCATGCATATGCCATGTCTTTCTTTGAGGAGCTCCTCTGTAATGGAGAAGTATACATTCCCACCCTGTAAAACTCATGCATGACCACATGACTTATCTTGACCATCGAAAAGCATCTCCGGGTAAAGTATGTCACTTGTGTGCAGCGGCCTTCAGAGCTAGCATGTACCATCATTTTACTCTGCCATGAGAACTGCCAATGTTTAAAATCAGCCTGTTCCATCAGCCAGGGCTCAGCATTGATCATGAAATGGAACAGAATTGCAGTCAACCCTATACATCCAAATAATGTATTATATAAATAAAACTTCATTGTCAGTCACTGACATATGGAGGTCATTTGTTACTGTAGCATAAAAATCCTGACTGACATAGTTCCAAAGACAAGAAAGACAATGAAATCATGTTAGCCACAAGGCTAACATGTTAAGTGAAAAAGGCTGATAGTTGTACTTCTGAGTATTTTTTTAAAAGACATAAATGGGCTGGGGTTGTAGCTCAGCAGTAGAGTGCTCTCCTGGCATATGCAAGGCCCTGTGTTTGATCCTTAGCGCTACAAAAAATAAATAAATAAATAAAATAAAGGTATTCTGTCCAACTGCAACTAAAAAATAAATTTAAAAGAAGACATAGACAGTTTAGCATTACTATTATTCTTCAATGTTATTTCTTTGACCACCCAACATTTGTGCATTTAAATTTATCTTTAAATTATTCATTTAGCAGTCTCTACTATTTCTTTCTTTGTGCCTTCATTTATATAAACAAACAACAAATGTTGAATCATATCCAGTTTTGTTTCCTTTTTAACTAACAATCTTCACAGTGTACAAAACCTGGCTTAAATTTACCTGTTGGTATGTCCAGATAAAATGCCATAGCTTGTGATAAGTGAGTACACTGAAATAATCAAACCTATTTTTGCATCTTGACTTAATTATAATGGTCTCACCAATAACTGGGGCTCCTATGTCACTAATGAGCTTTTGACTGCATTTTGGTTCTTTCTTTATCCATGAGCAGAAAAACCTCATATCCAATGGGATAAGAGTGTTATTCTTACGGGAAATGTGTCTTGACAAATGCCCCAAAGGAAGTCATGTTCCAAGGAATAGTGTTCAAAAATATCTCCACTATTTCTAAAAAGCTCAGAATTTGTCTTGTCATGATGTTGTTTGGCAAGGCTGGGTGGAATTGCAGTCAGAAAGCAGCTTTGGGATTTGATACAAGGACTGGACAACCTGGTCCTCATCAGTGGCCTAAGTATGCAGGCATTTCCCTTGTGGAAAGTATTTTCACTCAAAAATAAATAATGAGAACATTCCTAAAGATGAAAACAGCAGCAGAAAAAGATGTTGGCTCTGTTTTGAGTCAAGCTTATTTTTTAGTCCCAAGGCTGAATAAAAATCAGTATTTTCAAAAATTATTTTTCATTTTGCTGCCAGCTTAATTTAGCTAATGTTTTATTTTATTTTGTCTTCTGCATGGTCTCCTGATATGATTGTTTAAAAATAGTAACATTTCATGGATAAAATGTTAGCAGTAATATTCCTTGATAAAATAAATATGCCTGCCTCCTTTTTTAAATTATTGGAGTTTTCTAACTTTTATTTTTGAAGACTGAGGTCATGAAACTTGTATAAGCATGCAGTTCAAGAAAAGTTTGGCTTATGTATAGGGCAAATTGGTAAGGAAATGGTCATTTCAAAATCAAATGACTCAAAATCCTAACAAATACTGTTCGCATAACTATGATTTTGTTCTGGCTTATAATACTTGGTAGTATTGTCTCTTTTATTTTTTCACCTAAGATTTTAGTGAATTTAGGATACATGCATGCAGTGGTAAAGGAATGCAGCTGATTAATAGTACCAATCTATGCTAATGATTCTATCAGTCAGATTACAAGGAGAGTTACAAGTGCAAACCACTCCTAAATCCATTGCTTGTTTTAAATTCATAATAGTATAATTATTGATAGCTTTAAAAATGGGGCTGGGGTTGTGGCTCATCGGTAGAGCACTCTCCTAGCATGTGTGAGGCCTTGGATTCAATCCTCAGCACCACATAAAAATAAATAAGTAAAATAAAGGTATTGTGTCCAACTACAAGTAAAAATAAATATATATTTTTAAAAAATGCCACGTAGTTCTCACTGAGAAACTTCTGAAAGATCCTCAGCTAATATAACAAGTTTTTCAGATCATTTCAATTCTGCCCAATTCATTGGAGTATATGCTCCAATTCTTACTATTTGTTTAATTGGCACAACATTCTTAACATAAGCTTCCAGCTATTGTGACGTAATTCCAATTGAATCAAATCTCCTAAGAAAACAACTATAATATCTGGAAAAATAATTAAAAATCTATCTGAAGTTACTACAAGACAATATATAAATGTAGATAGACACTAAGATTGAAGTTGGCATTTAAAAAAATACATGAATTTACATTTCCTATAGCTTTCAGCCTTTCCAGTCAACACCATGATGACCTGTTAAAATTGCTCTAGAAAATTTAGGTTTACTGGCTTGAAAATTCAGAGAATAGATTTTTGGACAGCTATCTTCACTGATACTTGAGAAGTATATTCCAGAAAAATACCAAACAGGAACACTTCAAATTCAATGTAAAAATCCTCCCTTGAATCCTGAACCATGCCATATGCAGTACAGATTGTAAGTGTATCAGCTGAGGCCAAAATACCAAATAGTATTTAAACTGCCTCCTACCACAGGGATAACAGAGTTTGTAGTTTTAAATCAGTTAATTTAAAACACCTGCATAAACAATAAATGAATAAATAAATAAATTACATGCATACATCTCCTTCAAGAAACATAATAGGATCTAGGGTTTTCTACAACACATGACTTGTTTTATATATATATATATATATATATATATATATATGTATATAAACATGTATGTATATATAAGTATATATATATATATACATATATATATATAATGTCATGAATAACAACTATAAAAGGATAATGGAGAGATAAATAGATATGTTTGTACTGTTTCTATATTTTACTTGATATGTACATCATTAACTCTGTAACCATATTCTTTTTAGCAAATATTAACAGAGTATGTGAAGAAGTACTGTTAAAAGGTTAAAAGTTTAAAAATCTTAAAAGATAAAAGGTTAAAATCTTCTCCATTACCCCTCTTCTCTAAGAAAGAAACCATTTAATCCAAATAAGATATAAAAAGGAAATAAGAAGGGGGAAATTGTGGGTAGAAACAGAAACAAATAGTAAAACCCTAACACTAAATCCAACCATGTAAATAATTACATCAATTGTTAACAAAGGATAAGGGACAAATACCCCTAGTTGAATGAATGGATAAACATGCTATCTCTAACTATACGATGTTGATCCGAGAGGCATATTAAATATTATATTGAATGTAAAATTATGAAAAAGGATATGCTTGCAAGTAGTATACATAAGAAGGGCTGAAATGATTATATTAATAATGAATAGACTTCTAAGCAAAAATTATCAAAGATCAAAATGGAAATTTCTTAATGATAAGATCAATGTCCCAGGAAAATATATCCTTTTCCTTACCACCCACACATATGCAAATATCTATTCAAGCTGTATATGAACATTCAAATTGTTTATTACAGGTCAGTAAGAACTTCTTATAATATGAATTAATATATTTATGTTGAGATGCAAAATTCTGTATTACTGGTATATTTTACCAGAGAGAATTCTCAAAGTAAGTCAGAAGTTCTGTGCCTTCTTTAAGTCTCTTTTGATAGAGGGCAGGTGTCCTTCAGTGATCAGTCTTCATCACCCACTCAGCCCATAAATACAAAATATCTATAGGACTTTCATAAAAATTTTCTATAGCAAACATTACTTTAATAAACTTTGCTGTGTTTGTACAATGAAACCTTAAGAAGGGAAGACAGATCTTCTGGGATTGGCAAACCTTCCATAAAGGCATGTTTCTATACTCTGCCTATGCATCTGAGAAAAGCAGGCAATTTTGAGGTCATATCACTTACTTAGGAAAAATTTACATCCTCTACTTAGATTCAGATACTGTAAAGAATGCTGTAAAAAGCTGTATTTTTCAAGGAAGACTATTCAAATATATAAATAAAATAATTGTAATGGAAAGCCAAAATTGTGTGGTATTTCACATACCTTTCTCAGGCTTTTTTTTTTTTTTTTTTTGAGGAAAAAAAGCAAGAAGAGAGAAAAAATAGAGAGAGAGAGACTGAAGGTTGAGGAAATTCAGGAGCACTGCACCCTCTGTAAAGTCTAGAACTTTGAACTCAGCTTTGTGCTCTTTCTGTAACACTAACATCATTACTCTTTTAAAATCATCACAAAAAGCAGGGACTCAACACATTGTGTGTGTGTGTGTGTGGGGGGGGTGGTGGTGGTATCAAATACCATTAAATCAGCCTTATACTCAAAGTAGGTGAAGGCTGAGCTGGGAACTGCCACCTCACCATTGCTTAGCCTCCCAGCAGCCCTTCCTGAGAAGTAAACACTAGTGATAGTTTACAGTTGTTCCGTCCTCAAAAGAAATGCCACCAGCTAAACCAGGAACACTTCACTACTGCTGCCCTGAAATCTTGCTGATCTTAAATATTTAGACTCCTCAGCAAGGATGGGTCTTCAGGTTGAGTTTCTTCCAATTTACTTGCTCTAGTGAAATTTTTTTTTCATATTTGTGTTAGTCATTTTTCAGCAGTCCACAAAAAGGAAACCTTTGACCAACACACTGTTCAGTTTATCACTCCCCAAAATAAATAACTGCAAATGCTGCAAATCTTTAAATGAATGATAGCTAAATATTTGCAACCTTAATCAAAATACTGTCAGACAACTTTTAGGTTTCCAGTCTCCCCAATGTTTGCTGCTAGGCAATTTAGCTATAACAGATCTTCAGAAGTTGAAAAGGACACTGCTAAAACAGCTGAAATGAAGTTCCTAGGGCTGCAGAATGGAGTCTGAGATAGTTTGATACATTTCAACTTGTGTGGGGAGAGCTGATAAATCTAAATTCTATCTTAACTAAAAGTTTTTAATTCACTCACCTAAATGGAAGACTTTTTTAGCTATTGCATTTCTCTGATCCCACTGTGCGGCAGTAGAGTTTAGAGGTGTTAACAATTGATTCCATTCTAGATGTATTGTGGTTTGTGGAGCATAGAATAGAAAATGCTGACTAAAACTTAACTGCATGCCAGTCGCCCATTAGACACTTTGGCTTTTTAATAACCTACACAGATGTACACTCAGGCTGAATGAGATCTCATAAACACCATTTTGATAAAAATGCATTCCTTTTATGCATCTCTGAGTAAGGCTTCCCATGTGATCCATTACAATGCTTAAAGGTTTAACCTTTTGTGGAACACATAAGACAATGTTTTGCTTTCAAAATGAGGTACATTTCTTTTGTTTATGCAGTGGGAGCTGAACAGATTTCTGGATCAATAATTTCAAGTCATTTATGAGTTGGGATTTGCAATTTCAAAACAAAAACTTAAAAAAAGAAAATTGTATCAATTACTCATTGCTATTTTGGTGTTTCTACAAGAGGGAGGTTATCATTCGAGGCATGTTAGTTTCCTATTTATGATATTCTTCAATACAGTGAATGATGATGTAAACGCAATATAAAGAATTAACTGCAACTTCATGTTTTTTTCAATAGGAAAACACAGGGTTCTTTTTATATCACATATCATTCTGAACAATTAACAATCATTTGATTTGTTACAGTGTTCCTTGAGAAGGGAATATGTTTGGAATGTTATTGCTCAATATTTCCTTAATTTAAAAAATATGTTTCTAATTTGATAAAAGCCAGATGATTCAGCTTTATTCAGTGATTATTTCCATTCCAAATGTTATAAAGTCTTTGGCATTTTTTTCCAATTTATAAAAGTGAGTCTTGAGATGATTTATTTTTATGCTTTGTGTGGTTTGAGCAAAGCTTTTAAACAATTCACAATCACTGATAAATCTATAAATAGATCATTACAGTCAATTGTACATGTCAAAAGCAATGGCTTTGAATTCTTGGGATTCTGTCATTCTTTGATTAATGGATAGAAATTGCTTATGGAAAAATAGGAATAATCACCTATGTTTGGTTTTATGAAAATAATTTATAAATCTCTTTATATGGAGCTGAAGGTAACGATGGGAAGGAAAGTACTAATTAAGTACCCAATTAGTACACAGAGGTATTTAACAGTGCATTTTCTAGCCAGTTTTCACCTTTTTTTTTTTTTTTTTGGTATATAAGTCTAAATCAAGGAATAAAATGGTAAAGACACCTTTATGTAACTTACATTTTCAAAGGACAGATGTATAGAAAAAATTAATTTCACCTTGATTGAGTTGTATCTTCTGCCCATTTTAGAAATGCATGTCTTCCTTTATCAAACACCTATTAAGTGCCTAAGTCAATGCTGTTTTTATATGAAGACATACTAGAATTTTTAGTAAGGCCCCGGGGTTGAAATTCTAAGGATTCTGTTTTTCTCTGATTAGAAGCATGACCATATTTTTAGATGGCACAGAAGCATATAAATTATTTATGCACTAAAGTGTAGATTGGAGAGTAGGCACCCTACTATTCACCTACTTGTTCACTCAAAAAGTCCACTTAAGTCAAAGGCTTTGCCTACTCCATATGGTCAATGGAAAGCACAACACATCGAGGTCTTTTAAAATAATGCTTGTATGCAATATATCACACACATAAAAGTATGCAACCTTTGTATTTTATATTTGCAAATAAATACCCTCAGAGTTAAACCCGTGGTGAGTGGAATACTCCAAAGAGTATTAATAAAATGATCTCCTCCCTTCCAAACATCCAGCTTAAGAACTAAAACCTAGAGTGTAAATATTACTATTGCAGGGAAATATTGTAACAGAAAACTACTGAATGAGCAAGTTGTGTTCAGTTATTAGACTACCCTCTGACTTTCCTTCTATTTCCTAGAAATAATGTCCAACACTTATTGTTAATTTATACTACCATTGTCTAACAACTACCTAGATTCTTAGAAAGGTAGGCAGAGAACTTGAAAGTATGTAGTTGTATTATGGAAAAATAGGAAAATTATGTCACTGGAACGAGACAAGAAGCACTTGGAGATTCAGAAGAGCAAGGTTTATTTAGCACCAGTGCAGGCTCAGTGGAGTTTTCTCAGAAAGCTGACCCTTGCCTTGTTGTTCTCAGTATCTTTTTTACAGTACAGACTTCCAGGTTTCAAGACTTTCTCATGCAAATAACCTTGATTTCTCCCCTTTTCTTCAGGCAGCTCTGGCTCCTGCCACAGCTACTTAACAAGCATGGTTACAGAAAGGGGAGCTAGCAGGTTGTGGCTATTAAAAAGTAAAAGGAAACATCTGAGGAAGGAGCTGTTGTTTCAGTTGAACCAAGGAGGTGAAAATTGCTGGTTGTGAATATACATACTTTAGACAAATTAACTCTTAAACCTCCAGCCACACTCTGCCCATAGTCTGTGGAAAACCTCTTTTTCTTCATCAATGCTATTTACAAATATTTCTAGTTTCTTTTTTATCTCCTTGGTTTAATTATATCCTAATATTCCCATGTTTCAGACTCTGGCATGAGACCTTTATCTCAATTCCTACGAATACCCTTGTTAGATGTCTTGATTTTGACTTTCTTCATCTTTAGCTTTGTTTTTATTATCTAATCTAAACAAAAAATAAAAGTACAAAATACTGACAATCGGTGAAAGAGATAACAATGATGGTGGTGATGGCAGTGACATTATAACTTTGAGATGGTAATGAATTGTATGCAAAATTTCACTTTCAAAAATAACTCCAAGATTTTGGTACCATTAGTCTCATTTTCCAGAAGATCAAATAAAAGGTTGAATATACTAATAATTTGCCCTAAAGTTATATAATTAAGAACTGTTGAAACTAAGACTTGATCCTAGGTCTCACTCATAATCCACTGCTATCTACTATAAAATCCACCTCCCTATGCAGAATTTATTGAGTACCACCTATGTATCAAATGTCTGCAACATGTCTCATATTGGTACATTTTATATAAAGATAGCATCATGAACACACACCAGAGGTAAGTGGGTCAATTTTCCTTTTTGGGTTAAACTTCCTGTGCCTTTTGGAACTGAATTCTTGTATCTATATGCAGCATTTCCTATCTGTGACACAGGAGCAATGAGTAGGAATTTTCTAGATATTGCCAGGATTACTTTCCAGTAGAACACAATGCCATCCAACTCTTGTTGGCTAAATAGGGTTGATATTATCTTGCTTGTTTATACTTCATGGATGTTGACATTTTAGAATTAAAAACAAAATGTGATAAATTTAATCAGCCAGAAGATATAACAGAGATGATGGCTGCAAGACTTTAGAGTAACACCCATACATACACATATGCGTACATGTGCATGATATATGGGTGCATATGCATACATGCACAATCTTCATCCAAGTATCACATGAGCAACTAAATATTAAAGTGTCACTGATTGTTTAAATTTTTGTCACTTAAAAATTTCTTGCTTGCCTGACATGTAATATATTTGAAAGGTTTTTGACAGATTATTCATCACAATGATTAGTAGAACATATAAATCAGTGGCAATACACAAACACTACTAAAAAGTCACATCTGAGAATTGATTGAAATTTTTCAAAAGTAAACATTAATCAATATCTGATTCAGATGAAAATGTCAAAATTTTGGTAGATAGCAAATAGATAGCTAAAAATAACATACAGACTCTCTTCCCCTCTAATATGAAGTATGAAAATTTTGGCAAAGATTACAGAGAGACTCTATTGAAGCCATCTAACTCAATTTCCTGAACCTATTTTCTTCTGTAAATAAGAGCTCACCCCACTGACCCTGTTTGAGCTAAAGGAAAAGAGAATAGCCATATGTATTTATTCCAGATAGATAGGCTATAGGCTACCAGGAAACATGCCCACAGGTGTACCCGCTGAGAATTCAGCCCTAGTATCACTAGCTCTCTCTATATTCTCTCTCTCTCTCTCTCTCTCTCTCTCTCTCTCTCTCTCTCTCTCTCTCATCCACTCTCTTATTCTGTGTCCGTGTATGCATCCACACACACAAACTTTGCTCTATCACATTTGTTTATCAGTCAATGATTCGTCATTGGTTATGGCTGCAAAGAAACTCAGGACAGACAATTTTAGTAATTCTTTACATTCCTATTCCTCAAGTTCTATGCCTACAAATTCACAAAAATGAAGAATGAGGGGAAGGGGGAGAGACACAGTATCTGGTTTTGATATATTGGTTGTTCTATGAGTGTAGTATATCCTTTTCAAACTCACTTAAGATCTAAATTCCTGGCTGAGTGATTATATCATTTGCTGGTTAAATCCTAAGCAGCAAATGCCATTTCAGTGAAGATTTCCATTTAAAAAAAGAACATGTAAGTCACAGTAAGAAGCTCAGTTTCCTCCTGATTTTAAAGTCATCTTCCAAATAGCTAAACTTTGGTAAGTTTAGGAAGGTGATCTTTGGGGTCAGAGTGGTCTGAGGTTAAGATTTACCATGTCAAGTATCAATGGCCCATTCATTTTTATTACTATCATTCCAGTGTGTAGGTAAAACTATTTTACCCCAGACACCGTGTTTCAATCAGTACCACTTAACTAATTTAGTCTTTTTAAGATCTTTCATGTCTGTATTTATTTTTAACAGATGTCATACGGTTATATTATTTGTTTTAATGTATTTGTCTAACTCTCAGGTCTCCATCATTTTAAGGATGGCTTTGATTGATCTGTATTATCATTATGAATTTTGCTTCCCTGGACTGTACTCTTGTGGATTTGACATTTTAGGGGTATGAGAAATTTCTTACATTTCTATAAATATCCTTGAAATCTGAAAAAAAATCCACCATGCAATATTCATTATATTTCTTAATATAATGAAACCTTTATCTCAAATCCTAAGAACACCCTTGTTAGCTGTCTTGATTTTGACTTTCAATATTCATTATTATTCATATTATTATTATTATTCATAATCCTAGCAATAGCTATCTTATATGTAAAGTGGGGCTAATAATTATACATAGCACCTTGGATTATTGTTAGTATTATTATTGCTTAAAACAAGCATTGTTTCCACTGAGCAGTTGCCATTGGTCACACCTTTATTCTTACAAAATGTTTATTAGTTAAGTAGTGTTGTTATTAGCCCTATAAAACAAAGTAACACTTGAAGCCTGAAATCATTCTATGAACTTACTGAGGCCACACTGATATATAAGTGTGAATTTGGGATTTATATTTTGGATGCCTTGAAGATACATTTCTCTTACCCACTAAGACAAGTTCTGATAAGCTCTGTCATGCATGCATGTGTAACAATGCTTGGCATTGTTCATTAAATGCTAGCTACAATTCAATGAAGTCATTAGTCCATCATTTTCAGATATCCAATATCATTAAATGTCTTCTTTCAATCTTATGTTTATTCATTCAATAAACATGTATTGAGTATCTATTATGTGTCAAGCATTGTTCTTGGTTCTGGGATACAGCAGTACACAGAAAACTTCTTACCTTCTGGAGCTTACATTCTAGTGTGTGTGTGAAGAAGCAAAAACATAAGATACTTAAATACAATAGGTCATGTATTATATTACAAATAGTAAAAAAATAATAAGTAGAATGGGGAATAATAAAGGGTCAAGATGTACAACTTTAGATGAACTATGGAAAGTTTTTAATCATAAGCATAAAACTTTATTAACCTCATTTTATTGATTGAGAAATAGTGATACCCTGACAATCTTAAAAATTTTGTGAGAATTAAATAAAATGATAAATATATGAGCACAATTTATAAATCACGATTAAAAACATATGACACATCAAATGCTAAATAAATGTGGCATCCTATATATAATTTGGAACAAGAAGTTCAAGAAGAAAGATCTGGAAAAATCATGAATTATAGGAAAAGCTACATTTATAAACCTGAAGAGACATTAAGTAAGTGTGATGTTTGAGTTAGAAGACAATATCCTGCACACAATGGGTACAAAGTATAAATATGTTGTAGTTTAGCTGGTCAACCTCTATTAGAATCATGGGTGACTCTAATAATGTCAAATAAAACTTCTGGATCCTGTGACTTTATGTATTGTATATTCATAGTTTTATTAATATAACTTGGAATATCTTCCACAGAGGTTGGATCTCTCTGAACTCATGTCATGACTTCTGTAGGTAATTTATTTTAGAGGTTGAAAATTTCTTTTTCTCCAAAATTATGTTTTTTTTTTTTTTTTTTTTTTTAAATAGGACAGAATACTCCCATGGTCAATATGAAAAGTGAAATTAAAGGTCACTCAATGGAAACTGTAGCTGTAATGACCAACACTCTTGTATCCATATTCCTATTCTTTACCATGTTCTTATTTGAGCCTTTATTAGAAGTGGCATCAGAGACAGCAGGAAGGAGTATGTTGTGAGTCAGGCATTGTGTGATGGGTACTGCTGTGTTCAGGCAGAATCTGAATGTTAAGGTGGAGGTTAAGTATGTGTGGACATGTGGAAAGGGGTTCTTTAGGTAAATCAAGGAGGTATAGCATGGATATAGAGTGCACAAACCCAGAGAAGCAAGGCAGAAATCAAGACACAGCAAGAACATGAGGAATTCAGACTTACAACCAGCATATAGAGATTAGAACTTCAGTCACACCAATGAGGGGTGAGTATGTAAAAAGATTTCTTAATAGAGGCAGTGATACCCTAGCCCAGAAGTGGCTCATCTGCTGTGCACTTGGGAGAAGACCAAATCCTAAATAGCTCTGGTTCACAGGGCAGTGACTTACCAGCTGGAAGTTGACATGGTTGTCATAGCACCATGTCTTCTATGGTTAATAAGTCCTGGCACCCCTGAACCTCAGAGCTTTAGCAGTCACTGGTGGATGAAATTACAAGTAGATGAATGGCCAGTCTAGTGATGTTCTCTCTTTCCAACTTTGAAAGAAAAGGAACTTCAGGGATCACTTTTTAACATGCCATCTGTGTCTTCCTGCTCTAGCCATTCACCAGCATTGGGACTATAGCCAGAAAGTAAATGCTCACTTGTACACAGGTATGAAAAACGGAAGTAAGGAAGAGAGTGAGATCACAACAGAGACTGGAATAGATACCTTATGCAAGAGTTCAGGGCTCTGTGTGTAACTGAGACTTTCTGTCTGCTCTTCAGACTCATATGATGTCAGCCTCAAGTCAGCTCAGATTTACCATGTCCATAATCTAGATGCTACACTTCCCCTCCTACCACTTATCCCATGTCCCCTCCCTTAATTACAAGAACTACCAACCTGACCATTCAGCTTGAGACAATCATGGACATGTTGTTTTAGGTTGTTTTTTTTCAGTCCCACAGAACTAATTAAGGACTGAATCTTGTCAAGTCTCATTTTTAATGAGTTTTCAAATCTGTCTTCATATTGATGTCCAGTGTCAGCCTTCTAGTTCAGGATTTTTTTTAAAAAAATATTTTTCTTGAAACTCTGCACTTGACAGCTGAGAGGTGTTCATAACATCTTTTACTTCCTAATTCCCTTCCTTTTAGTGGCCATCCTGAACAGAAAATTGAAAGCTCCCTACAAAACTATTCAATACTTTCAAATGCCTCCTACTACTTATGGGTTGAAAACCATACTCATTAAACACGGTTCCAAACAACCACAGGTACTGTTCCAGACAAAGTATGCATCTGCTCGAGAGACACTTTCTGGTCAGATACTCTTCCATCTTTGCCTGATAACCTCCTACTTATCCCACAAGGCTCCTAAGTGTGACCTTTCTGAACCATCCCTTGATTCACCAATGAGATAGATTTGTTTACCTTCTTCACTGGGCTGTCACTATTTTTTTGTACCAAAGTTATAATTTGGAATCACAATACTGTGTCACAATAATTTATTTCTGTATGTCTTCCCTTTTGAACTATAGACGATGACTGCAGAGCAGATACCCTGCCTCTAAATGTGAAATACTGTTCAGCATTGTCTGCACAGAGCTTGGTGCTGAATAGGTTCTTGGTGATTATATAAGGAATATTGAAAAGATTCACTTTAGATTTCTTTTATTCCACTATGAAAGATAACTTATATTACCCAATATATATATATATATTCTTAATGATTCTAACATAAATTTTAAAAAGTGTCTAATATATAATTTGTTCCAAAATGAATAAAGACATTACTTGTCATACTTGACTATCTAAAGTAATTTATGTTCATGGTAATTACTTTATAACATATGTGTGTATGTGTTGTAATATATATGCACGACATATATATGCATGTGTTTATATGTGTTCTGAAATAAAATTCCCATATATTCTATACAAAAGAAATATATGAATTTTAAATTAGCATAATACATAATGCATAGGTTTTTTCTCCAGCCTTAGAAATTTCTCAACTTCAGAATGATATAAAACTGTCATCCAAATAGTGTTTATTTTTTTTCCCTCAGAGACTATTAAAGAGTAACTGAAATCAAAATGATGTTAGGAATCCAACACTATTCATCTTAGTTCTCATCCATATCTGTACCATGTATTTTAAGCACACACATAGGAACATGATTTTATGACCTTCCTGAGGCTGGCTGTCTTTTGGAATATCTCATGCTCATGAAGATATTGAATATACCTTCTTGGTGATTATATAAGGAATATTGAAAAGATTCACTTTGGATTTCTTTTATGCCAACCTTGAACACTGAGGAATGGAGCTGGTTGTCTGTGGATGGACTAAGACCTCTGAAACCATGAGCCACCAAATAAACTTCATCTTCTAAAATTGCTCTTATCAGGTCTTTTAGTCACAGCAGAGACAAAGCTGGCTAAAACAGTGGATTATGTATTCATTAATTTGTCCATTTGCTAAAATTTGTTTGTAACTTTGGAATCAACATTCACAATTTTAAACTGAAAAAAAAAATATATATATATTTCAGTTTAAAATGCTGTGATTTTGTATTTTAAGTGACAAATAATACTGAAATACACATGCTACTACCAGGTAATACTCTAATTTTTATGACCAGATTTGGTAGTTAAATGTGAAAAAAATGTGTTTTATTTAGAAGGAAATTAACATCTTCCATTCTTCCATATATTTAAAGACACTGTCCATTTTCCACATCTATCAAATCAACAAAGAATGTTGATAAATTGATCAATTGATTATCTTAATGCTAAACCACAATAGAAATATGTGTAATATGTAAGTACTTACTTGTCTATTACTCATTCCTGTTAAAATATATATGTATGTATGTTTATAGCTATATGGATGTATACATATGAATGTATTTACATATATATTTCAACTTGTGGTTTTTAATTCATGATGGAGACAAATAATTTGAAATTTTAAAAATATTGCAGTCTAGCAAATTTTTCTGCTGAAGTCTAACCATGAATTTGAAAATTGTAATAATCTATACTTAGTAGCATAATTAAAGTCATCACAGTCTTTAATTTGGAATCCCACACAGAGAAAATATAAAAATATTTTTGTTACTGACTCATTTCTGGGCTCAAGTCTTTTGAACTGTAGTCAAACATTTGTAATTTTATCTGTCCTATAAGCATTATGTTGTATTTTATAAGTAGGAAGCAAAATAAAAGTAAAATGACTCAAGGAATAAAAAAGAATTATCCTAACTACTTACTAAATTAGTGATGCTTATAAACCAACCATTGTAACGAAACACAAATTATAAATATCTTTTTAAATTTCCAGAAGTCTAAAATATTTTGGTCACTGAAGTAGATACTTAGGTAAAATGTTTTTATTAAGGAAGAGACCAGGACATAGCCCTTTGTATTTTGCGCAAGCTTGCAGATTCAATGAGTCCTTATCACATTTTTACACTTGTTATTATTATTCACAGGTGTTGTGGTGCAGTTGTGAGATGTACCTCAAAATCTTATGTGTGAGATAATACATAAAGGTTTAGAGGTTAATTGTTTGTGTTATGAGAGCCTCAACCCAACCAGTGAATTCATATCCTCTGTGGTAACTGAGAGCATGTAGGATGTGGCTGGATCAGGTGACTGGATGTGGTCATTGAGGGTATGCTTTTGGGATATATATTTGATTCTTGATAAGCATAGCTCTCTCTCTGCTCCCTTAGGTTCCTAAGAGCACATGAGCCACTTTCTTCCACTTCATTATTCCATCATAATGTTCTGCTGGTTGTCTGTGGATGGACTAAGACCTCTGAAACCACAAGCCACCAAATAAACTTCATCTTCTAAAATTGCTCTTGTCAGGTCTTTTAGTCACAGCAGAGAAAAAGCTGGCTAAAACAGTGGGTTATGTATTAATTAATTAATTAATTAATTCATTAATAATAATTAATTCATTAATTTGTCCATTTGCTAAAATATCTTTGTAACTTTGGAATCAACATTCACAATGCCTTCAGGGGCATTTGCACATAGCAACAACAAAGACATTACAAGTTCCTCGAAGAGGTTGAACAAGTCTTGTCCCACATTTTTCACATATTTTTTTCTTTTCGGTTATTTCATGTTTAAAAACTTTAAGCGATGTCCTGAGTCCCGTCCAGTGTTCCTAAGTGCAAGAAGACTGTTCTGTATTTCACAGATGGAACATACATGTTCAGATAAGCCTCCTTCAGATGTGTACTACACTACTGTTGGCTATGAGTCAGGGAAAACTGAATCAAGAATATATACTAAATAAGTGGTCTTCAAACAGAAAGGTATGTAAAACAATGTTATGTATTTATTGGTTGATGAAAATGTTGTGGCTGGAGGCTGGTAGAACATAACCCCATAACGTTAGAGAGATGGTTTCATAATTTCTAATTCAATGTTTGTGGCAACATTTTAGAATATGACTACTGCAAATATTGAGATTAAATTGCATTTGTATATCAAATGTGTGCCATTTTTCTTCTTAATACTGCCAAGAAAATTTGAAGACTGTTTTTAAAAAGTATCTAAATTGACAAAGGTAATAACAAGAACAACAATAATAGCTATATATAATAATATTTGCCAAGTATGAAATAATAAGCTTAATATGTTAAATATATAAATTTCAATATACAGATTTCCATCATATATAATTTTTGAAAGCCTATATCAGAGTTAATAATTAATCATTATTGTGTTTTATTGCATATTTTCCATAGACACTAGAGTTCCATAAGAACAAAACACAGGCTTGACTTTTTCATTGTTGAAAAACCACAAATATGTTCATAGGTACAGATAAATATATATAAAATGATAGATGGATGCTTGTACTAACATCTGCAAGACAATGATTATAAACTTCATTTTCATTATTCAAGAAATAGGCTTATAAATTAAATAACCTAATAAAGTGTTTACATTGCCTCAGCATCAATAAATAGGTGGATCATATAATTTATTCTTCAAACTGAGATAGCTTTAAAAGTGGGGACTGATGAATAGATAAAGAAAATGTGGTATATACACAGTGAAATACTATTCAGCCTTAAAGAAGAATGAAATTATGGCATTTACTAGTAAATGGATGGAGCTGGAAAATATCATCCTAAGCAAAATAAGCCAATCTCCAAAACTAAAGACCAGGGCTGGCGTTGTGGCTAAATGGTAGAGCGCTTGCCTAGCATGTGTGAGGCATGGGTTCGATTCTCAGTACTGAGTATAAATAAATGAATAAAATAAAGGTTCATCAATATTTAAAAAAACTAAAGGTCAAATATTTTCTCTGACATGTGGATGCTAACTCACAATAAGGAGAAGGGGCAGCTAGAGAATAATAGTTACTTTAGATTAGGTAGTTGGGAGTGAAGGGAGGGGAGGCCATCTGAGGATAGGAAGGATAGTAGAACGAATCTGACATTATTACCCTATGTATGTGTATGACTACATGATCAGTGGAATTCTCCATCATGTACAACTGGAAGAAGGAGAAATTATACTCAATTTATGTATGATGTATTAAAGTGCATTCTACTGTCATGTGTAACTAATTAGAACAAATTTAAAAAGTGGGGACTAATATGTCTAAAACTATATATCTTTAAAATACATATTTATTGACTATAAAATTAATTTTATATACTGGTGTACCTACATTCTATTTCCATTCACACAAAAAATATACTTAAAATGTATTTTATACTACTATTAAAAACAACATATTTCCATGTATACCAAATGTTTTATACATTCCCATGTACAAAACATTTGTTTTGATTAGCTGGACATAAAAATGACGTGAGAAGGAAAATTTTCTTTATCTATATTCATATATTTTGGTCAATTTCTTGGCAGAATATATTGGTAACTCTATCTTGATATTTTTTTTCTAAAATTGTATTTTTCCATATGGTTTAATTATTTGAATGTTTTCCAAAGAGTCCATGAAATATTCCTTTTATTGTATACATCTTTAATTAACTCTTTTCTGTGAACTATAATATTTTAATTGAGAAAACAATTGCTCTACTTGATATACAAGTTATGTTCTCAAATCCATTTCTTTTGTAGTTTTGAATATTTTTCTATGTGAATTGCATGAATATTTAACCTAATTTATTTCACAAATATTATCCAAATATGTGTCAAAAATATAAATATACTAAATGATATAAAGTACAAATTCATAATTCCTGGAACAAGGGAAATAAATGAAATGAGTATTATTAAGATGAGAGCTCTGATTCTGGAGGACAAAACGAGGAAGGTATTGGATACCCAACAGAACTATTATTTCTTTGGGGAAAATTACAAAATAATACATAATCATTTAAAGTTCCTATAAATAATCATAAATTCACGTAAAGTGGAGAAATATTCACTCAAAAATGTCACTAAATGTCAGAATAGTCAGAATCTGTGGCATCTGAGCCTCAATTTCCTCATGTCCTTTTTAGAGAAGCAACTCTGGGTAGGTGAAGAAGACAGGAGCTCATTAACCCCTTAGCTCACCACATTGTGGTGAGATCAAGGAATATGAGAGTTGATGCTTCAGCACTGAATTTGGTAGAGATCATTGTTGATATAGACAGCAGCATTTTTAGTGGAGTGGTATGTCAGAGAGCCTGGTGAAAGAAAGTTTTGTATAAGAGAATGGGAAAAGAGGAAAGTAATAAATCCAATAAGCTATTTCACCTATAAAAGGAAGCAGAGAAATGAAACACTTAGCACAAGGTTTGCCTATCAGAAATAATCAATGCACTGTGGAATTTTATAATTTTTAAAATCAAATTATAAATATACTTTACTGTATTATGAGCTTAGCAAGTTTATGGACTACTACATATTTTAATATTCAATGATTTCAGATAGGACTTTTCATCCAATTAATGATCAACTGGTATTTAATGAATGAAGATCTTAAAAAATAACTATATAATGCATAAATCATTGTGTAATTGCTGGGACTGATATAGCTGAAACTTTTACAAGTAAATAGAAAAAAATGGACCTATACATATTGAAAGGGACCTTCTGTGATCACTTATATAAGATGAATTGAAGCATTTAATGAGATAGTTTAGGTTAAGTTTGCTGGCATATTTAATTAAAGTGCTTTGATTGTTTAATACAGTATTATTTTGATACCTGGCCCACAGTCCTATAACAAAAAATAGGTTAGTAAGAATTTATACACTGAGGCCCAGTAAAAACTATTTTTATGCTTAGGTTCCATTAGCAATGGACTGTAGCATAGAAATGTGTTTGGACCAAATGGCATGATGTAAGGAGGGAGCCCAATAAGACCATGTATTCACATAGTTCTTGTCCTTGTGTAGTGTTTCTTTTGTCCAGTTTATGGGGTGGGACCCAAGAGGAATGAATGTCTTCAAGGGAATAAGGAGAAGGGAAAGAGAGTCCTTTCTATGCTTTATGATCTGCTTTGTGAAGAGGAATTCTGGGTTCTATGGCATAACTTAGTGAAAAGGAATTTTGGTTCCTATGATTTGCATAGGAGAAGAAGAGTCAGAGGTAGGAGGCCAGGAGAAGGTCAGAGAGACTTTGCTTTTGAGGTGTTTCCAATCTCCTTTACTTAGCACATCAAAGTGCTGTACTTTGGAGTATTGTATTCTGAGCCCCAACATTAAATTTTAGACAGGAAGTGTTAATGTTTAGGCAAATTATGCTGGAAATAAGATGATGAATTTGACCAGTTTTATTTTGATTGTGTAAGTTATGATTCATAGCAGCTAAAATTATCAGTATTGGGTATTTTCGGGATGTTAAGGAGAAAAGTTTAAATGGAAATAATTTCAAAATGTCTTCAACATCAGTTTCAAATTCTCTTGCATTAATTCTCATGTTTTTAAATTAATGATTTATGCAACTTTTGCAAACTCAGTGGAGATAATTGAATTCTATTTGCATGGATACCAAGGCAGTGTGTCCTTTTCTCGTTTCTGACAAGCCACTGACACTGATGGGCAGGAAGTAGATAATTAAACAGAAAATTTAAATAACACTCTTTCCCACAATATATGTTATGCAAAATACACTACTTAATGAGTAGGATAATTATTATCAGTTTCAAAATTGGTCTTAATCTTACATTTGGCAAATATTTTAATCCTTTAGAATATGTTAATATCAAACACTGAATCTATGTGAAAATGTTTTACTTATGCATTTATATTCATAGGTGTCAAGAGAAAAATGGAAGTCTTTTGTCATAAGGATAAAGCTTTTCCACCTTTCATTTTATTTTATTTTTGCTATTTTTGGTACTAGGGATTCAATCCAGGGGCACTTAACCACTGAACCTCATCCCTAGATCTTTTTATACTTTATTTTGAGACAGGGTCTTGTTTGTTAAGTTACTTAGGGCCTTGCTACATTGCTGAGGCTGGCTTTGAATTGGTGATTCTCCTGCTTCAGCCTTCAAAGCCATTAGAATTATAGGTAAGCACCATTGTGTCCAGACCTACTTACTCCTTATAATAGTGCTGAAAAATCATATTGACAAAGCAACTTTCTTTTTAACTTATTTACATGTACACTGAGTGAAATGGAGACTTCTCTTTGAGAATGTGTTTGAGTGAATTAGAGTGTGTTAGAATTTATGTATTTTGTTTGGCCAACACATTCCATCATAGTCCTGGAACAAAAATCATTTTTTTCCACCTTGTACTAAATAAAAAGAAAGAAAAAGAAGTAGTAAGAAGAATACAGAGACAGAAAAGGCAACCAAACCATGTTTTTTCTCTTATTATTAGATAGTTAAGAATATTCTCTAAGAAATATACATTTAATTGAGATCCTTAACTTTATCTTCACAGGGTGTGAGAGATTATATATATATATATATATATATATATATATATATATATATATATGTGTGTGTGTGTGTGTGTGTGTGTGTGTGTGGAAATAGACACACATATAAATATACACACATACATATACATACCTACATATGACTGTACTTTGATGGGTTTCTTATAATCCCTCAAATTTCAGTATCACCTCCTCCATGGAGTCTGCCTTGTCTGAATGTCTTTACCACTTTACTTGCATGTGTAACACAGCAAGAGTACATCTTATTCATCTGCTATCCCAATGGCTCTGTACTTCATAGGTGCTCAGTAAAATTTGGTGAAACATCCCACTCTAAGTGACAAGAATAGGGACTGTACTTTATTCTTCACTGCTCTGTCCCTAGTTTCTAATATTGTCTTAAAATTAACAGGTGATAAAATACATTTATTAAATGTACATACTAATTAAAAATCATAAAAGGCTATAATGTGCAATGTATAGGTTATCACCAATTCAAAACCAAGTTTGTTTTACTCCAAAGATCTTTGAAATTATCCTGTATTATATCTCATATCTCTCCAGTTCATCTCTGTGTCATCAAATCTAATATTTTCAAATTGCCACTGCCTACTAAATGCATCCTGGATTTTCTTATAGAATTACAGAGTATAGTTGTGCCAATTAAATTTCCATCTACATGTCTTAATTTTTCGTTTTGATAGAAGCTTTTGTATTTCTGTTATCCATCATCACATGAGTATATTGGCTTCATTCCTGTTTTCACCTCATCAATTTCTAGCTTTATTCAACGCTGTTGCTGATCCATGCTCACTTCTGACATTTTCCATTCTTTCTGGAAATACAGCATCAAGTGCTCTTAATCTTTGTACTTGATTTATATTAGTTTTCTGCCTGGCTTAGTTTTCCTGGATTACTATACATATATATGATTTGCCTGGTCTTTTCCTATACCATACTCCTATAATTTCAATCATTTTCCCACTTACAAATTAATTACTCTGAATTTATTACTAAATAGAAGTTCAATTCCTAAGTGTAGGGAATGCAAATTTCTCTATAATCTGGACTCAATTTATTTTCATAGTACTGCTGTTGTAGGGACAAATGAGGGAAGGCACCGAAGATAGCAGGAAACAGTTTTATTTGGCTGCAGGCAGGTTCAGAGGGTACAGCCTTTGCTGTAATCAATCAATCCCCTGAGCCCTGAGTTCAGGGAGTTTCAGGGTTTTATACCCAGCATGTAAGGGGAGGGGCTCAGAAGTTCACAGTCTGCAGAAGTTCACATAAAAGCAGCTTTTTCTTTCACTGTTCTGGTCAAGTTAACTCTTCAAGGACAACACCTGAGAAGGGGAGAGCTTCATCTCCCCTTTCTTTCCTCCCCCTGCCAGCTGTTACCATGGGCCCATTTGTAACTTATCTTAAAAATTTAGACATCTCTGTGAAGCCTTGTTTGCACATTTCTTCAAAGTACTATACTGGATATGTTTGTGAAAAACTAGTAAGGGGGTGTCTAGCACCTGGAGTGCTGGTATCTTCTTGGCCAGTGGCCAAGTAAACAGGGCAACATGAAAATAAGAAGTTTATCTACAATGGACTCTTTTGCTGACCGTCCTAAAATAAGCCATGATGAAGCAGGCTTTTCTGTGGAGAAAGGGGGTGCCACTTCATTGCCATTATTTACTTTCTGTATTTTGGGAGCTTGTGCTGAAACTCCTTTCATCCCTTCCTATAGCAATCCTACAGACCCACTAAGACTCATGTCTTGTGCTACTCCCTATGTGCATGGCAGATGATGAACTCCAATGCAGTGTTCCATGTGACATATTCATCAGTTCCCAGCCTACTATTATTTCTGGTTCATATAAGGCCCTCTCCTGTTGTATTCAGTTATTTATTCTCTTTTACCCCATTACCATCACCATCCCTATGTAGCTTTTCAAAATCAAACATTTTAAGGGCTTTCATGGGTACTTTTTAAATTTGTATTCTGGTCAAGCTATGATTATTTAAATGTCATTTTACTAGAAAATATGTTCTACCTTTTCTTTTTTTATTCGGTTTTACAGGTTTTGGAGATAGATCCATTTTTCAGTGTGTGAATCCAGTCTCTTGCTTCTAATAGCTACATCTTATCCCGCCAACCCAATATTTAGCACTGCAGGCTGAACGACCTTTACAATCACAATTCTGATTATGTCATTCAGCTGCTTCTTATCCTTTGGTGATTTCTCGCTTCACTTGGGGTAAACTCCAAAATCCTCAACAGGTCTTCAAGGCCTTATAGGATCTGGGAATAATCCAGTTAGCAAGTCCCATCCTTGCCATTCTCCCTTGATCTTTATGTCCCAGCCACACTGGGCTGAAGCTCCTCAAAAGAGTTACACTTCTCCTTTGCTCTTTGCACATGGTATTCTCTTCTCCTTAGGTAACATCTTGAATTTCACTTTCTCAGAGAAGCATTGTACACCTGGCCAAATAAATCAGAGAATTGAGTTTTAAATTTCTTTCACGTCATTTGTTTTTATAATACTTTACAAATCCTTTATTTGTTTTTCTTTCTGTTTTCAATTATTTATTATCTTTATTACTCAGTTATAGCATCAGTTCCAATAATGCTGAGGCCAGGTGGTTTCTTTCTTCTTCAGATGATCTTGTTTCTATGCATCAGAAATTCTCAATTAAAAAAAAAAAATTAATCATAGAGAAGTAGCTTACCCAAGGTCACAAGAGAAATTAAGTTCAAGGTAAGGGCAAGAACTCAGTACCTCTCTTCTTCCTGTACTTGGAGTTCTTTGAATGTAGCTTTATGTTCTGTTCTTATGTCTACTGCCAGCTCAATGCCTTGCACACAATAGGTGCTCAACAACTACTGAAGAATTAAAACAGAAATAGCAAAGAAATGCTACTGTGGATTATGTGGTTTTATACTTATGTTAAAGGGTTACTGGCAATATACGTTAAATATGCAGAACTTGGGATTTCATGGCAAAAGAAAACTGGAATTCCTATTCTTTGAGTTTATAAGTAGACATTACATTTTTTTTAATACTTTTACCAGGTTTAAAACTTCTTCCTTTTTTCTCATTAAGGTCAAGCTGTTATCAGGAGGTTCTGACAGAAAATGTCACTCAAAATATGTAGAAAGGTAAGTTTCAAACTACAGTTGAAGAGCAAGATAAAATCAATTTATTAGTGTACAATTCATGCTCATATTAATAAGGAAAAATACTAATGACCTCTATACTTAAAAGAGGATGGATGGATTCAAGTTTCTTAGAATATTTCCTTTTCTTCAGGAGAACTAGAATAATAAAGTGTCATTTTCTCCAACTTGGTTTCTGCCTGAGCAGGTTTTATCAATGGGCCTGTCATGATGCTGAAATTGGAAGCTCTTGCTATGTTGTTTCATGAATCTAATTATCTTGAATCCTTGCAGTGTCAGTGAGAAAGAGAGAAAAACTTCTAAAGAAGGTCCTAAACAACATTTTTTTAAAAAATTTTAATTTTAGCAGTATTAGGAAACTTGCTGTACAATGTGTTCACTAAGAGGTATTAATTAATCAATTAATTTTTCCATATTTTAATTGATGCCTTGTTGTTATACATAATGGTGAGATTTCTTGTTTCCTTCTCCTTGATAGCAACAATGTAACAATATAATTTGGCCAATCTCATTCCCCAGTATTATAAGGTATATTAATTTATATCACTTATTGAATCCAGGCCTTGAAAACCAGAGATGATCTATTTTCCTCTTATTTTCAAAGTTAAAATATTTGGAAAGTAGTTCTACTTTAACTGTTAGTGGTACTATTAGCAATACTAGTAGATTAGTATATTAAAAAAATAGCCCCTATTCAATGTTTTGAGAGTGGTGGTTAAAAAAGACCACTGTTCCACTACCTTATCTCACCACCTATCTAAGATTTATGTTGTTGGTTTCAAGTATTGTATGTATAGGAGTCTCTCATTCACAAGGTTCTATCCAATTTTAGAGTTTATGTTTTGCTAATTAGTTTATTTTTTACATCATAGCCATGCTGTACCCAGAGAAGTTATTAATACTCAGTGGCAAGGAAGGGAACTTAATTATGAGGTTAAATTATTTGCTAAAGGATTCACAATGAAACTTAGGTCTTCATCCATGAGTCCTACCAGCATCACAAAGTGCTAATGATAATTTACTGTAAGTGCTTTAACTGAGACTATTAAAAATCAATTTCCATCACCTAATATCCTTTTCCTTACCTACAATGTATTGACACCTCTTGGTTATTTCAGAAGTGTTCTCTCACCAGGACTGGGCTTTGCCTAGTAAGATTTCTTTCTATTACTACCATCATGACTCCTTAGGGCCCATGGAAAATCCCACTGCTTAACATTGAAGCTTTTGACAGTCTACCTCTTTGTATCAGGAAAATAAAAAAGTCAAACCTTATCACAGATAAGAATAAAATTAAAGAAGGAAGAAGATTATGCTTGGGCCTTAGCCTCAGACCTCTGAAGGATTTCAACGGAGTCCTAGTAAAACCTTACAGCCAAGGATATGAACCGTAGCTTCAGAGAATTGAGTGTTAAAGTGAGGAAGAGAAAAGACAGTTTGCATTAGTCAAATCTCTTTAGTCACAAGTGACAGTGCTCCAATGTAGCAATGTGAGCTAAAATAGGAAATTCACTGGATTGTGTCACAAAGTGGAGCACCAGAGTAGGGCAAGGCAGATGGAAGCTGACATCAGGAATAGTAGTTATTCCCAGGGACTTGAACTGTCAGGACTGTATCCACTTCTCATTCCCATTCTTTCTCTACTATGGCATAAGAATGATGTGGAGATTGGTCTTTAAAAAAGGAATTCAATTTTGAATTCAAAGTTTTTTTAACTGTATGACTAGAAATGAAAATAGTACTCTTCTTCTAGCTGGAGTTAAACTCTTAGGAGAAAACTATGATAGGCCCATTTTGAGTCATTTGCCAGCTCCTATGAACAATCAAAATGAACAGGTATGATAAGTTTTATTGTGGCTCAGTTTGTACTAATGAGGTAGAACTGGTTACCAGAAGAAAGGACAGTCATACATTTATTGCCTTTCAGACCAAGGATAGACCATGAAGGACTTGCTATGCCATGCCAAGGAATTCACAGTTTTTCTTATGCGCATGATTTGTACATTGGAATATTTAAAGTAAGAGAAACATAATTGGTTTTACCTGTCAAAAAACAATGTTTTCAGCAATGCGAAGATGAAATAGAGATTTTCAGAAGAGAGGATAGGTTTCATAGCACAGAATTCTACAAGTGCTAGAAGAAATGAGATGAGGGTCAGAAGGAAAGCACTAGCAGTGGATAAACAGATAATTTAGTTTTGAGGAATAGTTTGAAGATAGAATAACCTATACAATTGTCAGGTCTTGGAAGGAGAATAGGACTATATGAGAAAGGACTTCATTCCTATATTTATAGCTTGTGTGATTATGTAAATGACAATATAATTTACAATCCATGGAAAACAGAAGTATTTAAGAAACTCATTGTAAAATCTGCCCCATTTTTAGCTCTGGCTAACTAGTCAGTGACTATGAACTTTTCTGTGTCTAAGTTTGTATTCGTGGCACATTACTTTTCATATCTTCCACAAATGTTGATGTAAAGAGTAGCAAAGAGGGACTTGAGAAATGTGCCTTTAAGGACCTTGATGAAAAGCTTAAAAATCATCCAGGGTTAGAAACCTGAGTTTCTAAAATGGCCTGTAGTCCAACTAATATATTTTCATGTAAATATGTTTTCTCATGAACCTCTTCTGCTCATGGAGTCACAGAATTTATAATAATTTCTCAGGCTCACCAGCAGTATGATATAATCCTGAATATTTTTCATTCTTAAATATTAAGGATTATGCATTCTAATTGGATCTCACTATTTAAATCTATAGAATGTATTTTCTTTTTCTTGGTGTTTATACCAATAATAATATAAGGAATGCTAGCACATACTTCTTAAGGAATCATTTGAAAAGCTACCCAGTATGGTCTTTTGAGATCCCATCACTAAGTAGTCTCATTTATTTTCATCAAAAGGATTTGTATTTTTTTGTCTCCCTCTTCTAGACCAGAGGTTGGCATACTCTGGCTTAAAGCCTAGTTGTTTTTATTTTTAAATATGGTTTTATTGAAACATAGTCAGACTCATTTGTTTGCATATTATATATGGCTGTTTTTGTACTACATTAGCATAGTTGAATAACCTTGACAGAGACAAGTAGTCTGCAAAGCCTAAATTATTTATCATTTCATGCTTGATAAAAAAAGGTTTTCACACATTTTTTATAAATTATAACTTGATAATGGGAGATTATGATTTTAGCTAACATTTTCTTTTAAAGTAGAGAAGAATGGAATGGTAAAATGCCCTCACTTTTAAAAAATCTTCAGCTCTTGGGGCTGTGGTTGGGGTTCAGTGGTGGAGCGCTTGCCTAGCATGTGTGAGGCACTGGGCTCCATCCTCAGCACCACATTAAAAAATAAACAAATAATAAAAATAAAGATGTTGTGTCCATCAATAACTAAAATTATTTTTAAAAAATATGCTAGAGACTTTTTCAGTAAGAGTTCAAAGTTTCAGAAAATAAAAAAATTAATAAATGGAATGGGATCAAATTAAAAAGCTCTGCACAGCAAAGGAAACAACAGCATGAACAATAAGCCTACAGAATGGGCAAAAATCTTTGCCAGCTACTCTTCTGACAGATGATTAATATAGAGAATATATAAAATGCAACAGCAAAAAAACCAAATAACCCACTTAATAAAGGAGCAAATGAACTCAACAGACTTTGCTCAAAAGAAGAAATGCAAATAGCCAATTAATATGTGAAAAAATATATTCAACATCCTTAGTAATCAGGGAAATGCAAATCAAAACTGCATTGAAATTTGATCTCATTTTAATCAGAATGACAATAGTCAAGAATACAAGTAATGATAAATGCTGGCAAGGAAGTGAGGAAAGGAACATTTTTACATCATTGGTGTGATTGTAAATTAATACAACTGCTATGAAAATTAGCATGGAGATTCCTCAATGGACTAGGAATGGAACCACACACTGTGACCCAATTGTACACAACTCCTCAGTATTTATGCAAAAGAACTAAAGTCCACTGTAGCAATATATACATACCCACATTGATAGCAGCATAGTTCTCAATAGCCAACTTTTGGAATCAATCTAGGTGCCTATTAACATAAAAATGAATAAAGAAAATGTTATATTTACACAGATAGACACACACACACACACACACACACACATACACAATGGAGTTTTAGGAAGCCATAAAGAATGATAAAATTATGCTATTTTCAGGAAAATGGATGGACATAATGTGCAGTGAAATAAGCCAGACTTAGAAGAGTCATATATTTTTTTAACATATGTGGAAACTTGAGAGAAAAGAGGAAAAAATTCATTTTATGAAAATACTCTGGAGACCCATAGAGTAGAAAATAGAGATTTATGGAAGAGAGGAGGAAAGGGAGGGGAGGTACTGGAGGTATAGACCAAATTATGTGCATTTATGAATATATTACAATGAATCCCACCAACATCCCAAATGAACTAAGATAGCCTCCATGCAATTTGTTTTCTCATCTTCATGTTAGCTCTACAAGTGAATGAAACTTCCTTTTATTCATGTTTTTACTCATGTTAGTTTTATTTCCTTCTAGAATAGGACCTAGTGATACCCTACAATCTTCCTGACTCTTGCCTTTCCTTCTTGTTCTATTAGATACTACTACTGCTATAATTACATATTTGCATATGTTGTTACACATTGCAAATATTTACACATACTTCACCATTTTGTATGTCCGATAATGTCCTTATGATGGATCAGATTTTGTCTTAGTGTTGTAGATAAGCACATGGAGGGCCAAAGAATTTTATTTTCTTTCTTTATTTTTTTAAAACCACAATACAAGATGTTTATTTCTCAACTCTCAGCCCTTCCTCCCCAAATTAGTATCTAATGACCAAAACCTGAAGGACTGGGCGCATGGGCAGATCCCAGAAAATATAAGTCAAAGGGCCCAAGTCAGAGATCCAAGTTCAGAATTCAAAGCAGACCAGTGTCAGACTTTACCTAAGTCAGAAATCAAGGTTCATGTATATCTTCAGATCCTGCTCCCAACTCTGTCCTTCTCCTCTTACTTTCTGATATCTCTCCAGCTCAGTGTGGCCTCTCAAGGGGCTCTCTATCTCCCAGACAAAGCCTGGGTATCCCCAGCTGGGAAGTGTGTGACTCAGGGCTGGGGTGCTGATCTGTACCTAGTCCTTCTTGGTCCCTCTTGAGGACAGTGGGTATAGGGTTGCCACGGCCTTTACCTAGGAGTCCCAGCCCCATTCCTGGTTCCCAGCCTCCCCTCAGCAGCAGCTTGAAGCCAGGGCTGCAGGTGGGCAGCCCAAAGGGAAGGTTAGGGGTCGAGAGACACCTGAACAGTGACAGCAGATGAGCGGTGGTTGTAGGCATCAAAATGGACATCACAGGTCTCGCATTACTGAGGGAAGAGAGAAGGGGACAGATTCTCTGGGCTCCATGTCTCTCCATGGCTCTCCCTGTTCATGCAGGCCACCTTGGCAAAGCCTGCTTCTTCAGCAGCTGAGCAGCATGCCTGCCACCCAGCTCACAGACCCCTACCCAGGCAGCCCCTAGGCCCAGGAGATAGTGCACAGCAGCATTCTGGCAGCTCAAGCAACACACATCAGGGGTGTCCACCAGAAGGCATCTCCAGCGTTGATATTTCCTCCACCTCCCTCTGCCTCACAGGGCTCTAACAGCCTTTGAAGTTCTGCCAGGTCCCCCTCCTAGATGGCCTTCAATATCTACTGGATCATTTTGTTCTCAGCTTCAAAGGCTCTCCCTTGTCCATGCCTTCCTGATATTCCTACTGCAGCCTCCCTTGTCATTCTTCTTTTCTTCCTTTTTTATTCTCCCTAACAGGATCAGGCTGAGATCTCTGGGGCTCAGGTGTACTGCTCTCATCTGCAACACGGCCTCATAGAAAGCCTGTGTTGGAGCCCCATGCAGGGTGGACTCTGGCTTTTCAGGCTCTGACTGCTGTTGCCCATCCTTCCATAGGTCACTGGGATCTGTGGCTGGGGTAAACGTGATGAGGGTCGGCCTGGACATGGCTTTTGGAAAAATGTAGACAAAAGAAGGATGAAACAAACAACCTAACCTGATGGCCCCTGTGGTGACCAGTACCACTTCCAGGGATCTTCTGCGAGGAGGAAAGATGGCCTTGGATGAACAACATCCTACTGCCCCAAAACCTGACTCCACAACCTAAAGCCCTGCAGGGCTTAAGGGTCATGGGTCACATGTGAAAACACTGACCCCTAGAATAACAGACCCGGCCCCTTAGTAAAGATTACTAAAACTCCATGAGGGACTAGCCCTGTGGCTCTACAATGGCAGAGCTCTTGCAAATATAAAGCCCTGAATTCAATGTGCAGCACTGAGAAGAAGAAAAGAAATCTCTAATACATATCATTAAGGAAACTCAAACCGGCCTTTTAATTCCTGCTCGATCCTATTTCGGGGTCTCCGGTTTCCAAACAAAAACAGACGTGACATTTTTCTGCAGTATCTCCAGAAAATGGGAAAGGCTCCTGTCTGCGCTGCTTTGTAGCTTCCATACACTAAAATGGCGCTATTCTAATCTAAAGAGTTGACAAACAGCCGCATGGCACGAAGACACATGCGTGAGGACACCAGCAACAAAACACCCAAAAGGTGGTTTCCCACGCTGGAACCTTTTCAGTATAAGCACCAAGCATCGAGGGCCTAGCTAGCGCTAGGACCCCGGAGTTCTGTCGGTTGGGGTCCTACTTTACATAACGCTCCCTTTCGCGCCCCCGCCCCCCCCCCCAAGTTCATTTCCTGGAGCTGGGAAACCATTCTCAGGTTTAATAAAGGCCCTGAGGAGCCAGAAGGAAACCTCTGGAATGCCAAGAAGCTGTGAAACGAAATAATGTCATGTTGCCCCTCACCATTACTCTGACCAGGGTTCGAAGAACACACTTAAGAGCCTGCAGCACAGCTCTACTCAATCCCTAAGAGGAAATGGAGAAGTGCAAAGGGAGGAACAGAGGAATGGCTGGCACCACCTCAGGTGAGCACGAGGAACCTGACTGGCAATAGAGGCCCAGTGGAAAGACCTAGAATGGAGTCAATCCTCAGGGCTGTAGTGCAGAGCTGGGACCTGAGGGGAAAGGTGTGAGAGAGGCAGGGAGGGATCAGTCAGCTTGCTCCATCCCCATCCCTTCTTGACCCCTTAGTCCCCAAAGAATTTTAAGTAACACATGATAATTCATTACATAAGTTATTATGTTGTTCCACAGTGGAAGAGCTTGTTCCATAGCCTCTGACTTCAAGCTTATATTTCTAGTACATTTACAACATCTAAATATCAGTTATTACTTTTATAATGAACATTTTTTAAAGCAAACTCTTAGTCTTCAGACCATGATAATAAATCTCATATAAAATCTGTGGTCATTACAGTATGTCACCAGGCAAAATGGATTTAAGTTTTGATTGTAAAGTACCAAACAGGTTGTTTTCTGGATATTTTGAGTGTGCTAAGTAGAAGACAGAAATATTTTGTCGTATTATAGTAACCTTTATTCACTTCCATATTAAAGAATTAAAACTGTGATCTCTCAGCATGAATGAATGGTAAATAGAACTTTCAGTACTATTTACTTAGGACCTTTTCCTGGAAACTGAATTCATCCTTTCTCAGTCATTTTAAGAGTAAATCCAGAGATACAAAATAACAACATTATGAAGTTCAATTGCATTTTACAAGTTTTAAGAATCTTTATCTGATAAGAATTCTGTAAAAATTAGTGAGTCAGATTTTACAGAAGAAAGGAGGGATTTATGACTTGCTCAAGTGCATAAGATCCAGATTTGTGGCTAGTACTCCGTTTACTTAAAACTCGGGTCTGCATTCCTTCTGTGATACTGCCCCATACTATACCACCTCAGCCAGTATTTCAGCTACAGCACAATGCTCCTGACAGAGGGATTCTACGATAGTGAAGAGACAGCAACATTTTTTTTCTTTCAGTTTTATCCCACAGATATGCTCTCTGCATACTTTCAAAGACTGCCTTCTTATTAAGCATTATCCTTTATTAGGCATTGTACAATCAAGCAATGAAAATTAGTTCCAATATAACCCTATATCCTAATTCCAAGATAACACACACACTTGAAAAATGCTATCCAGTAGTTAAATATTCAGAAAAGTAGTAGAAATTTCATATTTCAAGGCACTGGGTGCTGCTTTGTGCCTCTACCCGATTTGACTTTCATCTTGTATCATCGCTGGACTCTTCCTGTTAGTATAGGGAGAAGCTCATTGTCCTAGTCATCTCAATTTAGGACAAGGGATCGGAACCCTTATGCTGAAACAAATATACACAGGCAGGGGAAAATGCCGACAACATCAGATGTCTGCACTCAAAGATAATTCTAATGCTCCTGATGTGTGCTAAACGGCACAATTTTGTATCCACAAGGGAAGAAAGTTGCATAAAAAAACAAGTGACATAAGAAATTGTGAAGGAGACCTCAAATTATGACACACTACTGAGAATGGATAGACAATGTGTTACGAAAGAAACTTCAGAGACAAATGGCATCACTGAATGAAATTTGGATACTTAAAATCATATTTGTTGAATTGCCTGTCATATAAATGTTAATTGTGTGTTAGATTATAAACAAAATGTTGTTTTAAGCAACAGAGATGTTTTAGAGAGATGAGATAATCTCTAAAGCTTTAGAAACTGAATGAGTAGCACACATTGTATAATCACTTGAACACTTTGTCGTGATTGGAAATATTTGACTTTGTTAGCTCCCTTGTATCTGGAATATTTTATAAAAGTATGGGAATTTCTCCATATCTTACAAGTTATAGAGCCAAATTTCTTTATTTAAGCAATATTGGGCATCTGAGGTTTAAAAAAATAATTCAAATCTAAAAACAATCACATCTTGCTCAGGAAATCAATAAGTAGTAGGAAAACTTGAAATCACACTCAGATACAGGATTTGTAAATTCGTCTTTAAATGTTTAAAATGTTTTACCTCAGTGACTGTTCATTGCCCAAATAACTGTCCATGCTTCTTCGTTGAAACTCCATGGTCTTCCTCAACTTTATCTGAATCTAACCTTTTTGTTCTTATTCCCTGTGTGTTTTCATCTTATTCCCTGTTTTCTGTTCATGGTGACATTTTTCTCTTCCAAATTTTAGCTCATGCCCTTCCCACTGCCTGAAGGCCTTTTCCTCATTCTGAATGCTAGTTTGATTCTTTAAGTTCCAACTCAAATGATCTCTCTTTCTTAAATTATTTCCTACTTCCCAGGAAGCATGTTGGCACCCATTTAACCCTAATTACAAACATCTGCAGGCAGTTGTAGCTAACAAGCGCCATTTGTGAACAGTTTGCTCTTTCTTACTGTGAAGCAGAATAGACAATGACTCTTGTTATTGGTGACTGCAGAAACAGACATTTTATTGATAAATGGTCATCTTGCCAGGCTGCAGACACCTATCCTGACAGTACTTCTTCAATATTTACTGAGAAATCTTTGAGATTGCAAGAACTGAGGTGAGGATTAAAGAGGCAGGTTCTCTATGTAAATAACAAGGTACTTCAGAAAGATGGTGATAGACATTCCACTGTATAGATATATTTTTGTTATCTTAATGATGATTAAATCATTAGGTTCTTTTTATAAAATATTTGGGGTTCTTATGGTTGTCATCTCAAAGATCTTTGTCAGATTTCAACAACCCCCTGCTGCAGTCCTGCTGCAGCAAAATAACCTGGGGGATGATGAACAACTTGTGTACATTGATACAGCAGGAGTAGGAGCCGTTTATTGTAGGAGAGGAGTGGTATTTATACATTCCACACAGCTTATCTTAATTAGCATATACTAGATACAGCAGTCAATCAATAAGAAATCTCCACACTTAATGGCTCGCTGGCCTTAATTCACAAACCACTCCTTCTGGCATTTTGCCAGGCGCCATCCAGACTTGTTTACAGACTCTAACATCCCCCAAACTTGATTAACCTCAAAACATTTTGCTTAAAAGTCATGAGACATTCATTATAATTATTTTTATATTTTGAAATCTAGAGTCTATGAATAAACCTTAAAATGTAAATTTATTAAAATTAAAGGAGATATTTGATATTTTCTTAGTTTGGGGATGGCAGACATAACCATTTATTCAACAAAAATTGATTGAACACCTCTTTTCCTTAAAAATGTAGTAATGTGGAAACTGTGGAAAAGTCTACTTTATTTAGGGAAATAACTATTTAAAATAGTATATTTTTAAATAAATATCTGACATTATGTGATACAAGGTGATATACAATCTTATTAACACAAACAAGATTTTCCAAACCTTGTGCTAATATTTGGCCTGAGAAAGTTTATTTATCTTTTCTTTACTGGAACTTACCCACAAAATAAGAGAAAGTGAAAGAAAATATTTTCAGATTTTGTTGTTGTTGTTGTTAACAAATGCTATCAAGTTTTATTCTTACTCATTTTTTCTTCCATCTGGTCTTTTGAGTGTTTCACAGCTTTTCAGGTTGGAGGAAACCAGAACTATTGTGGCTATACTCTGAACACTCTGCAGAACATCAAGGAATTATGGGAAATCCCTGAATTATTTATGAAAGGAGGCCCGAATCAGACAGGTACACTAGATTCATTACACAGGAATGAATATTGTTTTTTTTTTCTTTTCTGAAATAACTATGGTTGTTAACAAAACTTTCTGTTATACAAAGTTTTCATTATATTGAATGCATCTAAATTCACCCAGGATCTTGCAGCATTGAGTGCCCTGATCTGTCAATGGCAATGACAGATTGTTCCACGGAGGATGTGAAAAATGCTAGATTGGGAAACTTATGGTTGATAGAAAGAAAAGGAAAACTTATTCGGGGCAGGCATTTTCTATAGGAAACTCTGATATATTTGATATAAAATTTATGTTAGAAATAAACTTGAGTCAGTATAGTATGGCTTACTAGCCTAAATTTAGAGAGTGACAGAATTTTTTTTTTTAACAATTTTAACTGACCAGGATAGAAAAATCTGACTCTGAAGAAATTAGATTCTCCTGACTGGATGTTCCAATGGGAATATGAAAATATATTAGTAGGTATGACAAAGGAGTTCTCTGTGTGTAGTAGGACATTGACAAAGATGATCTTGAATTTTCCTTTTATTCCACTTTCTCACACAATTCATAGGATGACTTTTTCCTTTTCCTCAAACTGTAGATTTGAAAGGTAAGCATATAAAGATATAGAAGGAGAATATAAAGAAAAGATTCAAAGAAGGGGGAAGATGAAGAGAGACAGGGAGAACTGAAAGGAAAATAGAAGGTAGGATGAGGAGAGATGGAAAATTAGAGAAAGGGATGCATAGAATATGTCTAATAACTGATAAGGATCAGGAATGGGCCAGGATACAGAGACTAACACACAAACACCTAGTTAAACCTCCATGACATTAGCATATTAGACAGGTCTTCCCACAGTGCCAGGGTGGCCTCTGACTTTGGCCTGATCTCTTGTACACTGAGTCCTGCCTCTGAGTCCCACATGGAGCACAATGGAAAAACAATGCTACAGAAAACCCCACTTATGGGGTTTATGAACAAAGCTATAAACCTCTGTGCAGAGCCTGGGGCTTGTTTTTTGCCTAACTGGTCTTCACCTCCTCATGCTTTCAGCATTGTTTCTTATCCCCCTGTTTTCTTCTGTCCTTTTTATTTATTACAATGATTTCCTCTTGATGCTCATCTGACTTTTTTGTTTTGTCCCTTTATCTCATTCACATTCCCTCCCTATTAGACATGCCCCTTTCAGCACTTTTCTTGGGCATTACATGACCTATTCACTCATACATGTTACCCTATAAAATTCAAACTGTTTCTTTCTCACAGGCTTAGAAAAATTTGCTGATCTCTGCCTTGTGGCATTTAACTCTGATGGGGATACATACCAGACAATACCCAAACATTCTGGAGGCAATGAAGTGAAGAAACTCTCTCATTAAGAAATTACACCTTAAATATTTTTTTTGTTCCTCTTGCAGTAAACTTATGTTGACTTATAAGGCAGTGATGAGGAAAGGTTAAAAGGAAAAGCCACAAGCAGATACATAATAACTTGAGAAAAATTACTGAAGTAAGTCCTGTTGGCTGAGACACAATGTGAGCCTCCCCCCACCCCCATGTAAACAAAATTCATTCCAGAACCCATAGCTGCAGCATTGCATTGAATACATGCTATTTTAATGATTTGAAATGAAAGATGAACAAAGTGATGTGAATGGAATTTTTTTTTATATCAGGGATTAAAGCCAGGGGTGTTTAACCACTGAACTACATCCAAGACCCCTTTGTTAATTTTTATTTTGAGACAGGGTCTCACTAAGTTGCTTAGGGCCTTGCTAAATTGCTGAGGCTTAGCTTTGAACTTGCAATCTTCCTGCCTCAGCCTCCCCAGCTGCTGGGATTACAGGTATGTATCACTGCACCCAGCTATTAGTTGTTAAAATTCTTTTAACAACTGTGTGAGTACTTCCCCCCCACCAAAGATCTAACAGACTCACTGGTTTATAAGTAAACATTAGGAAAGATATTTTTCTCTCTTCAAAGGTCAGCAAATATAAGAAATTTTTTTGGTATATTGTTGAGAGCCATAGCCGAGTCAGAATGGCCCTTGACATTTTGCCAGAAAAGGCCAAATTTGGGGGCCAACAGAGGTGAGGCAAAGAACCTCACCCCCCCACTGGTGCAAAGGCCTATCCACAAGTATGGCTGTATGCTGGATCAGTAGCCAATGACGGATAAGATCCAATTGCAATGGTACCAACCTAAGACAGGAGGCTGACGCCTTGAGGTCAGCTCATCCGATGACGGGTAAGGACCATATGTAGTATTGGACAACCTAAGACAGGCACGGTCCCTAAGCCACATGCTTGTTGTTTAATTAAACAGAAGGGGGGAGATGTTGAGAGCCACAGCCTAGTTGGAATGGCCCCTGGCATTTTGCCAGAAGTAATCGTTGAGAGGTGAGCCATTAAGATGAAGCTGGATTGAAACAGGCTGTGTATTCAACTGTATATAGACCACTGCTGTCCGCCTTGGGCACCTGCTACTTTGGAGTTCTCAAGGTGATTCCTGGGGAGTTCGCCTTGGTTGGTGAAGTTCCGGTGGAGGGAATTCTGGTTGGTGTGTGGTGTCCCTGAGAGGGAGTGTTCGGGGGAGTTCGGAAATAAAGTTTGTTCCTGCTTGAGTGGCTCGTGATTTGTGCCCAGCCAGACTGCAGCAGTATATCACTGGAGTCACAAGACACAATGTGGGCAGTTTAACATTTCTCACAATATCTCTGAATTTTGACATTTTGATAGCAAGACACAAAATTAGTAAATATGTCAAGATATTAAATTTGAAGCAAATGTCTATAGTTTATATCTTTAAAACCAAAATCAGTTTTGCTTCTGTCTGTAAGTAGTATGTATCAAAGTAAGGTTCTTGAATAAGGTAAAGGTTAGAGAGAAAACCAAAACAAAGCAAAACAAATATCAGGTGTTTGATTCCCTTGGAGAACAAAGAAGGCAGCTAAGGTTTGTGGGGACTAGACCCAAGAGAAAAGGAAATTAAATTCCATGATTGCCTACCCTTTCCATGTTCACATGCTAGATGATGGAGGCTGAAGAGAAAGTAGCCTTCAGTGTGTCAATCTTAGATGGACATATATGGACATAGAAGATGTCGTAGTCTGGCTGGGCAAAATAACTGGGGATGACAAGCAACTTGTGAAGGTTGATACAGTGGGAGCCGCTTTATTGTAGGACAACAGAGGTATTTATACATAACTGAATACACAGCTCAACTCAATTTAGCATCATCCAGTTATAGCAATCAGTCATTAAGGAATCCTCATCATCTTAATTATTATACACAGCTTAACTTAATTAACATCATTTAGATACAGCAGTCAGTCATTAGGAATCTCCATCATCTTAATGGCTCGCTGGCTTTACTTCTCAAACCACTCCTCCTGGCAAAGTGCCAGGCATCATCTTGACTTGTCTGTGGCCCTCAACAGAAGACTCCCAATAAATACCAACTTTATCAACTTGAAAACTATCAACTGTCTCAATACATAATATAAGATAAAAATTTTGACCAAGCATACATGGTATAGTTAATATAATACAACTTGGATTTAAAGGCAAGGACTAAAAAAAATTCACATTTTATCAAAATTTTCAATCCACCAAAAAGTTTTAACTCTAAATTTGTATGATGGTATCAACATAAATTCAAAGAACATCAAACAAAACTAACAAAGCTAAAGGAAGAAAGAAATAGAATCATAAAAGAACCTAATTACTAGAATACATGTAAAATAAGTCATTAGGGTTAAGAAAGAATAACAATACAAACTTGAAAATCATTAAAGATAAGAAAGAATAACAACACAAACTTGACATAAGTGAAATTAATAACAAGTCTCCCTCAAAACAAAGGATTTTTTTTTTTTTTTTTTTGTACTGGGGATTTAATCCAGGGTTGCTTTACCACTGAGCTACGTTCACAGACAAGAGTATCACTAAGTTACCCAGGTTGGCCTCCATCTTGCAATTCTCTTACCTCAGCCTCCTAAATCATTGGGTTAGAGTTGTGTACTACTGTGCCCAACAGAAGAAATTTTTAAGTTTTTTTGACATAAACAATGTCCAAAATGGATTATGTCCTGAATCACAAGAAAATTTCAGTATATTTCTTGGTATGAGACTGTTCACAAAATAGTGATTTCAGGATTACAAAAGAAGTTAAGGTGCAGCTATCAGCCTGGGTGAAATTTCTTTAACATTGTTTTTTGTGTGAAGTTGTTTTCCAGCTAACTTCCTTTTAAGGAGTTTCCTGGGGGAGAGAGTGATAAGCACCATACAACTTCCAACCAGCCAGAACCACTCCATCAGGCAAAAGACACCAGGGAGCATGTTTTAGTGACTATAAGATGACCTCTGCTCATTTTGGTGCTAAAACCTCTGCCTGGGAGGGACCTAAAGCCCATTTCCACAAAAGGTAAAGATGTGGAAACATTTTGTCAAACAGGTCCTGCAGCAATTTACCTCTACCTGTACATGAGATGATGACTTACTCCTTCTGAGTATGCTTTCTCTTTTCGTAAATTTACATGTGTTGCTGAACTTTTGGGAATCATGGCTTTGGAAATGATTCCCCTGTGGTCTCCTTTGCAGCAAATAGACCTAGTTTTATCTGTTAACGATTCTTAAAGTTCTGTTCTAATTTGATTCCTACCAAGAATTAATTATTTTTAGTTTAATGACAAAACCATTCACTTTTTTCTTTTCCCATCGAACAAAACAATATGAAAAGCAATTTGCAAGAAACAAATACAAAATATTATGCAAGAAAGCAACATAAAAAGATTATTGAAAAGGTTTATAT
Organism: Spermophilus citellus; assembly: GCF_964194105.1. NCBI lineage: Eukaryota > Metazoa > Chordata > Mammalia > Rodentia > Sciuridae > Spermophilus > Spermophilus citellus. The sequence goes on along the minus strand of NC_138183.1, from coordinate 165,299,709 downwards.
ATTTATCAATGAAGCAATAATTAAATAACCAAATGAATCAAGGAACAGTTGGCATTGTAGTTAAATCTGTGCTGAGAACAAAATGTGTAGAGTTAAAAAACAAAAGCTTTAAAGTCAGCAACGTATGTGATCATTTCCTAAAACTGGATAAAGAATGGCAGATTTGGGGCTGGGGATGTGGCTCAAGCGGTAGCGCGCTCGCCTCGCATGCGTGCGGCCCGGGTTCGATCCTCAGCACCACATACCAACAAAGATGTTGTGTCCGCCGAGAACTAAAAAATAAAGAAAAAAAATTCTCTCTCTCTCTCTCTCTCTCTCTCTCTCTCTCTCTCTCTCTCTCTCTTTAAAAAAAAAAGAATGGCAGATTCAAGGTAAATAGTTCATGAAAGAGGAATTAAGGGCAGAAGTCAGTGAAGTAAAAAGCAAGCAGACAATAGAGAAAATAAACAAAGCCAAAGTTGAGGTTTTGAAAAGACTAATGTTGTAGACATGGACATGTGTAGAGTGAATTTCCTCCAAAGTCCTTCAAAGGACTTCCTGTCCAGCTGCAGGAAGCACAGTGAAGAGAGACATTTACCTGCCATTCAGAATCTATCTCAGCTGTCTACAGAGCTGTCTGTCTCTAGATTTTGACTTTTTTTTTTTAGGGTGTGAATATTTTATTTTTTTTAATTTATTTTTTTTCACCAACACCTGGTGCATTTATTGTTACTTTGATTTTAGCCATTCTTTTGGTGTGTAGTGGTATTTCATTGTGGCTTTAATTTGCTTATTTCTAATGGTAATGATATTTTTTATTGATTATTTAAAGCATTACATAGCTCATGATATATCATCTTTCATACATTTGACTCAAATTGTGTTTTGAACTCCCATTTTCACCCCAAATACAGATTGCAGAATCACATCTGTTACATATTCACATTTTTACATAATGCCAAATTAGTGACTGTTGTATTCTGCTACCTTTCCTATCCCCTACTATCCCTCCTCCCCTCCCCTCCCCTCCCATCTTCCCTCTCTACCTCCCCTGCTGTTGTTCAATTCTCTCCCTTTTTTCCCCTCCCCCTTGCCCCTCATGACCTCTTATAGTTAAGCAGAAATATAAACTCTCTGCAGTTTGAACCTGATATGGGTTAATTCTTGGAACATTCCAGCTATAGTGCTCCCTGCCTTGTTGGCCAAGATTTTTGGCAAACTTGTTAATGTTGATTTCTAATAAATTATAAACATTGGAACTGGGAGTAGTTCAGGAGAGCAGCTGAATAGGTAATTTGGTTTTAAGTTGAATATTTCTCCACTTGTCATGCAATAAGGACCCTGACATTGAAAACAGAAAACAGGTGTAACACACATGGCATAACATGGTCCAGCTGTTAAACATTTCACTTTTTTTTTCTCTTTTTTGGTAGTATTGGGTAGAACCCAGGGTTTCATGCATGCTAGGCAAGCCATCTACCACTTAACTGTAGCCGCAACTAACCTTTCACTGGTAATGGATTAAGACAGTATACTTGTGGACTAGGATGCACTGGATAGCATATTCTTTAGGTCTTGAGATGGGAAGAAATGTTTTACAGATAACATGCTTGTGTGTCGTTGTTACATGTTGGTGATGTTCCCTTGAAATACAGAAAGAACTGAAGAAAATACGAGGCAACTGAGAATCAAGTGTCAAAGCTCCTGCAGTGAGAGGTATAGAAATCAAAGGATCAAGCAAGGATTTAACAGAGAGAGAAACTTTAAAGACAGTTAAATGTTCACCAAGGCTGTGCTTTATATCAAGGTCAGGTCTCTCGTAGGAAACTCCTGGGACTTTTAACACATTGAGTGGAAAGATCTGGGTGGATGCTGTAAAATTTTTTGACTTCTCAGAATCTCTTGATCTATGAAGTATATAAAATTGGCAAACTCCTTAAGACAGAGTGTTCACCATTTCCAACTTAGAGCATTTGATAATAATTCAGAGGCTCTTTCCTGTTAGTCAGCAGACGGACCTCTCAGAAACTATCTACCCTCAGGGCCCTTATTCCTGTACCCTAGGGTGAAGTTGTTACATAACACAGCTGGTTCTATAGTTCAAATGAGTAGCAAAAATCAGATCAGAATTTATATAGCAGCAGATCTTGGGTGAACATGAGTGGAACTGGATTCTAAAAGTGCTTAATAAAGAGAAAATAATATAAAATAAGATGGTTAAGAGTTTATTGACTTATAAAGGTAGACTTTAATGTCCTCTCAGTGATCACAGAATATGGGTAAATTGTTACTAAGATGTCTCCTGAAAGCATTTAAAAAGTAGTAGTCTATACTCAGTGAAAGTATAGACTAAAAGGCTAGAAATGTTATAGCAGAAAAGGGAAGGATGAATCAAAAACGCCTTGAAAAATGGACATGTGGGAATTAGATATAGAATTTATGGTCAGAAGGTCCATGGAAATCCCAGAGGACATATCATTCAAAGGACTTTGATGAAAAATCTGGTGATGGGACACCAACAACACTAAAACTTTCCCTGTTGACTTCAATCTGTAAGCCAGGGATGTCAGTAGAAGTTATTAAAAGTGTCCTACTGATGGCAATGGGACAATAATCACCCTCCCAAATGGAGACGATATGGTGGAGTTAACTACTAAATCGAAGCATTTACAATTATTATCCTGAAAGTTGGAGTGAAGTTAATAGGTTTAATTGCTAGAAATATTAAACATTTTTTTCATATATCTGTCAACGGTTTGTATTTCGTCTTTTGAGAAGGTCCATTTAATTTCTTTGCCCATTTGCTGATTGAGTTATTTGGTTTCTTGTGTTAAGTTTTTTGAATTTCTATATCCTGGAAATTAACCCTATCCGAGGTGCAGATATCAATTTTTTTCTCCAATTCTGTAGGCTCTTTCTTTATGCACTTGATTGTTTCCTTTGCTATGAAAATCTTTGTAGTTTGATGCCATCCCCTTAATTGATTTTTGATTACTTCTTTCACTAAAAGTCTTGTTAAGGATGTTACTTCCTAAACCAACCTGAAGTATTGGGGCTACATTTTCTTGTAGTAGGTGCAGGATTTCTGGTCTAATTCCTAGGTTTTGATGCACTTTGTCTTCATAAAACTAGGCGTAGAACCACCATATGATCCAGCTATCCCACTCCTTGGTATATATCCCAAGGATTTAAAATTAGCATACTACAGTGACACAGACACATGGTAGTAAGAATACCACTCAGCTTTAACTAGCAGAAGAAATCAAGAATGGAAAACCAGGAAGCTGGGGGCATTTCCCTCAGTTAAAAAATCAGAACACCTTGCTCAGTATATCAGCCTGAGCCTATTTGTAGAATTGGATTGCATGGACCAAAAACGATGCTGTATTCTTAGGGAAAAGACCTTGCTTCAACACAAGAAATGTGTTCTGTGATTCCGCAATTCTTCCTCAAAAGAATCTATAGCCATTTACTCAGTTTAAGCATTAGTCTTGGGAAACAGGGTTTTTCAGATGTTTTCAGAACTACTGCATACAGATCTGCATTGACATCGTTCCCTAGATAACCAAAGCATATCATGGACCTCTAGATGAGAGTAAGTTTTACTGGGCCAGGTAAAACAAAGTCTTAGCAAAGTTCTTATAGTTAGTCTTCTTGATCAGTGGGTTCAGCAAGTGGCCATTTTCCTGTTTTCCACAAGCATAATTAAAATATGAATTCTTGGCCTTCAAGGGATAAGAGCTATTATAGCCAAGAGGATCAAGAAAAAGCCTCTGAAACCATCTCTATTTTCTAGCCAAAATAGTAACTGGAAAACTCAGGCCCAAGGTGGTGGTAGACACTAGTGCCTATTTAACTGGAATTTGCCCTGTTTTCTTTATTTAACCTCTCTCCAATTTTTTTCCAGGATCTTAAAGTAACCCATGTAGTCTACTTCCTCATACTCCTTGTTGGGTTGCTTGCAGCTAGGCTTGCTTCTCTTCATTCTATAATCAGAGTCATTATCCCAGCCCAGGTTTACCTATGTAATTCCTCTTCCTCAAAATACATGCATGGCTTCCTTCTGTGTCAAGTCAAAACTACGTAATATGACACACTTTAATTCTTCTGAGGCCTCTGTGGTAGCATCTAGCACATGCCATAATTTGATCATCTTGTTTTAAATTGTCCATTCTTTCCAGATCTCCTGTCCTTAGTAAATTGGACTCAAAGGCAAGCAGCTATGTCTTATTTACCTTTTTTCTCCAGTGCTTGATCTATTATCTGATGCATAGTGCATTGTTCAATACATGTATGACTAAATCAATGTTTGTGGAGGCACCTGGCTCATATTAGTTGTAAGAATCAACAAAGGCTAGTTAAATCTGTTAGCTGAGCACTGTCAGGAGACCAAGTTAAGGAAGATATCAGCAATATTAAGGAATGTGGGATTGACTTGTTGTCTTGTAGAAATTATTTGCTTTCTTATTTAATTTCTAACCTGGGCTAACATTAAAATTTGTTGTTATTCCCAAAGACATGAAGGATGCCAATAAATGATGTCAGGGACAATTTTCTCAGAGCAGAAAGTACAATAATACTCCAGTTGATATTTCGTTTGCAGATATTATAAAGTTAGCTGTTGTGGCAATGCAGATCAATAATAAAAAGGAATGTTGTCTTCCATGCAAATGACAACTGCCATAGATTCTTGACAAATCCATACTCACAGAACACACATATAGCTCTAGTTTAATTTCTAAGCCACCTCCCCCTCTATCATACAGTGGGATTATTCAGGACACGTAGATCTCTCTCTCTCTCTCTCTCTCTTTCTCTCTCTTTCTCCCTCTCCCTCTCTGCACGCATGCGCACGCACACACACACACACACACACACACACACACACTGCTGTGCCATTGAGCCTTGTTCACAGATTTCTAGAAGGGTTGTTTGTTAGAACTAGAAGGGTTTTAATATACTTTTTATATAATCCTATCATTTTCTTGACTACTAGACTTGGTCTAGAGGTATTCTGGAACTGCCCCAAAGCCCACAGTCAGTCAGCATCTAGAGCTTCTTGAGCAATTTTTTTTCTGTGCCAAATGATCTTAATGCTGATGCCTTATAGCTCGCCCTAAAGTCTGATGTAGTGAAACATGGATAGCCAAAATGAGTGTGCTGTTATAAATGGCTTTGGGGACATTTTCCTCTTTAGTTCCAAAATGTTTTAATCTTTTTCCTGAAAGTAAAAATAAATACATATTAAAGGGCTTTGTTATAAATACACAATTTGAAATTTCAAGGAAAGCAAATTCATTGTTTTAATGTTTCTGTTTGTAAATTTTTGAGGAAGGATGAAAAATAATTTCACTCTCAAAGTATAATACTGATAATTTAAAATTTTATACAATATGTTTTAATTTAGAAAAGAAAAAATAAGTTTGATTAAAATTATAAAAATAATAAAATTTCAATAAAATTAAACTTAAATACTGAAAGATAGTAATGATTTTTTGTCAATGAATATTTAATGATCCAGTATAAATAATATAAGGGATATGATAAATCCAATGAAATACTATATAATAATTCCAATTAATATTCGGTTTACTTAAAGTTAATATAAATATCAAATTTTTAACTATCAAATTTTATTGAAGTATCTGTAAAATAATCATTGTAACTGTAAGAAAACAATTTGACAATTTTAACAAGTTGAAAACTTTTAAATTGACCTCTGCTAGCTTCTTCCACTTTCTAGCATTCTCTAAGCAGTACTGATCATGCTTTGAAATACAGTAATTTCTTTCTCTCTATATTAGCAATTAACAAAATTCCAAGAATTTACTGGTTCATTAAGAAATGTATTATTCCCTCTTTCTTCTGTCTGAAATTGTGGTCACATCACTGTTCTGAGATTATAAATTCATTCCTTTCAACAGAGTGTATGGGGTGGCTGTAGTTTTGGATTCATCTGCATAGGTCCCTAGCAGACCAGACCAAACCAGAATGTCACACTTGAGCTAAGTGCCTCATAAGCAAACCTTGAAAACTGCCAGCTTTCAACAAACACATTAAACCAGGTGATTCTAGTCCAGGTGAGTCAGCATAATAAAGAAATTGCCTCTGTTTTAACCCCTAAGGAAAGGAACTTAAATGATCTATCCATTCTTTATATGCTTTTGCTTTCTTCAGCTGTTTTCTGCCTTTGAAACCAAACTCTTCTGCTCAGGTCATCAGCATACTCATTCTATTTTTCAGATTAAGTTTTTGCCTCATTGCAGAATTGCAAATAAAAGCCAAAATAACCTTAAATTTGTTTTATTTTTTATCTTCTTTCAAATTCTAGGGAGACTCTACAATTATGAGAACTATAGACTATTTTAGAGGTTATCTACTCTTATAATGGCAATTCTTATATTTCTCAAGGTTTGTCTTTTTAAAATAAAGAATGTAAGATTTCCATGCATTGAAGAACTATATGATCTTACCCTCCAAAGCTTGTAAGAATCATCTTTAAGTAACTTTCCCCAGGAAGCCACCCAGCTACCTAGGGTCCATAACATTTAACGTGAAAAAGCGCATAAAAATAAGTTCACAAATATTGGCTTCATTGGTTATTTAGAATTCACTAGACTCTGAGGAATGTACTGTGGCTTCTCAAAAGAACTAGGACTTAAAAGAACTTAGTAGACTGGGGTAATTTCAAGTGACTGCTTCCCTGGGACTTCGAGGGAAGTGCCTCATCCTTTTTTCCTCAGTGTGGCACTACTGAAATACTTTCAGTGTCCAAGCTGAAACACTCTCAAGGTCCAAGTCCTGCACTTATTTACTGCCTAACCTACACCATGCAGTCTCTTTCTCATTATAATGTGATTATTCACAGTGGTACCATGTTTCTGCGGTATCAGGAAAGAGGCTGCACAGCAGTATCATGAACAGAGCATTCACCTTATTTAACATCAAGTTAAAAGTGTAGGTAGAGATTTCTGTAACTCTGAAAGTGAGTCAGGCACTTGAATCAGTCTTCAGTGCAATCCTTATCACTCTAGGTGTTCTTGCACATTAAGGAACACAGCCAATAGAGAAGCATGGGGTCAGTGTCATGGTATCTGCAAATCTATTCTTTAAATTCTAATTAATTTTATTAATGAAAATTTTCACATCTACTTATTATATTTTAAAAAGTCTCATACATATGACATTCATCTTTAGAAAAGATTTCATTAAATCCCCAAATTAAATCAGATCTTCCTATCGTACGCTTTTATAATACCCTATAATTTTTCTTCTTAGCAATTACCACATTTTATAATTACATAATGGTATAATTGCATGATTAATATCTATCTTCTATATTAGACTGTAAGTTGCATTATGGTAATTACTAAGTTTATTTTGAGCACTATGAATGTCCTAAGCACTTTTGGAGTTTGACACACAGTAGATAATCAAGAGATGTTTGTGGAATAAATACACTAAATAAGAAATGTTCTTTCTTGCAAGCTCTGCTAATTCATAACAAGTCTTACCCAAGAAGTCAAGGCAAGGATTCCGAGTTCTCATTACAACTTTCCTGAGAGTCGTTGCTAACTAGAATGGACAGATTAAAACACTTTTGCCTTCCTTGACCTTGCTACTGGTTTGGAATAGTATTCCCTAAACTTCCCTCCTGATACTACTCACCTTGAGATGCTTAACCGAAAACCTACTTTTCCATAGCCCTTCCTCTAGAAATTCAGATTTAGTGAATTTAAGGTGAAACCATAGTAGTTTATACGACCATCCCAGGTCATTCTTATTAGTAAGTAGAATTGGAAAGTGCTAATAGAGACATACTTTTCAATGTTTTCTAAACATAAGACTCAATAGAGAATTTGATTAAAAGAAGATCAACATCCCTGCCCTCAAAATAAAAACACCTACTTCTTCCTAGGACTTCTAATGAGAAGTTCCTACATGTAAGGTTAAGAAATCTGAATGTTTTACAAATACTAGGTAATTCTTTTTATCAGACAAGTGTGAGAAACTTAACCACTTATTATTTAACTGCATGTAACTCTGTTTTATGAGCTTATATGTAGCCTTTTTAAAAATGGAACAAATTTACTTTTTGAAATAAGAAAAAATATGAGTTCTATATGAATATGATGATGAATTAAGCACATGCATCATCTTAATCCTATCATTAAACCCCACTTAAATATCATAGAGTTGATTTAACATGTTACAAACTGATAAGGCTGTTTTATTCTGTGTATTATCTTGTGCTTCTATAAAAAATACCTGAAACTGGGTAATTTATCATAAATAGAAATTTACTGGCTCACAGATGTGGCAGATGGAAAGTTCTATATCTAGGCACCAGTGTCCTTGTGAGTCATCACATGGTGCAAAGCCAAAGGGGGAAAAAAATGGAAGAGGAGGCCAACCACACTCTAATAAAGGAACTAGTGCTACCCATGGAGGTGGAGCCCTCATGTCCTCATCACCTCTTAGAAGTCTCTCTTCTGAATACTGCTAAAATGCCAATTAAATTTCAACATGAGTTTTGTAGGGCACAGATATTCAAACCATAGTAAAGGGTAAAGAGAATGAGGGGAAATGACTCAGAAAAAATGCAGAAGTCAGCACAGCTGAAAAGGTAGATGTTACATGATAGTAGGGATATTTCAGATTTCAGTTGTCACTCCTGTTAAGTTTTTACAAGGAGGAAAGCACAAGAATCAAGCTAATCTTCTCCACAGATTCTCAGTCAAGTTCTTTAATTGGAGGCTGAAGTAACCCTAAGTGGGAAAGAAATGTAGGACTGAAAACAAAACAAGTAACAACTAAACAAAGATATAGGATGATTACTTGCTAGTTTGTGTGTAAAATAGACAGACCCTCAAAACCTAGCTGACTGCCCCCTTCCTATCTCAAGAAAAGACAGCAGGTCTACTGCACTGAGTCTGAGAACAACCAAGTACAGCTACAGGCAGGAGAGAACCTCCCCAAAGAGGAGGCTAAGTGAGAATGGAAGAGAGGAAAAGCAGGAAGTAACAACTCAGCCTATCAACAGTGAGTCGCTACACAAACTTTGGAATCCCAATTTATCCCAATTTTCAGATTTCTTATATATCCAACATTATTAAATGTTTTTATCTACTCTATGCTTACTCTTTTTCCCTCTCCCTCTCACTTCTCTTTTTTTTTTTGTTTATTGTTTTATTTGGGAGGACTTTCAGAAGCATTGTCTCTGAGGTAAATACTACTTTACTCAGGTAGAGACTGTTATCTTGAGAAATCAATTCTATAGAAAAGATTTAGAGAAAATGTGAGGTAGATATTCTCTGTCTCTCTCTCTCTCTCTCTCAAAAAAAAAAAAAGGAAAATAAAAAGATAGATGTGCAATCTGTACCCATTGAGTGCCAAATAGTGAACACATCATTGAAAACCATAATTTGTCAAAAGTCATACCAGAAAGAAGAGACTTTATAAATAGACCTGTATTTGTTAAATATGGATTATGGGTTAGGAGGAAAAGGAAATGGTTAGAGCCCAGGATCTGGGGGCAGTGAGAATATTCCGTATGGTACTGTATTGATGGGTATATGTCATTATAATAGTCTCCAAATGCACAGAATGTGTCTCATCAAGAGTGAACCCTAGGTATCCCACATTTTCTTTATCCATTAATCTGTTGAAGGACACTTAGGTATAAGGAAAATAAAAGGAAACACAGCGGCAAAATGCAGTGGCAGGAAAAGAATGATGGCAGAATAACAGAGAGGCCAAGCTGCCAAGCTTTATTTATATCAGTTGGTTACATTAGGTCATTAGTGCCATGAGTACATTATTTTTCAGTATTAGTTTAATTCCAGGTGTTGAATATCTGAGATCAAAGTCCAGGTTGATAAGACACAGATCTTCTTCTGGAAGGACATTACCATAGCAACTAGATTCTGCACCTGTATTAGTTATCTTACTAGCTCCAAGGGGAAACTGCCGAGCATTCCAAGTGTGGCAAACAGTGCCAGTAACCCCCCCACCCCCACCCCAGTAGTTTGCTTACCAGAGGAATGGTTCCCTATACATTTCCAGGGTCAGAAATACCTACACTTAGATTGGTTCCATAGTAGACCTATTTTGAATTGAGTTGCTATAGACATTGATGTAGCTGCATCATTATAGTATGCTAATTTAAGTCCTTTGGGTATAAACTGAGGAGTGGGATAACTGGGTCAAATAGTGGTTCCTTTCAAAATTTTGAGGAATCTCCATCTGCTTTCCATAATGGTTGCACCAACTTGCAGTCCCACCAGCAATGTATGAGTGTACGTTTTCCCTCACATCCTTGCCAACACTTATTGTTACTTGTATTGTTGATAGTTGCCATTATGACTAGAGTGAGATGGGATCTCAGTGTACTTTTGATTTGCATTTCTCTAATTGCTAGAGATGTTGAACATTTTTTCATACGTTTGTTGATCAATTGTATTTCTTCTTTTGTGAAGTGTTGGTTTGGTTCCTTAGCCCATTTATTGATTGGGTTATGGATATATACACAATGGAATATTACTCAGCTTTAAAGAAAAATGAAATTATGGCATTTGCAAGTAAATGGGTAGAAATGAAGATATCATGCTAAATAAAATAAGCCAATCCCCCCAAATCAAAGGCTGAATGTTTTCTCTGATATGTGGATACTAATTCACAACAAGGCAGGGGCTGGTGGGGTGCTAGGGTGAATAGAGTTACTTTGGATTAAGTAGAGGGAACTGAAGGGAGGCGAGAGGGTAGAGGGGTAGGAAGGGTAGTAGAATGAGTTAGATATTATTATCCTATGTACATATATGACTACATGCTGGTGTGATTCTACATCATATACAACCAGAAGAATGAGAAATTGTACTCCATTTATATATGATGTATCAAAGTGCATTCTACTGCCAGGTATGACTAATTAGTAGAGTAAAATTAGTAGAGCACCCCTTCCACATTAGGCTGATATGATTTCTGGTTTGGCCAAACCCCACCCAGGATCTTCTTGTTAAGTGAGCATATGCTCTCAGGCATGGTCAAACAGTCTAGAAGTTAAAAACAGATAATACTATCACTCCAAATATTTTAAGGGTTTAGACTCTCCTGACATGGAACAAAAAACTGACCTTCCTTGAGAACACGAATTTCTTATATATATATACAACACACAAAAGAAGCAAGATAATTTCTAAATTTATATTATGATATTCCTGAACAATGAGCATAGAAAGTAACTTGATGGACAAGGAGACTAGGACTTCAGAATGAATATCTTAAAGGAAAACTATCTTATCCCTGATGTTTTAATGTATTTGAGATATATTTACAGTATTGATAGAGAGCTTGAGGATAAATTAATGATAATTTAAAAAAAAGAAAAATAAGCATGGTATCTATTATTAATTTCAAAAAAAGGAAAAAAATTAGATATAAAGTTAGCAAAATGTTTTGTAACTCCTTAGAGAAAAAGAGGTAAATGGAAGATTGAGTCTTTGAGATATGCAAAGATTGAAATATTAATCTTCCAGAGAGAGGAATTATAAATAACTTCAGATGAAATATAACAAAATGGTGTTATGAAGATATTTAAAAGATCTGGAAATTCCAAATTAAAAAGTTTAGTTTTTAGTCTTTATTTTTGGTAAATGGGAAACAGGAATGAGGGTACGAAAGGCAAGGGAGAGTTTTTTTTTTTTTTTTTTGGCTGTTAAATTTGAACAGCTGCAAATAAGTATGTTATGTCTGAGGACTGCCTGTGGAGAGATGGCAGCTTATCCTGCACATTACACTTCCACACACTCTGCTTCCTATAAGCTGAAAAGAATGTCAACTGAAATAGTACCTTGGGGCAGCCAGCATGCAATGAAATTGTCTACCAATGAATAGAAAAATTCTCTGTCAACAGAGTTTACTCTTCTGGATTGGTAATAGATTCATAGTTTTTAAAGGAGGAATTGAGAGCTGGTTCTTTCTCTTCTTGGGGACTTTTAAAAACAGAATATAAAAATCTACTTGGTTGAAATAAATGAAAATTAGCTTCATTAAAAGTGATTAAGGATTGAAAATATGCCACAGAATTCTGAAGATGGCATATTTACTAGTAGTATGTCATTCACAAAGATACAGGACTATTCTGAGGGCAAACACCATTGTATTTCCTTCCTTAGAACTTTGTGGGACACCAGATATTGTGCTGGGTGTGGTGGAGAATACAGATGTCAAAATGTATGGATTCATCTCTAATAACTTCAAAATCTAGGAGGAACAGTAAAGTATTTACAATTGTCTGGAACACAATGTAGAACAGGATATGATCTCCTCATGACATGGAAATGAGGAGTGACTTGGGAGAAGTTACTTTGATACTGTGTGAAAATCAAAACTTCATGTGGGGGAAAATGGGATCCTTTACTCTTCTTCCTTCCCACCTTGAGATTTAGTTGTACCTAGGAATGAGGTGAGACATGAGGTGAGAAGCATTGCTCCATCATGCCCTTTCACTATGATGTCTTGCTTCACTTTGGGTCAGAACAATGGTCCCAACCAACCATGGACTATACCTCTGAAATAAACTTTTTCCTCCTCTAAGTTGTTCTTCTTGGGTATTTTGGTAATAGTAATGAAAATAGTAACGAAAAGCTGATTAACATAGAAATGGGTACTAAAGATTTGGGTTTGTTGTGACTAACAGGACCATGTGATTCAAAGGTGGAACCAGTTTTGGGGAGGAGGTTGGAAAAGTTTGGAAATGCAGAATGTAGGCACTTTAGAATACTGGAAGAGGCAGTTGATAGGTGATATTGTGGGAGCTCAGAAGACCCAAATATAGACAGTAAAGGCTGTGCTCATTTTGTTTCAGAGGGAAAGAAAATTCTTTTGGGAATTTGATTAGAGGCTATTCATGTTATATATATTCTGGCAAAGAGCTTGTCTACATTTTGCCCATGTCCCAAACTTTTCATGAGACTGAATTTAAAGGTGATGGACTAATTATTCTGGCAGAGAAAATTTCAAGACAAGACAGCACTCATTCATAGAATTTTGTGGCAGCTTTTAGTCAGGTTTAGTATGAAAACTAAGAGAGAAAGTAGAGCTGGAGCATTTTAAAGACTTGCCATTTGGCCCGAAAAGTGCCTATAGGGTCCAAGGAAATTGTGTTTTTAAAATAAATAGCTACTAAAGAGATGCTAAGTACTTTGAACTTACATAATAGAAAAGATGGCTTGAGTATATCTCAGGAATTTGCAAGACAACACATATTGGAGGATGAAGGAACTAGAAATTCCTCTGAGAAAATATTTTGGGGGAACACTACTTACACAGGGAGGTTAGGAAGTTGTTTCACTATGCACAGCCATCCAGCACTCAGAAGCCTCAATAGCCATTGTCCCAGGAATTCTGTTATTGCTCGAGCTGGTTGCAGACCTTGGCATCATCCACAATGTGATGGCTCTGCAGTAATGTAGAATTCTTGCTGCAGTTATGCATCATGGAGGCTTCTGCCAAGATTTCCAAGAGGCCTTGGAGGCCAGGAAAAGGATAGCATGGTTAGAATTCCTGTAGATATTCCCTGAGAGGACAATGGGTGAACCTATAAAGGTGAAGCTATACTTGGAATGGAGACACCAGGAATTAAGAGACACCAGTAATATGGAAAATGTTCCTAGGAAAGCTGCTGGCAGCAGAGAGAGCCAGACTAAAAGAATGTGGCTGGCGTACTTAAGCTCTTTGCAGAAAGCATCTCACTGTCATAAGCCCGAGATGCTGAATGTGGAGCTACAGACTTTTTATGCCCAGTTGAGTTTTAGTCTTGCTTTGGTCCCATCCTTACCTTGTATTCTCTTATTCCATCCTATTGTAATGGAAATGTTTACTATGTGCCATTGCATGTTGGATATATGTAAGTTGCTTTTGATATTTACAGTGGCTCAAAAACAACAGCTGCCTTTTGGTTTCAGATGAGACTTTTGATTAAACTTTTGGGCAATGCTGGAACTGTTAAGAATATGAAGACTCTTGGATATGGATAAATGCATTTTGTATTGTAAGGTGAATATGAGTTTTGGGGGGCAGGGGCAGAATGTTATGACTTAGATACAAGGTGTCCCCATCAATTTTTTGTGTATGTTAATTCTGGAATATTTGTAGGTAAAATGAGTAGATTATCAGAGCTGTCACTTAATAAGCCAATCCTAGTTTGAATCAACTAACTAGATGCTAACTGTAGACACGTAGATTGTGGCTGGAGGAGGTGGGTCACTGGATTATTTCCCTGGAAGGGTTGATTTTCCTTGTGGCCATTTACTCTTAATCTCTCTTCTTCCTGGATGCTATGAGATGAGTAGAGCTTTTCCAAAATGCCCTTCCACCATGATGTTCTGCCTCAACTTGGACCCAGAGCAATGGACTCAGCCAACCATACACTAAACCTTTGAAACAATGATCAAAATAAATTTTTTCTTCTTCTAAGTTGTTTTGATGGGTATTTTGGTCACAGAGATGAAAAGCTGGCTAATACAGCATGTTTGTTCAGATTTTCTCATGACACTTCAACTTCAGAGACAAAGATGCACCTTTATTTTGGGAATAGGGAAGGCCCCACTCATATGAGTATCTTATGACCTGCTTCAGGGAAATATCAAAAAATCCGTAAGTTTTATATTCTGCTTCAGAGAACAATGGGAAATGGGTTAGATTAGTATTTCTACCCCTACAATTTTTTTTTCATCAATAGATCATGATTCCTTATTGGGGGTCATGTGTCCTGAAACTCATCACATCCATTTTGTTTCATATCATTGGTTTGTTTCTTTCTATTGTTGAGAACTTATGCTGTATGTTGCAATTTATTCATCTAACAAAGGAAATTTGGGTTGTTTTCAGACATTGTCAATTATGTATAATGCTGCTATGCACATCCTTTTCTATTGATAAATGTTTACACTTATATAAATACTTATGAGCAAAATAAATGACTCCACATTCTTCATAGTATTTTGTTGATCTAGTCTTATTTTTAATTTGTTCTAATTAGTTATACATGACAGTAGAATGCATTTTGGCACATTGTACAAAAATAGAGCTCAACTTCTACTTCCTTTGGCTGAAAATGGTGTAGAGTCACACTGACAGTGTAATCATACATGTATATAGGATAATAATGTCCTTCTCAATTTCACTGTCCTTCCCATCCCCACATCCCATTCTCTCCCCTTGTTCCCCTCTATACAAATCCAAAGTTCCTTCATTCTCCCTACCACCCCACCCCACCCATTATGGGTTAGCATCCACTTATCAGAGAAAACATTTGAACTTTTGTTTTTTGGATTTTGCTTATTTCACTTATCATGATATTCTCCAGCTCCATACATTTACCTGCAAATGCCATAATTTCATTCTTCTTTAAGACTGAGTAATATTCCACTGTGTGTATGTACCATATTTTCTTTATCCTTTCATCTGTTGAAGGGCATCTAGGTTGGTTCCAAAGTTTAACTATTCTGAATTGAGCTGCTATAAACATTGCTGTGGCTGATTCTCTATAGTATGCTGATTTTAAGTCTTTTGGGTATAAATCATGTGAGATAGCTGGGTCAAATGGTGGTTTCATTCCAAATTTTCTAAGGAATCTCTATACTGCTTTCCATAATGGTTGCACCAATTTGCAGTCCCATGAGTAATGTATGCATATACTTTTTCCCCACATCCTTATTGGCAACACTTATCATTGCATTTATTTATTTTTTTGTGTGTGTACAGGGAATTGAATTCAGGGGCACTTGACCATTAATCCACATCCCAGCCCTTTTTGTGTTTTATTTAGAGACAGGGTCTCACTCAGTTGCTGTTGCTGAGGTTGGCTTTGAACTTGTGATCCTCCTGTCTCAGCCTGAGCCCCTGGGATTACAGGCATGCACCACCATGCCCTGATGTATTCTTGACTTAGTATTTTTAATTGTAAACATCCTAATAGGCAAGTAGAGATATATCATTTTGGAGTTAGTTTTTATTTTCTTAATGATTAATAATTTGAGTATCTTTTGTGCCTATTCAGTATCCATATGTTTTCTGAAGTGTATGCTAAAAATTTTTGCTCATAATGAATGTATTTTTTTATTTGTTTCTTATTTTGAAAGTTCTTCACACATTCTATATCCAAATATTTTACCAAGTATGAGAGTTGAAAATATTTCTTCCTGGTCTGTGGCTTTCCTTTTTATTCTCTTAGTAATGTCTTTTTGTGCACAAAATACTTCATTTTGATATTTGATTTATCAATTTTTCTGTGTGTGTCAGAGTTTAGGCATGTGTATAAAATTAATCTTTTTTAGGAATTTTAAGTTGTTTTAAGTTTATATTTAGTTCTTTGATATGTGGTACTTTTTTTGTACAACACAATGTATGGAATAAAGTTCTTTTTTTTTCCCCTTTTTGCACATGAATATAATTGGCTTTTGCACTTTTGCTGAAACCCAATTTCTAGATTCTTTAATCTGTTCCATTTATCTGTCTGTCTGTCTTCATGCCAGTATCACACTGTTGTGATTACTAGTGCTTCTGTTATATGCACTTTGGTCATATTGTGTGAGTCGTTCAACTATGTTCTTGTTCCAAGTTATTTGAGCTACATTAGGTCCTTTGAATTTTCATATAAATATTAGAATTATATTGCCAAATTCTATAAAACAAACTTGGTAGAGTTCAAATGTAATTGTAATTATGGGTCAATTTGTAAAAAACTAATATCTTGATGATATGAAATCTTCTGAAATATGAACATGAACTGACTCTCCACTTATTTATATTTATTTAATCTCTCTCATAGATACTTTGTAGTGTTCAGATCTTCATAATATTTGTTCATAAGCATTTTATATATTTTTATTATTACAAATGCTAGTTTTAAAATTTCTGATTTTTCATTGTTACTATGTAGAAATATAGTTTATTATATATTGATCTTGCATCTTGCAAACTTGCTAAACTCACTTATTATCTCTAACAGCCTTTTGTGAATGGCAATAGATGTTTTATACCATCAGGTTACAAATAGAATTTTATGGCTTTCTTTCTAACCTGAATTCCTATTTTATTTATTTTCCTTTCTATATTGCACTAACTAGAATATTAAGTACAAGGTTGAAAATAAGGAATGAGATTGTTATGCTCCAGATCTTATATGAACAACAACTATACCGTCACATGTTGTTGTATTATACGTGTTCTTTATCAAGTTCCTCTATTATGCGGAGGATTTTTTTATCAGAAATTGATGTTCAATTTCATCAAGTGTTTTTTTTCTTCATCTATTAATGATGAATGGTTAAAAAAATGGGGCATACATGCACAATGTAATATTACTCAGCAATAAAAGAGAATAAAATCATGGCATTTACAGGTAAATGGATGGCGTTGCAGACGATAATGCTAAATGAAGTTAGCCAATCCCAAAATAAACAAATGCGGAACATTTTCTCTGATGCAAGGAGACTGATTCATAGTGGGGTAGGGAGGGGGAGCATGGGAGAAATAGACAAACTCTAGATAGGGCAGAGGGGTAGGAGGGGAAGGGAAGGGATATGGAGTTAGAAATGATGGTGGAATGTGATGGACATCATTATCCAAATTACATGTATGAAGACATGAATTGGTGTAAATATACTTTATATACAACAAGAGATATGAAAAATTGTGCTGTATATGTGAAATAAGAATTGTAATGCATTCCACTGTCATTTATTTTTTTTAAAAAATCAATTAAAAAGTTTTAAAAATCAGACATATACATTATAGAAAAAAGAGAAATAGATACAAATATCAATTTGTCAATTATTTTTATACATGCATGTGCTTTAATTAGAACAAGGCTATAGAACATTTTATTCTTGTTACTTCTTTCAACAATTTGATGGCTCTGTTTCATTCGGATAAAACATTCAGATAAAAATATCTGGCACCTTGTCCAGGGTCATCCCAAAGATGTTCAAATGACTTGGCACCCTCCTATTTCTTCTCTTTCTCCTTGTAATTTCCTTTCTCCTCATTTCCCAATTGACCATTCCTGCACATCACTCTTACATCTAATAGCTAGTGGGCCTTTATTATTATGGATTGAACAAGTGAGGGTAAGATTTCTGGACTGGAGTTTTTTTTTTTTCTATGTAATTTTCAATTAAAATTTCACAATGTTCTGGTTTCAGAAAAACTCTCTAACATTTTCATTTGTGATGTCTCTCAACTTGCATCCCTCACTTTGGTGATATTAGAGACCCTCTTGATATTTTTAAAACTTAGAAACAACACCATCTCTCATTTCTGCCAAAGGTGACCTCAGAATAATATATTTCTGTAAAGATGTGAATGGTCAAATATAGACATGTATTCCAAATTAAGGAAATGGTTTTCTTCAGACAGAATATTGAGCTTTAAACTTTAAAAATACATTTTGATTCACTAATATTGAAGGTCAACACATTGTTTTCTGAATTGATTAAATCGACATGAACACAAGTTTTATAGATAAATGTTATGTAGTTTCTTTACATATGGTTCTTACCCATGATGCCTGTGAACCACCATCACAGAAAAAAAATTTTCTTAAGATCTTAAAACAAAATGCAGACAAGAAATAATCATGGTAGCAGAGATACTTTTCTGATACTGTGTGGAATCTCTTGTGACACTGATTCTATAATAAGAAATTAATTTTATTTCATTCTTCTCATCAAAAAGAAATATATTTTTCAAGTATTTATGCTCAACTTCTTCTTTAGTAGCATGAAGTAAGTACAATCTTGAGTAACAAATAGAAAAATGCTTTAACTTTAAATATTAGCTATGAAAATGAGATGAAAAAAATAATTGTGTACACCATTACTTTATCAATTCTGAAAAATGTTACTTTTATTTCAGAGCAAATGCATGAATTTCAAAGTGTTTGAATGCTAAAAAGAATAATGATAGAGATACTGGGAAAAGAATACTTTGCTCTGAAAAAGAAAAGAGGAGCTTGCTGAAAATATACTTAGGATCTTTGTTCTATTATTAAAATTCTTTTGGGCATCCTATGATATTTTCTATAAGCACAAAATATGTTTAGCTTGATTTTTATTAAAATTTCCATGGCATCATGTAGAGTTAACTAGTACATCTTATAGAACATTGACTGGTAAAAAACAAAATAGGCAACACACAAAGCTTATGGCATTCCTCTAACACTTTTATGTGAAAATGAAAGGATGTCTTGGGCTTTCTGAATCCCTAGATGAACATGTCAAAATCAGAACACCAAATGGAAGGGTTGATTTCAAGGCTGTTCTGTGTACAGACTACAAGGCACTGAGTGTCTTTAGATAAATATTAAAAGAGTGAGAACACTGATCCTTTGATGAGAGGGGAATGTTATAAGTCACTTATCTCTTGGGCCCTTCTCCTACTTGTGCAGGAGGCATGGCCCACTGCACCCTGGAGATGGCATTCTGTAGGGAAGCAGGATTTCAACTCTGCTGATAGTGTTCTCCCTCCTGAGGGTCAGGGTGTCTAGTGTTGGCACATTCTGTGGTGGGTCAGTAGATGGCAGTGTGTCTGAATCTTGTGTGTCTGGTAGGGAAAAGCTTTTCAGTGTTTTCCAAGAAAATGAAGGTTTTGAAAGCTCCAAGGCAGCATGGGGCCTAGTGCATGGGCCAGGAGACTTGATCTTTATTTCTGGCTCTACTCCTGAATAAATTTATTTGAATAAATGGAGACCAGCCACTTAACTTTTGTGTTCTTTGTTTTCTTGACCTTGAAATTAGACAGAGTACTCTGCCTCTTCCTATCTCCCTCACAAGGACACTGTGAGTTTAATCAGACTTCAGAATCATTTCCGTTCTTTGAAGAAAGACTCTTTATGAATTTGCTATGCTATTTATAATGTGGGTGGCAAAACTGGTCTGGGTTGTTCATCTGGGCATGAAGTAAATAAACACAGAGGCAATTGGCAAGAAGGGTCTTCTGTATTTCCGTGCCATAAAACGTTGATGTATTTTTGTTTTAAGTAGTATTGGATCTCAAGATGCAAAATAACTCCTGTTACTTGGAATTAAAATAACTTCCTCATTGTCATGAAACTTGACAATTATGGCATGAAGCCAGTAAAGTCCCTGGCAACTTCTCAATTTAAATATCAACTGTTCATTGCATGTACAGATTCAGTCAGATGCAATAATTTTCATTTCTGTCTGCTATTAAACATGAGAAATTTCCTTTTGGCATTTCACTCCAAAAGCTGACACTATGATAAATGTGAAATGAAATTATAAATGGGGAACACCATTGAAAGATTGAAGGATGTTCTGAAGGATGTGACCACACTATGCATGGGAATACCACTTCCATTTGAAGTTAGAATCTTCAACCAAAGCATACCTTCAGATATTTGGCACCAAGTAGGTCATGGCAAGATCATGTTGGAACAAAGCAAACTATGGCATCTGACCTGCCAACCTGGCTCTGGCTATGTTCACTGCTAAGCTTCTCTCTAGGAGCCTTGCTACTTTGAGGCTGGCAACATGATCAAAAAGAGATAGGATCAGTGAAGCTATTTCTAGACAGGTGGATTCTGGCAGGGAGGAATAGTGTGTGTCTAATACAAACTCCTGTTTCATCTCGTCTTCCCAGAAGTAAGAAATTACACGTACTGTGTGCTTTTTCCTGAAATCAGAAACATACCTACCATATATTAAAACATCATAAAACCATATGAATGCCATGATTTGAATACATGGCTCACAACATTTCTATATAACAGCCATTTAATATATAGACAAACATTTGAGGTGAATTCTTTGTCTGTAATCAAGCAAGCTTTTTATAATGTCGGAATCCACTGCCAGAATGTTAGTAAACAACTAGGCATTCTGGAAATCTCTTACACAATAAATATAGATTCAAGACAAGTGATTTTTGTGGTGTGCTCTCTTATTTGTAAGACATGCCTCCCTACTTGGATGGTGAATAGCTTGCTGGCTTGGATGTCAGGAGGTTAAAATTTTAATTTAAATATGCATAAGCATTAAAATATGTTCAAGAGAATGTCACATCAACCTCAACCTCAAAGTACCAATTACGTTGTTTGGGTTCCACATTTGACACTGTTCTGACTAAACTGTTATCCCCAGAACTCTAAAAAATGCCTGTGATCTCAATTTCAGTTTACTAATACATTCTATTTAAAGTAGAAACATTAAGAAGAACTGAATTGTAGGAATATTATTTCATAGTTTCAAGGACATAAAAGTCAATGCATACTGCTTGAAGATAATGAACAGTTATGAAGATGTACAAGGCAGCACATTATCTATTTTGATTAAGATAGAAGATATACACTTGGACAATTCTGTAACCACCCACATGATGGATTGAAAAATAAAAATAAAATTTTATGGTTGGAGTTCAATTAGAAACACTGATTTATAAGTTAGATGAAAATAAGTAAATTTTTAATCCTAAGCCAATATGTTTCCTTTTTCTCTGAAGCTATGTATTGAAGAAAGTAAATGATTCAGGAGATACAAGGAGGAATAACTAACATTTTATGCATATTTATATGTAGAACTTAATTGAGGGAGAACTAGATTGTAGTAGTCAATTTAAAAAGACTGAAGCTTTCCTACCTATCAGGCAGTAAATTCTCTACTTTTTAAAAATCCATCTACAAATGGACAGTAAAATGCTCATGTATGTTTGCTGATGACCTTGAAGCCCTGATTCTGAAGGAAAAAAAAACAGAAGTTTGGTTTTACTGTTATATTTATATTATTTATACATAATCTGTGGCAATCTTAAGAACCTTTATTGTAAGTAAGAATATTCCTTACAGATCATTAATTTTAAATAATCTACTGTTTTCAAATAATTTATACTTTGGTGCAGTGATGTTCAGAGATTAAAAAAAAAATTGGGGGACAAGCTACAAATCATTTTAGTACCTACTTTAAGCCACAGACTAAATGGACATATCTGCATGCTAGTTGTACACATTCATAAAACAAATATAAAGTAAAATAGTAAATATAAGATGCCTAGAAAACTGAGGGACAGAGAAGTCATTGGAAGACCCAAGGGAATGGAAATAGACTTTCTGAACCAAGGAGTAAAGTAATGAAATAAAGGAAAGAAGCATTGTGTAATAGGCATCAAAGAGCATTGCATTTGAACTCCTTCAATAATGTGGCTATTTCCTGGATTGTTGTGATATCTGTAGAGTATTGATGAAAATAGGCTAACTTTCTTCAGTTGGATAAGATCTCAAAAGCTGAGAAGTAAAAAGGTCACAGACTTATGCAAATGAATAATTGCAACTAGTTGGCAAAAAAAAATGGTGATGGTAGCATAGCTATGAATCGAAATTCTATCTGTTCTAAGTGATTGAAATTTAAACTAAATTGGATCAATTAAACAGGAATTATTGACTTATGTAAACGTAGCTCCATTTAATTAGAAACTAAAATTGTAATGATCAAAATTACTGAAATTCTAATGATCCAGAATTTGTCTTTACACTGCTTCCATGCACTAGACTAGCTTGACCCTCAGAATGGTACCTCTCATGGATGTACAGTGCCAGCAGAAGCAGCAGCCCTCACGTTCTCCTACCACCAACTGCAGAAAGAATGTTGTTGTGCAGCATGCCTGTCAATTTTCTGAGGATCACATTGCTGGAACAGAACTAAATTACTGGAAAATGTATGAAGGAATCCTGAGGGCTAGAAAAATATAATGTGCCTATTGGCTGAAGCTTTTACTCATTTGTTTGTGAACTCATCCAGTAAATAAATCATATGGTGGATTCCTTCTGTGGCCCCAATCACTAAGGTCCAAAGAAGGAGCTTTGCCAATAAAATCCTGGATCATACCATCAAAATTACATAACCAATAATGAGAAACTGATAGCTTCTCAAAAACAGATGAGTTATTATTATTTGAAGGAAGAAAACATGGATGCTGGGAAATAAGCAACTACAAGAGAATTTCCTGATGTTTCTGTAATTCAATCCATTCAGACTGGGTAAGCTTCAAGCAGAGTGAACATATGGTATGTGGTGTGTGTGTGTGTGTGTGTGTGTGTGTGTGTGTATGTGTGTGTGTGTGTATTTCAACTTATTAACAAACTTTCATATTACCTTATATATGAGGATTTATAATTTCAGAAAGAAGGTGAACTAGTTTTATAAATCAAGGTCATACCAAGACTGTTCATCTTCCTTCCCTGCTCTTCCCTTTTCTTTCCTGCCTTTTCTTCCTCCCTCCCTACCTTCTGTCCTTCATAGTGTTGAGGATTAAATCCAAGGAATGCTAGGCAAGCATTCTATCACTGAGCTACATTCCTAGTCCACACCAAGACTCATCTGTCAGGTCTGTTCACTGTCTGTGCACATATTTTTGTATTTTGTAGCACTTATGGTTCATCATATCTCCTTAGTTAATTGTGAGGAAGTCCTGTGTTTCAGATATAGCCACATACTTTTAATTATATACGGAGAATTTCTACTTATCCTTTAAGAATTAAGTGTTATTTATTTTTGTGAAAATGTAGCTGAACACTTTCATCTCAACCACAAGAATAACTGACTTATGCACTTTTCACAGTCTCTTATAATGATATGTTTGGGTTCCTGTCTTTCCTACTTAGCTTTGAGTTATTAGATGACATGGTTTATGCATTTTATCTGCAAGGTATGACACAAGAGAGTATAGTACTCATGTTGTTGATTAAAAAATAAATGTATGATTTAATGTCTTCCTTGCTTCACTTACCTATTTATTTACTCAAATCTTAGCAATTTTATGTAGGAAAAATTTAAGATCTAGAAACTAATGCATAGAATATATGGAAACAATAAGTAACTTGCCTTTATTTATGCTTTATAAGTATCAGAGACATACTTTACATATCATAGAGGAGGAAATGCTTATTTGGTTCACAGTCTCTGAAGTTTAGTCCATGGTTGGCCAAGTCCATTGTTTTGGGTCTGAAGTGAGGCAAAACATGGTGGAGGGAAGCTGCTTGCTCCAGGTGGACAGGAAGCAAAAATGGCAGGGAAGGGGACACTGGAAAGATGCACCCTTCCACAGCATGCCCCCAGTGACCTACCTCGTGCAGCCATGCCCCACCTGCCTAGAGTCGTCATTCAGTCAGTCTATTCAAATTGGATAGACTTATTAGACTGACTGGACTCATACACCAATCATCTCATCTGTGAACACTCCTGCTTTAACATGGGACTTTTTAGGGGACACTTCATATGCAAACCAGAATAGTATCTAACTTAATCTTCACACCAAACTTTCTTGAAAGACACGTCTTCCTTCTTTACATAGTTGTGAGCCTGAGACTCTTTTTTTTGCCATACACCTCCAGTTAGTAATTGGTGAAACTTGTATTTATTTTTCTTCATTGTCTGACTCAGGTTTGCACACATATTCTAAAGCTACCAAAATTTCCTGTGCCAAAATTCCATAGGAAAAAAATTTTAAAAAAACATTCACTCTGGATGATAGTAAGAGAAATTTCTAACTCCCCCAAATGTAAAATCAGATTTAAATCTGGAGGTTTATTATATATGTAAAAGATGCTTAAAACCCCCTGACTAACAAAGAAACATGTTTATGCCTTATTATTATAGGTTTTTTTTTCTTTTTGTTATTTTGCTTATGTGGGCTGTCAACTACTCTGGTTCATGTTGATTGTGGCATTGCTCAGGAGAGCTGGCTTATTTCTTCAAATATAAAAAATAGAAGGGGTTCTCTAAAAATTTTTAGAGAATAAACAATAAGGGAAATTTTGAAATGATTTTTCCTTTCTGAGTTATTTTGCGCATTACCACAATCCATACATATACACATATATAGTATGTTGAGATATATGTATCATATTTATACACGTGTAATAAGTGTATAATATGTGATGTTAAACAGAAATAGGACTCCTCAGGTCAGATTATGCAGCTAAAAACTATAAATGAAGCATGAAAACTGAAGCTTGCCTAGTGTCTTTCCTAGATATCATAGTTGATTTTTTAAAATATCTATTTCAAAAGTGACCTTTTGAGGGTGAATAAAAAAACAGGTTTTGCGTCTTTTACAGGATTGCATTTGTACAATACTGCAGCCAGAAAGGCCATATCTGTACTGAACAAAAATTACAGCTTTGTGAAGCAGTTTTACCAATATTTGATCCTTTAGACTAAAGTCCCACTCCCCTTTGCTTTTGGGGGATCCTGAGAATGAGCTCTCACTGGCAGATCTTTGCATCCCTCTTGTCCTTGCTCTAAGACTTTTCTCTTTTCAATGCTTTTCTATGCTTCCTTCTCCCCCAGGTAAGATCAAATTCTAGCTCTCAATTTGATTTTGGGTCTCAAAACTATCCGACCATTTATCTGTCCCTGACACAAAATTAACTTTATAAGATTCAAACTTTATAATTTCTGGATATTTTCCCCCCAAAAAATCATGGAAAATCTGTTCAAACTTCTTAAGTTTTTTTTTCCTCTTTGTACTCTGCATGAAAGAGCAACTTTTTAAAATAATTTTTGGTTAGCTTAATGTGAATCTAATCTAAAGCAATGTAAATGAAAGAAAAAGCCAAAGCATTAGAGGCTATTAAGAAGGTTGTTCCTATAATAAATACGGCAACTCCTACCTACATTTTTTAGAACTTTTCTAGATGTTCTGATAGAAGAAAAATCAGACATTGGGGGCAACATTATGACAGCATGTTTAGATATATGTATCATATTTATACACCTATAATATGTGTATAACCTGTGATGTTAAACTGAAATATTCGCTACTAAATGACAACAATTCTGTGTGGAATGAATGGATTTACTGGTGTGGATGTAATGACTGCAGATATTTTTTCTGTAACATTGAGTAAGCTTCCTCCTCAACTTCTGTCCTAGGTTCACTGTTTCTTTATCAGTATATTACCATAAGTGTAAAATCTTGTGCTAATGTCCTACAATTAATTACAAATTAGTCTTGGCGTGGAAAAGACAAGGAAGAAAGACATTAAGTAGTGAGAAAGAAGTCAAATATAGAATGAAAGAGTAGCATAGGCTAAGTCTTAGGGAATGTGGGATGATGTGACCAATCCTCTACCTTTTCCTAGTGCTGTTCACGCCTTTAACCAGCAATTAGACCATCATTCACAGGCTAATTTTGTGAGCTCTCTGTTCTTACTATGACCAACAGCTCACCAGCTCATAATTTTATAGCAATAATATTCTAAGACATTGAAAACTGTCTAACATATGAAGATAATCAGAAAGCATATCCACCAGGGAACAGGAAATTGTAAAAGGAATATGGAAAAAGTAAGGACTAGGTCCTTAGGAGTAGTACAGACCTCCCTAAAGATGGGGGCTATCACTTGATAAAAGGGGTAAACACAACACAAGGCTAGGCCAGTAATACAATGGGAAGGAGGACGAGGAAAGCATTTCACCCAAGTCTTAGGTAATAGCTTGGATAGGAATCAGAGGAGAATAACACTGGAACACCAAAGAGCAGTGCAAGGGACTTTGTTGCTTTCCACAGATGTGAGCTGCTACCGCGGTAGGCCTTGAGACAAACAGGATGGCTAACTTAGAGTCTGTAAACAAGTCAGGATGGCGCCTGGCATTTTGCCAGAGGGAGTGGTTTGTGAGGTGGCGCCAGCGAGCCATTAAGTGTGGAGATTCCTTATTGGTTGACTGCTGTATCTAGTTTATGTTAATTAAGATAAGCTGTGTGGAATGTATAAATACCGCTCCTGTCCTACAATAAATGGCTCCCACTCCTACTGTATCAATGTACACAAGTTGTCATCCCCCGGTTATTTTGCTGCAGCCGGACTGCGGCAGCTAACAAGTGCAGAAGCTTCAGGAGATGGCTGATTCCAACAAGCATGGCTATAATAATTTTTGTATGTTCATATTCCTGGAAAGCAATGGTGGAACCTTTAAATAGTGTTAAACAACAACAACAAAAACCTCCTGTAGGCTATATATCACATATACTTGGTGTGAGGGAGGAAAGAAGCAGAAGCAGAAGGCTCATCCTTTCTCACTCTGTGTATCAACAAATGACTGGAGGGAAAACTGGTGGAATAAATATATATTTACAGTTCTTCAAATAGTAGACCCTTCTCTGAAGGAAAGAGAAAGGAAGGTTTCTGTTCAACAGGAAGACAGTGCCGCAGCTCTCACTTGTCCTCAGCCAATGGGGTCTCTCTTGGGGAGGCTTCATTCTCCTTATTAGACAAGACCTTCAGAGAAAGTGCATTTCATTCAAAGACTCCATTCCTGACCTGCTTATACGTCCTAGGACTTCCCCTAGTGTGTACCAGGGAGGAGTGCCAGAGGGTCCACATGATGCTTCAGACCTCAATATTCCCAGACCCAGAATGAACAAAACAGTGAGATTGAATGTTTGAAGAAGAGACAGGAAATTATTCCAACATCTGGTATGGGAGTAGGACAGTGTGAAACAGAGGCTTGGTAGCATGCTTTGTTGAGAATGGTTCAAATACAGATAATAGAATAAATTCTGGCTTTCAAAGTGAGCTTCCTCATCTGCACCGGATGTTTGTGGATATCTCAAAGACACTATTCATTTTCTCTTGGCAGCAGTCTATGAAAAAGGGGGAAAAGTTTACAAAGGGTTTTTTTTTGGTTCCATTCACGAAAATTATTTTCAAAATAAATCATAAAGAAGTGTGCTTGTTAAGTCTCTCTCCTATTATTTTCAGGGACCTACAATTAAAAGGGAAATGTCACAATTTTATAGTTGTAGAAGACACATTAAATGAATTTTTTAAACTATGAAAGGCTTAATATTGTCAGCTCCAAAAACTATCAGGTTACTCTTATGCCACTGGATTAGTTTATCATAACTAAAAATTGTGTTAGCATTTTATTATAGAACCAATGTGCTACATATTATTTTACTATGGATTTATGGCACTCCTGTATTTCAGGGACAGTCTTTTTTTTTTTACAAAGGAGTGCCTTCAGTCATTGTGATCTTTTATTAGTCTTTGTAATATTCTTTATTGCATTTTTTGGTTAGAGAATGCAAATGCACAGATCTTGAAGGCATATCTGGGTTTAAGACTAGATTAATTACATGAATAATATTATCCCAAGATGATTCTATGCCTAGAGAAAGGCTAATGCAGAAAGTAGCATTTTAAGAATTCAGCATGTCATTATGTTTGGTATGTTTTCTGATTGAATGGTATTAATTAAGGTAATAGCTATAGCTACCCAGAATTCTCTCATCAATCAAATCTTACTTCAAACTATCCAGGAAAATTGTAAGAAGTTTCCATAACCAGTATTAGCTCAGAAAGGAGGAAATTTGATACCAGTGTTTATCATATGTACGTGGGGATAATACTACTAAAATCCATATCCTCACATTTCAAGGCATCTTGTAAATTGCTGGAAGGTAAGTCTCTCAGAATCAGTCCTGATGCTGTCATTCATCTCACCAAGAGCACTTAATAGAAGATTCTCAGCTCAAAGAAAACCTCTCTTGGTGTGACGTTAAACACCCCCCCCCCTTTTTTTCAATCCAGGACTAAAATATCTAAAATGGCTCAGAAAAATAGAATTGTTGCTACATTGAGAATTAAGAATAATGGTCAAAAGATTGTCATTATTTGAAGGAATTTCTGTATATTCCAATGTTCATAAAGTTGAAAGATGAAGAAAAGCTTGTAGCCCACCGTACTTTAAGAACTGTGTCAACAAATACTGGTCACCTGAAAGAAAGAAGGAACACAATCTCTCTCCCCAGAGAACTGAGGAGAGCCATTGACTCTCTCTTATAAGAGAGAGTTGTCAGATCCTGAGAAACACAGTGTTATACAGCCATGTCAGTGAGTACAAAACTCTGCCCTGAAACCTCAGTGTGCCCATATTCATCTCCACCCTGTTTTGAGACTGGCTGTGTGTGACAAAGCACAATAGCAACCACCGAAAAATCAGGCTTTGCACCCTTACTCTGGCACACCAACTGCACAGATTTAGACTTCTTGAAAATGTTCAAGATTAAAAGAGTTAATTATTAAGGTAATTTTTAGTTTAGCACAAAGTATAGCCAGAGAGGACATTTTTTTTTTAATTCTTCAAAGAAAGGTTTTCTAAGGCCATACTTCTTAAAGTAAATCCCTTTACTCCCCCCATTCCAAGGGTCAACGCAGTTTAAATAACCACAAATCCACGATCTCAGAGGAGAGGGACAAGCCAATTCTGCACAGCTGTGACAGAGATTTGGGCAGAGGGCATACTGAAGGACAGTTAATATTGGTAAGTCCTGCTATCACAGACATCTATGTGGGGCAGCAGAAAATCCAAACAAATAACCAAAATGGAGAAATGTAGCTCATGAAAAGAACACTTTAAGGTCTGAACCTGAACAACTGCAGAGAGACAGAACAAAAATGCTTTTTTTTTTTTTTAATTCACTCCAATACAGAAAGTCACCAGGTCACAGCAGGGTGTGGGACATGGGAGTTGGTGTGAAGTTCAGAAACAAGAAACAATGATCATGATGACACCAGGAAGGGAAGGTCACAATATTTTACTATACTACAGAGCGATATTAGGTCATTGAGATAAAATATAACCTTTAGAAGAATGGAAGTTTTGTGTGAGCTATAAATGGATTAACAAAATAACTTTTGCCCTTGAATACTATTTATAACATTTTCTATATTAGGTAGACATTCATTTGGAAAAGGAAAGTAGATCCCACAATAATAACCTTACAAATTAAGTTTACAACATGAATAATCTCTCCTTTATCTGTTTATCTCACTCTTTCTCTAGATCTCTGATTCTGTATTTAAAATGATAAATTAGTTTTGAAGATACTTTGAAGATCATTCTATGTTCCTATACTTAATTTTTAAAAATTTAAACATTCAGTCATTTATTATGGTTATTATTGTAAGATTTATATAGCAAGAATAAAAACAAGTTCATTAGAAAAATAAAAATTTAGTTGCAACATTAAGTTACATCTTCTTCTTAAGTCCCCCTTTTTTGGTATATTCCAATATTCTAATTGAATGTTCTATTCTTCTTTCATTCTCTTTCATCCATTGATCTTCTTACTTTGATATTCTCCTTCATATATCTCTCCATTCTCAAGTTTTTAACTATATGCTTATTGCCTATATGCTTAGTGTCTCAGTCATTCTGGGCTGCTAAAACAAGAGGACAAAGGCTGTATGGCTTGTAAAGAACAAAACGTTATTCCTCACAGTTCTGGAGGTGGAAGTCTGAGGTAAGCAAGCCAGCATGGTAACATGGTAAGGGCACTCTACTAGTATGTAGATATCTAGCTCCTTGTTGTATCCTCACATGGTGAAGAAAAAGCAAGAGAACTCTCTGGATTCTCTTCTATAAGGACACTAATCTCATTCATGAGATCTACAGCATCATGAACCAATTCTCTTTCAACAGCACCTCTTCCTAATACCACTACACTAGTGTTGAGGATTTCAAAATATGACTGGGGAGGCACATTCAGTCTGTGATAGATTACCAAATCTGAAACTGAATTTCACCTAAATTTAGGAAATATCCACTGGCCATGTCTTCCTGGAGATTCCTTGGATGGCTCAAACACAGCATGTCTAAAAAGTTACCAGCATCATTTTTTTATTCAGGCTTTCTTACCCTTTCCTATTTTTGAGCCCGGTTTTTGGACCCATCATTTAACTTCTGAAATTAAAGCTACAGTTACTCCTTATTATTTGCAAGTACACTTGTCTTGATTTTGACTCCCCTTTAATTCAAAATATGTCTCTTTCCTATGATTATTCTTTTTAATTTCCATAATACTGAATTAACACGCAACTCTTTCCTTGCCTTGAAGATATGTTGAATTGTTCAAGACAACCGGTTTCCAAGATTTGATTTTCTAAAGCTAGAAATAAATTAACTAGAGGGTCAATGATTTTGCTTCCAGGCTATGGTTTTCTCAGTTCTGGTCCTCCTGAAAGATTTCTGTCAAGTGACATAGGTAAGATAAGCAACAGGTTTGCTAAGCAAAGTAAAAGTACACGCTAGAGAAAACAAAACAAGATCATCCCATGAAAGAAAGATGGCCTGGAGACTTCCATGTTGTGTGTTTTTAAATTTTGTCTGGAAATCTCCCTCCTCATGTGTCATATATTTAGTTGGCTCCTATTGTTGCCCACCTTGGCTTTGTGTGCCTGAGATGATTTTGCCATGTTGGAAAATCATTACTTAAGTATACCCCTAAGGGAGTGGTGTCAATGTAAATAATATTACAGTGAGGCAGGAGTCACCCAAAAGACAGTGCCTCAGTGATCTATGAATTCTCCAAAGTTAAAAAGTCCCTTGGGCTAGTATCTGACCAGGAAAGGTATGACTTATGGGTGGAATTCTCCATCACCCCAGGTGGAGTGATCTTTTCTCACTCAAGGTGGACAGATCCCTATTCTCCCTCCCCTCATCCCCTTGCTCATGTTGGCCTATCTGCCTACTCTAACAATTTGAAATATATTCTCCAATTTCCCTTGGTCACTATGGACTTCTGCTACACTTGTTCTGAATTTCAACTCAAAATCAAACCAAACCTGGATACTAGCACTATGTTGTTGAAGGAAATTATATAAGTATGCTGATTGGATTCATAAAACAGTAAAACTTCTAAAATCAAATTTGTCTTTAGTTGTACAGTATTAATTTTACTTGATACTCTTTTTCCATTTCCCATTGGCTATTACAAATTAATTTCTTAGGCCAAGCCTGCTGTCTTCATCCTCAGTGTAACGTCAACTTTCATTTCTTACAGACACAATATCTATAAGATACCAGTTCTCTTGATATCCCTTCCTTTCTCCTTCAAGTCTCCATCTTTACTCATCCTTATATAAATAGCTGTGATGCTCTGAGTGGGATTATTCTTTGTTTTGAGATTGGTGGTATGACCCAAAATTCAGAACAGAAATCTTTTAGTACACCATCTTCTAAACTCAGAGATCCATAAACCATTGGACTGGGCATCTCCATAGGACTTACTGAAAGGTGCCATCAGAGAATATGTCCTACCACCACCATGTCTTCACCCGGCTGACTGAAAAATCCAATAGAGATGTACGGTCTCATTTTTGGGTGGACTGTTCTCTAGAAGTGACTTCCATCAGCTTTTTCCTAATGGCCGGGGGCGGGGGGAATGAATCTGTCTCTTACCAAATGAAGAGAAAAAGGTTAACTCTTGGGTATGATAAATTAAATTGCATGTTCCTTAGGAAATTTCTGAATACAAAGTAACTAATTAAAAATCTATGTCTAAATTGTATAAGTAAGATTTATGTTTTTCTTTCAGAATTATTTAGTGTTACTATATGCACCCTTCCTTGAAGGTTGGGAAATTGCCCTTGAAGAGTTACTAATCACAGGCAAAAAAAAAGTCATGATTTAAACACACACACACACACACACACACACACACACACACACACACCACATAAAACTGTTGCAAGATAATGAGGAATGCTATTGACATTCATCTGGCTGACCCATGAACTCATTATTCGAGCTAAAGGAAAATAGTGTATGTTCTTTGCTGAAGCATTATCTTCAGTGCCAGAGAACTAAAATGAGATGTAGTAAGAGAGATATAAACAGCATTCATCCAACCTCAGCCTAAAAAAGCTTTCAGAGAGTTCCTTCATTCAATTGTTCAATTATCTGCCTAATTGAAAACTGAATTTAAATATTTTCCTGGGGGAAAATGCTAGTTTGATGTTCTGTTAAAAAAAAAAAAAAGCCTTTGCCCTGTAAAATGAAAAAAAATTTTTATTGCAGGGTTCAGTGATTTAGTGTGTGTTAAAATTAAGTATCTAAAATATCTACAGGGCCTGAAAAGGTATATGGAAATGAGCTGTTTTCCAAGTTAATGCCACAGGAAATGACAGCTAAGCTGATCTCTTTTCACACAGTTTTAATGATGTATTTCTCTTAGGGTTTGAAAGAACCTTAGATCTAGCTGCTTTCAACTCTAGGGTATAGATGATTCAAAGTGAAATTAGTCTTGGGTTCCAATATGTTAATTCCAAAGTAACTGGTAGTTTCATTTATGGGAGCTCAATTTCCATAAGTGTTATGCAGGCAAACAGGCAGACTTAAGTGAGCAATGTTTATCTCTATTCCCTCCAGTCTTTTCATTTTTCTAACCCTGCTTGATCATGTCTACAACATTCATATCTTTTTCTTCTTTCTAAAGATGCTCTCTGATCCTTGTTTTATAATAATCTGTACATGCCAAAAATAAGGTTCTTTTTCTGATAAACCCTTTTCTGTTGCACAGCAACAGATCATCAGAATATAGGATAATAATATAGTTGTTAGGATATTGGTTTGAGGTGATTATAATGGAAAAATACATAAGATCATTGTATTCTAAGGATTAAAATGTATGTTATCATCAATATTGAAATAGATTTCATTTTATATTTTAATTGAACCTTAGAGAGATATAAAGCCACATTTTCCTCATGAAAAAATTGATTATGAATTAACTAAAAGGACTAGTTATGTCAAAAAGTTAAAATTTACAACAATCTTTGCTGTATGAATTCTGAAAATGCTCAAAATAAAGGGAGGCAAGAATTAAAAGGTCTCTTAAACAATTTACTGAAGTCAATATGTAAATGTAATCAGCAATATGAAGCCACTGAGAAAGTCCCATTGTCAGTCGCTAAGCAAGACAGAGACATTTACAGGCTAAATACTCCTTTTTAAAATTTCAGCTTAAAGTTTTTGGGAAAACTTACAAAGAACAGGCCAAGGTCCACCAATCCATGCTGACTCATCATTTTTGGTACCTGGAGTAAGCTTGGTTCATAATAATTTGAACCAAGTGTGCCCCAAATTATTCCTGTTTGCCATCTTCTGTTTTTAAACATGTGTTCTGATGTTGAGCTCAGTATGTCCAGAAGTGTCTGTCATTTTTCCTTTTTGAGCTATGGCCTTAAACTGAACATGCTGGGAAATGTATGCCGTATAGTGATCATGAGCAGAAATATGCCAACCTCTGCATGTGTTTTTCTATATGAATATGCATAGGCTTCCTGAATGTAATTCAGGAAGAGGAGTTTGCTTCTTACTGCAGGTAATTAATCTTTCTCCGTTTTTGTTTAATCTTCTGGCCATGCTCATTGGCTTTGTACTCATCAAGAAGAGAGAGAATTGCATTTGGATACATAACCACATTCTTTCTGTTTGATTGAATGTTGCAAGACTAGTTTTTCATTCTCAATGTCATCAAAGTTGTAAAAAACAATATGTAAAATACCATTTATTAACAGTTATATTTTCATATTGAAAAAAGTGAATTACAAAGAAAATACTGAGTTTTTAGATTTATCTATATAAAGAGTAATCCTATTAGAGGAAAAAAACTAAAACTTAGTTGAAAGAATCTTTAATAAAATGATTGAGAGAGTAACAAATTATGCATATCACTTTTAGAATAATTCTACACATCCATAAGGAATGTTTCAAAAAACTATGCTGCTGAAACCAACCCTTATGAACTCTTTCCTTTTCTTTAATTGCTTCAAAATTTTCCTATATCTAGTGAATATCATTACTGCCCCATCACCAATTCTAAACCTTTAAACATCACAGAACTTGGAATGTAGCTCTTTGGCAAGACCATGGTTTGTATCCTCAGCAACAAAGACAAAAAAATCAAAACAAAACATCAAAACATATTCCAATGCAAAACATATCCAAGAACCCATAAAGAGAGGTGAAGGTGTAGTAATGGTCAGATTCATGGTGGCCATGCTGGTTAAAGGATATAGGGTTTTTGGCATTGGGTCTGTGCCCAGAAAACTCAGTTACACTGGGCTCATTTTCACACAAGAAAGTCAGTAGGGACAGAAATATCTCTTAATGACACTGGGAGCTCTGCTGTTATTACTGGTTCCTATAACATTCCAAAAAAACTAGAGTCTAGTGGAAATGAACAACTTAATAAAATTTCATATTAATCCTGACTCAATCCTTTACTAGTTTTATCTTAAAATCAATATCAGCAGCATTTACACTATTTAATAAAAAATTTTAAATAATTAAATGAAAAAAATTTTAAAAACTGAGTTTTAGAAAATCTCAGTAAATATCATTAACTATTTTTCATAATAACTTATTGCATTGTCAGTTTTAATAAGTTTAATAAAGTTAATATCAAGTTGATTAATACTTTATTGTACTATTGTATATACCAATCATGTGGAGATTGTAGAGAATAACATAATAAATTGTAGCAAGTACACTATTTTGCTTTTTTAAAATTTAATATGTGTTCATAATTAATATCAGAATTTGTGTTGTTCGAAAAATGAAAGAGTATAGATACTGACTCCCCTAGATGGACAATTTCCACTTCCATGTTTTTTTTTTCTCTTCCAGATGAAGGAAAATCTTAAAAGGGAATATTTCCCTGCTGTTTTTGTATGTTAATAAATACATGACCATCAACACACTCTGCATTTAGATACATATGTACTCTTCATTGTATAACTGCTTGAAACTTCTATGTATGAATATGTCAGGTTTAGAAGGTCTTATTCTTTTATTAATAAGCACATGGGTTGTTTCAACCATTTTTCTATTGCAAACACACTTCTTTGTACATCATTTTCCTCATAATTTTAATATTTACATATTAATAATACGTCCCTCAGAGAGATTGCCGTGGAGGATAAATTGCTTAATAAATAATAATTTATCTTGGTACAAAATAAATACTCTATGAATCTATTATAATTATGAATAATGTGTACAAGATCATTTTGTTCCCATCTCTTTGATTATATTTGTCAGATATAGGAATCACATCCTGAAGTGGAAATCTGTGGTCTTCCAGTATGCACCTCTTCCACTTAACTGCGTTTTTCAATTGTATTAATGTATGCTCTCAGGGGTTCTAGTGAGAGCATTTCCAGACATGGATTCCAAAGCCAGAATCCCTGGGGATCAGCTGAACATCTCCTTGACCCAGTTTGCTCATCCATCAAGTGAATACAACAATACTGCCTGTCTTATGGGCTTCAGTACAGATTAAATAGGTTACATGTACAAAGCATTTATGAGAGTAGTTGCAGTGCATTTAGTGCATCCCTTTTCTCTACCAGTAGTACAGATTGACATTTTATTTTTCATATTTTGTTTTTCCTTTTCTTACATCTTAAGTCTTTAATTTAAAGGTTATGAAACAATACTTCATGGATGCTTCAATAGGCTTTTTCTAATAGCTGGACAGACTGTCAATTTAGGAAGAGCCCCACTCTACCTTCTTCTGTTTCTACTTTACATGTGAGGACTTCAGTCCTTGAACTGTACCTAAAACTGACTCCTCCCAGATTCTTCCTATTTCCCACAGACAGGCCAAAGGCTCAGTTTGGTTCTTCGCTCACTTCTACTCCATGTAGATAGTTCACTTTTTAAATTGGGCCACTTTATTTTATTTTTTAGTTATTTCACATGACATATTTTCATGGTCATCTCATTGCCTTCTGTTGGAACCAGAGTGCTTGCTTCTCATCACGAATTTACAGGTCAAGACTGGAATGAAATTTTCTTTTCCTGGTAAAATAATTTTTGTTCATTGTGGGCCACATAGAAATAGATGATAGGCATTGATGGAAAAGTCATCCTTTTATTTTTTTAAACAAATAAGACATCACTTTTAGTGTTTTTTTATTTTCAGAAAAAAAAATCTCAAGTAGTTATATAGCTAATAGGGCCCGATATATCAAACTACATGAATTGCAAAAAAACATATTGATAGAATAAAATCTCCTATTTTTTGTTGCTTGTTTTCTTTCTTTCTTTCTTTTTTTTTTTCAGGCTAGCTTGGACCTTGCAGTCCTTCTGAGTAGCTGGAATCGGAGGAATATATCACTATACCAAGCTGAAAGGTCATTTTATTGAATAATTAAATGCTAAATAAATTAAAAAAATAAATCAGAAATAAAATCTAAAATTTGAAACGACAGTCACAAAATCAATATAAGAAAAGCAACCACATGGATTAAAAAGTAAAACATATAATTATGTAATTAAACTCTGTATTGTTAAATATAAACATGTTATTCTCTGTTTTGTGACTGCAAATGCTTGAGGCCATATTTTCATGCTTAGAATGAAAGCAAAGTTGGGCTTATTGCAACTGTAAAGTCACTTAAATCCACCATATTGATCATCATCATAACATTTTTTGAGTACCATGGAAAAAATAGCCTATGTTGGATAGGAAATTTCACTTTGAAGACCTCAGATGTAATTCATTTGCATAGAACATTAAAATAACCTTACTCCATACTTAAGAAATAAATGATATATTTTATTCCATTTCTTTCACGTGGTAAATCTAGGCACAGATGTGTACTTAGCAATATTATAATCACGGATTTCTGCTTAAAACCAATTTTCCCAATGGGTAGTATAGTCACCTGATGCGGTTTTCTTAGAAGGTTGTATGACTTGTATCAATATTTTATTGAATTACTTTTCTATTTCATATCATGGAATGGAAAAAAAATTAAAAGCATGTTAAAATTTAGTGATTTTGTAATTGAGACACATGGACCATTAGATATAAAGATGTATGTTTCGGGAATCCTAAACCAAAACCAAATAATGGGGCAAACCTCCTGGTTGGAAATATGCAACAGGCAAGGCTGCCAGTTTTATTTAAAATGTAATAAAAATTCATGGAACTAGACAGGAATCATTCCCATTCATAGGGAATTGTGGAAGATATTTCCCTTAGCAGTTGATTACCTCCAGGTAAAACAAGCAGTGAACATTCAATTGTTCATAAAAGTGCCACAAAACTGTGAGGACTTCAATATGCAGCACAATAGAGCCTGGCCTCAATGACTAGTGCAATGTTTCAGCTATTACTATCCATTTGGCATAGTATATTAAATTGTTTCCACAGCTTTAAGAGTTGATTCCCGTAAAACCTGTAATGAAGCTACTGTGAATTTTTTCCCCATCTCTCCCAATCCCCCTAGAAAAGCAGTTACTAGTAAAAGGCAATACATTTTCTTCAGAGGCAGCAAAACCTTGACCTCAAAGAATTCTGATTTTGTGACCACATTTCAGTCTTGATGAATATTTGAAGCCAGACTTATAAGCAAGGGCCATTGGAGGGCTCTCTTTGAAATGCATTTGAGGTGGTGAAATTTTTATGTAGCCACTTTCTGACTTGACATTACATCTTAGATACAAAATTGAACATGGATGAACAATTTGCTTTCTTGGAAATCCTAAAAATAAATTAGGGTTTAGCAGCAGCAAGTTAGTGTTCAGCTATTCTAAGTACTTTGCTATTATGTATTATTATAATATTTAACCAGGGGTGAAATAAGTGGATGGCAGTATTATAAGACAACACACACACAATGAACACCTAAAAGTAGTAAAACATTTGTTTTTGGCACTAAATGTGCAAATATTGAAGTAGTTTAAATTGAAATGTAAAAACAATAAACCTAATATATTAATGTAATGAAAAAATATATAACTGCATAAAGAAACTGGGGTAAGCCGGGACAAATGATAGTGTTTTTGAATTTCAATATGAATGCATTGCTATGTGGAATTTCGCTTTGCTTGAAATCAAGGTGACAATAAGTTTTGCAGTTATTATAAATACAATATGTTTTCTTTATTGAAATACATTACATCACTTCTCAGCTTTTTAGCTAGGATGAAGTGTATTGAAATACATTGCATTATTTTACATAATTAATTAGTCACAAGAGAAAAGTTTTCTTTTTGGACCTGTTCTTCATTTGCAGTGAATTTAGGGAATATTCCAGTCTTTTGAATATGATAATTTTTTTGGAGTTTACTACTACTAATCAAAAATCCCACCCATTTTTCAGTTTTCCATCAGAAAATGGAAAACCTAAAAATTTACCTTCCACCAGACATCAGAAAAAATGTGGGGCTGACTGATCCATGCGGCCTGCCCTGCAGCTACAGACGGCGGGGCGCCGCCGAGAAGCGACCAGCAAGAAGGGAGAAACGTTGCTGTGGATTCTGTGGAATCCTGCCGGCTGAGCCCTCACTGACCCCCGGGCTGACTTCGGGATTTCACACGGGGAAGGAAGCGGTACAGTTCTATCCCCCACAATGGAAACTCCACCAAGGAAACCAACGGCCACCATCTTGGAGAGCTGAAGTAACCACCGCCACTCTCTGACAGATTGCAACAATAAAACAGGTGTGTGTTACTCAGCTCATCTCCCATACAGCGGGGAATTCGCATAAAATCTCTCCTAGGCTTTCCGGGGGAGGGATTATCAGAGCGAACCTGCATAAAGACGCGGGGAAAACTAGAGACACCTGACCTTCAACTCCCCCTCCCATTAGCAGCGAAAACGAAGCCTGTCTAGCCAGCGCTGGGGGAGGGGCAAGCAGAAAAATTCAAAACGATAGAGTGCCAGGGATCCCAATAGCCACCCTCCACACCCAACAAACGGCAGGCCCAGAGTACAGTTTGAACTGCTGAGAGGCATCACTCAGGGGAAATCTGGTATAGCAGGAGAAAACAGGACTAGCAGGAGAAACCAGGGGACTAGAGGCCAGGCCCTCACGACTGGGCGGCTAGAGATCGCCCACCTGCCGGCGACCAGGAGCTGAAACCAACCAGAGACAGTCCAGTCCCCCCCCCCATTTGGACACCCCGGCAAGGAGCCTGGGTCCCACCATAGCAGAGCGGTGATATCACTGGAGCTCGGCCGTCGGAATTCCTTCCCAGCGGACCACTTTAGCAGGCATAGTCTACCAACAGAAAGGAGAGACAACAGAGATATACAAAACCAAAACAAATCTATAGAAGAGAGCAGAAACACAGCAATCATATAGAGCTGGAAAGTAACGTGAACATCATGAAAAAACAAGGGAAAAAAGGAGTACAAACAATGCAGGACAACTTAATTCTACAGGAGGACCTAGAAGCATCAGAAACATGGATAGGGAAAGAACTCAAGGCATACCTAACTCAGATGGAAAGGAATATTAGAGAAGACATGAGATAGCAAGTCCAAGCAATAAAAGTATATTTTGAAAATGAATTAAACAAACAAATTCAAATGGCAAAGAACGAGCTTTACCAGGAGATAGAGATCTTAAAAAAAATCAAACAATAATCCTAGAAATGCAGGAAACTATAAACCAAATTAAAAACTCAAACGAGAATATTACAAACAGACTTGATCAAGTAGAAGTCAGAACATCAGATAATGAAGACAAAATTTATCAACTTGAAAAGAATATAGTCAACACAGAAAAGATGCTTAAATCCCACAAGCAATCTATTCAAGAGATATGGTATGTCATAAAAAAAAACAAATTTAAGAGTCATCGGGATAGAAGAAGGCATAGAGATTCAAACCAAAGGAATGGACAACATATTAAATGAAATAATTCTAGAAAATTCCCAGAGATGAAAGATGGAATGGATTGCCAAATCCTGGAAGCCTACAGGACCCCAAACATTCAAAACCGTAATAGACCAACTCCAAGATATATAATTATGAAGATAGCCAACATACAGAACAAGGAGAGAATATTAAAAGGATGCAGATTACATTCAGGGGTAAACCAATTAGGTTAACGAGTGATTTTTCATCACAGACTTTGAAAGCAAGAAGATCTGGGAACAATGTATTTCAAACGCTGAAAAATAATGGATTCCAACCAAGAATACTGTATCCAGCAAAATCTTCAGATTTGACAATGAAATTAAAATCTTTCACAATAAACAAAAGCTAAAAGAATTCGCAGCCAGAAAACCAGCACTGCAAAGCACTTTGAGCAAAATACTACAAGAAGAGGAATTAAAAAATAGTGCCCAAACCTAATAGCAACAATGTATTTCAAACGCTGAAAAATAATGGATTCCAACCAAGAATACTGTATCCAGCAAAATCTTCAGATTTGACAATGAAATTAAAATCTTTCACAATAAACAAAAGCTAAAAGAATTCGCAGCCAGAAAACCAGCACTGCAAAGCATTTTGAGCAAAATACTACAAGAAGAGGAATTAAAAAATAGTGCCCAAACCTAATAGCAAGAGGTATCTCAGTAAAGGGGTATCTCAGTAAAGGGGGAGGAAAATAACCAAAAAGTAAAAAGTAGCCAAACTAAAATAAATAAATAAATAAACATGACTGGAAGTACAAATCATATTTCAATTGTAACCTTAAATGTTAATGGCCTAAACTCACCAATCAAGAGACATAGGCTAGTAACCTGGATCAAAAAAAAAAAAAAAAAAAAAACAAATCAACAATATGCTGCCTTCAGGAGACTCATATGATAGGAAAAGACATACACAGGCTGAAGGTAAAAGGTTGGGAAAAATCATACCACTCACATGGCCCTCAGAAGCAAGCAGGAGTGGCCATACTCATATCGAATAAAATCAACTTAAACCTAAGTTAATCAAAAGGGATAAAGAAGGACACTATATACTGTTAAAAGGAACCATCCACCAACAAGACATAACAATTATCAATTTGTATGCACCAAAACAATGGAGCTGCAACGTTCATAAAACAAACTCTCCTCAAGTATAAGAGTCAAATAGACTACAACACAATAATTATGGGTGACTTCAACACACTACTCTCACCATTAGACAGATCCTCTAGACAAAAACTGAATAAAGAAACTATAGAAACTATAGCACAATCAATAACCTAGACTTAACCAACATATATAGAATATATCAACCATCATCAAGTGGATACACGTTCTTCTCAGCAGCTCATGGATCCTACTCAAAGATTGACCATATATTGTGCCATAGGGCAACACTTAGTAAATATAAAGACGTGGAGATAATACCATGCACCATATCTGATCATAATGGAATGAAACTGGAAAAATCCTACATCATATGGAAAATGAACAATATGTTACTGAATGATCAATGGGTTACAGAAGACATAAAGGAGGAGATAAAAAAATTCTTAGAGACAAATGACAATACAGACACAACATACCGGAATCTATGGGACACAATGAAAGCAGTTTTAAGAGGGAAATTCATTTCTTGGAGTTCTTTCCTCAAAAAAAGCAAAAACCAACAAATAAATGAACTCACCCTACACCTCAAAAACCTAGAAAAGGAAGAGCAAAACAACAGCAAATGTAGTAGAAGACAAGAAATAATTAAAATTAGAGCAGAAATCAATGAAATTGAAACAAAAAAAAAACATGAAAAAATTGAAAAAACTAAAAGTTGGTTCTTTGAAAAAATAAATAAGATCGACAGGCCCTTAGCCATGCTAACGAAGAGAAGAAGAGAGAGAACTCAAATTACTAACATACGGGATGAAAAAGGCAATATCACAACAGACACTACAGAAATACAGAAGATAATTAGAAAGTATTTTGAAACCCTATATTCCAATAAAATAGAAGATAGTGAAGATATCGATAAATTTCTTAAGTCATATGATCTGACCAGATTGAGTCAGGAAGACACACACAATTTAAACAGACCAATAACAAAGGAAGAAATAGAAGAAGTCATCAAAAGACTACCAACCAAAAAAAGCCCTGGACCGGATGGGTATACAGCGAAGTTCTACAAAACCTTCAAAGAAGAATTAATACCAATATTTTTCAAGCTATTTCAAGAAATAGAAAAAGAAGGAGCTCTTCCAAATTCATTCTATGAGGCCAACATCACCCTGATCCCAAAACCAAAGACACTTCAAAGAAAGGAAACTACAGACCAATATCTCTAATGAACTTGGATGCAAAAATTCTCAATAAAATCCCGGCGAATTGAATACAAAAGCATATCAAAAAAATTGTGCACCATGATCAAGTAGGATTCGTCCCTGGGATGCAAGGCTGGTTCAATATACGGAAATCAATAAATGCTATTCACCACATCAATAGACTTAAAGACAAGAACCATATGATCATCTCAATAGATGCAGAAAAAGCATTTGACAAAGTACAGAATCCCTTTATGTTCAAAACACTAGAAAAACTAGGGATAACAGGAACTTACCTCAACATTGTAAAAGCTATATATGCTAAACCTCAGGCTAGCATCATCCTAAATGGAGAAAAACTGAAGGCATTCCCTCTAAATTATGGAACAAGACAGGGAAGCCCTCTATCACCACTTCTATTCAATTTAGTTCTTGAAATACTAGCCAGAGCAATTAGACAAAAGAAATTAAAGGCATAAAAATAGGAAAAGAAGAACTTAAATTATCGATATTTTCGGATGACATGATAATATATTTAACAGACCCAAAAGGGTCTACAAAGAAACTGCTAGAGTTAATAAATGAATTCAGCAAAGTGGCAGGATATAAAATCAACATGCATAAATCAAAGGCATTTCTGTATATCAGCAACAAAACTTCTGAAATGGAAATGAGGAAAACCACTCCATTCACAATATCCTCAAAGAAAATAAGATACTTGGGAATCAACCTAACAAAAGAGGTGAAAGATTTATACAATGAAAACTACAGAACCCTAAAGAGAGAGATAGAAGAAGATCTCAGAAGATGTAAAAATGTACCCTGTTCATGGATAGGCAGAACTAACATCATCAAAATGGCGATATTGCCCAAAGATCCCTACAGGTTTAATGCGATGCCAATCAAAATCCCAATGGCATTTCTTGTAGAAATAGATAAAGCAATCATGAAATTCATATGGAAAAACAAAAGACCCAGAATAGCAAAAGCAATTCTAAGCAGGAAGTGTGAATCTGGAGGTATAGCGATACCAGAGTTCAAACTGTACTACAAAGCAATAGTAACAAAAACAGCATGGTACTGGTACCAAAACAGTCA
This sequence comes from Spermophilus citellus, assembly GCF_964194105.1. Taxonomy (NCBI): domain Eukaryota; kingdom Metazoa; phylum Chordata; class Mammalia; order Rodentia; family Sciuridae; genus Spermophilus; species Spermophilus citellus. The sequence goes on along the minus strand of NC_138183.1, from coordinate 165,255,796 downwards.
GGTGGACCAGACTAGAGGTCACAGGTACAGAATAGAGGACACAGAAACCAATCCACAAAATTACAACTTTCTTATATTTGATAAAGGGGCTAAAAACATGCAATGGAGGAAGGATAGCATCTTCAACAAATGGTGCTGGGAAAATTGGAAATCCATATGAAACAAAATGAAACTGAATCCCTTTCTCTCGCCATGCACAAAAGTTAACTCAAAATGGATCAAGGAGCTAAATATCAAATCAGAGACACTATGTCTGATAGAAGAAAAAGTTGGCTACGATCTACATACTGTGGGGTCGGGCTCCAAATTCCTTAATAGGACACCCATAGCACAAGAGTTAATAACAAGAATAAACAACTTAATCTAAAAAGTTTTTTCTCAGAAACAATAAGAGAGGTAAATAGAGAGCCTACATCCTGGGAACAAATCTTTACTCCTCACACTTCAGATAGAGCCCTAATATCCAGAATATACAAAGAACTCAAAAAATTAATCAATAAGATAACAAATAACCCAATCAACAAATGGGCCAAGGACATGAACAGACACTTCACAGAGGAGGACATACAATCAATCAACAAGTACATGAAAAAATGCTCACCATCTCTAGCAGTCAGAGAAATGCAAATAAAAACCACCCTAAGATACCATCTCACTCCTGTGAGATTGGCAGCCATTATGAAGTCAAACAACAATAAGTGTTGGCGAGGATGTGGGGAAAAGGGTATACTTGTACACTGCTGGTGGGACTGAAAATTGGTGAGGCCAATTTGGAAAGCAGTATGGAGATTCCTTGGAAAACTGGGAATGGATCCACCATTTGACCCAGCTATTGCCCTTCTCGGACTATTCCCTGAGGATCTTAAAAGAGCGTACTATAGTGATACTGCCACATCAATGATCATAGTGGCACAATTCACGATAGCTAGACTGTGGAACCAACCTAGATGCCCTTCAATAGATGAATGGATAAAAAAATGTGGCATCTATACACAATGGAGTATTATGCAGCACTAAAAAATGACAAAATCATAGAATTTGCAGGGAAATGGATGGCATGAGAGCAGATTATGCTAAGCGAAGCTAGCCAATCCTTAAAAAACAAATTCCGAATGTCTTCTTTGATATAAAGAGAGCAACTAAGAACAGAACAGGGAGGAAGAGCTTGAGGAAAAGATTAACATTAAACAAAGATGAGTAGGGGGAGAGAAAGGGAGAGAGAATGGAAAGCATATGGAAATGGTAGGAGACCCTCAATGTTACACAAAATTACATATAAGAGGTTGTGAGGGGAAAGGGGGAGGGAAACAAGGGAGAGAACTGAACAACAGCAGAAGAGGTAGAGAGGGAAGATGGGAGGTGAGGGGAGGGGGAATAGTAGGGGATAGGAAAGGTAGCAGAATACAACAGTCACTAATATGCCATTATGTAAAAATGTGAGTGTGTAACCGATGTGATTCTGCAAGTTGTATTTGGGGTAAAAATGGGAGTTCATGACCCAATTGAGTCAAATGTATGAAAGATGATATATCATGAGCTTTGTAATGTTTTGAACAACCAATAAAAAAAAAGAAAAAATGTGACATATTAAGTGGCAAATCAGATTGAATATATAGAAAAATAGCTCTCTTATGTTTATTGCTGACATTGAAGTTTTCCTCTTTCATTATTTTATAAAAAGTTATTTTAGGGGATAATAATTTTAAATATCCAAATATTGTCTTCTTCTTCACTGATTCATCTATTTGTTCATATTAAAATTGACACAATTATTAAATATTTCTGTAGGAAAAGAGTGGCACTGTTTTAGAAGATACAGAGGCAAACCTACATACATACAGTTACCTCAATACTAGACAAAAGCACCATAAAAATACGTTGGAGAAAAGATAACCTCTTCAACAAGTGATGCTAGAAACACAGAAAACCATATGTAGCAGGATGAAATTTAACCTCTATCTCAAACTCTGCACAAAAATCAACTCAAAGTGGATCAAGGACCTATGCATTAGATCAGAGACCCCCCGTGCCAATTAGAATCAAATGTAGGCCCAACTCTTTCATCGTGTCAGCTTAAGAACTTATTTCTTCAACAAGACTCTTAAAGTACAAGAAGTAAAATCAAGAATCAATAAATGTTATGGTTTCAAACTAAGAAGCTTCTTCACAGTAAAGGAAACAATCAAGAATAAGAAGAGAGAGCCTACAGAATTGGAGAAAAATCTTTGCCACCGTGCATGCACCTCAGATAGAGTATTAATATCCAGGATATATAAACAACTCAAAAAACCTAAGATCAAAAAAACAAATAATCTAATCAATAAATGAGCAAAGGAACTGAACAGACACTTCACAGAAGAAGAAATATGATTGGTCAAAAATATATGAAAAGATGTTCAACATCACTAGCAATTAGAGAAATGCAAATTAAAACTGTACTGAGAGTTTATCTCACTTCAGTGAGAATGGCAAGTAATGAGAATACAAGTAACAATGTTGAGGATGTTGGGGAAAAGACACACTCATACATTGCTATTGGATCCACAAACTGGAGAAACCACTCTGGAAAGCAGTATGGAGATTCCTCAGAAAACTGGAATGGAACCACCATTTGACCCAGTTATCCCATTCCTCACCATATACCAGTAGGACTTAAAATCAGCACACTGTAGTGATGCAGCCATATCAATGTTTATGGCAGCTCAATTCTCAATAGCTAAGCTATGGAACACCTAAGCTAGGTTCCCTTCAACAGATGAATGGATAGAGAAAATTTGGTATATATACACAATGGAATATTACTCAGCCATAAAAGAAATGAATTTATGATTTTTCCAGCAATTAGATAGATCTGGAGACTAACATGCTAAGTGAAATAAGACAATCCCCCCCAAAAAAAAACAAAGGCTGAATGTTCTCTCTCAATGAGGATGCTAACACAATAAGTGGGAAGGAAAGAGTAGAAGTTCCTTGGATTATACAAAGAGGAATGAAGGGAAGAGGGTTGAGAAAAGAAAGACAGTAGAATGAATCAGATGTAACTTTCCTATGTTCATATATGAATACATTACCAGTGAAACTCCACATTATGTACACCTACAAGAATAGGATCCTAAATTATACCTCATGTATGTATGACATATCAAAATGCACTCTACTGCCATTTATATCTAAAAAGAACAAATTTTAAAAAATAAAATAGCACTGTTTTAGAGGGAGAATATGATATTTTTTGTTTTTCCAATTATGGGGTAAGAAGGAAGTCTCTCATGCTCCCCAAAGGCTGATAAAATAAGTTGATAACAGAGAGATTAATTGGAGAAAATGTCATCCAAATTTATTGACATACATGTAGAAATCCCAAAGTATAATTCCCACTAGCAAGAGGCTTATATATTCTCTCTATAGTGGAAGGAAAGAATGGAGAATGTAGATAATTTTTAGAGGGACTAGAAAATCATTTCTAGGGAATTCAGTGTGTTTATATAATAAATACATGATAGCCAGGGACAAAATACATTGGGCTTGCAGAACAGAAAATGTTTATAGATGATTCTTTTTGGAAAACTCTGTGGGACTAACATAGAAGATAATTGTATTAAGAAAAGTCTGTGCAGGTAAATTAATTGACATACTTCAGTTTTTCTTACTGTGATATGAATTTAATCTTCTCTCATTAATGAAATTTCAGAAAGAAAACTAAATTTTTTTAGTGGATCAAAAGCTTTCACATTAGGCAGTATCCATAATTTCATGAGCCAATTACCAGAAAGACTAGCTTTGAAGAAAACCTCTCCCTCTGCATGGGGTGAGAATAGGATAGGGGTTCAGAGAGACCATGAATTAGAGGGGTTTTCTAAGGTCACCCAGCATGACAGTACACCAGTCTTTTAGGTGTCATTTTCTGAGCCCCAAAACCCACAGTTAGAGAATGATGAAATTCAACTTGGCTTTTCCTGATTCTCTTGTTCCATTTCATATTTGAACTACATAGGTCTTTCATGATGCTCATCTTTGCAGCACATTGATTCTGAATCTGTTCATTTATTATGTCTCCCTATGGAAATCTGATTAGGTCACCTTTGACCACATTAATTTCTCTGAATTGTCTAGATTGTGTCAAATTCTATCATTTTCAAAGGAGACTAAGTTAAGAACAATAAAATCAGTACATCTCACCTCACTTGAATTTGTTTAAACTTACTTTCTTTTCATTTGGTGAAACAAATAATGTTCTGAGAAATAAGACATACCTATATCCCCACAGTGCTACTGTTCCTTATGTAATCCAGGAGCTGTGGTCATCTTCTTCCTCTTCCCACCACCTTACCCTGTGACTCAACCATTAAAAATACCTAAAGACCTATCTTTTATCTGAAAATCTGTCCAGCTCTCTCCTGTGGTCTATGTTAGCCTGTCTTCCCCATTTTTTTTTTTCTTTTTGCATACCTGGTTTGACACAGCACTTTGACCTAGCATTTAATAAGCTAATGTCATGTTAGTATGGTGAGGGCCTGAAGCTGCAGAGTTCTCTCCAGCTATGATTTTTTTTCCCTGAATCATTGACGTCTCTCCATTCTAAACCCCTTCAGTTCTGGCTTCCCCAGAATTATAAATGCCTGTATTTCTAAATGTGATGATTAATGTTATATGTCAGCTTCACAAAGTTAAGAAAAATTCTGAAATCTAGTATAATAATTTTGTCCTGATGTGTCTGCGAGACTGTTTCTAAAGAGGTTAGCATTTGAATCAGCAGACTGAGTAAAGAAGACCTGCTGTCCCTAATGTGGGCAAGTATCGTCCAACCCACCGAGGGCCTAGAGGCGGAAAGGGAGAAGAAGGGCAAATGTTCTCTCCCATCTGGAGCTGGTATATACATCTTCTCTTGCTTTTGAATATCAGAGCTCCAGCTTGTTGGACTTAGGACTCTGGAACTTATACCATGGGTTCCTCTAGTTCTCAGGTCTTGGAATACAGAACAAATTGCACCTCCATCCTTCCTAGTTCTCCAGCTTGCATATTGCTAGCTGCAACTTCTGTCTCCATAATTTCATGTACCATTTCCCACATTAAATATATATATATATATATATCTAGCTAGCTTGTTAAGTAGTTCTCTAAATATATTTATTATATCTGTCTAGCTACCTAGCTAGCTATTGTTCTATCAATGGTTCTGTTCTCTAGAGAACCTGAATTATATACTAAATAATACTGTTTCATTTTAAAAGTTGTTTTAAAATATTTCAGTTTTTAAAAATTAAATTTATGGTTACTACTTATTTCCCAGAGTCTTAGTCAACTTTTCATTACTCTAACAAAATGCCTGTGATAATCAACTTAAAAAGAGGAAAGGTTTATTTTGTCTGTCACAATCTTAGAGGTTTTAGTCTGTTGGTTCCATTGCTTTTAGTCCTTTGTGAGACCATACATTGTGGTGGGGCATGAATAGTAGAACAAATTACTTACCTCATGGTGGCAGGGAGGTGAAAAAGAAAGGGGACTGAGGTCCCAATATACCCTTCAAGGGATGCCTCCAATGACCAAACTTCTTTCCTATAGGATCTATCTTTTAAAAGCTTCACTATCTCCCAAAAGTACTAAACTGTAAACAGAATCTATGCTGCATGGGCCTTTGTAGAGATTCAAAGTATAGCACTAGTTATTTTATACACATTTCTTTGAAATGATGTAAATGTATCTGAAGTCACTAGCTTGACTATTAGAGGTATTTTAGCTCCCCTCACCCATTATGTTTGTTCTATTATCCCAAGTGCACCATGAACTCTTTCAGTAAAGAGGCTATGTCTTCAATGTTTTTGAAAACTTATTAAACTATCTTTGCAAGCATTATTACAACAGAAAAATGAGGGAATAGTGCAGGTAGGTGTCGAATTTTTCTTACACTGTGTGTGAAGAGAAATCTTCATAAACACTCTAAACCTTTGTTACAATTGCTATATGAGGAATATTTAATGTCCCTTTGTGAAGATTCTAAAAATTTCAGATTAACAAGTATAATTGATTTCACTCACAGTAGTAAAGTTTCCATTCACATTTACTGAAATAGTACTTATAATTCACTTAATTTGTGGTACTTAAATAGTCACAGTCCTTGGTAGAGGGCTGAGATGTAATAAATATCTCCTCACCTAAGAGTTTACTGATTCTTATTATTTAGTAATCAGACACTAACCTAAGTTTAGTATTATAAGACATGCTATGCCACATATCAAAGATGAGAAGATCAAAGCCTGTGCTTCTTGCCTCTTGATGACAGCATGCTGCAATGCCACTGCCTTCATTGGCTCTTTAATCCCCAGGCAGTGCCTGACATGTAATACTAACTTCTATTTAGTATGCTTTTTGTAATGAAAGATAATGAGATTCTGTAATGCAGCAAGTATAATTTATGAATCAGCATCAAATAAAGCTTTGCAAGCAAACCAAAGACAAATCTTACCAAGTTAGCTATTCATAGCCTGCCCCTGGAATTAAATCAAAAGCACTGAATAGACTAACGTCTAAAGATTGCGGGCCAACTGTCTTTTACAGCTGACAAGATGCTTGGCACTACCCTGTAAATCAAGAATTATTTTATCATTTATCATTTGCATTGGGCTTGCAAGACTATGCAGAAAAGCAAAAAAGGAACACTTGTAGGCCCTTATAAGGGAATATTTTGAGACAGCAATAGCTCCTGTATTGTTGGATTTCTATCTAATTTTTAAAAAAGGATATATAGAAAATAAAATGCACACTAAGCCATTGACATAAAAGGTAATTTTTTAAATTTTTGTGGAGATCCATGAAACCTCAAATTCTCTTATTCTAACATCTATTATATACTTTCATCTTTATGTTCCAACCTGAATTCTTGATCTTTCTCTGTCCTAAAATATATTATTTATTCAGAATCTTATTTTTCTAAATGCTTTCCTCACACCCTTCAGCTCACAATTCTCCATAATTAAAGAATCATTAGAAAAACTATATTTTACTTTATTTTAGTCTAGTTTAGTTTGGTACTGAGGATCAAACCCAAGGATGCTTTGCCACTAAGTTACACCTCCAGGCTTATTTATTTATTTATTTACAGGAATTGAACCCAGGGATGCTTAACCCTGAGCCACATTCCCAGTCTCTTTTATATATTTTATTTAGAGATAGGGTCTTGGTAAGTTACTTAGGCTCTTGCTAAATTGCTGAAATTGGCTTTGAACTTGCAATCCTCCGGAGCTGTTGGGATTACAGGTATGTCACTGTGTCTGGTTTATTTTATTATTATTTTTAGTTTTGAAATGGGGCCTCACTAAATTGCTGAGGCTGTGATCCTCTTGCCTCAGTTTCCCCAGTCTCTGAGATTGCAGGTCTTTGCCACTGTGTATCTGGCTCAGACTTTTAAATATATTACACAATTTTCTCTATCATGTCACTACTTAATTTATGGCTTTTAAAACTCTTTTTCTGGGCTGAGGGAAAGGCAATGGTTAGAAAGGAGGGGATAGGCCAATATTAGTATGGATGGAATAAAAGATATGGACTGTTGCAAATTCAGGATGGTGATGGAGATCAACTGACAAGGGTCCTGCATTTCAAACCTTCTGAATTTATCCTGATATTGATGGAGAATCACTGAAGATATTAAAACTTGAATGCAATGATGAGAGAATAAAACTACTAGTGTGATAAAGGATTGTTTAGAAGGTATGGTAGATGGAATCATGACCTTCCTAGAAAGGTCAAGTCTGGAACCTGTGGATATGTAGTTTGATGCAGAAAAGTTTTAAGGAGCTTGAAATGGGGAGATTATCCAGAAGGGGCCAAAGTAATCACAAAGACCCTTATAAGAGAAAGAATGTAGCAGGGATCAGAGAAAGAAATGTGACATTTGAAACAAAGGAGAAAAAAAAGAACGAGGGAAAGGAACAGAGCAGAAAGATGAGGTGGTTCTGTGAAGATGCTATCCTACTGAAGGTGAAGAAAAGGGACTTGAGACATGATATGCAGGTGGTCTCTATATGTTTAGGTGAAGAAATGTATTTTTCTCTTGGCGCCTCCAGATGGGCTACAGGCCTACAGCTACCTTAGTTTTAGCCCAGTGAAACCCATTTTGACTTCATGCCTCTAAAGCTATAGCACAGTGCATTTGTCTTGTGTCCTATCACTGAATTTGTGGAGATGTGTTATAGTAGCCATAAAGAAAGCAAAAACAGGAACAGGATTTTGAAAAGGGTAGTTTCTCAGTATTGGCACAACATAGCATTCCTAATAATTGCAGCAGTTAAGGAAACCCAGGTTTGGAAGGCAAAGAGAAGATTATGTACAATTCTTGAATCAGAGTGTCTTAGGAAAAAAAAAGAATAACTAACATATTTTCAACAATTATGTTGTGGCTATGCCACAGATTCTGTACACAACACCTTGTCCTTTGCAAGACATTTTTCTTGTTTTGAAGAGGACTGTAAATATTGTGAAAAGACAATATAATGTTACTATGATAAAATTTAATGGATTTGGAATTTAATAACGAAGTATTTTTTTCAGAAAATGAAAGACTGCTTCTTGTTAAATTCAATTTCAGCACTATTTGTATAGGATAGTGATACAACTGAAATCATTTTGTTTTAATTTTATTCCCAAAATGTGTGGTCAGAGTAATAAAATGCAATGAGTATATAGATTTTGTGCCCTGTATCATCTCTTTGTATATTAGTGGCTAGCTAGGGAAAATTGGAAATCAAACTGAGTAGAGCTGTAGGTCTGTGTGTTGGAGGATGGTTAGATATTTTTGATTGTATCTAACAGTGAAATAAAAACATTTTGTAATAAATTAGGCATCTAAAGCCATTTAGTAAGGCAAACCAATTTGAACTGGAAAAAACTCATGCCTAGAAAGACCAAACAATTTGTCCCGAAAGTGGTAAGTAATAAATACCTTGGGCCTGCTGTATTGACATCAAGGCCTCATTGCTATTCATAATCTATATAACATACAATTGAAAATCTTACCTTGTGTATAGTTGTTGTATCTTTTCTTGTGTGTAAAGAGCTATCCTGTGAGTATAGCAAGTTTGCTCATTATTGTAATGGTTACATAGTATTCCTATCAGTATTATTATTAAACATTTGGCTGGTTTGCAATAATTTGCTAATAAACAGTGCCACAGTAATCATCTCTATAAACAAATCTCTGTACTTCACTTGATTTGCTTACTTCCAGTTCCAAGAAATAGGATTTTAAATTGAATTGTACATATTATTTAAAATTTATTGTTAAATAGTACTTAATTCACCTCAAGCAAGATTTTCTTATTGGCTATATTTAATTTTTTCCTTTAATAATGACCCTACAATATTGGATGACTTTATAATTACTCATAATTATAGGTTTGCATTGTTTTGTTCATGTGTCTGTCTTTCCTCTTTTCCTGTGGGTGCATTTCTGATGTGGCTAAATGTGTTGGTGGATACAACCAATGAATGGGGAATGCGCAATGAACCTGTGGCATCTGAAATTTCAGTAAATTCAGAGAAACACTGAAGGTACAAAGAAAGGAACTTTCTGCCTTTCCCAAGGTAATTATTAAAATGCCTAACATGTTAAGGTCAGAGCCTACTCAATTTAAGGAGGTGTTAGCATACTCTAAAAGTAGTCTAATTAGAAGTACTGTTGGGTTAAGTTCCCATCCTTCTGGGAGTGAAGTCAATTCCCCCTTCTCGCCGGAAAGTTATTTAAGAAACTATTTCCTCTGATTTCCCTTTTCCTCTTTCTTCTGTCTAGTTTTGGAGAATTTCTGCAAGTTGGAAATAACATTTGAAAACAGACACATATGTCTAACTATAATAATAATTCTTTCCGCTTTGTTCTTCAATGCTATAACTCTTGCTTTTCCATTACATTAATTTTGTGAGATTTAGAATAGTTACTTCTAGTCATTAAAATGACTTAACTGACTGCTAGTTATTATGCAATTATATCATATGATAGACTAAACTGAGATCATCAGTGTTTTTCCAGTAAAAAATGGGCTCAGAAAATACAAGAATCTGCAGAATTCAGTCACTGCACCAACTTATTACACACCTATGCACATACATTCAAATTCTAACCAAACATTTATTATTGATTTATTAATTCATTATTCACACAACAAGAACTTATTGGTCACAAATGCAATGCAAGTTATTATAGGAATTTAAATTAATAATGTATAGTTCTTGCTTTCAATTAATCCAAACTATAAACAAGAAAACAGTAGAAAGCAAAGTGAAATAAAATTAAATATTATAAGATTGCCTATGTTTTTTCTATGGAAAGTTCTGTATTTTTAAGTAATGAAAACTGCAAAGGCAGAAGGGATACATAGCCAGAACTACGGAGAATGAGGATGGGCATGGAGTGTATAGAAAAAGGGAGGGAAGACTTTGTTTCTGGATAACTATCTATATGGTATCTAAAAAGGACTTCTTGACATGAGGTTGAAAATAAACCCTGAGTGAGACATTTGAAGTTTATTTAGTTATCAGTGGGGAATGTTTTAAGATTTCCAAAATGAGGCTGATGTGATCAAAGATTTGTATTCTTAAAATTAGTGGGAAATCAAAGTGAAAGGCACAATTAGCAAGAAAACTTACCTGGAAAAGTGATATTGTTATTATAAACTATTTGCCCATCATACAAACATTTAGTTTGTACTCTGAGTTCTACTATATTCTAAACAAAGTATTAGACATTAACTCTATAGAGAATTAAGACATAGTCCTCATTCAAAAGTAGCCAGTTTACTGAAAGAACACTAAGAAAAGGAACACCTCAAGAGTAAAGTGTAAAGTTAAGATGGAGATGTAGATGGTAAACTGGAAATGCATATGGAAACACACCGGGATACTTTGGGGAAAGGAAAGGGATCAAAAGCTTCCAAAACAAGGACCCTAAGGCAAAGGGTTCTAAATCTCAATAGAAGGTAACATGTGTGAATGGTTGAATATGTGAAAATAGAAGAATATTATATACAACAGCATAATGAATTATTATTTTTTCTTGTACCAGGAATAGAACCTAGAGGCACTTAACCACTGAGCCTCATCCCCAGCCTTTTTAATGTTTTATTTTAAGATAGGGTCTTACTAAATTGCTTAGGGCCTTGCAAAGTTGCTGAGGCTGTTGTTGTACTTGTGATTCTTCTGCCTCAGTCTCCTGAGTCACTGGGATTACAGGTGTGTGCCACCACGCCCAGTAATGAATGACATTTTGAGCCTGTGCTGGTCAAAGCTCCGGATCTGTGTGCAGGATGACAAGGGATGAATGAAGTAAGGAAGGAGTAAGGTCATAACAAATATACTGTTTGAAGTTAAAAGGTTCAGGTATTTTTCTGGAGACAATGGGTAACTACCAAAGGCTTTAATGAAGGGCCCCTCTAACATACTGTGTATGATATTTGACTGCTGGAATAAGAAGACAGGACCATTGCTCCTGCCATAGTTCAGGGGAAAAAATGAGTGGGCCTCCAAGAAAAGCAGGTCTAAAGGAGGAAATATTATGCTAACCCACACATTCAACGGCTCTTGAGAAAAGCTTGGGTTGTAACTTGGTGCTGAGAAAATGGGAAGACTCAACATTGAATAAAATATCTTTCTAAACATAAATAACTCATTTCCAAAAAGTTCCTGATTTGTGCTTAAGGTATTATCTGAGCTCAATGTTCATATATCTGCATTAAATTCTTACAAAGTAAAAATTTTATGACTGTGAAATCATCAATAATTGGTCTGCGGGCTGGGGATGTGGCTCAAGCGGTAGCGTGCTCGCCTGGCATGCGTGCGGCCCGGGTTCGATCCTCAGCACCACATACCAACAAAGATGTTGTGTCCGCCGAGAACTAAAAAAAAAAAAATATTAAAAATTCTCTCTCTCTCTCTCTCTCTCTCTCTCTCTCTCTCTCTCTCTCTCTCTCTCTCTCTCCCCTCTCTCACTCTCTCTTAAAAAAAAATAATTGGTCTGCATTATTGGTAGCTTAATTTTCTACTTGAACTGTTGTTTAGAACACTGTGTCTCATCCTCAAGAAATGCCATTGATGATTTTGATAATGAGAAAAATTTGCTAGTTGGGCTGAGGATGAATTTGCTAGTTGGGCCTCAATGTCAAATACCTCACTTTCCTTTTTCTTTGCCAACATTACTGTGGGTTTTTCCATTTTTTCCAGTATAAATATCTTCAATGAAGAGAAACTGTTGCAGAAAGTTGCATAGTTTTATATTCTGATCTGATGATCAGATAATTATTCCAAAATGTAAAATTCTTCCTCTTACTGAGCAGCACAGGCTAAATGCAGGTGGCTCTAGTTGGCAAAATTTTGAACACAAATTGTTGATTATTCTGCCAGAGTACTGATTACTTTGAATTTATTCAATTGTTCTCTATTAAAGTTTGGGGACTATTACATTATTCTTACAAATTCAGCATTATTATCATTGTTCTGTTATTCGTTAGAGTCTGATGATGAACTTCATCATTTCTTTTACTTCCCTAACTTGATATGTGGAAAAGTGTAATAAATTTAGGGATTATGTACATACAAGTTTGATATTGAATTAATAAAGAATGAGTGCACAGAAAGATCTTGATATTTGTGACAGTAAGCCCAGTAAAAAATACATTTACTTTTTCAATATTAGAGGAAAATATGTGAAGTATTTTGTTAAAGCAATATTGAGGAATAAAAATCTTTTGTTAGGAAAACTTTGAGGGGAGTGATATGAAATCTCATCTATCCATAAACAGAAAATTTGATTAGTGCATTCAGTATGCATGTGAAGTATCACACTGAACCCTTTTTATAGGAACAAATAATACATGTTCATTAGAAATATTATATACATATATGATATCTTAACAAAACATCAAGGAATATATATTAATTATTAAGGCAATCCAGTGAATTTAATTTTAATGACCTGAGCTTTGCATTTTTGGCTTCTATTTTTTCCCACTCTAAGTGCAGCCCTCTCTAATTTAGCTCTTGTTTCAACATCTCAGTCTTTCTCTCTAAATATGTAATTTCCCTCTATATATATCCTGCAGCTGCTATGTCTTTCATGGCAGTTAAAGTTGTTCATTTATCCATAGTGGTTCTTGTTCTTCTGTGTTTTATCCTTGAAACATTTCTACAGTTACTGAGATAACATTCACCTTCAGAATAAATTGCTGGTATTAACCTTGTCAGATGTTATTTCTTCAAAGAAGTCAACAAGAATGTTGTCATTGCACAGAGTGGTATAGCTATGGCCTTTGCTCTGTTTTTTTTTTTTCAGTAAAAAATTTAATTGATAGAAATAAAAATGTATGTTTTCTTATGAGTTAGAAGTTCTGACTTTCCCCCAGGAACATGAAAAGAATTATTATAATTGATATGGTCTTATGCATAAATATTATAATTTTTTAAAAGAATGATTAAAAAATCTGATTACTCAACTATACAATTACCTAGGATTAACTCACACATTCCTACAAATAGATGTCAACAAACATGTCCTAGAAATAATTTGAGACCAAAAGGAACAAGAACATAAATTATCATGCAGAATGAGTATATATTTATTACTTATGTCTTTTATGAATTTTACCAATTTTACAAATTTGGTAAAATGTTTAATTCAAAATAAACCAACCAAGTGCTGGGTCAGTTTTCAAACTTTATTTTCTCTTATCCTTTTTAGAACTTATAACACTTTTGTTGAGAGTCGGACATAATAAATCAGAGTCGGACATAATAAATCAGATATAGAAACTGTGATAGGTAGGCCTTTTAGTATAAGGTCTTATGCTAATCCTGCTAGGAGTTGAACTGTGTTTAATGTTTGCTATAGTGATAGGTATCAGAGTCTCAGTTTCTTCTAGAGTCCTTGTTTCTCCCACCATCTTTGGGAAAGGGGAGCAAAGGGCTCTTTCTTGCAGCTATATCAGTATAACATGTTAGAAAACTAAAGTCCTATTGATGTGGTGGTAAGATGTGGGTCAAAGGAAGTATTCTATAGTTTCCTTATCAAATCTCAGGTTTTGGGGTAGTCCTGGGTCTTTTAGGCTGTGACTTTTGCAAATGTTTCTTTCCATTTCTTCTTCTCCCTTTATGTGAAACACGAAGGCTAATTGGGACTAGATTTGCCTACTTGCTTTTTCCCACCTTGGATAAAAACCTGAGGGAGTGGTAATTTTCCTTGGACAGTAGGAGAAAATGTTGTAGCAAATGCCCTGGGAGTATTTCAAGTCATTTCTGCCAAAGAATGCAGAGGATTTTTCTTGAATTATCACCTTGTGTACCTGAGGGGGTTCCTACTAGTAACCGCCCCCCCCCGCCCCGGAATGTAGGGACATCCCCTCAGACTTGGCCCCCAGGAGTTCTCATTCTCAAACTAGTGCACCAGCAGCCTCCAGCAATGCTTCAAAGATATAATTTACATTATTTTCTGACAATTTGTGGCTCATTCGGAGCAGTGGCTTCTCTTCTAAATGAGCAGATCTCAGCTGTGGTTTTCTGTGTATATCTCTTCAGAGTTTGTGGTGCCACTTTTCCTGTGACTTCAGTTCTTTGATGGGCCCAAGAGAGTTGTTGATATTCTTTTTATTCAGCTTTTTACTTGTTTTAAGGATAGTAGTGATAGCATCCAAGCATTCTACATGGCAGAGTGAAAACTAGAAGTCTGTAACCACTATTTTAAATATTTATTGTAAAATTCCTCAAACACATACTAAAAGTAGGACACCCATTAGACATTCAGTTACAGAAACATAATACTTGTTAATCATAATTCATCTATGTCTCCTTTGTTTTATTGAGTATTTTAAAGCAAATACACCAAACCTTTAAACCATCAAACACAATAAATTCCCAAACTTTGATTTAAACTCTTTTAATATTATTAACTGCATACTAGATGATATTAAGGAATTATTATAAATTGTGTTGACTCTTACTATTGCAGATATATTTTCTAAACATCCTTATTTATTAGAGGTAAATGATGAGGTACTTATGGGCATTTAGAGTTTCATTGTTTTTAATTCTTGTTTTTTATTTGTGGTTTTTAGATATCCATGACAGTATGTGTATTTTGACATATTATATATACATGTAGTATAACCCATTCCAATTAGGAACCCATTCTTGTACATTATGTGGACTTACATTGGTCGTGTATTCATAGATGAGCATAGGAAAGTTATGTCTGATTCATTCTACTGTCTTTTCTCTTCCCATCCTCCCTCCCTTCCCCTTTGTCCGACCCAGTGAACCTCTATACTTCCCTCTATACATAACCCTCCCTTGTTATGTGTGAGCATCCTCATATCAGAGAGAACATTCAGCCTTTGTTTTTTTCTGGGACTAGCTTATTTCATTTAGCAAGATGTTCTCCAGTTCCATCCATTTACCAGCAAATGCCATAATTTCATTCTTCTTTATGGCTGAGTAATAGTCCATTGTGTATACATACCACATTTTCTTTATCCATTCATTTTTTGAAGGGTACCTAGGTTGGTTTTATGGCTTGGCTATTGTGAATTGAGCTGCTATAAACATTCATGTAGCTATATCACTGTAGTATGTTGATTTTAAGTCCTTTGTATATATACCAAGGAATGGCATAACTGGGTTGAATGGTGTTTCCATTCCATATTTTCTGAGGAATTGCCATACTGCTTTCCAAAGTGGTTGCACCAATTTACAGTCCCACCAGCAATGTATGAGTATATCTTTACCCTAACATCCTTGCTATCATTTATTGTTATTTGTATTCTTGATAACTGCCATTCTGACTGGAATGACATGGACAGTTTTACAACAGAAGGATTATTTATTCAGAAGAGTATTTTTAAAAAGTGAATTTCTTTCATTCTACTTACAGTAATGAAACTTACCTTACCACTCACATGCAACATGCAGCATGTGGAAATTCTTATTCATTGTTGCTTAAATTAACTATTTAATAAAATTAGCTTCTAGTCTGGTAAGGTAGTGAAGGCCTATAATCCAGTTATTCAGGAGACTGAGGCAGGAGACTCGCTTGAGCCCAAGGTTTAAGGCCAGACTGGGCATTAACACACACACATACAAAACCCTATCCACCAAACAAAAGAACGATAACAAACAAGAAATTAACCTTATAAAAACTACAATTTTAAAATCTAATAAAATTCTGTTTTATTTTCTCATTAGGATAGTTTCCTTTATACAATTTTGTAAAAAATCATCCAAATAATAGCTGTATATAGAATTCTAGTTTCACATTAGGCACCCAGATCTAAGGGAAGAAAAATAGTAACTTTAAGAGGATACTAGGATATTTAAAATACTGTAAAGTATTTATGTTAGTATTCATACACAAAATTACCCCAAGGCAATTAAATAATTGATAAGGTAAATTTGCTTTCTAAGTGAATATTTTTATATTCATAAAGGAGGAAAGAATGATGGAACTAGAAGAGCACCGTCTTGCAATGACTAAGGAATTATTGGATCTAATTAGTGTCATCAGTGGCAAATGGCATCTCAAAAATATAAAGTCAGATATGAGAGAAATATTAAAAAAATCTATGAAGTAATTTTCTGGTTTTCAATACACATGGCTATAAATTATTTCATTTCCCTGTCTTCATTGCCAAATTGGTGGTTAGATTCAGAGGCCCTGAAATTGTAATAATTTAATTAATTGATTTTATGCTCTTATTCTTTTTTTATTATGATAAATACAACTTTATATTCTAAGTTATATTATAATGATTTTAATTGAGCTGGACAGATTATATATGGATCTAAATTTGCAAATATTCTAATCTATAACACTGACAGAATATAACATTACTCAGAATTACATTTGCTCTCATAATTTTAGTTGGTTACTTGGGAGACTACAATAGGCAGGTATTAAGGAGTATGTTTGTAGAAGTCGTAAATATTAGCAATCACCACATTTAATATGAACTTTGTACCTGACTCACATATTCAATTTATATGCATTTTTCTCACTTACATACTAAAGAAGATATATAATGCTTCCAGGTTACAAGTATTAAAATTTAGGTCTATCCCACTCCCATGTCCATATTTTTAGTCCCAAAATTAATTTTTTCTTCCTGAGTGGCTGCACCAATTTGCAGTCTCACCAACAATATCCTTACCAACATTTATTGTTATGTATTCTTAATAATTGCCATTCTGACTGGAGTGAGATGAAATCTCAGGTAGTTTAAATTTGAGTTTCTCTAATGGCTAGAGATATTAAATATTTTTTCATGTATCTGTCGACTGTTCATATTTCTTCTTTTGAGAAGGATCCATTTAATTCCTTTGCCCATTTGCTAATTGGGCCATTTGTTTTTTAGTGTTAAGTTTTTTTGAGTTTGCATATCCTGGAAATTAACACCCTATCTGAGGTGCAGTTGACAAAATTTTTCTCCAATTCTATAGGCTCTTTCTTAAAGCACTTGATTGTTTCCTTTGCTATGAAAAGCTTTGTAGTTTGATACCATCCCATTAATTGATTTTGATTACTTCTTTCACTAAAAGTCTTGTTAAGGATGTTACTTCCTAAACCAACTTGAAGTATTGGGCTTACATTTTCTAGTAGTAGGTTCAGGCTTTCTGGTCTAATTCCTAGGTTTTGACCCCCTTTGTCCTCAAAAAACAAGGAGTGGAACCACTATATGACCCAACTATCCCACTCCTTGGTATATATATCCCAAGGATTTAAAATCAGCATGCTACCATGACACAGCCACATCAAAGTTAACAGAAGCTCAGTTCACAAGAGCCAACATAGGTGCCCTTCAATAGATGAATGGATAAAGAAAATGTGGGAGTATATATATATATATATATATATATATATATATATATATATGATTACTCAGCGATAAGGAAGAATGACTTTATGACACTTGCCAGTAAATGGATGGAACTGGAGACTATCATGCTAAGTGAAATAAGCCAATCCCAAAAAACCAAAGGTTGAATCTTTTCTCTCATATGTGGATGCTAACCCACAAAAAGGAGGGAGGGACAGAAAGAACAGAAATTCAGTGAATTAGACAAAAGTGAATGAAGGGAAAGAGGGGATATAGGATAAGAAAAGATAGTGGAAAGAACCTGACATAACTTTCCTGTGTACATATATGAGTACACCACAGTTAATCCCACCATCATGTACGTCCACAAGAATGGGGTCCTAATTAGAATAAAGTATATTCCATGCTTATATAATTATATAATAGTGGATTCTACTTTTATATATAACTGAAAGTATTCAATAAAATGAAAAATTAATCTGTCCTGGCAGTGTTTCAATTAATAACTTTCATTGGTAAGATGCACATGAAAACAAACAGGGTATTGAACATAAGCATTTCTTTTCAAGGTGATCTGTTTATTCAAAATAATCCCTACTTGCTTACCATATGATTTTCTCCTTCTACTCCTATGTATTTATCCAAGAGAAATAGTCTTTTTGTACAATATGTGAAGAATTTGAAGTCAGAGGAGTTTTCTATTTTGCTATAAGAAAGTACCACAGACTATTGATTTAAGACAATGCAAATTAATACTCTTATGGTTTTCAGGCCAGAATATAAAGTCAATAAAATCAAACTTTTTATTTTTTGTTTGTTTTTTGGTACTGAGTACTGAACTCAGGGGCACTCAAACACTGAGCCACATCCTCAGCCCTATTTTGTATTTTATTTAGAGACAGGGTCTCACTGAATTGCTTAGCACCTCACCATTGCTGAGGCTGGCTTTGAACTTGCGATCTTCCTGCGTCAGCCTCCTGAGCTGCTGGGATTACAGGTGTGTGACACAACACCCAGCTTAAAAATAAAGGTTTTGCAGGACTTTTTCCCCAAAATTTTCAGAAAAATTCATTTCTTTACCTTTTCAGTTTCTAAAGGCCACTTTCATTCTTGGTGTAGGTCCCCTTCCTTGAATTATTCCAACTTCATGTTTCCATAATCCTAACACCTATAAGACCATAACAACCTTATTCATAATACATATGTACTTTTAAAAATTCAAGTACCATCCTAGTACTAATTGAATAAGCCAATTAGAATATACACATACTAAGTAATACTACTGAACAATAGGTGCAACCAGAACGAGGAGCACCATGAAGTGTTCAAATCAAGAAGTCAAATACAAAAAACAAATAAATATATTTCCAGTTATTTACAATTCTAGAAAAGTCAATTACTGTAATAAATACAAATGAGCTTTTGCTTAAAGTGGGAGTTTAGTGAGGTGATGAAGAGTTTTAGGATGTTCTCTATTTCACTTTTTTGGGGGGTGGAGGTGTTATGGGGAATTGAACCCAGGGACACTTAACCACTGAGCCACATCCCCAGCCTCAGCTTCCCTTGCTGCTGGTATTATAGGCATGCAGCACCACACCCAGCCCTCTATCTCACTTATGGTGATAATTGCACAGTACGAAATTGCCATACTTCATCATCTGTCGACCTAAAATACACAGGCTTCGTTTTTTATAAACCATACCTCAATAAAATTGGGAAATATTTATAGTATATCTAGGTTATCTTATGATTTCTGGCTTATGTATCACATTATTAATTTTTCACAGATTGGGTGTTCTAGTGATGCTGTCCTTGTTAGCCTGTACACTGGTACAGTGAGTGCCACAATACAATACAAGTAGGATCATCTAGAAGCCATCAGAAATACAAATTTATTAATGGAAATTAAGATGAATTGGCTTTCCTTTAAAACTTGAGTTTGAGATTTCAAATGTAGAAAATTTCACCAGTGAAATTTCAAATCTTCTAAAATTTTCTTTTCTTTTAAGCAATCCAAAAGTCCCAGGAGAGTTACACCAAGAGTTACACAAAGTTAGAGCCAAATCATAATTTTCTATAAAGCTCACCCTTAGTAAACTGAAAATACAAAAAGACTAACTGAGAAATAGACTTTGGCATTAGTTCCTCAATAAAAGGAAATATATCCCTTATTCTTTATCACATCTTCATTTGTGAAGTGGCCCAGTGATATTGTTTTGAGGAGAAATTAACTTTGTAAAATGCTATATATCAAAACATCAAAAAGTTTTTTAAATTATGATTACTATGGTAACCATAAATCATTATATAGGTAAATACATAAATGTCCTCCTTTGCATAAGTTAATAGAAATTGCAGTTACTCTCCATTCTATCAAATATACCATGGAGCAACTTTAATTTAATTCATCCTTCTGCAGAATTATCTAAACAAGTAGGCACAATTAATTTGGAAGTTATTTACAAATGCTCACCAAGGCACATATACTGATGATTTATGTGTCAGCTAAAGGTCTGTGAAGAAGGCCGTGCTCACTAATCATAGGCACCTGGGACATTATCACCACAAATAAGTGACATTCTGCATGTCTTAAAACTGTCACAGAAGGGTTTACATTCATTTAATGCAGCTCACAGTCTTTCTTAGAACCATGAGCTCCAATGACTAAAAGCATTAATTCCATTCAGGAGTAAAGCATTGAATAAATATTAATATCACTTAAATTACCCTGTGTCACCCTCTAAGTATTATCACCAATTCATCTGTTAACCCTATGTTCAATCAAAGAACACTGCTTGGAATTCTGCCTGATGCATGTCTCTCAACTTTCTCTTTTCCTGTTATGTCTGGCCTGTGATAATTACTTTTCAACTGCCTTCCTGGGTATTAATCTGATGATGCTCTACCTACTCCATCACATACTCTAGAACTGAGCATACCACTCACTACTTAATCCTCTCTGTTCTTTCTTGAAGCTTCCAGGTGAAGCTTGGAATATTTTGACTTGATATTAGAACTCAGGTGATCTGTCCCCTACCTCATTTCCAGGCTCATTTCCCATCAGCCTTCCTCTTGTCTCTGCCTCTGTAGGCACACACAAGCATGTTACCCACCAGAAAGTGCTAAACACTTGCCGTGAACACAGCCTTGTGGATACTGCCTACAATTGCTAAGTCCCACACTTTGCTCTGTTTTCTTGATAAACTGTACACCTTCTTTAGTTACCTTCTCCCCTGAGGCCTTCTTCAGCCCATCTTACAACTGTTTATTCTCCTCTATGTTGTTATAATAATACTGAAGAAAGAATTCTTATTTTATATTACTTACCTAAAAACAATTTATTTCTGTGCTGTTTACTAATTCTGCAGCGTAGTGTTTTCTTAGGATGCATATCTTAGTCATTGAAAATCTGATGAATGTTGCACAGTAGGTGTTTATTTTACTTTGAAATGGACACTGTAAAGGAAATGCAAATTATAAAAAGCTTAGAATTGAACATTTCTAATGCTCTGTCTTCCAAGGAAAGAAAACATTGTCTTTTATTTTTAAACAGCATATAAATATATCACCAGCTGGCTAGGCTGGCAATATGAATTAGGTTCAAAGGACCTGGCTGTATCAATAACTAAGAAAATGGTGAAGAAACTATGCAAACACAGAAATAGCATTTTGGGGGGTCAGGGATGGCTCAGAAACCCCAGGTGTTAGCTGGAAGGCAAGGGGAGCAAGGGAGGCAAGAGGCAAGATAGAGAGCATGCCTGAAACCCCCCTATTTATTGGGAAAAAGCCTCATAGAATACTCCACCCAAATAAGGCAAGGGATTGGGTTTTGAAGGGTGGAGTCTTGGTGATTTCTTGTGGTCAGCAGTTTGATTGACATCTTGGGAAGCCACAGCCATCTCAGGTGCTGTGTGGGATCAAAGGCAGAGTGAGAGAAAGGGCACACCTATGTCACACAGCCCAATCAGGCAGTTGTGTCAGGCCAGTCCCCTCATATGCTCAAATGCGCAAAGCTCACACACACACACAGCCCATGATGGCTTGCGACATAAATATCTCATGAAATTCTTTTTCCCAATGCTGTTAGGTCTTTTCTTTTTCTCATGATACAAAGACAAATATTAATTTAATTCATTCAATTTCCTCATCTTTACTCTTAATCTTGTTCATTAAAAAAATTCAAAAGTTATAACAAAACATAGAAGACTCCCTGGTCTAAACCAGTATAGTGTCATTCTTTAGTTCAGCAATATTAACTTTTTAGAAACGTACATTTCAGTGGTTTTTAACTGAAATATGTATATTAAAAAGTCTTTCTCTCAAGCTATCTTCATAAAGGTTAAATATACACATTCACAGTGTGGTATAAGAATCTTAGTGATACATTTTGGAAACACTGATTCATCCAATTTTCTATGTAGATAACAGGCTGAATATTTTTGCCCCCATAAAAGCCATCAAAAAGGCATTACACTAAAAAAGATTTCAATACCTCCTCTATTCAGTGAGATAAACATTTAGGGTTATATTTAAATAAACTGAATTTTCATGACTGTAGCACTCATCAAATTGACACTTTATGCTATTCACATTGATATTTATGACTCTACAAACTAATTCCATGGTGCATAAATGAAGTTTATAGGTACTGTCAAGGTTATAGATGAAATTCTTAAAAACAGAATCTTATATTTGGAAATATAACTCTTAGCTGTCTCAAGATGTTCTGAAATTAGCTTGAAATTTAAAAACAGACTATTGTGCTTTAAAATATCCATGATTTTACCGTGGTGATGGTTCTATCATAATGATTAAATAGACAAATGATCTATTCTAAGATTACATCCTCTGCTCTACTTTTGACCTCTGCTCTGGAAACTTCCATCAGTGCTTTTCTTTCTCTTGTATCTTTTTATTTCATTCCTTTAAGTTTTCCCTTACTACTAGATTTTTTTCCCCTTCCCTCCACATATGCCTACAATCTCAGCAATTTTGGATGGCTGAGACAAGGAGGATCACAAATTCCAGGCTGGTTTCAGCCATTTAGAGAGACTGCGTCTAAAAAAAATAATGGCTAAGGATCTGAGGATGTAACCTGGGGCTAAAGCACCTCTGTGTCCAATCTCCAATCCCCCCCTGCTTTCTCTGTGTATATGTGTTTCACATATGCATGTACACACACAGACGAACACTGATGCCAGTTTTATTTATGATTTTCCTCAACAAAGCAACACAAGTTACTAATCTTATTAAATCTTGACTCTTGAATATATGTCATTTTAATAATTCTGTGTAATGGAATGAGAGATGTGTAAAAGCTCTTCTGCTACATGCTGTGTCTGTCTCTAGGTAAAGCTCTCTATGTTTGTTTCAGGTGCTAGCTGAAATGGTTCCTGCATTTATAAAGTACCATTTTACCTGTAATTTCAACACACTTATAAACAATGCTTATTTAAACTTGAACATTTTCCTAATATCTTCTAATATATATATATAATATATATAATAATATATAATATATAATAATATTCTAATATAATATTTTCATATATATAAAGCATACTGTTACTTTAAGGTAAATAACTAATAATATTTTCTATCAAGAATAAAATTGAAGCTTTCAAGCAAAAAGTATAATTATGGAAAAATTATATCTGCTAGCATGTGCTTAAGAACTGGCCAGTACTTGAAGATGTTTCTGTTGAGATCTGTAGTATATTAATGAATGTTATATTTTTGTATTATATAATGAAATTATGAAAAATACAAACTTGGTTACCAATATTTCAAAATGATTTCCACATACTGTTACAAAATCAGCATAGGAAAACTGCATTCAACATTCATAATAGAAAGTAGTTTGTATAATAAACATATGATGTTGATTTCCCTTTTCTTTTATCATACAAAAATAACCACATAATATACATATACACAAAATATAATATACAAATCACAGGTGTCACTAGGTTGATATCAGGTGTTGGTATATCTATGTTTCCTCTGTATGGTCTAAGGGAGCATTCATCACCTTGCCATTCCCAGATTTTAGATAGCACTTGCATTCCTTCCTTGTGTCTTTCTTACATTTTCAAATTCAGTAATGTTTTCTGTCTGTGATTCAGTCATATTTCCTTCTGAACACAACTAGGAAGGTTTTTTTTTTCCTTTGAATGACCCATATGATCAGACTGGGCCACCCTGATAATCTAGTTTAATCTCATCATTTTAAGGCTTTTAACCTGATCATATATGTAAATTCCCTCTTGCCATGTAAATTAGGACATTCACAGTTCTGGGAATTAGTGTTTGGATATATTCAAAGGGCATTATTTTACCAACTTCAACAAGCCTGTGGAAAATACCAAGTATTTAAGAGATATGAACAAAGTACAATAGTGCATAACTGGCAAGTTCAAGAAACTCAGGAGGATGAAGCAAGAGGAGGCCAAACTTAACAATTTAGCAAGACCCATAGCAACTTAGTAGACCACGCCTGAAAGTAAAAAGGCTCAGGGAACATAAACTCAGTGGTAAAGTGCCCCTGGGCTCAATCTCCAGTACAAGAAAGGGGGTGGGACACTGGAGACCTAGATGAAAAGAATGGTATCTTATAAAGGCTGTGATTTTGGGATTTGGACTAACTGCCATAAAAGCAGAAAAGAATGAAAATTAAAATGAAGAAAAAATGAAAGACTCAGGTCAAATAACAATTTAAGATAGGATATAGAAAAAAAAATATATATAGTGACATTTAAAGAGACAGACGGAAGGCACACTGAGCCAAAATAGGACTGAAATCTGATTGCAATAAATAGAGTTGAATTTAAAGCCTCAACAAATCTTATACTAAAATGTGAAGATGTGATATATAAAAGATAGGACAGTAAAATATGGGAGAGGAATGTAAGGATAAGTTATTTAATATATTGAACTTCCGAATTCCTCTAAAATTTCTGGATCTGCAGGAAAGAGTGCCCATGTGGCTATTGGCAGGATGCAGGCTGTTGGATAGGGACACATCAGTTTCTTGCCACATGGACTTCTCAATAGGAAAATTTAAAATATGTCAGCTTATTTGTCCCACATAAAATTTGAAAGAAATACATGTTCTTTTAAGCTGCTAAATTTGGAAGATAATTTGTTATTCAACTCTAGATAATTAATACAATGCTCAAAAGAAAGCAAATAATATATAAGAATCACTGAGAAACCAAATGGATATAACAAAATTCCCAATGACAGGCAGATTTTGCCCTTGGCTTCCCCACCACTTTTGAAATAGTCCAGTTAATGGCCTAGTTTTGGTGGTAGGGATTGAACAACAGCATGGGCTGCTTCTTGCCAAGATTGATGTCCCTGTTGTTTCCGGAAGTTGCAGTGTGTTCTTGACTCTTGTGTCTTTGTGAGAGAAGATTTCAAGCAAGATAAAATGTATACAGTAAAAGGATAAGAGAGTTCATTAAAAGAGAGAAAAGAGGGCTGAGGAAAAGCACCCTCAATGGAGGGGGAGAGTGGGTCAATTCAAAAAGGAAAGGAACAACTCACTTCTTCATATACTAAGTTTTATTATGATGGAGGGCAAGTTTCCAGAGGGTCCTGTTTGATTACCACCTTTTGACTCTTGATTGACAGTTGTATTGTATCAGATTTCTAACTCCGCATTGCATATATCTTATTGTTAATGTCTAAGTGAAACATGTTGGGATAAGGTTTTATAATTACAATAAGATTGAATAACATACCAGGACCTAAAGGCAACTTCTGTCAGCCTGGCCAGCCAGCACATTTTATCAGAAATTTGTTTTTATGGACCTTGAGGCTGTTGAGCTTTCCACCCTCGGGTCAAGGGAATCTGTCTTCCATTTATTGAGGAGGAGCCTTGGGCAAACACTTTTTAGCTCTGGGATTAATATACTATTTGTCACAGGTTGTTATCTTAAGTCAGAGCAGGGGCAAGATGACTTTGTGTAAGCTGTTTCTTTAAAAGTATGTTGAGGACTAGCTAGAAGCTCATTCTGTAGAATTAACCGCTTAATCTCGCGTTTCTATCACTCGTGTCTAACTGTTCGCCATCAATGCTAATGATGAATATAGAACTGTTAACATAGGAGACTGATATTGAGCTTTCAATATGGCATTCCTTAAGGACTACTTAGTGGCAAATTGATCAAATCAGATCCCTTCCATCAAAAAGTTAGAAGTGTGTTGTCATTATTAAGATTGCTGTACTTTCTTGATGTAGGTTTTTGCTCACTGTCTTATCTAGCATCACTATTCAAGGCCCACAAATTGTCTATTTTATACTAATTGGATTTTCGTATCTTGCTTTGGGATAATGGATCTGTTTGTCAGGAAAGAGGCATAAAAGCATAGGACCATGAGATCATTGGTCCCATATTACACTGCATCATTTGGAAACTATTTCATGATAGATCATTAGAATGATCTCATTAAAAATATATCTATGTTAACAACTTTGGGATGAATCCTTGGGGAACTGGATGACATTATAAAATATACCCTTTAAGCCAACACTATTGTATGGTGCTGTATCCTCAATAGGTAGAATGCATATCTCTGAGAGAAACAGTCAGAGTATGTTCCTTTCACTGGTACTGACTGATACTGACCCACTTGGATATTTTTAACTTCCTTTCCTCCCAACTTGAAACTCTGTCTCACTAAAGTTCTAGTTTTCAGTTAGTGGTATTTCTACACAGGGACCCAGTAGATTTTTATTTAGCTAGAAGTTTATTTGTCCAGTCCTATGTAAGTTGTCTAGAAGGAAAAGGAGATATTATTCTAACATAAATAACTGACTTATTGTATTGAGATGATAGGGCTGCTGCTATATTATTAGAATAGAGAGGAATAAGTCTGAAACTTCCGGATTTATTGAGGTTGCTCTTGATTCCTGAATGCATTGTGATAGATACAGGTGAGCAATTGTAGTAAGTGTGGTTGGAAAGGGCATGTTAACTAGAATGAAGATTTGAGTCATCTAATTACAGATGAAGTTCTGACTTCTGGACCAGCAGAATTGCTGTTAGAATTGGCAGTAGGAAAAGGGAATTAGAAACATCAATTGTGGTGTTGGAATCAACTGCTGCATAAACTCGATAATCAGTAAAAGGTAACAAAAAACTTCAGATAAAGTTAAATAATATTCAAGTAATACTGTCAGTGGTGTCATATATAGAGATATTGTGTAGATTGAAATTTTGGCAGAGACAAAGTTATGTGTTTTTTACTGAATACTTTTAAAAATGTTTCCTTTTTCTTAGCTCATTCTTCCAACTTCAGTGTGGCAGTTCAGTGTGTGATTGGGTCCTAGACGATGGGATGTGAGTGAAAGTAATATAGACTTGTCTCTTAATGGTACCCTATGCATCATCCAGCCTCTCCTCTTCTGCAATGGTAACCTCGAAGGCTACATTATTTCGATTTCATAGCCACAAAAGGAAGATTTCCTGATTGCTTCAGATAATCAAGTCAACAGTAATTTTTACTGTGTTGTCACTAAAATTTTAGGATTAATTTATTACCATACCATAGTATAGCCTGACAAATACTCATTTTAAAAAGTCATGTTGCAGTAGATGAGCTTAATTAAATGAATATAGCAAAAAATTAAACAAGGCCATAGAAGATTGAGAAATTCCCTCAAACTGAAGTACACAAGGACAAAGAAATCTGATGTAAAGGAAAAATTTTAAGATGTGCAGAGAATCAATTCAAAGATTCTAACAAAGTTTAAGGGGCATTCAAGAGAGAATGGAGATAGACAAATTTATAACAAAGGGAAAAGACCAAAAACAAAAACAAATAAACAAAATCTCTTCACTAAATTCTCCTTCAAGACTTAAACTAGAAAAAGACTACAGAATGTCAAATGCACTGTATGTAATAGCGGGCAATGAGGGAGTGAATGGGAAATCCAATGTCTGGACTTGAGGTGAGGTTCATTTACATTTCCAAACTGAATTGTTTTAAGAAAATGTCTACTACCTGACAGGAGGGATTATATGAAAAGAGAATAATTGAATAGCCTCAGAAGTAGGAATGAGTTGATGTGGTCACTGATTTGTGAAGAGAGTATCCAAGATTCTGGTGTGATTCTCTATACATACAAGGCCTCGCTACACTCTGTCTTTTACCCTTATATCCTAAGAGATTTTCTTTTATCTTTCCCCTATTTTATTTATTTAGGAATCTCTATGCCTTACTGAAAACAAAAGAACAATATACACAGCATTTCTTAATTTAACCCAGGTCAAACTCTTCAACCTTACATCCTGTTAACTTTTCTCAGTGTACTCCTAACATGTTATTCCTAACATCCCAATTTCATAGAACACTATGTCCTTTCCCATGTGATTATGATTATACATGCTGCTTCTTTGGTGTGAATTGCCTTTCTCTCCTTCTCTACCTGTATAATTCAATTATTAAATTTTAATTTTAAAATTCTTTAAATAAAGTTTCAACCTCTGTGAAGTTTTTTCCAATTCCTTGAAGCAGGTTTAATGATACTTTCCTTATATTCCGTGTTCTCACATTCACATAACTATGAAATCACTGGGTGGCAATGTACCAATTTTGCTACATATCTGTCTTGCTTATTCAACTCTGAGTTCTTGA
This sequence comes from Spermophilus citellus, assembly GCF_964194105.1. Taxonomy (NCBI): domain Eukaryota; kingdom Metazoa; phylum Chordata; class Mammalia; order Rodentia; family Sciuridae; genus Spermophilus; species Spermophilus citellus. Next base: position 165,227,309 of record NC_138183.1, on the reverse strand, counting down.
GCACAGAGTCTAGGCCTTGTTCATTGATGCATGTTCAATGTCTACAAGATGCCTAGCATCTAGTACATGTGGAATAAATGGACAAGTAGAGATCTGGTCCTGACTACATTATGCCACTATATAAACTGTTCACTTTAACTTTCTTGACTCTATGAGACATTAAGCATAAAATATTTAGCATGGGAATGATTGTCATTTAATTGCATGAGACCACTGAAATCCCAAAATGATTTTGATTCTGTTCCATCTTCATTTATTTATTTAGCTTGATCATCTTAGAAAAGAATTTGAGGTCAGAAGAGCTGAAAGGACCATTAATTCAACAACCACCAAGGCATATGACAGCCCTTAAGGCAGTACAAGGGCTGCTGGTCTCACCAACTGCTTCTGGAAGAGTCTGCCAAGTAGTCAGGCACTATGGAAAAAGTAATGGCTCCTCACATGACATCTGTGATCTCAGGTGGTCTATGGTGTTTCCTCATGCCACAGGAGAAGTACAGATATTCATTTATTCTTGTCTGCAGTATTTGCACAGAAAATACATTATTTAAAATATTTTTATCATTTCCATTTTTTCATGCAATTAATAACTAAGGAAAAATCATAGATGGCTAATAGGTTTTGGAGGTGACCAAAGGTACTTCCTGGTTTTGTACTTTACAGGAAATTTTGTCTATTTGCACTATCTAGAGATATTGTTGCAGTTAATACTAGTGGAAATTTAAACTAATCATGAACACATATACATGCACACACACAAACCATTTTTGGCTTGACTTTTATGTAAATTTTCTGTAATGAAAACATATTTTTAAACTACATGGTTGTAACTTTTATTCAAATTCTTAATTTGTCTCAAAACTAACAGGCTAAATAAAAATTTGTCTAGAATCCTTATTCTTCTTGCTATTTAGTAGTGGTAGGCAATATTATGTTTAGAATATTTTGTAATTTGTTCATTGTGTTTCTAGACTATTGCTGCAAATTTAAATATACAGACTTAAATTGCATTCCTAATCAATTTTGCTTGCTGTATTGAACTGAGCTTTCCAAATAGACTATTAGTCATTTATAGCTCAGTTTTAAAGAAAAGAGAGCAGAATCATGATGAGAAGTGAAATTTTGGAACTAGGTTGACCTCAAAATCTAATATTGCTCTGCATTTGTCTCTCTCCTCAAACCAGGAACAATCACTATTTTTTTTTTTAAAAAAGAGGAGTTTTATTATATTATTTTAATTTTTGTATGATTTTCATAAAATAAAATTCACCCTTCTGGGTGCACAGTTCTCTGGTTTTGACAAAGGTATGTTTGTGTAACCAAACCATAGTTCAATTTTATCACCTCAAAAATTCTTCCATGCTACTATATAGTCAAACCTAACCCAACCCTATTCCATGTAAGCCACTGATCTGTTTTCCATCTCTACATTGGTCTTTTCCAGGTGCAATAGTAATGACATTATTTTAGATGTAGTCTGCCTTTTTTTTCTTTGAGTTGGTATGAATGTGAGATTTGTTCATGCTATAGAACATATCAGTTTGTTTCTTTTTGTTACTGACTAGTATTCCATTGCACAGATACATCACAGTTTTATATATTCACCTACTATTTGATGAATAATAAATATTAGATGAATATTTAAGGTTCTTTCAGCTTGAGGTGGTTATGAATAAAACCAGTAAAAAGATTCACATGGAGGATATAGAGTGAGTAAAAATGTTCATTTTTCTTGGATAAATATTTAGAAATGGGGTCATTCAATTCTATTTGTAGTATATATTTAACTTTGTAGGAAACTGCCAAGCTGTCTTTCTAGGCAAGAATCACCAGGGCCTATTGGTCTGGTCTGTTTTCTGGTGAGCACCCAGTAGGGGTTCTTGAAGAAGAGTTGGTAATTGTGAGTGAAGTATTTGGTGTCCCCTCCCCTCAGTGTTCCATGCACTTATACTCTGACACTAGCCTCCACTCAACCCTTAGTGATTTATTAAACATGCAACTAAACTCTTCCTGGCTTGTACACACCTGTTATATCTTCCTCTTGCCCTGCCAGCTCATCTCACATTAAAGTCCTGACCCTTCCAGGGAACTCCTAGATCTGTTTAAATGTTGTTCAACTTGCTTAGACAACACTAGTTTTCTGATGAGTCCAAGAAAACTTGTGATTTTCCTATGTGTGCTTTCTTATTGTTAGAATGAAAGCAGAGTGCCTTCCCTCTTTTCTACTCCATGCCCAAGCAGAGATAAGTTTAATTTTTTAATGAGATGAAATTATAATTTTTTTAGGGTCTGTAAACAAGGCAAGATGGCGCCTGGCATTTTGCCAGAGGGAGTGGTTTGTGAAGTAACGCCAGCAAGCCATTAAGTGTGGAGATTCCTTATTGGTTGACTGCTGTATCTAGTTTATGTTAATTAAGATAAGTTGTGTGTAATGTAGATATACCCCTCCTGTCCTACAATAAACGGCTCCCACTCCTGCTGTATCAATGTACACAAGTTGTTCGTCACCCCCCGGTTAGTTTGCTGCAGCCGGACTGTGGCATAATTTCATGTTTATAAGCAGCACAATTCACAATAGCTAAACTGTGGAACCAACCTTGGTGCCCTTCGATCGATGAATGGATTAAAAAATGTGGCATATATATATATATATATATATATATATATATATATATATATATACACACACACACAATGGAATATTACTCAGCAATAAAAGAGAATAAAATCATGGCATTTGCAGGTAAATGGGTGGAGTTAGAGAAGATAATGCTAAGTGAAGTTAGTCAATCCCCAAAAAACAAATGCCAAATGTTTTCTTTGATATAAGGAGGATGATTCATAGTGGGATAGGGAGCAGGAGCATGGGAGGAATAGATGAACTCTAGATAGGGCAGAGGGATTGGATGTGAAGGGAGGGGGCATGTGATAATAATGGTGGAATGTGATGATCATTATTATCCAAAGTACAGTTATGAAGACATGAATTGGTGTGACTATACTGTGTATACAACTAGAGATATGAAAATTGTGCTCTATATGTGTAATAAGAATTGTAATGCATTCTGCTGTTATATATAAATAAAAAAAAATTAAAAAAATTTCTGATCTCTCAAGTACATTTAATTTTACATGAACATTTTTATTGATTTTTTTAAAAAATAAATGACAGTGGAATGCATTACAAATCTTATTACTTGTATACAGCACAATTTTTTATATCTCTGGTTGTATATGTTGACACCAATTCATATCTTTATCATGTACTCTAGATAGGGCAGAGGGGTGGGAGGGAAAAGGAGGGGGCAGAGGATTAGCATGGATGGTGGAATGTGATGGACATGAACATTTTGAAGTGAATGTGCTACTTGGTGAAGGTGATCATTGAGGAAATTTTTTTTTTTTTAATTTTAAATGCAAATTCATCTCTTTAGCTTAGTCATCAGGGGAACCTGAAGTGACTGTAAAATAAAATAATAAGGAAAGAAGAACTGCTGTTATGATCACTGTGTATTCACATCATGAAGATAAAACTACTAAATTAAATGGGGACATTTTAATATAAATTGGCCATTAAGACTTGTTTCAGAATGCTAGTGAGGAAGACCCACCCGTATATTAGACTTGTTGACTTCTTTCCATGTTATCAGTTGTGTATGACTACTTGCTTTCTCTTTTCATATTATTTGCCAAATTAAACACTCCTGCATATGAACTTCTGCATATTCCTTAAAACTCAAACTAAGTGTCTGAGGAGGCTGATGTAGGATCTCGACTTCAAAGCCAGCTTCCACAAAAGCGAAATGCTAAGCAACTCAGTGAGACCCTGTCTCTAAATAAAAACACAAAATAAGGCTGGGGATGTGGCTCAGTAGTTGAGTACTCAAATTCTCCTTGTACCTGCCCCCCCCCCCCGAAAAAAAAAAAAACCCTCAAACTAAGCATTGTTTTTTATCCTGCTCTTTTCCTCAATTTAAGAAACCATAGCCTTCTTTTGATTGCAATCCACTTTGTACAAATATTATTTCTTACTTATGCTTTCTTCTGTCTGCTTTTCTTGGTTACAGAACTCCAATTTCACCCAGTTTTTAATTTTCTCCACATGCTCCTAACCACCTCTGGGATAAAGGTCAATATCTTTGGGAATATGAGGGGACTTCTTAATCAATTTCCACCTCAGCCCTCCAGCCTCATCTCTTGCCATGCCCTGATTTAAACACCAAATAGTAGTGGTACCCTTCACAAATCATGCCATTCTCTTTTAGATACCTTGCCTCAGGATGGCCCCACTTCCTACAGTCTTTTCCTTACCTACTTTCTAATATATTTTGAATCTCATACCTGAAGGCATCTCCTCCAAAAGGCCTTGACTGATTCTCTGTAATTTGTTATCTTCTCTTTGAATATGCCTCCTTTATCCCCTATCAAAACACTCATTTTGGAGTAATTATCTATTTATTCATTCTTGCCTTTCTCTTTGTGTTCTGAGCTTCTTGAATGCAAAGATCATCTTATTTGGCATTATTCCCCATTCCCAATGCCTGACATATTCTTTGAATGTTTCTGTTTGATATTTCACTTAGGGCAGTGCTATTCTTGAATAAAAAGTCAATGAATTAAGAGTTTAAAAAGACAAGTCACAGAATGTGAGAAAACATTTGTAAAACATATACCTTATTAAAGACTATATGCAATCTATACAGATCCCTCAAAACAAACAATTTAATTTTAAAAGTAAGCAAAATATTTGAATAGACCCTTCACTAAAGAAGATAAACAGATGGAAAAGAAAGAAATGTAAAGATGCTCAGTGTCCTATATCACTAGGGAAGCAAAAAAAAAAAAAAAAAAAAACAATGAAAGCACTGCACATCATTTAGAATCAGTCAACTCAAAATCACCTACAACACCAAACATTGTCTAGGATGTGGAGCATAAGGAACTTTTCTTCACTGTTGGTGAGAATGAAAAATGGCACAGCCACTTAGGAAGATAGTTTGGGAGTTTTACAAAAGTGAACATACTCTTACCCAACACGTCAGCAGTCATGCTCCTTAGTGTTTACCCAAATGGGTTAAAAAGTAATGTCTACCCAAAAACCTGCACATGAATATTTATAGCAGCTTAATATCTAATTGCTGAAAGTTAGAAGCTAAGGAGTCCTTCAATAGATGAATATTGGATAAATAAACTATGGTATATTTCAACAATAAAATATTATTCAGCACTAAAACCAACTTTCAGGGTATGAAAAGACACAAAGGAAACTTAAATACATATTCCTATGTGACAAAAACCAGTTTAAAAGGCTAGATATGTATACATGTATACTTGGCTTAGATATGGTCAGCAGTATTTGTCAGGTACAATTTGTCCATATTTATTTATTTTATTTATATACATTTTATATACTTCCAATTAAATTCAATAATACATCAAAACAAGCAATTCATATTTCTATTTACTTTTCTATAGTTGATATATGGGATTTTGTCACTTAGAGAATGACAAAGAATTTGACTAAAACAGAGTTTTGTTCTGTAAACATAAGAATATGTAAAGGATTATAGGAAAGGCTAGGAGCCACAATGGGTTAACTGGCTATGGGCAATGTCTGACATATACAGTAGCAGTGTTGAAATTTTCACAAATTGACAGAGACTTCTGCTGGCTAAAACTTTTTTTTCAAAAATATCCTCCAGAGAAACTTAAAACAAGTTAATTTGATAAGCGTATTTTTACAATTTTTATTTATAAGGGCAGCTGTTTCAAATGCAAACCACTTATGTACACAAACCATTCATATTTGTACTATAAGCTTTAATTATGGGCTGAGCTAAACTCTTAAGATCTATGCAAAATATAAAAGAACACTAGTGTGATCATCATTTTCATATTGATTGTTAAAATTATTTCACACTAGAGGTTTCTTACATTTAACAGGGCTGAAATTAGAGTATATCAATTAAGTATATTACACAGTAATTAAATGGAATAGATAATTGAATTACTATGCTTATTGCTTTAGGGGAATACTCTGTAAAAACCAAGATCATATTCTACCTTGAAAGTGTAGCAGTGCACACAGCATGCCCCTCTATTGTGCTGGGTCTGGAAATTGCATCTCCCATTCCTAGTAGTTTATATGTCTCCATATCTGTCCATGATGGCTCTCTTGTGTATCTAATTATGAGTTAAATTAACTAGTACACAGTTTTACAACCGTCACTAAAAGAATAAATATCTGAAGCTCAACTTGGCCAGCTTTCAAATCCTTTTACTTCTCCTTGCATTGCCTGTCCTCTTTGGAACTAGTGACATTAATATAGAGAAAAGCAGGAGTGAGGACACTCCAGATATTGCTGAAATATCAGTCCCAACTGACTGGCAAGTTGTGATCCCTGATACTAAAATTCTTTATTACCCATTCTTTTAAATAGTTATTTATTCCACAAATATTTACTGAGTACTTAATACATGTAACATATTGGATATGATCACTAGTCATAAATCAATAGTCAAGATTCACTGTATCTCTCCCTTTATGAATCTTATCTTTTAGCTTATCTATTAGAAATTAATTAATTAAAACTAAGACACGAAGTAAGTGGTATGAAAGGTTACCAAAGGGTATGAGCAATAGAGACAAAGTAGTTATATCCTTCATAGGTTACTAAGGGAGGGTATCTCTGATAGGGTGATTTAGTATCTCTGATTTGGTTAGAGAGGAAACTGTTAGAGTGTTCTATAGCTCTCTATTAAGAATGCACCATGCACAGGATTCAACATGTGAAAGACCCTACAGAGGAAGAGTGTTCTGGGTATGCAAGAGGAACAGCAAGAATACCCATGAAACTCAAGTAGAGGCAATGACAGGAAGTACAGCAGAAGATAACTACTGAGGATAAATGAGATGGTAGATCTTTAGGGCCTTATAAATGATAGTAAAAATGTTGGAGATTTGGATAAAAATTTGGAAAGCTACAAAAAGACTTTAATTTCAGATGGAGAAAGTGTCTTTATCTCCAGATATAATCCAAAAGTATCTCTGTTTGCTTCAGGTAAAAGTTCTTATGAGTGACACAGACATGAAAGCCTGTGAATATTGGAAAAGAAGGATTCAGTACATAAAGTGGCATCAATATTATGACACTAAAATAGAAAAACTGAATTCATTAAAAGAAAGAATTTATAAACAAAAATCAAAACTGGACCAGCCATTAAGAGCAGGAGAACCGGATGAATTGGAGCAGCAATTATGCTAGAATAGAATAACTGCAGGAGATGAACCAGAACAAGGTTGATATATGAATTTACCTTTGTACTTATCAACCTCAGAAGAAAACCATGATGAAAATAATGTGGTCCTATTATATCTTTCCATCTTTAACATTGAAATTTAGCCTAAAGAAGATCCCAAGATTTAGACAGAGTTTGTCTTGATCCTGCAGACCTTCTGGTACACTGAATTTTGACCATGGCAGTCTGTTAAATCCATCTAGGACAATCTTTTAACATCCTCTTTCCCAAGCCCTCTCTTCCTACAGTTATTAAATTGGACTTTCTAAGTTTTAGGGCTCTGATTAACTTTAAAATTGATCATTTTGTGAAGATAATTTTTAAATTTATTTTAATTTATTTATTTTTTACATACATGACAATAGTGGAATATATTACACTCATTATTATCCATTTACAGCATAAGTTTTCTTAACTCTGTATATAAAGTATGTTCATGCCAAATTATGCCATTATACATGTACTCTTTTTTTTACATTATAATTCTTAATACACATATATACCACAATTTTTCATATCTCTGTTTGTATATAAGGTATATTGACTCCAACTTCAAATGTTCTCACATATATTTTTAAAATTATGAATCCATTTCTTACCCTTTCTCTCCCAACTTCATTTTCCAGAGAGTCTCAGGACAATTAGTGTATCTGTTGATGTGCTTTAAAATATAGTCCTGGTGGCCATTCCAGACTTATTTAAATTAGAGCCTCTTATTTGGGATCCAGCTTGGTACATTTCTACAACATTTTCAGATGACTTTCATGTAAATACCTATTGAATATTTGCAACTCTATTCTTGTCCAAGTAACTGGACCAGGGAACACCCAGATATTGCAGGAACATTCTCAGTGATATTGCACTATTTCACAAGTAGGCCTATTTTAATGAATTATTTTTATTCTTTCTTATATTATGCATATAACTGATCAACATTTGCCTTACCACAAGTTCTACAAGTATTAAAACAGAATGTTTCATCTTATTTATGATTATACTTAAAATACTTGAGATTCCCCCAAACTTTCTCTTTTCTAAGTATAATTTTCTTAGTTTTCATAGTATTGTCCTTAGACCTTGAGATGGTGTGTTCCTTAACTCATTTCCAATTGTCAAATGCTGTTGCTGACAATATTCCTCTAAGGCAACTAGAACATTCATTGGTTTAGTTTCACAGTCACATCGAACAATTTTATATTTGATTTGTATTCAACTTAAATGCGGACAATATTTTTCTTCATATAAAATATTGTTAAGCCAAATCTTCCCTATGTAGTATTATACATGTCCAAAGTCTTCTGTATTTTAAAGTAAGCAAGTTTAAATCTTATACCATCCTGATAAATATTTCAAATCCAATATTGGATCTAATGGAAAAGATATCCCATGAACTACTCATGTGGGAGATATATAAAAGAGAAGAAAATATATTTTAAGCAGTATGGAGATTCCTTAGAAAATGTAGAATGTAACCAACATTTGACCAAGCTACTCTACTCCTTGGTATATACCCAAAGGTCTTAAAATCATCACACTACAGTGATGCAGCCATCTCAATATTTATAGCAGCTCAACTCATCAATAATTAACTTGTGGAAACAGCCTAGATGCCCTTCAATAGATTAATGGATAAAAAACTATGGTATATATACACAATGGAATATTAAACAGCCTTAAAGAAGAATAAAATTAAGGCATTTACAGGTAAATGGACAGTGTTGGAGGATATCATGCTAAATCAAGTAAGCCAATCACACACGTACACACACACAAAAAAAAAAAAAAAAAAAAAAAAAAACAAAGGCCAAATGTTTTCTCTGATAAGCAAATGCTTATCTACAATAGGGGGAACAAGGGAAGAATGAAGAAACTTTGGATTGAGCAGAGTGGAGGGAGGGGAGGGGAGAGGGTGTTTTGAGGTGGGGAGACAGTGGAGTGAGATGGACATTATTACCCTGTGTATGGATATGATTGCATGAATGGTGTTACTCAACAAAAATGAAAACTTGTGTTTCATTTGTGTAAAAAATAAAATAAAATTAAGTAAATAAAAAATCGTTGGAGATATCATCTAAAATGTCAGGATTTGGGAAATGATGAGACAATATCTGGAGGCTGGCACTTATGCTTCTGCCTATGCATATACCTCTGAAAACAGTATCCCTCAACCTCATAAAGATGAAAATCTGGATTAAATGCAAGATTTCAAAATGATATTGAGCTAGTATGACAGCATAGAATCCCTGTGCTCACAAGACACAACTGAAGTTCCTATTTACTTCCAGTTCTTTTTGATGACTCAATAATAACACTGGGTACATATGAGAATATTAAGGACAAGATGAAAAATCACAGAGAACTTACCATGGGGTGCAGAAATAGCAGACGGAGAGGACTTTGTTATCTCTCATTTTGACTAGCATGCGTTAGATTTTCCTGAATAATTATGTTTTTAATTATAGCAGACTAGATGTCACTAGGAGATTTGAAAAGTGGAAAGAAATAAGCAAATTTGTTGTAGTTCTCCTACATTGTTGTTAATACCTGATTTATCTTTGCAACCTGGAACTTGTTCACCCTTCCCGAGATAATTCAACTTCTAATTTCTAGACCAGATGTGTGACTGGTTTGTAGAGATGGGTCCAGTTTCTCTAGGACATTCATATTCTCAAGTTCAAAAGAAACAAAATCACAGTTTCATTTTTGCATTCATGATTTTTTCCTAAATTGGCTGCTCTATGGATTTCAAGTTCTATTGTTAGGTGCAAAATTAATTGAGGTCATGTTCCTGTAGTAAATTTTTATGTATATATTTGTGGTTCTAGTTTTCCTAGTGAACTCTAATTGCTAGAGAACAGATCAATTCTTGTTTCAGGCAAAGTATGAATCCCCTCTCGCCCCATTCCATTGTCTCATGTGGAGCAAAATGTTCAAACCATGGTGGGAAGGGCAGTAAACAATGTCACTTCTAGGGAGTGAATATCTATTGCTGCTGGGGAAAGAAAGAACATACCTAAATACTGAAAAATGCAATTAGAAGTCTCCTATTAGGGAGGAACTGGAAATTCTCTCACAAAAGACAAGCAACATAAAAACAAACAAGGTTTGCCTTCTTGCCGCAGTCTGGCTGGGCACAAAATAACCGAGCCACCACACACCTTGTAGATTCAAACAGCAACTCTTTATTCCCGAACTCTCACCAACACTCTCCCACACTACCCGTGAACACACTGCCTCTACCGGGCTCCGCGCACCAATTCTCTCAGAACCCAGCGTGAGAACTCAACGGGAACTCCAAAGAGCAGGCGCCTGAGGCAGCAGGATAGCCTCAATCCTGGAGCCGCCCTATTCCCAGCAGGATCCACCCTAAACCCGGAGCCACCCTAATCCCTGAGCAGGGTCACCTTTCAACCCAAAAATGCCATGTGTCATTCCTACTTGGCTATGGCTCTCAGCACCTTCCTTGGGGAAGAATGACAGTAACAGTAATTATTAAAACTCACAGCTCAAAGGATGCAGGCACATGGGGCTTATTTAGGGTTGAAGTTGGACAATGACAAAAACGCTACCTCCACTAACATATTAATACTGATATGCCAAGTTTTTATTAAGTATTACATGGTATTGACTATTCTTGGAGGGGCAGAAAATGTATGGAGAAACCAATGTGACACAGGTGTTCAGCATTGGTCAAAAGGCGAAAGAAGAAGAAAACAAATACAAAAACTCTTCAGCACCCCAGCTCTTCATACAAGAAAGCTGTTGGTGGAATTTGAAACCTATAGTGCACTGATGGTTACCATAGCAACCACAAACTCAAACTCAGCTCAAATACTGACAAAATTGACCTAACACTCCCTGCTGTATAAAATCATGTTTTCAGCTATTAATACTGTTTGCTTAATTTACTACTGTTATGCAAATGACATAAGGCATTTACCAAAAAGTCACAATATTCAAATAAAGGAGGAAAAAACAATTGTCAAAGATAAAAACCTCCAAAGAACTCAGGAATCATGTGATGTGGACATATCAAACCAGGATTTCATCTGTTTATATATAAAATGCCAAAGGATTTAGCCAAACTGTGGATTATGGCATCAATAAGTTATAAATTTCAGTATGATAGAGAAAAAAAAAGAGCCACATTAAAATGTAAGAAATATTAAAGAAGAAATCACAGACTAAAAAAGCCTTTGACTGATTCCTATTAGATTCACCAGCACTAAAGGAGTTGGAAAGCTTAAAGAAATATTTTTAAAAAAAATTAACCAAATTGAAATACAAAGAGAAAAACAAGCATATTAAAATTGAATATAGTGTACAGAGCTGTGTAATAATAGTATCTGTGAGGGAAGCCAGATAAATAATACTACCATACAGAACAAAGATATGGATTATAGTAGATTGTTTTGTCAGAAACTATGAAAGAAAAAAGACAATGGAGTAACACCTTTAAACTGTTGATCAAAAGCACAAACTAACAAAAGCAGAAAAACAAAACCTGCAAACCCAGAATTCTATACCAGTTGGAGATATCCTTGAGCAATTAAGATGGAAATAAAAAATTTTCTAACAAGTAATATCTGAGAGCATTCAATTTACTACAGAAAATGTTCAGAGAAAAAAAATGTTCAGGAAAGTTCTTCAGGAATATGAGACTAGAAAGAAACTAAAAATAACACAAGTAAAATAAATTGAAAGATTAAAAAATGATAAACATGAAATAAAATTCAAAAGGCTTTCTATTTTTAATCACTTTTAGATGATCATATACCGCTCCAAAAAGAGTAGCAATATTTTTTGGAGTGTATGATCTATTGAGAAGTAAAATGCATGACAATATAGACTATAGAATGGGAGGATATATCCTAAAGACAGTGTATCATGTGGTTCTTAAATTATACAAGAAATGGAATGATATTATTTGCAAGTAAGTCTGTGATAAATTACATATTTATATTGGGCACAATAAAGCAAGCACTAAAATAAAGAAAATTAAGAAATATGGCATAACAAATAAGCAAGAGTGGAAATAAACAGAATCATTATAAGAAGAAAATTCAACTCCAAATCACATAAAACTGAAGAAAAAGAAACAAATAGCAGAAGGAACTACGATTATGAGAGATTTTAATAAAAAACGCATCAATTATGTGAAATGCATACAAAATATTAATATATCAATCAGAATATATTGATTGTCCTTTTGGAATGAAAGAAAACAATATGCTGAGTTTTAGAAATGTGCACTAAATAGTTTATATATAAAATCATATGTAGGTGGAAGAAATGAAGAGGTAAGCTATACCATGAAAACTATTAATATTGAATCAAGTGGACTGTGGAAGAAGAAATAATGCCAAGGAGCAAAGGTACATTAAGTAATAGTAAAGAAATTGATTTACTATGATTTGTATATCAACAAGCGATACCTGAAAGAATTCAATTTACTACAGAAAATGTTCAGGGAAAAAATGTTCAGGAAAGTTCTTCAGGAATATGAGACTAGAAAGAAACTAAGGAATGCAGCTAAAACATGTGCTTTAATGTATCTGGAAGCAAAAACATTTAGAACTGACAGAATACATATAAAAACTCTCAAGTACAATTGAATGCTTCAATATTCAATTTTTAGAAATTAATTGAAAAGGCAACATAAAATCACTGAGGACATAGGAAATTGAACAACACTATCAAACACCTTGATCTAATTGACATCTACAGAGTAGTCTACCCTAAAATCAGAAAACACATTGTTTTCAAATGCATGTGGAATATTTACTTACATGGACCTTATCATAGTCGGTAAAACAAACCTTCACAAACATAAGGAATTTAAATCTTAATGTACTTTCTCTTAGCAAAATGGAAGTAAGCAAGAAATTAACAGAAGGCTCATGGAAAATTCTCAAATGTATAGAAATTAAATAACATATTTGTAGGTCACAGAGGACAATAAAGGAAAAATAAAGAATATTTTAAATTCAGTGCAACTGAAAATGAAGCATACAACACCTTGTGATAAAACACACTCAAAAAATGCCAAGAAGAAATTTTTTTAGCATTAAAATGCTATATTAGAAAATGTGAAAGGTCAATTAGTGATATAGTCTTCCACCTCTACAAAGTAGTAAAAGAAGTGTTACCCAAATGCAAAGCCAGTATAAGAAGAAAAATAAAACAAGAACAAGCATCAAGACAACAGGAAGTTTAAAAAAAGAGCGAGAGAAAATTAATGAAACAAAAATGGTTCTCTGATTGAAACCCCTCCAGAAAAAAAAAATCATATATCTGTAACCACACTGATGAAAAGATAAGACAAAAATAAACAACAGGAATGAAAGTGAGATATCAAGATACTAATTTGAAAATTGTACCAAAAGAAAATTGTAAAAATTGTTTTCCAAAAATGTTGTCAACATTAAGAAAACAAATTACTTAGCACAACTGACTAAAGCCTACTCACATTGTTTAATTTTGCAGTTCTGGGTATTAAACCCCAAGCATTGTATATACTAGGCAAGCACTCTACCACTGAGCCACATTCCCAGGCCCTACTGCTTACTCAAGAAAAAGTAAATTATGTGAAGAGCCATTTACATTTAAATAAACCAAGTTTTCAGCTAAGTTTTTCCAAGAAAGAAGCTTTAGAACACATCTAGAACAAGTGGCTTCACTATGATGTCTATCACACAATTATAGAAAAGTTAACATAAATTATATACAATATCTTCCAGAAAATAGAAACAACAACATTTTCCAATTAGGTAAGCAAAATCAGAAAACAAAATAAAAATGAAAAGCTGTAGAATAGTACCCCAAATGAAATATCTACAAAGTTCATCAAAAATATTAGCAAACAGACTTAAGCATTATATGAACGAGTAGTAGTGATAACCAAGCACAGTCTAATTTTTGAATGTAAAAATGTTACCAAATTCGATCAAGTGGTGTTCATCCCAGGTACGCAAGTTTGGTTCAATGTATGGAAATCAATAAATGTAATTCATCACATCAATACACTTAAAGATAAGAATCATATGATCATCTGAATATATGCATAAAAGCATTCCACAAAATATAGAACCATTTTATGTTCAAAACACTAGAAAAACTAGGGATAGCAGGAACATATCTCAACATTGTAAACTCTATCTAGGCTAAGCCCAAGAACAACATCATTCTAAATGGAGAAAAATTGAAATCATTCCCTCTAAAACTGGAAAAGACAAGGATCCCTCTTTCAACACTCCATTTAACAAAGTTCTTGAAACTCTAGCTAGAACAATTAGAGAGATGAAAGAATTTAAAGGAATACACACGGGAAAGGAAAATCTCAAACTATCACTATTTGCTGAAGACATGATTCTATACCTAAAAGATACAAAAAAAATTCCACAAGAAAACTTCTAAAACTAATAAGTGAATTCAGCAAAGTAGTGGGATATAAAATCAATACCCATAAATCAAAGGGAAATGAGGGAAACTATGCCATTTATAATAGCCTCAAAAAAAAAAAAAAAACAAAACTTGGGAATCAACAAAAGAGGTGAAAGATCTCTACCAATGAAAACTACAGAACACTAAAGAAAGAAATTAAAGAAGACTTTAGAAGATGGAAAGATCTACCTTGTTCTTAGATAGGCAGAATTAATATTGTTAAAATGACCATACTACCAAAAGCACTATGCAGATTTAATACAATTCCAATCAAAATGTCAATGACATTCCACATATAAATAGAAAAATCAATCATGAAATTCTTCTGGATTAATAAAATAACCAGAATAGCCAAAGCAATCCTTAGCAAGAAGAATGAAGCAGGTGGCATTACTATACCAGACCTTAAACTATACTACAGAGCAACAGTAAAAAAAACAGCATGGTACTGGCACCAAAACAGACTTGTAGACCAATGGTACAGAACAGAGGACACAGGAAGAAACCCACATAAAACAGTTATCTCATAGTAGACAAAGGTGCCAGAAACATATATTGGAGAAAATACAGCCTCCTCAACAAATGGTTCTAGGAAAACTGGAAATCCATATGCAGCACAAAGAAATTAAGCCCCTATCTCTCACCATGCACAAAACTCAACTCAAAGTGTATCAAGGAATTAGGAATTAAACTGGAGACCTAATGGAAAAAATAGCCCCAAATCTTTATCATGTCAGATTAGGCCCCTACTTCCTTAACAAGACTCCTATAGCTGAAGAAATAGAATCAAGAATCAATACATAGGATGGATTCAAACTGAAAAGCATCTTCTCAGCAAAAGAAAAAATCATTCAAATGAAGATAGAGCCTACAGAATATGAGCAAAATTTTACCACATGCACATAATATAGAGCACTAATCTCTAGGATATATAAAGAACTCAAAAAACCCTAAAACAAAAAAAAAAAATAGCCAAAACAATAAAAGGGCCAAGGAACTAAATAGACACTTCTCAGATGATATAAAATCAATCAACAAATATATGAAAAAAATGTTCAATATCACTAATTAATTAGAGAAATGCAAATCAAAAGAAAGAAGCAGAATCTCACCCCAGTTACCAAGAATATAAACAACAATAAATGTTGGCAAGGATGTGAAGAAAAAGGCATACTCATTCATACATTGCTGGTGGGACTGCAAATTGATTCAACCAATCTGGAAAGCAGTAAGGAGATTTCTTAGAAAACTTGGAATGGAACCACCACTTAACCCAGCTCTCCCACTCCTTGGTCTATACCCAAAGGACTTAAAAACAGCATACTTCAGTACCGCAGCCATATCAATATTTATAGCAGCACAATTCACAATTGTTAAACTGTGGAAGTGACCTCTATGCCCTTCAATAGATGAATGGATAAAGAAACGGTGGTACATATATACAATGGAATATTACTCAGCATTAAAAGAGATTAAAATTATGGCATTTGCCAGTAAATGGATGGAGTTGGAGAATATCATGATAAACAAAGTAAGCCAATCCCAAAAACTAAATGCTGAATTTCTTCCCTAATATAAAGAGGCTGGTTCATAATGAGGATGGGGGTGAGCATGTGAGGAATAAACAAACTTTAGATAGGGAAAAAGGGAGGGAGGGGCATGAATGTAGGATAGATGGTAGAAAGAGATGGACACCCTTATCCTAAGTACATGTGTGAAGACAAAAATTGTGTGACTCTATTTTGTGTACAAGCAGAGACATGAAAAATTGCCCTCTGTATGTGTACTATGAATTGAAATGCATTTAGCTATCGTGTAATAAATAAATTTTTTAAAAGTAAATTAATCAATGAAATTTACTATGATTTTTTTATTAGTTACACACGACAGTACAATGATCTTGACATTTCATACATTTGAATCAAATGGGATATAATTTCTCATTTTTCTGATTGTACAAGTTGCAGAATCACATTTGTCTATGACTTTTATCATATTTTTAAAATGGAAATACATACATCTATACACTGCCAAATGGGATTTTGTAATTTGGTTGACAAGGAAGAGAGTAAAAGTCATAGAGAAATAACAAAGAATAAATTAATTAAGGCAGTGTATAGAAAGCAAAGGAAGTCTGCTAATAAAGTATTGTTACCATTTGTTGAAATTGAGGCATGGCAAACTATATTGTTAATCATTGTAATATGTGTGTATACATATGTATGTATGTATCTTTAAAATATGATTCAAGTCATAGTAAATTTCATTGATTAATTTTCTAATATATATATATTATACACATATATGTATGTATTTCCATCTTTTAAATATAATTCATAGTAAATTTCATGTATGTATGTGTATGGCATTACATATATACTATGAACTCAAGGACAATCCCAGCTTCAGGAAAATGTGCATTACACACAAGTGGTTTCTATACTTTTCAGGATGACTATTTCTGTGGGTGTGATAGATCAAGCCACAATGTTATGTGACTACAAGGTACAACTCACACTGTAGTCCATGGTTGGTGACTATGAAGTAAGGCAGCCATAAGGAGTGGCATGCAGAGTGGCATGGGAGAAATGAGAACTCATATGAAGAAAAACAATGTTAAGGATACAAGATATTTTATGATTTAAATGGTGTCAGCACTTTCATATAATACTTGTGTATCAATTTTATGTAAATCAACAGATTAATTTTCCTTGAGTAGTTTAAATAAAAATGTGTAAAAGGAAGAAGCAAAGTTTTAAGTATAACCACATTAATATATTTTGGGTTATAATAAGATTTTTAGAAAGTAGGGTAAAATGATATTATGAAATATCATTTCATAATATATGCAATTTGATAATGTTTCTATTTTTTATTCTTATATAAAACTTCAGAATGATATATTCAAAGATCATTGTCACATTCAATGGGAAAATTAGAGTCTTTTTCCCATCCTTAGATGCCAGAAAAGGAAGCAGTACCAAACTTCTCAGAGTAATTATGAAAACAAAAATAATACTACCTCACTGATCCCAAGTCTGTAGTGACTTACTTTGAAAAAATGATCAAACCTTATAAAACAAAATCAATTAAGCTATGAGATTGTCCAATACAAAAGTCATTAGGGAATAAAGCTTCTCAGGAAAAAATTGAATTTAAAAATGTTAGAACAAAGTTTTCTAACAGCTTATCTAATAGGTTACATGGGATGTCATCTTGCCTCTTGCCAATCTATGTATGAGTCTTTGAATGCTATTTTCTGCCAGCCCTCCTTAATAGGCCTTCTTTAAAACCTTGTCTAACCCACCATTCTGTTATCACAACTTACTCTTCTTCTCCATACTTGGATTGTCTTTAGAACTCTGTGCCCCTTGTATTCCTGTCAGCCTGAGCATGGTTAGTGTCTGTATGTTTGACTTGCCTGGTCTACAGGAAAAGTTAGCATCAGGCTTCACTGGCCATAGTCCTATTGACCTTTATGGTGGAGACATACACAAGAAAGGATAGTTCAAAATGAAGTTATAGAAGATGCTCAAAGAACAAAGAAGTAGGTGGATGTGGAGAGTGTCAAAACAATTTACCAAGAATGTTTGTACCATTGTGTAGGCTGCCAGGTAAAAAAAGCTAGCAAAGTTTGAATTAGTGAAAATGGTGAAGCAATTCTGAATATTAAGATTCATAGTCAAAGACACTAATTCCAAGTCATTTGCCAAAATGTGATAGTTGTAGCAGTGAAGAAAAATATATAGAAAGAGAAAGCCAAATGGGATTTTGTAATTTGAGGGGGAAGAGAGTAAAAGTCATAAAGAAATATCAAAGAAATAAGTTAATTAAGGCAGTGTATAGAAAGCAAAGAAAGTCTGCTAATGAAGTATTGTTACCATTTGTTGAAATTGAGTCATGGCAAACAATATTGTTAAACACTAGAATACTTGAATGTGTGATTACATTTAATTTAATTCTTAAAGGAAACAATATGAGGTAGATCTAATATTTACTTCTACTTAATACCAATAAAGAACCTGGCTTAGAATGCTCAATGCCCAAACTACAAAGCTACAAGTAGAACTGGAATGTAAACCCATTTTTTTTCCTTAGTAGTTAAGCTTTAAATTACAATACTGTGTTGTTTCTTAGCCATGTCAAGCCCTAAAGACACTGAAAAAAGTCATGGTTACCTACAAGTGACTCTTTCCAAGGCAGTTGAGAGGAGAAACCAGAGTGAATGCCTTGAAAATAATTCAGGATTGCAAAATTTAATATACTGAGACACTAAGCTCTGAAGTCAGATACCCTGGTTTAAAACCTACTTTCCTACTTATTAGCAACATAATTTGGGCAAATCAGTTAATATCTCTGAATTTCTTTAAGTTTCTCCTATAAAATGAACAACAGATTCTATGATACATGGCAACTATTTAATTAATACAGGTAAACCATTCTGGTACCTTGTCAACACAATTGTTTAAGAGCCATTTTTTGGGGAGGTAATATGAGGGCAGGGCTGCAGTGATAATAGAAGGATGTATAAATAAAGATCATTCAGAGAGTCAACACAATCCAGAGTTTTTGTTTTCTTTTGGGCTACTTTTTAAGGTAAGGAAGTGATCTAAAATATATTTGTAACCAAATGGAAAAGGAGTTACTAGAAAAGCGCTGGAGTAAAGATACAATGGGAAGTGTAGGAGCCTCTTGACCATGTGACAATGTGAGATTCTTATTTAGGAGGCTGGTAATAATGAGACCAAGAGCCAAGTGAAAGGGTTGCTTTAAAAAAAAAAAGTTTTTGGGAAAAAAAAACAACAGCTTTTCTTCTCAGGAAGGAAGATATTCAGGATAGTTGATGGCTTAGAATACCTTGATTATGATATAGAGATATGGAGAGTTGGGGGAAATAGCAGAGCTAATTTTAAAGCTAAGCTTTAAAAATAACCTAATAAACAAATAACCTATTGTTAGGAAAGTAGGATGTGAGGTAGGTAACTGGGTATAAAGAATTGCTTTAGAATACCTTTTTGAAATTTTAATTTTTAATTTTTATTTTTTTTTAGTTTTACACAATAGAGTGTATTTTTAAAATTTATTTATTTTAATTGGGTATGTATGTCAGCAGAATGCATTTTGATTTATTGTATACAATTGCAGCACAACTTTACACTTCTATGGTTGTACACAATGCAGCACCACACCATATGTGCAGTCATACATGTACCTAGGGTAATGATGTCCATTTTGTTCCACCATCTTTTCTGCCCCCATGCATTCTCCCTCCACTCCCTCCCCTATGCCCAATCAAAGTTCCTCAGTTTTTTCTATGCCTCACCCTTCCCAGTTATGGGTCAGCATCTACTTATCAGGGAGAACTTTTGGCCTTTGGTTTTTTGGGATTGGCTTACTTTGCTTAGTATGATATTCTACAACTCCATGATTTATCTGCTAATGCCATAATTTTATTCTCTTTTAATGCTGAGTAATATTTCATTGTGTATATTTACCACAGTTTCTTTATCCATTCGTCTTTTGGTGGGCATCAAGGTCACTTCCACAGTTTAGCAATTGAGAATTGTGCTGCTATAAATATTGAAGTGGCTGTGTTACTATAGTACACTGTATTTAAGTCCTTTGGGTATAGACTAAGGAGTGGGATAGCTAGGTCAAATGGTGGTTCCATTCCAAGTTTTCTAAGGAATTTCCTACTATCAGCAATGTCTGAGTGTGCCTTTCCCCCACATTCTTGCCAACACTTACTGTTGTTTGTATTCTTAATACTGCCATTCTGACTGTCATTAGTTTTGATTTGCAATTCTCTAATTACTAAAGATGTTGAACATTTCTTCATATATTTGTTGATCAAGTGTACATCTTTTCCCGAGAAGTGTCTGTTCAGCTCCTTAGCCCATTCATTAATTTTTTTTTTGTTTTTTTTTGTTTTTTTGGTGTTAAGCTCATGGTGTATAATTTCCCATTTTTGTGTTTGTACATGATATGGAGTTACACTGGTCATGTATTCATATATGAACATAAGAAAGTTATGTCCAGTTAATTCTATTCTTTCTTATTCCCATCTCCACTCCCTTCCCTTTATTCCCCTTTGTCTAATACAATAAACTTCTATTAATCCCTTATTTTGTGTTAGGATTTGCATATCAGAGAGAACATTCAGCCTTTGGGTTTTTGGAATTGGCTTATTGCGTTTAACATGATAGTCTCCTGTTCCATCCATTTACCAGCTAATGCCATAATTTTATTCTCTTTTAAAGCTCTCTTTTAAAGTGGCTGCACTACTATAGTATGCTGTTTTTAAGTTCTTTGGGTATATTATGCCAAGGAGTGGGATAATCGGATAAAATGATGGTTCAATTCCAAGTTTTCTGAGGAATTTCCATGCTACTTTCCAGAGTAGTTGCACCAATTTGCAGTCCCATCAACAATGTGTGAGTGAACCTTTTTCCCCACATCCTAGCAAACATTAACTATACTTGTATTCTTCATAATTGCCATTCTGAATGGATTAAGATGAAATCTTAGTGTAGTTTTAATTTATATTTCTTTAATTGATACAGATGTTGAACATTTTTTATGTTTGTTGACTGATCATATTTATTCTTCTGTGAAATGTCTGTTCAGTTCCTTTGTGCATGAATTCATTGGGTTATCTGTTTTTGGTGTTAAGTTTTTGAGTTCTTTGTATATCCTGAAGATTAATGCTCTGTCTAAGGAGCAGTTGGCAAAAATTTTTTACCAATCTGTTGGCTCCCTGTTCATGTTCTTGATTGTTTCCTTTCCATTTATTGATTCTTTATTTCACTTCTTGCACTTTAAGAGTCTTGTTGAGAAAGTTGAGCCAATATGATAGAAATTTGTGCCTGCTTTTAATTCTAGTAGGCACAGTGTCTCTGGTCTAATGCCTAGGTCCTTTATCCACTTTGAGTTTGTGCAAAGTGAGAGATTTTTGTTCTTGTTGTTCTAATTAGTTATACATGACAGTAGAATGCATTTTGACACATTGTGTACAAATAGAGCACACCTTCTCATGCTTCTGGCTATACATGGTGTAGAGTCACCCCAGTAGTGTAGTCATACATGTATGTAGGGTAATAATGTTCATCTAATTCCACTGTCCTTCCCACCCAAGGAATAGAGTTTTAATTTTATTTTTGAATGAAAGGATTTGCTTTTTGCAGTGAGAGTCAATTTGTAGTTAGTGGAAATGTTAACTTCCATGTAGCTTTGGGAACTTACGATGAGTCTCCTTGAAATTGTTGATTTGACCACACAAAGGTAACTGTGTGGTCAAAAATGCCCTTCATTGAAATCCATTTTTTGAGGAATAATCACCATCTGTCACCAGTTCTAGTCTTAAACTTATAAATTCATTCTTGTGGTAGTCAGTTCTGAGTTCTTATAAGAATTTTCAATAATAAAACAGTGAAATCCTATGTACATGTTCTGATTCAATAACTATACATTTGCCTTATTTTTTTCTCATATATATTTGTCATATATATGTATTATATCTATATAAGTCATATATATATATGTATAAGTCATATCTATCTCTCTCTATATAGATAGATAAATATATATGACTTTTGAAATGCATTTTGAAGGAAGAGTAATTTGGTGACACCATGAACTTTACTTTCCCCTAAATGATTTTGTTTCTGTTTCTTAAATCAAAGAACCATCCTTATTAAAGAATGGTCATAAAAACTAAGAAATTTAATATTGGTACATTAGTATCTAAACATCATTCTATAAAAAATGGTTACTGATTATCATGATGAGGTCATTGACAGCTTGAATCTTTTCCTGGTCCAGGGTTTAATCTGTAGTCATCCTGGGAATTTAATTGTCATGTTCCTTTTTGTATTTTACTACTTAGAGAAATTCCTTTGCTTTGTTTTTGTTCTTTGATCTTAACTTTTCTATTTAATTAAATTATTTTACCTTGACACTTAATTTGACACCCTTAGGGCCAGAAGCAGTGCAAGAAGTCACTTATAAGTAGTTCTTTCTTTTTTTTCCCCCCAAAGATTCCAAGAGTTTTTTTTCAAATTAAACTATTTATTTATTCTAATTTGTTATACATGATGGCAGAATGCAATTCATTTTATATTACACAAATAGAGCACAATTTTTCAAGTCACTGATTGTACACAAAGTATTTTAAAGAGCTAGACATCATTACCATAAATATATCTACGAAGACACAAATGGTGTGAAAATAATTTTTGTACAATGACTTTATATCAACTGTTTTGAAGAGTATATTATTTTTCTTTTGAGAAGAATATTCCTTAATTTGGAGTTGTCTGTGTTTTCCTCATAGTTTGTCCTTCTCAATGCCATACATCAGGAAGCAAATATGAGTTCATCCAAATATTGTCCATACTGGCATTTGCCATTTAGGTTTGGACATGTCTCTGTAATATCAAGAAGAAGCTTTAAATGGGGTGGATTCAAATTAAAAGTTTTCTTCTCAGAGAAGGAAACAATGAACAATGTGAGGAGAGAGCCTATAGATTGGGAGAAAATCTTTACCACATGCACCTTCGATAAAACATTAATCTCTAGGATATATAAAGAACTCAAAAAACTTAACACCATAAACAAATAATCCAATCAATAAATGGGCTAAGGAACTGAGCAGACACTTCACAGAAGAATACAATCAAACTACAAATATATGAAAAAGTGCTCAACATCTCTAGCAATTAGAGAAATGCAAATCAAAACTACACTAGAACCCAATCATAATAGCAATCACCAAGAACACAGGCAACAATAAATGTTGGTGAGGATGTTGGAAAAAAGGTACACTCATACATTGCTGGTGGGACAGCAAATTGGTGCAATCACTATGTAAATCAGTAAGGAGATTCCTCAGAAAACTCTGAATGAATCCACCATTTGACCCAGCTATCCTACTTCTTGGTTTATACTCAAAGGACTTAAAATCAGCATACTGTGCAGCCACATTAATGTTTATAGCAGCTCCATTTACCATAGCTAAACTATGTAACCAACCTAGGTGTCCTTCAATACATGAATGGATAAAGAAAATGTGATATATATATATATATATATATATATATATATATATATATATATATATATATCTTGTCTCTAAATAAATTGTCTCTTGTCGAGTGCCCCAGAGTTCAATCCCCAGTACCCATCCCCTCAAAAAAATTTACATTCTAGATATTGTTTTCTTCATATTTGTACCTCTTCAATTGTGAGTAACTGGCTTGCTTTATTCTGAATGTACTTATTCATTTGTTGATACTTAGAATATTCAAATGTCACCTAGGTGTGGTGATTCATGCTTGTAATCCTAGCAGTTAGGGAGGCTAAGGCAAGAGGACTACAAGGTCAAAGCCAGCCTCAGCAATTTAGTGAGTTCCAAGCAACTCATTGAGCCCTGTCTCAAAATAAAAAGTAAAAAGCTCCTCAGGCGTTAAGTTTTAGTTTATGTAACCCATATCATTATGAAAAAACAAGCAAGAGACAATAATTATTTGCAACTCATTTTTGTGTAGATGAATTTGACATACAGTGAAATGCACAAATCTTAAATTTATAATTAGTTTTTAAGTTAGAGTTTTAAGGTGAATTGCCGCAGTCTGGCTGGGCACAAAATAACCGAGCCACCACAAGCCTTGTAGATTCAAACAGCAACTCTTTATTCCCGAACTTTCACTGGCACTCTACAGGCACGTTCTGGGAAAATACTCTCCCTCCACCGGGCTCTGCATACCAAATACTCTCAGAACCCGGCAAGAACTCCACAGCAACTCCAGGAGCGGGAGCCTGAGGTAGCAGGATATGCCCTATTCCCAGCAGGATCCACCCTAAACCTGGAGCCACCCTAATCCCTGAGCAGGGTCACCTTTCAAAGCAAAATGCCATGCGTCATTCCTACTTGGCTATGGTTCTCAGCAGTGAATTATACCTCTGTAGGCCACATTCATGTCAAAATACAACATATTTTTTATCACTGAGAAAGGTCACTTATATACACTTTGTGATTCATTTCCTCTAAAAGTAACCACTATTTTGATTTCTTTCATAAATTATTTTTGTCTATATATGTTATTAAGTAAATGGAATCAAATGACATGTACTCATCTATGTCCAACTTCTGTCATTAAGTTTAGTGACTGAAATTTACTGGTGAAGTTGGATGTATCATTAGTTCATTCTCTTTATCCCAGAATAATATTCCATGCATGAACATACCACTATTTGTTTATTCTATCCCCTGTTGATAGACATTTATGTTTACTGACTACTAGTGAGTTAAATTATCATGAATATTTTATAAAATTTTTATGAAGAACTATATATTTTTAAAATTTTCCTGTGTAAGTCTCTACAAACATGATCATTGGGCTGTAATCAGATACATCTTAAAGTTTGTAAGAAACTACCTTTCCCCATAGTGGTTGTATTATTTTATGTCATCAGAAGTAATCAGGGACATCTTGGTTCAATCTTTCTAGTGTATGTTTAGTGATACCTTGTGATTTTAATTTGAATTTCTCTGAAAATCAATAATATTGAGAACTTTTTCATGTGCACATGCATATTTTTTATACATTCCTTTGTGAGGTATCTGCTCAGTTCTTTTGTCTATTTTTCATTGGATTAGTTTTTCCAAGTTGTAGGAGTATGTTATATTCAGGATGCAAGGAGTTTTTTTATGATATAAAACTATCCAATATTCACTTCAAGTCTTTGCCTTGCTTGTGACTGATGGTTTTTGATGAGAGGAACTTTTTCATTTTGACAGATCTCTTTTATCAATTTTTTTTCAGTTATTTCTTTCTGTGTTCTGTCTGGAAAACAATTGTTAGCCAAAGATTATAAAAATATTGCTCCAATGTGTTCCTTTAAAATATTTGTAGCTTTGACACTTGTATTTAAAAGTATGATCTATCTAAAATTAATTTTATGTGAGATATGAGATGGGATAAGGGCTTTATTTATCTTCTCTTTTTCATATACAGATATTTAGTTGTTCCACTGCCTTTTGAAAACAACTTATCTTTATAATTCATTGGATTTAAAACTTTTGCAAAGAATCAGATTGCCATACATGTTTGGATGTATGTCAGGATTATTATTTTGCTTAAATCACCAATCTGACACTTGTTATGCCACTATGACATTGCTTTGATTATTGTTGCTCTAAATTATGTAGAGAAATCATGAATTATGAGTATTCAATCTTTTTAAATATTCTGTTCCATTGTTTTTGTCTATTCTAACTTCTTTGAATTTCCATTTATACTTTTTAATTAATTTTATTTATATATGACAGTAGAATTCATTATAATTCTTATTACATTTATAGAGCACAATTTTTCATATCTTTGGTTGTATACAAAGTATATTAAGACCAATTTGTGCCTTTATACATGTACTTTGCACAATAATGTCCATCATATTCCACCATCATTTCTAACCTTTTACCCCTTTCCTTCCCCTCCCATTTCTCTCTCCTATCTAAAGTTTGTCTATTCCTCCCACACTCCCACTCCTTGCCCCACTATGAATCAGCCTCCTTATATCAGAGAAAACATTTGGCATTTGATTTTTGGGGGATTGGCTAACTTCACTTAGCATTTTATTCTCTAACTCCACTTATTTACCTGTAAATGCCATGATTTTATTCGATTTTATTGCTGAGTAATATTCCATTGTGTATATATGACACATTTTTAATCCATTCATCTATTGAAGGGCATCTAAGTTGGTTCCACAATTTAGCTATTGTGAATTGTGCTGCTATAAACATTGATGTGGCTGTGTCCCTGTAGTATGCTGTTTTTAAGTCCTTTGGGTATAGGCCGAGGTGAGGGATAACTGCGTCAAATGGTGGTTCCATTCCCATCCATTTACATTTTTAAATGAACTATTAATTGTTTTTGCAAAAGCCTACTATGATTATGACTGATTATATTGAATCTGTGGATTTTGGGGGGCAAACTCTTATATTAGTTATATCAAGTATTGCAATCCAAAAATAAATGTAAATAGACATATGTGTTCATATATATACATATATGTGTATATATCTTTAGTAATTTGTTTAATCTTTATTTTATTTTGGCAAAATTTTTACAATGTAGAGATCTTGAACATACTTTTAATTTATATTATATTTTAACACTATTATAAATGGAATTGCTTTTATTTTAACTTTGAATTGTTTGCTGGAATATACAAGAGAAATTCTCTCTCTCTCTTCTACCTGTTTGTCCAAAAGCAGGGCATATGTTTACAAAGACAAAACATCCCTCCTTCCCTCTACCACTAAGAACAAAGTTGAGACCTGGAAATGGCTTTAGACCATTATCGGTCTGGAGATGGCATCTCAGGAATCTATGTGACAAACTTCACTAACTAGAATTTGTCTACCATTTATTTGTCTTTTCATAATTTGCCACCCCTGAAGAATCAAAGTCCTTGTATTTAACTCCTCACCTCTCTAAAACTGTACACCGCTGGTTATAGATGCTAGGTAAATCTGCATTCAAAGTTACCTCTTTGAGGGTCTCAGTAAGTTGCTGAATCTGTCCTTGAATTTTTGATCCTTCTGCCTCAGCCACCAAGTTGCTGGGATTACAGATATGTGCCACTGTGCGTGACTCAACTATATGTACTTTGAAGGTTCTTGTCAGTGCATATATATAATTTCAGGGTTTGTGTGTCATCCATTTAGTCTGACCACTTTATCTTTATGAAATGTCATCCATTAATGTGAAAATGCTCCTGGCATTAATATTTATTTTTTCTAACATTTACATAAGCAAGTCACCTTTCTTATGTTTAATACTTACATAGTATATCCCTTTCTATGTTGTTTCTTTCAACTGAAATCACATTTCTATTTAAACTTTATCTCTCATAGAAAATATAGTGTTAATTTGGTGTCAACATACTTTATATATAATCAGAGATATGATAAATTATTGTATAATGGTGTATTAAGAATTTGTAATGCAAAATAAATAAATTTAAAAAATAATTAATAATTGAAAAAAAGAAAATATAGTGTTGAATTTTGGTTTTTGCAAATGATTGGTGATTGTCTCCTTTCTAATTTGGATGTTTAATCCATTTACATTTAATTAAATATAAACAAATGTAATCTGGTGTATACACTAGTATAGTTCCATATTTTTATTTGCCTTATATGATCTTTGATGTGGTTGACTTTTGGGGGGTTTTCTTTTGCATTCATTCCTATTTTTGTGTTATGTCTTTAAAACCTTTTTATTTTAATTTCAACTGATACATAAAAACATAAAATTTATATATTAATAAAATCACATGATATTTTCAGATATGTACAGTATATTATTAATCACAGTCACCATAATGTGAAGAAATTCTTGCTGTCAAGGGTAATTTATAACCTTGTACTTAGTAACGTTGATCAAGCTTTCCCCATTGCTTCTTCACCCCTGTTTTCCTTGACTCTGGTAACCATACATCACTCAACATCTCTGATATCAATATTTTTAGATTTTATATATGATTGAGATCATTGGTACTAGTCTGTGTCTGATTTATTTCACATAATATGGTGATATTCAGTTCCTCCAATGTTGTCACAAGTAACAAGATTTCATCACTTTTTTGACAAAATAGCATTTTGTTTTGTATACGTACCACATTTTATTTATCCATTCATTGGTTGATAAATTGTTTGCATTTATTGGCTGTGATGAATACCATTGCAATGAACATAGGTATGCAGATGCCTCTTCGACATATTGATTTCATTTCTTTTGGCTCTATGCCAATGAATTGAGATACTGGAAAATAAGGTAATTCTGTTTTCAACTATTTCAGGAACAATCCTATTGTTTTCCATAATGGTTGTTATGGTTTGGATCTTTACTGTCCCCTAAAGTCTCAAGTGTTTAGAGGTGGGGTTTTGGGGAAATGATTGGAGCACAAGGGCTCAGAACTCATCAGTGGATTACTTCATTCATGGCTGAAAGAATTACTTGAAGGTAGAGTGTAGGGAGTAAGTAAATCACTAATGTATGGCTAGAAGAATTTGTTTTCTAGCCACCCTACCCTCTCCCTTTGCTCCCTGGCTGCCATGCGTTGAACAGTTTTTCTTTGTCATACACTTCTGCATCACTCTAGGCCAAACCAATGGTGTTAGCCAGCCATGGATTAAAACTTCTGAAACCATAAGCCAAAATCAAGTCTTTCCCTACCCAGGTCATTTGTGTCAGGAATTTTGGTGACAGAAATGACAATCTGACTAATACAATGGCTATACTAATTCCATTCTCACCAGCAGTGTGCAAAGTCTTATTTTTTTCCACATTCTTGTCAGCAGTTGTTGTCTTTAGATTTTTTTTGATAATAGCAACACTGCTGGGATAAGTTTACATGTCAATGTCTTTCTAATTACTGCATGTTAATTAAAAAGAAAAGAGTTTCATTGTGGCATATGCATTTGTGCATATAACAAATGCTGATATTTTCATGCTCCATTACCCCCCTTTAGCCTAATCTCTCCACTCTTTCTCATCCCTGTCCTCTTCTTTAATGGTCTCCCTTCTACTTTCAGGTCATCTCATTTTTCCCCCTGGATTTAACGTATGAGAATAAAGCATGTGACATCTGCCTATTGAGTATTGTTTCTGGTTAACATGATGATTTCCAGTGCCATCCATTTTCCTGCAAAAAGACATGATTTTGTTCTTTATGGGCAAATAATAAGCATTTTCTGATTCTATTACATTATTGTTGTGAATTGTGTCATGAAAAAATATGGGCACTCAGAGATCTAAGTAGTATGATGACTACATTTCTTTTGGATAATTACCAAGGAATGGTATAGCCTGATTATATGGTACTTCTACTTTTTGTTTTCTGAGGAACCTCTGTAATGATTTCCATAAAGGCTATAATAATCTGTAATCCTACTAACAGTGTATAATAGTTTCCTTTTCCCTGTATCCTCACCAGCATTTATTTTTATTTGTATTCTTCATGATTGCCATTCTGAATGGAGTGAGATGAAACCTCAGTGTAGTTTGGAGTTTGTTTGTTTTTACTTTTTAATATTTTACTTATTTATGTTTTATTCATTTATTTATTTATTACTAGGGATTGAACCCACAGGGTGAACCATGGAGCCAGACTCCAATTCCTTTTTATTCTTTATTTTGAGATAGGGCCTCATCAAGTTGCCGAGACTGGCTTTGAATTTGTGGTCCTCCTGCCTCAGCCTCCCAGGATACTAGGATTACAGGAGTGCATGACCACACCTAGCAACTTTTGTTTTTATTAGTGCATTATGATTATACATAACATTGGTATTCGTTTTAACATTATTATACACACATAAGAAATAATTTGCTCTACTTCAGTCCCGAGTACTTGTCTTTCCCTTTCCCTCCTTCCTCTCCCTTTCTATATTCTACCAGCCTTCCTTCTACTTATAGCTTTTCTTTTTAAATTAGCATATATATATATATATATATATATATATATATATATAAAAGATGAAATTCACTGAGGTATATTCATATATGTACATAGCAAAATTTACAATTTAATTCCACTGTTACTCTCTTTTCCCATCACTCTTTCTTCCCCTTCAATCAATCCCCTTCCTCTACTCCACTCATGTCCCTTCTAATTCCATTGAATCCTTGCCACATTTGTTTTTTTAATTTTATTCTAGCTTCCTCCTATGAAAGAAAACATTCAACCCTTGACTTTCTGAGTCTGCCTTATTTCACTTAATATCATATTCTTCAATTTACCCATTTACCAGAAAATTCCATAGTTTCATTCTTTTCTATGGCTGAGTAAAACTTAATTGGGTATTTATACCACTTTTTCTTCATCCATCTATCTGTTGGAAAGCAGTTGGGCTGGTTCCATATCTTGGCTATTGTGAATTATGCTGTTATAAAAAAGATGTGGCTGTATTTTAACTCTTGATTTTAACTCTTGCATAAATATAGAGGGGTGGAATAGCTGGTCATATGGTGGTTCCATTTCCAGTTTTTTGAGAAATTCTCATATTGCTTTCAAAGTTGCAGTATTACCAACAGTATATGAGTGTATTCTTTTCCCCATATCCACACCTGTATCTATTATTATTTATATTTTTTTAAATTTCCATTCTCACTGGAGTGAGATGCAATCTCAATGTAGGTTTTTTGTTTGTTTGTTAGTTTTGGTACCAGGGATTTAACTCAGGGGCATTTGGCCACTGAGGCACATCCCCAGCCCTATTTTGTATTTTATTTAGAGGCAGTAGCTCACTGAGTTGTTTAGTGCCTCTTTTTTTTTTTTTTTTTTTTTTTTTTTGCTGAAGCTGGCTTTGAACTTGCAAACCTCCTGTCTCAGCCTATGGAACTTCTGGGATTACAAGCATGCACCACCGTGCCTGGCTTCAATGCAATTTTGATTTGCGTTTCCCTGATTGCTAGGGATGCTGAACAATTTTGGTGTATTTGTTGGCCATTTGTGTTTACTATTTTGAGAAATGTATGTTTAGGTCTTTCTTCAATTATTGTTGGGTCTTTTTTTTGGGGGGATAAGTATTTTGTGTTCTTTATATATTCAGAATATTAATCCCTTTTCAGAGGAGTAAATGACAAAGAGTTTTCTTCCATTCAATAGACTCTTTCTTCCCATCATTTGTTGTGCATATGTTTTTTAAATGCACATAATCCCACTTATTGATTCTTGGTTTTATTTCTTGAGTTTTAGAGGCCTTGTTAAGTTTCTGTGCCAGTGTGTTGGAGTATTGACCCTATGTTTTCTCAAGCAGTTGCAAAATTTCTGTCTAAGTCTATCTTCTACTCTAATTTGACTTATCTGCAGGGTGAGAGACAGGGATCTAATTTTTTTTGAAAGCATATTTTTTAAATTTTTTATTTTATTTATTTATTTTTGCATTACAATTCTTAATATACCATTATACCATATATCATATCTCTGATTATATATAAGGTATGTTGACACCAAATTCACATCTTCATACATGTACTTTGTATAATGATGAGAGTCTCCTTTCACCATCCATGCTATTCCCCTTCTCTCTCCCTTTCCCTCCCACCCCTACTCCCTATCTAGAGGTAATCTTCTTCCTCCCTTGTTCTCCCTCTCAACCCCATTTTGAGTCACCCCCCTTATATCAGAGAAGACATTCGGCATTTGTTTTGTTGGGATTGGCTAACTTCACTTAGCATAATCTTCTCTAATGCCATCCTTTTCCCTGCAAATGCCATGATATTATTCTTTTTCTTGCTGAGTAATATTCCATTGTATATAAACCACATTTTTTTATCCATTCATCCACTGAGGGACATCTAGGTTGGCTCCACAGTTTAGCTATTGTGAATTATGCTGCTATAAACATTGATAGGATCTAAAATTTGAAAGAGCTAGAAAGACCCCATGAAATCATTCTGTCGAATCATTAGCTGTGTTTTAATATGTTTTAGCTTTTTATGATGAAGTCAATACCTAGTATACATCAGATGTCACAGAACAAGGTAGTGCCAACTTTAGAATGGAAATCAGGTCATTTGATGCCAAGTACATGCAGTTTTGGAGTCTGCCCACTTATCTTTGAATTGTACCACATTGTATTTACAGTAACGCTTACCTGATCCTTCAGAATCTGCTTACATCTATCTCTGGTAACATTTTGTTATACAGAATTCTTGCAGTGCATTGTTTTTCATTTTGAAATATATTCCTAGTTTTCAAAGTTAATCTCTTTCCCTTCCATTCTTCCTTCACTTCTTTCTTTCTGTCTTCCCTTCTGTTTTTTTTTTTTTTTCAAAGTGAGATTTTATTATGCTGCTAGCTTATCACCAAAGAATGATGGCAAAATAGTAAAGTCCATCATGCTGAAAATTGTGATTTCTGGTATTTGAATATACATATGAAAACTCTTCATCAGAGCCATGCCTTGAAATTAAAACATGACTCCTAATGAAACACAAATTTAAAACTTTAGAATAGCTATATTCATGATGAATGGTGCATATTGATTAGACTTTGGATTTACTTATTTTGTGGGTAGAGAGATAGAAAACCATCTATATAAATAAATTATCAGATGAATGAGACAGATTTTAAGCACTTGTCTGAGTGTAAATGCTTAATAAGACCAATGTTTCTTCTGATTTGATAAGACATGTAGACATAAGAAAGTTTTTGTTTGTTTAACAAGATCATGATGATGTTGTTTGACCAAATCCAGATGTGTTCATACAGCTTGATTGAAGTTCTAAAGTCACAAACTGTACAAAACATTTTAGACCAAAGGAGTTATAACAATTTCCAAGTGTTCTGTTCCAAAAATCTGCCAGGCGTCTGGAAAGTGAATAATATTGTTAAGAACAAAAAAAGAAAAAGAAAAAAAGAAAGAAAGAAAAATAAAACAAAAAAAGAAAATTACAAAGTAAAAACTTTGCCTCAGGTAATTTCAGGAATAAATAAAATCAGTATTAATGTAACTTACCCAGTATTTTAAGGGGCTGTTAAATAGAATCAGATCCATGTGCACACTTATCTAAAAAGGACATGGCACAGTGAGATACAGAAAAGTACATTTTCCAGAATTGGGACTCTAACTAAAAAGGAAGAACATGAAGATTTAGAGTAGCAATTGGCAGACTTTTTTGCATAGATTCAGATACATATATTTTACGTGCTGCAGTCTATTTGGGAAAAATAAGAATTCTAAAATTGTGTGGAGGGCTGGGGATGTGGCTCAAGCGGTAGCGCGCTCGCCTGGCATGCGTGCGGCCCGGGTTCGATTCTCAGCACCACATACAAACAAAGATGTTGTGTCCGCCAATAACTGAAAAAAAAAATATTAAAATTCTCTCTCTCTCTTTCTCTCTCTCCCTCTCTCACTCTCTCTTTAAAAAAATAAAATAAAATAAATAAAATAAAATAAAATTGTGTGGAAACATTCACAGAAAATATGTAAGCAACTGCACATACCTGTATTTCAATAAAACTATTCACAAAAACACTCAGTGGGACATATTAGCTCAAAGCACTGATGTAGATAATAACATAAAGACCAGAGAACTGAAAGTCAGACAATAACATCCCACCCATGGTTCTCTTCACTTACCCCCACCTTTGGTGAAAAATGATATCTCCCTTCTTGGCTAACTGTAATATAATCAATAGAGGTCAGAGTGCAATACAGATAAAATGAGAGGACAGATGCTCTGGTAAATGGAACACGCACGTTTAAAAACTACCCCATCAATAACTCCACTGACATGAAAGTAAATGAAAAGAAAATGTAAGTTCACAAGTTCAAAAGTGATAAGACAGAAGATGATGGAGACTAGACACATCAACAAAATTTTTGAATTTGGAAAGCTGAGATGTGGACGGCGGCAGATGCTTTATTAGAGTTAAGAAAGCTGAAAATTATGTATCTACAGGAGCAAATCTAACAGGCTAACTTGCCATTTCAAGACTTCAGACAGAGTTGAGAATTGATGACAACCCATCCCAAGGCCAAGGAACTTGCATGATCCTAAACATAGGAAAATTAGTGCGTGGGGCATTTGAACTGCTGGAAACCATGTGAGCCAGCAGAGGTTCAATTTCCTAACCTTCCCTCATGTCAACTATTGGGAGATTTCGTTTCTATGTAGGTTTATTCAATAGGATTTGAATTTAAGGTTACTAGGGAGACCGAAAAATGGGCATTTAATTTTACTGCATACAAAAATGCCTTAAGTAAAATCTATGTTCTGAATGGTGATCATCTCTCATTCCCCTGTTCTTGAAATTCACTAGAATGCTGATGACATTCAGGCTTATAAACCTGATAGAAATTGACTATTCTAAGAGGAAAGAAAAAAAAAACTTATAAACATGTCGATATAATAAGGCCACATATTCAGCTCATCTCCATTTGAACAAACACAAAACATACAAAAAGCTACCACACATATTTTTTTGTCTAACTTTAAAAATGAACAATCAAAACTACCAAATATTTGAAAATCAACTCTATGATGGATGATTGACACAAAAAACAAATAAACAGACCCCAGAAACTTGGAGGAACAAAGGTCACATGAAGTATAGGTGAAAGAAATCTATAATTGTATCATCAGATAGTTAAAATGAGATACTTTATTCATTAAATAGGAGACAGTGCTATTATTAAAAAGTAATGTTCAGAGGACAAAAGGAATATGGGGAATTAGAAACATAGGAGCAGAAATTTAAAAATTCAACATAATGACCAAAGCAAAAATTCCCAGTAATACTAGAGCTACAATTTTCAAACTTTTATTGCACCCAAATAACTTGAAAAATTTGATTAAATGCAATATTTTTGGCAATGGATTTTAATACTTCTGATTCTGACTTTGATTATATATTTCTGTGAATGGATCTGGTATTGTGTATTGTTAACAAGCTCGCAGATGATGCTGATGTTGCCAGTCTCAGACATTCTGGGGAAAAAAAGCTGTAGTGGATAAAGTCAACAAAGAGATAAAAAATTGAGCAAACAAGAACCTGGAGTATTGATTTAGGGTATTCCATAACTATGCAAGAGTGAATACTGACAAAAACAGATAAAAATTTAAAAAATGAACAAAGGAAGAAACTTTAAAATATGAAGCAAAAGAAAAATTTTCATAACATGAATTTCAAGAGGAAAGGCTACTAAGTGTCCAGGAAAAATAAGTAGAAAATGATTTACACCAAGGCAAGTGATAAAGAAATTTCAGAGTGTTATGGAAGGATAAAAAGAAGATCATAAAACTTTCTAGAATGTGGTCATTATTTCCTTCTCCAGCCCCTGATATCTCTCTCTCTCTCTCTCTCTCTCATTCCCCCCCTTTCACACACACACACACACACACACACACACACACACACACCACACACACACACACACACACACCCCTCACAGAAAATTTCAAAAATCACATAGCCAAAGAGTAGACATACCAGTCATGTTTCCCTATCTAAAACCCTGTACCAAGCCTGGTTTACAATCCAGTATGTGAGAGAAATGAATAACTTTCCATATATGCATGTCATGCAAATCTTTTGAAGTAAAGAATTTAAACAACTTCCTTTTTTTTCTTGTATGAATATGTACCACCCAACGTAGGATGTAAATATCCTGGAAGCCAAAAATCAGAGCATCTAATAAAATAGAAATATAAAAAGAAATTCTAGATGGTAGTGGAAATAAAGTCAAGGTTGACAGCAGTTCAATAGATTTAGAAAGTAACCAGAACAGACTGAATCAAAGAATACATGGTTCTAGGAAAGATGTTTCTATGACTGAAGACAGCCACAGAGCTAAGTGGGTACAGAGAGAGTCTCTGCTTGTTATGGTTTAGATGATAGGTTTCCCCCAAAAGCTCATGTGTGAGACAATGCAAGCAGGTTCCAAGGAGAAATGATTGGGTTGTAGGAGTCTTTACCCAATCAGTGATTTACTCCTCTGATAGGGATTAAGTTCAGTTACTGAGTGGTAACTGAAGTGGTTGAATGTG
This sequence comes from Spermophilus citellus, assembly GCF_964194105.1. Lineage (NCBI taxonomy): Eukaryota > Metazoa > Chordata > Mammalia > Rodentia > Sciuridae > Spermophilus > Spermophilus citellus. Next base: position 165,191,001 of record NC_138183.1, on the reverse strand, counting down.
GCTGGAGGAAGTGGGCATTAGGGTGTGGCTGTGGGTATATATTTGAATCTGTCCAGAGGACTTTCTCTCGGCTTCTTGATTATCATGATAGGAGCTGCTTCCCTCTGCCACACATTCCAGCCATGATGGTCTGCCTTACCTTGAGCTCTGAGAAATGGAGTTGGCCTTCTATGGACAGAGACCTCTAAAACTGTGAGCCCTCAAATAAACGTTTCCTCCTCTATAGTTGTTGTCATCAGACCTTTTAGTCACAGCAGCAAAAAAGGTGAATAAAATACTGCTGGACTAACAGAACCCCAGAAAATGAAAGAGGAATTTCTGGCTTTTGTTTATTTTGATTTTTCATTTAATTAATATATAAAAATCATGCATTTTTGTGGGGTGTCATGTGATGTTTCAATAGACATTCACATTGCATATTATTCAAATAAGAGTAAGCATAGATATGATCTCAAACACTTATTATTTCTTTGTGGTGAAAATATTAAAAATTCATTCTTCTAGCTTTTTTGAAATATCAAGTACATTTGAAGGACAGGTGAGAAATCCCTGATGATAAGGTGTCCACAGAAGTCATTTACTAGACAAGATTGGGTAATTCAAAAACTAAAATGAGACTGTTATTAAGACTAAATATGACTCAAGGACTTTCTTGGATCTTTGCCTGACAGATCTCAAAGAAGCCATGAGACCTGCCCTAGCCCTCTATAGCACATGGGGAAAAATCCAGTTAATTCCTATATCCTATACCTCATTCTTGTTCAATGTAAAAACTATAGTAGAATTTTAATATTCTAAGAATTCTTGCAAAGATCTGTATACTCCTAACACATGCATCCCTAGGTAGAAGCTAGAAGAACCATGGCTGAGTAAAAAGGAGAAAATGTGATGATATTTCATTTGATGTCAGATTTTAGGACTGCTGTCCCTTTCTAAAAGAGTGAAATCTTTCTATTCTCTGTACCTTTGAAAAGCACTGAAGTCAAGGAGATATCAAGTAGAAGATGTGTGTGTATTATATATACATATAAATATATACATATATGTATATATATATAAATATATATTTTTTCTTGTTTCTTTTTAATTTATATATGACAGCAGAATGCATTAAAATTCTTATACATATAGAGCACAATTTTTCATATATCTGGTTGTATACACAATATATTCACACCATTAGTGTCTTCATGCCTGTACTTTGGATAATCATGATCATCACATTCCACCATCATTAATAACCCCATGCCCTCTCCGTTCCCCTCCAACCCTTCTGCCCTATCTGAAGTTCATCTATTCCTCACATTCTCCCACTCCGTATCCCACTATGAATATAAGGAGGCTGCTCCTTATATCAAAGAAAACATTTATATATATATATATATATATATATATATATATATATAGAGAGAGAGAGAGAGAGAGAGAGAGAGAGACATAGAGACAAAGAGAATGACAGAGACAGACAGACAGAGAGCACTACTGAGCTTATGGCATAGCACATTCTTGGGACCACCATAACCATCCCCCAACCCCATATCTTTTAATGCCATTTTCTGTCTTAATAGATAAGGAATCAAAATAGACCTGAATAATTGGTATTATGGTATTTACCCATAATAAAGCAAGACTTTCAAAAAAAGCCACATGAGAATTAAAATTACTTAAATATCCATTCACATACTCAACAAAAATATATTGAGTATCTACAGTATGCTAGGCATTATACCAACCACAGTAGGATATGTATTAGTGTGTATGTATAATAGTTGTAAAACTGAGATTTGTTGTTAATACCAGCAATCTTGAAATAAGTTGAAATATAGAAGAATATGAAGGATTCATATTTAAAAACCAAAATAATAGATGAAATCAAATAAGTGAAACACAATTATATAAATGCTGTTTTTAAATGTTAATATTAAACATACAAATTCCCTTCTGTCCTCTAGAGGGGCATAAGAAAGTCCTGCAAGGAGACCCACTCTCTCTGCCTTGGGGACACATGAATCCTTCTTCATGAGAAGATGATTCCACCATCTTCAGTTGTAAGCCTCTTCTTTTGCTGTATTCTCCTCCTTAGGAAAGTTCTGCCTCATGGAGATGCAGTCATTTGATCTTTGCTATGGGATTATGTAAACCTAAATGAAATCTTTTGAAAACCTTTTAAGATTTCTTTCCAGTGGATAGCTGAGAAAAAGATTTAAAATTGCCTTCAGTCCTGCCCATAGCCAGAAAAAAAGTTTCATTGCTAGTTTCTGTGGCCATTCTTTACATGTTGATGACTATACCCCTCTGTACAGCTGAATCACCCTTTGAATGTATTCCCTCTTCTTTATCGTTATGCTAAAATATTACTTAAACTGCCATCTTAGGTGGATAACCATAATAGCCTTCTAATCAGTCTCTTACTGCTAGTCTCTCTATACTACATTTTCTTTTAAATTTTATTTTCTTCTTTTATTTATTTCTAATTGATTCATAAAAATTATTCATATTTATGGGGTGTGATGTGATGTCTTCAATAAATTGTGTGATATTCAAATCAAGCTAAGCATACCTATCTTCTCAAATGCTTATTTGTTTGTGGAGAAAACTTCTAAAATGATAAAGTAGATTCTGATTGTCATGCTATTGCTAAAAATGTTGGCAGTGTCTTGAATGAACATATTTTTTCAGGCATTCTTCCTAGCTCCAGGATCAAGATATCAGCTCTGTCTAATCCTCACCACTCGCTTCACTATATCATCTGTTGAAACTACCATGAACTACCCAGTGTATACCAAACATACTGAACTTTCCTCATCATTTCTGATAGGCTTCTCTCTATTTACAATTTCCTTAATTCTAATTGGACTGACTGTATTTTCTCAGATTGCTACACAATCTTATATATTCTTCTGTACTTGAACTTGGAACTTCCTCATCAAATGGGAGAGTTTCTTTTGCCATCTTCTTGAACATGAAGTTTTGATGAACGAAATATGATAGAAATGACATTCTGCCAATATCAGGTACAGATATTGGCCTGGCAACATCTGCTTTCTACTTTTTGGTGGGCAGTTACTATTTAAGAAGTATAGTTGTCCTGCGATCACAATACTGTGAAATGGTGGTAGAAGATGTAAGAGCTATTGTGAGATGAGAGAGAAAGTGGAGGAGAAGGGGAAAAGGGATAGAGAAAAAAGAGAAGAGAGAGAAATGGGGGAAAGATCAACCAAAATGGATGAACCAAATATCTATGAAGTGGGTCCTTCTGGCCCAGGCACTTTAGCTTCTATCTTTTGTATAGATCAGAGACATCCATCCAGTTGAGCCCCTTTTAAATTCCTGACTCACAAGGTCATGAGAAAAATAGAAAACCAAGCTTTAGGATAGTGTTCTATATAATATTAGAACATCTATTCACCTTTGGTTTTTGCCAAATATGCATTCACCAAAGTCGTCAATAATCACATAAACTGGATGTAAACTATCTTTTTTGAAGTAAATTATTCTTCTGTCTAAATATCTATTTAGAATGTTTCACTGTTTACTTATCTTTTCATAAATATTATCCTGGGGTGGTTTTTATCTCCCGATTATGGGTTCTCTTCCGGTTGCTGAGTCCCCAGCAACAGGGCTTAACTCCTCAATATTGGTTTACCCTCAGAATTTACTCTTGGTGGCCCACCAATTTGTCTCCTTGTTACCATAGCTCAAAACATGTGAAATCAACTCATCAGATGATACAACCAAGAAACATTTCTACATTCAAAATTAGAAAATTGCCTCTCAGTTTCTATTTTAAAGATATTCCAGAACATTGACATTTGTTTTGAATTAACTTTGTCCCTGGCATCTTTGTTTTTAATAATGTAGATCATTTAAATAAAAATATTTTCTCCTAGTTCCACTCAATCAAAGTATTTTCTTTGCAACAGAGAAGCATAATCCACAAATATTTATTTACTCCTGGTGTGACACATGCCAGAAATAAAAACAAAACAAACAAGTGTTACATTCCAATGTCCATTTATAAGCTATAAAGACTTGCTTATAGGTGACTATTAGATTCTACATCTCTAACTTTACATCTGAGTTTGTAGTTTCAGACTGTGTTTAAAAGAGTCTCATTGCGGGCTTCCTGGAGGAAAAGTAGATGCTGTATCTTCCCCATGTACTCTCTCTCAACTTTCAACATCACTTTTGTTAGGGTTGATTAAAAGTAGAACTCTGGAGTCAAGACTACCCAGAATCCAATCTTTTCTTTGCCCTTCAGGAGACTGAAGACCTTGGATAAGATGTTCCGTTGTTTTCATATATATTATGAGCTCACAGATTATGAAACATTAAGTTTATTCATCCAGTACAATATTGAAATTCTATAAATATCTATAAAAGGAGTGAATTTATTAATCGTTTAAGACCCTATCTTAATGATATCACCTTCACCACAACTTCCTTCCTATCTCTAGAAATTATTCCATTTCTTTCCTGAAACTCATGGGACTTAGTTGATCTCTCTTTTATTATTATATTGTGTATTGTTACAATTACACACATTTGTCTTATTTACATAATATAGCAGAAGCTATTTGAGAACTGGGATTATGACATATTCATATTTGCATTCTTCACAAAATCTAACATAAATCCTTATATATATTAGGTACTGAATGAACATTTATTAAACACATTAATGAATTTAGATCCATGCCATATTGTTTCCTGCTTTATATAATTGCTTCCAATCAACACATTTTGATTTATTTACATTTTTGTCTCATTAATCCTCTATGAAGTACTTTTTTAAGTTTTTTAAAATTTTCTTCATTTAATGTCATTTTAATTTTATATTTATTCACCAATGCATATTAACTTTTTGCAACAAAAGCTGTTTTTTACATATATCTACATTTAATATAAAGCAACATCATCCCTTATTAAAGCATGATAATGAATAAAATCAATTCAACTCCAGCAAACAGCTTAGATTTATTATTCTTCTTGAGTATTAAATTCACATATAACTCTAAGTAAACACCAAGTTAATGACACATACTTTCCTTAAAAATGTACTTAATTATGTTAAATATAATATTCTATGTTTTCAACTTTGTTTTCTTTTTAGCATCAAATTTTTCTGCCTCCTCAGAGACCTACTTCTGTATGTTTACTGTTTGCTTGGATTCAGTTGCAGACTGCTCTTTGCAGCTGTTGCTCATTGACTGAAAGCTGGAATGGAAAGGTCTTCCTTAGTCCCAAATTATGGTGCTTGGATTGTGGCATCCCTCACAAAATGAGATGAATGTATAGGCATGAATTGTGGAGTGTATTCTTGGTAGTAATAATAAAAAATTTTAAGGACTCTTGATAACTTCATAGACACAGTGTCAAATTTATCTTTGGAAAAAAAGACATTTTATCATAGTTACATTTGTTAGTTTGCTCAAAATGATGAACTTACCAAATATAAAGTATACATTGATCTAAAATCTGTTATACAAGGATACATGATATATAGGGGCAAACTCTTTTAAGACACAAACATTTTGTTACAAGACACAAAACTTTTACCTATTTGTATAATTTTAAAAGGTATTTGACATAATTATCTAGTTTATCTTTCCATCTCTCTATCCCTTCCTTCCTCCCTCCCTCATCCATCCATCTAGCTTGCTAGTTAGCTGTCTAGCTCTGATCTATCCGTGTATGCTAGGAAATTCCTCAGAATTGTATTATTAGATGGTGGCAGTGCTAGATAAAACTCAGGAACTTAGCTGTGTTCGTTTTTCTCTATTTGTGACCCCAGATTTACCCTCTGGATCTTAATCTGTGATAGATATAGTTCTATAATAAATGGAAGTTTAGTTACTGCTTATGATGTTACTGGTAAGTAAAAAACATTTAATAATTTTATCTCATAACCTTAGAATTTTAGATAAGTTGGTCTAAGAGTCTGATTTGTCCTGTGTAGACACTTTCTTTTCTTTCAAAAAAGATTATACATATAGAGCATATATCCACTAAATTGATACAATTAAACAACTTTTTAAAAATTAAAAATAGGCACTTATTAGAATTCCAGGCAAAGGTGATATCAACATTTTTCCTATAGATAACCTTGTGCAATAGCAGGGAAAGAATCAATGTAGCAGGCTAGCTTCTCTCAGTTATTGCTTATCATTGTAACCATGGTAATGACCCCTGTTAAACTGAGAACTGTACTACTGGAATATTCACACAGTTACTTGTTATTCTATATACCTAGATGCAGTGGGTCAAAAATGAAGGAGGTCATCAACAGGTTGAAAGTAAACATGAAGATTCATGAAATGTGTCTGGTGCCAGGTTGGGGGTCCACACCATGTTGGTCATGAGGTAGATATCTGACCAGCAGTCTTTAAGGACCTTCCTAGTCAAGGATATCAAATTCACAGTGAAAAGGAACGGGAAGGATAAGAAAGCCTATGTGTGGATGATGAGCCTTTGCCTTTGGTATTCTTGCCCTAGGCACATTGCCATAATGAATCTCATCCATGAGAATAACTATTGGGCCATATGACTCCTTCTAGAAAATCACTGAAGTCATAGGTTGGACTGCCAGACAGCAATATTTCTTTTCACATATGCATTGTTTAATGTTTCTTTTTATTTTAATTATTGGACATTTCAATATTTTTCATTATTAGGATATCAAATTTTGTAATGATTTTTACCTTTTAAAATTTTTATTAGTGTACATTTTATATAGAATAATGTATATTTCATTGTGCATATTTGTATATGCATATATGCATATTTCAACAATTTTCTACCCATCACTGTGCTTACTCTACATTCCTGCCTCCTGCTAACTAACCCCTTCTTCTTCAAAGGTCTTGCTCGACTTTTATGTCATTTTTCCCCCTAGATTCTACATATGAGAGCAAACAGGATATTTGTCCCACATTCATCTTTTAAAAATATTTGTTTATTCTTTCCCCTAATGAATCCATCTCTTATGCTATAACAGTATTTTTTATGATTTAAAGTCCTTTAATACAGATACATTTTACTAAAGTCACATTGTGTCTGTGGTTCTCTATGGAGAAGTCATTCATTAGAATATTAGTCAATTAATATAGATGTTGTACCTTTCCTCAGGGTACATGGAGTAGTGATGAGATGGATTTGGTGTCCCTCTCTCAATGGAGAGTTGAACCCTATCTCTGTCTTTTTCCAGCTATGTTATCTGGAGAAGCAATCTAGAAAAAAGTATCACACACTTCCTAAAGTTGTTTTGAAAATTAAATTAGATCATTTATAAAACATTGCCCAAAGTACACTTGGTCTCATCAAGACAAAAATGTTCATAAGGCCAGTTGTTTTTGCACATTAACCTTGTATCCATAAACATTACTAAATCCACTTATTAAGTGTAATGGATGTTTTTAAGTGCCTTAGGATTTTTACATAAGGCAGCTTCTACCAACATGCCAAACAGAAGTTATAAAAACAGGAAGCCATGATTTGTGATCTCATTTATAAAGAATTCAGTATTTTACCATTTAATACAATGTTAGCTACAGGTTTTTCAAAACTTCCCTTTATCAGATTGAAGATGTTCCCACCTATTCCTAGTTTGTGAAAAGTTCTACTCCAAAATGAAGTATTGAATCTTGTCAATTGCTTTTGATACCTTTATGAGGATGATCTATGTTTTTTTCTTTATTCTGTTAATATAGTGAATTATATTGATTAAGTTTTGAGTGTCAAAGTGCTTCTCATTATTGAGATAAAGGCTACTAGGAATGATGAATTGCCTTTTTTCCTATTCAGTTTCTGCACTTAACATAGATGCTTTTCTTTGATATAACTATTTTACAAGTATATTTATTACTGATAATTATATGTTGACTTCAAAACATAAAGTATTAAGTCACTCTCATGTGGTCTCTTACATTTTCACATCTTACCTTTTGCTGCATAAAGCCCACTGATGTCTTCTTGGATAGGATGTAGTTTCTATGAGGCAGCGTAAGAACTTTCTACACACTTTCTACACACATAGAAAACTTCACTTAGAAATTGTTTATGTTGACATCAAGAGATTAAATCCATTTGAAGTGTATTGCAGGACAAATTATAGGGTCTGACTTCATTAAAATATCTAAGGCTAAGCAATGACACATGGCAATGCAAACCTTTAAGAATGCTGTTTGCATTTTTTGTTGAGATTATGGGTTATTTGTGTGCTTCATATTGTTCATTAATGATACAGTTTCTTCTCATCTAACTGAGCATATACACTTCACTTACACATTTTAATTATCTTCTTTGCAAGCCAAATATCCTTAACTACTTAATAGAAAAAATACCAAAACATTAGTTTTCACCAAAAATATAAGATAATGTCAGGATGTCCCCATAAACTGTTTCTTTGGTTTCATTAACAAAAATTGGATGAACTTTTTCTCAAAAATATATTGAACTTACATTATGCACAAAGCTCTGGGAAAAAACTTCTAAGATAATAAAATACACATGCAGCACATCTGAAGACATTTTTTGTTTAGATTTTAATGAATTTTATTTTATTAAGCAATTTTAAGTTCATAGCAAAATTCAATGAAAGATACAGGACTTTCCACACAACCATGATCTGTACACTTAGCCTCCCTCGTTATTAAACATCTCCCAGTAGAGTTGTAAATTTGTGCAATCAATAAATCTGCATTGACAAATGATTATTATCCAGAGTTCATAGTTAATATTAGTATTCTTTTTTTGTGTTGTACATTCTATAATTTGGACTAATGGATAAAGGCATGCATTTACCATTACAGTTTCATACAATATAGTTTTACTTCATGAAAGATGTTTTTAACACACTGATACTAAATTATAACTTTCTGAAGATTAAAGATTAAATCAAGAAGATATAAAATATATACATGTAAAATTTTTATCCTGTTCTTTAACAAATGAGGTAATAAGCAGGATGTTTGTGATGGTTTAGATATGAGATGTAACCCAAAACTCATGTGCAAGATAATGTAAGAAAGTTTAGAGTGAAATGATAGGATTATGAGAGATTTGATCTAATCAGTACATTAATCCACTAATATGGATTAACTAGATGGTAATTGTGAGTCAGGAGTGGCTCAAGGAGGTGGGTCTCTGAGAGTCTGCTTTGGGGCTCTCTCTGCTTCCTTATTACCATGTCTGAGTTGTCAACTTCCATTGTGCTTTCCCCAGGAAGTTCTGCTCACCTTGGGCCCAGAGCAATGAAGTCAGCCATCTATGGACTGGAATTTCTGAACCTGTGAGCCTTGAATAAATTTTCCCTCCTATGTTGTTTTTTTCAGGTATTTTGGTCACAGGGATGAAAAGGCTAACTAAAAACAGGGTTTTAACTGGTTCCAAGAGCATTTGAGAAGTAAATGAAGGCAACATGTTAAAACCACTGGGTTAAAGACAAGACCTATAAAACTCCAAAGAAGAAATAAAATTTGGGTTCCATCTGTCCCTCCAAATAGAAACTATTCACATGATCTAAAAAAATCCACAAGTTAAAACCACAGGTTAAAATGCAGCATTCTGGTTTTTTGTGTTTTTTTTTTTTCAATTAAAATAGAATTCTTCTTTCTTAAATCTGAGACCCTCAGTTAATAGTGAGTTTAACCATGTGCGTTTCCCTAGACAATGCTTTGCTCTCATAAAACATTGAAAAAATGTGATGTCCATATTTTTCCTCATTTCCATGGTTTTGGTAACTTTTCTAACAAACATAACAACAATGCATAAATATTATGCATGCCATTATATCCCATAAACACATTTACAGTGAAGTTTTATGGAATATTTGAATTGGAAAAGCTTTCAAAGTTGGCCTTATAGATAGTCAGATATAATTGGTAAAAGGAATGTAAATGAAGAAGAGATCAGAAGAAGAGAAAGTGCAGAGTTAAAGACACAAAAATGGAAAAGCATGGTTATGCGTAATAATAACAAGGACTCCAGTTTCCTTAGCATGGAGGAGTCATGGAAGAGAATAGCAGTTATAAAGGTGGAGAAGACCCCTTGAGACTGACTGGATTGTGTCAGTCTCACTGGATTGCACCAGTCTGGGTTGTGTTTCCATAGTAGGCAATGGCAATCCTTAAAGATTTTAGAGTCTAGATAGGACAGACTTCAGATTTGTTCTTTCAGACGATTTAACTCACAATCTCTTTTCTAAGATATTTTTCTAGGGACTGAGAAACCAAATTTACAAATTTCAGTGGCTAGACCATAAATCAAAATAAATGCTGATACACAATTTGCAGCAACAATTTATCTATACACCTACCCAGGAAACAAGTTGGCCACAAGTCGGATTTGTAGGAAATCAGACTATGATGTCTACTAATGGATTCAGAAAGTTAAACAATAGTGCCTATAACAATTGACCCCAAATGGCTAGGCCTTCACTAATACTTGACACTGTTCCTAATTTTTGGCCCATTTACAACTTTAGGACCAACCAGTGAAAGTCAAATATGTCCCTCTAACCAATCACATAGAATGTTCTAGTTAGTCTACCTACAGCTTCCCCATGCTGGAAGGCTCCTTTCAGAGTATACCTGATAGCTTCCTTTTGCTCAACTCTAAAATTTCCCCTCTCCTCTGCTTACCTTTGAATTTGACAAAATGCATGTGATGAAGGCTCATTTTTTTTTTTTTGCTATTAACAAACTGAATAAATAGCCTTTACTACTTCTTATTGAGATGGTCTTTATTTATTTCCACCAAAGCACTACCCCTAAAATTAAGGATCCTTTTAAAAGTAAAATCTTTATTGAGACATTGCACATCTCCATTGATATGAGTTGGATCTCATCATAGTGTATCAGGCGCTATATTAGGCATGAGGATGCAATAATAAACATACACACTGTTGCCCTCAGAAAGTCTTCAGTTGTGTAGAAGAGGAAAAAAGTAAACATATATTATAGTGCTTGCAAAAAAAAAGCACCCAAAAAAGCCTCAGACAAAATTTTCAGTCAGTTTTTTCATAAATTTACAATGAAGGAAGCATCTACCATTACTTTTATTTCAGCAGTAATTCAAGAGTGTTGTTAAGAGAGTTAGTTTTATAGAGGACCAAGAAGAAACAGAGACGGTCTCTAATTGGTAAACATTCAGTTGTAGTAGAATATGAAAATAGAGATTTATTTTGGAATAGCTGACAGTTCTTGGTTGGGGGAATGGGACAAACTGGGATTTTGGAGACCTATGTAAGAGAAGTATTGTTCATTGTTGGGGACTAAAGGCTTGTTGGGGCTAGTCATTTCCTGGAACAATTCTGACTTGATGGGATGCTTTTGTGCAGTCAGTTTGTCATAATGGTTCCTAATGGATTGGGGTCAGGAGGGCTGCTATGACAGGTCATTTCTCACCAGTGTGCTTAGTGCTTATGTTTTATATGGGTTTTAGAGAAATTTGACTTGAGAGATGAGATAAATTTGGTACTGATGATTGGAATTACAAAAGGCTGAAGTTTCAGAAATAGCAACTTCCCATGTCTAAAAGTCAGATTATTTTTCCTGCATTAAAAACATTTGATGTGTAAATACGTATGTAAAACACACACACACACACACACACACACACTATTCTTTCAAAGAATCAACTAATACATACTTGGCTACAAATAAGCAGTCTGTGACCTGAAATTTTGTTTTCTTTATATTGAGTATTACTAAAAATATTGAATTTTCATGACATTAGCATGGACATGCATATTCCAGTTTTCTGTAGTCACTACCACTGGCACTTTATTACAACAGTGTGTTTCACACATCCCTGTTACCAGTTCACCTTTGTGTGTTGGGAAATATAATCAAAACAAGCCAGAGAGGGGGGGGGGGAGGGAGGGAGGGAGAGGAGGGAGGGAAAGAAAGAAAGGCAGGCATAAAACCTCTCAATAAAGAAATTCTCTTCACAAAGGCAATGAAGAGAATGTTCTCATTACTGTATGATCATTAAAACAGAATGTGACACATATCGTGGGTAATTTGGTAAGAGAATGAAGAACAGCAAACAATCTTACTGTCAGAAACAGCCCATCACATATATGTTTGCAAGAGAAGCCATAGCTAACCCTTAAGTAAGAGAACTTGACAGTACCTTTGTCATGTATCCTACAGTTACTTATGATTGGGGTGAGCATCTGCCTTAGCTTATTGACTTTATTCAAAGGAAAAACAAAATTCCTGATACCTTTACGACAGGAGGTAGTTTTGAAAAATGGAACAACATCCCACCAAAGTTACAGTCCTTGATATTTGCATTTTAAGAGGATGACTCCCATGTCCTTAAGTAAGACATTCCTAGGTCATAAATCTCAGGAAGTCCTACTTAGTCTTCAAAAGAATTGATACACATTTCAAGCAGAGGAGACACTATTTACCATGATAAGTGTTTGTTTGCTTAAGTAAATGCTCTAAGAAAAACAAGAGTTGGAAAAGCTTCTTCCTTTATTTTCAACACAGAAATTTTCTTTATTTTTAATTTTATTTATTCTTACACAAGTTCCATCTAAGATGTTCAACTTTTCTCCTAGTAGAATAGGTTAAGAAAACAGTTAAAAACTATTTTTTCTTGGTTTGAGGGTGTAGCTCAGTAGTAGAACACTTGTTTAGCATGTTTAAGGCCAATTTGCAGTACTGCAAAAAGAAAAAATAATTTTAAAAAAAGAAAGAGTATCCTTTAGCAATGGACTGACATTTGTGCACTGACTTTAAGACTTTGATATAAGGGAATTGGAGAACTTTTTTAAAATGCTTATGAGAGGGCTGGGGCTGTAGCTCAATAGCAGAGCACTTGCCTAGCACATTTGTGGCACTGGGTTCATTCCTCAGCACCACCTAAAAGTAAACAAAATAAAGGGATGCTGCCCATCTACAACTACAAAATAGAAATTTAAAAAAAAATGATTATTTGATACAGATTCTAAAGATCTCAGATTCAGTCCAAATACCTTCTTCTTTATCAAACTCTCCATTAAATGGTATGCCTTTATCCCTTCACTAGCAACACCTCCTCAGATGGAGGATAGGATATCCTAAAGATATAAGGAAGAAACACTGTGGAAAAGGATGTGGAGAGGCAGGATGCCGAGTTGGGTAAAGGGAGGCAATACAGAATGAATTCTTAAAAGATCATGTTATGAGCATATACAAATATACCCCAGGGAATTTCACTTTTATATATAAATAAAAAGAACCAAATATAAATAAATAGACAATAGAGAGGCAAAAAGAAATCTAGCAGAGTAGAGGAAGGAGAAAGAGTGGGGGGAGGAAAAAAAGGAGGGGAATAGGGGAAAAGGGAGGGAAGAGGGATTGTGAATTGAAATCGAATTCCATGCATATATGAACTTGTTGGGATGAAACAAACTACTATGTACAACACTCTAAAAAAAATAAATAAAAGAACTTCCTCCAGCTGTGCAATGTATGTGATGGAGTAATATCCCTATGTGGCAGCTTTGGGGTTTACCTAATGAGCTTGAGTTTCCCTTAAGCTACTTGTTCTTGTAATATAATTAATACTTTCTAATTATGCCTGAAGCCACCTTTTTCACTTTGGGAAACAGGAAGCTTTCCCTGTTCCATAACTCAATGAATGTCATGGCACCAGGAATTCAGAGCACCTGCTATGTGTACCAGACCCATAGAAAATTCATGTCTAAGGTGTCATGTGGCCCAAATGTACTAAATCAGGCATAATTTTAAAAAGTAAAAATGTCATAATTATTATATTTGGCATACAAATAAAAGAGGAAGACTAAAACTACTAATAGTTGACTATTACATTTGAAATATATTTGTTTTATTCAGTGCAAGTCTCTGGCTTCTAATAATCAGCCTTTCCATTTATTTTTACTTTACAGCACCAAACTAGACTCCTAAGGCATGGATATCCTAAGGCATGCATAACTATATTCAACTTTGGTGCTTCAGGCAATAAGTAGCAGAATTACTAACAATTATAATGATTAAAGTGTTCCCTTAGAAAGGGTGACACCTACTTAGCATAAGTGACATAATTTGTTTAGTTGTTTAAATCATACAATTGTAGTTTTAGAATGATCATAACCTACACTGAGTAATTTTCAAAATTAATAAGATGATTAGCTAAAATAAACTTACAGATGTTTATGGTAAAGAGATAATGCTTTAAGTTGTTCTTTCAGGAAAACAATATTTTATTCTTTAGATACATTTTGTCGTGTGCTAATGTATCATTAAAATCTTGGGGAAAAAACTCAGAGTCATTCACTTGCTTGTATTATTTGTTGTGATTATTTATTTCAGAATTTAATGGAATAAGAAAATCATTCTGTAAGGCATGTTCAGTCTGTAGTAAAATAACAATTCTTATTGATTTTAGTTGGGCAAAAGTCTATGGTTTAATGAAAACATGATGTAAACCCTGTAGGTTATGATTCCTGTTGGCCAGTTATGGCCATTGCCTCTTTTTTCTATTCTCAGTGCCAATCTCCTGCAACTACTGCTCCACCCACCCAAGACAAAAGAAGCAGTATATGGCACTGTTCTCTTTCACGCCATTCCTTCCTAAAGTTCTTTAGCTAGGGGACAATTGTCACCACCTCTCCCTCTAAAAGGCCAACACTTGACCTCTACAGACCTTTATGCATAATTTTATTCCCACCCAAATCTAGACAAGTCAGTTTTCTATTGATTAAATATCCTTTACTTTTCCTGCCTACTTGTCTTTTGTTTTGGTTTTGGCACTTCTTCCTGGAAGGCTGCCATGCATTCTTCATCTAGTTCCTTTTCTCGCTGTACAACATTAACCTGTCAAGACTTAGGCAAATGCTGCACAGTACAAGATATCTTCAACTCCACAGCCAAAAATGATCATCACTAAATCCAAACACACACTCACAATATCATTTCTAAATGCTTACAACATGCCAGGAAATATTGTGGGTTACAGAAACCACTTGTGAATAAGGTCAGGTCTTGGCCTGCATGGAACACAGAATTTCTACTACTAGTATTCATAGACTAGTAGCTAGTAGAAGTACTTGGGAGGCTGAGGCAGAAGAACTGCAAGTTCAAAACCAGCCTCAGAAACTTAGTGAGGCCCTAAGCAACTTAGCAAGACTATAGCTCAAAATTTAAAAGAAGAAAATAAAATGGGCTGGATGTAGCTTAGTAGTTAAGTGCCCCTGGGTTCAATCCCTGGTAACCCCCACCCCCCCCAAAAAAAGTGGTTCTTTGTCTCCCCTCCAACTGTACTGTTAACTCTCTGAAGGTGAGGGCAGGGTGGTATTCCTCTTTGAATCCTTACAATGTTTGTTTTTGCATCTGGATGTAGTAGATAGATGATCAATAAAATGATCTTACTATGTGAAGTACATATTCTGTTTCAGTTAGGAGTCTCCAGAAGGGTAGATGTTTCTATGATTTACCACCTAATAGTTTTCTCCCTTATATGATCCTTTCTCTAGCTTGTATTATCTGAGGCTTATATGTTATTGTTAAATAGAGAGGAGAGTTTCAGGTTGAGGGGAAGGTGGAAATCCAATATTTAAGAGGAATGGGTCTCTCATGGCAACTAAAATAAATGAGCTGAAATACAAATATGAACATTCAATTTTCTTATTTACAACTATTTATAGATAATAATTTTTAGGATAAAACCTAAACCCATTAATATAGCTTACCAGAACTGCATAAAATAGATTGCTGAATTTTTCAATTTCATCCCTCCTATTCCATTTGCTTGGTTAATTCCTACTTTAGCTTTAGTGGTTCTGTTTTCTGTCATAAATCACACCAGTTTTCAATTTGGGAACTAGCCTTCCTCCAAACTTAGCCTCATGGTCTGTGAGAAATAACACTGGATTGCCTGAAGTCCAGTTGTTAAGGGAAGTTCAGTCCTTGTCCCCAATGCCAATTTAATAAGGAAGACATAGTTTTGAAAAAAAAAATGGAAAAGGGAGGTTTATTGCTTTGCTAGCAATGGAGAATCACAGGGAATTCCTTTCCTAGAGGCTTTGATTCTACCCATAAGGCAGGACAGAGGGCTTTTAAAGAAGCTCTTCAAAGGCTGCATTCCAGGTATGCTCTGACAGGGGCCTCAAGTGCACCCTGTAGGTGTGTTGAAATTCACTTGTTAATTTGGGAGATAGTCACTTCCTAGATATTCTGGTGACATCTCCTCCCTATGGTGGGTGTGTGCAGAAGGACAGATATCTTGGCCTAGGATATGAAAAGAACCCAATAATCTTGGTTCCCTCCCCAAGGCTGGGGAGTGGGAGAGGGTAAAGAGGAAAAGAAAAACATGTCCCTTTTAAAATAAGTTGAAGTGAACCACTGCTACAAAATTGCATATCTAATCTTCTGTCCCCAGGGATTATTTCAAGGACAACAAACATGGTACACAGGTTAACTGAATCAACACATTTCCCCATTCTGCAAGGCATGGATAGGACCTAAACTGGTCTGAAAAAGGTAAGCCTCCTAAATTTTCCAGTGTATAATGCCCTTGTATTTTCAATGTGAAATTGCTTCAGTCAGAGGCATTGCTGGAGCTAGGGGTTGGATGTGGGGGTTAGAGGGAGAGTTTAGAAGGAAGTGACACTGTTTGAAGCCTGATTAATGAATGTTCTGAGAAAGCAAAGACAGGAGAGGGATCCAATGATTCTACTTACATCCAAGATTCAACACCACTCACCCTTGACACTTTTGTCAGTGGTTTAGACTTTCTCAATCATACTGCCAAAGTAAATTAAAAAAACACATAAGCCAACAGTTTTTTCAATATAACATCTTTATTGAAAATATATTAATGTAATATACAAGGTACTAATTTAAAGTGTATAAGCCCATTATTTTTAGTACATGTAAAATATTTTGTAATCATAATCACATTTGGAATATTTTCATCACCTCACAAAGTGACTTGTATGTACTAATAGACACTCTTCATTTCTGCCTAAACTTCCAGTTCTGTTTCAATAGTTTGTCTATCCTGTACAATTCTATCAACAGAATGATACAACAGGCGGTGGTTTGTTGACTTTCTTTTTTCTCTTAGCATTATGTTTTCAACACTCATCCATGTTATACTGTGTATCGATGTTTCATTCCTTCCTATGACTGAGTAAAATACTGTTATGTGGATAGACTATATTTTATTTGTCCATAGACATTTGGATTTCTCCTAATGTTTGACTATTATGAAAAATTCTATAATGAACTACCAAGTATAAGCTTTTTTTAAAAAAAAAATGTTTAAAGTTCTCTTGGGTGAAATTTTTGGATTATAATAGTAACTGTTAAAATTTTTGAGAAGCCATCAAACTGTTTTCCAAAGTGATTGTACCATTCCAATTGTATCACATTTCTTTGACTTCTTTCCAAGAATTCCTATTATCTGTCTTTGTTATGATAGTCATCCTATTTGGTATAAAGCATTATTTCATAATGATGGCCATTAGTATTCACCGGATGAATAATGCTATTTACTACTTTTCATCTGATTATAACATTCATATAACTTTTTAGAGAAACATCTATTCAGATTTTTAAACCCCCCCCCCCTTTAGTTATTAGACTTAATTTTTAGGTTTCCAAAAAAATTGAATTGAAAGTATTGAGAATTCCCACTTAGACCTGATCCCATACATGCCTAGTCTCCTCCCACTATCAATAGTCCCTACTAGAGTGTTACACTTATTACAACTGATGAAACTACATTGACATATCATTATCCTACAGAGTGTGTAGTTTATATTACTACAACTCTTTGTGTGTTTTACATTCTTTGTGTTTGAACAAATGTACAATGATATTCATCATGGAACACCCAGTAATTTCACTACCCTAAACATCTTCTGTGCTTTGCTTATTCATCCCTACCTCCCCTAACTACTGGCTACCACTGTTCTTTTTATCAACTCCATAGATTTAATTTTTCAAAGTATCATAAAGTTGGAATTTATATGATATGTAAACTTTCCCTATGGCTTTTGTCACTTAGTAATATACATTTAGGCTTTTTGCATGTCTTTTTTTGCTGAGGCACCACACTTCTTTTGAGCATCGGATAATATTGTATTGTCTTTTCCCTTTATTTTTAACTCTTTCTATTCCTTTTACTTCTCTTTTTTGTACTGGATGCTTTTATGCTATTATCTTGCCTAACTGTCCTGGTTAGAATCTCCACTATGAGGTTAAACAGAGTAGTCGAGAACAAAGACATTTGTCTTGTTCCTGTTCTTAGGTGGATAGCATTTAGTCTTTCAAAAATATTTTATTATCTCTGTGTAGTTGTTAGCTGTCTTTTATCAAGTTGTGGAAGTAGATTCTATTCCTAACAGATGTGAATCTTTATGGATTTCTCTCCTTTTTTCCAGTCATCTTTTAACATCATACTTAGGTTATGCTCTTCATTGTCCAGAAATTCTAATTCTGCAGAACCTTGAAACTATTCATATTGCTTTTTACCACCCATAACATGTGTAAATTACTGATTATTGATATTTGTTAAGTCCATAAATACACTAAGATAGAATCAGAACAAATTTTCTTCTTCTTACTTCTGTTGTACTCCCTGGTTTAAAGGTACCAGCAACAATAATTCAGAATAATATTAGCATTTCAACCACAGTCATTTTATAACAGCATTGCCTTTGGCAATTCACAACCTCTGTGGGCTCAGTGTTTTAATCTTGGGAATTAAATGGCTGTCTATATGATCAACATCCCCTGTAGCTAAAATTCTATGAATTGTTAAATATAGTGTCAGGCTTATTTAAAGGAAAACAAAATAAAACAAAACAAAAAGCTTATTCCACTCCTAGAGAACAAAAGCATGTTTCAAGTTTCAAGTGCTCAGCTCAATTTTTTGTCATGCATTTCACAACTCATTTATAAACATCTCATCTAATAATTGAATTCTGCAGTGATAAGGTGAACAAAAATGAAACCTAAAAACAATTTTGGAGTATTTTCCAGTATAATATAGGTTGATCAAGTTTTTTCTCACACAAATTTGGGAGTAGTCAGTCTCTTCTACTCATGTCATAGCTCCTTTTGTGCTGCTATAACAGAATCCCACAGAATGGTTATTAAAATGAACAGAATTGTGTTGGCTCATAATTCTGGAAGCTAGAAAGTCCAAGGGCAACTGGTGATGGCCTTTATCATGTGTGATATCATGGTATTAGGTATAATGTCAGAAGGTCAAGGAGAGAGGGGCTGAACTCATCTTTTTATAGGAAACTCATTCCTCAAGTAGCTGCATTAATCCATTTACAAGGACAGTTCCCTCATGGTCTGATCACCAACACCCAACACGACTGCCTTCAGGATCAAGTTTCTAGCACATGGATTTGGGGGACACATTCAAATTATAGCAGCTTTTCTATTCTAGGAGTTTGAAGGGTACTCATATTTTCCATGTACCTGTTAGGGAAACTCATTAATAAGTAAATAGAAACAAACAAACAAAAAAATGTATTTTCAGAAATTTAGAGAAATGAGATTATTTGACTCTGAAGAGTTGAAAAGAATACTCTCTGGGATTTTCAAAAATTTTAATTATCCAGTCAGAATGTCTCATGAGCTTGCCTCTGGTAGTATGAGGAGCTACCTAATTCAATTTTTCCTAGTATAATTTCACTTGAATTGTTTTCTATCATAGCCAGTTTTGGTACAATGCAGCACATGCATTCCTAACAATCATTGCACTACAATGAAATTATTTTTTTTATTAAAATAAAAAATGCAGAGTTGACATTAAATGTGAAACCAGGAGCAAAACTCTCAAAAACGTAATCACACAAAGAAAATATAGGAACATGGAAATGGTAGCTCAGTTTTATGCAAGATAAACAATTTTACAAAGTAAATACTGCAATAAATGTTGTACTTTTACTTGGGGAAGTGGTAGAACTAATGTTTATGTGAGTAGGTATCAGATGGATTTCAGATTATGAGCCATTGTGTAGTGGTATAATAGTTAGCAAACTTGTAATCTTTGGTAGACTTAAAACCTCAAGAATGCTTTCACTTCCCCTTTGTGACAATAATTTTTGGGACCATCATAGCTGTTTCACCAAAATTAAAAATTTGATGTGGTATATAGTCTTCAATTAACTTATATATCACTACTGTAAATCCCACCACTACTTCCCAGTTTTTGCTTATGACTTGGCTCAACAGATGGAGGCTTTGGAAATTTCAGTGATATTTGAAGTCATTTAACCAGCTACTTCTAGCATGAATAGGAGATGTTTCTGCAGAATTTTGTAATCTTTCTTTAAGATCTTAGTTTACAAATAGTGTTTTATAAATCTTGTGAGAGAATGTATCCTTGATGTTTCTACTTTTGTTCTTAAGACCATAAACTCAACAGTCTTTCCATTACTTCTTGTTTTCAATGACTGTGCAGTATTTGGAGCTGTTCCAATCATAGATGTTTCTTTTATTTTCAGAGTATTTCCTCTAATGATCCCCAATTGTAGATTCCATCATGCCCAGAGCTTGGCAACCCACATGTTCTCCTGGTTATTTCAACTTCAAGAATACTAATTATATAATTGAAGCTATTGAGGAGTTTTAGAAATAAAATATTAAAATAAGTAATCCTTCTGAAGACTGAAACATCTTGTTATGGTTAAGAACCCAGACTCCAGAGGAAATACTTTATGTATCTGAATTATTTTACTATGTAACATTAGGAAACAATATTAAATTATAATAAATTATTATTGTTATTATCTAAGGTAATCATTGACTCTTTGACTGTATTAAAAGAAGAAAATTCATAGTCTAGATGTCCCTATTTTTCTTATAGTAACTGAAAATTATTTGGGACAGATCATCTTCAGACAATACATAATAAATCAACCAAATGCAAACAAAGAAATTCTTATTTATTCTAAAACTTATTTCCTTTTATGTCTACCTTTGAGTTCTTCACAAGGACTACAGCATTCAGAATTAAATAGAAATAACTAAGGATAAAAACCAATACAAAATTAAATAAAATAGACAGTCTCCTGACTGTGAAATACACGAGGTCTTGGTAAACTTTGTACATAATGGTAGTGATATTAAATATTTAAACCCAGTGGGCCTTACCACCTCTGTTGCAAATACTTATATCTGCTATTATAGCTCAAAAGTAGCTAAAGACAATGCAAAAACAAATGTCCCTGTTTGTGTTCTAATAAACTTTATCCATAAAAACATATTTGAGCCAGATTTAGCCCATTGGCATAATTTGATGAATATCTGGAAAAATCATTTGAAAAATCACTTAGATATGAAATACACTTTAGAATACATGAATCACAGTTCCATTCTGTACAAAATAGGAAAAATGAGCTTAATCTCAATAGATTCACATTCAATATTAGCAGATTAACTCAGGTTAGTAATCTAGCAGAAATTGTGCTATAGTCATTCTTACAACCACTAAAATTGAGATTTTAACTATACTGAACCTGAACATTACCTCCAATAGTTACCACTGTAATTGGTCTGGGCATGAGTTTTAAGCATCTATATGTTTAAAAAATCTACAAGTTATTCAGAGATATATACAGAGTTAACAATCATGTCTTTAATTATTAAGCCAGATTTGCTTTAGAAACTTCCGTACTATTTTCCAAAATGACTGCACTAAGTTACATTTCCAACAGGAGTGTACAGAGTTCCCTTTTATATACATATTATTTAACACATATTGTATTTTGTATCTTTGCCATTCTAACAGGTGTGAGGCAATATCTCATTGTTTTAATGTGCATTTCCTTGAGGTGAAATATTTTTCTTATGCCTATTGGCTATTTGCATAATTCTTTTGAGAAAGTTATATTGAGGTCCTTTCCCCTATTTAAAATCTAGCAATTAATGATTTTTATCTTGCTGTTGAATTATTTGAGTTCCTTATATATTTTGGATTTTAATACATTATCACATACACACAGGGCAAATATATTTTCCTGCTTCATAGGCTGTCTCTTCATTCTTGATTCATTCCATGCTGTTCAGGAGCTTTTTAGTATGATGTAATCCCACTTGTCAGTTTTTTGTTTTGTTGCTTATACTTTTGGATCATATCCATCTGTGAAGTCATTGTCCAAAACAATGTGATGGCATTTTCCTCTATGCCATCTTCTAGTGATTTTGTAGTTTCAGACTTTACATTGAAGCTTTTAATCCATTTGGAGTTGATTTTTGTATACAGCATGAAGTATGAGTCTATTTTCACTCTTCTGCCTATGAATATCCAGATTTCCGAGCACCATTTATTATAGAAATGGTTCTTTCCTCCTTGTAAGTTCTTGCCCCTTTTGTTGAATAGAAATTTGCCACAAGTGGGTGAATTTATTTCTGGGCATTTATTCTAGTCCAGTGATCTGACTATATGTCCATTTTAATGTCAGTCGAATGCTTTTTTTAATTACTAAAGTTTTGTCATAGATTTTGAAATCAGGCAGTAAGAATCTTTGGCCTTCTTGATTATTTTTTAGTTTTTAATAGGACAGTTTCCACAGACTTAAACCATAGAGTCCTTAGTCCATACTCCTAATCAAGATCTGTATTCAGGAATGGCTCCTTAGATTTTCTGAAGATAACTTCTGATCCCTGAAGATATTCTACTCAATAAAAGTATTTTTGGATGCTTGAGACTTGAGCCATGCTGTACTAGTATGATCATATAAATTTATCCTAACTATGTGATTTATGGTGATGACTATTTTTTTCTGTTAAGAGTACCTAGAAGCTGCATAGTTGAGATCCTCATACACGTGCATCCTGCCTACATGACAGTCCCCCCATAAATGCCTTGGACACCAAGGTCCTAGGGAGCTTCTCTAGCTGACACCATTTTTCATGTTGTTGTTACATATCTGGTGGAAACATAAGGAATGTCTCTGTGTAACTACTGGTATGAGACACCTGTAAGTTTATAACTGATTTCTCCTGGATTTAAGCCCATGTGCCTTTTCCATTTGCTGATATTAATCTGTGTCATTTCACCATCACAATCTATAACGCAGTATAACAGCTTATCTGAATCTTCTGAGTCAGTCTGGCAAATTATCAAGTCTGAGTGTTACCTTGGGGACCCTCAACAAAAATCAAATAGTAAGAATCATTGTAGATACATTCAGGGCTTCAGTTCCAGTTGAAATAAATACTAAAGTACTGAAGTTACTAGAA
Organism: Spermophilus citellus; assembly: GCF_964194105.1. NCBI lineage: Eukaryota > Metazoa > Chordata > Mammalia > Rodentia > Sciuridae > Spermophilus > Spermophilus citellus. Next base: position 165,167,776 of record NC_138183.1, on the reverse strand, counting down.
AGCATACATAATTTTCACCCTGGATGCTTTTTTGAGGTGTCAAAAAATAAGTACTAGAATAAATATGATCTTAACAGGATCATCAAATCTGAATCCAATTTTCTGAAGAATCAATGTCAGAAACAACAGATGAGTGAACTTTATATCATATTCTAGAAAAATCTGTAACATATAATGGAGAAACAATGAGCCTATTATGAGTAGGAGTTATATAGAGTAGGTATCTTCACAACTATGGAATATAATACATAGAAGGTGCTCAAGAATTGTTTATAAAACTGAATTGAATTTCAAAATCCTAAATAATAAGAGATCATGACTAAAAATCAGCATATGCGGAATCAATATGGAAAGATAAACCATTGACCTTTTAATGTGATGCTATCTAAAAAATACCTATTCAAGCAAGGAAGGTCACAGATACAACTTTCCTGCATTTCAGGGAAAGTGTCAATAATCTCCCATAACTTATTTATTTACTAGTTGGTGAAATGTAGGCAATACAACAGAAAAATTAAGTAGTGTGAGAGTTAGATTGGAGCAGAGGCAGATGATGGAAGGATGGTTCCCCTAGAATGATCACAGAGCCTTCTGTCCTAAGCCTTGTCCTCTCTAATGTTTTTGTCAGTTACTTGGATACAGGGAAAAATGTGTACATGTAAAATTTTCAGATAACAAAAAGCTGAGAGAAATAGCTACTATGCTTTATAATAATCAATGTATGAAAGAGATCTTGACAGCAATTTGTGTGAAAAGTACTTCAGGATTTTAGTTGACTGCCAACTCAAAATAAATCAGCCATTACTGCCAAGAAACTTGAATGCATGATAAATGATAAATGTGCTGTGTGTGTGTGTGTGTGTGTGTGCGTGCAGTGTACATTTCATTCATGTTGATTAGAAACTACTCTTACAAAATCAGTAGAGCTAATAGAATTTGCTGCTCAAGTTTTCCTAGGATCCTTGATTTTCCTCTCATAGTCAGTTATTCTTTGTCTTATGATTATTCTAAATTGCTTTATCAATATATAAAATAAAATTGCCAAATGGTATTAGGGTTCATCTCAACAGGTACATACTAAGTTGTTTTAAACAATCTGCTTCAGCAAAAATTGTATGTTAGTTGTTGTTTTGAGATTAGAAAAAAGAAGGCCTGTGACAAGACCACCTGAAAAAGAGGTGGAAAAGAAGAAAGATTACCCAACATGTCTCACAAAAAAAGTTTAAAAGCCTCTGAGATAAGGGGAGGAAGACAGCTCACATCACCACAAAGACCACAAAATTAATAAGTACAGAGATTTGGACATATTTGGCATCAGGATATTATATGAAATAATTGACTTTTTAGGGTTGACAATACAAGGAGTAAAGACAGTAATGGAGCAAGAAAAGACATTCTGGTAAGTGACTATAGTTTGTGATGCCCACTGCCTTACTGTGAGGCTCTGGTGTCCTCTTCCTGTCACCTATCCATGTAGTAAATGATGACATTGCCCTTGGGTGAATCAAGGGTATTGCACAGCGCATAGCCTGTCTTGCTGCAAGGTAAGCATGTGAGAATGTAATTGCCTTTGCTGGTAAGTGCTTGGATGGGGACTGTGGGTGAACACTCTAATAAGCTGATGGTGTAGACAAGGAGGAAGGAGGGGTGTGGATACTTCAGCAAAAACAGGGGGTTGATTATTTCATACTCAGCTAAAAGGATAATGATTTTTTGTGTCTAAAAACAAGGAATCTGTAAGGAAAATTTGCACAAACTGATCAGGGCCTAACTCCTGGTAAGGTCAAATAAGCATGAGTGAATTGAAGCCATCAAGTATCAAATCAGTGTTCTGCTGCGGGACAGCAAACTGTAGGTCCCAAATGCTGCTTGGAAGGGAGAATCAGGTTTATAGGATTTAAATTATTAATTTTACATATAATTGTGTAAAGTGTATGTTATTATGTAAACATAACAAATTATATTTAAAATATTAATTTCTGCTGCATAGCTCCTTGAGGAGGTGCTCTAATTGTTGTTTCCAGTTGTGTTGTGTGAAAGTTAAATGTTTTTCATCATTCATTTACCCATACATAATTATCTGAGTGTCTAATACATATTTAGCATTAGGATATAAAATATAAATATAAAATTATTTACTTCTTAGAGTTGACAATATAATGAGAAGAGAAAAGGAAGCATAATTTCAAGAGATACTATTTTCTTCAATGATTTGGCTCATAATGGAGAGAATGATGTGCCCATCTGGGAAAGGGACAGAGAACTCAAAATTGTTGGCTATTTTCTTATAAAGTTTAATTAGATTGTAATAGTATCATATCACCATTAAACAAGGTAGCTCTAATAACCAGAATTATTTATATTACATTGTAGCACATTTGCCTTTCAGAAGATAGGGGAAATGGGATTTTGAAGGCAACTTTATGCAAAGCTTAGTTCAAAAAAATTCTTAGTGAAACTTTACATAATTAAATGTGACCTGCAAAGATTCATTTCAACATTGTCTTAGGCCAAATCCCTGGAAAAACACTCTGAGCTGGTGGTATGCAGGGGCAGGATCATTGATGATCACATTGAGGAATGGTGCCTATAAGTGGCTGAGGAAAGGATAGAGTAGAGAAAGAAGAACAACTGCAGTCTAGGTTCCACAGAAGCCTCAGGAAGTTCAATATGGGCCTGTGGGGCTACAGTGGCCCTTTAGATTTGCACTAATTTAAAGGAAAAGGATCAAGATTTGCCCCAGCCCCACATGGCTGCCCCTCAGAATATAGCATATCATTGAGCATTTTCAGGAGAGGGATCCATATGTGAGTAATCAAGAGCCTGTAGCTGGGAGGATAAGTGTCAGGAGTAAAGAAGGGAAACTATGGCCTGGCACCACAGTTTCTATTGCAAACATCTGGATGAATCTGCTTCACTACATTATCATTCAACTGTCCCCAGAATTGGCCTGCTCTTCATCCTTACAGTGGCATATCTCCTCAACATGGCCTCTCAAATTTCTCCTGAGAAACTCAAGCATAGATTTGGTAATTGAAAAGAATTTGGAGGCAGTTTAGATGATGGATTACAAGGGGAAAAGGTAGAGATTCTGAAAAGAAGAACATTGGTCATAGAAAACAGAACGGCAGAGCCAGCATCTGTAAAGTTAGTGTGCCAGAGGGGATTGGAAGGAGAAACCTGCTTATATTTTTTTTAGACTAACCTTCAGAGATGCAGCAAATTACAGAAAATAGAATTAAAATTGATTCAGCCTATGGGGTCTGCCTCTATTCCACTTAAATAATACTGATGCGCCAGGAGCAAGTATAATGAGAATTAATAATTTCACAGCTCAAATGAAAGCTATGAAATTCATCAGAATGATAAACCTGCAAGAAGTGAGAAAGAGTCTATTTTTATTTTTTAAAAAACTCCATGATGCAATTCTAAAAAGAAAGCAAAATTTTATTAGAGGCCAGGAAATAGAGAAGTGAGACTTGTGGGAACAGTACTATTTCCCAGAGAAATGACAAATAATTTCTTAAAAATGAGATATCACCTACAATGTTCCCTAGGAAATGACTTAACTCATGCAAACCTAATAAATAAGTTATGAGATTGATAACTTTAGTTTGTAAATGTGTATGAATGGCTTTTATATTTTATCCATTAGGATGTATTTCAATTGTCAAAAAACATTAAATTAGCAGCCCTTGGTAGATGATACTAGGATCCTTTCAAAACATTGACTTAATTCTTCTTATAATCATACTCATGAGAGGCGACTGCCATCCTCTTTTCAAGTATAATTTTTTTTCCTATCACTAAGCAGCAATTGCTTTTTAATACTATATATCAGTTTGCTAGGGTTTGAATAGCAAAGTACGGACAAATGCATATCTTAAATAACAATTTTTTTCTCTCATAATTTTGGTGGCCAAATTTCCAAGATCAAGGAGGCAATAGGGTTGCTTCTTCTGAGGACACTCTTCTTGACTTACGGATGGTCATTTTTTCCATATGTCCTCACAGGGTCTTTCCTCTGTACCTGAAGTGTCTTAAACTTCCTTTATGAAAGGGTAACAGTTATATTGGATTAGGATTCACCCTACAGACTTCATTTAAACTACCTCCTTAAAGATCCTATTTTCAAATGTAGTTGAATTCTGAGATGCTGGATATTAGAATCTAAACATGTGAATTTTAGGGTGGGGGCACAATTTAGCACATAACACAATAGTAGTAGAATAAAATTTTACTTTACCACAACGGAAGAGTGTTTTTCTACTACCATTCAAATTACATATTATTCCAGTCCAGCAGAAGCTTCAAATGAAACAAGATAATTTTAAACTTAATATAGTCTACTAATGAGCTGGCCGCACAAAAATGAGTGGAGTTCCCACCCTGAAGAGGCTTTTGTTCCCCTGATAGGAGATGGAAAAGAGGAAAGCTTCATAAAATCACACCTCATTCTGCATATTTATTAGAATCAATGGAGGATGTGCAGAATGTAACAGATGAATAGGAGGCCTGACCTTGCTGTCATTTTTGTCAGAATACACTAAGCCTTTTTAGTTTCTCGTCTAGCGGTAGCTATGGATACACTTCTCTGAAAGCATTGGCCAGAGCAGTCTATGCATCCAAATGTTCTCCACCTTATCACTACAAAATATAGATGATTAGACTCTATGATTTTTATCTATGAGGGCCCTCAAATACATTACAAATTTTTAAAGATAAAAAAATTGAGCACAGACATTGACAGTAAACTCAACATGTAATGTCAGTTTTAGCAGTTTCTTAATGATATAATAATGGAAGAACCACAAGTATTTAAGTATTTGAAAAGTGGATCTCTACTGTTTTAGCTTAGCATTCATTATTTCTGCCCCCCAAATATTATTAAGAAGCAAAGAACATATGGAATAATTTTCATGTTCCTCCACATGGCAGTGATGAAAACATTATTTGAATAATGATGTAAGGAATAAGCCTCTATCTCAGTCATTAATCCAGTGTAAATAGAAGAAAAACTTAGTAGTTTTAAGAAACTTTTAAAATGTCACTGTTTAAAAAACTTTTGCAGATGTACCTAAGTATAGAGGATAGCATAATGATCTTGTACATATTCACTGGAGACCCAACAATTACTCTATCATGGAAACCATTTTTTTCCCCAAACTACACTCACACCTATTATCTAAGTGAATCACAAACATTAAACATTTTAGAAATAAATATTTGAATATGTATCTCTAAAACATAATGAATTTTAAGAAACATTATATAGTAATATTAACATTCCCACAATTTGATGATATTTCTAGTCATTTTATATTTTCCAGAGTATCATATATGATAAATAAGTATATATTTGATATGTGATTATATATTTATAGGTTAAATAATAATGCTACATATTACAAATTTGACAATTCACATTTAATACATTTATTGCAAATTCATGAAATGCTGCTTTTTAAAATGACACACTTCCTTCTATCTTTAAAATTTTTGTTTGTTTGTTTTGTTGTTGTTGAAGAAACTAAGTGATTGGTCATCTATTATAGAGACTGGTTTGCGCTAATTGGCACTAATACAGAAAACAGTTGCCTCAGCTACCTGTTGCTATGATTGCTTCCCTGAAGAAGAACAGAAGAAGGAAGGATGTGGAGGATGTGTTCCATGACATTAGAGGTCTGCATGGAACTCCCAAGGAGAGTGCCTGTAATCCAGTTAAGAGACAAAGATTAAATCCAGTTTCTGAGAGTTAGCATACTGATATTGGACAAATTAGGGATATTTCTGAATCTCAGTTTTCAGATATAAAAAAAATCACATCATAGTTAAAATACTGAAAACAGAAGATTCTTTCTTTTTTAGAAAAAGTTGTGAAAAAATCCTGAGAACAAAAACCATTTCCTTTAAGGTGATAACAAAAAGAATGACAGCTGATGTTGCAACATACGTATAAAACAAGTTATCTTCAAAGGAGAAGGCAGACAGAGTGTTTAATAATGTTAAAGATTTGTCTGGAATACTAAAGAAACAGCTGTGAAAAAGAAATGAACAAACAAAATAAATAACTTTGATATGCAGCATTTCACTCAAGGTCAGATCTCAGCTTCACCATTTTCTCTCTTTATAGCTTTTGGAAGTTACATCGGCTGATTCTTAATTTTCCTTCTTTCAAGTGATTATAAACATGTCTACCTCATACAGACTTTGTAACGAATAAAGGAGAAATCAATAAGGCACAATAAAAACAAATTGTTTAATAAGTGTCATAGCTACCACACATTGTCACAAATGATTAGAGGGAAGAGAGTATATGCTAAGGATATAAGAATAAATGGAAAGGAATTTATTTCGACTTTCCACCTTGTGTACGCGTGCATTATGTGAGATTGGAGTGCCCATAGTCAAAATAAATCCAATCTTTGAAATATTTTACTTGAATGATCCTTTAAATATTGTTCTCACAAATATTTTATAAGTAACTAAAAACCAAGTTGCAAGCTTTGTTCTCTTTTGTTTTACTTTTCATGAAGAATAGGGAAGACATAATGAGAAAGGAGTAAGAAAGAAGAATACACAGGGGTGTGAACTCTATTGAGTGGTTATTCATTTCCTTGGCTGACATGGGCAAATATGTGCTTGTTTGCTGTATTATCATTCATACCTGTTTATATCTGCAGAACACTTAATAATGATTATTAAAATTATAATGCAGTTGTAGTAATCTAACTCTTATAAATGGCAAGACCTTAGCACATTTGTTGGATGTTCTATTTTCAAGTCATTTGGTGATGTATGGGATTGTGTCTGTGTTAATGATAAGTGATATTATGGCTATTGATTACAAACATCTTTACTTCCTGTTTCTCTACTCTTTATCTGTTTAATATCCTTTTTCCCATGTACCCGAACACTTCTCTTCCTTTAAGGATATTAAATATCCTTTTCATTTATTAATGTTATATTGGTTGTAATAATTTAGGGAATGGGGTCAACAATCTAGATCCTGCATATCACAGCTCCTAGATGGCAGCAACCATTTCACTGGAGTTAACCAGGGAGGATTTTTAGACTATTAGAAGCTAAGGTGATTTTTTTTCGTTAAATTCCAAATACATTTTGCTTAGTTGAACTTGCCTTAAGAAAAATTGCCCACAGAGAAATTTAACTATTCATTTTATAGTGCCTAATCTATAATTTTAATAAATGGTAATAGAAATATTTATTTATAAAATAGTCCCACTTTGAAAAACAAGAGGAAGAAAGTAAGAAGGAGAGTGATTCCATCAAAACAAGAGCGGTCAGTACACTAGATGAAGGGACTGAGGGGGAGAGAGAAGGGGTGGGATATGGAATTTAGAGTGTAATGAATCTGACCTAACTTTCCTAAGTTCATGTATGCATATACCACAGTGAATCTCATGTATGTCCACAAGACACTAACTAGAACAAACAAGCAAACAAATGAACAAAAGTACTTAAAGTAAATAATAAAAAGATCAGTAGAGGCAAGGGAACAGGGGGAAGGGAGACTGTAAGGGAAGGGGACATACTTGGGATTCAATTAGAGCAAATTATATTCCATGTTTTTACAATTATGTCAAAATGAATTCAACTAAATAAAAGCCAATAGAAATCTAAAAAAAAAAGTAGTCCCACTTTATCTGAGTAGAATATATTTCAATACTTACACTGCTTGAAACAATAAACAATATTGAGCCCAATACAGTGTATACTATGCTTTTTCCTATGTATACATAACTATGGTAAATTTAAATTTTATAAATTAGGGACAGTAAGAAATTAACAACAAAAAATAATAGTAAAGTAGAATAATTACAACAGTATGCTGTAAGAAAGTGTTTTAAAACATGAATTATTTGCTTCTGAAATATTGCACAGTATTTTTGGAACACAGTTGACTGCAGAAAGTGAAGCTGCAATTAAAGGATTCAATATTTATCTCACCTAACTGAGTTTTCTTGTTTCTTTTTTTTTTTTTTCATAATGATTAAGGCAAGCTCTGGTACAAATTATCAAAGGTACGTTGATTTCAACAAAAGGCAGGAATATGCCTAAGATTTTTTTTTATTGTCCTTGATCTTTATTGTATTTTTAGGTATTCGACTTCGGGCTTACTCTGGCTTTCATTTTTCCTTTGAGATATGTTTATATTCATTAGGAGGAACTGCTGTATTGTAGAACATTTCAGAAATATTTCTTATGAGAAAGAAATTTTATATCAAGTAATTTTACATTTTCTGAGAACATTTAATTATTTTCTTATATACCATTTAGAATACACTCCAGGTTCTTCTGGTAACAGAATTTAACCCTTATTTTGAGTCCCAATTATTCATACCATGTCGATTAAATTATGTGAAATTGAAGAGTCTTCCAGAATGAGATGCAGCCAGTCTGTACATCTCTTCCAACCATATGATTGGTACAAAGATGGGCACTTGGCCTAAGGTAATCCAGTCAGAACCAAGGAGCTGGAGGTTGTGAGAACTCCCTTGAAGCTGCAAAAATCCCTCATTTGACAAAGAGAAGAGAGCCTCTTTGAGAATAAAACACACACAAAAAAATGGAGGAAAGATGAAGGGAAAGGAGAATAACTAAATTATTTTGATACTGTTTGAGACATTGATAAACCAAGCCTGTACCTAGTACATTTCCTTTGTCTTAAAGTCATGTTTGGTTTGTATTTCCTGGATTCATCAATAAGTGAGTCCTACCTGACACAATTTGATTGTCAATGTTTAAATTCAAGGTATTATAGGAAGAATTTGCTGAAATGTTTTTTAAGTTTCTGGAAGTTTGTTTTTTATGTAAATGTGCAGTTAGCTTTATGAAATCGTATGGTTTCTGAAATCAATTTATTATTTATCTGATGTTTGCTAAAGCTAAAAGAGTGGTATCTGTATTCATGTCAAATAGTCACAAGCTTATAGTCAAAATTTTAAAATTATGTATATAATTATTCCCCTACCACCCACCCAGCATGATTTACATCTTTTCTACTATGTACATTCCACAAAAATATTCTAGGCAACATTTTTAAGTCCTCAGAGTTCAGAAATGCCATATTCACAGTATTTGAGTTAGACCGAAGAATCCTGTGGTTTATGGATAGTTTCCTTTTTTGTTCCTCATGGAAGCATCAGGGTCAGATCCATGACACTCTTATTTTCAGCTTGCTGGCAGAAGAACTAATTCCATGACGACAGCTTTCTCTCTGTCTCTGACCTCTAAAACTGAGCATTTCTCATGAATGACACCCTAGGAAACAAGGCTTGACATATTTGCTTGTTTGTTTGAAATCAGGAGAGAAGAAAAAGTTAAAAAGCACTTTAGGGATGCATGGGGTTTTCACTTGGATTTATTGCAGAAAAATGTATTTATTTTGTAATAAATAATTCACTTCCTGAATTGGATTTTAGGCAGAGAGATCCATTTACTTTTCAAGAGGTATAAGCGAGAGTGATGACTGAGAGCTTAATATAGATGTAATCTCCAGCTTGCACTGATTAGTTCTCCATGGATTTTTGCCATGGATTAATGCACAGCTGCAAAATTTGTGCAGTAATCCTCAACTATGCTACGGTATTTGGTGGCAGGCTTTATTTTAGAGCCATTGTCCTTAAAATAATAGGAATATAACATGCCACAGTCCTCAGTTTATATCTTCATACTGAGAGATAAATAAAGGCCAGAGCCTAAAGTTGTAAGGAAGCCAACATGAAGATAAAATCTGACAGTAAGATACATTAAGTGTAAGTGAATTGGGTTATAATCCAGTTAAGGCAGGGTGGCTTTGGGGCACGATGGGATATGAGCTGCACCTTAAATGCAGGGTTGGATTGTATGTATGAGAAGTATGTATTTCTAATAAAATAGAAGTGACATGAACAATATAACAAGGCATGCTTGGAAGAAGTAAGATATGATGATTGAACAGAAATGTGAAGATATATAATGACTGGGAGTCAAAGGGCTGTGGAAGTTATTTTTTAAACAGTAAATAATTTTTTATGATTGGTATACATTTATAGGTAGCTATTGAGGAAAAAAAATCAAATTGTCATTCATTGGGCTGGGGTTGTGGCCCAGTGGTAGAGCACTTGCCAAGCACGTATGAGGCACTGGGTTTGGGCCTCAGCGCCACATAAAAATAAATAAATAAAATAAAGGTATTGTGTCCATGTATAACTAAAAATATTTTTTTTTAAAAAGTTGCATGCATTGTTTTTGCCTCCAGAAAACATCATTAGTGAACATCTGCGGAAGCTCTTTTCATCCAATAGCCAATTAAAAACCGACAAAATGGAGTTAAAAAAAAAAGTCAATGTGCCATACTCTAATTTTGTGGAAATTTAAATTTTTGAATCATCTGCTATTACTGAGAAAGAAACCATAGTTGTTTCACCCCCCTCAACAGATAATTGCATAGAGTCATTACATACAAAGACCAGACACTAGGTCTGAGAAATGAAGAGAGATCAGTCAAGCAAAGGACAATACTCAAGTGCTACATGAGATACAGTGTGAAGTTGACAGACACTGTGGTGCATTTCAGAAATTAAAAGATATGTCATTGTGTCTGTGGAGCTAAAAGACAAGGGACTACAAATGAGTGCTCAAGTGTCAAGGATCAATGCCTTTACATAGCCACAAAAAGTGTTTTCCTATGTGAAAGAAGGATATTTAAGTGCTGATCACAAGAATGAACTCCAAATATCACAATGCAGATTGTTAAAATTATTGTACTGAGTTATTACCCCCAATTAAATTTTCTAATATACCTTGCTGTGCTATAGTTAATCTAAAATTTGAGCTAATGAATCCAGTTTATCATAATGGAAAAACCTTGATTTCTGGACATAGTTTAATGTTCTTTTTAAATTAAAATGTTTGTTGACTTGTCTGTATTAAAAAATCCTGTGCTAGTTATTGGAGATATGCAAATAAAAGCTGATTTGTCTAGTAAGGTGAAAATTCTAGAATATAAGATTATTTCATAAGCAAGATACCTAAAGGAGAAACTGAGTTAGGGAAGGGTGGAACGAGAAGGAAGCAGTAGAAATGCTTAGGGTTCATGGGTGCTCAGTATAAATAGGGGGTTAGTTGAGAGGATGAATCATTCTTAACTTCTATTTGGTAACTATTTGATGAAATGACCTAGATCAATATTGATAATGAAATCATAAGCTGGGACTAATTAAAGGGTACAGGGAAAAATCACTGAGCTTGATATAGTATAAAAACATGGATGCTAAAATCAGTCAGAATTGTGTAGAAATATTTATTCCTGTGCCAGGCATTTTTAGATAAAATAGTGGAGGAAGAGTCCTTCCCATATGTCTCTTACATTTCAGGGGGGGGATTCAGGCAATAAATAAATAATTATAGCACCAGGTGATGAAATATTTTATGAAAAAATAAAGTAGAGTGAGGGGATGAAAAGTATTGAAGATATTTTAGATATTTTGTCATTGAATAGTCCTTGACAAGTGTTGGTAAGAGAGTTGCCCAGATAGAAGCAAGAGCAAAACCACATTGCTGATGTTGCTGGAGGGGATTATATTTTCAAGGCCCCTCAAAATGGCCTGGATACAACATTAGGTGTTCAATAAAATTAAAGTGAAACAAACCCAATCATAGGCAGTAGTATCTCTAAACATTTAAAAAATGATTTGCCTTCTGGATCCAAAATGCTAAAAAAAGTGCATGCCAAATGGTAAAACCAGAAAATTAATTAATTAATTAATTAAAATATTCAAAGAAGACAAGGTCAAACTTCCTTGATTTTACATGAGATCCGTAATCCCAGGTTTCCACTGGCTTTGAGATGCTGAGGCACGAAGATCACAAGTTCAAGGCTAGCCTCAGCAATTTAGTGAGATCCTGTCTCAAGATTAAAAAAAAAAAATGGCTGGGGATGTGGCTCAGTGGTTTTATGTCCCTGAGTTAAATCCCTGGTGACAAACAAACAAAAAGTGTGTGTGTGTGTGTGTGTGTGTGTGTGTGTGTGTGTGTGTTTTCACAAGAGAAATGCAGCTGCTGAGAGGCAGAATCATTGGCAGTGTCAGGCTGTAACTATAAGCAGGTATCTTCAACCCTAGGCAGTTTACTATTTTTACCATGGACTCTACTGGTACATAAGTAAAGGTCTCAGAAATTTTCTTGATATAGCATCTGGATTAGTATTGAATACAATAAGCTTCATGATTTATGTACTTTTTTTATAAATAATATTATAATTTAGAAACTTTCTGTTATTTTCTCCATAAAATATCATATATATTTTATAGATGGCAAGAAAAGTCCATTTCTATATAGTGAAGTGAACTTATACTTCAGAGATCCAATATGAATAGCATAAAAAATTTTTAAATCTGGGGAAATTGTATCCCAATTTTTGAAGGAACTTTATATTTTAAAAATTTGCTCACTATTCTACCATTATCTCTCCAGGAACATTTAAGATGACTAAGCTGAACTTTTGCTTACTTTTTGAGCTTTTGAAATATGAGTCATTTTGCAATTTTCTGTCCTCTCAGTCTTTATTTGGATTTTGTGAATTTGCTACAAGGCATCTTTACTCAGCAGGGCTTTTCAGATCAATTGCTTCTGCTAGACATCTATTATAATTGTCTTGCTCCCCAATGTCTACACCTGGGCTGGGACATTGGTGCTGATACACAACTGTGACTCATGTAAACCTCTTGCTTGCCATTCTTTTAAGTCTGCTCTTTCAGAAAAAGTCAATGTATTTCTCTGCCCACATAATATAAATAGTAAATGATCTGGCATTAACAAGTATTTATCTGCAATTAATCAATACATTTTTATTGATGAAAATAGATCTCTTTATACAAACAAGTTTTGTTTTGAAAATTTCTAAATATTTTTTTAAAAAAGCAAGTGATTAATTATGATGGGTTGTTTGGCTAGCCCACAACAAGGAGATTATTAACTCATAATGTAGTTCCACTATCAGACTAATAATGTCATCCTCATTTCAGTTTGGGGAAAGGGGGAATTTGGTGAAGAAAAAAAAAGCACATAAGAAAAAGGAGGAGATATTTCTAAGAGTTTGTGTTCTTCCTCATTTAAAGATGGCAGTATAATTTTCAAAGTAGTGAAATTTATAATTTTCACATCATTTTTACTCCTCTTCCTGGAAGCCTTTCATCCATGTGTCAGATGTTTCACTGGCTGTGATAGATGAGAGATGAGCCCAAATCCTTTTTACACTCCTTGCATTAACAGGTAAGGTCTAATCCCCACCCCCATTCTTGCATCTGCTCAAGGATTATGATTGTGTGACCAATAGAATGATGTGAAAGTAGGGCTATGCTGGTTTCCAGACCTAGATTTAGAGACTTAAGGGATTCTGTCACTTTTGCCTTGAACAATAACTCTGGAAACCACCTACTACTCCCTGAAGAAGTCCAACCAGCCCTGTGAGGAAAGCAGCTGAGGTGTCTGGCAGTCCCAGCTGAGCTCCCAGCTGACAGCTAGTGCCAACTTGATAGTCATGAGGGAAACCATTTGGAAAAAAGTGTACTCCATCTCCAGCTGAATGATGCAGAGTGACCAGTATTCAATTTATCTGATTAACCCCTGCACAAATGGCATGTAATGAGAAAAATGAATGATTTTGTGACCAAGAAATTTTGGAAGGTATTTTATGCACTACAACAACGCGCTTTCATAAACATCTATGACAAGTCAAGCTTGCTGTGTCTTAAGAATGTTTTATACTGATCTGCACCAAGGAGGTGCCCTCTCCACAAAGCCATTTGACACAGGGCACTTGCTTGGTTCAGACAACCATAGAACACTCTTACAAACAAATTGAATCAAGTAATTTACAGTAAGGGTTGAGTGATTAATATATATTTAAGCCACTAAGAAAAAAATTTAGGTGAAAAATTTAAAAGATTTATTGTAATCAATACATAAAATCAAAATTATTGGCTACCTTATAATATTTGACACATGCACACTTGTTTAAATCAAGTTTAGTATATCTATATCCTCAAACACTTATAGTTTCATGTTCAAAAATTTCAAAGTCCTTTCTTCAGGAATTTTTAGATACATAGCATGATATATTTATGTGTAGTTAACCTTCATACAATAGTATGACAGAATTTCTTGTTCCTATTAAACTCATGGGAAAATTTAATTGAAAAAAAATTACAACTTATAAAATAAAAGGGAAAATATTAGATAATATGAGGAAAGAGAGTCCTGCAGAGTGTACAGAATATACTCAATATCCTTTCATTGTAGCTTGGTCTTCTAAATTTAAGAGATTAAATGAAAGGTGCACATATTGTATTGTTACTAAGAAAGGGCACCATGTGGAGTGCATTTTGTTATATTTTAAAGTAACCCACTGGCTACTCCTTTGACTAGGTAGTGTATCCCATTAATGTAGGAATGAGGTCTACGCCATCTTCAAGTCTTCTCCCACACCAACTACAGAATATTCTGTGTGCTGTAGGTATTCAGTAAGTACCTGTCATGTAAAATCATAAGAAAAAATCTGTATACATATTTGCTATTAATGGACATGAAAATATTCTCAAATATTTTAGGAGGTACTAACATAATAAAATTAAAGACATATTTCTTTCCTCTATGGCTAAAATATCAAGTATAATATTGACCATACCAGTTGATTTTCAAATAATATGATTCTCTTATATTCCTTAAATAACTAAATATTTGTGGCTGGGGTTATGGCTCAATGGTAGAGTGCCTGCCTTGCAAGTGTGGGGCCCTGGGTTAGATCCTCATCACCACATAAAAATACATAAATAAAGTAAAGGTATTGTGTCCAACTACAACTACAAAAAATAAATATTAAAATTTTAAAAAAATAACTCAATATTTTATGATTCTTTCCATATGTTTCTTGGGTCAATTTGCTCATATTTTATTCAATAGTTTTGCTTCTATGTTCATGAGATTGGCCTGTGATCCCTTTTTTTTTTAAATGTAGTTTTCTGGTCAAGTTTTGTTAACAAGACTTGGCTGTTCTCATTAAAAAAAATGAGAAGGGTTCTATCCTTTGCTAATTTCTAATATAATTAACACCCTGTAACAATCACCATTTTAAAAGCCTTGTGTTTCAATTACTCCTGTAGGAAAAGTTTAAATAATGAACTTAATTCCTTAAGTAGTAATTGGAAATATTCATTATTAAAATTGTAAAGAAAAAAATTTTCACAGATGATATTATTATATTTGTAGAAACATCTAAAATAATCTGTAAATCAATATTAGAAATAATCATTTGATTTAGAAGCTTGCAGCATAAAAGTTAAAAACAAAGAAATATGCAAAGAGAGAAAATAAAATTTAACAATAAAAGAACCTGTTTCAAAAAAAAACATCAAGGCAGACAGAAGGTGGTCCCCATGTGGTGGAAGCAGAATGCAGAGGCTTTGTTTGTGGGTCACCAGACTGAGCTCTGAACACAGCACAAGGTAACCCCAGTACTCCCCACCAAACCAAACACCCTATACGGGAAATAGACAGAATCTATCTTGGAAAACCTTACTCACCATCTATTGGTGGCCATGGCTACCAGTGAGGTTCTGCGGCTGATCAGAGAGATTTTGGAACTACACAAGAGCAATATAAATATATAGGGAAAACATTAACACAACAGTCACACAAAGCTGGAAAGAAACATGAGCAGTATGAAAAGACAAGGAAAGAAAGGACCACAAATGATGCAGGACAATTCAACATTAGAAGAGGTAACATCTGCCGCAGAAGGAATGTCAGATAAAGATTTCAGGATATACATGATTCAGATGACCTAGAGTCTCAAGGAAGACTTTAGACAGCAAATTCAGACAATGAAAGAATACTTTGATAACAAATTATATAAACAAATCCAAGAAGCAAAAGATCGACTCTACAGGGAGATAGTGGTTATACAAAAAAAAAAAAAAAAAAAAAAAAAGAAAGAAAGAAAAAAGAAAACAAAAAACCAGAAATCCTGGAAATGAAGGAAATAATAAACCAAATAAAAACTCAAACAAGAGTATCACCAGCAGAATAGAACACTTAGAAGACAGAACATAAGACAATGAAGACAAAGTATATCATCTCGAAAAGACTATAGACAGAACAGCAAGACTGATACAAACCACCAGCAGAACATTCAAAAAATATGGGATAGCATAAAGAGACCAAATTTAAGAATTATTGGGATACAGGAAGGTATAGAGGTCCAAACCAAAGGAATGAACAATCTGTTCAATGAAATAATATTAGAAAACTTCCCAGACATGAAGAATGAAACAAAAATCCAAATCCTAGAAGCCTACAGAATGCCAAGACACAAGAGATCCACACCAAGACACATTATAATGAAGATGCCCAACATACAGAACAAGGAGAGAATTTTAAAAGCCACAAGAGAAAGGAAGCAGATTAGATTTAAGGGTAAACCAATTATGTTAACAACTGATCTTTCAACACAGACTCTGAAAGCTAGAAGATCCTGGAACAACATATTTCAAACACTGAAAGATAATGGGTTCCAACCAAGAATCTTGTATCTAGCTAAATTAAGCTTCAGGTTTGAAGGTGAAATAAAATCTTCCACAATAAACAAAAGTTAAAAGACTTTGCAGCTAGAAAACTGGTGCTTCAAAACATACTTGGCAAAACATTACATGAAGAGGAAATGAAAAATAACAATGAAAACCAACAGTGGGAGGTAGTACAGTAAAGGAAAAACTAATCAAAGAGAGAAAACAAATCAAGTTAAATAACAAAAATAAACAAAAAATATCGCTGGAAGTACAAACCATATCTCAATAGAAACCCTAAATATTAATGGTTTAAACTCCCCATCAAAAGACATAGGCTAGTAGACTGGATTAAAAAAAGATCCAACAATATGCTGCCTACAGGAGACTCATCTGATAGGAAAAGATATACACAGACTGAAGGTGAAAGGTTGGGAAAAAGTCATACCACTCACATGGACCTCGGAAACAAACAGGGGTGTCCATACTCATATCAAATAAAATAGACATCAATCCAAAGTTAATCAAAAGGGATAAAGAAGGACACTACATACTGCTCAAGGTAACCATACATCAACAAGACAAAACAATCATTAATATATATTCCCCAAATATATATTAAAAACCATATACTATGTCACAGGACAACTCTTAGCAAATACAAAGGAGTAGAGATACTACCATGCATTTTATCCAATCATAATAGAATGAAATTGGAAATCAACAATAAAATAAGGAAGAAAAATTCCTGCATCACATGGAAAATGAACAATATGCTACTGAATGAACAATGGATTACAGAAGACATCAAGGAGGAAATTTAAAAAATTCTTAGAGGTAAGTGAAAACTCAGACACAACATATGGAAATCTCTGGGACACTAGAAAAGCAGTACTAAGAGGAGAATTCATTGCATGTAGTTTATTCCTTAAAAGAAGAGAAAGCCAACAAATAAATGACCTCACACTACATCTCAAAGCCCTAGAAAAAGAAGAACAAATCAACAGCAAATGCAGTAGAAGGCAAGAAATAATTAAAATCAGAGCTGAAATCAATGAAATCGAAACAAAAGAAACAGTTGAAAAAAATGACAAAATTAAAAGTTGGTTCTTTGAAAAAATAGATAAGATTGACAGACCCTTAGCCATGCTAATGAAGAGAAGAAGAAAGAGAATCCAAATGACTAGCCTATGGGATGAAAAAGGCAATATCACAACAGACACTACAGAAATACAGAAGATAATTAGAAATTATTTTGAAACCTTCCTTATACTCTAATAAAATAGAAGATAGTGAAGGCATCGCTAAATTCCTTAAGTCATATGATCTGCCCAAATTGAGTCAGGAAGATACATACAACTTAAACAGACCAATATGAAGCGAGGAAATAAAAGAAGCCATCAAAAGATTACCAACCAAGAAAAGCCCAGGACCAGAAGGATATACAGCTGAGTTTTACAAGACCTTTAAAGAAGAACTAATTCCAATACTCTACAATCTATTTCAGGAAATAGAAAAAGAGGGAGTACTTCCAAATTCATCCTATGAGGCCAATATCACCCTGATTCCAAAACCAGACAAAGACACCTCAAAGAAAGGAAACTTCAGACCAATATCTCTAATGAATATATATTCAAAAATCCTCCATAAAATTTTGGCAAATCGGATACAAAAACATATCAAAAAGATTATGCACCATGATCAAGTGGGATTTATCCCCAGGATGCAAGGTTGGTTCAACATACGGAAATCAATAAATGTAATTTATCATATCAATAAACTTAAATTAAGAACCATATGATAATTTTGATAGATGCAGAAAAAGCATTTGACAAAATACAGCACCGCTTTATGTTCAAAACACTAGAAAAACTAGGGATAACAGGAACTTACCTCAACATTGTAAACTCTATCTACACTAAGCCTCAGGCCAGCATCATTCTAAATGGAGAAAAACTGAAAGCATTCCCTCTAAATTCTGGAACAAGACAGGGATGCCCTCTCTCTCTCCACTTCTATTCAACATAGTTCTTGAAACACTGGCCAGAGCAATTAGACAAAAGAAATTAAAGGAATAACTATAGAAAAAGAAGATCTTAAACTAGCACTATTTGCTGATGATATGATTCTATACCTAGAAGACCGAAAAAACTCTACCAAGAAACTTCTAGAACTAGTAAACAAATTCAGTAAAGTGGCAGGATATAAAATCAACACCCATAAATCAAAGGCATTCCTGTATGTTGGTGACAAATCCTCTGAAAAGGAAATGAGGAAAACTACCCCATTCACAATATCCTAAAAAAAAAAAAAATACTTGGGAATCAACTAATAAAAGAGGTGAAAGATCTTTACAATGAAAACTATAGAACCCTAAAGAGAGAAATAGAAGAAGACCTTAGAAGATGGAAAAATATACCTTGCTCATGGATTGGCAGAATTAATATTATTAAAATGACCATACTACCAAAAGCACTATACAGGTTCAATGCAATTCTGACCAAAATCCCAATGGCATTCCTCATAGAAATAGAAAAAGCAATCATGAAATTCATCTGGAAAAATAAGAGACCCAGAATTGCTAAAGGAATTCTAAGCAGGAAGACTGAAACAGGTGGTATCGCTATACTAGACCTTAAACTATACTACACAGCAATAGTAACAAAAACAGCTTGGTACTGGCACCAAAACAGAGTAGTAGACCAATGGTACAGAATAGAGGACACAGAGACTAACCCACAAAATTACAAATACCTTATATTAGACAAAGGTGCCAAAACCATGCACTGGAGAAAGGATAGCCTCTTCAACATATGGTGCTGGAAAACTGGAAATCCATATGCAACAAAATGAAATTGAATCCCTATCTCTCACAAGGCACAAAAGTTAACTCAAAATGGATCAAGGATCTAGGGATTAAACCAGAGACTCTGCGTCTAATAGAAGTAAAAGTAGGCCCTAATCTCCATCACGTGAGGCTAGGCCCCAACTTTCTTAATAAGATGCCTATAGCACAAGAATTAAAACCAAGTATATATATATATAACACATGGGAAGGATTCAAACTAAAAAGTTTTTTTTCTCAGCAAAAGAAATAATATTTGAGGTGAATAGGGAGCCTACATCCTGGGAACAAATTTTTACCCCTCATACATCAGATAGAGCTCTAATCTCTAGGGTATATAAAGAGCTGAACAAGATAAGCACCAAAAAAAAAAAAAAAACAAATAATCCAATCAATAAATGGGCCAAGGACCTGAACAGACACTTCTCAGAAGAGGATATACAATCAATCAACAAATATATGAAAAAATGCTCACCAACTCTAGCAATCAGAGAAATGCAAATTAAAACTACTCTAAGATACCATCTCACTCCAGTAAGAGTGGCAGCCATTATGAAGACAAACAACAACAACAAAGTGCTGGCAAGGATGCGGGGGTCAGGGAGGAGAGAAGGCACACTCAGACATTGCTGGTGGGATTGCAAATTGGTGCAGCCAATTTGGAAAGCAGTAAGGAGATTCCTTGGAAAACTGGGAATGGAACCACCATTTGATCCTCTTCTTGGACTATATCCAAGGGACCTAAAAACAGCATATTACAGGGACACAGCCACATCAATGTTTATAGCAGCACAATTCACAATAGCTAAACTGTGAAGTTAGCCAATTTCCAAAAAACAAATGCTGAATTTCTTCTCTGATATAAGAGTGGTATCTCAAAATGGAGTTGGGAGGGAGAGCAAGGGAGGAAGATTACCTCTAGATAGGGAATAGGGGTGGGAGGGAAACAGAGGGAGAAGGGGATTAGCATGAATAGTGAAAGGAGACCCTCATCATTATACAAAATACATGTATGAAGATGTGAAAAAAAAATTTAAAAATCAAAGAAAAATATCATCCAAGTATGAAATATCTAGTAAGAATTTTATTATATATTTTAAGACCTCTAAACAGAAAGTTATATTTTTAATAATGTTTAGAGGTCCTTGATAATTAGAAGTATCTTGTAAGATATTTGAATGGCGTATATTTAAAAGATGTCAATCCTCCTATAGTCTGCCTATAAGCTTAATGCAATTCCAATAAAAATTCTAGCAACTATATTTCTGTGTTTAGTCACAACCCAATTCTAAAGTTTGTAGAGATGTGTGAAGTTTGTAAAGATGACTTTTAAGTTATTTTCTGATGGAATCATTATACTGATATAACAGATCAGTAATTTGTAAAATAGCTACTTTAAGTACAAATGAATAAACAATGGAAAAAATCAATAGTGCAGAAAAAGATCTAATATTCAAAGGGATACCTAGTTTATGAGAAAATGGAAATAAGAATAAATATTCATATTTTGAAAAATAGTAAACTTGGCTTTTACTTATACTGTTAAAATATTATTTCAAAAGAATTTACAGATAGTCATGTAAAAGGAAAAAAGAGTAAAGCTTTTTGAAACAATATGAGACTATTGACATGCATTGGATTTAGGAAGGGAAATTTTTACATTATTTTTACAGCACATCATCTATCAATTTAATTTGCTAAATTCTCTGTAAACTCTAGAGTGAAAAGGCAATATATGGAGTGAACTAGATAATTCTAACACATACAATTAACAAAAGGCTTGTGTCCTGAATATAGAAAAAGCTTCTAAAAATCAATAAGGAAAATAGACAAAAACAACAAGAGGAAGATACTAGAACGAGCACACTGAAAAACAACATACCTCCATGGAAAATAAGTATACCAAGATGCTCTGTGTCCTCAGTAATCAGGAGAATGTTCGTACAAAACATGATACAAGCAAAAAACCCAACAAGTGATTAAAACTAAATAGTCTAACAATGGGAAGGTTCCAGGGCAGCAAACAGCATCATGCTCTGCTGCTCCAAGATGGAATTGGCAGAGGGGCTTTAAAAACTCTTTAACCAGTGTTTACAAAAGCTCTAGTATATTTATTGTATTCCAACAGTTCTGCTATATGCTGGATGTAGACTGAGAAAAAGATGATTGATGATGAATGGGTAGACAGACAGACTTGTGATGATTGAGTTATAAAGGAAATGGCAGTGTTCATAGCAGTGTTTTGTATAATAGTCCACTTTGAAAACAACCCAAACATCCTTCAACAGTGATGTGGCTCATTTTCAAATGAAAAACTATATATAAATGTAAGTTATACTATGATAAACACAACATGGAAATCACCAGACATAGTGCTGAGTAAAAGAAAACAAACACAAACATTTGTACTATTTGATTCCAGTAACATTTTAAAAACAAAAACAATGATATATGTCAATGTAAGTCATATCTTGTGCTGGTTACCTTTAAAGCTAAAGGTAAAAAGACTTGTAAGGGAAGCAAAGAAATTTTTCACACCTTTAAAGAAAAGCTCATTTCAGTGCTATTCAAGTTGCTACCATGCATAGAAAAGGAGAGTGACTTTTAAAGTATTCTGTGAAGGTGTCATTACACAAATATAAAGCCCCAGAACGATTTCATGCACACATACAGAGTATCTATCCTACTTGTGAATATCAAAGCTAAATATGAAATAAAGTATTAGCATCAAACCCCAGAAACACTTAAAATAGTAAAATATATGACAAACTGAAATTTATTCCAGAAAGTCCAAGGTGGTTCAAAATTAGAACGCTTTTAATAGCAAAATGATAGTTATTGAATATAAATAAATGGAAATAAAAGTGTATTTCTTAGTAATAAATAATATGATATCTATTCTGACCTAAGTGAATTAATATATAACATCAGTCTCAACAAAAAATTGTTAACAAGTTTTAGTGAAACAGACAAGCTTATCTATTTAATTCTACTTGCGATGTTTTAGTACAGTCAGCTGCTGCATTGAAATCACGATAGGTCTTTTAAATTCCTTTGGTGTTATTAGACTACTAGGTCAAGGCAAGTTCATTAACAGAGTTTAGCTAATGTTTTCTTAGGATTTGGCCATGTCTACAGTGTTCTCATGAATATGAGTAAAACGGGTGAGCCAATCCCCAGCCCTTTTCTGAAATTTTTTTACATAGACACTAGGTCTCATTCAGTTGACTGGGGCCTCGCCAAATTGCCAAGGCTGGCTTTGAACTCCTGTGTCAGCCTCCCTAGTCACTGGGATTACTGGTGTGTACCACCGTGCCCATGTAGCAGCACATTTATGTCAATATTTCTGCAAAATAATTAATTAATGTATCCTTGTTTAAAAAAAATAGATTGCTGGTTGGTTAGGCAACAGTGATGTGTCTCATTTACAAATGAAAAACTATATATAAATGTAAGTTATACTATGATAAACACAACATGGAAATCACTTCTATAGGCCATACTGTTGAAGCTTTTTAAATTTTGATTTCGCTCATCTATTTATTCTATGAGTGCTTCTTGAGAACTTACCATAGGTGAGACTCTACTCCTCTACTGGGGATGTTCATAGGAGGCACTGTTTCAATCTGCAAAACCAAAGTGTAAACCTTCCAAAACTGTAGCTCTCCTACTTCTCTGGACTTTGAGTACACTGTGTGAGTGTGTGTGTGTGTGTGTGTGTGTGTGTGTGTGGGTGTGTGTGCGCGCGCGCACGCACGCGTGCGCGCACACACTTTTCTTGCTTGTTGTATTTTCTCCAGTACATTGAAGAAACAAACATAGCTTCTCTTCTCAATGAGAACATTGAATTTTCTTTTCTATTAAAGAAATTAAAAGCTGATATAAAATGTGTTGTGATGTTTTCTTAGGATGCTAAAGTTAAACAGAAAAAACAGAAAACAAAACTACTAAAATATTCACAATTATATCAACTTAGAGCTTTGACAAATGTTACATTCTTAGCCAAAATAATTTGTGGAGTAGTGGAGAAAATATATGACATCCATTCATTTTTTCTTATATTTCTCAGGCTGATAGTGGACTAATAGAATTTTGCTTTCAAACGTCACCTAAGCAAACTTATACTCTGATATGTCAAAGAAAATCTTATGTTTGAAGTCTTAAAAGAAAATACACTACATAAATCAAGACTAATATCATTAAGTCTGTTTTCAAGAGATATTTACACAATAAAAGTTTATCAGGTAAATCCTTAAATAGGTTTTCAGGACAGAGTGTGTTTTTGAGCTTTTCAAATTAAATTAAATACAGTTAATATTTTTCAGTAGACAGGTTTAAAATAGTTACAGCTATTTGCAGAATTATTGTAGAAAAATCGTATATTAATTTATTTGGAATATTAAACATCCCTCTTACATGATTTAAACAGAATCATCTTCTGCAAAATATGAACCACTGTAAGTCTTAGAGACTGTACATTTCAAATCTCTCCTGAAAAACACTGAAAATCAGACCATATATATCCCATGGAGTGGATATAGATCAATAAATCAAACCTAGTCTCTGAGGCAGGAAAGAGAGCATTCACTACCACTCCAGAGACCTTGAAAGGAATAATGTTTAAGTTTTTCATCATTGCTTGCCTACACAGTTTTGAGAGCCAAATAAATAACCAGGAAATGTATACCCAGAATCAAGTTTCTGAAGTTGAAACTGTAAAGAGTTAAAATGATGTAATAGTAAGAATGGGATGTATTTTTAATATCAACTTCATACTTGGTTATCAATGACATTTGCTTCAAGTCTTACCAATTTACAACAAGCTTAGAGCGGCATGCGTAGAAACTCATTCTTTCCTTTCTTTCTTCTTTTTGTTTCTTTGTTATTTTCTTCCCTTTTTGCTCCAACATAAGCCAAAGCTTTTATGAAAAGATGATATAAGGATACCATAAGTATGTATGACATGCACTTTAAATTATAGGTGAATAGGAATAGCATATTTTTGGAGTACCAGGGTAAATCCAGGTAGTATGAAGTTTGAAATTCATACATGAAAGTATTAAAAGCTCAAAATCAGATATGAAAGTGGATATTTATTTACAATGAAAAAAATCAAAAGCATAAATTTGAAAAAGCTAAAAAATCTCATAACCTCGCATAAACAGAAAATCCATAAAAAATAGTAAACATATTTTACTTATTTATGGAACACCTCTACTGTACTTTTTTTGGGGGGGCACAGGTACTGGGGATTGAACTCAGAGGCACTTGACCACTGAGCCACATCCTCAGCCCTAGTTTGTATTTTATTTAGAGACAGAGTCTAACTGAGTTGCTTAGCCCCTCACTTTTGCTGAGGCTGGCTTTGAACTAATATTTTCCTGCCTCAGCCTCCCAAGCTGCTGGGATTACAGCCATGTGCCACTATGCCCTGTTCTATTGTACTTTTAATCCTACACTTTTGACTGTCTATTCTTTGATTACTTCTTCCTAAGAAACCAATGTAAGAAAAGTGCTTTCTGTAGAGAAAATGTAAAGCTGTTTCCCTCTATTTTAGTATGGTTTATTGAATTTTTTAAAAGTTAATTGTAGAGATCAGAGTTGCACAAGCCTTTTTCAAATCCTAGAAGAGGTCATGCACCTTAAATTATAGGTGTTTACGTGTTTTTGTAAATTCTGCAAAAGTAAGATATTCGAACTATAATAATTTCAGACCACTGTCTGTTTCCACTCTTGCTATAGTATAAATGTTTGTATTTTCCCCTTAATTCTTATGTTGACCCTAGATGCCAAACGTGATGGTGTTAGAAGTTGGCACCTTTGAGTGATGATTAGACTGTGAGCAGAGCTTCCTAAATGGAATTAATACCCTTAGGAAAGAGATCACCCTTATCCCTGGCTACCCATGAGGACACAGGAAGGTCCCTCCTATGAATCAGAAAAGGGGCTTTTAGCTGACATTGAATCTGCTAGTGGAACTTGCCAGCTTCCAAAACTTTGCAAATTAAATTTCTGTTGCTTATAAGCTACCCAGTTTATGGTACTTTTTAATAGTAACTCTATTGGACTAAGACAACTTCTCCATTGTTTTATCTCATGTCTGTTTGTATCATGGCCACAAGAAGTTTTAGAATCTGGCTAAGGGAAAATTGGGGGACAAGTTTAGTCTGAGTTTATTGGAAGGTATTTATATGGTTTATAGGTGTTCTCTTTTTTTGTATTACATAGATCATCCAAGTATAGGAACTGCTTTCAATAATACACTTTAAGTATATAAGATCACTACACACAACACAATCATAAGGGCCTCATAATGTACAGATAACATATTAAAAAACTTATGAGGATGATTCCCCAAATTTCATAATAGTCCTAAAATTTACATGGCATTGCTAATATTTAATTCTGAAGTAGGAGCCAAAGTGAAATGAAGGGAAATTAGAAAAGGAAATATATAGTGATCAATGTAATTTATCTTACTTTAAAAAAATCATTTGTTACTAGAACCACACTACTTTTGTCTTTTCCCAGGCTTAAAGTGTCTTTGCCATCATTGTAAGCCTGCCTCTGTGTGAATAGTAAAGATAGGGAAGGCTGTAGAGAGTCAGGATTAGCTCCGTTACTTAACAGCTTTAGTGTAAGACAATTTTCTCAGCCTTAGTCTCCTCATCCATTAAGCACTTCATATAAGGAGATTGAAGGATTCATTCATTCAATGACTATTGATTATGTGTCCAAACAGCCAGGGCTGGGAATGGGTTGTGCATGTGCCACGAACTGAAGGAAGGTCCATATGGCTGACAAATAATTGATGAAAGCACAAAATGTTAGTGAGCAGTGACAGAAGGGACCTCACACATGGCAAAGAGTCTGAAGTTTATTGTTATTGCAAGTAATTTATTTCAGGATTTCAAGCTAGGGAGTACGTGCTCTGATTATTTTATCTGTATGGAGAATTCTAATAATGACAACAAATGTTTATAGGATGTCAGGTAAGATTCTAATAACTATACATATGTTTTTTCATGTAGCTCTCCAAAAAACTATTGAGATAGGATCATTATTTCCAATTTGCAATTTTGGAAACCAAGATAGAAAAATTAACTAACTTGAGGGAGGCCAGGAAGTTAGATTTTTGACAAAGTGTGTTCAAATCCAGGTCTTCATTGCTCCGATGTCTCTTCTATGAACTAGTTACCCTGTTTCCATGTTTCAGGAGTCTGATCACTTCCATATCACTGAGATTAAAGAGAACATCAGCACCATTTGGATGAGTATTATTGGAAACCTCTTGTCTATGTTCCAAATTTTCTGTGGGGAAAAATAGACTAGCCTTTTAAAATAAGAACATTTTCAAATGTTTTGGCAGTTGGCTCAGCAAAGAAAAGGTGGTCTTTGCAGTTTAAATTAGACTGTGGCTTTTTGCAAAAGTAATGGTATTTTAAAATGCCTTATTCAAAGGGAGTATTTTCAGAAAATAGCAAAACAGAATTAAGCTCCTGGTGTCATGAAGCTGAACTACAATCTTGATATACTCCTGAAATATTATCTGGTAAAACAGATGTTTATTTGTCATAATAACTTTAGGATATATGTAAAAATTGAAGGGGAAAAAATACAAATCCTTAAGCCATTATTACATGTTAGGCATTGTTTAGATTTTTTTCATACACATGATTCTTTTAATTGCCCTAATCCCTTCTTTTTTTCTCCCTCCAGTATTTACTCTGCATTAGAAATTCTTGGCAAAATATAAGTGCAAATGAATCATGATATCTACTATGAGAATTTAACTCATCTCCTAAAAGTCCTTTTGTCTGTTAAAAACATAGACTCCTATTCTTTTAAATATCTTAAGCCCTAATTTAATTTTTAAAATATTTTTAATTGTAGATGGACAATGCCTTTATTTTATTTACATGTGGTGTGGTGCTGAGGATCAAATCCAGTGCCTTACATGTGCTAGGCAAGTGCTTTCCTACTGGGCTACAACCCCAGCCTCCCAAATTTCATATTAGTTTATTCTTTACCCAAATTGATTGTATAGCTTCCTCAAGGTACAAGACATTTGCCTAATTTTCTGTGTAGAACTCTATTGAGAAAATTGTTAAGGGTAAATGGTAGCTGTGGGCAAAGGTCCTAAAATAACTCAGGTTTAACACAGCCAACCTCTTTGGTTCTAGAGGCATACAAAAACAAAATCATTGTAAAAGACAGAGTTTAGAGATGAGCCATCTAAACATGCTTTTTCTCTGAGAGGGAGCAGATGGCCATTAAGGCCCCGTGGAGTCTACCCTGTAAAAGATGGTAGAGGTGGACCTGTGTGGATGGGAGTCACCAGTACCAAAGCCCCAGGAAGCAAATAGCTAACACAGAGGAAGAGTCTTGTGTTTCTGCTGTGTTCTGCTTCCCTTTGTATTTTTTTCTTCACCTAGGGAGACCTGAAAGTGATTCCATTTTCATGTTATCAAGAAAAATGCTTATTTCTGAATGATGTTTTTGTTCATCTCTCGTCAATAAGATCCAATTCCCTGCTAATAAAACCTATTTCTTCATTTAGTAATTCCTTGTTTAATATCGTCCTATATGATTTAACCACCAAATATTTACATCTAGTCAGCCAAGTATTGAGAGCTTAGCAGCAGAGAGACTAGTGCAACATTTGGTAGACACAAACTTATTAATGACTAGGAATTTTCACTTCATATATCAGTGAGCCAAGGCTACTCATACCAACACCTGATTGTTATTTGTACCTTTATTCAAGTAATTGACTTATAGAATAGAACATTTAAATAGAAGTCAATAATACTGAAGTTCAAAGAAGGAATTTATAGTCAGTTCAAAGGTTTTAATTTTTATTAAATTCTGAAGATGTCAGGCTTGGTTGTGGTTTGGAAAGAGAATTTCTAGAACAAGTGATCATCCATTGGATTGCTCTGAACTTCAAACATAACATCATTGAATTAACTTAGAAACTTCAGAAATGGAAATACATTTTTACATGTAAAAAGTTACAGAAATAAGCCATGTGTGGTGCTGCACATCTGTAATCTCAGTGACTATTGAGGCTTAGGTGGAAGGATTTCAAGTTCAAGGCCAGCCCCAGCAATTTAGTGAGACCCTGTCTCAAAAAAATAAAATGTCTGGGGATGTAGCTCAAAATAGAGAAATTGCTATGGATATTTACTAAGGATAATCTAAGGATAAACTGCTCATTTCCTACCACACTTCAATATGTGAATTTTAAACAACATTTGAAGAAATGTTTTTCACTATAAACCTCTTGCATTTGCATCTGATTAAAATACATGAAAAATTCTTCTGAACTGATTTATAGAAAAAAAAATTTGTGACACCTCGTTTTGTACCTAGGTCTTCTCTGTGCTGGGAAAGTTCACCACCCCAGTTATTAAAGATATGAAAATGTATTAATCAAAAAAAATTCACAATTTTAATTGTTGTTAGTCACTGATAAGACATGGTTGAAATCTGAAACCAAAGTAACAGGTACTAAGTGACATTAACTATGATTCTTAGGATCTAATGAAGGCTATGCTTACAAAAAAGTATCCTTTAAGTAGACTGTGCTACTAATAAATGTGGCCATTGAACATAAAATATGGCTAGTCTAACATTTGGAAAGTTTTAAAAGCAAAATACACACTGGATTTTAGGAAAAAATATGAAAAGCCCAGTAATAATTTCTATATTGACTATAGGTTGAAATGATAATATTTTAGGTATATTGAGTTAAGTAAAATATATTACTAAAATTAATTTCATTTTAATTTTAATGTAACTACGGATGTAAAATTTTAAACCACATATGTGGTTCACATTTGTGACTCTCATTTTTATTATATAGCATTGCTCCTAAGAGATTGGCCCATGCAAATATATTGTTGGAGCAAATTTAAATTCATTTGAACAAGTTTGGGAGTTATATTAGTCTTCAAAACATATCTTAGAGGCTCTTCCCATACTTCACCTAGTAATTTTTTATTCTTTAAGATAACTTGTCCCTTCATAACATATATAGGATAGATAAGCACACACAGGCAAACCCAGTGTCATTAAGAGAGGAAGAAACAAAAATAACTGGAAGCAGACTGGTATGCTAGAAAGAAAACTAAAATAAGACTAAGAAGATCTTGATTTATTTATAATTTTTTCCAACAGCTATGTCTAATGATAAGTCAATTACTTGACCTAATTCTTCAGTTTTTCTGTCTGTAAACAATGCGATAGAGAATCTAAGATCCTTTCCTGTTCTTTCTCTAAGGATATATTCTTGTTGAGAAGATATTTTTTTCTACACAATCATGTCAAATACTAGTTGTATTCCTTCTACATTCTGTCCCTTTTCTTATTTAGATTCTTAGGCACTGCTTCTTGCCCAACCTCAGTAATTATCTCTTACTTTAACAGAAAGATCTCCTGTGAGTGGTCTTGTATGCTTCTCCTTTGTACCTTAGCTTACTGCATGTGAACCCCTATCTTGAAATCACGTTTCAAAGCCACATTTCTTCAACATCCAGCTCCTCATTTCTAAAGTTTTTGATGCCACTCCATGTAGGGCAACAGTGCTCTTTGCAGGTTCTTAATCTCCTCATTAATCAGAGAAGACTTATGTCTGGGTAGGAGAGAAGTGCTGCAGGATGAGAGATTTCCCTTGGCTGAGATAGTAAAGAAGGGAGAACGGGGAAGGAAAGAGAGGGGCCCCTTGTCTTTTTCATTTGTTGATTCCAGTTATGAAATACTTTTACTGAATGTTTTACTATGTAACTGGAGATGTGTATATGCAGAAAAATCACTTTCTATGCCCTTGGAAATGTGCATGAGACTAATATTTCAAAACATCAGAATGTGAGCTTTCTTCTTCCCTCTTCTAAATTGGCCTTTTGGTGAGTTCCCTTTAGGTGCATGATCACCTTTCCCCAAAAAGACCTTTTAAATTTCAAAAAGATTTGCTCTATTTTGAACTAAAATCATGAAATTATTTGAAATATGCATTCTACACGTACAAACAGAAGGATGTGCTCTTATAATGATTTGGTTTAGATTAAGTACAAATATGTTTAAAGTATAATGATGTGACTGCTCAGGATACTGTCATTAAAGTGATTGGTATAACTCACACATAAGTTCCTTGAGTGGAGAATGCAAGGCCATTCTCAATAAGACCCATAGGTGTATAAACAATGATAGATCTTCTCTCCAGAGTTACCCAAGACAATGGTCATTCACTGCCACCTGTGCTTTTGCCATTATAACTACCAGAGCTGCCTGGTGAAACTGTCCAACCAGGTGAGACTGAATCGAAAGTCCTTTGGGAGGACAGAGGAAAAGGGGAAATGTCACAGGCTATCAAGGGACACAGGGTTCTTGAATTCCCATTTGACTTTTACAGGGTTACACTTCAACCCTGGACAAATACAGCTTCTCTTCTGGGCTATGGAGCATTTCCCTCCTAAGATTTAGAGATTCAATTCCTTTTGTTTTTTTGTTTGTTTGTTTGTTTTTGTTGTTGTTATTTGCTTTTTTTTTGTTTGTTTGTTTTCTGGGGACCTTGTTGTTTTCTTGTTTGTTTTGTTTTGTACTGGGGATGGAACTTCGATCCTCTACCACTGAGCTACATCCCAGTTCTTTTTATTTTTCTTTTCTTTTTTTTTTTTCCTTTTCAGACAAGGGCTTGTGCTGGGGCTGCCCTGAACAGAAGCTGTGCACACACCTTTAAGTCCTAAGTAAAGAGGTACTGGACTGGTATTGAACCCTGCAACGCAAGTAGACTTTACCTATGCTTTGATAAGAAAGGAGCAGCTCTGGGAGTAGTGTCACCAGAGGAGATTGAATTACACCCACTTGTTTGTTGTAATCCTACCCTTTTACCCTTTTTTGGGGGTAGAATGTTCCACAGATTAGTTCCCCCCAATTAATAATACCTGGGTTCAAGGCATGCTCCTCCTCTTTCTTGCCTTCCTTGTCCCCCTTGTGGGAGCTGTGGTACAGAAAGTACCTTTTTCTTTCATGCCCAAAGAAAAAGGTACTTTCTGTGTCTGCATCTTTATTTAGTTAATGCATATTTACTTGGAGTGACCCTGATTGATTTAGCCATATGTCCCCACAGGCTTACTAAGTTGCCAAGGTTGACCTGGAATTTGCAATCCTCCTGCCTCAGCTTCCTGAGTTAATTTGTTGGAATTACAGGCATGCAATACCACACTTGGCTTCCTGTTTTGTTTTGCAGATTATTTATCTGATATCATATGTGTTTGCAGCTCAGACTAAATTGAGAATTAAAATAGATGTGAATGTAACACGTTATTTTGGTAAAAAACAAGTTCAGGTTTCTATGGTCACAGCTAAAAAGCAGTCAAAATTATCAGTTCACTTTCCCGGATGGATTTTGATGTAGTTACTGTGGCACTAAACCTGCTCATGTGGTGGTGGTGGCAGGGTTGGGGTGGGGGCCGGGGGGGTAGTCACTGTAAAGCACCTTGAGTTATCAACCTCATTATAAAATGGTATTTTTGTTTTTCTTTAGATTCTATCTTTGAGTACATAGAAAGGTTGTGATTAGGCCATGCTGTTTTGAGGGGATCAGTTGCTTAGCTGGAGTTCACCACTAGTGAGGGACACAGTATGGCCCAGGAAGTACTGGTAGAATTGAGACAATGCACACTTAGAGAGGTGAAAAATCTGTATTGTACAAAGAATAGGGATGCTCTTTTTGAGGCTTTGAATTTCAATGCGGTATTCTAAGCAACTCAGTGAACTGAACATCCTGATAAATGTGTTCAAAAGATAAAAGATTGCCCTTGAGTCCTGAGGCAAATAGCACTGCTGTCCCAGGTGAGAGCAGAGCAGGGGACTAAATGGGGAGGAGGCACCTGGGAAGCCTCACCTATTACATCGATCTCCACCAGGAGAAGAAACACAACATTACTGCACAGTTTGGGTAGTTCAAGTTCATTTCCATGTAATTTACTAGCTTTTGCATTTAGATTTTGCATAAGGAAAGAACAAACAGAGTAATCCATAACATGCATTACCTACATAATTCCTGAATACTGTTTCTGCATATATGCTGTCATTTTCTTCTCAAAGGAAATCAGAATGTTCTTCAACAGCAGAGATGTAGTGGTTTCTTCTGAACTGCCTTTGAGAGGGGAGTTATTCACTGTTATTGGTTATATCCATTTTTCCCTGTAGCGGTCCCTTGCATTAGGCTGTCAGGATACCAAGAAGAGTTAGAATTCTCTCTTCCCTCCAATGTGCCATTCCTGAAGAGGAAAGCACTAAGGAGAGGAAGAGGCAGCGTTTGAAAGGGCCACTTGAATAGAGCTGACTGATTACCAAAATTGTTAAACTAATGCACATAATCATTTTCATTTCTTCATTATAATAGATACTGAATCCAAGGAAAATTATCCTAGGTAACAATGTGACCTGACATAAATTCTACAATGCTCTACAACAATTAATCACCATATACTTGGATATTATTGTCTTGGCATTTATAGC
The DNA here is from genome assembly GCF_964194105.1 of Spermophilus citellus. Taxonomy (NCBI): domain Eukaryota; kingdom Metazoa; phylum Chordata; class Mammalia; order Rodentia; family Sciuridae; genus Spermophilus; species Spermophilus citellus. The sequence goes on along the minus strand of NC_138183.1, from coordinate 165,134,836 downwards.
AAAAAACCTTTTCTGCTTATTCTTTTGTATGCAGAGATAATGCTTTTACATTCAAATATTTAATTGTATCTTTTTCTCTTAGGCTGGGCTGAAACTTGGATAAATGCCTTTTAGCAGGAATATTGCATGTTCTGCTTGCACTATGCAGGAGCTATGGGCCTACTGCTGAGTGATATATTTATGTCTTAGATAAAATTATCATTACTTTCTCACAAGCAGTAACATTACTTTGCTTACATGAGGAGATGGAGAAAAGCAAAACTAACAAAGAATGTTCAGTAGGAGATTAAAAGACTGTTTAAACCTAAGGACATATCCACTTCAATTTCAATAGTGAGAAAATAGGAAAGAATTATTAGTAAGAGAAAAATTGTACATGTGAACAGGGAGCATACTTGAGAATATAAACCATGCACAGTGTGTGCTCAGCAGCAGGACGTGCTGAGGTCAGTACTGGGCCAATCAGAAGCTTCTTGCTCAGTTCAGCAGGAGGAAGTGCTCCTTACTCCATGATTCCCAAACTTGCACATAGCTACAGTAAATTTACCCATTTACAAAGTCATGATTTTAATTGAAAAGAACCTTGAGATGTATGGAGATGACAGATTAATGGTCTTTTTATGCAGCCAAATATTTCTGCAAATCCTCAAAGCAGCCTCATATAAAATAAATGTGAAAAAGGGCTATGGCTCTCCACACTCCTGCCAGCTTGTCTGTCTGAATGGCTTATGATACAGCTGGATTATAAGTAAAGCATGATTAAGTGACTGATATGGCCTGTTGCTTCTAGAAATCAGTAGAATATATTCTAATTAAATAAAGCCCACAAAGTAGCATCCCTGTTCCCAATCTTACTTCTCCTTGTATGTACTTTTAAATATCAATTATTTTTCTATTCGTCTCATTTGTCTTAATGAGAATTACATGAACTGATAATGACTATTTCTTAAATAGTAAACACACTATTAATAGAGTAAAATGACATAAATCATGAAAGTAAGGAAGTAAAAGCTAAGTCTGTAAAATAAAATGTTAGCAATAGGCCACATTCAAGTTTTTATGAGTCCAAAATATATTTTTTTATTTCTAAACAGATTTTATTTTTGTTGATTTATAAGCAACCTATAAATATGCATCAATATGGCTTTCATAATCAGAATTATTTAACATTTGCAGAGTTTAAACCCAAAAATGAAACTATTTAAATCTCCAGTCATGATTTTCAGCTTAGTTTTCCTTGGATAATAATCATTGAAATCACTGTTAATGGTAATATAAATATATATGTATAATTTCCTCTATATACGCACACACACGCACACACACACATACACTCACAGAGACAAATTAGAAGGTTTTTTTGAGTACAAAATGCCCCAAACAAATCAAAGAATAAAAAGAAATAGATAGAACACTGTGGAAAATATACAAAAGTAGAACACGCTTACAGTGTTTTGTTCATGTAGAGCTGGAGTTCCAGAAAGATAAGATAATGGATCAAAATCACCATTTGAATAGTTACAACATAAAAATTTTAAATATTAACACAAATTTTCAAGAAATACAACAAATTACATCAAAATAAATAAAGGCACATCATAATTAAACTGCCAAGAAAGACAAAAGAGTAAGACTTATAGCAGTCTGGGGGAAAAAAGGCATATTAGGTTTAAAGAACAGAAGCAAGAGTGACATGTGACCTCTTAATAGAGTCCCCAAAGCAAGAAGGCAAAGGCAAAGCTGAAGGAAAACAAGAATCAAATCAGAATGTTATGCACAGTAAAAATATTCTCCAAAATTAAGTTAAAAATAAAGATTTTTCAGACAAAGACTGATAAGGTTTTCTATAGTTGTTTACACTAGAAAGAAAGAAAAAAGATGAGGGAAGGGGACCGATTTTCTCAGACAAAAGGAAAATTGCCCAAATAAAAATATGAAAATACAAATGGAAAAGGATAAATTTTAGTTAACTTTAAATAATATGGAGGATTGAAATGAAGGACATTAACAACAACAAAAAAGTTGAGAGGTGGCAAATGAAGTTTGAAGTTCATGTGATTACAACAATATCAAGAAGTAGTAAATTACATGAATATACTAGGTGTAATCAGTTTAAGATACAATTATAATATCTACTGTAACAATAAAAATAACTAAAATATGTATTTTAATAAGTTACTTGTTTAAAAGTGAATAATAAAATTATTTAATTCATTCAAAAGAAAGTGGCAATGAAAAACAAAAACAAAAGCCAAACAGAATGGCCCTGTAAGGGGGAAAAAATAGATTAAAATGCTCAGTGATAATATTAAATGTAAATAGATTCAACACTCTAATAAAAAGATTAATTTATCAACTTGGACTTAATAAAAAGCACATATTACTTATAAGACATGCATATTAAACACAAGAATACACAATTCTTAAAAGAAGAATGGAAAATGAAATACCATGTAAGCATAAATCTAAAGATAGAACATTACACATTTAAACAAGTATTGCTAGTAATAAGGAGAGGTAAGACACATAGAAATGATCCTGTAAGAATGTATCAGAATCCTATGACTACATTCTCCAATAACAATTTTTAAAATTATAAAGCAAAACTTGACAGAACTAAATAAGGACAAATAAATCATCATTGTGAGAGACTGATAACTAGCAGATATCTCCAAACTTTAAGGTTATCATCTTCAAATCTCTCTTTCTGTGTGTGAGAAAACTCCCTTTCTTTAATACGTATTCCTGTGTCAGTATTTAGGCTTTTAATGTGTAAAGAAGGCTAATCTCATCATCTCAAGATCTTTATTAAAGTTCTGTTTTCTTCATAAACATTTCAGTCAATGATTCAAATGGTGAATTAATCACTAAACAACTGAAATCAACAAACCAGCTATGCCATGCTACTTCTGTGGATGGTAGTAAGAACATTAAATCCAATGCACCAGACAGTATGGAAAGCAGCCATTCTTTTGAACAACTGGACACCATATTTTGGCAACCTTTTTGTGCTTCCATACTGTTTGATTGAGATAACATGTTTCAGTTTCCATGTTTTTCAAGTGGACATGATAATTCACTGTAGTGAGTGAATGAGTGGTGACTCTCTTATGACCTTCTTTCTGCCAGCATCTTACACCATCACCTTGGTAATATGGTTCAGGAGAAGATAATTCTGTTGTGTTTATTTCTATCTAAAAATTATAATGTTGGCAGAAGTTCCACCCCTAAGTAACATTTTCATTGTTGGAGCATAAATCACTGAAGGAATGTAGTATAGCCCCAGTATTTTTAACTCACCCTTAAAAATATGTGTCACAATTACATTTGATCTCTAGTAATTGATCCCCAATAAATTATAACAGAGTACAACCTATGTTTTTCCTTCTCCCTCCTAAACAGTTTTAAATTATCCTCTTTCATCCATTGTTCTGAAAAGAATTCAGAGTTTCACACAAATATGTGGATTAAATGTGGATTAATTTAAAGTAAAACAGGCACATGCATGAATACACAAACCCACGTTTTCTTAGACTCCAGATGTTAACTAGTGAAGATTTTCAGTGTGTTCTCTACTGTGTGCCATGCATAAACCTTGCTCCTGTGTGACTCTCAAAAGAAGGTGCAAACTTACCTGAATTTCCTACATCACACACTTTAAATTTATCCATTTCTTTCAAGTGAAAAAAAAAAGGAGGACAATACGACATTGTAAAGATATCAGAAATAGTAAAGGAAATTGACTAATTAGACTGCATAATATTTAGAAACCTACTTCTGCACGGAAAAAAAAAATTCACAGGACATGTGACCGGGAATAGATTCAGAGGGAAATGGAAGTGACGGTTAGTGGAGTGCTGTTTCTCTCTGGGATGATGAAACTGCTCTAACTGTGCTGAAGTTTCTGCAATTGTGAGTATATTAAAATTCATTGAATCTATGCATCCAGTTAGGTAGGCGATTTGTATGTGAATTAGATCTCCATACAGCTGGTTATTTAAAAAGTGGGAATGTACTACCTTTTTAGGGTGGAAAACAGGTACCTACTTGTTTAACCATGTGACAATGTTAACACTGAAAATGAGTCAAAATGACCCTGTGACTCCTCACGAATTAAATTTAAAAGGACATACTATCATTTCTGTAATATCTCTGCCCCAAACGCAAAAGCTGTATGGTACTAAGAAAACAATCAGACAAAAAACAAATTGAAGGACAGATTAAAAGAACAATTTACCTGTACTCTTAATAACTGACGACATCAAAAAAAGACTGAGGTTGGCCCAGGATTGTTTCCAGATAAGAGAAACTAGCATGGTAATAATGAAATATGTTTCACTATTTGACAATTTTGAAATGAATCATAGATCAGAGGAGAAAAAAATTCTGTAAAAGACCATGAGAGGCAAAATATTAATTGGATTGTATTAAATAATAATTATTAAGCCAATATTAAACACCTGAAATTGAAAACTATAGGGAGACCTTATAGGAAAATCTTATTTTGAAGAGATATACAATAAAATGTTCCCATGTAAATGTCCAAGGTCAAGATGTGAGAAGCTTACTCTAAAATGGTTCATCAAAAATTAAATTTAAAATATACATGTGAAACATATGTATGTAGCACAATATATGCACAAATGCACTTCCATGTGTGTTGAAAGAAAAAGCAAACACATGGATTTATCTCTAAAAAAATTATGAATCTAGGTGGAGTGTCTAAGGGACCATTGTACTAGGTGTAACTATTTTTAATTATTTTCAAAATTACAAAAATGTGTACTGTGGGAGTATGTTCAAGTGAAAGTGAACTTGTTAAGATTAATATTAAATTTACTAATATCCATAGAGAACAAGTTATTGGGAAACTAGTTTTCCTATGCTATTCTTAAATTGCTTGCAATGCATGCCACCTGATCAGCAAACAAAGGAAGCCGAAGAATATCTTGGTGAAGGAAATCAGCAACTTGTTTTCACTAATCTATGACACATGTATAATAATTGTAAATATTGCTCTTGAAATGTTCTTGATATTAGATGATCTTGAAATTGTTTAAAAATATTCTTAATAATCACAAATATTTAAGATCAGAAGTAAAAGCATGACAAATTTAATGGATGTATTTAAATTTTCTGTTTTTAAAACAAAATAAAAATGTACATATTTTGAGATCACTTTACATACACTTACTGAATTTTAGTCAGTATTCATCTTAAATCAAAATTTAACTTGGCTAATAAAATGGTTCTATGAAATCATTTCTTAGAGCACATGTGTAATCCCAGTGACTTGGGAGGTTGAAGCGGGAGGATTGTAAGTTCTAGACCAGCAACTTAGTGAGATGTTGTCTCAAAATAAAAAAGTAAGAAAAAGGGTTGGGATATAGCACAGTGGTAAAATGCCCCTGGGTTTAATCCCAAGTATATATACATGAATATCTGTCTGTCTGTCTATCTATCTATCTATCTATCTACATATATAGTCTATCTACATATATCTATATACATATATAGTCATTTCTCTATTCAGTAAGGTGACAACAGCCAAAGCACTGATTAGTCCTAATAAAAACATCTAATTGTTCTTTCTAGTCATCAAATACTCACACAAGCATCCTCAGCAGTGCTGTCCTTGTTTTTATGAGTGAGTGTATCATGCATGCACACATACATATTGTAGGCTATTATGAGCCAGAACGTGCACCCCAGACAAAGACACTTCTTACTTGTTTAACTTTGTCAAGAGTGTAAAACATTCCTTTAAGAGCCTTTTCAGACCTGAAGTTTCAGTCCTTAGAAGTAATCTAAGGTGTAGACAGATGCACTGACTTCACAGATTCTGTTAGGAATCAGGTTGGAGACTAAAGAGAACTTGGCAGATGCCTTGCTCCTACATTTCAATATGCATATAAATCATCTGGAGGACTTGTTAAAAATGCAGTTGAAGATGCAGATTGTGTTTCAATCTGTCAGGAAAGAGCTTGTGAGTCTACATTCCTAGTGAGTTCCCAGGTGATGCCCATGCTGTTGGTGTAGGGCAGACACTAAAATTATAGTGTACTCATTTCTTTCTGAAAGATATGCAGTTACTGTAGCATCTGAAATTTATTTGCTTGTATATCCTTACAAATATACAAATTCTTTACATATGTGATGAGTGAGCATCTGAGAACTTGAAACCTTCTCTCAGAAGAACCCTAAATTAGAAATGTCTATTTCTGTACTTTGAAGATTTTTACAGTAAATACTTTTGTTCCCAAACTCCAATATTGAAGGTTGATAGAGATCTAGTAGATAGATGGGTGTTTTTTAAATGATATTTATGCATCTTACCAACCATAAGCCATTCTTGGTAGTTAATGTAGGAAAGAAGCAAGGGGAAATTCTCATTATTTCCAATGGTAACTAAACCTATTAGTCTTTAGCAAATGCAAATCAGGAGGCAAGAATCCCATCCTTATTCTCAGAAGCTAGCTAGAGTATTATTATAAGAAAATGTCAATTTAATAATTAAAGAGATGTCTGTAAAAATTCACATGAATTCCAAAGATCAGGAAGTAATAAGTGCAGGAAAAATATTAATTGGTGTGATAAATGTAAAAACACTAATAGGATCTTACCTCAAATAAAGAAAAAATAGTGACAAACTGACAATTTTTATTAAATTGACCTTTTGCTACTCCCAGGATGCTTTACCACTCTGAAAAGAGTTATTTTAACAGGGTGACATAGTTTGGGGGATGCTAGGAATGGAGTTTTACAAACATGATTTACATTTTACCTGTCACAAATTGAAGGACTTTATTAAAGAAGGAAAAAGACATATTGAAGAATACACATAATTACAAATGTTAATGGTTATTAAGGTAAAGGAAGTTGTCTGAGATAGGAGGACTAAAATCTTGTTTCCACAAACTGGTGTTCATCTAACAATAATTAGAAATGAAAGAAGAAAGCCACGTTGATATTGTAGTTCAGGTATTCATGTGAATACCAGACATTCATATACATAGATACATATATATCTCATAATAAGTGCATAAATTAGTATATAGGCTGGGAACCAGATGACCCAGCCAAATGTAGGTAGGGAAGGTGAATTTTCCTCCTATCTTAATGAATATCTTCCAAGACATGCTACATCTTAGAATCATGCACCACAAAAAAATAATAGAGTAATCTGTCAGACAGAAAATATGATGTTGTCACAAAAGTCTAGCACTGGTGGGAGAGCAGTTCCAGGGCTTTTATTTTTCTTCAACAGTTAATAAAAGAAAATGCTTACATATTTTGGATATTCTAGAAGGAAAATGGCACTTCATAGCTTTGTTCTCACTGCTTCAAATACCATGGCTCTTCCCCCACTTCTTCAGTCCTCTGGACAAAATTTTTTATCTATAATTCCCTAGCCCTTGTTTTACCTGATAATGGCATCTGCAGCTGCTTGGTAACAATTTGGAATGCAATTATATGCAAAAGAAAATAAAAAATGTATTGATTGTAGAACTTTATACTCATACTATTTTTTAGGACATTTAGTGAATTTCAAAGTCCTCAGTTCTTTTGCATTGCATCTCCATAAAAAATAAATTCAGGGTCATATTGGATTTAATTGAAGATTTTCTTATTACTTTTGTATATAAGACAGAACCCACATATATTTATCTATAAAAGGTTTTTTTTCCATAAAAGCTATATATTCTTGGGGCTGGGGCTGGGGTTCACTGGTAGTGTACTTGCCTAGCATTTGTGAGGCACTGGGTTCGATTCTCAGCACCATGTATAAATAAATTAAATAAAGATCTACCAACAACTTAAAAATATTTTTAAAAAGCTATCTATTCTTATAAAAGTACCACATTACTAGCACCTCATCTGCTACACTCCCTTTAGGATCTTGGTCATCTTCACGTAAGCAAGGGGTGGGGAAAAAGGCTTTTGTGAAGTACCCTAAATTGCTGACACTTGTGTATTTTTTTTTCTATAAATGAGATTCAGAAATACTATTCAAGTGAGTCACTGTGGTTTTCTTCAAAAAAAGTTTTTCTAAAAATAATATAGGCATGTTCACATTTTCTTACGACATTAACTATCATTTTAAAGAAAATATAGTTACTCATTGTTGCTGTCATAATATTAAGATATCATATATTTAAAACTTTAACAAATTTTAATTTTAAATCAGGTGTAATTTTTGAAGTCGAATTTTTAACATGCGTATTGTTGTTGTTGTTGTTGTTTGTTAGCATAGGGATTTTGATTAGTGGAAAGAAAGTACACTCCAGGTTCTAAGAGAGGAAGAGGTCTCTTGTCTTTGCATGGTAGGTTTCTAAGGTCGGCTGAGGACACTCCCACACTATGAATTATCCACTGGGGCTATTTCCAAGGTTTCCCACTACAGCTGAGTGTGCCCATATTCTGTGCAAGCGCCAAAGTTGGAGAGACTCTTAGGCTGGTTGCTCCTAATTATTTTTAGTTCAAATAAGGTGGTATCTGGCTATGATGGAGGCAGTTTAAGGGTAGAGTTTGTTGTCACCAAAGGGAGAGTGATTTGTCACTAAAGATGAAGTGAACTCTGTTGTAACATCCTAAACCCAAGCCTATCTACCTTGTCTATCTTCCCCTCAAGGACTTGGAATTCTGAAAGCCGTTAGGTTTCCTGCTTGGGGTGTTGAATCATCTCTTTACTTCTGTTGAATGGGAGCAATGATTTTTGAGCCTGGGTGCTTTTGCATATAACTGTAAGGGGCTGGAAAGTTTTAGGGGTTGTTGCTTTAGCCTGAAGGAGACATCTGATGACTGGCCAGCTCTGCTGAATCTTTGTCCCACTTGATGTGCTGAAGATGTAGGCAGCAGGGCTTGAAGCACAATAAGTTAATAGTCCCCAGCAAGCCAGAACATTTGGAGATGGGTGACCTATAGGCAAGAAGAGACAAATGATGTTAGGAGAATCAGCTAACAGGTACCACACATGAGAAGTAGGATTGAGGTTAATCGTCCTATAGATATAGAATACCAATTTATATTTCAAGATTAGTGAAAAAAGATCAACTGCTATATTTTTCTCAACAAATACCTCTGTATTTTGGACATATAATGTGTGCACTTAGCAATACCATTTTCTATATGTTGCATATTTTATTTAATGCCTAACTTTGAAAATCTTATTTTATTTCAGTAACCATCACATTCTTTTTCAAGTTTCTGGGCTCTTGAAAAAAATTAGTTTATGTGTTGCTTGTGAAGAAATACCTGTATAAATATTTCATTTAAACACATATATTCATATATTCCTTTGGCTCATGGCATATCAAAGTGAATTCAGAATTCTGTGAAATAAATAAACACAAGAAGGTTCAATATAGTCTATTTTCCTTTAACCCTCTGTACTATATTGCAAAGCAATGATTTTGCCTTATTCAATTGAGGCAGATTACAATATATTTATCTGTAAACTAGCAAAATAAATATGTGTAATGGCATTGGGACTGCAGTGAGAAAATCATGGACTTACTCATATTTTATGTCAGGAAGAGAACTTTAAGAGCTTTAATTCCAAGCTTCTCCTTTTATCTAAGCCCTGGAGTGAAGAGTTGGGTTTCTTACAGCATTAGCTTCTATAAGATCTTAATCTAAACCTCTGCTGACTTCTAGTTCTAAGCATTTTCTATTGCACTAATAAAATCTTCAGCTCATATTTTTATTTTTTTTTAAATTTCTGTTCCAACTGTACCAACTCCACTAGATTGTTGCTTATGTGTGTGTGTGTGTGTGTAACACACATATATATATGTTTGTGTGTGTATATGTATGTATGTATATATATATATATATATATATATATATATATATATATATACACACACACACACATATAGAGAATCAATGCATTCTGCCCACAAGCACCTCACAGGTACATCTCATATATATATATATATATATATATATATATATGAGATGTGTGTGTGTGTGTATATATATATATATATATATATATATATATATATATATATATATATAATGTATGGATTATTTAGGAAGCAGAGCCTGAGGCACAATAGGTTGACAGTCCCCAGCAAGCCAGAACATCTGGAGATGCATGGCCTACATATGTATTTATTTATATATATATATATATATATATATATATATATATATATATATATATATATGGTATGTTCTAGGATGAGCAGCAGTTCATTTCTAATTTTTTTAAGTCCTAAAATTTACCATTTCAGGGGCTAAGATTTTGGCTCAGTTGTAGAGCACTCACCTAGAATGTGCAAGGCCCTGGGTTCAATCATCAGCACCACATAAAAATAAATAAACTAAAGGTATTGCGTCCAACTACAACTAAAAAATATATTTTTTAAAATTTACCCCTTCAAATAAAAAGTTTGTTTTTACAGTTTAATTGGTAATATAAAATACTTTAATTTAGTGGCATTTCAGAGGATCAGCTAATAATATAGCTTGAATTTGTTAAAGAAACAGAAAAAGAATGCCAGCATCTTTAAAAGATGAAAAAATATTTTATTCTAGCAATATATTAATAAAAAATAAAACTATAATTTAAGACCCCACTGTTTTGTCCAAAGATCATTGAGAAACACTTATTTTCAATAAAAATGTTGCTGCCAACTGCATTATATTTTTAGAATAAGATAAAGAGGGATGTAGTATTATGCAGTTGGATTGCAGACAATTGAATTGTGTTTACCCTCAAAAGCAAATGTCGCTGTATTTCTGGTTCAAAGTCCTACTCTTCAAATCCTGTTTATATCACAATTTAATGTAAGGGATCAGAATGGTATTTTGAGTTGACTGATCTGATGCCTATAACAGATGATGCCCATCACTTTATAAAGGAAAGAGTGTGCTAACAAGGAGAGAGTCAATGCATTCTGCCCACCAGCACCTCACAGGTGGGTAATTTAGGCATTAGGTGCTGCCAACTCATCAACTCATTTGAGAAAGTTATCTTCACCTCCACTAGCAATGCCTCACTACCTTTATGTAATAATCCAACACAACCCATATATATTTATGTCAATTTAATAAAGTCCATAAGAATATCAGCTTGGCTATGGAGGACAAGGAAAACATCTCTATAGTATATAAGGCCCATCCTTTGATTTCTCAAGCAAACCACTCAACCTCTTTGAGCTGTAGCAACCTTCTGTTTGTGAAACAGGGATCATAAAATTCACCTGAAAATGGTAGGATTTAAGTAGAAGACAGAGTTGAAAGAGCCATTCTTGGAGAACACAAAAAGCATGGAAAATGACATTTGAGTCAAGAAAGGAAAATATATAGGCATTATCCATCCTGACCGTCAGAAAAAAGTTTTACATTTGCAAATTTCCTAATGGTTGGAGAATATGGTTGTGGTGACAAAAGTAGAAGGTAGACAGAAACTACCTACTACACAAACTAGGTTTTCATTTCCATTTCTAGTAATTGAAGACAGGATCAGCCCCAGCAGAGAGAATTAGTTGAATTTGGGGGCAGGCAGGAAATTTTTTTTAAAATTTTCTACAAGACCGAATCTATATTGCAGAATTGTGAATTACACTGAGGACTGTTGTGCTATTCTGGAAAAGGGAATCAATAATTTTTAAACATCATTGGCTTGAAAATTTTATAATACATATATATATATATATATATAATATATAAAACATATTATATATTATATATGTGTTTGTGTGTAATATGAACTAACATTTACTAAGTATTTTTCATGTGCCAGGGAGTATGCTAAATGCTTGTTACGTACATAATTTAATCCCCATAATAACTCTGGAATGCAATTACTCAGTATCTCTTTTTGGTAGACTAAGAAAATGCATGTCAAATAGTAAAATATCTCACTAAACACCAGCAAGATCCTATTAGTTAAATACTAGAGAAATCTGACCTCACAGCCTGTCTTGTATTATATGAAATATTAAGTCTGCATCATTTATAATAGAGAATATTTAGGAAGTAGGTATTAACCAAATCATGATACACCAGTAATTTAGAAGGGTATGCAGTGGTTAAACAGAGTGAGGAAGATGTATATTAATAAAGACAATAATTTTAGAATATATTCAGTGGGAGAGTTATAGAACAAAATGATCTCTTTTATTTTAAAAACCCTATATGTATGAAAGCAAGTGTATATATGTGCATATTATTAAACAAAGGCACCAAAAACGTACATTCGAGAAAAGATAGCCTCTTCAACAAATGGTGCTGGGAAAACTGGAAATCCACATGTAACAAAATGAAATTAAACCTCTCTCTCTCACCGTGCACAAAACTCAACTCAAAGTGGATCAAGGACCTAGGAATTAAACTAGAGACCTTGCGACTAAAGGAAGAAAAAGTAGGCTCAAATCCCCATCGTGTTGGATTAGGCCCCAACTTCCTTAATAATATTCCTATAGCACAAGAATTAAAACAAGAATCAATAAATGGGATGGATTCAAACTAAAAAGCTTCTTCTGAGCAAAAGAAACAATCAGTGAGGTGAATAGGAAGCCTACAGAATGGGAACAAATCTTCACCACAAGCACATCAGAGAGAGCACTAATCTCTCAGAATATATAAAGAACTCAAAAAACTTAACACCAAAAAAAAAAAAAAGAAAGAAACAAATAACCAATCAATAATTGGGCCAAGGAGCTGAACAGACACTTCTTGGAAGAGGATATACAATCAATCAACAAACATGAAAAAATGTTCAACATCTCTAGCAATTAGAGAAATGCAAATCAAAACTAAGATTTCATCTCAAGTCAGAATGACAGCTATCAAAAATACAAACAACAATGAGTGTTGGCGCAGATGTGAGGAAAAAGGCACATTCATTCATTGCTGATGGGACTACAAATTTGTGCAGCCAATCTGGAAAGCAGTAGAGATTCCTTGGAAAACTTGGAATGGAATCACCATTTGATTCATCTATCCCACTCCTCAATTCATACCCGAAGGACTTAAAAACAGCATATTACAGGGACACAGCCATATCAATGTTTACAGAAGCACAATTCACAATAGCTAAATTGTGAAACCAACCCAGATGTCCTTCAGTAGATGAATGGATAGGGAAACTTTGGTATATACACAATGGAACATTACTCAGCATTAAAAGAGAACAAAATTATGGCATTTGTAGGTAAATGGTTGGAGTTGGAGAATATAATGTTAAGTAAGCCAATCCCCCAAAACCAAAGGCTGAATGTTTTCTTTGATATGAGGATGCTGACTCATAATGGCAATGGAAGGGGAGCATGGGAGGTGAAGGGGCGAGGGTGTAGAAATGATGGTGGAATGAGCTAGACATCATACCCTAAGTACATGTATGAAGTCACAAATAGTGTGAAAATACTTGGTGTACAATCAGTGACTTGAAAAATTCTCCTCTAGATGTATAATATGAAATGAATTGCATTCTGCCATCATGTATAACAAATTAGAATAAATAGTAATTTAATTAAAAACTGCATTCTCTGTGAAGTTATGAATAGATTGTTTTGACTATGATTTTCTACTAATTATAGGTTTGTATGCAGTATACATGCACAATGTTTGACATATATAATATGTTATTCCGAAAGGATATGTCAAAATACTGGGAAATGAAGCACACTTTACAATGCTATTTTTGATTAGTGTGTGTACATATATTTAAATATATACTCAGATATACATATATATTTATGTTTATATATTTAGATAAATGTATAGACATGTCTAAATGTATATATGTGTCTATTTAGATATATCAGATTTATGTTATAAAAAGATGTTTTAAGATTGATGGGATTATTTGAACTTTCTTATGACTAAGTGACCTAATGACAGATAATTCTCTCTTTTCAAGAAATTGTAAATTGACTATATCTTAAAACATATATATATGTATATATATATATACACAAATATTTCTTAATATCACCTTAATACTGTCTGCTCAAATATAGTTTTGGACTTTACATTATGTGTAACTTTGATACCTTTAAAGCTGGTTAAAATATGTTAAATAGAGCAAGCCCCAGTTCCTTTCCTCCATAGGCATTATTCTCTTTCCTAATCTTCCTTCAAAGTAGAAGCATCTCTGATATTTTCCCCTACAAGTCCACTTTCTGACCTCAGGTCAGAAAATGAGGTTCATATTTCTTTCACCGTAATTCTTTCATGCACCAGGTTTATGGTTTCCACCTTGAGATGCCATTACCAGTGAAGTTGAGTTATTATATACCAAATAGAAATGAACCACAGAATGTGTTTCTCACAATATTTCACAATCCCTAATGCAGGTAGAGGCCCTGATAGAACTCCAAAAATTGCTATCAAAGTTCAAATTGAATGTGAACCATGTAATGCTTCAATTCACATCATAAAGATCTGTCACTGCTCTGCATTTGGCATAGGGTTAATCGAAAATCTAAGTCTTAATCGGTTGAGCCATGATTTGGATAGCCATAAATAATGCAGATCTGAATTTATCTGTAATCAGCCTTTGCTGTCTGCAGTATCATAGTGCAGATTTACTTTTCTTGTTCAGCTGCAACAAATGTGAAAAGGTAGATATATTTTTCTTCATGGCTCAACTGTTGACTTTTGTTTGTAATAATATTTTATTGAAATATGGGTGCATTTAAATATGTAGGAAAAATGCAAATATCACCAGACTGATGGCTCACATCTGCAATCCCAGAGACTGGGGAGGCTGAGGAAGGAGTATTACAAGTTTGAGACCAGCCTCAACAATTTAGCAAGAACCTATCTTGAAATTTAAAAAATAAATAAAGGGCTGAGGATATAGCTTGGTGGTAAAGAGTGCCTGGGTTCAATCCCCAGTAGCAAAGTAAATAGTGTACAGCTTAATAGTTGTCATAAACTGAATACCTAAACAACCAATATTCATATAGAAAAAATGACATATAGTGCTCCAGCTTATTTTGGATTTTTTAAACAATTATGTTTTAAAATTATGGATCAATAATTATAAATGTTGAAAGAATGGCTTGGTAAAATCCAATTTTCTCATCTCCTAGTTTCAATCTTCTTTTATGTATATACCTCATCTCAATCACCCATTCCTACTGGATTTTTAATGCAAACCCCAAATATAATATATATACCTTAAACCATAACTATTTATTGTGGATATATAAAAGAGAACTTTTAAATATGACTATGATATTATTGTTTATATGACTAAAACACATATATTCAGATATTTGACCAAATATATTGATGATGTTCAAATATTTCTATTTCTTAATTTTTAAAGAATTTTTTAAGATATTAGGGTTTTGATAAGTTTTATGCATTGCAATTGGCATTAAGTCTTTCTAAATCTATATAGATTTTTTTCATTTATTCTTTCTATAGCCATTCATTTATTGCAGATTCAGTTGGTTTTCTACAGTGTGGATTTGGCTGATTTCATCCTAGGGTTTTATTTAACATGCTTCTCTGTATTTTGTTGCTGTTGATTTAGATCAGATAAGCTTCTGCATGTGGTGCTGTGTACTTCAGTAGGAAACACAGGCAATCTAGCTTTCTCTCCTTTTGTGGTTTTAACTGTTATTAGTAATCATTCCATGGGTAATTTTTGCCTTAGATTCCCAAAATGATGACATTTTGACTTTATAATTCCTCATTTATAGTCTGATAACTTCCGTAAATTTAAATTTCACTTCCTGATTATTTGGTTCCTGTTAACACAGGTCACAATGGAAAAACTGAATAGACATTTGAATCATTCTCTTTATGTACCCATTTTCAAATAAAAGCTCAAGTGTGGCTAGGGTGTGCTCAACCTCAGGACAACCTAAAATCTTTGTAACATTAGAAAAATTAGATTTTTCCCTGTGTGAATATATAAATCTGGTAAATATATTTGGACAATTAGATATATAATGCACATAAAGTGCTTAGTCAACTTTTTACACACAGTAAGAACTCAATCTATTATAATCATTATTATTGTTTGTTTAAATCTCTCAGATCCAGTCTTCACAAATAAATAATCTGGCTAGGTACTTTATTAGAAGCCATACAGCCTGAGGAAGTAGAACAAAACAATGAATCCTGTTTTTTAAGGTAAATGCTGTTTGGGAAGTGCAGTCTGATTGAGTGAATGCTTACTCAGCAGCCAAGTGAAAGAAAATACACTGCAGTCCTTCCAGAATTATGATGTCACATGCAGAAAAGCAAGAGAGCAAACAATGGTGACTCAGCACCCAAACAGAAATGCCAGTCTATTCTTGATGCTGTTTGTTTGCTTTATTGCTGTGCAAAGATATATGGAAGTTGGTGAGAGTTTAAAATGTAGTGTAAGCTGTTATGAGAGGAGAATATATTATGTGTATATACATTCCCAGATTTACTAAAAGAAAAAAATTGGAGTCTATTTCTTTGTTTTGGAGAATATGTCCTGGAACATTAGAATGTTTCTATATTACTTGGAAAGAATATCCATTCTTCAAGTCCCGTTGCCATGTGTATGTACCTTCTTCTGGGTGAATGGATCTCAAAACCCTACTTTTTTTTATAGCCAAGGGTCAGAGAGAAGTAATAAAGGGTTTGAGGTAGCAAAACAATAAAACCACAGAATTTAATCTTAGCCCAAGTATTTTGAAAGAATGTAGATTCATCCTGAAAAAAATATCATTTTCTTTTTGTACAAATTTCATATTATATTTGAAAAAAAATGAAAATAAGACTGCTTATACAGATGGCTAACTCAGCAGGTGAGAGTTTAATCAATCTGAGGTCAGAGCTTCATGTCTCTTATGGGCTCATTATTTTCACATTTTCATATTCAGAGTGTATGTATTTAACCAGGTCAGTCATTTCTTAAATACTTGTACAGACTCACTCTTCAGGGGTAAATTCTTGGATTCTAACTCTACATTGGAATGAAAATTCAAAGCACACTCATAATAATATTGGGCTGGTGTTTCAACCTCAAAGTCAACATTAATGTTATTATGTACATTATTACCCATTGTCTATTGATGAAAGTTGTTGACCCATCAAAATATACCTGGGTTTTCTGATACTCTTTTTCACTGACAAGTCAATACAATCAACTCATTGAAACAACGAAATGTTCATAGAGTTTACAGTAGATATGATTTAGTCTTTGGCTGACCAGCATCTGATAACCCTTCCCATATGTGAATTACTTTATACCTTCTGAGTTGATAATCAATAATGGGGGAAAAAATCATTTCCCAGAGAAGCATGAGTTCAGCCTTCCTTTCAGCCCAGACTGATACCATGTGACCTAACTTTTCCAACTAGATTCCTCCACCTCAAACTATAGATTGGGATTTAGTAAATTTATGGCACAGACCGGGACACATGAATCCTACCAAAAGCAGTGACCTCACCTAGGCTCCAGGGACAGGAGAGAGCAGAAGTGCAAGCTGGCAAGCGTGCTCCACAACTGAAGCAGCAGAACTGTCCTCAGAGAGCCCAGGTGGATGTGGCAGGGAGACTTCTGCTAGCCCCCCTTCATGGCCATTTTTCTTTTCAACCTGATTCTCTAGCTTTCCTAAATATTTTGTGTACTACTTGCCATGCTCTCCATCAATATTCTACCAAAAATTAACAAGATTGCTTCTAACACAGTAATCAAAGAACCTTAAAAGTCACCAGAAGTGATCACAAAACTTAAAAAAAAAAAAGGATAATCTGAAATTGATTTTCTGGACAAAACTGAAATGGAAACTCAACTAGTATTTGGAGAAAGGATTCTGTCCACTCTTGGCATGCAATGGAAAAGCAAATAAATGTACTTTAGCTATCCGAACTTCAATAGTCTGATTAGAGGTTAGAATAACTTTCAGGGAAATTTAACCACTTTCACTATCTAAATTGAAAACTTGTATAACAAATCTATATGCAAGGATCAGGGAAAATATTTAAATTACATGAACATCAATATGAAAGGATGTGGAGAATGTTAAAGTCTTCACTCAGGGATTTTCTCAGTAGAATTTTGTTTTATGGTTGCATTTAAAAAATATGTATATTTGCAATCATTTTTTCTACCTAGGTTTAAAAGGTGTTCTAAATAAGTAGAAATGCCTTTGAGAAAATAGGTGAGCCTAAGAGTCACCAAAAATTCATATATTAGAAAGAAATTTATAAAGTATTTTGAAAGCGCTGACTACATAAAAGACATAACTATGTCCATACACATATTTTCAACTTCTATGCATGTGATTTATTTCTCTGCATAAAAACAAGAAAAATTATGAAAATTATGTTATTGGTCCTGGAAAATTTCAAAATATTACCCATATATGCAAAATAAATCAGAGAATTACATTGCCTAGTTTATTGAGATTCACAGTCAGGGTGGGATTCCCCTGAGCACCATGCAGATAAGGCAGTGAAAATATTTGAAGATCTGAATAAGTCCACAGTGGAGGAATGAGAATACTTAGTGAAGGAGTTGAGAAATAGAATGAGTTCAACATAGATCAAAATATTTAATGATCATGTAGGGCTACCCATCATAGAGATCATGGACCAAGGAGCTTCTGCGGATAAAAATGCTGCAGGTGTTTTTATGAATTACACAATTCAGATGTTGCTGACTTCAAGCCTTTGATGAAGTGATTGACACAAAGCAAAAGGTAATAATGATAACAATCGTAAATCTTGGTAAAGACCAAAATAGTGAGATAGCCAAGGCTATGCTGGTGAACTGTTATTAACACACAGCACATCACTTACTGTGGAGAAAGACATTCTACTTGATGCTCATCCTTGGTCTGTAGAAGAAAAGTTAAGTCATAGATACAATATGCCTTAACTTTTAAAGGAATTTTACTTTTTGCACACCAATAGAGTACTAATTGAATATAAGCTACATCATAACATTAGCATTTGAAGATACTCTTTTAAAAAGCAGTTATAAATGTAGGTATCTATATAATCAATCCCAAGCACAAATAATAGAATCTGATGATAATTTTCACTTTCTTTATTTTCCCAACAACCCATTTTTGTAATTTTAGGTGCAAAATGAAAAGAGGGTCTATGATTCATTAGCTTTCAGCTTTGTACACCCTTCTGACCTATCAACATGACCTTCAACAGCCTGCCCTAAGGATCTAGAGAAAAGCACCATATACTCCGCTTACATTCACCTTCCCATTCTCAAATTTTATCAAGATCATAAAAAATTACAGATTGGTATGGAAATTTAAGCATCTTAGAGCTTAGTGCTTGTTTATTTGCTTAAGATACAGTGGGTACCTTGTACTGAAAGATACTGAGGTAATAGAAACTTCTTCATTTAAAGTAGAGTAAGAAATCTACAGAGTTGGAGATGGAACACATGCATCTCATATTTTACATTTGCAAAAACTTTAGTCACTTCAGCTGCTTCATTCAGTAAATATCCCCAAATTCATGAGAAGCAAAATCCTGTGATTTCTTTCTTCTTTCACTTTCTTTCAGTACCATTTCTCCTACTGTTTTCTGTAGGGCATATTGGTAGTGGTAATTCTTTCAAAATATCCAAAAAAAATATATCAAGATTGCTTTTGGAAATCATTTCACAATCTATATGTGTATCAAAAGTTCATGCTACACACCTTAAATATATACAATAATGCCAAGAAAATTTTTGGCACAAAAATGAAGTGAAACATCATATATATACATAAACAAATATATATATTAGTTTATTTTGACTATCAGAAGTAGAATAATACACATTTCTCCAGAGATCCTGTTTGTTTTTTTTTTCCTATTTTTTTTTGTTTGTTGTTTGTTTGTTTGTTTTTATTTTTGGCTGGATGCTAAATTTTATGAAACTCTGAGTTACCCTTCTCTGGGAGATGAAAGTGCATCTGAATTTTATACATGATGGTATATGTATATTACAATAGGCTGAGATTGCTTTATTTTGTTTTTGATTTTGAAGTGGAACAATCTGAAGGTTTCGTATGCTAGACTGCCAAAAATAACAAATAGTTAGCAAACATGTTTATAGTGATGAGCAATTATCATGTTCTCTATAATGAGAATCCAATCCTTTTTATGGGTGGATAATCCCTTACCTGATGACTGTTAATGAACACAGAAACTAAATCTCACCATGGAAACTGAAAAGGCCAGATTCTTGTTTTTTCAAGGCATGACACAAAACATTGGTTTTCAAACCAATGCATCAACTCTGGACTTGAAATGGTGAAACTAGGACAAACAGAACATTTTGCCATTGTGTGCCATGCAAAGCTTTGTAGTTCAGAGTTAGAAAAGTGAAGAGTCTAGTGTTTAGCATCACTAGCAAAGGTACTGTTCATAGGGTTCTTTTTTTCTGTGTCATCTACAATGTCTCCATTATAGACAAATGTTGCAGATTTTGTGTATGGCCCTATCTTATATCGAGTTTCCCTTGTTTCTGCACAGTTTTTCAGGCCTGGTTCTCTAGCAATCCTGGAATTTATGTTCAGTTGCAAAATTTCCTTCATAAATTCATTTTTTTTTTGTAAAAATATGCCTAAATGTCTGTAGAAAAATGACTGATTCTGGGTGTAGCAAAGGATACTGCAATCAATAAGTAGAGAATAAGTGTGTATTATCAGAGAACTGCTTAAAATAGCTGCCTAAATATCTGATCTGCAAATATATTGAGAATCTTGAAGCTAACATTCTCACAAAGCAAACAAGTTATGGTTCCATTAGTAAAGAGAAGCCATACTTAGCTGATATTTTGAAATGAATTTAAGAAAGAGATTATCTACAGTTAACAAAATAAGGAAACCAACATAGATAATGAGGCCTGTGACCAGCAATGGTAAAAATGCTCTGTATAAGAAAAATTGAGAAAAAAAGTTTACTAGAGTCACAGAGCACTGACACTGGGAAAGATAGTAATCTAACAGTAACTATGGTTATAAAAGAGAAAGCCATACCCAAAACTGTAGGACCCCGGGCAGGAGGTGGAGAATAGTAGGAAAGAAGTATACACAGACCTTTATTCCCTCGGGTTTTTAATCTTCATTGGTGACTCCCAATCATCAAACATAGAAGCCAACTGAACCCTCTTTCATTATAGAAGAACAGAGTATGGCTCCAGGGCAAATAAGATCATACCCTGAATAATAATCTCTTCAATTCAGCTTTTAAAATGAATTAGGAGAACTTTCAAAATGCATTGTTCCCATTACATGTCTAAGTTAAAAATTTTCTCAACTAAAATGCTCTAATCAGAAAAATGTCAGTATTTTCAAGAGGCAAGTAAATTCAAAAGGAAAAAAATGATTTATAAATAATATAAGGGACTTGGAGGGTTTTACAACTAGAATATATGATGTTTACTCTTTAAAACTGTGCTGGACCAAGAGAGTGCACTTATGGAGGGTTAGCACAAAAAGCCCACAAACCCCCACCCTAGTAAAACAACACTCACTGGTTAAAAAAGTAAGTTAATCAACAATTTGACATTCTGGAATTTGTCCTCAGGGCATACAACAAATTGAAAAAAAAATTTTGAAGAAAATCTGATAAAATTTCATGAAAACAAGGATGAATTTCATTGTTTAAATCCTATGCCATCCATTCCCACCTGTAGCTCAGCATGATGGAAGCTCTTCTCCATCAAGGAATACAAAAAGAAAATGGGACTTGCTCTCCTCAGCTCCCAATGTAGAGTTATGGATTTTCCCCAGGAGGGGCATAGCATCAGCATTTTTCATCTCTTTCAGTTTTATTTCTAAAACAAATTTATCCCAGGCAGAATAACTGAGAAATCTGAGAAAACCTTAATTCACTCAGTCCCTGCTCATAAGGTGGATACTCTGTGCCAGATGCAGCAGAACAAAACTGTTAGGCCTTCATTATCCTATATATCCATAATTAGGATTATTTTTCCAAAGAAGGTCCACAAATGGCGAGTAAATTATGAATTGATGCTCAATATTCTTAAAGAAATTACCCATTAGAGATATGAAAATCAAAATGATGAAGAGTTAACTTCACACTTACCAGAGTGGCTATAATTTAATCAATAATTAAATATATGCAATACTGGGGCCCTCATATGTTACTAGTTTGAACTGTGAATTTGTCTAGCCAGTTCAGAAAACATTTTGGCATTCCCCAAAAAAGTTTTAAATATAATGTAACTGTACAGTCAGCAATTCTATAACTATCTACACAAGTTTATTGAAAGTGAAATGAAAGCTTGATAATGCAAAAAATTTTACAAAAATGTTCACAGTAGTGTTAGTCATAATAGCCAAGAAGTAGAACCAATGCAGAGGTCTGTCTACCAATACTTGGGCAAGTACAATAAGGTGTAAGTACCTGGAGAGGGGACTGTCATTTACCCATTTCAGGGAATGAAGAACTGACACATGCTAAAACACATGAACTTTAAAGACGGTATTCCAGAAAGAAACTGGTTATGAAAGATTACATATTGTGTGATTTCATTCATATAAAATATACCTAATGAGCAAATCTATGGGGATAGATGATGCATTAGTAAATTCCTAGGATGGGAAAGCTGGGGGAGAAATGAGAGTAATTGCTATTGGGTATGAGTTTTCTTTATAATGTTGATTGCAATGTTCTAAAATTGTGGGGTTGGTGGCACAACCTTAAGAACATCCTTAAGAACACTGAGTTGTACACTTCAAATGGGTGAATCTTACAGCATGCGAATTATATTTCACTAAAACTATTTTAAAAAGTGAAATTGGTTCAGTAACTTGACCTGATATTTTCTTCCATCTTACCTGTAAAATATACTAGAAGACAGAGAAAATATGAAAGCAAGAACAGAAGGTCAACTGGTGATCAAAATTGAGAAATTTTCAAGAATTTTTAGTTTGAAAAGCAAATACAATTGTTGTATGCTTATGTTTAGCCAAGTTAAAAATAACAGATGGAGATGACCACTCTCTGTCTTTCCCTAAATAGGTAAACGTATGCTATTCCACATCTGCTGTCTCTTTACCTTATTTTTTTCTCTTTACTGTAACATTACTTTTAAAAAATATATAACTTTGTGTTAACTTCAGAACTGAGCACCTGCTCTTCCCAGTGTGTACTTGTTTTCCTGCCCCTTTTTAGTCCTTCCTCAGTTTGTTTCTTTCTACTTCCGTGAGGAGTCAGAAATGCATAGAAATCAACAAGTGAACACACACTGAAGGAGGCTGCTGTGATGGGAAATTATATCTTGGCAGATACAATATCATCATTAAGAGCAGAGAAAGGTGTAGAAGGAACTGTATAGGAACACTGAGAGTCTGTTTTCTGACATGAAATACATCCGCTTAGGGGAAGCAGGTCAAAAAGCAATGCCTGAAGAATACAGTTGCAGACATGGATAGCCACATGGATTAAATTTGTTTGGATATAAACAATGGACTAAAAGTTTTGCAAATGAAACTGCCCTCCTGCTGTGAATACCAAACTAGAGTTTCCATAGCATTACATGGCCAGACAGTGGAGTCAGGTGCTAAGCTATGTCAAACATACAGATTCAATTTGCTATTAACAAAAATTCAGAATGATTACAGTTCTCATGTTAAGGTTTGAATTCATGGGAAATTAAAAATATATACAGAATAGAACAGTTGAGTGTCTCAGAAATCTTTTGTTACTTTAAAAAAATTTAGGGAAATCAATAATCCTGCCAAAAAGAAACAAAGGGAAGAAACAGATTCAAACTTACTCTCAAGTGGTTGATTTTCAGCTTTCCTCTTTTTAACTAGCATTCATCAGTATAGGAACTTATGAAACTATATTAGGTATTATGATGGATATTGAAGGCATAAATTTTAAAATTATTATTCTTATTCTTTATGTTTTGATCAAAAGCTGTCAGTAAAACTAGTAATAATATTACTCGAAGTAATCTTAGTGTTTCTGTGGCTCAGATATCTGTGACAAAAAGTGAACCTAGCAAATTATTTTTTTTAATTGTTCAAATCTTGATATTTCTTTCCACAACTAGTGACTCTTAAGGAACCATGAACCTGGCCTGTAGTAGTGCTCAATAAATATGTGTTGAATGTTGAAAACATTAAAAGTATCTGGGGTGTCACTACTTTTAGTAATTCAATGGTAAATTGTTTTAAATACAAATCGTTAGTAACACTAATATTTTTCTTCATAAATCAGCATCTTTATCTGAGTTTGCTTACAATGTGGTACATATTCATAAAACACGTTGTTTATACTCTAGATTTGAGAATAAACAGAAAACAAAGAAAATAAATCCATACATGTACTATCCTATGTCCCTTAGTATTGGAGAACAATTTACTGGGACCTTGTTCTGTTTAATGTAACCAATGGTATAGATGGTAGAAAGGTAGACAGCTATTCTTAAGACTTATATATTCTACCTGGACCTTGCCTTGACTTAGACTCAGGATCTTCCACTGTCCTGTAGAAACCTAGACTACTATCTGTATATTCCTGAAAATAAAAGGATTTTTCTAAGCATATTGTTGGCAGATAGCTCTAGAAGCAAAGAGACTAGATCTAGTTCCAGGCATCAGGTCCCTTCTAAAAAAATATGGCATATGAATATGTTCTAGAAAATCTTTTGAGTCCCCTCATTGGTTCCTTCAGCATAAAGGACATGTTTCTGAAACATATTTTATTGGCCTTTGAGGCCTGCTCATTTTGCATCACCAGGAAATATCATGCCTCCATTCAGGCTAAGGCACTTGGTCTATAGCCAATTTTTATAACACTTCTTATCTTCTGGACATTGTTCTAAGCTTTTTATTATTAGCTCATTTACTTGTCACAACAACATGTGAAGTGGATACTACTATTATTACCTTTATTTCATAGATAGTTTTAGAAGTGTAGCAGAGAGAGATTGAGTGATTTGTTGCATTTGAACCCAGTTCATCTGGGCAGCGGCCTCCATGTTGGAAACCACCATGCCATCACCCTCCACCAATTCTGCTACAAAGTGACACTGGGATCACCCGAAGGTGCTGAGATGCAGTGAGCCACAGTGGTATTCCACAAGTCCCTCAGGAGTTTGTGTTGGCATAGTAGGAATCAATTCTAGAAGAATGTGTCAGTTAGCCAATTCTTCTTGACTTCTTTTAATTCCAGAAAGAAAATACAATATTACTTAGGTTTTTTTTTTTGTTTGTTTGTTTGGTTTTGCTTTATTTTGTTTTGCTATTCTTGTAAGAAGAGAAAACAAGGGGAGGAAACATATTGCATATTCCATTTTGTCAACCGGTTTTGTATCATTTTTCTTTTTCTAATGATTCAAAAAAATTAAGAGAATATAAAAATGTGGGAATCATATGTCAAGCGTTCGTAGTTGTTATGGTTTGGATGTGACATGTCCCCAAAAACTCATGTGTGAGACAATGAAAGAACGTTTGGAGAAGAAATTATTGTGTTATACCCTTAGCATAATGAGGGAATTAATCCCTGATGGGAGTGGTAACTGGAGGCAGGTGTGGTGTGGCTGCAGGAAGTGGCTCTTTGTGGGTGTGGCTATGGGTATATAGTTTCTATCCAGTCTTTCTCCGCTTTCTGATCATCATGTGAGCTGCTTCTCTATGCCACACTCTTCCACAATGATGTCCTGCTTTACCTTGAGCACTGTGGAATTGAGCCTGCAATCTATGGAGTGAGACCTCTGAAGCAGTAAGTTCCCACATAAACTTTTCCTTCTCTATAATTATTGCGATTTTAGTTTCAGCAGCGAAAAAGCTTACTAAAACAGTAGTGATACATATTTCTTTTATTTTTATTCTTTTATTTTAGTCCAAAATTTAAGTTTTTTGTTCAGCCTCCATAAATTATTGTACTTACCCAAAATAAAGACTTCTCATAACTTTAAAGTATTACTTGTTTAAGACATCTTAAACAGTTTTTGAAATAATAGTTTGAGTTACATATTTAAAAATGATCCAATGAAAGAAAAAGGCTCATATTTGCAGCCAGGACATTGTTTGTGTGAGAAAAATATGATCTATCCAACATACACATCTAATATATGAATAATTATGACCCATTCTTTTGGATACCTATAACGAACAATGTTGATGTCCCAACACAAAAAAAGATAACTTTGAAGAAATTTTGTTAAGATGGTTAATTCATCAAATTTGTTTTCTAAAATTGATATATACTGATAAAATGCAACTAGAATGTCTGATAAAGGATTTGGGTAGTTTGAATTTAAGCTGAGTCATGTTTTGCCTTGTGGCTAACATATCCTACCTTAACAAAATACAATGATAACCTGTATTTAAAGTAAAGTGACCAATGTCTACCAGGCATGGTGGCACATGCCTGTAATTCCAGCAACTTGGGAAGCTGAGATGGGAGGACCACGAGTTCAAAGCCAGCCTCAGCAAAAGCGGGGCACTAAGCAACTCAGTGAAACTCTGTCTCTAAATAAAATACACAATAGGGCTGGGGATGTGGCTCAGTGATTAAGTGCCCCTGAGTTCAATCCCCAGTACCTCCACCCCCCCAAAAAACGTGACCAAAGTCTGAGAAATATTGAAATACACTGTATATTTTTTATGGCACACAACTCATTAGCCAAATATCCCAATGACATTAACCAGAACAAATGCACAAGAAATATAGATATAGGATCACTTTAAGTTGTTATTTAAGAATATGTATTTCAAATGATATTCTTAAACTCAGAATCTCAGAGTAGAGATCTGAACAAAGAACTGACACATGAAAGTACAAAGGAGACTGAAGAAATTCCACAGCTCTCCAAGTTGTATTGGCTGTTCCAAAGTCTCTTTTCCTCCCATGATTTACAGAGACAATATCCCCTTGAAAAGTAGCAAGCTTTGACTGTGTACTCTGGAATACAATGTTGAGTTTTAATGCTATTGTCTGAAAAACCCATAGCAGCAAGCAAGACTCTTTCTTGAAATAATTAGAACAGATGCTATATATGATCATGGATAATTATTTACTGCAGACCAGAAAATAGTAGTTAGTATAGCCTAATAAAAAGCATGTTCAGAATTTTCCTAAATATAATATAGAAAACAATACAGTTTGACATGAATCAAATTCAAAGTAACTTTCAGTTGATTATAAGAAGAACAAAGGGAAAATTTTCCATTGGCCAGAATAGATCTCACATTTAAATGCTCCTTTGAGATAAGATAAATAAGAAATTGGAATTATAATGATCAAAAAAACTAATATACATATATATATATATATATTTCAAATATTCTTAGTTTCTGAATTTTGTCACACATTACAATGAGTAATAAAGATATTTTCTACATCAATGCCAACACAGTACTTCTTATACCACTACTTTTTGAGAGAAAATATGCTAGATATAAATAATTATTAAATACCCAATCAGTTACAGGTATTTGTTGGAATTTTTTGGGTTTTTTTCCCCTCTTTTGGTATTAGGGATTGAACCCAGGGGCACTTAACCACTGAGCCACATCCCCAGGCATTTTTTGTATTTTATTTAGAAACAGGGTCTTCCTGAGTTGCTTAGGCCCTCATTAAATTGCTGAGGCTGGCTTTGAACTCATTATCCTCCTGCCTTAGACTCTCAAGCCTCTGGAATTACAGATGAGTGCCACCACACCCGGCTATTTATTGGAATTTTGTGAGCTAAAAAACTCTGCACCTTAAATTGAAGAGACCAAGATTAAGAAATCATCCCCTTGGGGCTGGGGATATGGCTTAAGCGGTGGCGCGCTCACCTGGCATGCGTGCGGCCCGGGTTCTATCCTCAGCACCACATACAAACAAAGATGTTGTGTCCGCCAAAAACTAAAAATAAATATTAAAAATTTTCTCTCTCTCTCTCTCTTTAAAAAATAAAATAAAAAAGAAATCATCCCCTGCATAGACAAGTTCTGCTCTCCTTCTTCACTCCCCACCTCAAGATGCCCCTTTGATTCTAGCCTGTGGTCAAGCAGGTCTGTGTTGTGGAAATAAATTATTTATGATACATAATTCAAAACTCATTTTCAGTCTCTAAGGAGAAAATTCTAACCCATGTCCTTCTTTATTTGGTCCAGGAGTATTGTGTTAGTACCAAAAATTGTATCAGCAAGCTGAACTGTCATTGTGGCACATTTCATTACATTAAAAGAATGCACGAATTTTTTATTATTATTTATTTATGATAGCAGAATGCATTACAATTCTTATGAAAACATAGAACACAATTTTTCATATCTCTGGTTGTATACACAGTATATTCACACCAATTTGTATCTTCATACCTGTACTTTGGATAATAATGATTATCATATTCTACTATTATTAATAACCCCGTGCCCCCTCCTTTCCCCTCCAATCCCTCTGCCCTATCTAGAGTTTGTCTATTCCTCCCATGCTCCTGGCCCCTATCCCACTATGAATTAGCCTCCTTATATCAAAGAAAACATCATTCTAAATGGAGAACAATTTAAGGAATTCCATCTAAAAGCTGGAACAAGACAGGGATGCCCTCTTTCACCCTTTTATTTAACATAGTTCTTGAAACACTGGCCAGAGCAATTTTTTAGACATATGAAAAAAAAAATTAAATGGATACACATAGGAAAAGAAGAACTCAAATTGGTAGTATTTGCTGATGATGTGATTCTATACCTGGAAGACCCTAAAAGTTCCACCAGAAAACTTCTAGAAGTAGTAAATGAATTCAGCAAAGTAATGGGATATAAAATCAACACCCATAAGTCAAAAGCATTTCTGTATATCATTGACAAATCCTTAGAAAGGGAAATGAAGAAAACTACCCCATTTTCAACAGCCTCAAAAAAAAAAAATACTTGGTAATCAAGTTAACGAAAGAGGTGAAAGATCTATATAATGAAAATTACAGAACCCTAAAGAAAGAAATCAAAGAAGACCTTAGAAGATGAAAAGCTCTAACTTGTTCTTGAATAGGCAGAATTAATATTATCAACATGACCATACTTTGAAAAGCACTATACAGATTTAATACAATTCCAATCAAAATTCCAATGACATTCCTCATAGAAATATAAAAAGTAATCATGAAATTAATCTGGAAAAATAAGAGGCCCAGACTAGCTAATGCATGCATCTTTTAATGGAATTAAATAGTGTTTGAAACCACAAAGAATTAGACTAAGTATTTTTTTCTTAATTGAATGTTAGAATGTTTCATTATAAAGCAAGACTAAGTTTCTTTCAGAGTGAGTCTTTCAGGGTGAGTCATTTCAGCAGTGCACCTGAATTTGCAATATATGGCCACATCAATCTCTGACAGATTAATAGTAAATGAAAATACTCAAATTTGATTAAGCTAGGTGATTGCAAATTTATGTTATTAATATCTATTTTAAATACCAATCCTTATAGAAAAATCACTCTACTTAAGAAGAGAATGAGATGGTGTTTTAACTAAGAGCCCATAAGAGATATAATTAACAACTAATGCTTAATATGTGTTATGGAGATTCCTTGATTACATATTTACTTCGCCAAAATACCTTCAAAACAATGTTTTCCATAGTAGCCTACTGGATGAAGCACAGTAATTTATATCTAAAAGAAGTAAAAGCATATTATGGTTCCAGATCTATTTCCTCCTAAATGTATGTAGAATTCTGAAATACCTGCCCAAGACTGGACACCAATTTTGATTTTTCATAATTTTTATTGAAGTTTCTTTTCAATTGTGTAATAATAGAAAAGTTATGATTCTTTGAAACCTGAACACAAAGTACCTTAATTTCTTCAGCCCTTGTGAGCAGAGTGTGAAAGAGTAGAAAAGAAGGTAAAAGGGCAAAGGAGAATGAAGAGAAGGGAGAGAGGATGGTCAAAGGAAAGACAGATGAATGGATCTGACATAACTTTCCTATGTTCATATATGGTATATGCCACAGTGAATTTCACCATCATGTACATCCACAAGAAATTAATTAAAAATACCTATGGATAAATGGCAGAAAGATCAATGGAGGGAAGGGAGCAGGGGGTGAGGGGAGGGATGGAGAAGGAGAGGTACTGAGGTCTGAGCTAGAAGAAGATCTATTCCATGCTTATATAGTTAAGTCAAAGCGAATACTACTGTCATGTATCACCAAAAAGGAGCAAATTTTATAAAGAAGGCAAAAGGGAGACATTTGGATAACTTAAGTTATTATCAGTGTTTTTTATCTATGCATGGTCTATATAGATCAGGACGGAGTCATTGTGACTAGATTGTTCACTGCATGTAAGGATCTGCTTCTGGCCCTTTGTGTCCATAGGATCCTAGCACAGCATATAATATCTGAGTACATACCTTAAAAAAAATCTCTCCAAGATGTTTTTCACAGTGGATGCCTGTTATAAAACTTTGTCAAGACATTTAAGAGTTCATCTAAGACTGAATTCATTCTTGTTTCATGTGACATTTGGGATATTTAGTTCTCAAATTTGGATTCATACAGATGCCGGGGGCATTGCCCAGAGACTCTTATTCGATCTTGTGTAAAACCTGGGTATCACTTTTATAAAAGATTTACCTGTGATTTTACTGTGCAGTAGTTTCATGATCCACTCTCACTGTCCCCAAACAGTGCTTCTCAAAATGTGAAGTACATGAAAATCATCATTC
This sequence comes from Spermophilus citellus, assembly GCF_964194105.1. Lineage (NCBI taxonomy): Eukaryota > Metazoa > Chordata > Mammalia > Rodentia > Sciuridae > Spermophilus > Spermophilus citellus. Next base: position 165,104,223 of record NC_138183.1, on the reverse strand, counting down.
CAATACAGATTCAGATACAGAATGTCTGGAGGCAGGAACAGACTTTTTATATCTATAAGAAGCATAGATTAGTAATAATGATACTATTGAGAGCAGAGTGGCTAATCATTCTGGATTAGCCTAGGATTTGGGATTTTAAATACTAAATCAGAAATGTTCTGGGGGATATTGAGGTATCAGTCTAATTGTTGGTCCAAGGACTATATTTTGTACATTAAGAACCTAGCAAAGATTCAAGCATGCTTCAGGATCACTTAAATGCTTATTAAGAGTCAGATTACTAACATTTAACCCCCAAATTTCTCCTGTTGGTCTGGGATAGGTTCTGACATTTTGTAGTACTTAAAAGTGTCTAGATAATGCTGATGCCACTGGAGTCAGGACCACTCTTTTGAACTATTAGTCTAATCAGCACTTCTCAAACTTGTGCAAATTAAAATTGTCTGGAGAGCTTTTAAACTACTAATGCTCAGGCCTCATCCTCAGTAATTGTTCTGAGGTCCAGCCTGGGATTTTAAAAAACACCAAGTAATTTTAGTATGCATTCAAGGCTGAGAATCATGGTGAATACCTATATTATAATTATCTTTAGTTCAAATATAAATTAGTTTTTGTATATTTGATGTTCATGTTTATTCATGTCACTCTCTGTTCTATCAACACAGAATATCATGAATGACTGATCAAAGACATTAAAGGTCTGAGTCCACATAGAGCTATTTCTTTTTTCCTGGATGTATTTATTATCATAAGCCTAAAGAAGAAAGAATGTGAGTAGGATTCATAATTCCCCACTTCTGAGGCAGGCTGTGCCTCTTCTTCTTTTTTTTAAATCTTGATACTTTTGGTTATCACAAATTTGAGAAAGCAAGGAGGAGCGAAACTGCACTCTTGGAATAAGGACTATCCTCTATTTGGGTTATACTTTCCTGCCTTTCCATTCTCTTCTCACTTTTCCTTATTGTAACCCTCTTTCCTTTGTCTCAAATGATCTTAAAACAACTACTACGACTGTCACCTTTACATCACAGTAGTATAGTAGACTTTAATGCCCATGTTTTCCCCAGTCTGGTTTCTTATTCACTAGAAGGGCTTTTTATCCCTTTTGACTATTATGATATTTACTCAAATTTCTCAGTAAAAATTCATACTGGTGTTTGAGTATTTTCTGGTTTTAGACAATATTTAATTTTTATATATAAAAGAAAAAAAATAAATTTTAACATACTCTCACCCACAAAGAAATATTACATCTCCCACCATCATCTAAATGTATTTAAAGCAATATTATATTTTGGTTAAAATATTATTTAGCATGTGTTATTATGAGTTTAAATCCATTCTTTCTTTACTGTTGAATCATAAATGCTATCTAATGATATTATTGTAGATTTTTTTCTCTATTTGTTTTCTCTGACATTCATTGTAGCCTCTTTATTTATTTTTTGCCCCATTTACTTATTTTTCTACATTATAATAACCACCTCATTCCCAAACCTGAGTGTAAATATCTGTCCATGGTATGTGTAACAAATATATTTTTAAAGTTTCATTTTTCTTGTTTTGTTCATTTGTTTTTCATGGATACATCTGTTTATGATGCCATAGTTTTTTTTTTTTTTTCTAGTCTCAATTCGAGTCCTGACATTCTGTAATAATGGTCTTTTCCAAGGATATCCTTTTATCAATAACCTTAAAATACCTTTCCTCTCTCTAGCTTGTTAAATCCATTCTTTTAAGAACTGAATATTGCCTCTCTTTTCTGGTTTAGTTTATTTTTATTTTATTTTTCAAAAAATAAATTTGGTAAAGCACACACTTAAGTAGCTTCATGAGAAAAGAATTATAAGATATAATTTGGGAGGTAATCTTTCTTGTGCAAAAATGTCTGGGTTTAGCTGGGCACAGTAGCATATGGATGACACTCCAATGACCAAGAAGGCTAAGGCAGGAGGATGACAAGTTTGAAAGTAGCCTGGGCAATTTAGCAAGACCTTGTCTTGTTTGTAAGGAATGGGATTATAGCTTGAAAATAATTTGCTTTCAAAAATTTTAAGGAACATCTCCTTGAATTCCAGTTCCCAAAATTACTTGCAAAAAGCTGCTGCAGCCATTCTAAGTCCTATGCTTTGTATTCCACTTTTTCTCTTTCCTGACACTTTTAAGATGCATTTGTTTATCTGTTGTTTTGAAGTTTCTTCATGTGTTCCTTTGGTATTGCCCATTTTTGCATACAACATACTAGGGATTAGTAGGGCATTTCAATGTAGAATCTAGAGATTTTCAATTGTGGGAGTTTTCTTATGTGCTACTTTTAAAATTTCTTCCTTTACTGAAACATTTGGTCTTATTAACTGAGTGTATTTCTTATATTTTTACTCACTTTTTTCTAATAAATTTTGATTTTATTTTACTTTTATGGAGAAAAACTTGTTTTCTGTTCTTTATATTAAAATTTCTATTTTTACTCTTATATTTTTGAAGAATATTTTTTCAAATTCTTCAAATAGCTCATTTAATGGGATCCTATCCTCATATCACAAATACAGTATTTTTCTATTTCTCTGAGAAAACTCCTTGGAATTTACCTTATGAACTCTGTGACATTCTACACTTTCTATCTTCCTATTATATTAAATTTTGCTTCTTTCATGTATGAGACTCCCCCTTCTTTAAATATCTAATAAATATTCTTATTTAAAAATGAGTCATTAAATGTTCACTATGTTTAATGAAGGTAGAGGAATACAAATATTAAAAATGAGGATTTATTATTTGGTAATAAAACCTAGAACTTCTGTTGAATACTTTCAAAGTTCAGGATTAATTTAGGTTTGTATTTCAGGCCAACCTATGTTCCCTGGAGAGTAATCCTCTGATCTCAGACTAGGTAATGCACTAGGCTGGTAGCTGTATGTCAATCATGTGATGCAAGGGAGCATAAGATGAACAATTCATTATGCATACAATTTTACTCAATGTCCCTGTTCTTAGTTATATTACCACTAGTCTCAGTTGTGCCTGATATCTCTGTGTCCAGAGCCCCTCTAATTATCCTTTGATTTCATCTCTCCAAAGATTAAACCTTTTATCTACTGCTGGATGGGAGAAAAGGATCTGGGAGTTGAAAAGTTAGGTTTTATCAGCCAATCTTCCTTTATCTTGCCCTAATTTCTTACCTTTCCTTTCTGAGGTAACTGCTGTCTCTAATTTTGATGCTTTTTTTGGGTTTCTGCAGCACTCATCATCACCTTTCTTGACTTCTACTCAGGCGGGCTAAAGTTCAACTTTCTTTGTTCTACTAGTTTAGGTGTCACTTCCTATTTATTTTCCATCTTGCAAAATTGTGAAGACTTTTTTCTCTGCTTTTCACATCCTCATTATTCCTTTGAATTTGTCATTTTAAAAGTCTTTTATCATCATATTAGTGTAATCTGCCACATTTAATAGGATAACATAAACCCCATTAATTTTTCTCTCACAAAGTAGTGATAAGATGATACTTGTGGTCTATCTGCTTGGGAAGATGCATCTTTCTCACCCTCATTATATGAAATAAGGCCCTTTATACTTACCTTACCAAAATGTTACGTTTCCTGATACACACAATGTCAAGTTCAACAGGTTCACATGAAAGTTTGAGCCCAAAGTTCTAGTTAGTAATCTAATAGTCTTTTCTTTCTGTCCTCTGGGTGTATAATTTCCCTGGAATATTTCGGAGATAGTGAAACTTATAACTGGGCAGTTGTAAGTTTCCTGTCAAATACTGTAAATCATATAGATCATCATTTTATACACACACACACACACACACACACACACACACACACATGAAACACACATTGCTATGTTTTTTGTTTTTATTTTGCCTGACAGTTTTATTTATCTCTTATTTTGTCCTTCCCATTGAATTGCCATCTTCTGAGTGCCAACCCTTCAGTTGGCCCAGTCCAGTTAAAATCCCATCCCTGCCACTTCCTGCCTGGGTGACCATGGCTGTATAAATTCACCTCTCATATCAACTCACTTTTTAAGACAGGAATAAAAATAGGGATAAAAAGATTAAATTAAGTAATATATGAAAAATCTTTAACATAGTACCAAGTACAAGGACAGTGGTTAATAAATGATAGCTATCTTCTGTGATTAATACAATGATAATGATATAAGGGGTATAAACCATGGTCTTAAATGTTATTTTCCATTTTGTATACCTAAGTGCCTTCCATGAAAGTATGTAAATGCATATGAGAAGTCTTGAGTACAGAGCATTTATGAAAAAAGGTGCATTTAATTACATTTTAAAATTATGTTCGTCTGAAAGTGAAGTCATACACAATAAAGGCGCTTAAGAAAGCCTATTTGGTAGGAGAGCTCTGAAAGTTGGATATGCTTTCCAGACATGGTTTTCCCAGCAACCTGAATCTCCCTCAGTCTTGTTTGCATGAGTCAATTATTGAACTAAGCCTTCATAGAATACACTTAGGACAGCTTAAGCCTTTCTGAATTAGCAAAGATTCCAAATTTCTGCAGTGTGAGAATCCATACATCTTACTGTATTCTTACACTATAGTTTGCTCTTCAGAAAGTAGGTCTAGCTGAGATTCTTGTTCCATGTACACTTTTTCACTCTTCTGTTACCTATTTAATCCCATATAATAGGGGCCAGCTGACACTGGCTTCCTGTGGTAAACTGTGTGTGTTTGTGTGTGTGTGTATGTGTGTGTGTGTGTGTGTGTGTGTGTGTGTGTGTATATATATATATATATATATAATTTTAAAACTGTAAATTTCATAAAGGCCATACTCCCAAGTATTACCAAGTACTAATAATGTTTGACTGGATTGTAAGAATTTGGATATAATCCATTTATATTTTCCAATTTATGTGACAAAATGTATATTGTGTATTTAACAAGGGTAAAAGTTAAAAAGAAATTATCACTTGGAGCCTCCACTTTCAGTGAATGTAGCTATTGGCTATTTCCTGAGACATTACACAAAATTAGAAAAAAGATCACTGTGAGATAAGCTTGAATTTAGAGTAAAGTTCCTGCCATGTAGTAAGATCAATTATTAAATTCTAACAAGGTACTTAGGAAAACATGATTAAAATCGCCTTCCTATGAAGCTTGAGTTCCCTTGGACTTACTTTTAGCTTCCTATAACCCTGAGCAGATCTTTGGGGGAGAGAGCCTGTGTCCATGTTGACTCCCACTATGGATGGCCTGGTTGTCCTGCGCTCACAGAGCCACTAGAGATTCCCTTGCCTTGGTGTTTTAACACAAAGCATCTCTGAGGCTCCTGTGTAGATTTTCCCAATATGTCTCGCCAACCTGGGCAAGAAAATGAGGACTAGAGGGTATTGTCATGTGCACTGTTCAGTGCACTTGCTTTTTCAAATGGTTTTTTAATATTCCACTCAGCCCAGAAATGAGTTTCACAGTTTTCTGTAGCATAGTAATTTCCAGAATGTATGTGTGAGGTCACTGAGCCGTTGTGTTCCTCATCAGAGTTAACGGAGCTGTATTAATCTTTTCATTGTCTCCCCTCACATATGGCAGAATGACGGATTGCTTGGCATATGCTGGAGTGCCACATGGTACCAAACAGACGGAGAATGTTCAGGCAGGCGCTGGGCTGGGCAAAGATGTACTCTACAATTCTGTTTTGTGAACAGAAACAATTGGGCGGGATTCCTTTACTTCCTTTCCTGATATCTAGATTCCAAACTAGTGGGGGGAAATTGCCCTGAATTAATTTCTGTCACTTTATTGATCTGTATTCTATAGAATGTGAACACCTTTCCAATTAGTGACCAGAAATGAGCCAACCCTCCAAATGAATCAGTTAATGCTAGACATTATAACATATATATTACAATATTTTATTCTCTTATTTCAGAAATGGAATGTTATTAATGTCATTGCAACTTTAGATCACTCTTTCTTAATTTTCTTTCCATGCTAGTCTGTTAATTTATTTCAGTAAATATTTATAACACATTCATCAAATCAGACACTAATCTAAGGACTGAAGATAATATGTGGAACTAAATGTAGAAGCCCCAGTCCTTGTGTCACTTAAATTCTAGTGGAAAGAAAATAGAACTAGAAATAATCAAAATAGAAAAACCAATGTCAGACAGCAGGTGCTACGGGGAAAATAACACAGGCTAAGTGGCAAGAAAATTATAGAAGCTATCTCATGGAGGAACCATCTAGAAGTAAGGAAGATCTCTGCAAATATGAAGAAAAAGAATGCAAAAATCTTGAGGTGGGACCATGCAGGTCTACACAGTACACTTGAGAAACAGAGCAAATGGCCAATGTAGCTGAAGAAGGTAAGAAAGACAGAGAGAAGTAAGAAAGTAGAAAGGAACCTGGTATCTCAGCATGTGGGGACTTTCAGGTATTTGAAGGACTTAGATTCTACTCTGAGAAACAAAACCGCCTAGAATACTCACAGCAGAGAAAGAACATGGCTTTCATTTTTAAGCAGTCACTGGAGTTCCTCCTTGGGGAGATAAGAGTGGACTCATAACTTTTGGAAGGCTGTGGTTAATAATCAAGATAGAGGTGATAGTGGCAAGAAGGTGGCAGAGAATTGCAAAAAGCAATTATATTCTAGATATAAATTGTAAAGACTATTATTACATTTGGTGATATATTGATTGTGGGTGAGAGATTTAAAAAAAACAGTTTAAAAGAATAATCCTGAAAAATCATAATAAAGGCTGTTACTTCTGAAATGATAGAATACAGATCTCTAATTCCCTTCTGTAGAGGCATTAAAAGTATAGAATAAATTTCTTGTACCCTGGAGATTAACCATAGGCTTATAGCAAGTGAAGAGACATCTATTTAAGAAAAATGATGGAATCTTAGTAAAACCTTTAAGCTTTGAGATATGTAAACTTTCCCTTTTCCCATCATCACTTTTCAATTCTTTGGCAGACTTGAAAATTCAGTCTACGATCACAGCAAGTTGGTAGCCATGTAAGGTGGAAGAACAGGTTAGGAGCTCCACCAAAGCCTCAGTCCCAGAAAATAATCTCAAATCAATCTTTAGGTGGTTTCATACAAGAGCCAAATGTAAGCAGTACTGATTCATGGCTTGAATCATTTATATGTACTGATTTATAGCTTGCTCAGTGTTTAAGTGGGGGAGGATTTTTATTGAAGGACATGTGTGGAAAACAACTAGAGGCAAACAATTAACTTTACAACTGCCTGAAGCTGTAGATCACAATGGGGTCCAAAAGCTTAACAAAAAAGCCACAGAAGTGATATTCCTAAGGGACTTTGAATAGTTCTGACATTTTCCTTGATAAAGAAAGCCAAGTGCATGGTAGGGATGTGAAATTCTTAGAAAACATGTGATAAGATCCTAAACTCTCACTTCTGCCTGACTTGGAGTCTCTATGTGGAAAGTGAAGGTAGAGCAGAGTTGTCAACTATCTGTGTTTTCCATGAGGGGGCCAACATACACACAAAGTTCCTCAGCAAAGAATGGCAGAATTCATGGTTCTCACCACTTAAGAAATCTTATCATAAGCTGACAACTAATATGCGGAACAGAAACTTCCTTGAATAGATGTGACAAATAATATAGACTTTGCATAATTAGTTTAAATAGACCAACACTAAATCATATCAAAACAAAACAAAGACCTGGGAGGGAAGGTTTGTTTCCAGAATCGTCACATCATAATTGTTATTTAAGTTCAGTTGTCAACAAAAAGTTAGAATCAAGAAATAAGAAGCAGGAAAATGAAGTCTATAGATACCTGGACAAAAAGTCATTAATAGAAACCCTCACTGAGGAAGCTCACACATAGGATTATTAAGACAAGTACTTTAAATCAGCTTTTATTAATACATTAAATAAGTATAAGAATTCATATCTAGAATTTAAAAAAATCTATTAAAATGATAAAAGTTATAAAAATTATTAAAAAATAAAATTCTGGATTTCAAAAGTATAATACCTTAAATTCACTACATGGACTGCATTGGTCAGTTTTTTCATTACTAAAACAAAATAACTCAGCCAAATAACTTCTGCAGTGAAAGGGTTATTTAGCTCACAGTTTGGTAAGTTTAAGGTTCAGAACTGGGTGGGATGGGGTAACCCTCTGATGAGGGTTTGGATAGTGGCCTATCATGGTGGGAACTCATGTCCATGGAAGAGCTTACATCACTAAATAGGAAGTGAAAGAGGAGATGGAGGGAGACCAGAATCATGTGATTATTTCTGAGGACACATCCCCAATGACATAAGGACCTCCTACTAAGTACCACCTCTCCAAGGTTCCACCACCTCCCAATAGTGCCACCAAAAGGACAAAGTCTTTAATCACAATGGACTTTTATAGGACACCATAGCAGAACTTGAGAGGCTTGTGAGAGCAGAGTAATCAATAAACATTTGAACAGTAGACATCTCCATTTGCAGATGACATAATCTTGTGTATAGAAAATCTTAAGAACCATGCATGAATGCATACCCCCCACACACATACAACACATAAATACACATACAAAATTTAAGATAATAAATGAATCAGATAATAAATGAATCAGCAAGGTTGTAGATTCAAGATTAATATAGCAAAATCAAATGTATTTTAAATACTTGGGGTGAACATACAAAATGAAATTAAGAAAATAATTATATTTAAAGTAGCGCACAAAATGTAAAAATTAATTTGAACACTGGAAATGTATGACTTTTATGTTAAAAGTTACAAAATGTTACTGGGCACAGTGGCCTACATCTGTAATCCAGCAACTCAGGAGGCTGAAGCAGGTGAATTGAAAGTTCAAGGCCAGTCTCAAAACTTAGAAAGCCCCTCAGCAACTTAGTGAGACTCTAACTCAAAATAAAAATAGTTTAAGGATGTGGTTTGGTGGTAAAACACTCTTGGGTTCAATCTCCAGTACCCACCCCCTAAATTACAAAATATCATTAAAAAAAAGAAGATCCGAAAAATTGAAAAGATCCAACCTTTATGTGTTGAGTAATCTAATATTGCTAAAATAGCAGTATTCTAGAAAGTGCTCTTTAGGTTGAATATAATCTCTATCAAAACACAATGTGCTGTTCTTGAAGAAAATAACAAGCTGACACTAAAATTTGTATGGGAATACACAGAATACAGAAGTAAACAGTCTTAAAAAAGATGAACAGAGTTGGAAAGCTCTCATTACTTACTACAGATAATATGTAATCAGTATCATACTGGCATATGGATCTCAATATATTTTAGTGAAACAGAACTGAGAATACAGATATAAACACTTATATTTATGGTCAGTGGATTTTTGGGAAATGTCCAAAGATAATTATGTGGAGAAATTATGGTCTGTTCAGTTGTGGAAGGGCAACTAGATATTCACGCCAAAAATTAATTTTGTCCTTTTCCTCACCATGTACAAATATCGCCTAAAAAATGATCAAAATTCTAAATATAAGAGCTAAAAATATCCAACATTTAGAAGAAAATAAGTGTCCCTTCATTAGCTTGCATTAGGCTTATTTGGTATTTGGTATTGTATCTTAGATATAATACCAAAACAAAAGCAATGACAAATCTGTATAAATTGGATCTCATCAAAATTAAAAATGTTTCTTTTCAAATAGGGCTAATATAAAGTGAAAAGTCAGGCACAGAAGAAGAGGACATATTTTAAAATTATAAATCTATTTAGGCTGTTTAGTATCTTAACTATAAAAACTCTTACAACTCAATACAAAATGCATAAAGGATTAAATACATATTTCTTTAAAGAAGATAACAAATTGATAGTAATCTTATAAAAATATTCTCAACATTATTAATTACTAAGGGAATGCAAATTGAAACCATATGAGATACCAACACACTTCCACTTGGAGATCTATATTTTAAAAAAATGCAAAAATAAAATGTGTCTTTACGGACACTGAGAAATTAGAAGCCTCATCCATTGTTGGTAAGAATGTACAATGGCATAAATGCTTTGGAAAATAATGTAGTCATTTTTAAAAAGTTAAACAAAATTATTATGTGATACAGAAACTGCAATTCTAAATATATTCCTAAGAGAAAATAAAGTAAATGATCACACAAAAACTTCTACTTAAATTTTTATAGAGAAACATTACTTATAATGGCTAAAGAAGTGGGAACAACTCAAATGTCCATTAACTGGTGAATTTGTAATCAAAGTATACTATATCCACAGGGGGCTTTTATTCAGTCATAAAAGGGAATGACTCAGTGAAAACCAGGCTGTAAGCACTCATGGGATCCTGTCTCTTAAAAAAATACAAAATAGGGCTGGGGATGGGGCTCAGTGGTGCCCCTGAGATCATTCCCTGGTACCTGCCTCCCACCAAAAAAATAAAATAAAAAGGAATGAAGCAAAAAGTACATACAAAAAGATTAATAAAGCTTGAAAACATGCTGAATCAAAAGGCTATGACTCAATTTTTATGAAATATTCTTCCTCACAAGTCATCTGCAAGGCAGTCCTATTGGATACAATGTGACCACTGGCCTCCTAGCTACATCCAATTGAAACACAGTGGGTTACATATTTGACCACAGTTAGTTGAAGACTGATTACCAATATATGATGTGATTTTTTTTTTGAATTGGGTTATTGGAATCACATTCTCAGACATTTAAAGAGGGACAGTGAAATAATATGGCATTTGGCAGTTTAGTCAGTCAAGATCTCAGCAGGGAATAATTGGCATCTTTAAAATGGGAAAATTACATGAAAACATAGTAAATTCACAAAGATGTGAACAAGGAAAAACATATTGGAGTGGGTAAGAAAAGGACATTTGTGGCAGAGGAGATGATGGCTGACTGGTCCCAGAATATGTAGGGTATCAGAAAAGCACAAAATGACTGGATTATCAGGCATCATAGAGAAGATATACAGAGGTGAGAATTAAAAAGTTGAGAAGAAACAAAATAGTCTCCTATTTTTTTTAATATGGTAATATGACACATATATGGATTTAAAGTTCTCTTAAGGAATGCTAAAAAACTTTGAGGCCCCTAGAGTTGTGTATCTTCAGTTTTATTTTATTTTTCTGTAGGATCAGGTACATGTCATTGGGTCCTTGAGTTTAATCCCTACATATTTCTCTGAAAGAAGCTGCATCTTCATTCCCTTCTGAGATAAGTACCAGAAAATGCTAACCACGAGGTCTATTTGCCCCCTGTGATTAATCATTCCTACACCTTATATACAGTATTTTGAATCTCTTGAGGTCTCTGGATGTGTCGGGGGAGCCTGTAATGCCTCCAACATATATCCCCAATTCTTACATAGAGTCAAAGTCATCCACACCCACATACAAATTCCCAAACAATTGCAAATCACAGTAGAATTTACTCCAAACAAAAATTCTTGGCCATTTGGTTTAGTTGAAAGCATAGAGTTTTAAAATAAAGTAAACTTTTTTTTTTTTTAAATCACCTTTTGTGAATGTAAGTGAGATATAACTTCAGGAAAGACACAGTAGATGTATTTCTCTTTATTCCTCTAAGTACAGAAAAAGAAACAGTTGTACAAGACAAAACTTTATTTTTAACATTTTTATATTTATTTATTTAGTGGTGCTAGGGATCAAAGGCAGGCCTTGTATATGCTAGGCAAAACACTCTGCCACTGAGCAACACCCCAGTTATATTCCCTGGGAGCAAACTTATAGACAATATAGTTGTTCTAGTTAAACAATTTGGAATAAAACTTGGAAAATCTTTACATTCCAGGAAAGTCTGAGAGTCAAACCTAAATTTCTATTCTGAGTAGTTCATAACAAATAGTTCATAACATGGCACAGTGGAGAGCACATAAAGAGTGTGGATTTCCACTCCCACTCGGGAATGAGAGATTATTTCTCTCAGCTGTGGTGGGTCAGGACTCAACAACTACCAGTTTCTAACATAGGAAAATCAAGTAGGAAGTAGTAAAGAGCACTTCGACACCAGGGGTGTGTCAATGAAAGCCGACATGGGAGCTGGGACTACAATCCCTGCTCAACAGAACAAGTAACCTCTTGCTCAAGAGCCAAAGAGGCTGTGTGGAGAACCTGGACTTCTCTTCCCATACTTTGACTCTATGAGCCTATATAGGCAAACTGAGTGAGCAGTATTCCCAACCAGGTGGTAACTTTTCAAGGTATACAAGCATAACAACACCCAAAGAGAAAACAGGTAGCTGAACCAGAATTGAGATTAAATTCCTGAGGTGCCTTTTATCTGGCTGGTCACTGAGGGAGAGATCAGTTGGGCCTTTTCAGGGTAGAAGTCAAGAGGAAGAGGAAGCATCATGCCTGAGACTGGCCATGGCAAAATTCCAATTTTTAAAGGAGGTCTGTAAGACTCCTCATCATTTTCATTAAAAGAAAATGAACTCATGTTGGTGATGAGGTGGGATGGCCATTTTTAGTGCCTAAACTGCCTTACAAAGGTGTAAGTTGAGAGATATGGAGTCAGAAATATTTTTCAGTTGATATTTTGGAAGTTTTTAATACTTCATTATGACATCAACAACCTGAGGATTATAAGGGTTCTCAAGAGTCCATTGAATACCTTGATGATTTACTCATTGTCAAGTGGCTTTTGAGATAATTGTCAATACTGTCAGACTGACCTGAAAAGCTGAAACCATGACAGTTTTATTTCAAGAGAAATAGAGTACCAGAGTCAGTTGGCTTTGCTGGAACAGCTGTAAGGCACCAATGATTGCCCAGAGAGAGGACCACATATTACATATGGTCAGTTTGCCAGAAATAGGCAGAGGCAACACACCATGTAATGTGACATTTGTCACCATGAAACAAATGACATAATTGTTACCCAAACTCAAATATTTGGCATGTAATGGTAGATGATGCATGAGAATCAGATAGTGTGTGCCTAATCCATGATTACAGGTGTATTCTCATGGCTGGTTTGATCTAGCTAGAGATCCCATAGACTATAATTGGGCAGTATTGGTTTGTTCAGCAACTTGATTCTAGTCAGTCTCATAAGAGAATAGATGTTCATTCTTAGCATTGACCTGAGTAATCCATAGGGGCATTCAATTAGTTGTATTATAGTGATTTATTCCCACTTTTAATGGCACCAAACAGAGGAAACTTGAATGTGCCAGTGTTCAGTCTTCCACGAAGCTGTCCATATGAAAGGCAAGAAGTCCAAATCAAGTAAATATGCCATACCAGGGCCTAAGGAATATTATCTAAGATGCAGGTAATGACTTTCAGCTTAGTCCATTGGGCCCCAATACCTTAGCTCGGTGATTCCTCCAGAGTTGACTTGGCCAATATGAGTTCCTTAGATCACTCTCCCTGCTTTTTTCCAGAAGGTATTTGTTTGGCTTTGGCTATTTCCTGCATGTGTGCTCAGTTCTAGGCTCAGGGTAGCCTTCTGCATATCTCCAGGGCTCTGTCCTCCCTGACTGACCTGAAAAGCTGTATTAAGCCCTGTCTCCTAGCAGTAAATTGAGGAAATCATAGAACATATTTAGTTTGTTCCTTCTTCTATGTGGTCAATGTCCTCTGGTACTGATTACCTAATGTCTTAAAAATGTCAATTCATACATGTCATTCAGTTTTATAGTCTTTGTGGATAGGAGGGTAAAACTGACCCCCTTTCTCCACCATGGCCCAAAGCAGAAGCTACCTGTCTCTTACACAATTGGAGTAACAAGAAAGGGCTTTTCTTTAGAAGATTCTTACTCTAGGAGAAAAATAAGGACTATGATAACTAGGAGTTTAAAAAAAGTCAGCACTGAATATATCCAGAAATAAAAGTTGTCCAAGAGCTTAGTGTATTGTTTGTCCTGTTTTCATGAGGATCTTAATCACCACCTGAGAATACAGACTGCAGTCTCATCTTTAATCCTTAGAATGATACATCCCAGGGGAATGTGCAAATGTTTTCAGGAGGCGCAGAACCTGGCCAACAGCATTGCACAGTGCTCCTGTGATTATGAGCTGATTGACCTCCTCTCTACCCTGCTTTGCACTCACTCTCCTTGGCAAGCATATTGTTTATGGTGAGGCTGACAAATTATGATCTGAGCAGGGAGCAGTCTCAGCATCACAGTACCACTTTGATGGGCCACAGGTTGAAGATAAATGAGTAGGGAATATATCCAATTTATTCATTGGATTTTCCCATATTACTTCCAGCCAAGATCTTTTACAGAGCAAAGGCAAAGCCAAAAGAGACACCAATAACTCACTAACCTTCTCCTCACAATTACTGTCTCTTCTCTCTTGACATAGCTATGTTTTTACATAGCCAATGTGTATAAGTACAGATCTTGCCTCTGCTTGGGTTTCACAGTTCAGCTCTTCAGAATCTCTTCTTCCCTTTTAGCATTCTGTTCCTGATTAGTCCTGAAACCTATGTTTGGCCACACTTGCGTATAGCAGGGCACTATGGCCAGATTTGTTTATGGTTTTGTTTACTTATTTATTCTCTAATTTTTACTCACCTTTTGTTCAGTTTCTTATCATCAGAGCTACATTGGAAATATATGATGAGAGAGCATTTTCATTTTAAGCTCTAAGTTTGTGAGATAGGAATAAAAAAAGAAAGCTAATTAGTAACCACTGCGAACATTTTGACTCTGTAACAGGCCCTAACCTCAGGATTGTGTGTCCATAATGTGTCTCATTAAATAATCTTCAATGTTCACACTACTACTTTGAATTAATAGATGAAGAAATGTGTACACAGAAAGACTTAACCCTGTGCTTAAGTTTTGTTAATTCCCCAAATTCACAAGTATTTCACTTGTATTCTCTTTTGTAAATTACTTCGAAAAAAATCTAGAAGATATTATGCTGTTTTATTTTTATACATTTTTTCATTTAAATAGAAGCATAAAGATCGATTCTTCTTATATTACTTATAACTAATTCAAAATCAGAAAATGTGGCTAAATACTATTTTTCCATTCAAACACCATCCTTTTGATATGAGTAATCAATATTAAAGATTTTGAGTTTTGTATTACAAATAATTGTACTAAAATAAGCAAATTTATAATCCGGTAACTTTGTTATTTGGTATTATATTATGCATTATATTCTTCAATATGCCTGTTTATAATTTAAAATTAAATTTTTGATTTTTCTTACATTAGACATAATATATATATATTTTAAAATTGAGGCACAGTATCCAATTGTATGCTGTAGCTTAATTTTAAAAATAATGTCTCTTCTTTATGTCTTACAAATAGCGCTACAGTCCATCCATATCCAAATAGGTACATTTTTTACAGCAAGTATATTACTCATTTTCCTCTCTATTTGATTTTTTCAGTTTAAGAGACTGTAGTTTAATTAGCAAATGCACCAGTCAATTGTTCTGCCAGGTTTATTTCAATTTTGCTAAGGAGTTTAAATGATCCCCTCCTTGTTCCAGCAGTTTTATGCTGACTGATGTTGCCAACCAGACATTGAATTCCTGATTCATGGCCATTCAGCTCTTAAGAATATTGGATGTTCCTGTGTGAATATTATGGGATAAGGTTCATAAAATTATAGAAATAAGAGACTGAAGTGACCTACTGGGTCAACTGTTTTACACAGCTGCCAGCAAAAGATTGTCCTTTACAATATACATTATTAATGAGACCGACAAGAATATATACATGTTTTTACGAATCAATCCTTCCAATTAGGAAAAAAAAAAAGGAAGAGGTCTCAATGAGAACACGAATCCATCCAAATGAATGAAAAATGAATGAATTCAGAGTCATGTAAAGGATAGGGACAGAGCCTTATTACAGCCCTAGCAGGATCATGTCTGGCAATGTCATTTTGTCTAAATTAAAAAGTTCTGAACCACTAGCACTTATTCTATACTCTAAAGACACTATTTCATTAGTTAAGACTGATTATCAACAGGGAAAAATTCCATCTCCAAAATAAATTTGCTAATATTCTTAATCAGAAAAGGTTTAAGAGCTGAGGGAATGAGTCATATTCTGATTTTAGAAATAATGAGTTAAGAAGAATGCTGTCAAGATAGAGATGTGACCTTTCCCATACACAAATAAGAAATTCAGAAATATAAAAAAGAAATACATATATATTTTTAAAAAACAAGGCAATAAATATTGTTTCTAACATAGTGTATAGCACAAATAAGTATTTCTTTTTTCTCCTTCAACCACTAATATGGCAAATCCATGATCTTCAGAAATAAAGAAAGTTATTTTTAAGAAAATAATATTCTTTTCTATACTCTTCATGTAATTGCTATCTCCATCATATTCATTAAAAATAACTGTGAGCTCAAGTGTTCTAGTATAAAATATTAAAATTTTGACTCTTCCTATATGATAACAGGGAAACTCTGTTTTGTTTTTAATGAAAAAAACATTTTTGAGTAAAAATAATTTTGTTCTTGCTTGTTCTAGATTAATTGCATCTGGGTAACCACTTACTCATGGCATTTCTTAGTCTTTATTCTTTCTGAACACAATAATTTTACTATATTTCTAATTTCAGGACTTATTGCAATAGCTAGTAAACCAGAGACAACAAACATCAGTTCAATGAATGAATTAATGAACAACAATTGCTGTATTCTACAAACCAGATCATTACTCCAATATTACTCTCATTGTTGGCATTTTATAAATCTATAAGAAGCTCAATTAATTAAGATCAATTAATATAATTAATATTTCATTTTACAAATAAGAGAATAGAAAGATAGAAAGGAACTTTATTCACCAGTCTTGACTGGGAGCCAGTGTATTTATTAAGTTCAAGAAAACTATTTAGAATAAAATGTAGAAAATAAAAATAAAAGAATTGTCAAAAAATACCCATTTAATATTTATTGATTTCAGCAAAGCATACATAGTCATTATTATGTTACTGAAATGCATTACCATGCTGTTCACATTAGTCAGATGTTAACATTTTATGTTCCTAGTAATGGATGACCAATTTAATGGGGCTCCAATATCTTTCTCCTTTATGCTCTATGGTGTTCTAATATTTGGGCCTTTAGTTTCATTCTCTGGTTTCATCACAAGATGGTGCCAGTGTGTCTCTGTCACCACAGAATAAGAATTAACAGATCATCTGCATGTACTTGCATTGGAGAATGGTATAGGTCTGGCGAATTTCCATGATCCTAATAATTTCCTTTTTGTTTTTGAAATAATAGTATAATCTCCCAAGCAATTGGTAAATGTATATCTTGAAGTTGCTTTCAAAGGTTACACATTTCTGTATCCAAGTGAGTTTCATACCCACATGACTTATATGACATCTGCTGATTTTAATGAGTTTCAATTTTCTTCTATAGGAATGCAAACAAAATACAACCACACTTTCATGGGTGTGATCACAATTCTTGCTCTGGCCCATGAACAGAATATTTTCTGACTTCCTTATATTATCTATGGATCTTAGTCTGTATACAAATCTCCCAAGTTTAAAAAAATTGGAAAAATTTAACATCAGTCATATATGTTTCTCAAACACCTCAAATTCCTGGAATTCTAAACATTATTAAGTTATCAGCAATGACTGATTGTTCAATAATAATCAGTTTCTTTTGAGAATTTCAGAATTCCAGGTGACAACTCTAATTGCCTCCCACATCTGAGCCTTCCTTGAATGTGGAGATGATTGTAGGGGTTGGAAGCACAAAAACTTTCTAGTCTTCTCAATGTAACATATGGCCATTAGTTCTGATATCCTGCCATATCTTCAATCATCCTACCAAAAGGTATCCTGTTTGCCTTTAGAATTTCTTGCAATACTATAGATAAAATACATCTCCTCAAATCATGTTCTTTTCAATGGGTTTAGACCCTTCCAAGCAAAAGTCAAGAAACCCAAACACAAACTTCATCTGAGAAAGGTGCACAATGGCTACCTATGTAATGGTGCAAAGAAAAGGTTAGAATATGGGAAATTAAGGCAGAAAATATAATGAAAAACAAAAATCTCTGTCTCAGAAAATTATCTGCATAAATATGCATAGAAATTCATTCAATAACTACAGATAACACAAATCACCATTTTTTATTGGATCACTGTTTGCAGAAAACTTTGCCAGATTTTGCTAAAACAATAAAAAATTGGAACTGTGTCCACAAATAGAAGAGTTCACTAAATAGTAAAGGTTTCTGAATCAATAAGTCAGTTCGTTTATTGTGGCTAGTGACTAAATTAATTACATGATGTTTTAATTCCAAAAGAATTTAATGCAGCCCTAAGGTATTAAATTTTAAAGACATATGTAAACTTTCCCACTATTAATCTGACTTCTTTTGGTGAGTACATGTTGATTCTCCATCTTGAGTTAGGATAAGTTTGGATGCACATAGAAACTGCACAATTTCTTGATATAACATAACCTCATTTTTAATCTTCTCATCCATGTAAGTTATTTTAAGCTTATTTTTGTTCCATTAACTATCAGTACAGTAAACCATTTTGCAATGTAGCACCTTCCAGTTCATTCTTCATGGAAGCATTGCTTATAGGTAAATTTAATTTATTCAAGTAACAGTAGTGAATAACTAATTTTAGGGGAAGATTTTTTTTTTTAATGCAGTGCTAGGGATAGAACCCAGGGCCTTACATACGTTAGGTTAGCATTCTACCACTACTACCATTAAGCAACATTCTCCAACTCTGGGAATATTGTTTTTCCTTTTTCCTTTTTTCTTTTCTTTTTTTTTTTTTTGAGCAGATTCTATCAATACTTGACCCAAAATGTGATTGTGTGCACATACCCATGTGTGTTAATGATTTTATACAAAATAAAAATAGATCATGAACAAAAAAAAACACCTAATCTTTGCCAAGTGACCTTAGGGTCCACTGACTTAATTAAACATTTAATCCTGAAATATTTTTAAATGTCAAAACCTTAGCAACCAAATCATTTTGTGCCCCAGAGCATGACTAAGGAAAAAAAAAAAGTCCATGTAGCTTGCCCTGAAAGTGAACAATGAAATGCTTAATACATCCACAGTTCCCCCAAACAGAACTCCTATCTAGAACAAAAGGAAATACACACACACACACACACACACACACACACACACACACACCCTGAAATATCTGGATGATGATTATATTACCTTGAGTGACAGATTTCTTCCTCCTCCTTGTCCCCTACTCTTCAGCCTCTCAATATTGATGCATTGCTTTTTTCCTCTTTCAAGTTCTATATAATTCATAATTCTTCTGCATCTTCTAGTTTCTTAAACTTATCATCCTATTTTAGTTTAAATAGTTTCTCCCTAATCTCCCTTTCTTCCCCAAAATGCTAAATAATTGACTTTGTTATACCCATACTTTTCTCACTTGCCACTGCATTCTATTTTATCTTTAATACTTATTAACTTTACTGCCCACTTTTAAAGAATTCTCCATTTTACACAGAGAGATGGGGTGGGGGGAAATAAGATGTTCTATCTTTTGTTCAATCATTCATTTGTTCTTCTATTCATGAAACATTTATTTAATGCCAATTATGAGCAAGATCCTGCCTATAAAGAAAAGCATAAGACTCATTCCCTGCACTCCAAGAATGAATAGAAACTGAATAAATTAAATGTCAAATTTGGAAGAATATTAAAGGTCATCTAGGTCAGCAGCTTCCTGGACAGGATACAGCAGAGTCACCTCTAGGGTTTTAAAACATGCCTTCATGAATCCCATTCCTTAGATATTCAACAAGTATTAAATTAGTCTGGAATTTGCATATTAATGATGCATCCTAAATGACTTTGGAATAGAAATGAAGAATAATTTAGAACCATGGATGCAGTCCAATGTCTAATTGAATTTTTGATTTCTTTCTGTTTCATTTATTATAAAACAATTCAAGAAATGTAATTCCAATATTTTAAAATATATACATATTGAAATGTGCATATAGACATACACATTTTCAAATTTAATAAGTAAATACATCAGATTCTGAAGGCAGTGCTGCCTGGCTTTGGACAGCTCTGATCATTATAGATTCTTCTTGTTTTGAAAAAAAAAAATTGTAGGTTCTGCTAGGCTGATTCTTTCTCTTTCTCGTGATTCCAATTAGATGTGAAACTGTTGGTTGCAAAATCTATACACAGGCACACATAATTTTGGTACTTTCATTCAGTTCTTTGTGGTTAAACCACAATATTATATTAACATCTGACACATAACATAACATATGCATGCAGAATATAAATAGTTGTTTCTTCAGATTTTATGACCACTATTTAGCAAACATTTTTATTCAAGCTAACATTTTCTCATGACCTTCTCTTCATAGTATATAAGGTACATATTTAATCTGCCCAGTGTATAATCCAGCAACTGTTGTCATCTATACACAATTAAAGCAGGCATGGTGGGACTCATCTGTAGTCTCAGAAAATCAGGAGGCTGAGGCAGGAAGATTGCAAGTCTGTCAGACTTAGAAAGTACAGGAGAACCCATCTCAAAAAAAAAAAAAAAGGCTGGGAACAACAACAACAAAAAGTTAAAATATTTTTAGATTTGTATATAAAGCTAAGAGAACACAATAGGAAGATATACATAAACAATAAAATTCATGCTACAAGTTTTTATTTTCAATTTTACTTTAGAGCGACAACCAATTCATTAACAGTTTTAAATGTAACTCTGATTTTTAAAAAAATAGTATAGAGATCCAGTGGTCCTTTACTCACTTTACCCAAGATAACATTTTGCAAAATTATAATACAATATCACAATTGGTATATTAGGATTGGTATGGTCAAGATAAAGAACATGTTTTTCTGGGAGTTCCTTAATAATTAATTTGATTTCTTTAATAGTTACAGATGCCCGTTTGTATTAGAATTAAGTTGTGGTGGTTTGTGGTTGTTAAGGAAGTAGTCCATTTTATTGATGTTTCCAAGTTTATATATGTGAAGTTGTTTGTTGTATCCCCTCATCCTTTTGATGTCTCTGGAGCCTGTAATAATATTGTCTATCACCTTCTTGATATTCATAATTCAGATTATGCTAGGAGACCCTAGATCTTATCTGATCCTTCTCTTCAGTTGGCCTCTTGCCTCTGTGAACATCCCAGTGTGAGGCTTATTCCTCATCACTGCTTAATAAGAGTGGGGATTTTGGCTCCCCACTTGGTGTCCTTGACATCACCAGGAGGTGTCATTAATAAACTGAAGGAGTAAAAGTCGCCTGGCTTTCTGTGATATCAGTACAGTGGTGGTTGAGGGTGCCTGTCACAGACCTAAGAGAATAGAAGTAGAGAGTCCTCAGAGATCTTTCTGGCACAAGTGGGGTTGGGGCAGAACTATGCTGTGGGTTTTGCCTGATGGAGAGTAGTTATTGTCTAAAAGTTGTCAGTCTTTTTAGGCTCATGTTTTCCTTGTCCTATGGCTAGAAACTGCAGGGGGGGGGGACTATATGGGGAGGGGTGCACTTGCTTCTCTTGCTCTTCTATTTATTTATTTTTTAAATTTTCTGTTTTCACTCATTGTTGTTTTGGGTGATTGTTTTCTGCAGTTACAAGTCACGAATATAATGAGAGGGGGAAATATACACAATCAAAAGCAAAGAATTCAATGCAGTGTTCCCTCAGGCCCAAAGATCCCCAGTCAGCCTGTCTACTGCCATCTCTCTACCTTTCATAGTTTGCTGATGATGTTTTGTGTATGACACGTGGGATTTTCAGTTTTATAGTGGGAGAGGGGTACATTGGCACCATCTTCCAGAAGCAGAAGCCCACTATTCCATTACTGAGTGGTAAATATTTTAAGGAAAGACTTTACATCTAAGGCAAAATCTACATACTTTAACAGCCTGTACAGATTCATATAGTCTGGACTCCCCGTCACTCTCTCCTCTCTTATTATCATTAACTTCTCTCAGTTCTTTTTTTTTTTTTTAAGAGAGAGTGAGAGAGGAGAGAGAGAGAGAGAGAGAGAGAGAGAGAGAGAGAGAGAGAGAGTGAGTTTTTAATATTTATTTTTTAGTTCTCGGCGGACACAACATCTTTGTTGGTATGTGGTGCTGAGGATCGAACCCGGGCCGCACGCATGCCAGGCGAGCGCGCTACCGCTTGAGCCACATCCCCAGCCCTTCTCTCAGTTCTTTACATGTCCCTGTCTCGCCTATCTCCAGTCCTAAACATGCTCTCTCCACTAGAAAACCCATTTCTCTTACCTGGGTAATTCTCATTCATCCTTTATTTAAACCTTTATTTGGGTCTCCAGGGACCCAAATTAGATTAGGTTCCAAAAATAACCCAAGTCACTTATTCCCTAGCTCCTTGCAGATATTTAATTAACTGTTTGTTACCCTCTAGACTACAAGCTTGAGAAGGCTGAGGTCCTCATTCCACCTTTTGATAACTCTTTTCCTCTTTCTCCCTCTCTTTCATCTAGTACTGTCAATGGCATAAAATGATCACTCATTAAACATTTATTAACCACATTAAAATTTTTATGTTTCACCATTATAATTACTCTTGAAGAGGCAAAAAGTCTTATTTGATTTATTTATCAAAAATCTTTTCATTGGCTATCCTATGTGGCAGGTATGTCTGTGCCTATGTGTTTAGGATTCTAAAAATGATCAAGGGAAACCCTGCCCCTATCTTTATAAGTATTGCATCTTAGTGAGGCAGACAGAAAAAAAACCACGTAAAATATGTAAGAAATATAACACATTATAAGTTCTGTAAAAATATGAATAGGATGATAATGCTGAATAACTAGGAGAGGCTTCCTGGTAAGGAAATTAGGGGAAAATTTTTTCAACCAGAGAAAATAAATGCAAGATTTCTAGCTTTATTTCAGTGATTATGTGATTGGTTTGTCTAATTTTAGTCAAGGAACAGAGTAGATAGTGGTACCATCATTGCACTGGGAATAACTGAGGCTAATTGAGTGATTTTGAGGGATTTGGAGAAATAAAAAGACTAGAATTTAGAAATGTTCCTTTGAATATTATAAATCTGAGCTGCCTATTTGATGTGATAAAAGTACATACATAAAATAGAAATTTTTATGTATGAAATAGGAACTCAGATTTTATAGAACACTGCATATTCTCATGGTTCTTGTGATGAGTCAAAGAGACTTTCAATACCAGACACATTAAGACTTGAGTAGTAAAGTAATTTAAGTAACAGGGAAATAGTTATTTTTAACATTTGACTAGAATAATCTTGAGGGGGGTGGGCAAGAATTCTTGAACAATAATTAGGGAGACTAAATTGGTTAAATTACTTTTTACATCAAAAAAGATATTTGTCCCTTGAAAATAAATTCTACTTGTTATACCTATTAAAGAAGTCTGTAACCTTTATGGAACTACCTGTTTCCCTAAGTAATCTACGAGTGGATAATTGTAATATAGTATAAGTCCCAGAATACTTGACTATTCCTGTGATTTAGTTTGCAATTTATTGCTTGAAATTTCCAATATTTCTTGTATATATTTTACTGCTATAGTTAGATAAATATAAAAACAGCTAACTTTTCCTACTTTCCTCATAGTGAAAAAATTTTCATTGAATTTGTTCTGAAACTTCAAAAAGAGAAAATCAAATGATATATTTTTCTTTCTTGGCTCATTTTATTTTTTGCCTTATTTCCTCTTTTAATATACTCAATGATTACTTGTAAAATGATTTTGTGGGCACATTAGTTTAACCATGAAAACTTTGTAAATATGCTATATTCTGTGTTTCCCTTTGAGAATTGATTTTTTTTATAAAAACTATATTGTATCAGAATGAAAAAAAATGCAAATCTATATATAGTGGTTAAGTTCCCCTGGATTCAATCTTCAGTATTAAAAAAAGCCTCTAAAATTATATTTAACAAATCATCAGTTATTACAGTAAAATTGCCTATTTAGTCAGATTTTATTGGTCTAAGAAAATGCATAAGGCTAGGTACTTATATAGAAAAGAGATTTATTTAGCTCACAGTTTTTCAGGCTGAAAGTCCAAGACTGGACAACATCCAGTGTGTGCACTCCCGGCTGTATTACAACATGGTGGAGAAGAAAGAAGGAAAAATCCACATGGAGAAGAGCCAAGTACCAGGATGTCCTCACATTGTAGCAAACCCTCTACCTTGGGTTTTACAAGAAGTACACTAATCCCCCATAGACAGCAATCCCATGACCTAACTGCCATGTCTAGGCCGTGTTTCTTTTTACTTTTTTATTTCTTACATACATGACAATAGTGGAATGCATTACATTCATAATTATCCATTCACAGCAAAATTTTTTGTAACTTTGTATATAAAGTATGTTCATACCAAATTATGCCATTATACATGAGCTCTCTTTTTTTGCATTACAATTCTTATTACACCTTTATACCACAATTTATCATATCTCTGTTTGTATATAAAGTATGTTGACACCAAATTCACATCTTCATACATGTATTTTGTATAATGATGACTGTCTCTTTCCACCATCCTTGCTATTCCCCTTCTCTCTCCCTTTTCCTCCCACCCCTATTCCCTATTTAGAGGTAATCTTCCTCCCATGCTCTCCCTCCCTACCCCAGTTTGAGTTACCCCCCTTATATCAGAGAAAGCATTTGTTTTTTGGGGATTGGCTAACTTCACTTAGCATAATCTTCTCTAATGCCATCCATTTCCCTGCAAATGCCATGATCTTATTCTTTTTTAGTTCTGAGTAATATTCCATTGTGTATAAATGACACGTTTTTTTTTTTTTATCCATTCATCCACCGAAGGACATCTAGGTTGGCTCCATAGTTTAGCTATTGTGAATTGTGCTGCTATAAACATTGATGTGGTTGTGTCCCTGTAGTATGCTATTTTTAGGTCCTTTGGGTATAGGCCCTGTTTCTTAAAGATTCCATCACCTCTCAGCTTTATCACACTGGGACCAAGCTTCTAGCACATGATTTCATAACTTCTAAAGTCACACAGCTAGAAAGGAGCCAAGTTGGAATTTAAATCTGTGTTTCTAAGAAATAAGAACCTGTTCTTTTAATCACACACACTACTTTTCCATGTGAAATTGACTTTCTCATAGAGAGCAGGTGGTATTTTCTGAATATTTGTATGCCTCCAAAATTCATATGCTGAACTATTAACTCCCATTTTGGTGGTGTTAGAAGGTGGGGCTCTTTGTAGGTTATTAAGTAAAAAGGGCAGAGCTCTCATGATTGCAATAAATTCTCTTATATCAGAAATTTCAGAAAGCTACCTTTTCCTTCCACTGTGTGATGATGTGTAGAAGACACCATCAATGAGCCTGAAACTGGACCCTTGTTAGACAGACAACTGTGAGAAATAAATTTCTATCATTTATCATCTCAAAAATAAAAAGCACCAAAAACAGCTGGTCCTTTTAGACCTTTTAGACAACAGTGCTTTCAGGTCCATCAAAAATGAAAGGTCACCAGGTGTGGGGGTGTATTCTTATAATCCAGGAACTCGGAAGACTGAGCCAGGAGAATTTCAAGTTTGAGGCTAGCCTCAGGAATTTAGTGAGGCCAAAAGCAACTTACAGCGACCCTATCTCATGATTTAAAAAATAAAATAAAATAAAAGGACTAGGGATGTGGCTCAGAGGTTAAGCTCCCCTGGGATCAATCGCCAGTATCCGTCCCCCAAAATAAAAGCATAGAAAATTTAACTTTCTTTTTTTAATGAGTGAATATATAGTAGTCCAGAGTCTAGGGCATGTCCTTTATCTATGAAATGTGAAATGAGCTCAAGTAACCATTGTCCAAAATATCATTTATTCATGAGAAATATAACTCATTAGAAACATAGTGCTTGCATTCATATATCAGTCACCTGACCTAACATATAATCAGAATTTTAATAATTGGACATAGGGGGATTAGACAAATCATTATTTAATGACACCAAGCTGATAATTCTAGTTTCTAAAAAAAATGTTCCTATCTTTAGATAATGGTAAAGTCCACTGATTACAAACCTTTGAATCCTTGCACCATCACAAAGAGTTTTTCATGATCACTAATGTTCCCTCCTACAAGGCAGAAAGAGATGGGCACTGTCACCTCTGCCTCTGTGGCTCTCCTTTCCTGTGTCAATGTCTGGGAAACCTTATGCTTCTTGGAAGCATATTTATATTCCTTCTGACTACCGAATCTTTTAGTCCTCAAAATTGTCCTTTAATATTACATTCCGCACTTTGGCATTGTATTTAATGTTTTAAATTTTTTTCCTTTCAGAATAAAATTGATCTCATTTCCAGATTTATCAGGACAATCTCGTATATGGTAACAAATTAGGTTATGACATAGATCCCAGTTTAAATATTACTCCAGAATTACTTCCAGAGGCTTTCAATAGAATAGACAAAACATCATGGGGATAATTGGAATAAAATGATATTTCACTGTTTAATTAGTAGATGTATGCTCTGTTTACTTTGAAATTACCTATGAAGGTTTCTCAATTTCAATGAGAGCATCATTAAGCAAGATATAGATTTTACAAAAATATGACATATAAGTTAGAAATAAAGAAGAGTTATGGGGAGATGGGGACAGAAAGGCATCATTTTTATTTGTGTTTTTTTTTTTTAATTTAGCCTATTCTGTCTGTGTATCCTATGATATTCTAAAGTAGCTCATAATTTCTCCTATTGCTATACATATTCTCTGGCCAAAATGATTATAGGATTAAGGAGGTAAAAATTTTCTGTAACCATCTCTTCAAGCACTTACAGAAATCATTGTTATATGATTATCCATCAGGACAATTTATTGCTCTTTAACTTGCTATTAGGAAAGCAAGAAATAGGGTGGATCTTCTGAGTAAAGGAAAATATTTTCACTGAACTACTGTCTTTATTCTAGGAAACACTTGCACTTCAAAGTCAAGTACGAATTTTTCTTCCTTAAGTCTGATTTTCTTCTTTTAAATCTAATTCTTTCTTTTCGGGTAACATCTCTGAATATTCTTACCTCTATTGTAAGATACATGAAAGCAAGTGTCATTGTGGAGGAAAGGGAAATTTTTCAGAAAGGTAAAAGTAAATAGAGAAAAAAAAATAGCTATTCTTTGAATCCAATTCACTCTTACTTTGTTTCTTAACTGTGGATTCCAATCATATCCAACCTTAGGTTTTCAAATCTTGACAAAGAGTTTAGAACACAGGCAAGTTTGGCCATATGTATGCCATTCAAATGGCTGTACATTCTACAGATCATCTTTTTTAGTCATAAATATATCACACATAACCTTCCTATTCAACATTCTTTTTACTGTTTTCAAAAGCAGTTGTGCCCCAAATAGCTGAAAAATAAGAAATTAAAAATGAAGTTATTTATTGAAATGCTAAGTTGAGACAGCAGGTATATCCTAAGGATATATGGCCATGACTACACCCCTTTTTCCACCTCTAAAATAATTTTTTATTTAAGAAAAACCAGGTGAGAAGTTTTATGTTATTAAAATTTATCTACATAATAGTTAAATTGTAAGGGAGATAATTTCAAAGGTACAAAAGAAAAAGGGCTAAATCTTGTGTTTAAGGAACAAGATAGAGAGGAAATTAAACACATCTTGTCCTACTTAATGATTTCTGAAAACATGAACTATAAACCTGTCTACCCAACTCTTTGTAGTGCCAAGTAAGAGAGTCAAAGCACAGACCCAGGTCAGTCATTACAACAGGGTTTAATGGAGGGAACACTTTCTCATTAAAGTAGTCAATAATGTCAATATTTGTTCAGGTAAACCTGTCTGAAGGTGTATCATTAGGCCTCGTACAACCATATATGACACTGCCCAGATGTCAGCTTCTTATCTCACATTTACTCTTGCTTGTCATGGAACCTCTTTTGACACAGGGGCATATATATGTGCCTGTGTGTGTTGATCTAATTTGAACAATTTCGATTGCAGCATCTCAAGAAACAATGTTGGTACAAATCAGGGGAAATTCTTCAAATGTTTGATACCAAATCTAGATTCTTTATATCATATTTAATATTGAAGATCTCTGTTCAGTTCTTCCGACAAATGGCTCAGCTCATTGTCCTTGATCTTGTCAATGAATTTAAAATATCATGTGCCCTTAGGTAATTTCAAAGAGCTAGAAGACAACAAAAGATAATCTTATCTAACTTCAATCACACAATGATCATAAATAGCTACAGAGTTTATATTCAACATCAAATACAACTGTATATCTGCATATGTTTTATCAATAATTTCCTATTAAGAGATGTAGAGAAAAGTTATAGTAGAACAAAGGATTCTTTGTACTTTCTCTTTCTAATCCAATATTCAACCTTTTTTTCCTTTTCATTCTCTTGTGTTCACTCATTCCCTAGATGCCAATGAATTTAATTTTTTACTCTCTTGCCCTGTACCCATCAGCTTTTTTTGTATTTGTAGTTAGTTTCTCAAAGAGTTATAATACCTTATTTTGTGTAAAAAGTTCATATTATTGTCTGATTCTGTTAGTAATAAACCAACTTTAGAACATCTGAAATATATTTTAAAAGGAAAAATATATACTATTAATAATATATATTTTCTGTGTATACATTTTATGAAACTTCATTTTCATAGACTTTAATAATTAAATGCATATATTGAATTTTTCTTTTGTAAGAATATTTTTATCTTATAATATTGCATAACATTACATCTTACAAAATTGCCATATTTAATTAAAAATTTCCTGATTGTTGGATTTTTATATTGATTCCTTTGTAAATAAGTATCTAATAATACAAATACTTGGTATATAGAGACTTTTACATGATCTATTCTAAGAAATGCAATTACTAACCCAGATTATGTATACTTTTGTCCATTTCTTTCAATTTGCAAATTCCTATCCTAGAGGCAGCACTAGTGGATTCTGTTACTTATACATGAAATTGTCAACTTGCTACTGCTTTCCTTAGAAAAGCTGGGAATAAACCTAATTTTGCTTAATAGACAGAAAAGTGCATTCAAAATATTTGCCAAACAATGAATACCTTGTATTTTCTTGTAATTTTTCTGTTTATGTCTGGAAACCAAATTTCAATTGAGGTTTTACTTTTTTATTGTTAATCAATCAATTAATTAATTAATTTAAATAAAGTCTTTGTATAGTGATCCTATTACCAATTGTCGGATTATCTACGTCCAAGTAATTTTTCTCCTATTGTGTGTGTATAAGTGTGTGAGTGCGTGTGCATATATATAGGAGTTTGGAACTCTCTTCCAGAATGCTTTCCAGTGTATTTTTGGGTTAGATTCTAGCAATGTGAAACCCTCATTCAGCATTTGGAAAATGGAATAGAAGGAGAAGGCTTCATTGTTTCTACAGTGGTAGCAGAATAGGCATATGTTCTCCAACAGATGGCAGGTGTAAAGTGTTACCAAGGGCTTCTGAATATTCTTTAAACATTCTGCTTTGGTTCTCTAGGCAACTTATATTCTAGTTAGAGGAATCTTGTGTTCCCAGCTCTTCCTGATTTCCTAATCAGACAGTCATGTGTTACACTTCCCTAGACAATTTAACTTCCTGGTATTAAATTCTACCTTGCTTGAAATAAATCCCTAGATTTTTATTTTCCTACATCAAATCTTACTGTTATAAATGAATATTTGACTCAAAGTTTCCTAGTTTACTTTTACCATTTAATTTTATCATTATTTCAAAAAAGTTTTACATTTATAAAAACCTTTCTCACCTTTTTCTCATTTTCTAATTTTCAAAAATCTCAAAAGTACAAAATGTAGCACACATAGAACAAAAATATCAACATTATGAGCTTGAAGGATTTGAGATAATTAGTCAAACTGATGCTTCAGCACCACAGCACACTTTGGATTACTTCTTATCAACAAAGACATTATTCTAATGTTTTTATACAGTACAGTTATCAAATAAAAAATGAACATTGATAGCATACAACATCTTATTTTCTGATTTTACTCGATTTTCAACCAATGTACCAATAATGCACTTTAAAGCAGAAGATTTCAATCCAGAATCATATGTTGCACTTAACTCGATTTATTTTTGGTCTATTCAAATCCTGTAATAATTCCTTAGTCTTTGATTCTCATGGCTTTGGTACTTTTGAAGACTGGAAGCCATTTATTCTGTAAAATACCTCAGTTTGTGTTTTTCTGATTATACTTGATGAATAGAACAGATTATGCATGTATGATAGGTATATCACAGAAGTGTTATTGTGGCCTTTACATATAAATTCTTACATTGCATATACAGTGGTGTATTTTTTCAATTTGTTTCACTACTGGTGACATTAACTTAAATCACTTAAGAAATGCTGGCCAGGCTTATAAAAATTAGGTTACTCCTTTTCCTCTAGGTTAAATACATACTTTTGAAGCAGTTTAATGGAAGTGGTGGGAATATATAAAAGTAGGGATGATAAAAATTGAAGGCAATATTTAAAAGTCATACACAATTTCCTTAGCATGGTGACTAAATAAATTTGAATTTCCAGGATTGCAGAAGGTTTAGTCAAGGAGTTAAGTTGAAAGATATTTTTGTAACTTGATTCATTCATCTTCCGTTATTTATCCAATACCTTTACAATTGCTTTATTTTTCTCTTTTATCTTAAAATATAGTACATCTTAAGAGTGCTAGAAGAATCTACTAGTATTGCATATTTTTGTCTCATGTTTAGTTAACATTGTTTCTGCAGTCTAAGATCAGTGGTACTTATCCATAGTTTGGAAATGTACTCTGTCAGGTTAATTTAAATATAGGGTTCAAATAATGAATCAAATACATTTTCCCTTTTAAGAGTCAGGATAGTGAGTGGCCAAGTGTGAATCTTGGAGTCATTCTGCCTAAATGCAAAACTGGGCTCTTTCAGGATAGCTGAGTGAACTCAGACCTGGTACTTCTGTTGGTTTCATTTTCCTTTCCATTCATTGGAGATAACATGATATCTACCTTATGAAATTGTTGTGAAGACTGAATGACTCAATGCATGTAGAACATTGAGAAAAGCACTTGCATTTTAAGTATGTTAAAATGTCGGGTTCATTCTCATTCTTTTAACTCCAAAGTAAATTTTTTTAATATAAACCTGCAAGTGCTTTAATACTTTCATGATTATTTTATTGCAGTCTGCTAACTACCTAATTACCTTAAATGTATATAGAGAAATTTCATTACCATAATAACTATCCAGCAGTAATCCCTGGAAGACTTTGTGATTAACAGAGATGGAGCCAAATTCTTTCCAAGTAATATGTGCTCTGATCTGACTCTTTATAACTTTAATATCAATGGAAATGTATTCACATAAGAAGTCACCTAATAAATGCAAACAATCATTTCATTATTTATATTATAAAACAAGAAAATGCTTATCCTCTCCTTAAACTTTTACAATAATTTCATTACAAAAATAAGAATGAAAAGATTATATTTTCCTGTGTAGGAATACAGAGAAAAAGGTGTTTATATAGTGTTTTGAGGCTAAACTGAAAAGCAAATGTTTGCAGTCTAAGTAGGATGATGATTCAGAAATGATGTTGATCAAGAACCAGAATCTCTTCAGGTCTTTTATAGTATGTTCTTTTAAAAAATATTTATTTTTATTTATTTTTATGTGGTGCTGAGGATCAAACCCAGGGTCTCATGCATGAGAGGCAAGTGCTGTACCACTGAGCCACGACCCAGCCCAGGCCCTTTGTAATATGTTCTGAAATGTCTTTCTAGAGTTGCTGAATCTACAGCCAGTAACTGGTTAGAAATATATTTCCTACATATTCAATATATAAAAATGAAAAAATGCTATGAGAGATTAATTGCTTTAGATATCAATGTGTCAAAATAAAATAAATCAGGAGGAAAAATTAAACTGTTTATTCATATTATTAGAAAAGTAACTAAAACACCAACATATAAAATAGTACTTCAAAGATTATTTTAGGTATTTTTAAGACTGTATAGACATTGATTATAACAATCATTTTAAATTGTAAAGACTAAAGCTGACCAAATCGTCTTGGACAATTTAACATAAAATACTATACACAAATGTTTTTATTTTAATATATAAATTCCTCATAATTGATTTATCTTTCATAGCATATTCTTTAACATCTGCCCTAATTCTTATGAGGATTTTCTATTACCATGTTTCTGAATTTTATCATCAAGTATACATTAATGTATGTTTAGATTGACACTTTGATTCTTTTCATGTACAAAAATATTATGAAAATGTATTTGGGGAGCACTTCAGAAATTTTAATAACTGTAGATTCTCAGTTAACATATTTTCCTTGTTCCTGAATTTCTTAGCATATACAATCATATAATTAGATATTTTGGTTTTATGTTAACATCCATTAAAAACCACTTAATTTAGAAAAAAATTCTTAAGTGTATAAGCAAAGTCATAAGTTAGAGTATGAAAATCAGAAAATGCTGAAGTTCAAAAATTATTATTAGTCTTATTTAAGAAATAAAGACAAATAGTATTTTATACCAGATAGTATGTTAATAAAGGTTAATAACTTTAAAAAGTATCTTTAACAAATCAATAAAAATTAAATTCTCAGAATTTTGAAATATCTTGAAAATAAGCATGTAATTATAGATGTATAAATAAATTATATAAAATATTTCACTCACTAAAATGTTCTTGCAGTACTCCCTATAAAAACTATGATACTTGGATGGGGATATTGGTAGAGCTCAATTGGTAGAGTGCTTGCCTAGCATGCACAAGGCCCTAGATTCAATCCCCAGCAACATAAAAATAAATAAATAAATGAATGAATGAATAAACAAACAAATAAATAAATAATGAGTTTTGTGCTTTAAAAAAACCTATGATGTTGTACACCTGATATGGGTAAATGTTATAATATGCAAATCATAACCCAATGTTTCTATTTAAAATCAAAAACCAATCTGGTCAGAGTGTTCTGGGATATTTTTTAATATCCAAGAATGTGAAATGTGTTTGAGAAGAAGTAAAACATTAGAGAAGATACATGGGCGAGTTACTTTTGCCCAGATTCCAGACAAGGAAGAGACGTATGTGTGGCTAGGGATGTGTTGCCTTTCACCTGGGAGAAGCACTCTCTACAAGGATACACTGCTTCCCAGTGAAAATGAGGTTCACACACTGCTGCATTCAACAGAGAGTGAACAATCTTCTTTTATTCCTATTTTTAACAGCTGTAGCAGCTATTTTATTCAATATTAAGTTCCATAGTTAATTATATATAATAAAAGTAAAAGCTGTATAAATTCATTGAGGTATAGTGAAAACTAATCCTTGTTTGAATAGTTTTCACTATATCTCAATATAAACTCTGTCAGTTTACAAACTGTCAGTTTGTAAAACAAATGACTGTCATTTTTTAATCACCTTGTATCATAAAATTTATATTTTCTTTTGATGCAACTTAAGGACTTTGTATTTTTTACAACAAGAGTAGAGAATAGAGGACTTTTTTGAAGTCTCCAATTTAAAGGTAGAAACACATATTTTAGAGACAAAGAGCATCATTGAAGAAACATTGACAGGAGTCCTATATCAGAGTAGAAAAAAAGGACAAGAAGGTAGAGAAGAAGGTCTTGTTATGGGCAGCCAATTAAATTGAGGTTCTGTCTAATACAACATAAATATAGCCTATAGTTTATGTCAAAATTATTTAAAATTCTTTTCAAAGACTGTAATTATCAAGAAAATGACATCCTAGTAGAATATCTAACCCTGTCCAACATTCCTTACTGAGCTCTTACTCCATATTAACACTGAGTGGTATATAAACAACAAGCATGCTAGAAGTTCAGCTTAGGTCTGTGCCATTTTGTAAAATATTGGTAGATGCTTTGTTAGCTAAAATTTGCTTGAAATTTGGACAATCCCAGGTTTTTTTAATTGGTTAAAGAAATGTGTCTCAAAGGGACATAGCACTCAGGGTAGAAAATCACTGAAGATGGGGCAGTAAATAAAGAATGATGGACTATATTTGTGCAGGAGGACAGAAGTTAAGAGGATTGATTGACTAAAAATCTTTAGGGTGGGAAAATTCAAACTAAGTTTGAGATTCTGTAATCATTCACTTAAAGTATTTCTGAACTTTATTTTGTTTAGCATATATTAGTACTTAGAATTTATTAATTAATGAATAGAATTATTAGTGGGTTTTCCAATCTTTAAATAAAAAGATAAAATTAAATAATAAAATCCACAATTCCATTACCTTAACATCACATTATATATATATATATATATATATATATATATATATATATATATATATATATAAAATTTATCTCTTAATTTTTCTACATTGATTTTATTGCTTGGATCTTTCAGGAAGTGTATGTATTTTTTTTTCTCAGTCTCAGGCTTAAAATAAAAATAGTTGAGAAATCAGAAAAATTATTGTGTGAGAATTAAAGCTTCAAAATAAACAGAGAGTTTTATTGGTTTGAAGGAAGCAGATCTGACATGCAGAGTCTAAGGTTATGATTGACATCTCTGGAAGCAGGCTGGGGAGAAGCCACTATGACCTCATCAGTCAGGCTTTCCTGTATCTGCTGACATGTTATAAGCATGTGTTTATGGTCCTATCTTCAGCTAGCAATAAGTCATTCTTGCAAATAAGATGTCCAGGAAATAACAAGTTTAGAAAGCAAAATGAGACTTTAAAACGGCAACTTCAACATGAGACACTATGTAAAGCTATTAACCTTGCATTAGATGATCCTAATATTACATTATTCAAAAGCTACCCAATAAGGATCATTAGGCATTCTCTACACTAGGGATCACTCTACACTATAGGTCCTTGAAAATATTACCATACTTAAAGTTTCACACTTACTGAATATTTTTAGTATATCCATAATAATTTGTAACTGATATGAGGAATATGGATGTATTTTAAGAAAAAAAAAAGATTTTGGAAATTCTCAATATTTTCTAGGAAATCTACTTTCTTATTTCAAATCCCAAAGATTGTTATCTGGGAGATGGGGAAAGATTTGGAAACATAGTACCTCTAAACCTTAGTTCACCAGAAACATTATAAATAACAAAATTTTAATTATTCTTGATAGTTTCTGATAATTTTTTTTTGGTGCATCATGGTACTATTTTTGGAACACAGTCTCTGACTCAGTTTGAGTTCATTATTTTAATTTAGCAAATCCCTAGTCTGTTTCTACAGATGTATAAATAGAGAGGTAGACTTATTCTTGGTTATGCTACTTTTAATATATTATTCTAAGCTTATATATCTCCACAATCAACTTATATGATCTTTCTTCATCAGAAACAATGTGAAGATCAAAGAAATAGTTTAATTTACCATGACAGACTTACATTTCAAACCAAGATTTTAGAGTTATTTATTTTCAGTGTGTCTATGTGGAGATTTCAACATTCTCAGTTTACATAAGAAGGGAATCTAGAAATTACCAAAAAAAAAAACATAAGATTTCTTATAAACAAGCTGCTTTTTGATTAAAAAAAAAACAAGATTAATTAATCACTCAGGTCAGGCTACATTTAATATCCTTACTTATTTGGTAGAAAACCACACAACACATTTTTTTAATCACATTTCCTTTTTCAAAACCCCTGAAGCACTCTGTTTTCAGAAGAAGGTCAAGGAGGAAGAATGCTGTCTTCAGCATGATTCTGATTTTAAACCTAAAATTACGTCTGCCCTGGTTTCTGGATGACATTTTTAACCAATAAAATGCTTCATCTAGTGAGTTTACCCTGATTCTATAGTCACAGTTTCAGTGGAGAATGGGAAATGTGAGAAACTGTGAGTCACAGCTACCATAAAATGTTACTTGAATGTGTACAGTTATTTCAAAAATGTTTCTTATGAGATATCAGATTTTTGACAGTACTATAAACAGTAAAAGAACGGGAACCACTTGTACTAAAATTTCATAAAAATAAATGATTCAGTAAGTCAACATGACTGCTTGATTTGCTAATAAATCATATCACTATTTCCACAGGATTGACATATGCTTTCCATCTACTCAGAACTAATAATTTGCATCTAGATTGAACAAACAACTATTTTGCATGTATATTGTACATTGATGTCTATAAAATAAGACTTCAGGGCTTGTTTAAAATCCACTAAGTGAAGAACTGGGTGCAGACTAGGATTTGGCAGTTTCTCACTTTGCCACTGGGGGTTGGTATCAAATTTATAGCGTCATTTATCTCAAATATCTACATGTGGTTCCTGACATAACTGGTAAATGCAGACTCACTTGTTTCCTGCTTAGGAAAATAAAATCAACAACACTCATTTCCAGAGGTGAGGTTCAGTAACTGGTTTTGTGGTACAACCATGGACCCTATCATTAAATTCAAAACTAGACAGACAAGAGTATCCTGATATCAGCAAGAATGATCAGCAGAAAGTGTAAAATCAAAAGGTAGATGCCACAGAGCAGTTTAACATGGCTAATGATTCATTTTATAAACTAACTTCATAGAAGCAGTACAGAACAGTCATAAACTGAAGGTATTCCAAATAAGCTAAAATGTTAGGTGCACACATAAAAGATATTCCTGACAATTTCTCCTAAGATGTACCCAGTTGTCCAGAAAACTAGCTGAGGTGTTAATTCCACTTGCCCATGCAGACTAGACTTCAGTGTGCCCTGCAATTAATTCTTGTCATGATTCTCAAGGTCAAGCAACCTAGCTAAAATATAATTATGCTATATCTCTACCTTTGCACACCAGGAACCTACAATTTGCAAACTGAGAATTATCTTAAGAACTTTAAGAAGTCAATTGTGCAAAAATTGGGAGTTCATAACCCACTTCAGTCTAATGTATGAAGTATGATATGTCAAGTGCTTTGTAACGTTGTGAACAACCAATAAAAAATAAATAAATAAATAAATAAATAAATAAAAAGAAGTCAATTGTGAATAAAAGATTGAAGAAAGATGCTTCCTTCTCCTTGTCCACACCATTTGTTTCCTCAGTGGTTAGAAGTTTGAGCTATATTGTTATAGCCAAATTACCCAATTTTCTGATTCACAGTTTTCTTATTTACAAAATCAGGATCATACAAACTTATTATTAGGGCGTTTTGAAAATTCATTAAAGATAAACTTTACAAAGCTTTTATCATAATATCTAGCCGATAGATAACAACATATATTTAACAGTTACTATTTTGTTGTACTGTTTTCAAACAATGGGTACATGTTACTAGTAGGAGACTGGATATAAAACCCCATGAGGTACATTCAACAAAGGCCTATGTTTAGCTGCATCTCTAAGCAGCTTGAAAATGTTCAACTCAGTGATTCTCAAGTATTTTTTTATAGCAGAATACAATGTTGCTATTGAATCTAGTGATCTAATTCAGATGACAGGCATGTTAAGCCCGTTTGAAAGGGGAAGTTGACAGATTCAAGATTAAAACAAATGAAGCTGTAGTTGAAATGTGTATGTGAGAGGGGACCATTAACTGTAGAACAGCTCTGGCAAGTTGATAGGTATGTCCAGGCTTTGCTATGCCACCTGCTGAGAAAATTTGATGTATTTTTTTTTCCTCATGAGCATAGACAGTTGAGTTCCTCTTGATGGTGGGGGAAGCGGAGTCAGAAAGGTGAGGACAATATATAAGCAACTTACACAATTCCAAATTAAATCCTCCAAAATGTCCATGACTGAGATGCGTGAGGTTGGGTTTTTTTTGCACATTTTTGGCCATTGGGTTATCTTTTACTGTCAGTAGTAGAGGCTAAGCTGCACATTTTCTCATCTCTCTGGATAGGAATAAACAAGTGGTTCTTTGTAGATGAGAAATTGCTACAGTTTCTGGAAGAAAGTCTGCAGGCACTGTGTCTTCTTTTTTATGCTACAGGCAACACCTAGGCAACAACTGTGCATTCACTGAATTGCTCTATACTGTCCACCTGATGCAGAGCCGTTGAAAGGACATTAGAGAGCCTGCCAGAAGTTGGGAGTTAAAATTCAAGCAATGCACCTGTATACAATACTCAGTCCCCAACTTCTACCAGTAGAATTATGAGAATGTAACCTTCCTGGGTCACAAATTGATTCTGTGTAAAATGGGATTGATAATAGTATATATCTTACTAGGTTATTATAAGATCAAATTAATTAATATCTATAAAATATTTAAAGAGTGGTTGACTTGTGTCAGAACTCATTAAGTAGTAGAAAATAGAAGTAGTATTTAATCTCCTCCAGAAGAAATACTTCCTGATGATTTATATATTAAATATCAAGTCCTGTAATCCCAATGGCTCTGTAGGCTGAGGCAGGAGAATTGCCAGTTCAAGGGCAGCCTCAGCAGCTTGGTGAGTCCCTAAGCAACTTAGAGAGACCTTGTCTCTAAATAAAATATATAAAAGGGCTGAGGGTGTGGCTCAGTGGTTAAGATCCCTGGATTCAATCCCAAATACCAATGTACCAATATACATATCCATATGTGTGTGTGTGTGTGTGTGTGTGTGTATCCCTAGTATGTCTGTGTATGTGTGTGTGTGTGTGTGTCAAGGAATGCACCTGTGTACAATACATATATTGTATAATGTATAATACATAGTATACAGGTATATATGCTTTATAGTACCTAGTATACAGGTATACATATGAATATATATTGATTTGTATACGTCTATACTAGGTAGTAGGGATATATGTATGGAAATACACACACACACAAACACACACACTATATATGTGTGTGTGTGTGTGTATAGCTTGTGTTATACACACATACATATGGATAGGGATATATATATACACACACTATATATAGATATAGGGATATGTACATGTATATGTATAGGGATATAAATATATATCACTAAATTGTGCAATTAGGTGGGTCTCTTTATTCAAATTTAGGGATACTTAGACAATTTTATATCAAAGGACTAATTTAGCACCAAGTAAAATCTGATCCCTGTTGTAAATCTGATAAATTTAAGGAACTATACCTGAAGGGAGGTGGAGGAGTTTTCAATTTCTTCTGTATCTCCCTTCTCCCCTTAAAGAAATATGTCTAGCAACTTCCTTAGCCCAACTGATTGAGGCAGATTGAGTGTTACAGATGCCTATCAATTAATTGTAATCCATGACAGTTTATTTTAACAACATTTAACTTAATCAGAGATAAATGCAAAGATACATGAACAAGGTTTTATGTTGATCTAATTCAAAATTTACATTTTGTACTTAAAGTAATATGTCTTCATTTGGCTTTCTCTCTAAAAGCTTTCCTTTCCCTTTTCTGTGAAGGAGGGGATTCGGAAATTGGGCACACTCATCCTTGGTCCCTGCTGGCTGCACTTGTTCCCATTTACTTTCCTCACAAGGGACAGTGCTAAGGTCAGTGTGGTTTAAGTGCTCTAAAATTCATGGTGCTTCATCTAACTCCAGCAGCCATTGTATAATCCTCAAGCCCATAGGTATAATTGTAACAACATAAATCAATGTGAACTTTTGTGTTTCCAAAGGATAATGCAATTAATGTAGATAATGAATCTTTTATTGACCTTGGAGTCTCTTGAATTTATTTATTTGTGATCAGACCTTAAGCTTTCCTGGATTTTACAATATTCTCATCAATATCTGTATCTATCTATAATTATAGCTTGTGTTCTGAATAATTGGACAGTGGTTCAATTTTTATTCAGATTTGATGTGACATGATGTCAAAGAAAAAAAAAATAACTAGGTATATAATGCACTTAATCTCCAAATAGATTACAAAAGTTCAATTCTATGTAGAGTAAATGCATGTACCAGCATTAACAGAAACCCCTCATACACATAAGACAGGCCTCTAGCCAGAGGAAATGTGGTGGCCCAGATAGTGCAAATGACATCTTTGGCCTGAGGTAAACAGGCAACATGCTGTTATATTTCAGAGCACAAGACAAGAGCCTCTCCAGATCTGTGGCATTTTTCTAAAGCTTACTCATGCTGTTTTAGAATACCTTCTCTAAAGGAAGATAGCACATTCTGACACTACCATCTTAGAGAAGATGGAGAGATTATGGATTTTCTTGATGGGAATGGAGAAAGGGGAAAACTGTTGTTTTAAATGTTGAATACAGTGTAGTTTTACATTATCTAAAGTTAAAAAAATTCAAATGTTTTAATACAATATGCTCACTTATAGCAACTATACCCGACCACATCTTTTCTTGCATATATTCAGATATCATTTAAAGTTTCCTCAAATATTCAATAAAAGTTGATAATAAGATCTCTAATGTTAATATGTTAAACCATTGAGATGATACAAAACACACATATTACTTTAATGGTGGTTATTTAGAAAGACAGGATACCAAAAAATGATTTATTTTATGTTTTTACTATATATGTAAAATTTTTCATTTTTCTGGTGTTGATTTTTCCTATTTAAATAAATCAATTTGTAGGGATAAATGTTACCATGTAAAGGTTGTATTAACAGGTTAAGAATGTAGATGTTATAAAAGAGTTAAAAAAATCATTTGGCTATGTATATAGTCTTTGCCTGGCTTGTAAAAACAGACAAGCAGACACATTGCATGGCTATAAATCACAGATGCAAAGTAATGCTTCTATTTACTCAATTTCAAGGTTATATGAAAGTATATTTATTTATTTGCTTTACTTATCAAATAAAATTATATATATTCACTGAAATATGTATATATTGTGAAATGGTTAAATTTTATTAGTTAACATGTACATTAACTCATGTATTTATTTTTTTGTGATGAAGACTATCAAAATTCAGTCTCTTTTCACTAGTATAATATAGTGCTATTAAGTATAACCATAAGGTTGTACAATATATATGTTGAACTCATTTCTTTTTTCTAAAGTTCTTTTATTTTTTTTGACTGAAATCTCTCCAACTTCCTTCCTACCCTTTCATAACCATTCTTCTAATCTTTACTTCTGTGAGTTCAACATTTTAGATATTTGAATAAGATACACAAATAAAAGATTGAATATAAAGTATTTGTTTTTCTGAGCCTAGCCTGTTTAATTTATTTAGGGTTCCTAGAGAAATACCTGCAATACTATCCTTTGGTTCTTTCTTGGTGTCCGTGCCATATTGAAAAATTGTAATGTCATGTGTAGCTAATAAAAAAAAGAAAAAGACCATTATGAATAAATGGGCTGTTATGAAACTGCTGTATTTGAGAAGTATATCCTGACATCTCAGTTCTCAAATATTTATGAGACGTAGCATTTAACCACTTAAACATAGCTACCGATCTATGGCAAAAACAGGAAAAAAAGTTTTCTTGCCAACAAGCACAACTTTACTTAGTTTAAAAAATATATATATGCATTTATTAATTTATTTTTGCTTACAGATATTGAGCTCAGGCTGCTTAACCACTGAGACACATCCCTAGCCTTTTTATAAGATTTTTTTTTTTTTGTGGGGAAGCAGGGCCTTTTTAAGTTTCTTAGGGCTTCACTAAATTGCTCTGGCTAGCCTTGATCTGCCTCTGCCTTCTGAGCCACTGGGGTTATTTCGTGTACTTTTGTGCCCAGCTCTCACTTAATTTTTATTTCTTGAAATATTGCAAAGCAACAGATACCAAAAGTAAGTAATGATTTGACTTCTAAACTTTACTACACCACTCATTAGTATCTTAGGTAAGTCATTTAACATTTTCAACAAACATTTTTATGTAAACTGTGTTTCCTTGTATGGAAAATGCTACCTTACTCTAAGTTTTTATGAATATTAAATGAAACAAGAGGTGATAGGATTTGAAAATACAGAAATTACTATGAAACAAAAAGCCCTGTAACTAATACAAATGAAAGTTCAATGGCTACCCTAACCAGTTCTTGAGTACTTCTAAGAAAGAAAAAATCTGGGCAATTTGTCAACATATTAAAATTGAGTATGGACAAGCTCAGGGAGTGTGTAATGAGTTCAGGAAAATAATTTTATTTATTGGAAATGGTAAAAAAATTAATAGAAAGCTTATGCATTGTTTACATAAAATACAAATCTCTACCAGGTATATGACCTAGGTTTTCCTTGACAGAGTTATTTTACAACGTTTTGTAAATTATAGATCATTAATAGATATGTTTATTCTTTCTTGCTCATAGAAATTTAATTATCTTCCCTCTAGCATGTGGCACAACCAGTTTTGACACAATTTATATATTCTTTTCAATATTGCCACAATTTATATATTCTTTTCAATATTCCCAATTTCTAATATTCCCTGTTTTAAAATTCTTTCTTGAACTAGTTATAATGTCCTTGGTAACCACACTACAAAAGTAGAGCATTAAAATGTGTTAATATTTATATCTGTATGAGAGTTATAATTCTATCATTTTTAAATTGCTTTAATTTTTACAGAATATTTGTTATTTAATGTGAAATTTTTTATTTTTTATTTTAGATTGCCCTTGTTGTAAAAAATGTCATTTTGTCTGATGACAATGAGCAGTTACAGTGAACATTCTGTACCTCAATTTTGGATAAATTTTATTACTTTCTGAGATATGGCTTTCCTTTGGTACTTCTGAAGTAATGTTTTTATTATTTCTGTAGTGTCTGGTTGATCTTGATGCTTTCCCAATCTGGTGATTTACCTTTCTTAAGATGCTGTTAAATTGCAAAGAGTGGTATGGTAGCCTTGCTGATCTCAAAGCTTCTGATACACTGAGTTTAGGGTTGTCTCTCCTGTCAGGCAAACATCACCGTATTATGTGAATTGACTGCCTAAATAACTCTGCTGGAAGAAACCATCTTGCTGCCCATCATGGAAACTATCTTATTGATACCAAAGATAAAAAGTTAGTTAAAGAGGGGTCAGTTGGATGATTATTTGGATGAGCAAAAGACACAAGGTGAAAGAAAGTCCCTGAGACCAAGGGAGGAAGAGGTCAGTCACATAGCTGAAGAACATTTTGTTAGTTGAAAGAGGTTAAAGGAGTCTATTGTACTTGAGAACTAAGTAACCACTGGTATCTTTATGAGAGTGCATCATAAAGTGTTGGTGGATCAAATATAATGAAGAGTTTTGATGAATGAACAATAAGTGAGAAAGGAAACACTAGAGGAAGATAGTGTTTTCCCTAAGTTTTGTTGATACTTCTATATCCAAAAATAATAAATGTCAACAGAAAGATAAAACAGAAAGATAATACAAAACTATAAAAAACAAACAAACAAACAAAACTTAGCTGCATGTGCATTGACTTGTTCTTACTCCTATACATTCCTCTAAATACCTACAATCTTAAAAATGGAACTTCAGAGTATCTATTATTATG
This sequence comes from Spermophilus citellus, assembly GCF_964194105.1. Taxonomy (NCBI): domain Eukaryota; kingdom Metazoa; phylum Chordata; class Mammalia; order Rodentia; family Sciuridae; genus Spermophilus; species Spermophilus citellus. The sequence goes on along the minus strand of NC_138183.1, from coordinate 165,060,885 downwards.
TATATAATTTAATTTTGGGGAGTACTAGGATTGAACCCAGGGCTTTAAATGTATCTATAGGCTACTCTACAATTGAGCTATAACCCTAGCTCTTTAAGTTTATCTCTTAATAGTCAATTTTCTCAGTTAAACTCCTTTTTTTATAATCACCTTTATTGATAGAATATTCTTCTGGCAAAATGATAAATAATAATAGGTAATATGAACTTATTTACTTGTTTTTCTAATTCATATACCACTAACATATGTGTAATATTTTACAATTCACAAAGTATCTTTACACATTTTATTTAATACTTAATGTCAATGAAGTAAACTGTGGAGGAATTTTTGTACTTAGTTTACAATTAGAAAACTGAAGTTACTATACTTAATTATATTGCTCAAAATCACAAAACTGTTATTCAAGTCATTCACTAAACTGTATGTCAGATCCAATGAATAAATGGCATGTACTATTCTTTCTATAATTCCAAATTTATTGTGAGAGAGAGGCATATGAACAAGTACAAAGAAATTACTCCAAGTGGCCTGTGGGAGGGCCCTAAACAAGGTAGGAAAGAGTTGTCACTTTTGTTTGTATCATGATAGAATATACAGTGCAGCTTAAAATAGAATAACAATGTCATTAATTGAAAGAAAAACAGAGGGACACATTTATAGATTATCTGGTGATAAATGTACTAATGACTTCTTAGAAACCTCTTTCTGAGAGATGCACTTGTATAAAATGAAATAAACGTGATCCAAAGATACTACTGATTTTTTTGTGAACAAGTAGAGCAAAATGAATGCATAAGTTTATGGAAATCTTTTCAAGGTAAGCCTGTCATGAAAGCACAATGAAGATGAGTTAGAGAGTTTTACCAAAACACCATAAAGTATGTTTGTGATCTTCAATTTCAAAGATTCATGCTGTCTGTCCTCACCAGAAAAGTTGACCATTGTTAAAGAAGAGCTCTTTGGAACTGAAACGTTCAGCAAGCTCAGAATTATTTTAGCCATCTCCTAAAATGGCAGAGAAAAGCAGGATGCAACAAAATCTGAGTTGGTTCAAAAATTAGAATAAGTAATAGTTATACAGATTGCTTGCTATCTCTACTTAGAATATGAAAGGGCAATGGTTAGTGATAGAACTCAACAAAAACTCAACAAGGAGCTTTTATTAATTGGAGTCACAGAAATGGAAGGGAACCAGAGAAATAAAAGGTTCTGGTCTGAACTGATAGTAGCCAATAACAAGCTGTGGAATTGATTTCTAAGGAGTTCTGATGTCCTACTTGATATGAATGCTATTTTGTTTTCTTTCAATATCAAATATGGAGGCTGGGATTATAGCTCAGTAGTAGTGTTTGCATGTAGTAGACAGTGTTTTTTGATCCACAATACTGCAAAACAAACAAACAAAACCAAAAATAATATATATGTATATATTTATACACACACACACACATACAGAGAGAGAGAGAGAGAGAGAGAGAGAAAGAAAAAGAGAGAGACAGGTCGACTTTTAGTTTTCAGTATAGCATGTAAGGTGTTTTGAAGTTTCCATTTTAATAAAAGATCTAAGAAGAAACTGGTTGGGTGTGGTAGTGCAAGCCTGTAATTCCAATGGCTCCTGAGGCTAAGTCGGGAGGATCACAAGTTCAAAGCCAGCCTCAGCCACTTAGTGAGACTGTATCCCTAAATAAAATATTTTAAAAAGGGCTGGGAATGTGTCTCAGTGTTTGAGCATTCTGGGTTTAATTCCTCATATTAAAAAAAAAAGTGAAGAAAAGAATTAAATTAAAAACACCAACAACTCTTCTCAGATCCAGCAAAGAAGTGAGGGTCACAGGTCAAAATATTGCTACTAAAATTGAAAGCACAGATGCATACATAGAGAATCACAGTTTACCATAGTAGCAATCTACAACTGGAAGTATCCCTGAGAACTAGTGACAGGAAAAATGGAACTGCCATTGATAAATTGCAGGAGAGACCATGTGGACAAGTCTGGGAGTTAAAGACTTTATAGGGACCTACTCATAGGGGAGCGCTCACACTTTTGTGAGTTTTATCACTAGGAATTCTACCAGGTTTTCACAGCGATGATGGAAGGAAAAATCCACTCAAACTTTTAGTAGAGAAGTGGGAAAGTAACTCAGAGCATTAAACTCTTCATAACAAGGTCTGCCCCCAAAGAAGCTATCTTACCTGAGCAACTGAACTATATAAATTCAGCCCTCTTTATCCTTCACAGAGAATAAGAAAAATAATCCTTTGATTGTAGACTTCCATATTAGATCAGGAAACTAATCAACTCTACCCTCTGTTTCATTTTGGAAAGGTCACTGAGAAACGCCTGTAAAGTTCACAGTCCAGGGTCACAGGTTCAATAAAAGACTCTGCACAGTCACGGGACTATGGCCATTCCTCACCACTGCCACCTTTCCACCATATCCCAAAAGATTTACTTATCATTGTTCCTTTTACCTAGCACCTTAAGTCCAGTGGCCAAGAAAAAAGCTACAAAGTTGAAAAATATAGTTTGTGTACTCAGAAAATAGCTCAGTTGTAGAGTGATTTCCTAGCATGAGCTAGGATCTGGTTTCAATTCCTGCACTTTAAAAACAAAACACTACAAAGTAAAAAAAACATTACAAAGTTTGAAGAGATGGAGAAAACTCAAGAACCAGATTCATATAGGCAGGGCTGTTGGGATTATTTCAATGCTGACTTTAAATACTGTGATTAATATGCCCTATCCTGGCATGGTGGCACATGCCTGTAATCCCAGTGGTTTAGGAGGCTGGAACAGGTAGATTGTGAGTTCATAGTCAGCTTCAGCAACTTAATGAAGTCTTGAGTAACTCAGCAAGACCTTGTCTCTAAAAAACAAAACAAAAAAATGACAGGGGATGTGACTTAATGGTTAGGTACCCTGGGTTCAACCCCAGGTACCAAAAAAAAAAAAAAAAAAAAACAAGCACTAATGTACAAAGTAGACAATATGTAGGAGCAGATGGATAATATAAGCAGACAGATGGGAATTCTAAGAAAGAATCAACAGAAATGATAGAGATGACAGACACAGTAACAAACACAGTAACATTCTTCAGAAATGAAGAAAGCCTTTCATAGGCTCATTAGTAGACTGAACTTGAAGAAAAGAATCTCTGAACTTGAGAACGTGAGGATATGTTGATAAGAACATCCAAAATTAAAGTGTTAAAAGGAAAATAAACAGAACAGAATATCTGAAAATTCTGAGACAACTAAAAACTTTATAACATAGGTAATTAAACAGTAAGAACCTGGTTGAACTCAATAGCAACAAAAATCAACTGGACATAATTGGTATCCAAAGACCATTTCACTGAACTATAAAAGTATACACATGATGCTCAGACTTACATGGACCATTCAAGGTAAAGCATATTCTAGGCCACAAAAACAAACAATTTAGGAGACGTAAAGGGGTATAAATCCACACAATGTCAACACTTGAAACCACAATGAAACTAAAGTAGAAGTAAAAAAAAAAAAAAAAAAAGAAAAATCCCCAATCACTTGGATATTAAATAGCACACTTCTAAATAACATATAAGTCAAAGAAGAAATCTTGGTATGAACTAAAAATATTTTTAATTTAATGAAAATTAAAACATAGCTTAATAAATTTTCTAGGATGCAGCAGAATTAGGAGATTTATCGTACTGCATGCATGTAGTAGAAGAAAAGAAAGATCAAAAATCAATAACTTAAGCTTCTAACTTAGAAAATAAAAAGAAAAAAGATAAAATTAAATCCAAAGTAAACAGAAGAAAAGAAATAATAATAACTCAGCAGAACTCAATGAAATTGAAAACAGAAAACCAATAGAACTAAAAGTTTATTAGTGAAAAAGACCAGCAAAATTCATGAACTCTAGTCAAACTAAGAGAGAAAGAGTTGACACCTATTACTAATAACAGAAATGAAAGAAAAAGTCACTAAAAATCTTGTGGACATTAAAAGAACAATAAAGGGATACTCTGAACAGTTCTATGCCCAAGAATTTGATAACCTAAATGACATCCGCTAATTCCTTGAATAATGCAATCTGATAAAACTTACAGAAGCAGAAGCAGACAATCCTGATAGGATTATGTTTTTTAAAGAAATAGAATAAATGATGAATAACCTTCAAAATAGAAAACACCAGGCTCATATGTGTTAATAGGTCAATTCTACCAAACATTTAAAGACTAAATTATATCAATTCTCTAAAATCTCTTCCAGAAGATAGAAGCAGAAGAAATACTTCCTAATTCATTGAAAATAGCACTGACCTAATACAAAGAAAAGATAGACATTACAAGAAAAGGAACCTACAGACAAATACATCTCATGAACATAGGTGCAAAATCCTCAAGAAATATTAGCAAATCAAATATAATAATATGTGAAAATAATTATAAACCATAGTTGAGCAGTATTTCCCCAGTAGTATAAAGCTTATTCAATATCTGGAAAATCACTTAATGTAACCAATCATATCAATAGGCCAAGGAAAATAAATCACATAATTATATCAACATATGCAGAAGTATTTGATAAAATCCAATATCATTCATGATAAAAAAAAACTTCAGCTAACTTAATTCCAGCTAGAGAATTTACACAAGAATAATATTTAAAAATTTTCCAAATATTGAAAATAATAAATAAAACTGTGTCTGTTTGCATATTGATATGTAGAATAACCTGAAGAATCCATATAAAGATTCAAAAAATATGTTAGACTAAAAACAAAAGGGTCGTCAGTGTTTCAGGATAAAGAGTCATCAGGAAAAAATTTGTTACAATTCTATACTCTAATATAATGACAAGTCAGAAAAATAAATTGTGAAAACAACCCATTTCTGATGCATCAAAAAGTATAAGATAATTAGGAATAAACCAAACAAAAAGAGCAGAAAGAATTGTATATTAAAAACAATAAAAAATTGCTAAAAGAAATCTAAGAAGATACAAATAAATGGAAGGACATCCAATGTTCATGGATTATGCTATGGTTTCTATCTGGAATGCCCTCCATAAAGCTCATGCATTGAGAGTATGATCCCCAAAACAACAAAGTTCAGAGGTGCCACTTTTAGGTAATGATTGAATCATCAGAGTTCTGACCTCCTTAGTGTGGTAGTCCAATGACAGATTAATCCATTAACAGCTGAATGGATTACTGAAAAATGGGACTTAGTTGAAGGGAATAGGTTACTGAGGTCATTCTCTGGAAGAATTTATCATCTCCCTAGCTTTTCTGTACTTCCCAGTCATTGTGAGCTGAAAAGTGTTCTGCTCCCTTGCCTTTCTGCCATGATGTTTTTGTCTTGGAGTCTGTCCACAATGTACTGAATCTCTGTAACCATGGACCAGAATAAATCTTTCCTCTGTAAGACATTCTAATCAATGAAAAGCTAACAGATTTGAAGACTTATCCGTTGAGTCTGTATTACCTAGAATGATCTACAGACTCAAAGTAATACTTATTAAAATTCCAAAGACATTTCTTAACAAAAGTAGAAAAAAATACTAAGATTCATACGAACTCTCAAAGGACCCAGAATAGCTAAAACAATCTCAAAAGGAAGAACAAATCTGAAGGTCTCGTATTTCCTAATTTCAAAGCCTTTTATAAAGCACAGGAATCAAAAAAGTATATATAGTATTACCAGAAAGATAATTTAGACCAGTGGAGCAGAATAATGCCATAGTTTGAATATGGTTTTCCCTCTCTTAAACTCATGTTAAAATTTGATTGTCATATTGGTTCTGTTGAGATTTGGGGCCTAATGGGAGATATTTTGATCAGGAGGGTGAAACCAATAGGAATGGATTAATTCCTTTATTTAGTTTCCCAATGTATACAGTTTTCCCCAAGGTATTCAATTAATCAACTGTGAGAGCGAATGGTTACAGATCAAAACTTCCCTTTGCCTTTGGCCCCTTTTCCATATATCCACTTGCCATTTTGCTGTCTAAAATGAGTAAGTTGCCCTTGCCGCACCATGATTGAACTTACTAGTTTTCAGAGTCATGTACCAAAATAAGCCTCTTTTCTTTAAAACTCACTCAGTCTGAGATATTCTTTTATAGCTACAGAGCATATACTAAGACAAAGATCCTAGAGATAAAGCTTTGCATATATGGCCAAATTATTTTGACAAATGTGCCAAGAGCAGATGACAGGGAAACAACAAATGGTATTGAAGATGTCCACATGAAAATGAAATTGAAGTCCCCCTCCAAGCATGCATAAAAAAATAATACAAAATGGATTCAAGACTTAAATGTATGACTCAAAATTATAAAATCCTTAAAAGAAAAAATAGAGAAAATCTTCAGCACATTGGATTCTTCTATAATTTCTTGGGTATGACACCAAAATATAGGTAACAAAAGCAAGAATAAACAAATTGAACTATGTAAAATTTAAACATTTTGCTTATTAGAGGAAAAATCAATAGCATGAAATGAAAAACTATGAAATGAGAGAAAATACAGGTATTTGTAAATCAATCTTTCATATGGGACTAATATTTAAAATTCATAAGATAAAACTCAATACCAAAAATCAAATAACCTAGTTAAAAATGAGCAAAGTGCTTGGTGAGACAATTCTCTCAAGAAGATATACAAGTGGCCAACAAGCATATGAAAATATGTCCTTATCATTAATAATAAGAGAACTGATAGTCAAAACCACAATGAGATATTAACTACAAAAATAACAAAATTCAAAGTATAATCTACATGGAGAAAGCAGTGCCCTTGTGCCCTGTTAAGAATTTTAAATGATATACATACTATGGAAACAGGGTTGAAATTTTCCTAAAGAATTTTAAAAAGCTAGTCCCTGAGGCACACACCTATAGTCCCAGTTATTCATGAGGTTGAGGCAGGAGAATCACAAGTTTCAGGCCATCCTGGGCAATTTGGTAAGACCCTGTCTCAAAATAAAAAAATAAAAAGATTGAGGATGTAACAGTGGTAGGGCACGCTAGGTTAAATCCCTGGTACTTCACACACAAACACTTAAAAATGTTAACAATAGAATTAGTACATGACATATGATCTGGCAATACTACTTGTGGGTGTAAATCCAAAAGTATTCAAACTGGATCATGAAGAGATATGCATGCATAAGTTCATCTGAGCATTATTCACAATAGTCAAAAGGTGATAATAATCCAAATATCTATTGATGAAAAGATAAAGTGTGGGCTATGCATTTAATGGAACATTACTTAGCCTTAAGAAAGAAGATTCTTTCACATACCATGAGGACATTGTGCTATTTGAAATAAACTGATTGCATAAATTTACATTTTATATGATCTTACTCATATGAAGTCTCAAAGGCAATATAAATCATAGAGGGAGAGAGAGGAAAGGCTGTTTTGAATAAGGAGGGGTGATGGAGGATATGAGAAAAAGTTATCATTTAGTGGATATTCTAGTCAGATTTCTATCACTAAAATGAAACATCAGAGTTAGTAAATTTATAAAGAGGAAAGATTCATTTTCAGTTCACCATTTTTGTGGTGCTAATCCAAGATCCAGCAGCCCCATTTGCTTTAGGCTTCTTCTGAGAATGGCACACGGTGGCAGGAGTGCATGGCAAAACAACTCATTTAAATCAAAATCAAGCAAGCAGAAAGGGAGAGGAAGAGATAAAGATTCCACAACGTCCAATGAGGGCATACTTCCATAGAAGTAGGGGTTGCCATAGCGCCTCACTTCCTAAAGGTCCACAGTACCTCCCAATAGAGCCACCCTGGGAACCAAGTCCTTAACACCTGGATCTTTGGAAGCTACTCATCTCTGCCACAATGGCAGGTACAGAATTTCAGGTTGTAAGATGAAAAACTTGTAGAGATCTGTTGCACAATAATTTAAGTATATTTAAAACTATCTAACTATTCAGCAAAAATTAAGATGATAAACTTAATGTTAAAATGTTTTGTTACCACAATAAAAACTAAAAGTTGAACTGCTTTCCTACATAATAGTAATTTAAAGGGGAACATGAAATTAAAAACACATTACCATTTACATTAGTCCCTGCAAAACTGAAACACTTAAATAAAAATCTAAATTATCAAGTACAAATATGTACAATATCTATATGAGAAAAATTGCAAAACTCTAAAGAAGGGAAAAAAAGAAAAAGTAAATAAGTGAAGCCACAGTCCCTGGTCAGGAATAGGAAGACACAATATTATAAATTGTTTTACATTTTAAAATATTTAAAAATATTCCAACTACCTGACCAGATGCTTCACCAAAGAAAATATGCAGTTGGAAGACAATCACATCAAAAATGTTTGACATCATCTGTCATTAATATGAGATACAGCTATATAATCTACTACATTGACTCAAATCCAAAATACTGACATAGCTAAATGCTGACAAGGATGTAAAGCAATAGTAATTTTTATTTCCTGTGGGAATGCAAAGTTGTGTAATCACTTTGATAGAAAATTTCCTCATCAATAACAAAACCAAATATACTCTTATCATATAAAATAGCAAATGTACTTCTTATATTTACCCAAAGAAATTAAAATTTTATATTCAAACAAAATCTTTCACATGGATTTTCATAATGTCTTTATTCATAATTGCCAAAACTTGGAAGCAAACAAGCTATCCTTCTATAGATGAACTGATAAACAAATTGTGGTACAACCTAATAGTGGAATATTTTTCAGTGCTAAAAGTAAATGAGTTCTCAAGTCATGAAATGCAGGAACTTTTAATGCATATTACTAAAGAAGACAATCTGGAAAGACTATACACTATGATTCCAACTGTATAACATTTAGGAAAAAGTATACTCTTTTAAAGTTTTTTTATTTATATATGACAGTGGGATGCATTACAATTCTTATTACACATATAGAGCACAATTTTTCATATCTCTGGTTGCATACTCACACCAATTTGTGTCTTCATACCTGTACTTTACACTCTTGAGACAGAAAATAACAACAGTTGCCAATTGATGGGAAGAAGAGAAGAATGCAAAATCCAGAGAGATTTTTTTATGGTGGCAAAACCATTATGTATGATACTACAATGAATATAAATGCTATTGAAAATTTATCAGAACCTGTAGAATATGCTACATCAGCAGTGAACAATTAATATAAACTGTGGACTCCTGATAGTGATGTTTTGTCAATAAATTTTCACCGGTTCAAATGCACTTCCCTGTTTGAGCTGTTGGTAGGGGAGGAGGATGTGAGTGTGTGAAATCAGGGGATGTACTGGAACCTTCTTTAACTTCTGTTCAACTTTTCTGCGAATCTAAAACTGTTCTTTAAAAGGCTCTATTTAAAAGGTTTTGATAAAACAATTTTTTAAAAAAATTTTTTTTTCAAAGAACCATATAAATTATTAAAGGGCATGTTCCTAACCTACAGTGACTCATTTCTTCTTTACTCTAAAGAAAGAGATATAAGAACATGTTAAAATTAGTTGACCAATTTTGTACATTAGTACTTCATGTAGGAAGAGATTTCTATATAAGAGATAAGATTTTATGAATGAGGATTAGGTTTTCACAGTTAATTAACTTCAAGCTTAATAGCAGAAAATTAGTACATAATATACTGGAAAATGTACACTGGAAAGTTATAAAACAAAAATCATTTGCAATTGCTGTAACTAGAGTTGTCACTCTTATATAGAAAGGATTTCCATTATGTGACTCCTAGAAAAATTGTAATATTATTTTGAAATATAAAAAATGAAAATTGCAAGATACCTTTCTTAATTTCTTTGATTTAGAAATGGACATATACCACGGTTCAGTTACTTTTGTGTCCCTGTAGTAGATATAACTTTCTTATTTCCATATAACTTTTTTTAAATTTTTTTGTAAATCGGCTTTTTCTGCTTTGAACATAATTCCACATAATTGGATAGAAATCCAGCTTACTCTTCAGGCTGAATCCCTGCATTCTGGGTGTTGATGCGTGCTCAATTCTGTAGCCAAAGTGTTGAGGAAATCTTTGCAACTGGTCTCTAGTGATGATTTCTGGGAATCTCAGTTTCCAGGCTACTTACAAACAGCACAGCTGTCACTCTTCTGTTACTATGTCAGATGGAGGCAAAAGGATCTCAGATGAGACAGGGAGTCCCAGGCCTGCATACCCACCCCATTTCCTTTGTGGTCTTCCACATCCTGTAAATTTGGAGGGAGCAAGATGAATCTCTTTGCTGATCACTGGTTCCCCAACCCTATATATATCCTCTCAGCAATGGAGAATGATATCTTAATGTCGCAAATACCTCTCACACCATGTGTTTTTTTTTTTCACCTTTTGAAAACCAAAGCCAGGAAATTTACCATAAACCTCACCAGCATCTAGAAAGCAAAGTATATAGCTTACATTGTGGAATAGGAGAAGTGGGAGCAAAAAAGCAAGAAAGTAAATAACTCAAACATATCTCATAATACTTCAAACACATTATTTTATTTTGCAATTGTTTTAGTTTTAATTTTTCTGTCATAAAAAACCAGCCTTCCACCTCTCTCTGAAGTCCTGTTGGTCAACTTATTTGACTTATCAGAACTGATTATGCTTTTAACCAGCCAAATTACCATATTCATGTAAAAACAAGCTTTGTACTAAACTGAGTAAGATGGCACATTTTTTTTCTATGTGTGAGTGTGCATATTCATAGGACTTCAGTATGACAAACTTCTCATGTACTCAATCAAAATGTTTTAGGTTTCTAGTGAGTACATATTTCAACTACCAATCTAGGAAAAAAATATGTTTCTGGTTTTTCAAACTGCATTTACACTGCATCTTTACTTCTTTTCATGCCTTTTTACATTCTCTTTTGCTAATTCATCAGGTGATTACATGACTTACTAATCTTATTGCTTGAGAGTGCACTCTGGAGACAGGGTTTCAATCTCAACTATTTTAACTATGTGACATTGAAAATTTCTATATACTCTTTCAGCCTTGGTTTCTTTTTCAAATTTTTTTAATTATTTTTAGTTATACATGACATTTGAATGTATTTTGATATATTTTACATACATGGAGTATAACATCCCATTCTTCTGTTTGTACACACAACCTTCCCTTCATTTCCCTTTGTGTAATCCAATGAACTTCCTTTAGTTTTCCCTCCCCAGCTTATTGTGTGTTAGCATCCGCATATCAGAACATCTGGCCTTTGGTTTGTTGGCATTTATTTATTTCAGTTAGCCTGATAGTCTCTAGTTCTATCCATTTACTGGAAAATATCATAATTTCATTCTTCTTCATGGCTGAGTAATATTCCTTTGTGTACATATACCACATTTTTCTTTATCCATTCATCTGTTGAAGGGCACCTAGGTTGGTCCATAGCTTAGCTATTGTGAATTGAGCAGTTATAAATATTGATGTGGCTGTGTAAACCTTGGTTTCTTAATTTGAAACTGTGATCAGGCTAGTACACTCTGTAAGATAAGATACAAATATATGAGTTTTATCTGTGGAAAACAATAAATATTACATAGTAAAAAAATCATTTTAAGACTGAAAGCCTCACTACGTATTATATCAGAATTTACATATCTTTTCAAACCCTAGTTAAGCATTTGTTTAATGAATGCATAAGCTTATTTTTCTATGTGCATAGGCATATCTAGAACTATAATGTATATACATATCAATTTTAGCTCATATCTGACTTAAAAAAATATAGACTTTTGGATTATACAGTGAGTTCTAAAACATTAGTGATTCAATGTATTCTTATGTCACTTGTTTTATAAAAAAAAAGATATGTCTTAATTTTTTTTCTAATTTGAAATATATCTTAGATTTTTAATACAGTGAAAACAGTTTAAAATATTACCACAAAGTCTAAAGTTTTTCATTTTGAAATTGATAATTGATGATTTTCTTCCACAGTGATTTATGACAGAGATGAGTTTTAAAAAATAGTAATTTGCTTACCTAAATAAAAGTATCAGCTTTCTCTTTATTTCTAATATTACAATAGCATTTCTTTTTTAGTAGCAAGTTTTGGCCCAGTGAATTATGCAAACCCTGTATGTTTTCTGTTTGGTTTTTTTGTTGTTGTTTTTGTTTTTCCTCTACCTTTCCTATAACCTTCAGGGTAAGTGGTATTTTCAGTTTGAATGTCTGTGGGTTTCACATTTGTAGACTGAATCAACCAAGGATAGGATATATTTAAAAAGTGTCTTTATTGAAGAAGATTTTTTTCTTGTCATTATTGCCTAAATGTTACAGAATAACAATTATTTGCATAACATATTCATTTTATTCAGTACTATAAGTAATTTAGAGCTGATTTAAAGTATGCAGGAAGATGTGCATAGGTTATGTGGAAATACTACACCATTAATATAACAGGGGGACATGAGCCCTTTCAGACTTTGATACATATAGGGTGGGAGAGGTCTTGAAACCAGTTCTTTGTGGACACCAAGACACAGCTGTATTAGATGATCTTTTCTAGAAGTTAGTTGTATGTTTTTGCTTTCTTATATATAGTGGTATTACTTATATTCAAACATTTTCCATGTTGCTAACAAAATATTTTATGTCTCATGGATTTTCATTAATAATATGGCATCTCATAGTATACTCATCCTGAGAGCCTAACGCTTCTTTAGTTACTTGTAAAACATAGTCTGATATGGGATTGAAAATTCTACGAAATTAATTTCAGGAAGTTTGTAGAGGAATATTCTTTGTAAGCAAGTGATGTGGAAGAAAGGAAAATAAGATTGAGCTAAGGAAGAAGGAAAATATAAGCCACCTGTACATAAGTACTTACTTTGATCCTGTAGGTAGGAAAAGCAAACCTAACCAAGCTGTGAGAGGAGTCAGACTATAGTAGATTTAGAAATGAGTGCATCTTAGAAAATGACAGATATAAAGTGTAGTAAGTAATTGGTGGTATTTTATAAGAGTTTAAGCTCTTTAAGGTGAAAGGAATGTGACTATAGTTAGAAGATGTCAGCTTATGAAGAGAAGCTGTGGTTATACAGGATGAAAATGCAAGGGCCCTCTGCCTCTGAGCAGTAAATAGAGGAAAAGTGGAAGGATGAAATGCTGTACTCAAGGTCTGCCATGACTTTCTACAGTCTCCATGAATAAGGCCTTCATCTCCTAACTTTAAATGTCCTTGCTTATGATTATAGGAGTCTGGCTCTGTGCTTCTTATTATTTACCATTCTTCACATTTTATTTGGAATAAAATATCATTTTATAAAACAGAGGGAAAATAAAATCTTTGCCTATTAGACTTTTAGGAATCAAAAGGCATACAATTAACTGTTACTATCATATCACCTCATTCATTAAACTAGCATGATTTATTTACTAAAAGCAGATATGAGTGTCATAGAAGGGAATGAAATATTTTATGAAAACTGAAGCAAATAAACAAAACACCTCTCCCCTGAAGCCAACATAAGGTCCTTAATTATGAAATTTCATTTTTAATTTATTTTTTTTTGCATTTTTATATGTATATCTTCCATTAAATTTCAAGTTATAATGAGATATAGCCTTACTATTTTTTGTCATTGCTCTCAGTGTCAGTATAGTTCTATGAATGAACAAGATTGATATTACAATGACCTATTTAATTATGACCACATTTACTTTTGTTGTTGTTGTTGTTTTTTGGTACTAGGTATTTAACCCAGAGTGCTCTAGTACTGAACTAAATCTCCACCCCTTTTTTTATTTTTATTTTGAGAGTCTCACCAAATTGCCCAGGCTGGTCTGGACCTTGAGATCCTTTTGCCTCAGTCTCCAGAGTTGTTGGGATTTTAGCTGTTTGCCACATGCCTGGCTCCCACATTTACTTTTGAAAAATCATTAGGGAATAAATGATTAAAAATATTTACTAATATGCGATATTGGATTGCTATTGTGTTTAAGGTAGTAGTATTATTTGGCTGTATTTTATATAAGTGGGACTTGCCCAGCTCAAAATGATAAGGACAAAATTCTCAGAAAGCTCTAAGGAGATCACATTAATCTTTACAATCCCCCATTCTCATTTCAACAATTTTGACTTATCTTTTCCATTCCTGGCAATAAATCAATTGACTCGTCAGTATAATTTTTTTTTCTCATTTGGTTTTCCAAGAAGTTAAAAAAGAAAATAATAATTATATTATTATTGACTTTAATGTTTATTTTAATTAACATCAAATAACATTGGAAAGATAATCTGTTACATAAAGATAAAAATGAAAATTCTGTATAAAGAAAATACCTCCTTCCTAAAAAAACATGCATTGTGATTTAATAAAATAAAACCCTAATTATTTTAAAGTCAAAACTCATTTTTGTTTGATTATTTTTAGGACAGCAAAATTCAACATTTAATTTCAACTAACTGGTATAAAAGAATTCTTAAGATGAAAAATTTCTCACTGTTGAACTTGTTCTAGGTGTACTATCAAGCATAAAAGGTTAGTAATAGTACTGAATAGTGAAAATTTTATTTTTCTTTCTACAAATTTAAGGTATAAAGGGTTAAGGAATAACGACAAAACAGTTTCTCAACACTTTAGGCAGGTTGGAAGTTCTCCCATTAGCAATAATTGCACAATCAGCACTTGGTACACACTTAAAATAAATGCTTCTTTAAAGAAGTACAATTTATAGTTATCATACAAATACAGAAAACAACAGTATTGCAAAAGGAAATAAAATAAAACCGACAGGCAGCTGAGTTAATTGCTGTATTTGAACAGTTTTTATCTATTTTTACCTTTATAGACTGCATGTCCTACTTTTTATTGTGATCTCCAGAGATGGGAAACATGTCTTTTTTTCTTTCCCTTTTTTTTTTTTTGCACCCTGTATTAAAGTTGTACTCTCCTACTCTGAAGAAAGTAATTGATACTTCATGTCTCATAAGATTGAGGAAAGCATTAAATAAATCCACATTAAATTGCCAATAATTATTAAATATAGTAATGCATTTGTGTTACAATACCATTCCAATTTTTCTAATAAAAGGGAAAAACATTTCAAGTTTATTATTTTCACTGCCGGAAGGATGCAAAAATAGACAATTTAAAAATAATATTCATTTCTTAGTTATTAATATTTTATTTCTTATTACTTTTTGGTTATTTAGTAATTTAACAAACATATTTGGAAGCTCCAATGTTTTATTTTTACTTTTCATTTTAAAATAATTATTTACAATAATTATAGATCTATAGATCCATAGTAATATAAATAGAACACCTGTTAACTAAAGTGGCAGAGTAGGGAAATCTAAAAGTCTGGCAAAAAATGATCAGAATCAACTTTTTGGAATTTTGAAACTAATTAAAAGTTTATAGCAATTAGAGGAATGCTTAATCAAAAAGCCCAGCCTAATTTCAGTAAGGCAGTGTTATGGTTTAGCTATTAGTTGTCCCCCCAAAGCTCATGTCTGAGATAAGGTAAGAAACTTCAAAGGTAAAATGATTGGGTTAGGAGATCCTTAGCCTAATCAATTCACTAATTCTCTGATAGGGATTAACTGGGTGGTAACTATAGGCAGGTAGGGTGTGACTAGAGAAGGTAGGTCCCTAGGGGTGTATCTTTAGAGTTTATATTTTGTCCTTGTTAAGCAGAGTTTTCACTGCTTGCTAGTGTCATGATCTCAACTGCTTTCCTCTGCCACACCCTTCTGCCATGATGTTCTGTCATTAGGAATTGAGTCAGCTATCTATGAACTGAGACCTCTGAAACCATGAGCCCCCAAATAAATTTTTCCTCTTAAAATTGTTCTTGTCGGGTGTATTTTCACAGCATTAAAAAACAAAACAAACAAACAAACAAACAAAAACTAACTAACAAACTAACTAAAACAAGGAGCTTTAGAGCACTCTTTCTTACTGCAGTTCCATTCCCCATTCTCCTGCTTGGTGGTGGCCTTGAGGATACCTGTCTGTATTCATCATGGACAACTAGCATCAAAGGGTGTGAAGTGGGTCTTATTTTCAAAGAATGATGATTATGGATTTTCACCTATCTGGTGCTTCCCTAAAACCCTAGCTCAAAGGACTTGTCTTTATTTTTCCTAACTCACAATTCCCCCAGCACTGAGCACTCTCCCTGGTGGCATTGACTAAAAACATTTAAAGACAAATATAATAGTTGCCTCTGCCAGGGCAGGTGATAGTGTTTAGAGAGAGCAAGAGATTAATCAAAAAGTTAAATGCAGAATTGCTATAAGGCCAGCATTTCTACTCCCAGGTATTTCCAGGGGAACTAAAAGCAAATGCTCAATATAAGACTGTATGTTCAAATGAAGTAAACACTCATACCTGAGTGTTTATACCAACATTATTTATAATGATCAAAGAGTGGAAACCATCAGTTAATCAATAGATAAATAAATTGGGTATATCTGTGCAAGGGAATTGCATTGGTCATAAAAAAGGGATGACATACTAATACAGTCTATCACAGGGTTGAATCTGGGAGATCTTATGTGAGATGAAAGAAGACAGATGTATATTCCATGATTGCACATACATAAAATACAAAGAATAGGCAAATCCATGGAGATAGAAAGATTAGGGCAAAGGTCTGAGAGGAGAGCAGTTAGGTTGAGATTGCTTAATAGACAAGTGGTTTCCCTTTAGTATGATGAAAATATGAAATTAGGTAGTGGTGATAGTTTTTCAACATTGTGATGGAACTAAAATCTAAGGAACTATACACTTTAGAATGGATTAAGAGTGAATTTTATGTCATGTAAACTTTAACACACTCAAGCATACATTCACAAATATGACCCCAGGCAATGAGTGAAAACCCAGGTAGTCCAGGTAAAGACACCCTGCCCTATTGCAGGGACACTGAGACATCAGATTGTCCCCTGGGTTTGTGTCAATTTGCAAACACCTCATTGCTACTGCTACACAGTGTGATTCAACATTGATACCTAATACCTGGTAAAGTGAGAAATATTTTTCTTTAATAAAATATTTCTAATAAAAGGCAGTGAAAGAACTCTTAATATGTTTCTGGGCAGAAAAGTAGGATTTTCAGAAGTTGAGAAGTGTATGGCCCCATGTGGCCTCTGGTTTCTGGTTTCCACCTTATTTCTAATCAGTTTTTTACCTAAAATGTGACTATATTAGCTTAATTTTACTTTAGTTTTAACTAATTATTGCTCTTTTTTTTCTATGACATTTGAGCCCTTAAATTGATCTGTCATTCTAACAAGATTTGGATACAAGTACAGACAAAGACCACTTTGGCAATGGTCCAGGCCCAAGTATAGCTACTTTCAGACCACCAGTAACTGGGATGAACATGGAGAATTATTGTAATCATGGATCATAATATTTACAAATGGATGAAAGACTAATTCATACTTCTTAATATCCACTTTAGTCAGAAAAATATTGATGTATTTTTTCACTTTCTTGTACATAACAAAAACTATTTACACTGCTTTTTTGTTCCTTCATATTTTCTTTTAATATTATATTTCTTTAAATAAATTAAATGTTATTTAATTAACTTTATTCTGTGGATAGCATACAATATACTTTTTCCTTCTTCATACCATTTATAATCCTTAAAATTTCAAAAGTTAATTTTTCCCAATTTATTTTCATTCTAAATTAGCCGATAGCAATATATGGGTTTAGAGGAAGTGACAGAGATTTACCAGTGTGGAACAAGGAGTTTGTAACAGAAAGAGATGTTTATCTTGTGAACTAGAGATTAAAAGACAGGAAAAGAGAAGAAAACCATTAGCCAGAATGATGGTCTTGCTCTTGCTGAATATCCCTACAAAGGAAGTATTCACTCCACTAACCAGGAAGGAGCACCACAAGGAAGAGAACTTGTGCCCTTCTTTCTGTCCTCCTGCTCACCCCTCATGATGGGAAACACAGTAATTTTATCTAATTCCTGAGATTAGAATGTATTTCATATAATTAATTTAGTCTCTTCCTTACATTTTTTTAAGAAGTATTTCCTGTCATTTGGATATGAGATGTCCCTCAGTAGCTCCTGTGTTAATTCAGAGATATTCAGAGGTGAAATGATTGGCTTGTGACCTTGTAATCAGTCCATCCTAGTTTGAATGGACTACTGGTGAGGCATGGCAGGAGGAGGTGGGTCACTGGGGTATGCCTTGGATGGGTGCATCTTTCCTGTGGCCCCTTTTCCTTTCTCATTCTGCTTCCTCCTGGCTGCCATAAGGTGAGAAGCACCCCTCCTCTATGTCTTTCCACCATGACCTTTCACCTCACCTCAAGTCCAGAGCAATGGAGGTGGCCAACCACTGACTAAAACTCTTAAACTGGAAGCCAAAACAAACCTTTCCTCCTCTAAATTGGTCTTGTCAGGTATTTTGGACATAAAACTTGACCAACATAGTACTCATTCTTTCTCCCCAGTGAAATAAGTTTAACGCATCAAAGTCATTGAATGCATCTGATAGGAGAATGCCATTTGGACAGGTGCCATTCTTTTAGACAAAAGGTAGTCCACATCTTTTTAGGATATTGAGTTATCAGTAATAAAGCAGATATTTTTATTCCTCTTTTCACGTAAAGAGTCTGTGAACTTCTTAGTTGGTTCAGAACTCAACAGAAAGGAAAGGAAATAACTATCAATCACAAATGCCAGAATAGGCCCAGCGGCCTGCGGAGGGGCAGAGCCACCACCCCCGCCTGTAAGGTAGGCAGACCTGCGACCGACCGGCAGAACAGGCCCAGCAGCCCACCGGCGTGGTAGGCACATCGCCCCAATTGGAGGAGGGGTAGAGCCGCCACCCGCGCCTGTGAGGGAGACTTTGCAACTATACAAGAGCAATATAAATATATAGAGGGAAAATTCAATAACACAACAGTTTCACCAACCAGAAAGAAACGCCAGCAGTATGAAAAGACGAGGAAAGAAAGGACCACAAACAAGGCAGGTCAACTCAACGTTAGAAGACGTAATATCTGCAGCAGATGGAATGTAAGATAAAGAATTCAGGATATACATGCTTCAGATGATCTGGAGTCTCAAGGAAGACATTAGACAGCAAAATCAGACAATGAAAGATCATTTACTTTGACAATGAATTACATAAACAAATCCAAGAAGCAAAAGATCAACTATACAGGGAGATAGAGGTTATAAAAACCAAACAAACAGAAATCCTAGAAATGCACAAAGCAATAAACCAACTTAAAAACTCAAATGAGAATACTACCAGCAGAGTAGAACACTTAGAAGATAGAACATCAGACAATGAAGACGAAGGATTTCAACTTGAAAAGAACATAGACAGCTCAGCGAGACTGTTAAAAAACCATGAGCAGAACATCCAAGAAATATGGAATAACATAAAGAGACCAAACTTAAGAGTCATTGGGATAAAGGAAGGTATAGAGGTCCAAACCAAAGGAATGAGCAATCTATTCAATGAAATAATACGAGAAAACTTCCCACACTTGAAGAATGAGACAGAATCCCAAATCCTAGAAGCCTACAGGACACCCAATGTGCAAAATCATAAGAGATCCACACCTAGACACATTATAATGAAGATGCCCAACATACAGAATAAGGAGAGAATTTTAAAAGCTACAAGAAAGGAGGAAATTAAAAAATTCTTAGAGATAAATGAAAACACAGACACAACATATCAGAATCTATGGGACACATTGAAAGCAGTTGTAAGAGGAAAATTCATTTCTTGGAGTTCATTCCTTAAAAAAAGAAAAAACCAACAAATAAATGATCTCATACTTGATCTCAAAATCCTAGAAAAAGAAGAGCAAAACAACAGCAAAAGAAGTAGAAGGCAAGAAATAATTAAAATCAGAGCTGAAATTAATGAAATCGAAACAAAAGAAACAATTGAAAAAATTGACAAAACTAAAAGTTGGTTCTTTCAAAAAATAAGATCGACAGACCCTTAGCCTTGCTAACGAAGAGAAGAGAGAGAACTCAAATTACTAGCATGCGGGATGAAAAAGGCAATATCACAACAGACACTTCAGAAATACAGAAGATAATCAGAAATTATTTTGAATACTTATACTCTAATAAAATAGAAGATAGTGAAGGCATCGATAAATTTCTTAAGTCATATGATCTGCCCGGATTGAGTCAGGAGGATATAGATAACCTAAACAGACCAATATCAATTGAGGAAATAGAAGAAACCATCAAAAGACTACCAACTAAGAAAAGCCCAGGACTGGATGGGTATACAGCGGAGTTTTACAAAACCTTTAAAGAGGAACTAATACCAATACTTTTCAAGCTATTTCAGGAAGTAGAAAAAGAGGGAGAACTTCCAAATTCATTCTACAAGGCCAACATCACCCTGATTCCTAAACCAGACAAAGACACTTCAAAGAAAGAAAACTACAGGCCAATATCTCTAATGAACCTAGATGCAAAAATCCTCAATAAAATTCTGGTGAATCAAATACAAAAACATATCAAAAAAATTGTGCACCATGATCAAGTAGGATTCATCCCTGGGATGCAAGGCTGGTTCAATATACGGAAATCAATAAATGTTATTCACCACATCAATAGACTTAAAGATAAGAACCATATGATCATCTTGATAGATGCAGAAAAAGCATTCGACAAAGTACAGCATCCCTTTATGTTCAAAACTCTAGAAAAACTAGGGATAACAGGAACATACCTCAATATTGTAAAAGCAATCTATGCTAAGACTGAGGCTAGCATCATTCTGAATGGAGAAAAATTGAAGGCATTCCCTCTAAAATCTGGAACAAGACAGGGATGCCCTCTCTCACCATTTCTGTTGAACATAGTTCTTGAAACACTGGCCAGAGCAATTAGACAGATGAAAGAAATTAAAGGCATAACAATAGGAAAAGAAGAACTTAAATTATCACTATTTGCAGACGACATGATTCTATACCTAGCAGATCCAAAAGGGTCTACAAAGAAATTATTAGAGCTAATAAATGAGTTCAGCAAAGTGGCAGGATATAAAATCAACACGCATAAATCAAAGGCATTCCTGTATATCAGCGACAAATCCTCTGAAATGGAAATGAGGACAACCACTCCATTCACAAAATCCCCCCCAAAAAATAGAATACATGGGTATCAACCTAAAGAGGTGAAAGAGGTGAAAGACTTATACAATGAAAACTACAGAACCCTAAAGAGAGAAATAGAATAAGATCTTACAAGATGGAAAAATATACCCTGTTCATGGATAGGCAGAACTAACATCATCAAAATGGCGATATTACCAAAAGTTCTCTATAGGTTTAATGCAATGCCAATCAAAATCCCAACGGCATTTCTTGTAGAAATAGAGAAAGCAATCATGACATTCATATGGAAAAAAAAGACCCAGAATAGCAAAAACAACTCTAAGCAGTAAGTGTGAATCAGGCGGTATAGCTATACCAGACCTCAAACTATACTACAGAGCAATAGTAACAAAAACAGCATGGTACTGGTACCAAAACAGGCGGGTGGATCAGTGGTATAGAATAGAGGACACAGAAACCAATCCACAAAACTACAACTATCTTATATTTGATAAAGGGGCTAAAAGCATGCAATGGAGGAAGGAGAGCATCTTCAACAAATGGTGCTGAGAAAACTGGAAATCTATATGCAACAAAATGAAATTGAATCCCTTTCTCTCGCCATGCACAAAAGTTAACTCAAAATGGATCAAGGAGCTTGATATCAAATCAGAGACATGGTGTCTGATAGAAGAAAAAGTTGGCTATGATCTACATACTGTGAGGTCGGGCTCCAAATTCCTCAATAGGACACCCATAGCACAAGAGTTAATAGCTAGAATCAACAAATGGGATTTACTCAAACTAAAAAGTTTTTTCTCAGCAAAAGAAACAATAAGAGAGGTAAATAGGGAGCCTACGTCCTGGGAACAAATCTTTACTCCTCACACTTCAGATAGAGCCCTTATATCCAGAGTATACAAAGAACTCAAAAAATTAAACAATAAGAAAACAAATAACCCAATCAACAAATGGGCCAAGGACCTGAACAGACACTTTTCAGAGGAGGACATACAATCAATCAACAAGTACATGGAAAAATGCTCACCATCTCTAGCAGTCAGAGAAATGCAAATCAAAACCACCCTAAGATACCATCTCACTCCATTAAGATTGGCAGCCATTATGAAGTCAAACAACAACAAGTGCTGGCGAGGGTGTGGTGAACATTGCTGGTGGGACTGCAAATTGGTGCAGCCAATTTGGAAAGCAGTATGGAGATTCCTGGGAAAGCTGGGAATGGAACCACCATTTGACCCAGCTATTCCCCTTCTCCGTCTATTCCCTAAAGACCTAAAAAGAGCATACTACAGGGACACTGCTACATCGATGTTCATAGCAGCACAATTCACAATAGCAAGACTGTGGAACCAACCTAGATGCCCTTCAATAGATGAATGGATAAAAAAAATGTGACATTTATACACAATGGAGTATTACTCTGCATTAAAAAATGACAAAATCATAGAATTTGCAGGGAAATGGATGGCATTAGAGCAGATTATCCTAAGTGAATCTAGCCAATCCCTAAAAAACAAATGCCAAATGTTTTCTTTGATATAAGGAGAGTAACTAAGAACAGAGTTGGGAGGAAGAGCATGAGAAGAAGATTAACATTAAACAGGGACGAGAGGTGGGAGGGAAAGGGAGAGAGAAGGGAAATTGCATGGAAATGGAAGGAGACCCTCATTCTTATACAAAATTACATACAAGAGGATGTGAGGGGAAAGAGGGGAAAAAACAAGGGGGAGAAATGAATTACAGTAGATGGGGTAGAGAGAGAAGATGGTAAGGGAGGGGAGGGGGGATAGTAGAGGATAGGAAAGGCAGCAGAATACAACAGACACTTGTATGACAATATGTAAAACAGTGGATGTGTAACCGATGTGATGCTGCAATCTGTATGCGGGGTATAATTGGGAGTTCATAACCCACTTGAATCAAAGTGTGAAATATGATATGTCAAGAACTATGTAATGTTTTGAACAACCAACAATAAAAATTTTTAAAAAAGAAAAAAAAAGAAAAGAAAAAAAATCACACATGCCAATAGTAGTGATTGTGTCTTACCTAAATTTATCCATTAGTAAGAGCTGTAGATATATGATAGTAGATAAACAGAACCTGAAAGTCTGAAGTATGCATAATATTGTTTTTTGGTTCTAAATTTGAAAGAAAATGTTGGATAAATGATACAAATAACACTAATGTTATGCAGAGAACATTTGCTTTGTTATGAAGGTAATGGGTTGCAGTCTGAGGTCATGTGATGATTTGTTTTATTTCTGTAGCAGGTACAAAATAATGGAGTTGAGTTAATTATAACAGGTTCCACTATATTCTAAGAGACATCAGAACTTGAGAATATTTCTGAGTCTTTCACAAGGTTTTATAGCTACCATGTCTACAATGATAGGTTTGTCAACACTCTGAAAAATAGACATAACTTCTATCCCATAATTGGGTAAATTGAGAGTTACAAAATGATCTCCTTGCCAATGCAGGATTGATCTATAGGGTCATCCAGTGATATGAATGGAAATGAATGTGTGGTTTGAGCTTTGATTTTGACAATCCATTCTAGTGAGGGCAAAGTCAAGAAATTTTCTGATCTTCAAATAAACTTGAAGAGAATTGGAATAAACTTCTTCAATCACAGCTCTTTTTATTATTCTAGAAATTCTGATCAATATTTAACACTCTTAAAAGCATCATGAAGTCTGTGTATCTAATGCTGTGCTTCCAGTATTTTGGCATGAAGATAAAACACTTTGAACTTGAATCATAAAAGATATTTAAATTCTTATCTATCAATGGTTTGATTTCTTCTCTGCATAGCCAAGTCTTATATCTAATGTGGTGGGTCAACATACTTTTTTCAGAACCTACACCTTGGTTGAGAATTTTTTCTGCTTCATAAATATTTAGGAGTATCAATTCTGTTTCATCTACTCTGGTAGATACTGACTGTTTCTTTGGTAATAAAATAAGAATGGTCTTTAATGGAACTTAAAGGAGAACAGACACATTGGAAAACATATAATTCAAATTGTGACAAGGGCATTGTAGAAGAAAACATGTCTCTTTTGTGCCAGTAAACAAAAGACCTTCTACCTTAGATCAGGGGCCAGAAGCAACTTCAGTGAGGGAGTCCCTCCTAAGAAGATGGCTGAAGGAGTACGTGTTAGTCCAGTGGATGGTGAAAGGAAGATCAATTTAAGCAGCAGGAACTAGATGTGAGTATATGGAGACCCTAAAGTGAGAAAATGCTCTGCTGAATATTTGTAGAATATATATTGTATAAAACAAAATTAGAGGTTAAGGATTTTGTGTTTTGGTCTAAAATCACTTGTTTGAAGAATAGATGAGGACAAAGGGTGGAATAGATGAGGACAAAGGGTGGGGTTGGAGGATTCAAAAAGAGATAGAAACATCTAGTATTACTTAAGTAGGCTCTCTCCTCTCTCTTGCTTACTTTCCTAGGATGATATCACTTGCTGCCTACCCAATGAAGATGAAAAATGTCTCTCTTGAGTTTTCCAGCCCAAGATATTTCTATAGTTTCTTTAGGTAGGATGAAAATATGTGAAATAATAAAATATGTAGATATTGTTCTATGTCCCTATTAACTGGCACAATGCTCTTAAAATTCTTTGCAAATTCCTGAGTAATACAAACAAGTACTAAGAGAATCTTTGCTTCTAATATTTGGCTTCTGTCCTGGTTCCTGAGATAGAGCTCCTAAAAATTCGTACAAATGCAGGTGGTAAGTTAATTTTTTCTTCTGATATTTGGTATTTGACCCGAGTTCCTGACACTTAGTTCTTAAATCCCTTGGAATTTCCTGGGTGATAGAAGCATCTTTTATTCTAATGAGGTACCTTCTGGTGGCCTCTGGATAGTCCTGGTTACCAGAAAGACCAAGTCATAATTACAAACTTGGGGATTTCAGCTATACCCCTATTCTCCAGAGAGAAGAGAAAGGGATGGAAATGGAAGTAATGATAAATCATTTGTATAGATAAAACCCTCAAAAATCTCTGAATGATGAAATTCAAGGACTTATGGGATTAGTGAATGCATCCAGGTACTAGAAGTTTGGTACACTTCAGCTCCATGGGGACAGAAAATCATGTGTGTAGGACTCTTTCAGATCTCACCCTATGTACCTCTTTATCTGGCCATTCATCTGTATCCTTTACTGTGTCCATTATTATCAATAAACTAGTAAATCTTAAGCAAACTATTTCCCTTAGTTCTGGGAGCTGCCTTAGCAAATTACCTGAACCTAAGAAGAGTGTAGTGTGGACCACACTTTATAGCCAGTTGTTCAGCAGCATATATGACAATCCAACAATTGGCAATTGGTGTCTGATATAGGGGGCAGTGTTATGAGCCCTTAACCTGTGCGTTTTGAAGTTAGCTCCAGGTAGAGAGTGTCAGAATTGAATTCAATTTAATAGGTCACCCAGCTGGTGTCTACTGGAGAATTGCTTGTGTGTGAGAAAATAAACTCAGCTCTCTGGTAACAGAAGTGTTGCAGTGAGTGATGGTTGAGGGTGTGAGAATAGAAAAGAACTTTGTTTTTTCCTATATCTCAGGAAAGTCAATACCTTCATTTTGTAGTTCTATAATGATTAGAAATTGGAGGTGTTCTTTCCCTGAGAATCATCATTTCTGACTAGTACCATATGGACTTCTAATGGCAGATTTAGCAGTCCTGAGAGTAAAGGACTATGAAGGCTATCAGAAGCAAGACAGAGTCGATGGACAGAGGTGCACCCTCCTTTTTTCTTATAGTCAGTGTTTGTGTGTATGTGTATAAGTGTGTAAGTGAACATGTACAGCAGTTTTGGAATCCCATGTGTGTTTGATGTAAGTTCCAGTTACTGCTACAATTTCCCTTTATCTTTGAAATCTGACTCTTGGAAAGGTCCCAACTATTTAACAGCAGTGTCTTCCTATGTGCCTTCCTTCAGACCATCCCCATAGGAGTTCCTGGCGCCATTCCCTACTTGAGACTTTCAGTCTGGTGCCTTGAACTTTGTCCTAATGTCAACAAAGGATTTTTTTTTCTGCTCAGGCCTTCCTCACATTATTGAAAGCCAAGATCTCCATTTCCCTGAGTTAGAGAATCTTAATTCTTACTACCAATACAGAAAAAAAGATGAATTTGTTCACAAATTATTTAAGGGCAAACACACCAGTTTCAAATGTATTATTTTTTATCTTAAGAATATATTTTAGTCTCCTAAAGGAATGTAAATTTATAATTCATCCCATTAATTTGACTCTGGACTGACTTGAAAAATAATAGCCTTGGTATTGTTGTACTGAATAGCATTTGCCTCCTCCTCAAGCTTGCTTGCTTGCTTGCTTGCTTTGTGGGTATCAGGGATTGAACTCAGGGGCACTTGGCCACTGAACCACATCCTCAACCTTCTTTTGTATTTTATTTAGAGACAGTGTCTCACTGAGTTGCTTGTTGGCTGAATCTGTCTTTGAACTAGTGATCCTCTTGTCTCAGCCTCCCGAGCTGCTGGGATTATAGGCATGCACCATGGCACCCAGCTCAAGCATTCTTTTGAGACAAAATGGCCAATAAATTAGCTAAGAATTTGTTATATGGGAAATTACCTCTAGGCTGAGGATGCACTAACAGGTAAGCTATCTCAGAAGTCAAGGAACAGAAAGACTTTCAGAATAAATTAAAATTACCAAATCCCATGGTTTATTAGATTGATTAAAATATTGAGGAAAAAAAAGGAGAAGGAAATGGGGTAAAACACTGAGGTGCAAGCTATATGAAACAAAATCCTGAGATTCACAATGTTCATAAACTCTTCTTCCTTCTTGCTGTATCAGGCTTTGAATGTGACAGTTCAGTGATGAGACCAGAGCTGAGCTCTGAACAAGTGAAATTCATAGAGAAAGACAAAGACCTCTTGAGCCAAGGACATACATCTGCTCTTTCAGAGAGATACAGAGGAAGTGGGCCTGTTGCAAGAGTAGCTGTCAGTTTGCTGGTTGAATAGCCTTTGGCCCTATCTACATTTCTTCTGTAGAGCATATGTGGGACCATATGATACCCTATTGGGTATCAGCAAGCAAAGTTAGGAGTGATACCATTCTTAGTCTAGAGGTGGCACCATCATAATGTGGATCTTTGCCTCCCTTGCATCTCTAAACTACATATTTTTGTTCCATCACATTTTATATTTATTCTATCTTTGGCTGTCTTACCAGTTACTAACATACAATCTACACTTAGCAAATCATATGGATCCCGCATATGTCTCACAAGTTACTTTTTACTCATTTCATATTTATATCTAAATATATATATATACATTTATATATACTTTCTAGCAAAATTACTGTCTATATTTACTAATTCCTATTAATTCCATTCATTGTGTTTGTTTTCCTGTCTACTATAACAGAATCAAATATTTTCAACAGTATAGTGATTGTCCATTACTGAATCTCATTGAATGACCATCAATTTGATTAGTATCTTAATAAAAAAATGTTATACTATTTTGTCTTTGCCATGAACGAAAAGGAGAGTTTAATAGGCATTTGTCATCATCTGTGCAAGCCATCATAGTGCCTTGATATTGTAAAGGATGTGGAGAATTGAATGAAACTGAGGGAATCAACAGAATTAGTGACTGACTTTACATGGGTTTGCAGAAGAGAAAGATACCAAAGATAACTTCCAGGTTTCTGTTTCTATACCATTATCACTCCTGTGAGACTGAAAAGACTATAAGAGGAATATATTTAGAATGGAAGGGTGTGCTAAATGAACTTAAATTTTGGAATTATGCCTCAAGGGAGATATCCAATTGGAAATTAGTTAAATATTGA
The DNA here is from genome assembly GCF_964194105.1 of Spermophilus citellus. Classification (NCBI taxonomy): domain Eukaryota; kingdom Metazoa; phylum Chordata; class Mammalia; order Rodentia; family Sciuridae; genus Spermophilus; species Spermophilus citellus. The sequence goes on along the minus strand of NC_138183.1, from coordinate 165,032,933 downwards.
TGTGACTCTTCGACAAATCTTTTGAGCAATATAGAATTCACTATGTATCAACATATGGATGGAATATATACCATGAAATTGAATGACTTTGTCTAGGAAGAGAATGTAAACAAGAAGAGAGAAGTCAATGAGTCAATATATATGAGCATATATACATACATTATTTATAATGTACCATACACAGGCTCCTTTATTGTGTCGACTAAATTAAATCTTGGCTTCTTGGAATTCACTCCTCTTCATAGCTCCAGGTTAGTTTGGTGATGAGATGTTTTTTTCATGAGGTTTGCAAGATGGAAATGTAGCTATATCCATTTACATTTCAGGCATGGAAAGTCGGTGAAGGACTTGAGCCACTTTGCAGGTGAGGTGCGTTGTCACTTACCTGGTTTGCCTAGGGAAACAGCCAGACCCACAGCTCCTCCAGGTTCATCCTATTCTCTTTTTCAGGTTCTTCAGCTCTGAGTCAGAGGAATCTTTAGCTCAAGGAAGCTTCTCCTAATGGACATATCAATCTTTGGAATTGGAGGCTTGAAACAGCGATAGACTGGTGTAAACACAGTCCATTCCCTTGGTTTCCAGTGATCCTTGCAGGTTTCACCTTGTCTTCCTTCCTTCACATCAAGTCCCCATCCTCATTCACTTCTTGCTTCTCCTGTGAAGTTCAGGCTCCATCCCAACACACAGAACCAACATTCTCCCATGGATCATTTACCAAATTCCACGTGGTTCTGTTTCTCTGATCAAATCCTGAATGATACCGATATGAACAACCTGTGATTTTTGTATGTGCATGGTAGTGTACTAAGAAGACCAGAATTATGTTGAAAAGATACTGCAGTGCACTGTACAAGTTTTTAAATTATTATTTATCAACTTAAATTTCACCCTTCCATACCTCCGCTCTATAGTATATGGGTTTGAAATTCAGTCACCTCATAGGATTTGCCAATTAAGATAAAAGAGGAGATTGGATGAGAGAGGAATTTATTTGTATTGTTTTCTTATCAGCATTACAACAGTGATACTGCTTTACTACAAAAGTGGTGGGTAAGTTCAGATAATGGTTTATTCCATCACTCCTGCAACCAGCCTCATCTGCATCCTTGAGGGGCTCAGAGCAGCTGGTGGAGCTTCTTCTGAGAATTCTGGAGAATAAGACATGGAACCCTTGTCCAGGCTTCAAAATATCAAGAATAACTCTACCTTGGCCCTTCCTCACAGGTTTGACACTTGATTTTTGCAGGGCCCTTCTTATGCAAATACTTTAGTATCCCAACTACCTCTTTTGATTTTCCCCAGATTTAGGATTGAAAGATACTTACTGGAGGTACCATTGAGTTTTTTCAATGTTTCTTCAATATTTTTTAAAATTTTCTTTATAAATGTTATTAGCTTCCATCTAATAACCTTTACATAGTGTTATCTTTTGCCCTTCTTGGACCTTGTTCAATAAATACTGCTTCTCAGAAACTTATGAAAATAAATTGGAAGAATATACAGTGATTGGGAGAAAATTATCAATAAAACATTGAGGAACTATGCCTCAAGGGAGATCTCTAATTGGAGATTAGTTAGATCTTCAATGAGGAAATGTTTATAGAATGTTTTGTGAAGCTCCTAGCATAATGGAAAATGTCAGAAGTAAACTCTTTTTTTCATTTTTGTTTATATTTACATTGTTGATGATGGTATTTTGCTATTATTATGCATTAGGGATTCAACAGCTAGAAAGGTCCTGGCAGCAGAGAATTTGGTAATTCCTGGGAAGCAAAATTACAAGATACAAAGGCTCACTGAGTATATAGAGACACACACACAAAAAAACAATTTAGAGAATCACAAGTAGTTCAGTGTTGCTGGGCTTCAAAATAGCATGTAGGATGGGAAACTGAAGGGTGTAAAATCAACTGGGGGTTCTAGATTTTCGGAGAAGTCGAGGAAATTAGCAAACCCATGGTGACACATGTCCACGCAGTCTTTCACGTGGTAGTCTATTTGAATATTAGAGGGAGAGAGATCTGGATCTAGGCTGACTGGTGATAAGTCTGTGCAGGATTTCTAATGTAAGAGAGAGGGCGACTAACTTCAACTGTCAGAGTGAGCAAGGAAAAAAGAGAACGGATTTGGAAATGGAGTAGGCAGATTAGGTGATTGGTTCAATGTAGAGGGGGCAAGAGAAAGAAGAATTAAGTTACAAAGCTGGGTATCTGATAAAGGCAAGTGTGAAGATGGAACTGCTCCTAGTTAACAATAGAGCTGGCTAAGATTGTTTAGTGGAGGTGACAACATGATAGGTTTTAGTTATCTTTATTAGACACATTTATATAAGTAGAAAATATGTCTCTCTTGTTCATTGTTGTATCTTTGCTAATTATATTGACACAGACAAAGAGAATTTGTTTTAAAACACCTTTAAATGGGATATGATTGGACATATTATTAATTTATAACACAAATGATACATTTTCCCAAAGAAGTATCTGGGGAAAACTGGAATATATTTGGTCAAGTAGGAAAAAAAAATACCTCATCTGAAACATGACCTAATTTTGTATTATAAAACCATTTGCCAAGTAGATTGCATTCTCTGTCTTATAGTTCCACAGTATAATGCTTCCTAGATAGATTAATTCATAAGGTTTTTTGAGTGTTTGCTTGTGCTGGGCACTGTTCTAACCCTGTGAATACCACAATTAACAAAGTTTCTGCCCCCATTATGTTTTGTGGGAAGATATGAACATATAGATAATAAAAACATATACAGCGTGCCTTAAGGGGGTTATATGCAAAACAAATGAAAAAGGACAAGAATATAGAGTATTATATTAAGATAATGTTTTCTTGGGAATGATCAAGAAAACATTACTGATAAAGTATTAATTTAGCATAAGGTTGAAAGAGGTTTAGAAGCAAGTCAAGGTGGGGAAAGGAAAGAGGATTGTTTCAGGTAAACAGAATAGCAAATTCTGTAGTGAGAATGTGCTCCTTAGGTAAGAGGAACAGCTCTGGTGGGCATTGAAGTCAGAGAGGTATTCCAAGACTCAGTTCCTGTAAGTTTTAGGCAATTCTGTATGGAACCTATGGATAAGGACAGACCCCAGCTAACATTTAACTTTATACAGTGACTAAGAAAGGATATTTAACCATTTTATAAAACAATGAAATAAAAATTAAAGTGACATTATTTTTTGTCTTTTTTATATTTTTTATTTTTTTTTAGTTATACATGTCAGTAAAATGTATATCTTTGTGCTAATAATAAGATTGATTATATAACAGAATGGTGAAAATATAGGAATACAGGCTATTTCATGTTCTGTTGATGGACAATGCATATTAGGATAATTAAAAATACTTTGTGTAAAAAAAATTAATTTTAATTTTTAACCCTGTAACTTCAGACCTGAGAGTTTATCCCAGATATAAAATTAAAAAAATACATGTACAAGAACATTTTTATTATAGAAGTGCTTAAGATAATAATAAATTTGGTGATTACCTAAATTAGTTACATACATTCCATTATGAGGACTACTAGGCCACTGTTAAATATGGAAACAACACATTCACAATGTATGACAGACATAGCCTGTTGAGATCTGGCATTTTTTTTTTTCTTTCCTAATAGAATACTCAATTTTTAGCTAGGCAATAAAATTTTCATTTCTCAACTCCTTTGCATTTAAGAGTCACTCTGTGACTAAATTCTGATTAATAGTTTATAAGCTAAGTGGTTCCCTGCCAGGGAGTGGGCATGTTCTTTTTTTTTTGTATCTTCTTCATTCTTGCAGGCTGGAGTGTGCTTTTAAAGATAGTGATAGCTGTATCTCCAGCAGCCATATGGAACCAAGAAGTGACCTTTGAAATGGAAAGCACTCATTGAGAAGTGACAGAAAGAATAGCTGGGTAATGGATTCGGAGCCCCTATCTCAGCCCTAGACTTCCCTCCCCCAGACTTTCAAACTTATGATTCTTTATATATCTATCACTCACTTTAATCCTAGATGATAGTTTTGAAGAAAAAATTAAAAAGCAGATCACAGAGTGAATGTGTTTCTCAATATAGCTGTGAGTACATATACAGGGAGAGAGAAAGACAGAAATGAGAAAACATGCATCATATTGTAGAACACAGGTGTGTTTCACTCCCTCTTTATAACTTCAGTTCTAGTAATAGTTTTACATAATTGCTGATTTTCTCAAAATTAAAGAGATTTTAGATTGTAAACTAGGTTTCATGTGCTAGAAATAAAAAGTTAAAATAATTTATATGTCTAGACTGATACTGGCAATTTTAAAGGTTTTTACACCATTTTCAATTCACATTTGGATTTTGGATATGTTGTATATGATCTTATAAGGAAACTCAGATACAAAACATTTTCAGATATTCTAGTGTTCATAAAATAGAATTTATAGTTCTTTAAAATATGTTAAAATATCATCTGGCCAAATAAAAATAAATGAAAATTTTGTTTATGAATGAAAATATGGGCATTGCAGATCTAATGTTAACCAATTATGTTAAGTAGAAAGTAAATGAATAATCTTCCACAACAAAGAAGATGCAATCCCAAAAATGTAACTGGTACTTGAATAGTAGATCACTTTTTAATATAATCCATATCTGTAGTCCACAATAAAAACTAAACTTCTGCTTTCCTCTGTTCTATATAGAGCCCCAAACAACACTCATACCTCAGAGAGAGATAAGCCAGATAAAAAATAGAAATGCAAGTATATATTTTATTACTATAAAAAACTAAAATAGCACAAAATATTTTGATGTTGAAATACAAGAGGCATTTTTGTTTAGATAATAATTATAAATAATGAATATCATTATTAGCTATTTTATCTAGAGATGTTTTAAATGTAAAAATAAATAAATAAATAAATGTTGTGAATATTGCCAAAGAAGAAACAAGTCTATAATATGTGGGTTAAAATTTTGTATGTAAAATTTTCAAAAGAAAACCAGAGAGAAATTCTCTAGATTAATGCAGGCTTATGTATGTTTAAGGGAGTTTGTCCTTTTCTTCACACCCATGACAATATTCAGTCAAAAAACATGAAGGCAAAAAAGTTCTCATTTAAAATAATAACAAATCCTAGGAGTAATATTACTCAAACTTTTGAGGAGGAAAATATAATACAATTTTTTTAAGAGAGAGTGAAAGAGGAGAGAGAGAGAGAGAGAGAGAATTTTTTAATATTTATTATTTTTTAGTTCTTGGCGGACACAACATCCTTGTTGGTATGTGGTGCCGAGGATCGAACCCGGGCCACACGCATGCCAGGCGAGCGCGCTACCGCTTGAGCCACATCCCCAGCCCAATATAATACAATTTTAATATAAAATATAACACAAAGAAAATATATAAACCTTTGCTTAAAGATAAGACTACATAACAGTGAATTCATAAAACACAGTCCCATATAATCAAATGTACATATTTCATTCCTATTAAAATCTCAATTCAATTGTCAGAAAAATTAAAGTATCATAAATTTTACCTGGAAGCATATACAATATTGAAACTACTAAGAAGACTGTGAACAAGAGAGGACTAATGAAGTCACTCAAACAACAATAATTAACAGTGTGGTATGGCATAAACCCTAAGAGACAAATCAGTGCATGTAATAGAGTAGAAGTGATTTCTACCCTAAGAAATTGCCCACTCTGCCACAGGCATGCAACAGGGAAGCACTGGATGCATATAACAGCCACCTGCTCAATGAGTCAGTAGTAGTGTACCACTTCATACCTGGAAACTTGTGTCAGGCAAGTCAACTAATTTATTAAAATTCCACAATTAGTAACTTGTAATGTAGAATTCTAATCAGGGAGAATGATTACCTGATTTTCTACTTCCTAGACCAGATAATCAGACACTGGCAATTTTTTATTGTGCATTATAGTTTCACATGGTGTAAATTTTTATATATTCACAAGTGTACATAACATTGTTTTCTCCATTTAGATCCTAAGTATTTCCTCTTTCCCTCTCCTCCTTCCTTCTCATAATCTATTTCCTCCACTCTATTGGACTTCTATTTATTTTTTAAATTAGTACATTATAGTTACATAGAAAGTTGGAATGCATTATGATATATAAAATTATATATATACATATATGCCTATAGCATAATTTTGCCAACCTCATTTGCCAGTTCTTTTCCTTTCTTTTGCCTGCTTCCTTCCTCTTGTTCCCTGCTTCTACTCTACTGGCTGATGCTACATCCTATCCTGAAAAAATATCTAGCTACCTGTTATATGCTTACATCAAGGTTTTTATTTTGTTGACAACAGATTGAATGTGTTTCAGCCTTTAAAAATTAAAATATTCCCTAAAGTGAATACCAAAATCTAGGGTCTTTGTTTTATATCACCCCAAAAATAACCCATAGCACATTCTAAATTAATATAAAAGATAATGTTATAATTTATGAGAAAAAGAAGCATGATTTAAATGGTATATCTTTGATAATTTATAACTCACTGAACAAATGATATATTTCTCCCACAGTTCATAGAAGATGCATTTATTTAATTTAGAGAAGGATCAATTCATGTAATTTAGATGATGTGTTAAAATGTCTTTAAAAATTGCAAAAAAAAATTTTAGGTGGTAATGAATATTTAAACTTAAAAAGAAGCAAATATGGAATGAAGTGTAAATGAGTTCAATTAAAAAATTGAATGTTCTATATGCCACATGATAATGTCCATAAAATGTAAAATTAAGCCAGACGAGGTGGCACGCACCTATAATCCCAGTGGCTTGGGAGGTTGAGACAGGAGTTTAAAGTCAGCCTCAACAAAAGCAAAGCACTAAGCAACTCAGTGGGATCCCATATGTAAATAAAATACAAAAAATAGGGATGAGGATGTGGGTTAGTGGTTGAGTGTCCCCCCTAAAAAAAAATTAAAATCAAGATTAACTAGAAATGTTTACATATGTTTAAATATGGCCATGAATTAATATGATTAATACTTATAAAGACTTTACACAGATTGGTAAAAAATATACAAAATTTGAAATTAAAAGGCAAAATATGAGTTAATTCTCTCACACACACACACACACACACACACACACAAAAAAAAAAAAAAAAAAAACATTCTGAAGAAGATGTTAGAAAATCCAGAGATGTTAGTAACAAAATTTATACCAATGAAGTTGACTTTTTCATCTGTCAAATTAGTAACAGGTTTACAGATATTTTTCTATCAGTAAATACCTTATATTACTTTTATGCATATTATTAAGTATGAAAATTTGAAAATAATTTATCCAAAACTATAAAATTATTTACATTTCATGCTTTAATTAGTTTATTATAGTTATAGATCATTGAGGGGTTCATTATGACATAATAATACATGCATGGAACATAATATGCTTCAGTTCAGTCCCCTTTCATTCCCTCCCCCATTCCTCTTCCTTTCTTCTACTGAGTTTCCTTCTATTTATTTATTGTGTTTTTTTTTCATGGATGCTTTATAGATATGCATACAGGTGAAGTTCACTGTGGTATATTTGTTTATGTACACAGCATAATTTGGTCAATTTCATTCTGTAGTTCCTCCCTTTTCTTGTCCCTCCTCCCTCCTGCTGATGTCCCATCAATTTTCATAGTATCCAACCTTCTTTTTATTTTCTTATTTTTCTCTAGCTTACACAGAAGAAAACCTTCAACCCTTACTTTCTGAATCTGGCTTATTTCACTTAGCATGATATTCTCCAATTCTAAAAATTTACCAGCAAATGTAATAATTTAATTCATCTTTATGATTCAGTAAAACTTCATTGTGTATATATACCATGTTTTCTTTATCCATTCATCTATTGATGGGCATCTGGGATGATTCTATATAACTTGTCTGTTGTGAATTGTGCTGTTATAATCATTGGTATGCATGTATCATTATAATATGCAGATTTTAGTTATTTTGGATAAGTACCAAAGAGAGGGATAGCTGTGTCATTTGGTGGTTCCATTCCCAGTCTTTTGAACAATCTACATACTACTTTCTAGAATGGTTGTACTAATTTGCAGTCCCACCAGCAATGTACGCATGCACCTTTTTCTCCACATCCTTGCTGGCATTTATTGTTATTTCTATTCTTGAAAATTACCATTCTAAATGGAGTGAGATGAAATCTTAACATAGTTGTGATATGTATTTTCTTGATTGGTAGGGATGTTGTACATTTTTTCACATATTTGTATTTCTTTTTTTGAGAAATGTCTTTTTAGTTCCTTTGCCCATTTATGGATTGGGTTATACATTTTTTGTTTGTTTGTTTGTTTGTTTGTTTGTTTTTGGTATTAAGTTTTTTGAGTTCTTTGTATATTCTGAATATTAATCCCCTGTTGGAGGGGTAGCTGGAAAATATTTTCTCCCATTGTGTACACTTTCTATTCATGCTCTTGTTTTCTTTGCTGTGCAGAAGCTTTATAACTAATGACATCCATTTATTGTTTCTTAGGTTTTATTTCTCAAGCTTTTGGGGTTTTGTTAAGAAAGTCAGTAAGTTGGGCACAATGTACATGCCTGTAAGCCCAGCAATTTGGGAGGAACTAATGTTTGAGGCCAGCCTGACAACTTAGTAAGATGCTGTCTCAAAAAATAAAATTATCTGGGGATATACCTCAGTGATAGAGAACCCTGAGTTCAATTACCAGTACCAAACACAAAATAAGTATTTATATTTGAATTGAGTAATTTCACTTTTAAGCATATATTCAAAGAAAATAAACAGAAATTCAAAAGCATAAAAATATTCATCATAATGTGGTATGCAGGAAATTCTGAAAACAACATCTGAAAATAGGGCAAAAATGAAGTAGTATGTATTAAATAGAAATTAAAAATAAAAAATAATATTTAAGAAAGGTTTTATTGTCATTGGTAGTAAAATAATAAAAGAATAAAGGCAAACAATGAATATAAATTAAATCTATAAAAATAAGTTGAGTTTTTGACAAATAGATTTTTAAAATGGTTAATAGTGATTATTTCCTCATTAAAATGTTTCTTTTCCCACTTCTTTGTACTTAAATTTTTTTCTTATGTAATGAGCATGACTTACTTGTGTGACAATATGAAAAAACAAACAAAATATTTTTAAAAAATATTATTCATCAATTCAGTGATGAAAAGAGTGAGGATTTTTGAAGAGTAATCAGATAGGTTTGACTGAAAAATATCATTGATTAAAAAAATTGATATTTTAAAATAATAGATTCAAGGTTGGGGATATAGCTCAGTGGTAGAGCAGTTGCCTGGCATGCACTAGACCCTGGGTTTAATCCCCAGAACCACACAAAAAAAGAGAAATACTAATAATAAAATAACTAAATAGAGTCATAGTGTCCATAATATCTTCATTTAAAAAAAAAAGTAGAAGAATACATGAATATTCAGGTCATTAGAAGTAAGCTATAAATAGAACTAATCTCCATGGTTAGAAACACCATTACAAAGAGAGGCCTGTCATCTCTCATGGGAAGATCTATACTAGGTCTTCACCTCAGTGCAGTTCAAGCAACTCCTGAGTTGAGGTTGTGTTATAAGAGTAGCCTCATCACAGAACAGGGAAGGAAGTGACTCAGCAAAACTGACTTCCTGATGAGGAACCCAAACACCAGCTGCACATAGCAGTTACAGTTATATTGTGCACACACCAACACCAAATATTCTCCTTCACTGAGTAGATTCTTGAGAAAAATGTTAGAGTGTTTTTATCTGGTCACCACTAGTCATTTCTTACAGGGGGCAAATAAAACCAGGGTTTCACAAGGAGTCATTAAGAAAATGCAAGTAACATGATCATTGTTTCCATTCTTTCTAGGTTTTTTTTTTTTTTTTTTTTTTTTTTTTTTTTGTCTAGAGTGCACAGAAATCCACTTCTCTCATAAATTTGCCTGAGATGCTTCTCATATGTTTTAATTCCCAGCAAAGAGGTACTATATAGCAGGCAAATGGGTTAGTGTATTTGTGGTTTCAAATGAAACTTCAACCTGAAGTAGTAGAGGAAAGTCCTCAGAGATTTTCTAAAAAGGAAAATTTAGACTGCTGTCAACAGTGAGAAACGTCATAGTGTGTATTAAGGCTGTGGTTCAGTGGTGTAAATGGAAGGTATTCTTAGCTTTTCCTTAATGGTAGTGCAGAAGTAAATGAATTAGTACCCTAAAAAGAATTCCCTAGATGAGCAAGGCTATGAAAATCAGAGTATTGGTAAAACCAATACTGGTTCTATGAGGTGTTTCAGAAGAACACTTTCTCTTTAATCAAATCTGGAGTATAGGAAGTAGTTTCAGTATGACAAGTACTTTAGGATTCTTTAAAATGGTTTTCAATGGTTCTATAAAATTTCAAAGCCATTAAATTTAATATTAAATGAAAATCCTTACCTTTTGTAAAATTTCCTCTAAATGATGACACCAGCAATAGTTTTTGAAGTAGTAGAAGGGTTGGGAAATGAAGAAAGAGGCATTTGTGTCTAGTCTCCAGTAAATATTATCTGCAGGTAAAAGTTTCCAAATACTGGGGGATGTGGCCTTTGTGTAAGAATGGAAGTCTCCTGGAGCCCCAGCTTTGGTGCTACTTTGGAAAAGAGAGGAAAGACAAGCTGGGTAAAGATGTAACCTCAGGGTTCCAGAAAAGGGTCATAGCAAGCTTTGTGGACTTTAAATCATAAATCCCCTTGTCTTTCTTAGTAGACAAGGCCATTACAACTCTTGGGTTGGCAAGCAGTAGAAAACAGCATTGAGTTTTTTCAACACGAATTGTACAAGAAAGAAAAATAATCCAGCTCTTGTTATTCCTTGATTCTGGCATTCTGCTCATCCAGACTTGAATTATATATAATTGCTTGCCCTAAATGTTATATGGTGTAAAAATATTTTGAAAGACTATTTCTCTTTATTACTCTAGTGTAATTAAATTTCTATCATTAAAAATTGAACATAACTTTCCCATTAGATAATATTCCTGCAGCTAGTATCCTATTTATCCTTTCATTTTGCTGTCAATTTTTTTTCTAGTTTGTCTATCCTCGCATCTCTATTTCTTTCTATTCTTCTCATTCCTCTCTGGCTTCTCCCTCTTCTTCCTCATACCAACTTTAAAAAATAGCCTTTCTTCAAGATCACCCATGACTTCCAAGTCATTAAATCATGTATCAGGCCTCACCTTTACCTGAACTGTCATCCATATCAGAAATTCTTGGCAGCTGAATGAATTCTTTATTGGTATTTCTGAAAATGCATAATTCCAGTTTTCTTTCTTATTCTCTGATTACTTGATGAGTCAAACTTACTGGCTGAATCTTTCATCTCTGATGTTGAGCCCTAGAGTTCTTCCAGCCTCTGTCTAGCACTTCATCTCACACTAATCTCAATTCCTAGATGATTTCATGAGTTTTGGGTATGTTAAATATCATCTGTACACTAACATCTCCCAAAATTTTACCTTTAATGCAGATATTTTATCCAAAATATATAATTATGTGACTCTCTTCTATTTCATCTTCAAATATGACAAGGCCATCTCAAATGTTCTTGCAAGGTTACTATTTGAATGCACCACAATCATATACTTGAACACTGAGTCACCTCTATCTTTACTTTCTATTCACTACCATATCTACTAAACCACCAGGCCTATTTATATAGTAATTCACTTCTTGAATCCAATAAGTTAGATGATTCTACAGCTATCATTATCACCTCTGACTTACAATATTGAAATAGCATTTTAACCTGTTTTTATATATCCACACTTACTGTACTGTAGTTCATCCTCCACAGAGGTCTCAGAAACATCATTTAAAAATGAAAATTTTACCATATCATTGCTTAAATCCCACCAAAATTCCTTATTGATATTAATATGAAAGACCACACAAAGCCTCTGATTATCTGGTCACTGTGTCCCTCTTCACCCTCTATACAGGTCCTTTCCCGTGGCTGCATGCTCCAGCCCTCTGGCCTTCTTTTCTAAGCTCCTTTATTTCTTAGGTGCTCCATGCAGATTGCTTTTTCTGTCTAGAATGTTCCTCTCTTACCCTTGATGTGATTAACTCCTTCATCTTTCAAATGTGAGCATACATTTTAAAGCACTAACATTTCTGACTGCCATTGCTCATTTCTGTTATGGCTGCACCTGTGATTTTCCTCCCAATTAATTTCTGCCTCCTTAGTCTGATTGTAAACTCCATCAGGGTCAGTAACCATATCTGTTTTAATTGTTTAGCATATGCTTTGCACGTAGCCCAGTCTTAAGATATAATTATGTGTAAAAATAAATGAAGAGGTCTGCACATTAGACTTTATTTTTGTAACTAAATTAAACAATATTTCAGAATATGTTTCAGGCTTTATATTACTTTTAACTTTCTTTATCAGCCAAAATTGTAGAATTCTTTGTTCAAATAAGGTCATATTAAAATTCCAATACAAAACAAACAGAAAAGGAATTATTCTAGTTGTGGGATGAGAACTGGGTTTATCCTGCTGCCCAGGTGTATCAGACAGCTTTGAATTGCTCTGGCCAAAATACCAAAATGGACAACTTAAAGGAGAAAACATTTATTTTGTCTCACAATTTCCAAGGTTCATTCCATGACCAGGCAACTCCATTTATCTGTGTCCCATATAAGGCAGAATATCATGGAAGAAGAAGCACGGCAGGGGAAAGCTACTCATTTCAAGGCATCAAGGAAGCAGAGAGAGCAGAAGGGAAATATATATATAATCCTTAAGGACAAACCCCCAGTAATCTACTTTCTCCTATCATTCCCCACCTGCCTATATTTATCATTTAGTAATCTATTCAAATTATTAATCCATCAAGTGGATTAATTCACAGATTATATTATAACTCTCATATTCTAATTGTCTCACCTATGAAAATTGCTAAATTGTATAACCCGTGAGCTTTTGGACAATATCTCATACCTAAACCATAATACTAGACTGAAATTAGAGAGTCCTATAGTTCCTGGCTATTCACTTATGGTCATGTACCAAGAGCATAGGCCTCACCATGAAGCTTTTTAGAAAAGCAGAGAACCAGACATTCTGAATCAGGATCTGACAATTTAGCAAGAGCCCCAAGTGATTCCTATGCACATTAAAGTTTTGTAATCACTAACTCAGAGCACTTAGAATCCTGAACTGTGCAACATCAGTTTCTAAAATTGCCTTGTTATTCAAATCCTTAGTAGAACAACATTTTGAATGGCTGTTGAAAAGATTTTCTATTACCAAGAATATTCTCTATTTCTATGCTCTATTTCTACCTTCTATTGTGACTTTCCTGCCAAAGAAGGATTGACTTTCTTTCATTGGCTGCATTAACCTGAAAGCAGGCATTTAAATAGAAACTAATTTACTAAGGCTAGCTACAGATAATAGGCCAAGAAGTACTAGGATGTGTAGAGCAGGCCCAACATTTTCATTGGTCGTTTAATTGCTAGCAGTGGTCAGGTGAACCAAATCATGAGAAGATGATGCACTTCTCTGCCATTGTTATATTTTTGAAACAATACATTCTTCCCAATTTTATAGTGAGACTATTTCAAGTCTGAATCCTCACTGAATTTCTGCTTACTTTAAATGTTTTCCCTCAAATCAACATTAGTGGCTAATTATGAAAGTCACACGATTTTAAATCTCCCCTCTGCCTAAACTATCCCATTAGTTAGAGAAGAACTGTTCAGTGATAAGATATGATCACCTTTATGCATGTTATACATAAATTAAAAGGAGATTTAGATATTCTTTCTGCAGTCAGAAAGGTGGAAGATTTGAAAGCAAAGAAGGCCATTTCCACATGCAACCGCATCCTTCCAGCTGTAGCACTGCAAGGGCTGGTCCAATTCCCAATCAATTCCAACACCTCTTAGGAGAGACACAGACACATAATTATAATCCCTTACATTATATCTTTATTTTAGTACTTTTACCCATTTGTTATTTAAAAAACCGGAGGTATCTGGGTACTAGAACAACTACCTCCTTGACTCAAAACAACTCAGAGCCCACCTAGGCTAGAACAACCATGTTAACAACCTTGTCCCAAATAATTGGGACATTTCACATTATTCTAGGCTGTTGATCATTTTTGTAAATGATACAAACAATATAATTTATTTTTGAACTGCACTAAATGTAATTTTAATACTAAAATGTTTTCTCCTTACCCATGCCTGGGAAAATGAAACTTACATACCAGGGTAATAGAAAAATGTGCAGGACCACTGCCCAAGTCCCATGTTGGACTCATTGCCTCTGCATGTGAGAACCTTGTGTTTGTTTCTCCGACTCTGGTGATTATGGTCATTCAAAATTGGAAAGATAGTGAATTTTTCATTATTACCCTGTGTACATATATGATTACACAACTGGTGTAATTCTACATCATGCACAACCAGAAGAATGAAAAGTTATACTCCATTTATGTATGATATGTCAAAATGCATTCTACTGTCATGTATAATTTGAACAAATTAAACAAAAATAAAACACATCTAGCTCTTGGTCTCTTTGATTCATTCCACAGATTCCATCCACAATGCTGTGTGACATAAAGACCAGGAATATGTTCTCTGGGGATTGATGCTGTCTACCTGTGGATAGCAATCTGCCTTTGTTCTGTTTGCATTTCCTGAAGAAACCCCAATGGCACTATGGAGGAACTCTTCACACATATCTTATACTCAAATAGTCGATAAAGTTCACAAAAATGAATAAGAACTAAAGAATCAGATGATTTTGACTACACAGGATAATGAGAAAACTAGTATTCTGATATAAACCAGAAAAAATTATGTGTATAGAATATTAAAGTTAATAGGATTTTTATATAGCATGTATCCCAGTGGTTTTCAATAGAAGCTTGGATTCTGAAGATGATAAAAAATGGAATATAATAAGGGCCAAGCAAGATGACATGAGGCCATTTATTTTCAGCTGTAATACAATGAGTTCCTGAAATTTTTCATTATAAAAGAAGAGATAGACAGAAACTTTTCTATTGACAAAAATTAGACATGCCAAATTCCTTCATCAAGGAATAGTAGAAACTTTGGTTTAAAATACTTTGTCAAAAATTACCCAGAGTACTTTTGGCAAAGCCAGGATCACATCTCTTTTCATGTGTCTTTATGTCGCCACAACTGATTTTCACATCATGAAGTCTCATGAACTCATTCTGTTGCATCATATAGTTTCAGGGCCCAGAGATTGTGTTTTCCCCAGACCATTAAGTAGCAAATGTCTCCCATCTTGGGACTTCAGAAGGATACAATTCTTTTAGTGAAATACCTCCCTATATAGAAATACTCCACGTCCTTGCTATGAAATAGTGCATTTGGAGAAGTTGAAATTCAGGGCATCTTATTTTGAAGCAAACATAATTTCTGTACTATGATATATATTGTTCTTGCTGCTGCTAAGGAAGAGGTTTGAAAAAATGTTTAAAGAAAAAAAGAAAGCTTGTCCCACTCTCTTGCACCATTACCTGAGGCGTGAAATTCTTTTTATAACTAGAATATCCAAAGTTTTCAAGCAGGTATTTCAAATTTAGCACCTCTTGATGGGAAAGATGATAGTCAAAGTCTGTAGCACATGGTGGAGCAAGCTTGTAATCTCAGCCACTTGGGATACTTAGGCAGGGGGATCTCAAGTTCAAGGCCAACATTAGCAATTTAGTAAGAGAGTATGTCAAAGTAAAATATGCAAAGGACTTGGAATGTAGCTCAGTAGTAGGATGACCCTGGGTTCAATCCCCCGTACCACACTCAGACAAAATATAGTCAAATTCTTTGTTTCAGATAGTGAAGGCCAGGCATGTTTGGCCTTTCTCCATCAATGGGTATATCTGAAATTTACAGATATGGAGTGATTTTCCCCAGGATCCTCCTTTTTGCCTCTAGAGTCTAAACAGAAGAGTTCAATGTAATTGAACTTGTAAGTAAAGAAAGAGACAGTATCTGAAACTAAAAAAATAAACTGGGTTCATAAACTGAGTAATTATTCACTCTAGGAACTTGAGTTGGGTTAGGTGGTAGAGATGAGTTGAGAGTATGTCTAGAAAAAAGCAGAAAAGAAAAAAAAAAGAATATCTAATGTGATCAACACTCAATTAAGTAACTTCTGATGCCCTTTGCCCTGATCTGAGTCATTTGGGACAAGAAGTAAAATGTCTAGTATGTCCCCAGGGCCTTGAGTGGAAAATGTCCTGTCTCTATTCTAAAGCACATCAACTCGTGTGCCTCTTCTGTCTTCAGCTTCTGAAAATGATCAGGAAGGCAAAGCTTTAATATATCACTGGGTTGGGTACCCTAAGTTCTCTGAGGAGCTAAATGAGAAAACCAATCAACCAACCAACCAACCAAACAAACAAACGAACGAAACAATTCATTATGTAGTAACATCTGCCTTATAGTCCTGAACTTCTGAGGGCTGTGCTCCCATTTCTCAGGAATGCTTATTATCACACCACTGAAAAGTATTAATAAAATTAAAAAAACTATTTTATATTTAAAATGACTAACACAAAAGTCTTGAGTAATTGACCTCCATGAACCTTGTTTTCTTTCTTATTGTTATTAACTTCACCATGAATTTCTGTGTTTTTCTAGTGCTCAAAGCATTTACTGATCATTAATTTCCAACACATTATGGTCACATGAACAGAGAACCTCAAATTTTTAAGGAAGGGTAATGTTCATTTAGCTTAGTCAAATCATTAATCAGGGGTTCAAACTCCATTTACAATATCCCTGCTTTCTTATTATAATTCTACTGACCAGGAACCTTCAACATTCTGAGATATTCTCAACAGTTCTATGAATCATAAAATGTGGACTTCTAGGCACTGGTATGTATTTGACACATTGAAATCATGCAGCACATGTGTAATCTCTTTCTCAGCAAAAGCCCATGAATTCTTTTATCACATTGACATCTTTCTCTATTTTTAGAATCTTAAATGTAAATGTTCCCATGTGAACAGTTATTTGTATTGTATATTATTTATGATTACTCTACTGTAAGCTTAATTAGGACTGACAAATGTCTTCCATTATTATATTTACAATATCTAGAATGATATTTTCCAAGATTAAAAGTTTTTTATTGTTAATAAATAGATATCTTCAAATACATGAAAATACTACACTTGGATTCTTGTTTATCCATAGGGCAATAAGTCTTCTGTTTCTTATATATATATTTTTTTTAAAGGAGAGAGAGAGAGAGAGAGAGAGAGAGAGAGAGAGAATTTTTTAAATATTTTTTTTCAGTTTTAGGTGGACACATCTTTATTTTATGTGGTGCTGAGGATAGAACCCAGCACCCCATGCATGCCAGGTGAGCGCGTTACCACTTGAGCCACATCCCCTGCCCTGTTTCTTATATTATTTGCATGAAAATTATTTCATCTTTAGAGAAGAAAGATGGCCTTCTCCCTATCTAAGGGCAATATCTCTACTTATGCTCTGAATTCCCTACCCTTTCATCCAGAAGGGTTTTACTTGAGTATTTATTCTGCCCCCGTTCTATATCACAAATGTTCTACATCATAAAATTCTTCCTCCCTCTCTTCTTACTCTGTTATTCCTATTAACCCATCAACATACCTTAACATCAAGCCTCTTTTTAAAGGCATTTTGTTGGCCCCATTTCTTCTCCAGCTGTCATCACATATCACACATCTCTGCTTCATTTCTTGGGGGGGGGGGGGCCGGGAAACAACCTAAAGGCATTCTCTGTTTTCACTATTTCTCTTTCTTTCACCTTTATTTTTTCCTTGTATGCACTACAAACTGCCCATTACTCTCATCACTTAAATTATGTCTTTGTTATCAAGGGTACCACTGACCACTTACTGCTTTCTTAGTATTTCCCATGGTTGAACAAATCCCCTTTCTTGAAATAGGTTCTTTAAGAGTCTGAGATGTTCTATTTTCCAGTCATTCTCCCTAAATCTGTCTTCAGTGCTTGTTCTTTTTCTTCTGCCATACCTGCAAAGGTTGGGCTGTGCTGTACTAGGCCCTGTGATATGCTCTACCAGTGCTTTCTCCCCAGTTGGCATCTTCCAGTCTCATCATTTTAAATACCCTCTAACACTGGTGAATCCCAAGATTCGTTACCAGTGCTGATATCTCTGTGAACTCTGCAGTTGAACATCCACCGACCTATTTATCATCTACCCTTGGAGATGACATATATTTTAACTAAAAATGTACAAAGAGAGAAACCTGACATTTGTCTTCTCCTATAACTCTGTCCCTCCTGCACAACACAGCGTTTCCCTAACTCAGGTCGTGGCACCATTCATCCAGTTGCCAAACCAAAAATAAGAGGTTGTTTCCTTTTTCCCTTATCCTTCACTGCATCCACTGGTAAGCTTACCCACTCATCTTCATCTCTGAGAGATAACTATTGCAAAAGCCGTTATCCCTTTTTGGAATCAAATTTATTTTAATGTATAAAACCTAAAAATTGTACATATTAATGGGGTGATATGTGATACTCCAATACATAAATGTACATTGTATAACATTTAAATCAGGCTAACTATATCTATCTCCTCAAATGGGATTTTATTCTTTTTAAGGCTGAATAGTATCCCATCATGTAAATGCACTCATTTTCTTTATTCATAATTTGATGGGCATTTAGGTTGTTTTCATTACTTGACTATTGTGAATAGTGCTGTAAAGAACCTGGGAATGCAAATTATCTCTTTGACATACAGATTTCATTTCCTTTGAATATATACCCAGGTGTGAGAGAGTTGGATCAGGTGTTAGTTCCACCTTTACTTCTTTGTAGAACATCCATAATGTCTTCCATAAAGTTTGTTCTAACTTCTTTTCTACCAAAAATGTGCCTAAAAACTGATATATCTTAACTGAAATATTTAAACATCTTTCAACTGGACTTTTTGTTTCTATGTTTATTCAATTACTTCTCTGCTTAAAAACTGCTAAGGTAGCATATAAATCTTTATAAATCTTCTGCAATGGACATCAGGTCATCTACTTTCCATTGCAATTCACTTAACTCTATTAACATGTTATGATTTCAACATTGACAGGAAGAAAAAATGGAGAATAAAGAGTATGTAGGGAAGAAGATAAATTCAAGCATGGAGAAAAAACAGAGGAAGAAAGAGAAGAAAAAGCAGGAAAGAACAGTGGAATGTCAATGTGAAAGAGAGCAGATGGGAAGAAAAATGGAGAAAGGGCAGAGAAAAAAAAATAAGAGAATAAAAAATCTTTATAAGCTTGTAGCTGGCTTTGCCTTCTATATTTTGGTGAAAGGGATTGCCGGATTCTTAAGGGAGATATATACCTCATAGCTTCTACATGTTTCTGTCAATTTGTTTTGTGTAAGCTTAGATAAAACTTAGCTTTCATGAAAGTATTCTTTACTACATGCACCTGCTTTAGACACTTGTTTTAATGATGGATGTTAACTGTAATAGGTGGCTGGGCAGAGCAGAGGCTGGACAACATGTCTAGAATGTGTAAGCATTGACAATATTAATAAAGCTTTTTTCTTCAAAGAAAAAAAAAAGCCAGGGTGGTTCTAAGGATTTCCACAGCAAATAATCGAAATTATTTTCCACTGGCAAAAAACTCTGTGTGGTATGTCTCAGATCTGCCTATCTAACAGTTCTCCCTATCACACACCCCCTAATTTTCTCTTTCATACCAGATTAGCTTTCCTTGTTCACCTCTTACATGAAAGGCCATTCCTGTCTCAGGCCCCTTACGCTCGTTTCTCATTTTGCCTTAGGGTTTGCTACAATTCCCTCCCCATTTTCCAGATATGTACTGACGTATCACCTTGGTGAAGTGGTCAGAACTAATCACCCAATGAACATGCCTTCCTGTGACCCTCTTTACTCCCACCCTCAAAACATCATCTCCTTCTTGGGCCTCATCCTCCTCTTTACTCTTGTTCATTCTCTGAAATTTCAGTATCGTTGATGACCACATAGCATGTGTGACTCACAACTAGGGGTGTGTGTGTGTATAATTTTATTAACCACATTCTTCTCCTGTTTGGGAAGTTGTTATTTTTTATGTCTTTATTGTTTTATGATTTTATTCAAAGATGATATATATATATATATATATATATATATATATATATATATATATATATGTCTTATAAGGGTGAGTTCTATACGTCAGAGCAGAATGCTAAGTGGCAGCGATGGGCTTGGTGAATATAGTTTCCTTGTGTTACTTCAGTTCTCTTTCCACTGTCCCATAAAGCCCTTTTAAATCTGTTTTAGCTCAAGTAAGGTCATTATGTGTCTTGGGATAGAAGTTACTGTCACACATTAGAACTGATGCCTGGGACACTTCAGTGTTCTCCATGTCTTCATCTTTACTTTCTTTTTTTAAATCCTAAGAAGAATTGAGGATCAGGGATGTGAATGTTAACTTTACTTTTGAAGGATTTTTGTTAGAGGCAGTGGTGAGAGAAACCCACATTATCGAACGTCAAAACAGTGGCTCCTGTATAGGTGTCTCACACCAAGTGATACGTGAGGGTTTGGTGGTAGTTATCTGTTGGAGAGACAGCCAATTCCTGAACTGATGTAGTTTTCTTTCTTCAGTTCTACTTTTTTACTTTCATCTTCACATTATGAAGGTGGAGTGAACACAAATTTAAGATAGAGTGTTCTCCTCTGAAAGTCATTTCCAGTGATGAAATTTGATTAAAAACACAGATATCCTAGGTCTTTACTGGGATTACTTCTCATGATAATGGAGGTCTTAGAGTTTACATTTGTGATCTGGGTTTGGGGCAGTTATATAGATAACATATAAATAATATACAGATAATACACAAAGAGGAAGATGCTGTAGAGTTTTTCTCAGAATTACTATCCTCACATTCATGAAGAAATTCTGAAAGAATATGAAAAATATATTTTTTAGCATAACTAAATTTCTAGAATCTACACACTTCAAACTCTTTCCATTGAGATGGTAAATAAATGGCCATCCCTTTCATGGGGCTACTCTATGAAACATGAAAATTTAGCCCATTTTCCAAACTCCAAGTTTGTTTCAGAGAACTTTATCCTTTGCCAGGTGAAAAGGAGGACAGAGATTATCTGAAACAAAAAAAGAGTGCATTATCTTCTTTTTATATAAGTGAAAGTAATCAAAATCTTTAATCAAGGCTTTTCTTCAATAGCTTTGATTACTCTAAAAAAGAGGTGCACATCTCTGCATAAAAGTTTGATAACCTTTCAACAACAACAAAAAAAATTCTAGATGAATGTTCTAAGAACTGGGGACATGGCTCATTTCCAGGTTATATTCTAGAACAGAGGTCAGTGAATTATGCCCTGCACACCAAAATCAGCCTTACACCTGTTTAATGTTCACCTTTGCTTTTTGCTGTTTTCCTTTTCTTTCTTTTGCTTCTCCCCCCACAAATCCCTGTGTGTGTGTGTGGGGGGGGGGGGGTGTTGGGGACTGAACCTGGGGCTTCATATGTTCCAGGCAAGTGCTCTCCCACTGAGCTGCCTCACCAGCCCTGGCACCTGTTTTTGTAAACAGAATTTGGCTGGAGCACATCCACACTCACTGCACACTCTCTGTCCATTGTTGCTGTTTTGCAATTACAAATCTGAGCTGTGAAAGATATAATATCATCTAAAAATTTTACTATTTTTCAAAGCAAGAATGTGCTGACCTGTGTTCTATAGAGAAACAATATTTTATGTTTACTGAGCCTCAAATTCCCTGTGTCCACTTTTAACTAGTAGAAATCTAGATTCTCAGAGATTTCTCCCAGGGGCTATGCCAAAGCTCAGCAGAAGATGCTGGATTTCCCCACAGTGAACATTCCATACTGGGAATGACGCCAGTCTCCATTGTATGGCCAGAAGCTTAGACTCCTTAAGGCTAACTATGAATTCAATTTGGCCCCCAAACCAATCATTCACTTTACAGATATTTTCTGAGCACCTATCATGTGTCAGATGCCATTTCTGATGTGTTTTGGATGTCTTTGTCAACACACAGAAAAAGATCCCCACCTCATGTAGCTTATACTTCAGGAGACAGAGTCAGAATTATAAAACAAATAACCATCATGATTGTGTAAGGGTGATAATTATTAAAGAAAATGTTCAGCTGTGTTAAAGTGATTGAGTAGGCCAGGGCTATTTGTGGTATTAAGTAAAATAATTAGACCAAACAGGTCCTAGAGATGGGGATGATTTATTCTTCACTTGCAAATGGGAGAAATAAAGGCAGAATAGCACAAGAATGGTAGAGAAAGAAGATACTAACCCTTTGGCATGGATTTCTCCCTAAATATTTTGCCTACCATTTCATTTTTCTCAATGATATCAAAACCCAGATTTTCAGTATTGTTCTCAATGAAGTTCACAATCTTCCGTTCAGCATCACAATTTACCACCTCTTTGAAGATGGAAAGACACTTGACAGATACTGGGTAGCACAGTGGCACTTGCAGGAGACCAACCAGGTCTGGAGCCACCAGGAAGGATGGAGGGAAGCTGAGAAGCAATGGAGTGGGTTTTGCCCTGGTCCTGCCTTGCTCCCTGTGAGTGTGACGTTGGTGTCATTTCTAACACATTCTTTTCCATCAAGTCATGAAAAATGCCATCAAGCAGGTTCATGGCAATGAACTTTATCATGTGTTCCCTTAGCTGTGGAATGATAAGTTATTAATATGGACAGAAGACATCTAGTCTAGGTTAGTTGTCCTCAAGTTTTAATGGACCAAAGAATTTCCTGGGAAAAAAACCCTACACTTCATTCCCAGAAATTCTAATTTGATAGTTGAGGAGAAAGCTCACACATTTTTATTGTTTTTTAAGGAGAAAGGAGAGAGAGAGAGAGAGAGAGAGAGAGAGACAGAGAGAGAGAGAGAGAGACAGAGAGAGAGAGAGAGAGGGAGGGAGGGAGGGAGGGAGGGGGAGGGAGGGAGGAAGAGGAGAGAGAGAATCTTTTTTTTTTTTTTTTTTTTTTTGTAGATGGACACAACACAATGACTTTATTTTTTTATGTGGTGCTGAGAATCGAACCCAGGTCCTGCCCATGCTAGGCAAGCACTCTACCGCTGAGCCACAATCCCAGCCCACAAATTTTTATTTCTAACAATTTCTCAAGTGATGCCCAAGCTGCCACTCTAAGAACCACACTCAAAATAACACCTATCTTGTTCAGGCTTTTCCTTTTTCACAGTGGAAATACTGAGTTCAGAGAAGGGAAGCAACTTCACTAAAAAGCTTAGCGACAGCTAAGCTACAGTCTTTGTACCACTCAGGATCCCTTCCAAGGTTCGTTGTCAGAGATTAAAATGCACACACACAGATAGCAGTGACAAAGATGAAGCACCTTATTGCAAGCTGGTGTTAGCTTATATAGAAAGTGAGAGTCAGTTATCTTAAACCAGGAAGCTCCGGGGGCCAATCATGGTAAAGGTCAGGTCATCACCTACAGTGCATGCACGTCCACCCTGCATAAGATTCATGGGGGGCACGAACTGTCCACGAGCCAGCGCGGAAGACAGGAGGACCAATTAGAAGGTTTTCAAAACAACTTGTTATTCGCCCACTGGCAATTTGCCCACCACCATGTTTGAAAGGCCCGGGGAGTTCTCAGGGAGACCCCCAACACCTTTCTGTCATTTTCTGAATAACTTATTTAAAAAGACATTATATTCAATATGTGCCGCAATAAAACATAAACACATTACACCTATGAAATAATACATTTTTGTTGCAATTGCTAAGTCTGGTAAGTGGTTCTGCTTGTAGAGATTTAGAGTACAAACCATGGCTGGTTTACTTGCTGCTACAAATGAAAGGTCATACCGAGAGAGAAATATGGAAGAAATGCAAATTACTATGCTCAATGCATGGCTTTTACCCTGGCAACACAACACCTATGAAATGGGTAAGAATTTCAGGTCAGTAAGAGCCAAAATGAAAGACTTAAATCACAGGAAAAATCTTAACATAGGTCTGGATTGTTTACATTTTCTTTCTTTCAAGAAGCTGTGAAATATTAACTAAGATACTTTGTCTGTTTGTGTACTCACTGCTGTGCTCCAAGCCACAATAGCCTCCTCTATTCCTAGACTAAAGCAGCTGTGTCTAGTGAGTCCTTACTACAAAAATTCTTCTTTCACCCAGCAGAGTTGTAGCTCCCTTAAAATAGTCACAAACAAAGAAAAACAAGCCACACCCCAGCCAGGAACCTGGACAACAAAAGCAGTAGAAATGAAAATAGGCTGAAAAATCTGCTTCCTTTCCTCTGGGAACAGTGTGTCCATGCTGACTAACTGGGGAATTCCAGCTTCCCAAATTATTTTGTTCCTTGTCACATAGAGTGAAATTTCTGCTCTTGTATGTGAACTTCATCTTTGATACAGTAGTTTCTGTAGTGAAAACATACACATTCACATGCAGATAAAAGTCTCTGTGTTCTGTGTTCCAGTCTATTTTCAGCAGTATCAATAGATCCAGTTAAACTCTATTTGCCTCTTCCACTACCAGCCTCTAAGGAGCGGGAAGGCATTCCTTCAGCCCAGTACTTGTGAATTTGGAACACTTTAGGGGAGAGGGAGAATGACAGAGAAGTGTCCAAAGGTGTAACTCCTACCACTGTTTAAAGCCCAGATGATTAATCTTTTTTTTTTTTTTTTTTCAGTCTCTCCTGTTCTTTTGTTAGTTTGGAGTGCTATTTACCTTTGAGATTCACACATGTATTTTTATTTATTAAAAAAAATTTTTTACTTAAATTTTCAAAAATGTGTACCTAATGATGGTCATTAAAATGAAATAATAGAACAGCTTACACTGTGGAGAAAGGATTATCCACTTTGTTTAATTTCACAGTACAATGTAACCACAATTATATATTTACTTTGCATCTTTGTAAATTTTTTTCCCATATTCTTTTGTAAAGAATTCCAACCCAATGACTTAATACAACACTGATTTTATCACTGGCACACACACATGCATATATATGTAAATTATATAGATAGATTGGTATAAATTTGTATATATATGTACACACACACACATACATACATATTCTTTTCAGTCTGGGCATTGAACCCAGGGGTTCTCTGTCATAGATCTTCATTTCGATTTTTATTTTTGATTTTGAGACAGGGTCTTGCTAAAGCTGGCTTCCATCTTGTGATCCCCTGCCTCAACCTCCCAAGTTTCTGGGATAACAGGCATGTGCCACCATGCTAGGTTAGTCTCTATATGTCCTTTGCCTTAACTCTAAACTGAATTTATGAATTGATTTTGGCTGTCCTAGATGGACTTCTTGAAGTTCTGAGTCCTGCTTTTACAAAACCTTGTGAACTTTTACCTTTTGGACATCTGAATCTCTATGTCAATAAACCTGGGCTAATTTGATAGAGGAAAAGAGCCAACAAATAGAGGAGAGCCCAGTGACCCAGCCGTTGTCATCTTATACCAGCCTTGAATCAGGTGATCTCCAAATATGAAGGATCTTTGTCTTTTTGTTAGAGATGCCTACCTATGTGCAGGTGATCTCAGAAACATTGATGATCAGCAGACAATAAGAACAAGCCAGCTGACTGCTTGCCTTGTGAGCAATAGTAAATGGTTATTCATTAGACCATAGAATATTTGGATGTTTTGAGACTTAGCAGTAGATAACTGACAGGTACATATTTATCTATAGCTTTTTCCTTTTAGTACTAGTATTGTATAATCAAATTAACAATCATTTCTTTTTGCATTTTTTTCATTTGTTCTAGTTAGTTATACATGACAGTAGAATGCATTTTGACATATCATACATAAATGGAGTATAATGTGCAGCAGTCTGTCTGGGCACATAAACACGAGCCACTCACAGCCTTGTAGATTCAAACAGCAATTCTTTATTCCCGAACTCTCACCAGCACTCTACACGCACGTTCTGGGGAGAATCCACCTGCACTCTACACCCACGTTCTGGGGAAAATACACACTTCCACTGGGCTCTGCATCCCAAAATACTCTCTGAATCCCGCGGGAACTCAATGGGAACTCAAGGAGCAGGCGGTCGCCTGAGGCAGCAGGATACTCCCTATTCCCAGCAGGATACACCCTAAACCTGGACCCACCCTCAGGATCCTCCCTAAACCCGGATCCACCCTGGTCCTTGAGCAGGGTCACCTTTCTCAAACAATCATGCAATGTTACTGCAAATGACCTGGGTCCAAGGCAAGCCCATTTCCACAATGGAGAGTCCTCCCTCTAAGCACCATGGGGTAGGCTGACAAGGAAATTGCCATGCGTCATTCCTACTTAGCTATGGCTCTCAGCAATAATGTCTTATTCTGTTTAAACATGATGTAGAAATATACTAGTTATGTAATTGCTAGAATTATGCTAGTTGTATAATGTGCACATAGGGTAATAATGTCTGATTCATTCCACTGTCCTTCCAACCCAAAAACTTCTTCCCATCCCTTCACTCCCCTCTGTCTAATCCAAAGTACATCTATTTTTCCTAACCACTACAACCCCCCTTTTTGTGAATTAGCATCTGCATATCAGAGTAAATATTTAGTCTTTGGTTATTTGGGATTGGCTTATTTTGCTTATCATAATATTCTCTAATTCCATTTATTTACCAGCAAATGCCATAATTTTATTCTTCTTTAAGGATGAGTAACATTCCATTGTGTATGTATACCACATTTACTTTATCCATTCATCTATTGAAGGGCACCTAGGTAAGTTCCGTAGTTTAGCTATTGTGAATTTAGCTTCTATAAACATTGTTATGGCTGTATCAGTGTAGTATGCTTCTTTTAAGTCCTTTGGGTATAAACTGAAGAGTAGGATAACTGGAAAAATGATGGTTCCATTCCAAGTTTTCTGAGGAATCTCCACACTGGTTTCCATAGTGGTTGCATCAAGTTGCAGCCCCACCAGCAGTGTATGAGTGTGCCTTTTCCCCCACATCCTCGCCAACATTTATTGTTGCTTGTATTCTTTACAATTGCCATTCTGAATGAAGTGAGATGAAATCTCAGTGGAGTTTTGATTTGCATTTCTCTAATCGTTAGAGATGTTGAATATTTTTTCATGTATTTGTTGATAAATTGTATTTCTTCCATCTGTTCATATCCTTAGCCCACTTATTGATTGGGTTATTTGTTTATTTGGTGTTAAGTTTTTGAGGTATGTATGTATCTTAGAGATTAATACTCTATATGAGGTGCATGCAACAAAGATTTTCTCCCATTCTGTAGGCTTTCTCTTTAGATTATTTATTGTTTCCTATACTGTGAAGAAGCTTTTTAGTTTGATTCCATCCCAATTTTATTGATTCTTGATTTTACTTCTTGCACTTTAGGAGTCTTGTTAAGGAAGTCAGTTCCTAAGACAACATTGTGGAAACTTGGGCCTACTTTTTTCTCTATTAGGCGCAGGGTCTCTTGTCTAATTCCTAGGTCATTGATAGACTTTGAGTTGATTTTTTGCGCAGGATGAGAGATAGGGTTTTAACTTCATTTTGCTACATGTGGATTTTTAGTTTTCCCAGCACCATATGTTAAAGAGGCTACCTTTTCTCCAATGAATGTTTTTGGAGATTTTGTATAGTATTAGATTTATGTAGGTATTTATGTGATATGAGTATCTATGTGGGTTTGTCTCTGTGTCTCTATTCTGTACCATTGGTCTATGGGTCTGTTTTGGTGCCAATACCATGCTGTCTTTGTTACTATGACTATGTAGTATATTTTAAGTTCTGGTGTTTTGATGCCTCCTGATTCACTTTTCTTGCTAAGGATTGTTTTGGCTACTCTGGGCCTCTTATTTTTCCCAAATGAATTTCATGATTGTTTTTCTACTTCTATGAAGAATGTCATTGGGATTTTAATAGGAATTGCATTAAATCTGTATAACTCTTTTGGTAGCATGGCCATTTTGACAATATTAATTCTGCCTATCCAGGAGCATTGGAAATCTTTCCATATTCTAAGATCTTCTTCAATGTCTTTCTTTAGTGTTCTGTAGTTTACATTGTAGAGGTCTTTCACCATTTTTGTTAGATTGATTCCCAAGTGTTTTATTTTATTTTTTTTGAAGCTATTGTGAATGGAAGAGTCTCCTTAATTTCTCTTTCCGTGGATTCATCAGTGACATACGTATAGGAACACATTTGATATACGGGTATTAATTTTATATCCTGCCACTTTGCTGGATTCATTTATTAGTTCTAGAAGTTTTCTGTGGAATTTTTTGGATCCTGTTAATATGGAATCATTTTGTGGGAAGTTCTTCTTTTTATATTCATATTCTTTTAATTTTTTCTTCTGTCTGATTGCTCTGGCTAGAAGTTGAAGGATGATGTTGAATAAAAGTGGTGAAAGGGGGTTTCCCTGTCTTGTTCCAGTTCTTAAAGGGAATACTTTCACTTAGAATGATTTTGGCTTTGGGTTTAGCATAGATAGCTTTTACAATGTAGAGATGTGTTCCTAATATCCCTTGATTTTCTAGTGTTTGGAACATGAAGGGGTGTTATATTTTGTTAAATGCTTTCTCTGCATTTATTGAGATGTGTTATTCCTACTGTTTGAGTCCTAGGTAGGTGAGCCAAGAGAAGTGCTGCCTCACACTAATTCACCATCTTTGAGCCAATAATTTTGTTTTTAACTTCAGAATGTATAACAAAATTTTTAAAAAGTTATAGTAAGGACTATCTAGTTTTTGAATGGTTGTATAAAATAGATATCAGTGTATTAAAATTTTAAAATGTTTTGTTTGGTTAATATGTTTAAAAGGCAAGTAATTCAGTAGTATGGAAAAGCATACAATAAAAACCATCTTCTCCCGTTTACCCTCAGTCCCACATTCTAGTTGTAATTTCTCTGTTATTTCTGATAGTTTTTTATTTTTCCAGTGAAAATCTTTAGAACGCTTAATAATGCCTATTCTATCACTCTATCTCCTGATATATTAAGTAAAATAATGCCACTGACTACCATGTATGAAAAATGAAATGTGTCTCTATCTTATTGGTTACCATGACTCTCAGCATTTTTCTTGATTAATTTAGAAAATAGTCAATAATATATTCAAACTTCCTTTTTCTTCCAGCAGTATTGCTCATTAACTTAAATCTTCTGTATGTAATTTGATGACAGCTATCCCATGCCATTTTTCTCCATCGTTTAACACCTCCAATAATGTCATCATCTTGTTTTTCATTACCTTCATTATGCAAAAAGTACATAACACAAAATTTACCATCTTCACCATTTTTATGTGTTTAGTCCAGTGACATTGGACACATTCATAGTATTGTGCCACAGTCAGCACAAGGGAGCTCTAAAACTTTTTTTTCTTTTCATTTTGTACAACTGAAAATGTGTACCCACTAACTAATAAATGCTTGCTATGGTTTGAATATCATTTTAGCATGTTCCTCCAAAGACATATGTGCCTGAAACTTGGTTCCCAGTGTGGTGGCATTGAAATGGTAGAACTTTTAAGAGGTGGGGCCTAAGTGCAAAATAATTACACCATTGGGGGCCCACCTTTGTAAGGTATGAATGTTTATATCATGGAGTGAGTTGATTCTGGCAAGTCTTTTGGTTGTTATAAAGCAAGAATATGCCAAGTACTTGGTTTCCTTTCAGTTTCTCTTTCATGTTGTGATATAGCCATGGGGTCCTTGCAAGGATACTTTTTGGACCCTCCAGACATCAGAATCATGAGCCAAATAAATCTCTTTATTTTTAAAAGTACCCAGGCTCAGGTATTCAGTTATAGCAACATAGAAAGGACTAATACGTTCCCCACTTCTTCCTCTTCCTAGCCCCTGGCAACAAACATTCTGCTATCCGTTGATCTCTGTGAATTTGACTATTTTAGGTATCTCATAAATGTGGAATAATACAGTTTTGTTTTGTTTTTGTGGATTGCTTATTTTTTCTCACATAATATCTGCAAAGTTCATCTGTAGCATATGTCAGAATTTCCTTCCATTTTTAAGGCTAAATAGTATGCATACACACACATATTCATATTTGCACACATACATATACATACACACACATTTCACATTTTGCTTATCCATTCATCAGTTAGTAGATACTCATTTGCTTCCATGTTTTAGCTATTGTAAATAATGCTGCCTATGAAATGGGTATACAGATATCTGTTTGAGACTCTACCTTCTATACTTTGGGGTATACACCCAGAAGTGGGATTGCTACATTGCATGGTGATTCAATTTTAATTTTTTTAGAAACCACCATACTGTTTTTCACAGTGGCTACGTAATTTTACACCCCTACCAACAGTGCACAGTGGCTGTAATTATACCACATCCTTGAACAACAATTGTTATTTTCTGTTCTTGGGGGGTTTCATGTTTTATAGTAGCCAACTTACTGTGTGAGGTGATGTCTGCATAGAGTCCAGAGGATACAGATTTCTAATCACAGTTTTAGGCACCATCCCTTTCTATCCTACTGCTGGAGGTAAGTCACAGCTGGTTCTCTTTTCTCAGTGAAGTGCTGATATTTTATGAACCATAAGCTAGAAAATCCAGTCCGCTTTTCCCACTTCATTTTCACACACTCACCATGTTAATTGAAATCCTGTTGTCAATTAAGGAATACCAAAAGGCACTGTTAATTTGTTTTCATTTTTATTGAAATAAAAATGTTTAAATACATGTACAAAAGTGCTTCTTAAAGTTGATAAAGGAAGGCTGGGCTGCCTGTGGTTTCCTGCCGAAGAAATAAAGGAGAGAAGGTCAAGAGGTTGCAGCCTTTGTTCCACTTGTTACCATGACTATTCCATTGTCTCCCATGTGCTTGCTGATACCCTTGATATCCACCTGTGTCCTCTGTACTCTAGTCAGGAAATGGCACTTAAAGTGAACTTTGCAAAACCTAAGTTATAGTATATCACTTCTCTGTTCAAAAGCACTTGAAGGGTTTTCTTTCTCACTCAGGACAAAAAAATAATTAATATTTGCTATGGGATCACCAAAGCCTTTGGCTCAGGCTCATCCCCATTTCTCTGAATTTGTCTCTGCCATTTTTTCCACTCTCATTCTTCTCTGGCTACACTGGTTTCTTGCAGCTCTTTAAACATAGCAAGCACATCTCTGCACCAGGGCATTTTTACTTGCTTTTGTCCTGGGGTGGGACACTTTTCCTGGGTAAGAATCACAAGGTTTATTTCCCCTCTCTGTCCATTCTTTGTTCTGATTTCATCATTTCAAATAATGCTTTCCTGAATAACCTATCATTAGCAGTACAACCTCTACCTCTTGGTGTCCCCCTTTGCTTTTTTATTTTCTACTTTACTCTTATCTCTCTGTGACTTGATAAATTTATGTATTTATGAATTCAGATCCTGATTATACTTATTAGACTATGAGATCTTTGAGGGTAAAGTTTCCATTTACTTTGTTCCCTGGTATGTTTCATGCATCTGTAACAGAACCCGATAGTCTGACAAATATTAGTCAAAAAATAATTCAGTTCTCAAATGTGGTCCTATTGGATGAATTAGATAATAAAGCCTGTCCTGAAATATATTTGCAATTTTATGACTAAAGTGTCAGAAAACAGGGATAAAAGATGAATTCAGTACATATTTTGAAATAAATTTTAAAATAATGTGAAATTTAAAGTATGTTTTTCAGAGGGATCAATAATATGATAGGGTGTGATGATATAAAGCTGTTGTGAGTAAATAAAGTAATCATTGGGTCTAAATTAATTTATCCACTTATCCACTCTAAAATATTTTAATAAAAAATGTTTGAGGGTTAACATGAAAGCTTAAAGGAATTACTGAGAAGTAATTGAGGATCTGAGGTATACTGTGAGTGATTTGTCATTTACAGTGTGAGAACAGCACAAGAACCAGAGCACACAGGGTACAAGTCAAGGATATATGTTGTTGTTTTCCAGAAATGAGGATTAGACCCAAGAGTGCTTTACCATTGAGTAACACCCATCCACAGTTTTTTTTAAATTTATAATTTTTATTTTGAGACAGGGTCTTGCTAAATTGCTAGGCTGATATCAAACTTATAGTCCTTCTGCTTTAGCCCCTGAGTGATTGGAATTACATTTCGAGGCTGTATTTTATATTGTTTGGTAAAGTAGCTCAATGCCACCAATGTGACACTTTTGGTCCACTCTGTGGACCAAAGAGCTATTTCTTCCATATTCAGCCCCCTCCTTTGTTTTCTGTTTATTTTTAGGGTCTGATATAACATTTGGCAACACTGTGTGTGTGTGTGTGTGTGTGTGTGTGTGTGTGTGAATGCATGTAGGTATAAGTGTGTGCATGTGCATTTTGTGTATGAGACAGCTCAAGAGAGAGAAAGGGAATTGGGAGGGCTAATGAGAGATAAATGAATATGTAACAATTTAAGCATAAGTACATTTGTATTTTAATAATTGCTATTCAGGATCTTTCATTGTTTATCATTTTTTGCCTTGGTTTTGCCTCCTTGATTGATTGATTGATTGCTGTGTTGGTTGTGGAGGTAAAGGGGATTCAGATGCATACAAGGAGAATAAAAACTAACAGTCATCACCAACTATGTCAACAAAGAATACTAGGTTGATCATTGAAGCAATCAGGTGCAATTGGTCACTAAACTTTACCACCAATATGACCCTCCTACCTATTTCACTTCCTAACACCAATGCAGGACTTACAATAGCCAGGAAAGAGGTAGAAAGGTTTTGTCAAGGTTACTCTCTCAACAGTGGGCATCTGGGCTCGA
The DNA here is from genome assembly GCF_964194105.1 of Spermophilus citellus. Taxonomy (NCBI): domain Eukaryota; kingdom Metazoa; phylum Chordata; class Mammalia; order Rodentia; family Sciuridae; genus Spermophilus; species Spermophilus citellus. Next base: position 165,000,087 of record NC_138183.1, on the reverse strand, counting down.
ACACCTGGTTCATCAAATGAACTTCTTACCTAAAACCAAAAACAGCTCTAGATGAGATAAGCCTTATAAATTCACAGAAAATATTTTGCACCATAAACCAGAAAATTCCAGGAGTGGAAAGGACACTCCTGGGGCTGATGAGACCAAACAAATGGATATTCTACCTTGCTGATACTTCTAACCTTCCTCTCAGAATTGAGAACCCATATAGGACTGTAATCTTTACTTAAAAAATAACAACTGCCTCATCCAAGCCCTTTCTATTTCCATTTCCTCTCCTTTCTATTTGTGAATTATAAACCTCACCGTTAATTATTCCTGGAGGTCTGTTAATGAGGATTGGATTTAGAAGAGTCCCTGTTTTTAACCCTCACACAGGATGACTCCTCAATTTGAGGAGAATTGATTCACAGGATTGTCTTCAAGACTTGAATACAGAACAGCTTTGACTTCCACCCCTGCAACGAGCTGACCTCTGAAGTCTTGTCCGGGACTGATCAGTGAGATCTTCCTTACCCTAAACACACTATTTTTGGTCTTTTTTCTAGGAGCATCCTGAAAGTACTATGTCTAATTTTTATTCATCCAACAGGACTTAACTTTCTAGGTTCCTATTTGCAGAAACCCTGTCTTGTTACAATAGAATATTCTCCAATATTCTCATAAGTACATCTCTTTTCCCAGGGAAGTATTACTGTCCTCTACAGTATTAAATTTTAAAACAACCACAGTTTCCTGTGTTTTTTAATTAATTTATTTATTTTTAGTTGTTGTTGGACCTTTATTTTATTTATTTATATGCGGTACTGAGAATCTAACTCAGTGCCTCACACATGCTAGACAACTGCTTTACCACTAAGCCACTACTCCAGTGTCTCCTATGTTCTTAATACCAGTCCCTCCTCTGTAAAAAAAAAAAAAATGAGCATTCATTCATTCATTCATTCATCTATTTATTCAATTAATATTAATTGAATATCTGTTTGGTGCATGTTGACATGTTCAGCAAATTCTTGCCTTCATGAAGCTTTCATGTGAGTGAGAAAATAAACATTTAAAAAGCCAAAACACGTAAATAAAATATATACTGAGTGGATGGTGGTAGGTACTATAAAGAAAAATAATTTAGGAACAAGGGTGAATAAGGAATGTCCAAAATCAAGGAAGAAGTATTAAGTCTCTCTTTCCTGATCATTCCATTTAAAGAGTGCATTTATTGTCTTCCACATGTTTAGGTCTTTCTCTTTATGGATATCATCATAATCTGTAATCACATACTTCTTTCTTGACCTACTTTTCATAATACCCATATGTCTGACAGCAATTTAAGTCCTGGGTGGTCTTAAGCTCACAATAGGTTTCATTTACCCCAACATCAACAGGAGAGAACCCATCCCCTTGTAGACCACCCCGTATGCATTTATTAATAAATTAAGCAACGAAAGTTAATGTCAAATACTTTTCATTCTCTGAATTCTAAGAATTCATAGCTTTCTATCCCATAATATAAAGCTTAGATTTTATGTCATTTTGTTGTACTTTGATCTCCCACTGTGGCACACTGGCTCCCTTTTCTAAACCTGATTTTAAATACCTGAATGACAGAAAACAGGTACTTTTTCTTGCTTGATACAGTACGTCACTGACATGTGAAAGTTGAATAACAATATTGTTCTTTATGAATAAATAAATGGTTGAATTGAAAAGGAAAGAGAAGCTTACCCTCAGAAATATTTCCTCGAGGTGATTGCAGCAAGAATATTTCTGGAAGCATTTGATGAGTTCTATGATGAAGGGAGAGCCCCCAGTTTTGTATCTCCAGGACATGTTATCTGTGGAGATTTAGGTGTTATGGTGTCATGCCTTGGTCTGAGGGCTTTCACTATTTTCTCTGTTCAATTTATTTTGTGTTTTAGATTTGTTTTTTCTTTTTAAAAACATATCTTAGGAATTACCTTTTACAGGTTTAGGGGAAGCCTTTGTCATCCCACATTAACACCACAGGAAATCCATAAACACAGAGAATATTAAAATGAATAGAGAAAAAAAAGTTTCTGGGGGGGAGGTATATGTTTATGTCATAGATTTTGGTGATAAGTTCATATTATCTCTAAATTCATTAAGTTCTATACATTAAATCTGCACAGAGTTTTTGTATGTCAATTTTGCATCAGTGAAAATATTTTAGAAATAAGAATTGAGAGTTTGCAATTTAGGAAATGTGAATGTAAGGCTTCTAAAATGTTTATCTGCAGCCAAACTACTAACTGCTGTTACCTATTATTAGACTGAGTGAGCCTCCCCATGACATTATCTACTCTTTTAAAAGAGTATCCACTTTCCTACTGAAACATGTAACAGCATCATACATGGACAATCAAATTGGAAATATGGAGAAAATGACTTGGAATTGATCACATGAGATGGGGAGACCAGTTCTGGGGCTCATAAAATCTCCACTAAAAATGTTAAATAGATTTAGTAGAAAATGGCATCAGTCATATGTGCTTAAGTGGTGTGTAGTTAAGGGATTCCTTGTATTGGGTTGCTTTAATATTTGGGCATATCTTTGATTGTAAAGTGTAATATAGAAAATAAAAGAACATTTTTTAAAGTGTTGAATAAGATTTATGTAAAATATATCAAAAGCCTTCAAAATGTCTCTCAGACTATTGCTGCACAGGGCCTATCTTGATTTCCTAAAATCATTGAAAAGTAGCCTTAGGACCATAAATGTCTGTCTGTAACTGAAAGACATACGTGGGGTTGATGAATAGAAAGCAATGAAGTCCTTCTCCACATGGGTCTTGTAAACACCATCTTCATCCAGGTTCATCTGAGAGTATGAGGAGCTGTCTTCCAGGGCTGGAGAGTCTCCAACCCATGTTTCGCCTCTGTTTCCTGTAGAGACATCAACTATCTGCACCCTGTGCCCCCCTCAGTATGACTGTCACAATTGTCCACCTTGATCTTTTGAATGTTCACCCAATTAGTTACACACACCACTGTCTCCAGAGAGAGAAGAGTGAGAGAGGGCATTATACTAACAAAGAATTAACATATCACAAAAAGAAAACAAACCATTTTTTTCAAGAAGAATAAAGAAGGTTAAAGCCTTATCTGCATAGTTTCAGAGTATAGCTATCAGTTTTTAGTAAAATTATTTTTGCTTTAAATAAAAAAAGAGCCAGGCATGGTGGCACATGCTTTTAATTCCAGTGGCTCTGCAGGTGAGGCAGGAGGATCACTAGTTCAAAGCCAGCCTCAGCAAAAGTGAGGTGTTAAGCAACTCAGTGAGACCCTGTCTATAAATAAAATACAAAATAGTGCTGGGGATGTGTCTTAACGGAATAGTGCCCATGACTTCAATCTCCAGTACCCAGAAAAAAAAAAAAGCAACAGTAGCTCCCAATAGCCACCAGGAAACTAAAATTTAACTGCTATCCCTCATGTCCCCTAAAAAACCTACTTACTTCATCATCAATATTATATATAAACAGGGTGCTGCTGTTATATAATGGCTCCACTTTCTTTCTTTTTAAAAATTATTTTGCTATATAATTATTAACATATTAATGGTACAAGTTAATTGATTTCACTGAAACATTTCTACACATGTATATATTATGTCTACTTCCCTTCTACCCTCTTACCATTTCTTGTTATCTGCTCTACACCCAGATCCCTCCTTATTCCCTAATAATCCCTCTTCTTTTTTTAGTTCTGTTTTCTTTTGTTCTCGCTTATGAGATAAAACATGTGATACTTCTCTTTTTGTGTCTGATTATTTTGCTTAACATCATGTACCCAAGATGGATTCTTTTCCTGCAAGTGGCACAATTTCATTCTTCTTTATAGTTGAATAATATCCCTTTGTATGTGTGGATATATGTGTTTTATATACATATATGAAAGTGTGTATATATATGCATGTTTTCTTCATCCATTCATCTATTGATAGGCACCTAGGCTGATTCCATATCTTAACTATTATGAATAATGCTGCAATAAACACAGGAAGCAGCATTCTCTCTTTTGTATGCTGACCTCATTACCTTGAGGAATAAGCAGAGGCCGGTATAGTTAGATCCTACAGTAGTTCTACTTTTAATTTTGGAGAAATCTACATACTGTGAAAAACATCAAATTACCTGGAAAGAACAATTGAGAGGAGGAAAAATTGAATTTGGGCTCATAACTTTAGAGGTTCAGTTCACAGTCATTTGACTTCATTACTCTCAGGACTTCATCCTCTCAGGACCAGAACGTCATGGGAGAAAGGCATAGCAGAGGAAAACTTTTCAGCTCATGGCAGCCAGAAAGCAGAGAGGGGGAGAGAGGAAGGGACCAGGGAGCGGGTAAACGCTTTCAGGGTGTCCTCCAATGACCTACTTCTTCTAACTAGGTCCCACCTCCCTGTAGTCCATTCAGCTATCAGTGGATGAATCTAGCACATGGACTAATCCTCTAATGAGGTCAGAGCCCTAATCATTGCTTAACATCCCTATCTCTGAACCTTACTGTATTGGGGCCATGCTTCTAATGCGTGAGCTTTGGGGGCCATTCTAGTTCTAAATCATAACAGGCTCTTTTTTCTCTACATCCTTGCCACCATTTGTTATCTTTTGCTTTGTTGGTAATAACCATTCCAGTGGAATGAGATGGAATATCAATGTAGTTTTAATTTGCATTTCTGTTATAGAAAAAGATGTCAAACTTTTTTATAGGCTTTTTGTTCATTTGTACTTTTTAGAAAAGTATCTGTTCAGATCATTGGCCCATTAATTGGTTGAATTATTTGCTCTTTGGTTGTTACTTTTTTAAAGTTCATTATATATTCTGGATATATATTCATCCTTTTTCAAAGGAGTGGTTGGCAAAGATTTTCTCCCATTCTATAGGCTGACTCTTCACTCTGTTGTTTCCTTTGCTATGCAGAAAGCTTTTTAATTTGATGCTATCCATTAGTCAATTCTTGCTTTTGTCAGAAAATTATTGACTCTGACATTATCTTGTAGTATATCTACCATATTTTTCTCTCATAGTTCATGTCTTACATTAAAATCTTCCATTCACTTTGAGCTAATGTTTTGCAGGATAAAGACAAGCATCTAGTTTCATACTTCTGTGTGTGGATATGAAATTTTCTTGGCTCCATTTGTTGAAGAAACTATCTTTTTTCTAAAGTATGTTGTTGGCACCCTTGTTGAAAATCAGATGGTAGTAGATGAGTGGATTCATTTCTGGGTCTTTGATTTTATTTCGTCCTTCTATATGTCTGTTTTAATGCCAATATCATGCTGTTTTTGTGGCTTTGTAGTATAATTTGAAATCAGGTATTATGATTCTTCCAGCATTGCTTTTATTTATTTAATATTTTGTTTGTTTATTTATTTATTTATTTTTTGCTCAGGATTCCTTTCCCTATCTGGAATATTTTATACTTCATAAGAATTTTAGGATTGTTCGTTTTTAGTTCTGTGAATAATATCATTAGAATTTTTGTTTTATTTTGTTTTTATTGATTTGTTTGTTCAGTACTGGGGACTGAACCCAAAGACACTTTACCGCTAAACTATATTCCCAGCCTTTTTTATTTATTTTTTTTTTTATTTTAAGGGTCTGGCTAAGTTGCTTAGGTCATCACTAAGTTGCTGAGACTGGCCTTGAATTTATAATTCTCCTACTTCAGGATCCTAAGTCACCAAAATTATAGACATTTTGCCACCATGTCCAGCACTAGCAACAGTGTTTTGGTGGAGGTTTCTTTGAATCTATAGATTATTCAGGGTAATATTGCCATTTTAACACATTATTAATCCTCCACATTCTTGAATGTGAGAGGATTTTTCAACCTTCTAGTGTCTTCTTCAGTTACTTTTTTCAGTGTTTTATTATTTTTCATTCTAGAGGCCTTTTACCTCCTTGGCTAGGTTTATTCCTAGATATTTTATTTCTTTTGAGGCCATTTTGAATGCAATTGTTTTCCTGATTTCTTTCTCAGCAAGTTCTTATTTTTGTATAGGAGGACCGATTTTTGTATGTTGATTATTGTATTCTTCTACCTTACTGAATTTGTTTATCAGTATTTGTGAAGTCTTGAATGTTTTCTACCTGCAAATTGAGAAAATTTGACTTCTTCCTTTCAAACTTCCAACCCTGTTGTTTCTTTCTTTTGCCTAATTTCTCTGGCTATAATTTATAGTACCATATTGAATAACAGTGGTAAGCATGGATATCCTCTTCTTGTTCCTAATCTTAAAGGAAATACTTTCAGATTTTCTCATTTCTGTATGGTGTAGACTATGGGTCTGTCATATAGCATTCATTATGTTGAGATATAATTTTTCTGTATTTAATTTATTCAGGAATTTTTATCAGGAAGTCAGATTGAATTTTATCAAAGGCTTTTACTGCATCAATTGAGATGATTATGTGATTTCATCCTGGATTTGATTTATGTGCTTTATTATAGTTATTTATTTGGATATTTTGAACCATACTTGCATCTCTGGACTAAATTAACTTGATCATTGTACATTATCTTTTAAATGTGCTGTTCAATTTGCATTATTTTATTGAGAACTTTGCATTTATGCTTATCAGGGATATTCATCTGTAGTTTTATTTGTTGTTGTGTCCTTATCAGGTTTTATTAGCAGGATAATATTGGCTTCATAAAATGAGTTTGAAATTATTTCTTCCCTTTATATTTTATGAAATATTTTGAAAATCATTGGTGTTAATTCTTTTTAAAATCTGGTAGAACTGAGCAATGAATCCATCTAGTCCTAGGCCTTTCTTTGTTGGAAGTCTTTTTATTATTGCTTTAATCTCACTACTCATAATGATCCATTTAGGTTTTTATACACATTTGATTTTGTTTTATCAATTTATATGTGACTAGAAATGGCCCATTTCTTCTAGATTATCTAATTTATTGGCTTATGTTTTAAAAATGTTCTCTAATTATCCTTTATATTTTAGTGATATTTTTGTCTCCTTTTTCATGTTTAGCTTCATTTAGTTCAATCTTGTCTTTTGTGAGGGGCAGAGGTCAGTTTAGCTAAAATTTTGTTTTATCTTTTCAAAGAAACAATTCATTTTTTTATTGTTGATACTTTGTACTATCTTTGTAGTCTTCATTTTTTTCTCCTCTGATCTTTATCATTTGTTTCCTTCTATTAAATTTGGTTTGATTTCTTGATATTTTAAGCCCTTGAGATGTATGACTGTGTTATTTATATAAAATGTTTCTGTTTGTTTCTTGATGTAGGCACTCACTGCCATAAACATCCCCCTTAGTACTGCTTCTGCGATGTCATACAGGTTCTCGCATGTGGTGTGTCCATTTTCACTTGGTTTTTATATTTTTACATTTCCCGTCCCTGATTTCTTCAATAACTTACTCACCGTTCATTCAAAACCTCCATGTGCATAATATCTTTAGTTTTTCTTACTGTTCATTTCTAGTTTCATTTCTCTGTGACAGGTTCAAGAAATTATTTTACTTTTTTTTTTTTTAATTTGTAAGGACTTGTTTATGACCTAATAAAGATTATATTTTGGAAAAAAGTTCCATGTGCTCCTGAAAATAATGTGTTCTTCAAATGTTGGATGAAATATTATATAGATGATTGTCAAGTCCATTTGATCTATAATGTTTCCCTGGTTTTTCTTTTTGGTGGTGGTGTGTGTCTGGAAGAGCTATGTATTGGTGAGAGTGGGTCAGTGAAGTCACTCACTATTATTATATTAGAGAATTTCCTTACTTTCAAATGCATTTCATTAAAATGATAATGTCCCAGAGTTTTAATATTTATGCTTAACAGACTTAGGAATTCTGGAATTCTCTTTCATCACTTACAATGAATTAAAATTATATAAAAATGTCTTCACTGAATTAGAGAAAATTATATTCCCTGCTTTTATAATTATGTCAATATGAATCCTAATGTTATGTATAACTAAAAAAATAACAAAAGGGAAAAAAGCGAACAAAATGTCTTAACTGACAAGAAAAATTCTCATAATATCACTGTAAATGGGATTTTCTAATAATTAAATTAATTTATGTACAGTAGATAAGGCCTATGATTATTTCTGTAGACATAAAACATCCATCATAGTGTCCTGCACACCTTCAAAATTATTTTATCTTCCATCTCAGAACTCACCACCTCTGCAGGCCTGCACAATGATGACCTTGGGTTTGTCTTTAAGCGCAATACAGTTACAGTTGTTGAATATCTGGAAGATGCTGTCATAAGGTAGCACATCTTCGTTTTTCTTACTATGCAAAGTTCCACAGATTCCATGAAGGGTGCCATGAGACATAAGCACCAAGAACATGCTGTCTGAGGATTTGTGCTCTGGTAAGTCAGCAAATTTCATCAGCTCCAACTTCATATCCTGTGAAAAGGCCAATTTCATACTTTAATAAGAGATATTAAAGTCAATCTGACTTCCTAGATTCACTACAAGCATTCAAGGAAACACACATAATTTTTATCATGGTATCTTTACATAGTGGTTACTCAATAGTGATAATTGTTTTATTTTTCTTTCTCAATAGGACAGTAGGTTCAAACTTTCTGATCTTAATGACATATTATAAACTGTCTTCTTAATGTATTATATATTCATGAATGTTACTCACAATATTTCTTCCTTTCTCCCTCTATCTTTTCTCTCCTTAACTAACTGGAGTCTTATGTTTTAAATGCATCATACCACTTTCCTTCTTAACCCCTTCCTATATGCTTAAACTAAAATAGAAAGCTTCTGGCCTGATTGTATTCCACTCTCCTGCTATACTCCTGCCCTTGCTTGTCTTGCTGGTCTCTTTCCCATACTATATTCTCAGCTTAGCCCTTTCAATTTCTAATTAATTATTGGGGTCAGGACCCATGCCAATCATTTTTTGTCTAGATGCATGTAATTAAGGATATTTGAAGTTGAAAAGGGACATAGAGATCCTGGGAATTAGTAGACTAGAGGGATCCATCTATATGGTAGCTATTCTTAGATTGAATAAGAACAACAGTTCTGGGTCTGCACATTGGGAAAGTACTTACAAGGGGCACTTTCATTTCAAATTGGTGGTCTGAACTCTGTGATAAGGAGCAAGTCCTAAAGGGATAGAACCGGGACTAATCAGGGTTGGGCAGAAAGGGTGACCTGCAGTGTCCTGTTACCAGCTCTACTACATCTCCTATGCCCACAAGGATCTGAAGAAACTGCTAAAGTAATCTGGAGACTTTTCACACACCTCTTCCAAGGACAGAGACAGAGGTTTTCAGAACAAGGGATGCAGCACAATCTGGATTGTTCCACAGACTCACTGGGCGAGAGGCCTTTCCAGTAGCACCTGCCAGAGTTGCAATCCCATCCCCAATTGGAAGAACATAGTCATACTGAAGTGAATCTGTTCACAACAGTTCACACTCCCTCCAATACTTTTTTCCAGGTAAGGAGGGGGTAAAGTTTAGAATACAGATGTTCTTATCAAGCTTGGCTAGTATAGGAAAGAGCTGAGAACTAACAAATAGTATGAAAAGTGTGCCATGCAAACATTCTCATAGCTGGATAATTCTAAACTTGAAACATTGGAAAGAAATTTCTCCTTTTTTTAAAACCTCAGTAAGAAGAAAACATGTTTTTTTTATGATTTCAAAGTGATTTCTAGTGTTTTCCCTCATTATTATTTTCTTTTTCAGAGTTGTATCTAATTTACTTATTTTGTCAATAAATTGTATTCTTTCTCAATAGACCTTTTCTTCTTTTCATTTCCATTCCCTTCTCTGCCATTCTTTTTCCGTCCTCATTTTAAATTCTGTCTCACTTACTTTCTCCACCATTTTTTCTTTCTTGTTTTTGTCCCTTCTTTGAATAAAATTTGATATTGAGTATACTACCATTAATATTTAACCTGTCAGTTTATTTTATATTATGTCTTACCTACTTCTTTCATTGCTTAATAGAGTTGTAGAGATTATTGGTAATTAGTTTTTTTAAACATATGTTGACATATGGTTTGCTATTATGCTATCACTGTTACTGGAAGTTACTCTTTTCTCTCAGAGCACTGGTGGTTGAACTTAGAACCTTGATTATGCCAATTGGATATTCTCAAGACAAGATATACCTGCCAACTCAGAGTAGATTGTAAAGAGATAATGACTCACTAAAGAATTTCATAACTACTAAACCAACATTGCAAAAGATGCTTAAAGAAATCCTATACATATAAGTAGATGGTATTAACAACCAAAAAAGATCATGAAAGAATAAATCTTGTTAAAAGACTAGATAAGCAAATACAAATTAGGATTGAATTAGACATTAGAAGTAAATCAAAATGGTAGAGAATAATAAATGCCTTCCTATAATAGCACTGAATGTTAATAATTTCAACTCTTCATTTAAAAGACATAAATTTGAAGATTTGATTTTTTAAAAAGACCAAACTATGTATTCCCTACAAGAAACATAACTCATAAGCAAATACATTAACAGGTTAAAAGTGAGAGGATGAAAAATTATATTCTATGCATATGGAACCCAAAAGCAAACAGTACTTAATTACCCTCATATCTGACAAAATAGACTTCAAGCCAAAATAAATCTGAAGAGACAAATGAAAGTCACTATAAACTTGTAAATGGAATAGTCCAACAAAAAGATATAATGATAATAAAAAGTTATGCCCCAAACTTTGAAGTACCTACTTACATAAACCAAACTCTGTTCAACATAAATGTTCAGATAGATTCCAATAGAATAAAATTTGGTAATTTCAATACATCTTTTAACAATAGAAAGATCATCAGCTATAAAATGAGCAAGAATTTAAAACATGATAAATCAAATAAAATTAACAGACATCTATAGAACATTTGATTTAACAATAGCTGAATTTACTTTCTTCTCAGATGCTATTTTGGAACTCTTTTCCAAAATAATCCACAGCGTAAGCTATAAAACAAGATTTGGCAAATAAAACTGATTGATAACAATCCCTTGAATTTTAACAGATCATAATGGAATGATATTATAAAACAACACAAGAAAAAACTAAAGCATATAAACCCATGAAAATAGATTGAAACACTTCTATATGATGAATGCATCATCAAGGAAGGCATAGAAAAAATTAAAACATTTTTAGAATCATATAAGAATATAAATAGTATATACCAAGACCTCTTTGACACTAGAAAGGCAGTTCTATGAATAGAGTCCATAATAATGAATGCCTATATTAAAAAATCAGAAAGGACTCAAGTAACCTACTGATGCAGCTCAAGGTCTTAGAAAACAAGAACAATCAATTGCACAACCAACAACAAGAAGGAAATAAAAAAGATAAGAACCAAAATTGATGAAGTAGAAAACAAAAATACAAAGGTGTGGCTCTTTGAAAAGAAAATAATATTTGTAATCTCTTAATGTCATTGAAATCCAGAAAATCGATATGAACTACATCAAAAAAGTATATTCCAATAAACAGAAAAATTACGAGGAAATGGATAACGTTCTAGACACATATGACCTATCAAAATTGACCCAAGAGGGAGAAAAAACTAAATAGGCCAATAACAAGCGATGTAAATGAAGGAGAAATAAGAAGTCTTCCAGAAAAGAAAAGTTCAGGACCAGATGGATTCCCATCTAAATTCAACCAGATATTTAAAGAAAAATTAATGCCCATGCTCCTCAAATTATTTCATGAAATAGAAACTGGTGGAACACTCTGTATTTATTCTGTGAAACAAGTATCACTCCAATACCCAAACCAGATACAAATATATCAAGGAAAGGAAGCTAGAGACCAATAACCCTGTTAAACATAGGCAGAAAGTCTGTAATAAAATATTGGTAAATCATATTCAGAACGCATTAAAAAGATTGCACATCATGACCAAGTTGGTTTCATTACAAGGAAACAGGGTGGTTCAACGTATGCAAATAAATAAATGTAATTCACCCTAAAATAGAATAGACACAGAGAAAACCTTCAAAAAATTCAGCATCCATTAATGACAAAAACATGTGGAAGCTAGGGATAAAAGGAACTTAAATAACATTATATGGGCTCTATACAACAAGCCCAAAGCTAACATTATAGTGAATTGGGGCCATCTAAAAGCATTTCCTCTAAAATCCGAAAAAGCCAAAGTTATTAATTCTCACCAGTCTTATTCAGTGCAGTAATTAAAATTCTAGCCAGGGAAATTAGGCAATAAAATGAAATAAAAATGATACAAATAATAAAGGAAAAAGTCAAATATCACAGTTTGCAGATTATACATTTCTATAATTAGAAGATCCTAAAAGCTTCACCAAAAGTCTTCTAGAGCTGGTAAACAAATTCGGTAAACTAATAGGATACAAAATTAACATACAAAAACAAGAATTTTTCTATAATCCAAGAGTGAATTTGCAAAGAAAGAAATAAGAAAAATAATACCTATAATAATAATCTCAAAAAATACTAACAATGAATCTAAACAAAAATGAGAAAAACCTCTTTAGCATATATAGAAAAAATTGAAGAATACGCTAGAAGATTGAAAGACATCCTGTGTTCATGAATGGACAGAATTAATATTGGTAAAATGGCTATATTACCAAATTGCATTGAATTACCAGATTCAATGCAATTTCCATTAAAGTACCAATGAAATTTTTTACAGAACTAGAAACCTGCTCCTTAGATTCACATGGAAGAATAATAGACCTAGAATAGTCAACATGACACTGAGCAAAAGGAGCAACACTGGAATCATCATAATACCCAATTCCAAATTATATATTTCAAATTATAGATATGTAATAACAAAACAATACAGTACAGGAATAAAAACAGAAATACATAACAATGGGATAAAATAGAAGACCAAGAGACAAACCCCAACTGATACAGTCATCTAATCCTTGACAAAGGCACGAAAAAACATATGTTGGAGAAAAGATAGCCTCTTTAACAAGTGGTGCTGAGAAAACTGGATATCCACATGTAAAAGAATGAAACTAGATCCCTATCTTTCTCCCTGCACAAAAGGCAACTCAAAATGGATCAATAACTTACAATTATTAGACCTGAAACATTGCTACTGCTAAAAGAAAACAGGGGCAACCAACACATACATGCAGGCAACAATTTTCTCATCAAGATTCCTAAAGCTCAGAAAATAATTTTTTTAAAAAATAAAGAAAAATGGGATAGAATTAAGTTTAAAAATTTCGGTACAGCAACATGAACATTTACCAGCCTTAATAGAGAGCCCACAGATTGAGGGAAAATCTTTGCCATCCATTCTTCCAACATAGGATCTCTATTCACAATATATAAATAATTCATAAAATTTAAAACTAAAACAAAACATACAAATAACCCAATTGATCAATGGGCATGTGAACTAAACAGGCATTTATCAAAAAGAAATACAAATGGCCAAAAATATATGAAAAAAATATGTCAAATGTCTTTAGCAATCAAAGGAATGAAAATAAAAGATGCACTGAGATTTCAAGTTAGGATGGCTATCATCAAGAATACAAATAACAATTAATGCTAGTAAGAATGTGGGGAAAAAGGAACTTTTACACATTGTTAGTAGGGATGAAAATCTGTATGAATGTTCTTCAAAAAGATAAGAATGGAACCACCACAAGATATAGCTATACCACTCCTTGCTATTCACCCAAAATAATTAAAGTGAGCATACTATATAAATATATTAATACTCATGTTTATATCAGCACAATTCACAATAGTCAAATTATGGTACCAATCTAAATGTCCATCAATTGCAAAATGAATAAAGAAAATGTGATACATACACACAGCCATAAAGAAGAATGAAAATACATAATTCACATGAAAATGTATGGAACTAGAGAGCATTGTGTTGAGTGAAATAAAGCAGACTCAAAAATTCAAGGGTTTAATGTTTTATCTCATATGTAGAAACTAGAGAGAAAGAAAAGGAAGAAAAGGGATCTCATGGAAATAGAAAGAGACCAATAGGATAGAGGCCGAGGGGAGAGGAGGGCAAAGGGAGATGATGAGGAATGAAATTGATCAAATTATGTGCATGTACAAATATGTCACAACAAATCTCATTTTTATGTATGATCATCATGCACCGATAAATTTAAAAAAATAAATAAACAGACATAAATTTAATTCTTTCATTTTGGTCACACATACTATATAAAGTTATTAAAATTTTTGCCTATCATGGAGCTAATTTGTTAGTAGAAGGATATACATGTTTGGAGTTAGTGAGGGGCTCTTACCTCAGCTTTAAGATTCTTTTTCACCTTCACAGTGTAGTCCAGGCTTTCAAGCAGCCTCTTCATTTCTGTGATGTCACATTCAGCCCCACTCCTCCCAGTAATATACTCAAACTCTATATTGCATATAATGAGCGCCTGACGGGTGCGATTATTTTTCTCCATTATTGGATAGATCTGTATGAAATGGATATATAGCAAATTTGATTTAGCTGAGCCCTTTTAAGTACCCATACTCCTTTGAGCATATGTTATTAGGTCTCATTTAGCTCCTTTCTCCCCTAAATTCTAAAAAAGATACATCTTCATCTCTCAAGTTCTAGATCCAGAATCAGGACACATCTGGAATGGTTACTCAAGAATCTTGAGGAAACTAGAATAATTCCTACATTCTCCTCCTCCTCTTTCTGTTCATCCAGTAAATCGTTCTCAGTATTCAAGGTTCTGATCAAATTTCATAAAATCTAAGATATATTTGCCATTGACTCCAGTAAAAAGAAAAAAATGAATGAAACAAATATCTTTTGGCAACTGCATTATTTTGACATTACTTTTAACACGTCAGCTTAAAATCCTTTAGAAGCTTTAATGATTTTTTAATGTTTTAAAAAAAATATCCTGCAAGTCTAGGCTTCCCAACTAGAGTACAAATAATAAATACTCAGTCATGTTATCTGATAAATATTTTGATTCTATGTGCACAGCTGAAATTTCATAACCACAAAATATGAGAGTGAATAAATCAACAATATGACTCATATGCCTTTTACTATGCAGAGAACTGGACTTTAACTGAAGCAATATGATCTTGTCCTTGCTCCAAATCATCTATGATAAAGGTAACTGTCCCACCTCCCTGAAGTTGGTGTTATATCCTTAGTGAGAGCAATTGCTTATTTCTCCTCTTTTTCATGCACAGATCACAGTACCTTTTTGGTGTTTTCATTATGCAGTCTCTGGAATTGCTCAGGAGAACAAAGCTTGAGGGTATTAGTTGATTCTGCTGGCTCAACTGCTCTGGATTTAGTTCCTGAATAAGCTGTAGGATGCATTACATTATATAAATTTTCATTTCTGCCTCTTTGACCCTATTTATCACCTGATAAAATTGAGAGAGTGGGAAATCTTAAGAATTTTAAATAACTAAAGACCATACTCACATCTAACCACAGGTATATGGAGATGTATTGTGACTGGGGAAGAAGAGAGAAAATTTTTTTTAAAGAGAGAGTGAGAGAGGAGAGAGAGAGAGAGAGAGAGAGAGAGAGAGAGAGAGAGAGAGAGAGAGAATTATTTTAATATTTATTTTTTAGTTCTCGGCGGACACAACATCTTTGTTGGTATGTGGTGCTGAGGATTGAACCCGGGCCGCACGCATGCCAGGCGAGCGTGCTACCGCTTGAGCCACATCCCCAGCCCCAAGAAGAGAGAAATTTTTGATAAAGAAAACTGATCCATTAAAAAAAATGCAAGAACAGATTCTCATAATTCTGAGGGAAATACCTCCAAGTTTTCAAGTCAAATTTGGCCTTTTCACATTCTGCAAAAACAATGATTTTTCCAGTGGTTTTACTTTATGGTTTTTACTCATTCATGTAGACTTCTGTGGTCTCTGAGCAAGAACATTATAAGTAAATATTTATCAGTGTGCTTTCCAATGGATATACAATGTGAATTGCATGTGCAATTTAAAATTTTCTACTATCT
This sequence comes from Spermophilus citellus, assembly GCF_964194105.1. Lineage (NCBI taxonomy): Eukaryota > Metazoa > Chordata > Mammalia > Rodentia > Sciuridae > Spermophilus > Spermophilus citellus. The sequence continues at coordinate 164,984,076 of NC_138183.1, read as the reverse complement.
GTATTAACAAAGTAAAAATAAACAGGGAAAATCAATTTTAATAGTATGTTTTCTATGTCCAAAATAGTGTGTAGTATGTTCAAAAAATTATTATTTCAAGCTTTGTAACTAGATACAATTCAATGTCACATGTGGCTAGTGGCTACCATATTGGATAGTATAATATCCCATATTGGAAGAGTAGTTTGAACTCTGGAAGATCAAGTCTGTCACTGGTGACTTGTGTCTCAGAACTTTTGAACTCTAGCAATTCTCTTTATTCAATATGGGTAAAATGCTTTCAAAAAGTTATGCAATTTGGGACATTTTAAAGGGGTTTCCTTAGTCATAGTTGTAATTCACAGAAATGTGTAAGCATTGAAAAAGTCTAAATTTTGGCACTTACATAATAATCATAACTAACAATTGTCACATGCTTATCTTTCATTTGTTTATGCATCTTACATTAATTATTTGTTTCCTATGTGTCAAGAACTCTACTTATTGCTGTTACTCATTGAAAAAGAAATCAGGTATGTCCTAGTGGGAAAAACTTGATAGACATAGTCTTGTCTACTGAGATGGAAAGGGAATAGAAATGGAACAGATTTAATTAGGGGAGCAAGTTACTTCTATGAAATCAATGGAACATTTGAGCAGAAATATTGAACATTCAGTTAGAGCTAAATGAGTTTGGAATTTCTGGAGAAAATTTTGGACAAGAGCTAATATTTTGAGAATTATCATGTGTCTGTCAGTAGATGTTCCTAGCCTTACAAAGTCATATAAAGAAGTAATATATTATCCCATCTAACAGATACTAAGCCTGATAACTGAAGAGGTGGAAAAACTTATACAAAATTACCTAATTTACAAGGTGACAGAATCTTATTGTAGATTTCGCTTTCTATAATGTTTCTACTAGTGAACTATTTCTATGAACAGCCTGAACATAACAATAGCTTTTTAGCAATTTAGAAACTGGATCTCACCAGAGAAAAGGCAAAGTGGCCTATGAAAAGACAATGATTGCTTTTGTGAAAACTACATTCATGATGAAATGATAGGAGGATCATAGAGATTCTGCATGGGACTAGGTTTGAAAAATTCCGGAAATTTTGAGATAGCTTTTGTCAATGATTCCAGTCTTACCTTCTGTATCATTGGCCTTTTTGACCCCCTTAAGTAAACTCTGGATAACCGAGGGAACTGCCTCTTGGGGCTTCTGTCGTATGAAGTCCGCCACAATCCAGACCTTGTCTCTAGGTATGGCATTATTAAATTTTTTCTTTTCATCTTCTGGTAATTTAATCACATCTTTTTTCACCAAATTGTCCAAAAAACCAGTGATGGCTTTTTTGCTCTCGATTTCCAACTTTTTAAGTCGTTCTATTTCTTGTTTTTTTTCTGTCAGAAATAGAAAAAAATCCTTCAACTGTAGGCTAGGCTTTAAGAGTTTTACTCTCACCTTAGACACAGCCTTAACATAAAATGCAATCACCATCTCCAAAACAAACTGCTCACCTCTTCATTGTACCCATGGACATCTCACACCTCCTTGAATTTTAACAAACTATAGTGATTCCTTGTTACCTAAGTGTTGGTCTTTCTCTCTTTCTTTTCTTTTTTTTTTTTTTTTTTTTGGTTTGTTTGTTTTTTAAAGAGTTTCTTTTCTCCCAAATGTGGCATTGGGCCAAATGTTATGTCATCCACTGTTCTCATATTCTTGTTCTTTTATTTACAGCCTATGGTAGTCATGATGCTCCTCCTGGGATATGTGATCTCAGGAAACTCCATGCCTTTGTCTAGGCAATTAATTCCTCCCACTAGAGCATAGGCTTTTCCCGCTCCTCTGTATTGAGTTTCTTTAGTCAAGTGCTATCTTGGAATGCACATCATTTTATACAGTTGCTATACTCACACCTCAGAGCCTAAAAATATTGTAAAAGACTTCATATGCTTACTGAATATATAAATTAATGAACAAATAAAGGAATGCCCTTAAAGTTCTAATTCTTTAAAATTTTATTCTCAACCAAAAATCAGAATTGAATCTATGATGACAACCTTCCATATGGTAAATTATTTGTCACTGGGTTACTGTATCACTACTTCTTAGGACAATTTAAAATTTTATAGAGGAAAAGGATACAGATATCAAAGTATTAAATGAATCCTTTATTTTAATATTATCAATGGAAATTGGGAAGTTTGTAAATAGGAAGGCAGGATACCTGATCAGTTCTCAGTTAACTTTGTAAATATAGTTATTCAATCTTTCTAGATGTCAGGATGACTTTGACACAAAATGACATTATTTAAAGAAGATATCAAGACATTGAACAAGAACTTTGGCCTAGAAGTACCAGCCACATCATTCATACTATCTTGACTTATATTTTCAGCAAATGTTTATTGAGTAATTATTATGAGAAAGGCATATGGAAGCTGAAAACCATAATAAGTTTCCTAATATCAATTAATTTAATAAAAAATGAAATCTTATGCACTAGTTATGACTAGTTATGAAAATAATACATAGCAAACCAACATATATCAGCATTATTTCTAAGTCATCACATTAGGTTGTTTACAAATATTAATTGAAACCAGGATTCTCACACTAAACTAATTGATTAGTTATCACATACCTTTTTTAAATAATAAAGTGATAAATAAATCATAAAATATATGGAATTTAAGAAATGACTTTACACTAAGTACACAAATTGGTGTTCAAATTACATTCTTATTCCATGTTCTCTGTAGTTAAATATCACACAGTTTCAGCAACAATAGTCAAAATTTATTAAGCACACATCATGCCAAGTGCTTGACATAAATCTCACTAAAATATAATAAAAACTATCTCAAAGGTATATTACTATATCGTATCTCATACATAGAATCATGTGATAAGAATATAGGGTAACTAGTAACTGAGAAGCAAGATTAAAACCAAGGGTTTTAGAATTTAGAGGCTCTAGTCTTGAGTTATCAAGTGACATTACTTGAATTTGGTGAAAATTCCCTTAGGGAAAAACAAATGAATCACTTCAGAGACTCAGAAAAGATGCATAAATTCTAGCTGGTGAGATTATTGAGGCTCCATAGAAGAGGTGGCAGAAAAACACTGGTCTTGAAATGGAGAACATGAGTGTTGTAGAGTTTTTGAAGAGTTGAAAACAGTACTTAGGTTAGTGTGTGCAGTATCCACCCTGCCTGAGGTCTGGGCTTCTGTTTTGTTTATTTGTGTGCACAAGAAATAGTGAAGTATTGACTAAATGAATGATATGTAAAGTAACATGGTAAGCAATAAGAGATTTACAAAAGAATAAGGGCCTGAATAAAAGCTGTCAACATCATATTCAATAATCAAAAGTTGAAGATTTTTAATAAAATTGGGAACAGGGAAAATATGCTACCCTTGCTACTTTTATTCAACATAGTACTGGAAATCCTAACAGGAACAACTGGGCAAGAGAAAAAAATAAAAGGCATACCTATTGGAAAGGAAGAAGTTAAAATGCCCCTGTCTGTAGACCACATGATTTTATAGATATAAAATCCTAAAAAGTCCACCATAAATATTTTAGAACAAATAAGTAAATTCAGCAAAGTTTCAGTATGCAAAATCAACACACAAAAATGAGCAGCCTTTCTGGCCACTTACAACAAAATATCAGAAAAATAAGCTAAGAAGGTAGTTTTACTTAAAATAGCTGCAAAAATAGATAAATAAAATTCTAGAGAATAAATTTAAACAAGGAGGTGAAAACATATGCACTGAAAACTATAAATCCCTGATGAAAGAAATGGAATAAGACATGTAAATAAAATTATATCCTATGTTCGTGAGTTGGAAGAATTAATATTGTTATAATGTTCATAATACCTAATGTAACCTAAATATTCAATGCAATGCCTTTAAAAGTTGCAATGACATTTTTATAAAAATAGAAAAACATGCTAAAATTCAAGTGAACCCCCCACACACACACACATACACACAAATAGCAAAGACACTCTTAAGAAAATAAAGTTGAAGTCAATGTCCTGATTTCAAAATAGACCACAAAACTCGAGTAATCAAAACAGCATGGTACTGACATTAAAACAAAGACATGGACCAATGAACCAGATAGAAAGCATAGAAATAAACCCAAGTACTTATAGTCATTTGATTTTCAACGTAAGTGCCAAGAACACAGAGAGGGGAAAAGGTACTCTCTTCAATAAAAGGTTTTGGGGAAAACTGGATAGCCATATACAGAATAAAATTAGATCCTTATTTTACACCATATACAAAAATTAACTCAAAAAGAAGTTAAAGATCTACACTTAAAACCAGAAATTGTAAAACTTCTAGAAGACAGAAAGAAAGTTCCGTTGCTTTGGTCTGGGAAATGATGGATATGACCCTAGAAGCACAGGTAACAAAAGTATATATATATACTTTTGTTACCTGTGATTCTAGGGTCATATATACTTTTGTTACCTGTGCTTCTAGGGTCATATCCATCATATATGATTATATCAAACTAGAAAGCTTTTCTCTTTATAGAGAAAGGGAAACAACAGAGTGAAGACATGACCTACAGAATGGGAGAAAATATTTGCAAATGGTACATCTGGTCAGGGGTTCATATCCAAAATATATCAAAAAACAATAATAACAACAAGAAAAACCCTTAAATCACATAAAACCAAGACAAAAAAATGATTTTTAAATGGATGAAGGACTTCAATAGAAAGTTGTCAAAAGTTGTCAAAAATGGACAAACAAATTACCCACAGGTATTTGAAAAAAGTGTTCAACATCTGTAATCATCAGGGAAATGCAAGTTAAAGCCTCTATGAGACATCACTTCAATATCTAATCAAATGGCTACTATCAAAAAGATACAAATTCGATGTTGCAGAAAATATGTAGAAAAGGAACCCCTTGGACAGTGTTGATGGGAATGTAAAATTAATATAACCACTATGGAACAGAATATGGGGTTTCCTGAAAAATACTAAGTAGAACTACTGTATGATCTAACAAGTCTACTACTGGGAATATATTCAAAACATATGAAATTAGTTTGTTGAATGTTTTTGCACTTATAATATTTATTGCAGCAGTAGTCACAACAGCCAAGAAATGGAATCAGTGTCAATATCTGTGGACAGAAAAACAGATAAGAAAAATGTAGTATCTATACACAATGGAATACTATTCAGTCATTAACAAAGGAAATTCTGTCATTTGTGAAAACATGGACAAAATTGAAAGATATTATGTTGAGTGAAATGAGGTAGGCCAGGCACAGAAAGCTAAATTCCACATGATCTCACTTATACACAGAATCTAAAAAAGTAAAACTCATAGAAATGGAGACTAGAAAGTGCTTACAAGAAGGAAGTTAGTTTGGAAGATATTAGTCAAAGGAATCCAAATTATAATTATGTAAGAGAAACAAGCTCAAGAGATCTATCGGGCAAAATGATGATATAGTTAATAGTGATGTACTGTATCATTTAAATTTTTTCACAGAGTAAATTTAAAGTGTCCTCACACAAAATCTGATAAACATAGGAGTCAATACATATGTTGTTTATCTCTGTTTAGGCATTCTACAGTGTACATGTATTTTGAAACATAATAAGCATATTTAATTTTATTTTGCCAGTTAAAATAAATAAATACATAAATTATAATTAACATGATAAAGAGGTTCGGATTATTTATTTTATAATTTACATAATATTATTGAACCAATTGTAGATTTTAAAGAGTAGATTAATGGCTCTCACATGTATAGAGTCAGCCTAGACATGGAACCCAGGACAGAGTACCATTTGTCTGAGAGTCAATGTGATATATTTTCTCCATATCCCACAAACTCATTAAATTAACTTTTAAAAGTGAACTCACTTTAATTCCCTTCTTTCATTTCCTTACTACTAAATAATATCTAACTTCCAATATATGAAATTATCGAAACCTGGTGCTGTACACATCTTTTACCTTATTTATAGCTTATTTTCTATCACCGTTCATATACTGATTTCATCTGCTAAATATGTGCAAAATTCTAACTGTTCAATTCTCCTCTTCAGACCAACATCTTTCTCTTCTTAATTACCCCAAGAGCCTTTATATCCTTTTTATCCCCTTCTTATCTATTTTTCACAAGGAAGCAGAGTGAGTATTCCACTGTTAAGAGATCATCAAACCTCTCAATTTAACCTGATTTAGGTGTCATCATTCAGCCTCATCTTCTGATCCTGTCTTCACCTTGCTCACTACATTTGAAATATTCTGCCCTTCTTTTTTTTCTAGAAAACCTCTGCTACTGGATCCCTTCATTTTCAATCCCCTACCCCTTCATTTCTTCCTGTCCTCCCATCATCTCTTTTTATCCTCCATATCTCAGATGTGACAGCACTTTCTTAGGGGAATGCTCCTTGATGCTTCCTAGACAAAAATGTCAAATGTATGAGATCCTAGGGTGGCTTGTTTCTCCCAAAGTTAGCATTATTTTCCATATGAGTGTGGTTCCAAACCTACTTATCGCTATCCCACCATCATATTCCATGCTTGCTCCGTGAGTACAGGTTCTGTGAGATAGGTCTACATTATTGGCATTCAGAGGCCATACAGTAATTTTCTACTGAATCACTGATCACTGAATGTGGTAAAAAATACAAAATGTAGCCATGACCTGACTTAGAGAATATTATACAGCAAGCTAAGTAAATTTGATACATTTGACAGGTAATAAGAGCACACTGGAAATTTTCAAGTGATGGTAGTTACATTTATTCTTCTACTCATTCAGGGATATGGAATGGGTGTCTACCTATACAAACATTCTGCTAAGGTTGGAGATACCATTTTGCAAAGATATTCTTACATATCAAGGCTTACATCAAAATGGAGAGATGGATGTGCAAGTAAGTAAATACAAACACTAATAATTTAAGTAACGGGCGTATGAATAAAAAAAGCAGAGGGTGGGAGGGGACTGTAACCCATGGTAGAGGACAGCTGCCCAGAGGAGTAAGGGCTTGGAACTGAGACCTGAAAGTGGAAAGCTACACCTTTGAGAACCTGGGAGCTTGTCTTCCCGCAGGGAACAACGTGGGCAGAAACAGAAAGGCTCAAGAGATCTGATGTAATCTGGAAGCTGGGAGAGCTGAGCATTAGAAGGAATACTACGGTAAGCAGAAATGTACAGCAAAAACTGAAATGGGAGAATTCATATGCAAGCGGCAATTTAGGGACTTTTGCAGAAAACTAAGGTAATGTCAGTATCTCAGGATCTTCATTTTGAGAATCAGATCTACCTAGGATCACTCTGCTCAGTAAACATTTGACCTAAGGCAAATTATGTAACTCATCTCTAAGTATCTTCTTCAGCTACAAAATGGCAATAATATAGATCTAATTACATAGTTTTAAATCTTTAATTAAAAAGCATAAAATAGCTACCATATAGATTGTTTCCAAAAAATCAGTTGTTATTATTGTGGTAGTAATTGCCAAATTACTTATAGTAATTATAAAAATGGAGGAAATAATTTAGAAGACAAAATTAATCAAGACCACAATTTTGGTCCTGATTCCGCAGGAATTTTAGTTAACAATGGCCAAAAAAACTATATGGTTTCTATTTATTGAGCCATTTCATAGTTTTTTTTTTTCCTAGTGCATTTCAATTTCTCATATCTTTTATCTAATGATGCCCTGATTCCAATCCAATAACCAGTGTATTAGACTTGCCTGGCCAAAGCCACAGCCATGGGCATGAATTTAACTTATTCCTTTCTAGAAAATTCTTTATTAAAGTAAGAAGATGACAAGGAAAGAAAATAATCAATCCTTATATTTTGGATCTTAATTTAATTTTTTTTTCAGATAAGACACAAGGTCTGGAAAGAATTATCCTACAGAGAGATTCCAAAAAGTAAAGAAACAACAGCAAGAATTTGTAAGTGTAGTGAATGTAGTATATACATTATGTTTCTATGCAGGAAGCTGAAATCATGCCTGAAGGGGATTAATGAAATTATGATTAATTTAATTGAGAAGGTGGAAAACTTGTCTAAAAAGTTCAGATAGATTTTAAAAGGCAATAAGTAGCTAGTGTGTGTTTCTGAGTTGGAAAATTGCAGAAATAGGTACATAGAATTTAAGAACTAAGCATTAACTAACTGATCATCTTTGCCAAAAGTGCAAATCTGCAGATAAATTTACACAAAACCAGCTACATGAGAATTATGTAGATCTCTGAAAGATTATATGTGCCTACAGTTTATTTAAGAATGAACTATGTGACTGGGCATGGTGGTACATGCCTATACTCCCAGCAATTTAGGAGGCTGAGGCAGGAGGATTGCAAGTTCAAAGCCAGACTCAGCAATTATTGAGGCCCTAAGCAACTTAATGAGAACTTGTCTCAAAATTAAAAACAAACAAACAAACACAAAGTACTGGGGATGTGGCTCAGTGATTAAGTGCCACTGGGTTCAATTCCTGGTTTAAAAAAAAAAAGAATGAGCTATGCAGGGTGAGGGTAATGGGGTAACATGAGAAAAATGACAAAACATTGTTCTTTAGGCTGGCAACTATGACATGTCTCATGTTTTTCTCTTTTTTTCTTTTCTTTGTCCATGGTCCCCAAACCTTCTCTTAGTCCATTTTTCTCCTCTGATTTCTCAGCATTTCTATCTCTGTTCATTGAAAGCACAAATCCTGAATTTTTAAAATGACTGTAGATTATTAAGATTTATCAGGTCTAATACCTAAATATTAGAAATGTAGATATAAAGTTGAGAAACTGCTGATCTAGTCCAACCTCTTCATTTTCAAATGAGGAGAATAAAGCCAAAGAAGTGATATGATGTGATTGAATACTAGCTGCCTCAGTACCTAATGACTCCTGACTTAAGCCTTTCCTTTCTGGGTCTGAGACAGGCAACCTGGGAATCATGTGCAGGATGGACTGATTGGAGGGTAAGTCCTGGAGACAGGGACACTAGCTGAAAAACTGTGATAGAAATCCAAGACATCCAGAGTTTTCAGTACGAGAACCAGAAAAATGGGGAGAAAAATGGAGCCACTTTAAACTGAACAAGGATATAATTCAACATAAGAAACAGTAAAGGGGCAGGAACTGAAAGCCTCTCAGATCTGTTTCTGGAAAGATTGTTTATGAACTGATGACTAATGCAAAGTCTACAGGAAACAGAAAAAAATTCAGAGTCCATTTAGAAACCTTGAGAATTGTCCAACTCTCAAGCCTTACTCTGTCTTTACCTCCCCCTTGATAATCAGAAACTGAAGGAGAGAAATAAACTTGTGTCTGACTCAAAGATACCTGGAGACCACACTCAGTGTCTCTAAATCCACATCTTGAGTCCAGTGGCACACAAGTGATAAGGGGAAGAACCCAGCTTGTACCCAGTTGGTCTGCTTCCGTTCTGTTACTTCTGCCTGTCACAGAGCAATGAATATAGTGTTTTCTAAGATCCAAGCCCCTAGGTCCTAGTCAGGAGGGTACCCCACTCACCAGCCATGGAGGACAGCCTTGGTCCCTTCCTTCTCCAGTGGAGAGAGCACCAGACTAGAAAACGAAAGAAAGTCACCCAGCATTTCTTTAGTTTAGAGGGCGGGGCATCTATTTATTGATTTCGAAACTGCTGCTTGGAATTCTTGTTTCCTTGTGGGGAAGTCCCCTGTAGTTTCCAAAATAGCCTCATAGTTTTGAACTACAATCTTAGTCCTGAACTCTAGTTCTTTTCTTTGTAAAGGAGAAAAATAAAGTGGACATGACAAAATATCATCCTATAAGTTGACAGCTGCGTTGTGTTTTCTTTGTTTTTCTTTTCTCTGTGCACAGCCTCCACACCTGCTCTCAGTCTTTCCTTCTCTGCTCTCAGTATTTCTACCTCTGCTCACTAAAAGCAAACATCCTGAAGGATTTATACCTAACTAATATCCTTTCATTTTCAGATACCAGTAACCATGTTGCTTCTGTTTCCTCTTTAGACTGTGTTACTCATGACAGTATCTTTCTCTCTGTCTCCCTGTTTTTTTGAATCTTTACTGGAAATTGTTCTGAAGTAACCCTTTTCTTCTCTCCCCAATATGCTTTTCTTGAACTGCCTAAGACTGCCCTGACATTTAATTTTTATTGAGGGTAGCTGTTCTCTGCGTTTTGAAATCTTCTGTCCAAAGGCAGAAGAGGTCTCAGGCTGTAGAAGGAACGCCTGAATGTACAAGACAGGTCTGTCTGAAGGAACAATTAATGACAACAAGGGAAAGGGCTGGGATGTATTCAACTTTCAAGGTTTTTCAAAAGGTCAAAATTTACCTTTACTCTAAGGAGTTTAGAATTAGAAAGGGCTCCTTCTTCCACGTAGAAGTTATGTTTTTCCAGCCCTTCCCAAACTGAACTTTACTGAGTGAATGATTCACTTGAAGTTCATTTTCACTGGACCATAATGAGAAATCATACCCTAGTGTTTGTTCATCGTGTCATATATGTCTCCTGCTTGTCTCATGTCTGTTAACTGTTTTATCTTCTCAAGGAGACTGTAACATACTAGGAACCTAAGGTTAAATAAAAATGTACTTTGTGTCTCAAATTTCTTAACAAAGAATAGAAATAAGTAGTTTTGGTAATAGCTCTGTCAACAGTGTATACATCAGATTTGGGGATAAGTTGCTTTTACTGCTGCTGTCATAACTCTGTCTTCTGTGTGCCTCTCCTGATCAACTCTAGATTTTTTGAAGTTAGGTACCCATTGTTACTTTACCTACTTTGTATCTTCATCACTAATGCAGAAAGCCAAGCAAATATATATTATAAGAAAGAATGGTGCTATTAGCCAGTGCAGCTGTTGTAGGTCAAATCAAGACAAGAAATCTGATACCTGCTCTAAGTTCCACCTCCTGTCTTTCCAGCATAGAAAAATCAAAACAAAAGCAGGACAAACTTTTTTTCTCTCTCAGATTTATTAGCTTGTTTAAAGAAATGTTTATTTTTAATAGACATGACTCCAAAAACAGGTACAGAAAGACAAATCTGGCTTCCTAGGGAAAAGAAAATAACACAAGTATAAGAAAGTGTTCTGCTAAATAACATGCAAGTTATGATGTCACTCTACCCATGAGTCCTCACTTACCAAAGGATAGTGCCCAGATGCTATGCTTAAATACTGTGCTTAAATATTGTGTCATATGGAGGTGAAGAAAGCACATCCAAAAGTGAGCTTTTGTAATCATATGACTACCTTTTGATTGATACCAGCTGACCCTGAGAAAGGACTATCTGACTCTGTAGAACCTTCCTGAACAGAAAAAGAAAAGACCTCCCTTCGGTGTCTCCCCATTTATTAAACCAGACCTAGAAGCCTTGGCTAGCACAGGACTTCAGAATCCCCCCCAACACACATATGCATAAACATAAACAGATAATGTTACAGCTTACTTATTTTAATGTCCTGGGAAGAGGTAGAAACATCTTGTCAAAGTCACCCTTTCAGTGGTGGGCATCTGTGCCCTACCATCTGGTAGCTCAAATGAAAATCGAACCTAAAAGAAAAGGGAAACTCTGTAGACTTTTTTTTTCCTTAGTGGAGAATCTTGAATTAAGCTGGAAAAACTGCAATGGAAAAACTGTAAGATAAATGATATAAACAAAAAAAATTGCAAATTAGAGTTTACTGACTTTGTCTACTCAGGGTGGAATGAAAGTTAAAATACATGATTGTTTTATAGGGATTGTGGACCATAACAGATTAAATCTGGCTTTCAGGTATACCCACACACCAAAGAACCTCATAGAGTTTCTTTGGGGGGAAAAATGAAATTATTGGAAGATAAATATGTCCAGAGATTCCATGTGGAATAGCCAACTCCTGGGACTAGAGTGGAAGAAGCAACTGGAGCCCTACCTTTCGAAAAATTTCCTCCAGATCACAGGACCAGGCATATTCTTGAATATTTTTGATGAGTTTCATAATAAAAAGAGAGCCCAGTATGGGGTGCCTCCAAGAAACATTATCTGTTTTAAAAAATCACATTCCAAATCTCATTACAGGATTTTGATTAGATATAGAGAAGTAGCTCTAGTATTTCCACTCCCCTTGGGGCATGGTATTGAGTTGGTTCTGTTTTCTTACACACCATTTGCCAATTTTTTTAACATAAAGTTCCTGGTTATATTTTTACCAATACTCAATAAAATGCTGTATAGAATATGTATGTGCATAGTGGGACATAATCCCTGATTTTAAGTAGCTGAAAATCTAACAGAAAGAGAGGAAAAGACAGAATTGAGCAGAGAAGATTGATTAGTTCTTAAAGATTGAGTGTGCATTTCAGAGGTGCTACTTAATGACTCTGATTTAAGTTATTCACTTTGAAATGCACAGCCTCAACTATAAAGAGGAGCATAATAATTTCTTATACAAAGAGATATTTGAAGAATAGATATAACATATCATGAATGTCTGAGAGGTTATAGGATATATAATGGAAAATAACAGAATGAAAACAGTACCAACACAATGAAAATACAAACTAGAATGGGTTCAAGAGGGAAAAATCACATCCTGTGGGAGGACAAAAGGTCTTTCAGGGTTAAGAATTTCTAAAGAGGAACAACATTAAATGTGTAACAGGAGACACAGAGAAGTAATGAGAGATATAAAAAATTACTCAAAGGAATGCATGCATAAGAGAAAAAGCCATATTAACAGGTATGCATAAAATTGTGGCTATATTCTCTGACCAAATCCTTTAGCCAATATTCATGATAAAATGCACATTTATAGTTAAAATTCTTTTTAAAAGCACAACTGATTTATCTTGTTCTCTCCAGTTAAAGGAAATGGATAGGAGAGAGTCGAGGCAGGTATCACTGCCAAGTAGTTTATAAAATTAAGGGAGTAGATGGACAATTTTCTTCAGGAAAACATCATGATGTGTTGGGATTTATGCTGGGGAACATGGAACTAGGTTCTGTAGTTAAGCTGAAGATAACCAAATAGGAGTTTTCAGGAGTCATCTGGAAATGAGGAGTGAGAAAAGCAAATAAAAGAAGGAGACAGAAATCAACAAAAAGGTGTCAAGAAGCCCAGAGCCTGCAAAGGATTATATTATTACCAGAGGTAAATTTCTTGTGGAAGGCTGGGATCAAAGGATTTCAGAGGACTACTACATATAATACTGAAATCTCCTTATTACTTAAGCTAAACATGTATGGGATTTTTGCATGGCATTATTGTTTTGATTAAAAAAATAACTGAGTTCCGTATCAAGACATGGTTAGCACAATACAGAACCAGCTATCTCTAGAGGGATGGCATCTCATTACAGAAAAAAATCTGTAAACTAAGCTCTTTGAGCAGAAGCAGGACCTTAGGATCAGAGGTGACTAAGGGAATGTAAGTCCCAGAAAGTTGTAAAATTCAGTAGTTAAAAGAACTCAATGATTTCTATTTAATCCTTAATAAGAGAATGCATATGAGTTACATTATAGAAGAAACATCTTTAATAACAAGTCATTTAATGTGTTTTACTCTATGGCATGCTCAATATTTCACATATATTATCTTTTTTAATCTTTAGAACAGTGATATTATATTTACATGTATAGGTAAGGAATTTTAAAAGGAACCCCAGAGAAGCTAAATAAATAGACCTAATTTACCAAGTACTAAATAGAAGGGTTAGAATATAGTCACAATACATTCCACAGCTTACACTTGGAATCATTTGGTATGTTCTGTTTTATACACTGCTTACTTCTAGTTAAAACTCAGTCTAGTTTAGGGTCCAATTATGCTTTGTCTACCTTTTTGTCCCCATTATTTTTCTATAAATATATAATGTCTAGGCAATTGGACTCTTGATGGTGCCAACATTGTGAACCTTTTTCTATGTGAAATTGGATTTCAATTTTACTTCAGTGTAAATATACTTTTACTTAATTTTCTGTTATCCCTCACAATTTCAGGAAGAAATATGTTTCCATGGAAGGATTTACTTATTATCACTTCAGTGAATATATATATATATATATATATATATATATATATATATATATATATATATATATTCATTTTGTCTCTTTGGTGAGGGAAACTGAAAGTGTTACTGGATGAAATCTAAAACTGGTCTTCAAAATTCTTGTCTAAAGTTAAATAGGTAACTATACTCTGACAGGTGACTGAATTATTTATTAGAACCCTCCCCACCCCACTGAAGGTATCCTGCACATAAACCCATTACCTGGTGTTGAAGAGCAGAAAGCAATAAAATCCTTCTCTACGTGGGCTTTCTTAATTCCATCGTCTTCAAGGTCTTCTGAATCCAGTAAGAATTTGCCTTCAGTGTCTCCTGCTGAATCTTTTAACCACACCACCCCTTGATTCTCTGGAAAGACAAAGTTTAGCTAGCTGCTTATTACCAACTGCCAAGAGAACTACCTCCTCTAAACCCCTGTTGAACCATACTCATTCACTTATTTGTCTTTTATTCACATACACATACATGCATTCATCTCAAGACCTACCTTTCCAATAATTCTTTCTTTTTTTCAATTCATGCATTATTATTATACACAATAGTGGAATTTATTGTGACATATTCACATGTAAGATCTTCTCAATAATTTTTACCTAACAAAATGCTAAAACTAACAACATCCAAGCATTAAAATCTCAAAACTAAAAGTGATTTATCCTTAGTTGAAAATGGAACAGGTAACTACCAACCAGAAACATAATTCACAGAAGCCATTCTCATTGAGTGGGAATAACAGGTGTTCTTTGATATTAGGAACAGACACAAAGACATTGGATGTATAAAGCTGTACATAGGTCAGTGTTGGATGACTCCTGTCCTAGGAGACATCAGGACTCACCACCACGGCAGGCCTGGATGATGATCACCTTGGGTTTGTCTTTCAAACTTGGACAGTTCCAGGTGTTCAGCATTTGAAAGATGGTGTTGACTTCTAACACATCTGAGACTTTCTCAGAATATTTCGTGCCACAAATCCCATCCCGGATACCATGAGACATGAACACCAGAAAAGTACTGTCAGAGGTCTGGTGCTCTGGGCGGGCAGCAAATGCCTTCAGCTCTGTAGCCATGTCCTGAAAGAAACCACTGAATTTTAATCCATGTGATTTACTACCATTGTCCTTTGGGGATCTAATGCAGAGACACTTAAGGAATTCATTGAGGAATTCTATGAAAATAAATGACATGGAAAATAAAATTCATGTCTCAATTCTCTGATAAAGTAAAGAAAGAAACGCTTATAGGAAGTCACTCAGATTTCTAGTAGAAACATAGGAGCATGGTTCAGTTAATAGAACACTTTGAATTTTAAAGTTACACCAGGGTCTTGCTAAAGGACTCCTGCATTGGAAGGAGCTATGTTATATCAAGCACCCTCCAAGGAAAAATTGAGAGTACACACTGGTACTAAAGCATGCTTGCTAGCATTATTTAGGAGTATAAAGTATAAGACTATTGATTTTATAGTTTAGAAGCCTTACTGAAGCAGTGATATTTTCTTTCACATCCACCCTGTATCCTAGATTTTCCAGCAGCATTTTCATATCTCTGATATCAACATCAGCTCCAGCCCTCCTGGGAAGACTGTCAAACTCTGTATTGCAGATAATGAGGGCAAGACGAGTGCGGGTCATCCTAGACATTATTGGATAAATCTGTAAGAAAGGAGATTGGATGAATAGTTTTGTTCCCTTTAATTCAATACTCAACCTGTATGTTTAAAATAGCCTCCCATGCCCTAATCCTATTGAGAAAACAAATCCTATGAATTCCAGATTAAGAATAGGGAAAGCAACTGAATCTGAATTGGGGAGTTTGCAAGTGACTAAAAAGCAGCTCAGCATCTTACTCTAAATTTGATATGAGATTTTGAAACATACAAAGGTTTTAATGCCAGAATTACTGAATTTCAACACTGACTTGTCCATTTTCTGATTGTGTAACTTTGGAAAAAATTTCTTTACAATCCCCTGCATGTTTTCAGCACTCTAAACTGAGTTATTTTGATGGCTAAAAGTATTGTTATAAGCAAAGAATCTAGAGCAACGTGTGACTCACAGCCAATACCAGACACTGATGTTGCGGTTATTATATCATGATTTACACAGGAAATTGATCCAAACTTGGAGTTCTATGTAAGCCTTGGATTCTAGAGATGGAAATCATCTCTTTAAGGGGAGCAGCCCGATTATTCTCCAAAACATCTCAAGGAAATTGGCTCTAAGGAAGAAGCACTGCACTTCAGCAGAGTCTCAAGGGTGTCTTTCAGTTTTACTCATTTTATTTTCTGAGCACAGCACCTCTGTTGACTTTTCTTTCCAAATCCTTTGCGCTGCTTCTAAGGGGCAAAGCTTGAGGCCCCCTCCTGGGCCTGAGGATGTGAGCTCAACTTGGTGGCTTTTCATCTCCTGAGGAGCTGCAAGAGACAAGAAGCGTTATGAATCATTACAAAATGGTCTCATTTTGAGGAAATTCTCAGAAATTCAATCCTAGGTTAGTCACGAATGTTGTGGAGTGAGCTCACTGTTAATGGAACACTTTCCAAGCCAGAGACTTCCAGTACTTTGATATAGGGTCAGGATCAGCATTATAATAAAATATTTTTGATAAACACATAGAAAGGAAGTTTCTTAAGGCCATGAATGATTTAAAAATACTGAGAAAACAATCAGTATTTTAGAAATATTGAAGATATAAATTTATTTGAAAGATTTAAAGCCTACAATAAAATTGTGGGGAGTTAGAGGTAGAGGACTTAAGGAACTATATTAAAATGTTTTATAAACTATAGATATTTGCCTATTAATTCATATAACAGGCATGATAGTAGACATCAGGGATATATATATTTTTTTTAATTGAGCCTTTGTTTCATTCTTCAGGATCATTTTCCAATGTGTACAGATGTAAGGTAGAGAGGCAAGATTGAATGTAAGGACTGTAATGAAGAATGATAAATGCTAAAATCAAGATACACACTAAATAGATTCATTTCACTAAGCACTGATCACATAAATATATTAAGAAGGGTTTTCACAGTAGTTGATTTGCAAATATTCCTGAGGCTTTCATTTGATCACAAATTCAATACTATCCAACAATGTGATGCACTTGCTAAAAAAATTAATGCAATCTGTTGTAGTTCAGAAGAGAAATATTACAAGGAGAAATTACATTTAACTCAAAGAGGAACTTAAACTGTTGTATACTCAATAAAGTAAATCAAGGTATCATAATGTGTGTTGACTCCAAGAAAAGGGGCTAAATAGAATGGATGTTTTGAAAAAAAAAACACATAGAAATAATTTTTATGTGGGATCAGTGGTCTGTTTCTGCATAAAGAAATCTAGAGAAGAGTAGGAAAAACTAGAAATGTTTGAATTACTTTTTTTTTTAGTAGTGGGATAGTGCATTTAGTTATGGTTAGCATCCCTTCCCATGAAACATCTAAGAAAACATATATGAGATACTCTCCATTATTTGATTCAGCAGAGCAATGTTTTTACTTATTGAAATACTTGCTTTCCTGGTTTCTAAATTTCTTCCAAATATAAGTTCCTTTCATTTTTAAGAGAAAAGAATCACCTTTGGATTTAATTAGTCTAGAATTGTGAATGGAAAACCATTCTAGCACATAAAAACACTAATTTTTTTTAAGAGGATGGATTCATGCAAAAGGAAAATTGTCTTTCTGTTTTTAGGTTTATTTATTTTTTTCTTTTTTTAACCAATGAACAAAAGGGTGCCTGTTGACCATGTCAGGATTCATTTAAGGCCGAGACCATTTTCAAGGTACAGCACTGAAATACTTAAGATGTTGCTTGTCCTCTGAGACCTGAGTTTTTTCTGTGCTACCTCTAATATTGTGTAAAATAAACAGGTTTTACTAATTTTTGTGGCAGAGACTGCACACTCTGAGCATCTACAGAGACCACAAAATGCTCTTCTCTTCCTCATGGTACCCAGCTGGTTCATGTTGCTAATCACTCCAGAAGTTAGGTGTAGCCAAGTGACTGACTGTAATGTGAGCACATTTGATACGATGCACCTAGGCTGAACCTAGATGACCCTCCATATTCTTTCCAACGGTACAAACTGGATGGTTATGGCCACATTATTTTGGCATTGTATGTTACAGATAATTTCTTCCATGGGATGGAAGATATCTAGGTATCTGGGTTAACAGTTGGAAGGGAGTGGCTGCTGATCAATAAATGGCCAATTCAGAATTGTCTTGAATGAAAACAATTTTCTATTATCTATATGAGACATTATAAAATTTTGACTCTATTATTGTATCCTATGTTGTCTTAACTTATACAGGTATGTTAGTATCATTTGTATTCCTAAAACTTTGGTAACTTTAATTTGATGATAGAGATACCTAAATACTTATTCATTTGAGATTTATGTACTCATGCAAATTCAATCCAAGCAAAAACATTATTAGTCTTGTTCATTACTCTCTAATAGTACAGGATCTGGAACAGAGTTAATGTAAGAAATATTTTCCTAATTGACTAGAATCTGATCATAATTATGACATATATTATCTAATGAAATGGTCTTTAAACACTTATTTATTGCCTGCACACTATGAGCCAACCAAGGTTAGATGGAACTATAACTATGAAAAAATAAATAGGTTTTACTTCATTATGAAGCAAAAAGTCCAAAAGAGAGAAAGAATAAATGTAGTGAGAAAGGAAAAATGTAGTTACAGTTAATGACTGGAGAATTACTGGGCTTTGAAATACAGAATAGGGACTTTGAAATACAGCAGTGGAAGTAAAAAAAAAAAAAAAAAAGCAGAAACTGATCCAGATTTGAGAGAGGAGTCAAAGAAAGTTAGCCACTGCTTGAAAGTTAGAGGTAAGGGAAAAGAAAGAGCCAAGGATGAATCTTAGATTTCAGATGTGAACAAATAGTGATGGTGACACAATTAGCAAAGGCAGAATTAACTGGAAGCTGTTCAGGATGGGAGAAGAAGGGGAAGTTCAGCTCTGGCAAAGTTTAGATAAATAAGTCCAGCAAAGATGTGAATAAATATCTTTAATAGGCACTTGAATAGTGAGGTATGGCACACAAGTGGGAAATTAGGATTTGAGGCATAGGTTCATACATTTTTACAGATAGATGGATAGATAGAGAAGTTGAAAGAAATGCTTCTGCTAAAGAAGAGTAGATTAAGAAGAGAAAAAGGCACAGGATAAAAATCTGTGGGACCCTCGCCCTGGGTTTATGGCATTAAGTCAATGACTGGGAAAATGGGGTTTGCAGAATGTTCTTCCTTTGAAAACATGATTACCTGAGAAGGAAAGAAATGTTTCTCGGGAATCTTGCATACTAAAGTAATCTCCAGTTTGTGGACCTGAAGAAAGATAAATGACATTAAAATTCATAATCTCTGAAGAACTTTGCCCCAGGTGTTGAATACTCCCCATAAAAATTCCTTTCACAGACCTGATTGATAATTAATCCTTTTCAACATGTGACTCACCTGAAACCACACTCATCACTGGGGGGGAAAAGGCCTCTAGGTATAGATGGCAGTATAGTTAGTTCCTTAGCATTTGAGGCAGAACATAAGAATGTTTCTAACTGATTCCCTTGATCTTGGCTCTATAGTAAAAGTGGAAATGAGACATCGTTGGCTGTAGAATCAATAATTTTCTTGATGTGTGTATTTCAAGATGTCTCCTGAGGTTAACTCTACTGCATTACATATGAGTGCAAAGTAAAGTTGTCTGAGAGTAGACTATGATTTTAAAGAAAACTATGATGCTAGACAGTTACGTTTGAACACTTACTCTTGTTAGGTTTTACCACAGCAGAAAATGGTGAGGTGACCCTTTGTCAAAATCAGGGAAGAACAAACCCGAGTTTCAAGTGTGAGAGAAGTTGGTGAATTTCTCAGCAGTCTACTTACATCCTAGGAAGAAGGTTGTCAGAGAAATACTTGGACTCAAGGGGTATTTTAGTTTTCTCATAGATATGTTCATCAACCCAGAATCACAGATTTTTATTCAAAATCAATAAAATTTTGTCACAGAATTCTCAAAACTCTTTCAAATGTGTTCCTCGCTTAATTTAATAATCTCAACTCTTGTGAACTAGTGATATTTCCATAGTCCAGAGAAACTGGAGAAACATGGGTTAGAGCATTTGATAAATTTAGTGAAAGGATATAAATGAAAGTTACAGGAAAATACCCTGCAAACTTGACTATCAGAATTAGGTTCCCAACCATATTCTATATTCTGTACTTTATTCTCGATTTTCTTTGTATTCTCCATATTCTGTCACTGTGACCAAAAATAAGAATAAATTTAATAACAATAATAAGTAATATGGTGATTTTATGGACTGGCCCTTAATTCATTAGCTCATATAGCTCATTAACACATTATTTCAGAAGGGTTGAATCATTTCCTAAGTGTAAAAAGTGGTAGAGCCAGGAGGTGAACATAGGTCTGTCTTCACCACCAAAATCCTGGGGCTTTCATCACTAAGCCACTCTTGCTAGCCACTCCAGGTGGCACACAAAGGGTGGTACACATTTATGTGTATAACAGAAGTTTTGTTCCCAGTCCCTATTTCTCCCAGGTAAATCAAATCTCCTTGTTAGTATCATTAGTACTAACTACTCTGAGGAGGAAAATGTTGGAAACCTACAATTTAATTATTTGGGTTTTTGTGAAATCAGTCAAACTTATTGTTCATATTTCTACCAGAATCCATAGTCTTGTCTGTTTGAAGACAAGAGAGCAGCAGATTTCAGGTAGCAGAATAGCCACAGTGAGTTATGCAAGTAGCTCTGAAATTCAAGATCTATGGGATAGGGTTAGTAGCTCTGAAATTTAAGAACTATGGGTTGACAGGATAGAGATGACATGTTGGTTATTCAACAATCATTTCTGAACCTTATTGGCATTTAATGGTCGTCTTTAATTGAGGGGATAGAAGAGGACATAAAATGAAAAGGAAATATTAAAAGAAAAATAAGAAATTAATTACACGCAGGAAACATGTAATGTCAGCTTAGATAGGCAAAGACTTCCCCAAATGCCTAGAAAAAAAGGCATCTGACTTTCACAGTACTTCTCCTCTGCAGTAGCTTGGGGAAGTGCAACAGAAATCCATGACTGGGTGGCCACTGTGCTAGTGTGGATATTAGGAGAGAAAATTCAAGGACATAATTGAAAGAAAAATTCACTTTAAAATCTTGACTTTGCTACAAACATTCAAATTATTCAGAGTGTTCCACCATTTCCCAGATATATTTTATTCTTCATAGAAAGCAAAAATTTGGAGAAAATGTCTGTAAAGTATTTATTACAGATCTTAAGCCTTTATGTCATACAAGTATATTAGTGCCTAGAGAGCTCTGGACTTAAAGAAAATGAACAAACAACAACAACAAAAAAATGTGCCTTGCCTACAGACTGGAGCATTTAATATGAAGTTTTTAAGAATGTTCTCAAGAACCTCAACAAATCAGTGAACCACAGACTAAGGATAGAAAATGAACTCCAATTAACAAAAGACCACTAAGGCATGAGAAATAGAAACACAGAGTCTGTTGATATGCAACAGGGGCATGAAGTCAAAGGCAAGGAAGCTGCTTGGAAACAAACATGACTAATTCAAGAAATCAGATGTTGGGCACAAAGACACTTGGACTAAACAAACCTCAGCCTGAGTCATTCACACTTACCTGAGGAGAGACCCAATGTCCCTGCAAGATAGCAGTCATCTTTGCAAATATGAGTGATAAAGATTTGGCAAGCCATGGGCCCTTTTTTAATGACAGAATCAGTCAAAGCTCGGGCCTTATCCATAACCGTAGGATTTTCAGCTCTTACTTTCTCCATCTCTTCCTGGTTCAACACTCTTTTCTCTAATAATTCATCCAGCAAGCCATTTATTGTGCCAGCTTCCACTGACTGGATAAACAGCCTCCTCTTCTCCTTCAGAATTTTGTCTGTTTGAAGCACAGGAATTTCACAACTCAAGGAAACAGCCTCATTTTCACCATTAATGGAGAATCATCTAGATTTAATCAATAACACATCCCTCTCCACACACTTCAATCTTGTCTCTTATTCTATTGCTGTGCTACTTTTCCCCTTCAATATCACCCATATATGCACATAGAGTGGCCTGAAGACTAAGAGCTACTGTCCCTCTCTCAGTACCTGAAAAGCAGAGGTCATCCTTTCATGTCCCATGTTTCCTCAAATCTGAATAATAAAACTATGAGACAATAATAACCCAATTTCTTTGGGGAAAACAGCTTCTGCTACTCATCCTGTTCTGATTCTGCTCCCTTTGTAAGGCTTAATGGCATTTGAGAACTAAGATTGTAAAATGACAGCAGGATGCCAGTAAAGCACTAGTTCCTTTCTCACTCTTGCCTTTCCTTTCTGACAACTTTGAAAATCTTCTTGTCTTCTTTCCTTCTGTCCCTCCTCCCTCTCCCTCATTTTGCTCACTAAGCATCCACAAAACCTAATGCAAGCTTCGGTAGAGCCAGTCTCTTTCAAAATTATTTCTTCCTCAAGACCAGTTGTTTTAAAGGGAAAAAAAGAAACTCACCAGCCATGTCTTTTCGTTCCTACCCTCGGATGTAATATGAAACTGAAAGCATATTCCACCTTCCTCTTCAGCAGGGTGTGCACACATATTGAGAAATAACCACCATACATGCATATACATGCTTCTGTAAAGAAGAACACAGATTTCGGAAATTCAGACTTCATTAGGGTGTGCATCCTCGAAACTTTTTTTCATTACTACCAGGATTAGCTTAGAGTAGGACAGGACTGAAGCTTGGAGAATAAGGAATGAGAAAGTACTTATACAATTAGACTCACACAATGTACTATCACCCAATCATTAAGTAGTGATATCCAGAAAAGTGATTTATTCTTGGAGGCTTTGAACCACTCTTCCCTTGCCCTACCCTGAAGCTCTTAGGCAAGTCCCATAAGTTATTTGTCCCTGTGAAGCTGTTTTGCTGTTAGGAATGGAAACATTTTTCACTGAAACTGAATCTTGTCTTATCTAATATTCTTCCTTTTCAGATGGCTGTCCTTGGTGTAACACTGTATCATAGTGATGCAGGGGAGGGAAGGAAGGCCCAATGAGATCACTGGTTTTTAAGTACATGTTTAATTGACCATCCCAGAACAAACCCCAATTTAGCCAATTTATTTTATAAAGCTCATACTTTGAACTAGAATTTGGGATTTAACATTTAAGCATTTTCTTCTTAGTCAAGGTATTAGACTTTCTTATGTGTTTCTCTATGTGTGAAACAACTATATTAATGGTACACACTTACACACTTTTGAACATAAATTAGTTAAAATAAACAAATTGTATTGATCATTGCCTGGCACATGATCTGTGGTATGATGCTTTTAATTTTATTTACCATTAGAAGACTCACCAAAATTAATTATTTGCAAATTCTATGACTGTTGATCCTCATATAACTCATTCATTCATGCATCTGGAAAATGTACACAGAACATATACTGCATTCCTGACACTGTTCTAGGTTCTGAGGGTTCCATCAAACCAGGCCCTGACCTCCTGCCCCCATGGTCTCATATTCAAGAGGAGAAGAAAACATAGAATCCAATATGCAACTACAATATTGTTAATGTTAGAGTAACGCTAAATGTTAAGGAGAAAAAAAATTGGAAAGTGGGTGATGACATATAGAAGAGTCTGAAAGTACAGGCAGGGGAGATAAGGAAGGCCCAAAGAGAACACTGTTTTTAAGTACATGTTTCATTGATCATCCCAGAATAAAACCCCAAAGTTTAGCCTATTTATTTTATAAATATATTTAATGGGCTAAATACAAAATGCAGCTATTAATCCTTCTTGTATTTCAGTGTAATATAAAAATTCCCAGGAAACTGATGGATGTCTTGCCTCTGCTGTTGTGACAGCCACACTTTTCTTGTTTAGATTGGCCACAGTGTATCTGCCATGACACAATTCATGAAAATTGATAGGTATACCATACTTGTAGTCAAGTGTGTCAAGCCAAGAGCCACCAGTGAATCTACCACGTCTACAAATGCTATAGCCCAGCTAGCAGAGAAATCCTACATGCACCATAACCTGAGCCAGAGAGAGACTCACAGACATTGCTTAATCTGATTACCAGCTAAGGAAGATATATGGACACTCCATTACTGTGCTCACTTGGAACTAAAGCCAATGGATCCCATGAAACCAATCCCCAAGGACATATATATCTAGGAGAAAGTATTTTACTATGAAAGACTCCCTGCAAAATTGGTAGAAGCAACTGGTCTGCCAGATGTACAAATATCAACACAGGGACAAAAGAAGCATGTCAACACAAGGTAAAGTGACGATTTTAAAGAAATATAATAACTCTATAACAAAGGACTTCTCCACTAAAAGCAAAAAAATGAAGTGTTGAATTGTTTGAAAATGAATTCAAAATTATGATCTTAAGGATAAAGAGATATAAGAGTACAAACTAATAACTCAATGAAATTAGGAAATTAATTTCATGATCTGAATGAGAAATTCAGCAAAGAAATAGATATCAGGAATAGTAATAAACAGAAATCTTAAAAGACTTAAAATTGTGATAAGTAAAATAAAAAATGCAGGCATGAGACTCAATTTCATTGGTTCTTGCTCTTCTTATTCCTGGAATTAAATCATGAGGTTGTTTGAAATTTTTTATTTTGTTTGATATAAATATTTATTTCTATAAATTTTCCCAATAGCATAGCTTTTTCTGCATAATGATGCCAGCTTTCTGGTATTTCATGTGTTTCTTCTTAATATCAATTGCTGCCTGTGATAGGTAAAATTCTTGAGGACAGTAGGCTAAGTTGTAATTCTAAGTGCCTGTAAACTTCCACTTTCACCACTTGAATTATGTTTATCAGATCAGTTATGTTTATTTTCAAACATTTTATAACAGGTGTGCTAGTTCTTATAATTATTTGATTAGATATTAAGTAAAGCCATATAAACCTTATGAGTATAAAAAGAAATTTGCTAAATCTATGAACACTTTGATTGAATACTTGTTTAGATTCATTATGGTAAAATTTAAAAATGGGTCATTAAATGAGTTATAGGTGACACATTCTAAAAGTTTGGGTGCAGAATCTTAAAATTATGGAATTTTGCACTCTGCTTTGTGATTTTTGATTTTCACTCTATAATAAAGAAAATGAAATTGGATATTAAGAATAGAAAATATTTCATTGTATCTTTTTAAAGAATGCATTGTGTTTAAGATACATTATATTTAGCTCGTTTGCTACAATAATATCAATTTCTTAAACTAAAAGATCAATATAATGACTGGATAAGATTTTTTCTTTCTTTTTCTAGACATACTCAAGGCTTCATATCAGGCAAAACTCTGTTAAGAGGAAGAGGTTCTTCCAATGACTGAAATAGAGTTACCTCTACCTATTGAGATTTATAGACAGAATGAAGATAATTTATAGGGATCATGGGTCACTTTTTAGAAAATAGTTTTACATAGATAAAGGCAACTTGAAATATGTAAACGTATCAGTTCAGTGATAAGTTGTATTTAAATGAAGAGTGATGATATTAAAAATCCTCATTTTAAATAGTACTCATAGGAATAATGAAAAGGTCTGACATAGAAAGCAGATGATCCATGTACTGGAATTAAGCTTGTGCCATTTTCAGCCCTTATAATGTCACTTACTGCCTCAATTTATCAATCTCATGTTAATCATCTGTTTTGAATTCATAAGACGTTTTGATTCATACAACTTAGAGAACTAATCATTCATAAAAGTTTATTTTTTCTGTATCTAGTACTTTCACTTCTCTAAAGTTTATCTACATGGTCAGTATGAAGTGAAATCTGTTAAATCTATGAACACTTCAATTGAATGTGAGAATTCACATTTTGGATAGATTTTTTTTTTACCTATTAGATGTAGATATTGGGCAAGTTATTTAATATCTCTGAGCTTTTCTCTTATTATATGAGGGAGCCCATAATCATGCTCACATTCTAGAGTGAAATGACAGGTGGAGAGACCTTATGACAGTGCCTTCCATCCATAGTAGACCTGAGCCAGGAAGCAAGGCAGTTTCAAATTGCACTTCTTTCTAAAGTGCATCTACATTTTTCATATGCTTTATTTCATGGCTTCTCCCAATGGCTGTGCAAATTAGATAGATTAAATAAGTATTAATTCCATTTATGAATAAGAAGTCTAAGTAAAATGTTGGTTCAAAGATTTGGCTAGGACAATTTGCAGAATTTGGGTGAAAAGCTGGCTGTCATTCTTACCTGACACTTACCCTCTGTGAAAGGGTACTCTTCCACTCGCACCACACTAGGAACTATGGACTGTATAAGCAGAGGTTAGGATTATGCATGTGCACTTATGAAACTGAAGATAATTTGAAGGACATAAAGTATACACGTAGAGAATAGGTATAATGACAATAGAAGGACATAGACAAAAGCGCTATAAGATATCAGAGGAGGGTCAAATATATATGGCCTGGATCAGACAGAGAGTGCTTCTCCAGGATGGAGGGACACAATCTTCAGCTATCAAAGGGATGGCATCTGGGCCAGTATGAGTGAATAGAGAAGGAAACTAATCTGCTGAGACATTTCTGTGTTCTGAGTACTGAGATGGTTCCTTGGATCATCTCAATTAGTGCTGGAAAATTATTATCAGTCTTCAATTTTGAAATCAGTAAGTTAATTTTCAGAGTGGATATCTCCTTTTCAAGAGCAGAATCCATGAATACAAAATATAATTTGATAGGTTTATCCAAAAATCAAGTGTTTTTTTTGTTTGTAGTTAATCTATGAAAGTAGAGATGTGAGACTAGTGAAGTTTAGTATGAGAGAATGATATAAATGTTTGTAGAGGACAGTCATGAGAGGAAGGGTAAATTAGAAAAATAACTATTCTTAAATCAAAAAGAGCTTGCTTAGGATGAGTGGAATCTAAAATTTGAGAGATTCGGTTCTAAATGTGATGAATTGTGACAATCAGCCTCAGTGAGGGACTTTAACAGTTGTGACATGCAATGGGGAGATGATACAGATTCTTCAGTAAAAGTCATATTAACTAACGTGCTTATTTTAAAGTAGCTATTTTATTTTGGGTGCTTAACAAGTTTTAGACTCTAAAATGTGTACTTAGTTTATATTGTTCTGCTAGACAAACCTTTCAAAGAATATTGACCCTCAGGTTTCCCCTAGATTATCTAATCAGAATCTCCTCCAAGGGAGAAGCTCAGGATTATGGCTATATAAAAAAATTCTTAAGTTATTTGTATATATATATATATATATATATATATATATATATGTGTGTGTGTGTGTGTGTGTGTGTGTGTGTGTGTGTGTGTTTGTGTGTGTGTGTGTATCTTTTACTGAATATCACTTTTGAATGCCCTCTTCTAAACCAAAGAATGATTTGAATCTATCCAAGATCCTTATGCACAGCAACATCCACTATATATATATATATATTTTTTTTTTTTTTTCATTCATTCCTGGGGTTTAAACCTGGGATGTTTAATGAATGAGCCACATCTTCAGCCCTTTCTATTTTATTTATTTTGAGACAGGACCTCACTATGTTGCTCAGAGTCTTGCTAAATTGCTGAGGCTGGCCTCAAACTTGCCATCCTCCTCAGGCTCTGGAAGTCTCTGAGATTACAAGGCATGTACCACTATGCCAGGCAGTAGCTAGATTTAAAATGAACATATTCTTTGAGACATTGTTAGTTCCAAATTATCCAGGATCTGAGCCCTGAGCTGCAAGAGTATTGGGGCCAAGAGGAAGGGTGAAAGTGCCTAGGAGCTGGGATTGACTGTATAAAGGAGCTATAGAGTTAGCGATTTGGGTTGCAGCAGAAAATTGTTCAGGATTTGTAGGCTGGGAGGGCTGTGGTCTCTCTGAAACTGATTTTTTCACCAAAAGTATAGAAAATATTGACCTATGGACTTTCCACAATGTGAAAAGCAGATTAGAATTGGGTCAAACTTTGAGGTGACGCACATGGTTTTGAATGTGGTGTGCCTACTAGCAGCAGAAGCAGATGCTGTCTTCTCCAAGTTGTCTTCACAGGTCTTACACTCAGTATATGAACCCTACTGATTCGGGAGGTTTAAAGACAACTAGAAAGTGAGGCACTGTAAGACTAGGCACAGTGGTGCACACCTGAAATCCCAGCAATTTTTTTCTTCTTTTTTTATTGGTTGTTCAAAATATTACAAAGCTCTTGACATATCATATTTCATACATTTGATTCAAGTGGGTTATGAACTCCCATTTTCACCCCGTATACAGATTGCAGAATCACATCGGTTACACATCCACGTTTTTACATATTGCCATACTAGTGACTGTTGTATTCTGCTATCTTTCCTATCCTCTACTATCCCATCTCCCCCCTCCCCTCCCATCTTCTATCTCTACCCCATCTACTGTAATTCATTTCTCTCCCTTGATTTTTTTCCCTTTCCCCTCACATCCTCTTATATGTAATTTTGTATAACAATGAGGGTCACCTTCCATTTCCATGCAATTTCCCTTCTCTCTCCCTTTCTCTCCCACCTCTCATCCCTGTTTAATGTTAATCTTTTCTCATGCTCTTCCTCCCTGCTCTGTTTTTAGTTGCTCTTCTTATATCAAAGAAGACATTTGGCATTTGTTTTTTAGGGATTGGCTAGCTTCACTTAGCATAATCTGATCTAATGCCATCCATTTCCCTGCAAATTCCATGATTTTGTCATTTTTTAGTGCTGAGTAATACTC
Organism: Spermophilus citellus; assembly: GCF_964194105.1. NCBI lineage: Eukaryota > Metazoa > Chordata > Mammalia > Rodentia > Sciuridae > Spermophilus > Spermophilus citellus. The sequence continues at coordinate 164,955,165 of NC_138183.1, read as the reverse complement.
CATTGTGTATAAATGCCACATATTGTAATCCATTCATCTATTGAAGGGCATCTAGTTGGTTCCACAGTCTAGCTATTGTGAATTGTGCTGCTATGAACATCAATGTAGCAGTATCCCTATAATACGCTCTTTTAAGGACTTCAGGGAATAGTCTGAGAAGTGCAATAGCTGGGTCAAATGGTGGATCCATTCCCAGCTTTCCAAGGAATCTCCATACTGCTTTCCAAATTGGCCGCACCAATTTGCAGTCCCACCAGCAATGTACGAGTGTACCCTTTTCCCCACATCCTCGCCAGCATTTGTTGTTGTTTGACTTCAGAATGGCTGCCAATCTTACTGGAGTGAGATGGTATCTTAGGGTGGTTTTGATTTGCATTTCTCTGACTGCTAGAGATGATGAGCATTTTTTCATGTACTTGTTGATTGATTGTATATCCTCCTCTGAGAAGTGTCTGTTCAGGTCCTTGGCCCATTTGTTGATTGGGTTATTTGTTATCTTATTGCTTAATTTTTTGAGTTCTTTGTATACTCTGGATATTAGGGCTCTATCTGAAGTGTGAGGAGTAAAGATTTGTTCCCATGATGTAGGCTCCCTATTTACCTCTCTTATTGTTTCTCTTGCTGAGAAAAAACTTTTTAGTTTGAGTAAGTCCCATTTGTTGATTCTTGTTTTTAACTCTTGTTCTATGGGTGTCCTATTAAGGAATTTGGAGCCCAACCCCACAATATGTAGATCGGAGCCAACTTTTTCTTCTATCTGATGCAGAGTCTCTGATTTGACATCAAGCTCCTTGATACATTTTGAGTTAACTTTTTTTTTAAAGAAAGAGTGAGAGAGGAGAGAGAGAGAGAGAGAGAGAGAGAGAGAGAGAGAGAGAGAGAGAATTTTTAATATTTATTTTTTAGTTCTCGGCGGACACAACATCTTTGTTGGTATGTGGTGCTGAGGATCGAACCCGGGCCGCATGCATGCCAGGCGAGCGCACTACTGCTTGAGCCACATCCCCAGCCCTTGAGTTAACTTTTATGCATGGTGAGAGAAAGGGATTCAGTTTCATTTTGTTGCATATGAAATCCCAGCAATTTGGGAAGCTGAGGCAGAAGGATCACAAGTTTGAGGCCAATCTCAGCAACTGGTGAGACTATGAACAACTTAGGAAGTCCCTATCTCAAAATTTAGAAAAATAAAAAGGATTGGGGATGTAGCTCACTGGTAATGCACCCCTGGATTCAATCCCAAGTATCCCCAAATAAAGGAGGAGGAGGAGGGGGAGGAAGAGGAGGAGGAGGAGGAGAGAAGAAGGAGGAAGAGAGGAGGAGAGGAGAAGGAAGTGTGACACTAGTGTAAGGATATATCAGCAAAAACAGTAAACCACAATTCTAGATTCCCACAGATAAAGTAGATGTTGAACTAACCAAATACATAAAATGGCAGCATAAAAGGAATGCAAACACAGGAAGCAAAAAGAAATTATTTTATAATAAGGAGAAGTCAGAGATATTTAATGAAAATAGAGTATGTATCCAAAAAATAATCAATTCTACTTAACAATAGACAGATTAAAAGGCAGACACTCCAAGTTTGTGAAAGCTAAGTCATTCAGCAAATGTATCCAAATAGCTTATCTAGAGTGCAACAGAGGTGAGGAGCTGGAAAATTTGCAAGAGGAATTCAGAGATAGGAAGAATAGAGGGAAAAATTCTTAGATTATGATCAAAATTCCAGAAAGACAGAATGGAGAGTGTAGAAAAGGGGAGAAAAAGAATTTTCCAGAGCTGAAAAATAATGTAAATCCATTGAATGGGGAAGCAAAATATATGACCCACATAATAAGTTTAAAGAGTAACAGCATTTTTTCATTTTTCCTATTTTTATTGGTGCTCTTATAATTGTCCACAATGGTAGGATTTGTTGTTACCTATTCATACATGCACATAACAGAGTACCTGCATTTTAACAGTCCAGTGAGTTAGGCATGATTCTGGGTTGAGCTGTGTCCCACAAAATTATATTGAAATCCCAACTTCCAGTGACTCAGAATGTGCCCTTATTAAGAAATAGAATCCTTGTGGATGTATTTAGCTGAGATGAGGTCATGTTGGAGTAAGGCGGGCCTTTAATCCAATAAAACTGGTGTCCTTATAAAAATCAGAGAGACTTGGGGACAGAAGCAGACAGGACAACATATGAAGACACAGGATGATGAAAGTAGAGTTTGAGGAACATGCCTGGAAGAATGGATAATGAAGCATAGCAGAAAAGACCAGCAGCAGGAAGAGAGACAATGGCCCTGCTGACACCTGGACCCCGGGCTTCCCACCACAGAACTGTGACCGACAGTTCCATTTTAAGCCTCCCAGTTGGTCCAAATTTGCTTTGGCAGTCCTGGGAAATGAATACAGGCATTATTGATTCCATCTTGCAGAGGAGTGCATGAAGTTGTAGAGATTAACTACTTAGGCAAGTGACTGAGGAGCATGTTAATGTCGTGGATTTAGATTCCAATAGTAGAGGAGAGAACACATGTGATAGAACAGAAATCGAAAGCTAGGTGACTACAGACAATCACAGATGTATTTTCTCTGACCTTCACAGGTTTAATTCTTTTGACTGCAAATTATTTATCAGAAGTAAAAAATTGTGAGATTCCGACTAAAATTTTGTACTGCAGCCCTATCTTGCCTGAATTTGCACATGGCAATAGTGTCTGGGAGGCTCTAGTGCTGCATCATGCATTCACCTGTTTTTCCATTTTCCCATGGCCACCTAACCTGGCTAACTCAACCTACGTTCCCTGGCAAGCTTGAAGGGATGCTTTTATTTTGTGACATCTGCTGGGGAAACTAGAAACCAAATATTGGACTCAATCCATCTTATAATGATTAATAATAATTGTTAATTATTATTAATCTCAACACTACACAGGTGTAATGACTGGCATGATAATTATCTACCTTGAGTCTCAATCTTTCTAACTAGAAATCCCCTGCCTTGGAGAAGTTGTTGGATTAATTTAATGCCTGAGAAACAAAAACAGCTCTTGAACAGCAGATATCCAGAAATGTTATTTATTACCTTAATATAGCCCTTCAAGTATCTATAAGCTAGCAAAGTATGAAGTGTCATAAGAGAAAGGTTTTCATAGGAGTAAAAGAACACATTTTCACAAAGAATCCAAGAGTGAGCAATTACAATAAAATAAATTTAAGGGATAAAGACCATAAGTTTCATTAGCAATGTAGTATGTAACATTAATTTGCATTATTAATCTGAAAAATCTTCATTGCATGCTGCACCACTTGCCCACTTGCTTTTAGTGCTTCTAAGGTGAAGAGTTGTCATGTTGTCAGTGTCCCACATCAACACATGATATATCAGTTTCTTTCCATTATCTTCCTGAAGATGCTCACTAAAGTACTTAGGGCTACTCCACTCCATGCAGGAGGGCACAGAAATTTAATAGCAACCTGGCTCTGTGGGAAAGTTTCAATTAATGGATGGCAGTAGTCAATTAATAAATATCCCTACCCCTAATTCCCCATCATCTAGTAAGGTAGTTTCTACATGATTACACAGGCTTCTCAGCAATGATTAAAATCTGGTTTCTCAAAGCAGCAGTGAATCCATCAATGCAAGTCTTTATCATATTATCTTCCTTTCAGTCCAAATAAGCTGTTAAAGTCTCTGACAACATCTCTACTTTCAGTTGATTCCAAAATGAGTCATTTTCATCATCATCATCATTGCAGTGGTCTTCATCATTATCATCTTTATTAAATATTTTCTTTGTGGAAATAAGTATGCTTAATATTCTATATACATCATATCATGAAATTCTTACTACAGTCTGAGATTGGTAGGATTAACTCTCTGACAAAATCTGTAACTAGCTAGGATCAATTACACATAAAATCATACATGAAATCACAAGCATGGGACATAGATGGATTTGGATACATACCCAGATCAGTTTCCTTATCCAAATCTAGTCTAAAAAGTGTGTCAAATTCATGTATTTTTAATAGCCCATATTTCTCAGCAGATTTCTTACCTCAGCTTCTTTACTTTTTTAACTTTATTTTGTTTGTTTTATTTTATTTTATTTATGTGGTGCTGAGAATCAAACCCAGTGCCTCAGACATGCTAGGCAAGTGCTTTACCACTGAGCCACAACCCCAGCCCTTACCTCAGCTTTTGAAGCCTTGGAAATATGTTCCTCATATGTCTTATTAGACTTATCTCCCATTGCATCCCCCGATATGAATTTGGTAACTTTATTTACACAATCCAAGTTACTGTATAATCCCTAAATATTTGTCTTGTCTGATTGGTCAGGCTACAGGCTCACTGTTTGGGGATTTGTTTTGTTTTAGTCAGAGGAGGATCTATTCCTTTGTGATTCCTTCACTACTCTTTGAAGAGACCATTAAATTATAGTTAAATGGCATTTGACAGGGATAATATGTGTAATTTTTTTAGATAAATGGAATATGAGACAGAATCAGAAGGAAGCATGAATAATATACAAAACTCCATGTAAACACTGAGACCTTCAATTGAGCTATCTAAACTTCTTCACTTAGGTGTTAGTAGCACATGACTCCCTGATCCTTCCATTTTTTTGTTCTGGGTATTGATGACCTTTGATTATAAAAGCTGTTTAAGAAACTGCTTCCTTGGTATTGAAAGGTAGGAACAAAAAAATAAACATAAAAAAATTCTCTGTGAGGCTTTATCAATGATATCATCAGGGGCCAATAAGGGAGTGTCCCTAGATACTCTAGTGAATCTTTAAAATATATTTATTTATTTTTATGTGGTGCTGAGGATCAAACCCACATGCAAGGCAAACACTTTGCCACTGATCTATAGCCCAGACATCTAGTGAATTCTTTACCCAAGCATAGTCTTCTTTCATAAAAAATTGTGTTTATGTTGCTTACTAGCACTGTTAAGAAGTAGGTGTTAGCATAATAATTCTCATCTTTTATTTTTTTCTAAGTCTCCTTTGACTCTCTACTATTCCCTCCCCTGACACACACACACACACACACACACACACACACACACACACACACACACACATTTACTTGAACTTACTGAAGACCTACTGCCCCATGGTCCCACCTTCCACCAGTCACCAAGACTATATTTAGCTTTTCCTGAAAATAAAGCTCTATTAGCACAATACACTTTGAAAATTATAAAACAAAATTAATGCTAATAGTAAAATATTGGATTAAAGATTCATTTTTAATTTTTCCAGTCACCTTACAGCATAATAGATGCAGCAAGATAGGTTCAAAAAACATTGGAAACATGTTTTGTCTCTCATCAGGCTTCAAGCACCATTGAATCAAATGAAAAACAATGACAAGAAGAAAGTTATAAGTTTGTTATGTCCCCTGTACTAAAGTAACACATGACTTACCCAATGGTAGTACTTGATGATAAGTTTCTCCTTAAAATCACTAACAGTTCAAAGCGGCTCATGTTTGGAAGATGATACTGTAGCAAGTTTGGAGCATCCGTTAGATCCATGAAAATTTTCCTCATTGAAACAGCATTGGGATTATCTCTAGCTCATGAGAAGTACAGGTTTTCAAGCCCCACATATACCTTCCATTAAAAGTAGCATTTATAAGATTACCAGGTAGTTTATCTGTATATTTAAGTTTGAGAACAGTGCTCTAACTGTTTCTTCCAACTAATACCTTCTGAGATACCACAAAATATCAACACTAGAAAAGTTACCAATAGCAACTCAAAATTCTGGGCAGGGAGTAAATGATTTCACACTGAAGTCCTATACTAAAAGGTTTTAGAACTACTAAATTTGGGTTTAACTGAAGGACAGCTTACTCATTATAGCAAGTTGAACAATCAGTAATGAATCTTAAATTAGCAAATCCTCTCTTTTCATCTCAAGATTTCACTGACTTAATTTCTCATGGACAAATTGTATTTCCTACCAAAGAACTCAAAAGACAGAGAATTAATTTGTTTTATGTTTTATTGGAATAAAACAAGGAATAAAGTTGGTGAACTTGCTATTTTACTTCTAGTATGTTAAGACTGGGTTGTTCTTTCCTGTGAAAAATGAAGGAGAAATGAGAGTTAAACCATTGCCTGGAGTAACAGTAGCTTCATTGCTCATACTGTGTCTACTCACCAAATATGCCTTTATTTGTTCAAGAATAGTAAGAAGTTACAAGAAATGTTGGCTGTGGTGTTCAACAGCATTGCCCTCAAACAAAGAAGAATGGTCAATGAATCTTGAGATGAATAATGATGGATATTCTGCTGGGTTGATAATCTCCATGATTATGCGATTGATGACAAATACTTGATGTCAAAATTAGGTGGCTTAATCATTGTCATACTCTATATTTCAGAATACTAATAGTAAGTATGCTAATAATGAAAATAATGTTTTTGCTCTAATATCCAGAACAAATAGATTTTCTGTATTAATTCTTCACTGATGTGAATCTAGGTAGTTTCCAAATACTATCTATTGTGAATAGTGTAGCAACAAACATGGATGCCAAGGAGTGTCTTTGATATACTGATATTATTGCCTTTATATGTAACTGATACTGTAGAAATATAAAGGGTCATTTCACACTATTATGAATAACTATACAATAATGATTGGAGAACCTAGAAAATGGTATATTTATGAACACATATGTTCCAAAATTGAGCTATGAAGACATAGAAAATCTAAATAAATCAATAATGAGGAACAAAATTAAATAAGTAATAGAAAGTCCTCCAACAAAGTAAACTCTAGTACCAGATACCTTCACTGCTGAATTCCACAAAACTTTTAAGAAAAAGTTAATACCAATTCTTCTGAAACTACTTCAAAAAATAGAAAGCCATGTATTTCTTTAAAACCCATTCTGCAATGTCAGCATTAGTGTGAGACCCAAACCAGACCATGACTCAAAATAAAACAAACTGTAGACCAATATCTCCAATGAACATACATACATAAAAGAATTTCTAACAAAATCCTAGCAAATTGAATTCAGTACTATATGCCAATTGAGATAAGCTCCAACCTATAGAGCTACTGGGAAGTAATGGTGCCTTGGAGAACTGGGGCCTAGTGAGAGAAAGTAAGGTCACTTGGGACATAACATTGAAGGGGACTGTGAGTCTCCAGTCACTTTCTCTTTCCTCCATTCCAGGCTGTGACAAGGTAAGCAGCTTCTTCCTCCATGCATCCCTTCATGGTTTATTACCTCACCACAGGACCAAAGGCAATGTGAGCAATTGACCATGGACTGAAACAACCAAAACTGTAATCCAAAATAAATCTTTATTTTAAGTTGGTAATCTCAGGTATTTTGTTGCCATAATGGGAAGCTGACTAACATAGCATATCAAAAAGATCATTCATTATTATCAAGTGGGATTTATCCCAGAGATGCAAGAAGTTTTAATATCTACATATTAATAAATGCAATATATTACATTAACCAAGGACAAAAAAAATCATATGATTACAGGAATAGATGTAAAAGAGCATTCAACAAAATTCATCATACCTTCATGATAAAAACTGAAGAAATTAGTTGTAGAAGGGACATATTTTAAAATATATAAAAAAATTACAGCCAATTTGTACTGAAATTGTAATGCTTTCACAAGGAAGGATTAGATGAACTCTAGATAGGGCAAAGGGGTGGGAGGGGAAGGGAGGGGGCATGAAGGTAGGAACGATGATGGAATAAGATGGACATCATTACCCTAAGTACATGTATGAAGACACAAAAACTGTGAATATACTTTGTATATAACCAGAGATATGAAAAATTGTGCTTTATATGTGTAATATGAACTGTAATGCATTCTGCTGTCATATATAACAAATTGGAATTAAAAAAGAAAAGAAAATACATAAAGACTCTTAGTAAGAGATTATTAAAACTTATAAACAAACTAAGTAATATTTCAGGATACAAAATCAACATGAATGACTCAGTAGCATTTTCATGCACCATGAATGGGATTTATGAGAAAGAAATCAGGAAAGGAATCCCATTGACAACAGTTAACAACAATATATACAAAGGAAAAAAGTTGTTTGAGAAAGTAAAAATTATAAAACTCTGATGAAACAAATTAAAGAAGACACAAGAGAATGGAAATACCTCCTATGTTCATGGATTGGAATATTAATATCGTTAAATGTCCGTGCTACCCAGAGCAATCTACAGATTGCAATCTGCACTAAAATACCAGAATTCTACAGAATAGAATAAAAAGTCCTGAATTTTATGTGAAAACACAAAATATTCTGAACAATCAAAAAGAATAAAAATGGAGATATCATACTACCTGATTTCAAAAGCTAGATCAATCAAACAGCATTGTTTTTGATATAAAAACAGATGCACAGAGCAATGGAACAGAATAGGGTGCCTAGAAATAACCCCAGGCATTTATAGCCATCTGATTCTAGACAAATGCACCAAAAAAGAAGAAAAGATGGTTTCCTTAATAAATTGCTTGAGAAAATTGGATACGTATAGGCTAAAGATTGAAACTTGACCCCACTCTCACACCGTATAGAAAAGTAATCTAAAAATGAATGAAAGACATAAATATCCTCCCTTAAACTATTAAAATACTCAGAAAAAAATAGAAAAAAAAAACACTTGAAGACATGAGTATAGGAAACCAGATTTTGGATAAGACTCTAAAATCATAGAAAATAAATGGAATTATGTCCAACTAAGAAACTTCTTTACAGAAAAGGAAACAGTCAAAAAAGAGAAGAGACAATCAATATACAGAATGCAAATAAAAATTGCACACTATTTATCTGACAAAGGAATAACATCCAGAATCTATAATAAAGTTTAAAAATCAACAACAAAAGAGTCTACTCAAAAATCTCTAGGATATATAAAGAATTCAAAAATCTTACACACACACACACACACACACACACACACACACACACAAAACAAATAACCCAATCAATAAATGGGCCTAGGAACTGAACAGACACTTCTCAGAGATGATATATAATTAATCAACAAATATATGAAAAAATGTTCAATATCTCTACCAATTAAAGAAATGCAAATTAAAACTACTCTAAGATTTCATCTCACTCCAGTCAGAATGGCAGTTCTTAGGAATACAAACAACAATAAGTGTTGGTGAGGATATGGGGGAAAAGGTACACTCATACACTGCTGGTGGGACTGTAAATTGGTGCAGCCAATATGGAAAGCAGTATGGAAATTCCTTGGAAAACTGGGAATGGAACACCATTTGACCCAGCTATTCCTCTTCTTGGACTATACCCAAAAGTCTTAAAAACAGCATACATACTACAGGGACACAGCCACGTTAATGTTTATAGCAGCACAATTCACAATAGCTAAATTGTGGAACCAACCTAGATACCCTGCAGTAGATGAATAGATAAAGAAAATGTGGTATATATACACAATGGAATATTACTCAGCAATAAAAGAGAATAAAATCATGGCATTTGCAGGTAAATGGATGGTGTTGGAGAATATAATGCTAAGTGAAGTAAGCCAATCTCAAAAAATCAAATGCCGAATGTTTTCCCTGATATAAGGATGTTGATTCACAATGGGGATGGGGGGTTGGGGAGCATGATAGGAATAGATAGGGGAGGGAGGGGGAAAGGAGGGGGCATAGAGGTAGGAAAGATGGTGGAATGAGGTGGGTATCATTATACTAAGTACATGTATGAAGATACAAATGGTATGACTCTATGTTGTGTACAACCATAGAAAAATCATGTTCTATATGTATAATATGAATTGAATCACATTCTGCTATCATATATAAAAAATAGAACAAAAATTTTTTTTAAAAAATGGTCAAAGAAGATAACTTGAGTTGAAAATATTGATGGAATTTTCAAGGAAGAAAAGTTTTAAAACTCCAAAAGAGATCTAGTCCTCAGATATTTTGAGGATCACTCAGGCCAGGCCATAGCAAATCTTTACTGACCCTCTTAGATTACAGCCTATACTTTAACTTGAAATAAACTCCACAAATAAAGATTCTTCAAAGTGTTCCTTACCTTATGTCATATCTTTCTCTAATTACCAGATTGGGGTTGTATGCCATCTTTAGGAGTCAAGTAATTGGAAATATTGACCTTGTCCATCCTCAGCTTTCATCAAGGGCAGAGTTCTTCAAAATTTAAACCAGTTGCAGTTTAAATTCCAAGTTCTTATCACTGAGTTGCTTAGTGCCTTACTTTTGCTGAGCCTTAATAGTAAGGACACTGCCTCGTAAGAAGGAAACATCATTTCTACTTTATGTGTCTAGTTATCAGTTTATTTATCAATAATAATGTTATTAAAATAACATACAGAATGAGGGAACAAACATGCATTAAAACTCTAAATAAAATTTTACCCAATTTGTTAATAAATATTATCATTATTACTGGTTCCCCCCATGAGAAAATAAATTTCTAACAGGCACTGTTATCTTCAGATCCCAAAATGTGCAAGCATATAATAGGTGCTCTATGACTTTGTTGAAGATGGTATACATAATTAATTAATGAGTTAATACTTTCCATACACCAAATTATTAAAATTCTCCAAGATTGATGCTATCATTTTGGTAATGTAGTTTGAAGATGGGCATTTCCACATATTATTGAAGGGAATATAGGGAAATCTTGACTATTGACTATATAAATACACAGACACTTTCAACTAGGAAATTCACTTCTAGGAAATTACTCTGCAGTTACAGTTGCATATATCTGCAAAGGTTTCTCTACATCATGTCATTTGTGCACTGGGCAACTTTGGAAACAAATTAAATATTCACAATACAGGAAGAAGTTATATGAACTTGGTACTTTTTAAATGTACTTATATAGAAAAATCTTAAATGATTTAAATGAAAAAAATTAAAATACCTTACAGTGTTAATTACGCCTTACCTATTTTAAAAAATAGAGATAAAAGAAAGGATATATTTACATTGGCTTATATATTCCATGAAAATCCTGGGAGGTTAAACAAGGATTATATAAGAATGGTTGTCTAGGTAGGGTTGGAGATAATTACTGAGAAGGGCAGAATTTTGTGGGAATCTCCTACTTTTTACTTAAGCTTTTTGATGTTTGAATCATTTTAAATTTATTTAAAAATACATTTAGATTTAAAAGGTTAAAACACAATAAAATGTATTTGAAATAACAAAGTAATTAATGATATATTATGGAGTCTAGGGTTTAAAGAGTATTTCTGGCGTCCTGATTTTCACTGGTGAGAGTGCAGTTGGGGCGGGGTTAATGATTGCTAGATGATCTCTTTGGAGCACTCAGGTCAGTTTCAGCTGAAAATCATTAGACCTTGGTAAATGTTGTTCAAGGCCATACACGAAGGCATTGAGGAACCAAGGACTGTGTGTTTCCCATCTTGGCTGCAGAAGGGAGTAAAATGTACTATTTTTAACACACTCTGTTGTTTGCTCCACTGAGGTATTAGTTAAATTTGACATTTCTCCCCCCAATACCACCTCCGAATCAGAAACAGGTTTCCTGCCAAGAAACAGCACACACTTTCCATTCTATGTGCCAAAACAGGTACTTGGATTTGCTTTTTTCATTTGTGAAATGTTCCATGTCTTCACTGTTGGAATCTATATTATTTTTCAAAATTCAAAATTCTAAAATGACCACACCTAAATAAAAAACTCTCCTTAATTTTCATTCATGAGACATAGTTCCTTGTTTTATAGCACTTATTACAAATTATGAAAATTGATAGATGATAGATTTTAGACAGATAGGTAGATAGATATAAATAGATTGACAGATGGGTCCATTATTTTATCACCAATGCTCCCACTGCATATAAGCTCTATGAAAGCAGGGAATGTCCTTCATGTTACCACTATATTTGCACCACCTAGCACAATGCTTGCATAGGACAGACACTCTAGATGTTTGTTTAGTGGATATTTTAAGGAAGTGTTTTAAGTGACTTGTGTTTCACAAGTCACAAACCTATGTTTTTGTTTTTGTTTTTCAATACCAGGGATTGAACTCAGGGGTATTTGACCACCGAGCCATATCTTCAGCCCTATTTTGTATTTATTTAGAGACAGGTTCCCACTGAGTTGCTTAGTGCCTCACTTTGGCTGAGGCTGGCTGTGAACCTCCAACTATGATGTTTTAATTTGTGATTGAAGACCTGATCTTTCAACTCATTCTTTCTAGTTTTTAAACTTGTCTTGATTATGGAAAAATACATATGCCATAGAATTTCGCATTCAAAAAATATTAATCATATAATTTAGTGGTTTTAATTTCATTTATAATACTGTGTAACAATCATAATATATATGTATATAAAACTAAAATTTTTCATCATCCCCAAAAGAAACTCTATTAAGTAATAACTTCTATCCCAAACCCTGGTAATCCCTAATCTATTTTTTATCTCCTGTAATATTGCTCATTTCAGACATTTCATATGGAAAAATATAATATTTTGTCTTATTATATCTGGCTCATTTCACATAGCATAATGTTTTTATAGTATATCCATGTTGTAGCAAGTATCAAAGCTACATTCATTTTCATAGCTAAATAATATTCCATGGTATTATATAATGCATTTGTGCATTGATGAATGCTTGTATTGTTTTCACTTTTTGGCTTTTTGAATAAGGCTGTTGAAATGAACATTTAATTACAAGTATTCATGTCTTGTTTTAAACTTCTTTGCTAAGTTACATAGTTTTTTTGGAAAACATGAATATATAGTCTTTTTAGTTATATAAAACATTAGGATTAATTTTGCAATAATCGAAAAAGCATAAAAAATAATTTGCTTGACTTTATAGTGGCTGCCAATCTTACTGGAGTGAGATGGTATCTTAGGGTGGTTTTGATTTGCATTTCTCTGACTGCTAGAGATGGTGAGCATTTTTTCATGTACTTGTTGATTGATTGTATGTCCTCCTCTGAGAAGTGTCTGTTCAGGTCCTTGGCCCATTTGTTGATTGGGTTATTTGTTATCTTATTGTCTAATTTTTTGAGTTCTTTGTATACTCTGGATATTAGGGCTCTATCTGAAGTGTGAGGAGTAAAGATTTGTTCCCAGGATGTAGGCTCCCAATTTACCTCTCTTATTGTTTCTTTTGCTGAGAAAAAACTTTTTAGTTTGAGTAAGTCCCATTTGTTGATTCTAGTTATTAACTCTTGTGCTATGGGTGTCCTATTGAGGAATTTGGAGCCCGACCCCACAGTATGTAGATCATATCCAACTTTTTCTTCTATCAGATGCAGAGTCTCTGATTTGATATCAAGCTCCTTGATCCATTTTGAGTTAACTTTTGTGTGTGGCGAGAGAAAGGGATTCAGTTTCATTTTGATGCAAATGGATTTCCAGTTTTCCCAGCACCATTTGTTGAAGATGCTATCCTTCCTCCATTGCATGCTTTTAGCCCCTTTATCAAATATAAGATAGTTGTAGTTTTGTGGATTGGTTTCTGTGTCCTCTATTCTATACCATTGGTCCACCCGCCTGTTTTGGTACCAGTACCATGCTGTTTTTGTTACTATTGCTCTGTAGTATAGTTTGAAGTCTGGTATAGCTATACCACCTGATTCACACTTCCTGCTTAGCATTGTTTTTGCTATTCTGGGTCTTTTATTTTTCCATATGAATTTCATGATTGCTTTATCTATTTCTACAAGAAATGCCATTGGGATTTTGATTGGCATTGCATTGAACTTATAGAGAACTTTTGGTAATATCGCCATTTTGATGATGATAGTTCTGCCTATCCATGAACAGGGTATATTTTTCCATCTTCTAAGATCATCTATATCTCTCTTTAGGGTTCTGTAGTTTTCATTGTATAAGTCTTTCACCTCTTTCGTTAGGTTGATTCCCAAGTATTTTTTTTTTTTTTGAGGATATTGTGAATGGAGTAGTTGTCCTCATTTCCATTTCAGAGGATTTGTCACTGATATACAGGAATGCCTTTGATTTATGCGTGTTGATTTTATATCCTGCCACTTTGCTGAATTCATTTATTAGCTCTAATAGTTTCTTTGTAGACCCTTTTGGGTCTGCTAGGTATAGAATCATGTCATCTGCAAATAGTGATAATTTAAGTTCTTCTTTTCCTATTTTTATGCCTTTAATTTCTTTCATCTGTCTAATTGCTCTGGCCAGTGTTTCAAGGACTAAAGACCTAATAAGAGCATGCTACAGGGACACTGCTACATCGATGTTCATAGCAGCACAATTCATGATAGCAAGATTGTGGAACCAACCTAGATGCCCTTCAATAGATGAATGGATAAAAAAATGTGGCATTTATACACAATGGAGTATTACTCTGCATTAAAAAAATGACAAAATCATAGAATTTGGAGGGAAATGGATGGCATTAGAGCAGATTATGCTAAGTGAAGCTAGCCAATCCCTAAAAAACAAATGCCAAATGTCTTCTTTGATATAAGGGGAGTAACTAAGGACAGAGTAGGGAAGAAGAGCATGAGAAGATTAACATTAAACAGGGATGAGAGGTGGGAGGGAAAGGGAGAGAGAAGGGAAATTGCATGGAAATGGAAGGTGATCCTCAGGGTTATACAAAATTACATACAAGAGGAAGTGAGGGGTAAGGGAAGAATAATACAAGTGGAAGAAATGATTTACAGTAGAGGGGGTAGAGAAAGAAGAGGGGAGAGGAGGGGAGGGGAGGGGGGATAGTAGAGGATAGGAAAGGCAGCAGAATACAACAGACACTAGAATGGCAATGTGTAAATCAATGGAAGTGTAAATGATGTGATTCAGCAATCTGTATACGGGGTAAAAATGGGAGTTCATAACCCACTTGAATCAAACTGTGAAATATGATATATCAAGAACTATGTAATGTTTTGAACGACCAACAATAAAAAAAAAGAAAAGAAAAATACAGTGAAATGATACAATGAAAATTACAATTGCAGAGACAATGCACAATACTGGAGGATCAGTGGTGTAAAATGGGTTGGTGGCACGAGGGATAGAAAACGTTCACTTGATGAAAGAACCAAAAATTTTGCCATTGTTTGAATGCTGGGGTCCAGTGGCAGGAAAAGAGGAGTGGGGAGTTAACTGAAATCACTCATATAAAAGGCTGAGTGGCTTTGTTGCCATTTGCAAACGGGACAAAGTAGAATAGGAATCTTGTGGAAAGATGATTTTAGCTTTGGACGTTGAGTTTAAAGTGACTGATGATTTCAGTAGGCAGTTAGGGCAGAAGCTGGGAACTCGGGAGAGTTATCTAGATTTGAGAATTTGATGCAAGAAAAATCATGCTGTAGATAAAACCTAAGCCGTGGAAGTGGAAAAGACAGCCCAAAGAGCATCTGAGTGTGTCTAAGAATCGATTTCTGAAAAATCTCCATTATTCTCTTACTGTGGATCAACTTCATGGATGAGTGTTTAATACATAAGGACATAGACTCCAAAGGATGTGCTTGCTTTGGAAACAACATTTATTACTGACAAAGGAGGATCATTTCTAGATTAAGAGGATTAAAGTTATTAAAACAGTCACTTATCAGTCCTAAGGATTATTTTCACAAATACTCTGGGTATTTGTCAGTAACAATTCCTTTCATAGGCTGGCTGTTGATCCACTTTGAGATGTGATTACCTGGAAACAAAGGCACTTGCTGATTGATGTCTTAAAGTGAAACTCATCTCTCGAAATGGGCATGCTCTTAGGGATCCCAGACTGGCCAGCATTGCATGGTAAATATTTCCAGCATGAAACTCTCCAGCTCAGAGCTGACCAGGATACAGGGAAATAGAAAAAAAAAAGTGTGTGTGTGTGTTTTTAGCTTATACTATTTGATTAAGATATATGTTAACTAGGGTGATTGAGGGTTTCTGAGCTGCAGGGATCAAGTCAGTAGATAAGAAAGGGGCAACTTAGAGTGTGCTACTCCTTTAAATTAGTCATTTCAGGGACCATCTCAGACTTCAGAGCTGCTGTTCCTGGAGCCTTTAATTTGCTTTAACTTTACCTTTAATCCTCACATAAATCAAATGGACTGAATAAATTTTCATCATCTTGACTTGATCATTTGTAAGTTTCATACTCTTAATAAAGTTAAAGAAAAACTGTGAACTCTACAATTTGGGTTACAATTTGGAATTTCTCTATTTTACTTGGTTATGATTTTGTATCTCTACGAATAAAAGTTTCAATAAAGTGATTCTACTTAAAACAAAATGCATTGCTTCTTCACTTGTTGGCAAGCTCTAGGCTTAGCTTTTGCAAGCTTACTTGGTTTTTTCAAGGATTCCATGTGGATTATGTCAATTCAGTTTTACACATAAACACACTGTGCCTGAGAGAGATCAGGAAACTTTTTAAATGATCATAGAGTTTATGACAGACCTGCCTTGACCTTAACCTGTGCTCTTATCACTGAACATACTGACAAACCATCCTCAAAGTGTGTTTCCTCAAAGCAATCCAAAGCAATCCTCTGATTGCTATACAAAGAGCCCTGAGCCAATCTCTGATACCTCACAGGCACATAGAAACTTCCTGCAGTGGCGTATGTGTTGCTGCAGAAGAAAATATTGAAAACCCTCTCTTCCTGAATTTGATGTCAACCCACAATGATTTTTGCCCCAATTTATGACTGGCAAATAAAAAAGAAAGAAAGAAAGAAAAAAAAAAACCACATTAGATTTCATTTTAGCTTTTAAAAAAGCACATCAAAAGTGAACCAACCTGAAAAATCCAGTCAATACTTTTTCTTCATTCTGAGCACTCAAACCCTTGCTGTAGTCTTTGCCAGAAATTTTTGGAGTTGGCCTGAGCTAACAAATTAGGAGCCCTCCTGAGCCTTTAGGAAGTTAATACTTCATTATTTATTACTATATATGCAAGGGAAAGACAGCCTAAGCAGAATTAATGGCCATTTCCTGCCATGAAGGGTCCAGAGCCACAGGGTGTCCTCATGCTGTGCTGACTCCACGAATCCCCATTCCTCAGGCAGCAAGCCACATCTTGTTGCAAGCTGCCCATTTGGACTAGAGAGGCCACATTTACTATCAGTGTTTTCATGAACATTTATTTGAGGAAGCTTTGTTTCTGGCAATGAAATATCTATCCGTGGGTCTTCTCTATTGTTTTCCCAGCAAGAAAGGTTTGTTTATTACATTGAGTAATTGTAGTTCTGGCTCTGTAAAAGCAGATGAGAGCATTACAGTAGAACAGATAAAAGCATTACAAAGATTCAATGCTATTGAAAACTTTGAGTAAGGCTTCATTTGGTTCCCCTCAGAGCAGATGTCTGGTGCTAAAAGCATCAAAGTGGGCTGTTTGTGTATCTACTGGACTGTAGGGGGATCATGAGCAAAAACCAAAGGGAATGGAAGAGACTGACTCACTTACATTACAATCATCCATGACTTTCATTGCTACGGATGGACTGATCTTGTTTGGAATGGGGAGGGGAAAAACACCAAAGAAGCAATGTAAGAGATTTATTAGAAATAGATGGTCACTGTTGACACTAATCAGCTTCGTCTGATGCAAATTATTATTTTTTTCCTCTTATAAGAACATTTCTCCTCCTGAAGCAGCTTGGAAAGTGTCAGAAGTCCACCAGCAATCCCATCTTTACTCTGTGGACTTGTTACTGAACTCAGGTCCTTGGATTGAGAGTTAATAATTGAAAACTGAACCCAGAAAGAATTTAATACAGTTAAGGCTTTACTGGGGACTTCTGTTCAAGTCAGAAGTGAGACAGTGTGGACCCAGTGTTTCAGGCCAGCTCTCACAAAAGACAAGGTATGCAGCTTTTATGGTGTTCTTGGGGTAGGAAGAGTTCCTTGGTTTCTTGATGTGGTCCCATGTGGAGGTGAAATTTCTCTTCTTCATGATTGCACATGGCAAGTCTTACTATCTGTAAGTTTCCACATAGAGGGGTGTGTTTTACTATGCCAGTAAGTAAAGGTTAACTATGCTTTACTTCAAAGACAATGCTATGTATGTGTTTGCCCCTCTTTGCCTGGAATTTGCCCTTCATTATCTGGGTAAGTCTCTGATATTATTTTCAGAGTGGGGCAGACTATTATCCTGTCTCAGTGGCCTTGTCTTGGTGATTTTGCTTTGTCTGGCTCCAGTTTCTCTCTGCTGACCATATAATCTCAAAAGCTGAGCTGACTTTTCTGCCTCCTATCTCCAGTCTTGTTATCTACTCCCATAATAATAATCAGAAAGGGCAGGCTTCAGAGAATGGCCCACAGGGTGGCACCATGCCAGAGATCATCCACACACATACACATATATAAAGTGGGAGAGTTGACCATCAAACAGAACCCATATGTGATTTGTAATGCAAGTATGATTATTTAATGCACAGTTAATTTTGTGCACATATTTTCTTTATTCTCTGACAAACCCACCATCACTATATATTTTAAAAAGCTCCTGATAGGGTTATGGGTTAGGAACAGTGTGGTAGGTAGAAAAAGAGCTCGTGTCTTCTCATCCAATAAATTAATGGGCTTCTTAGGCTCAGGAAGACATTATGCATTAGTTCCTAGGGACATCAAAAGGACTCCAATGAAGACATTCTGACCCAGCATGAACTACCACTATCAAAAGCAACTGCCTACCCAGAACCAGAGATGATGCACTGTAATAAGCAGAGGAAATAGAGAGATAAAGAAGAAATTCCACAGAGGAGGAAGGGCAGGAATAAATGCCTTAGGGCCACAAACACCCAGGAATAGGGGATGAGGTTGAGATCTAGGAAACCTCTTCTACACTGAAAAGACTAATGAGGATAACAGTAATTGGGCTCAGGATACAGGAACTACTTAGGTGTGAGGTTGAATCCCTGGACTTTCCCTGGGGGAAGGTCCATCTTTCATGCAAGTCCAGGCTCTTCTTCACAGTGGTGCTTGTTGTGGCAAGCCTGACCTCCTTTTCTAATCTCATGACCAATAAAGAATGGAGCCTTTTTCTGTGACTGTGGCAGCATCATTTCTCACTTTTGTCTGTCTCCTGGCAAATCACTCCATGCTCTAACAGGTCATGCAGCCAGCATTGACTGCACCTTGCTCACCAAACCAGTCAACAGCCGGTTTATCTACCTGGTGTGAAAAGAATCCTTATTTGACAATTTCACTCTTAATTCACCAACAGCAAAGCAATTACTTTTGTCTTTCCTAGTAAAATTTCCTTTCCACAGGGAACAGTAATCTCAAGGAAGAATCTAATACCTTTGAAGTTTGAGGCTACTACTCCACAAATTTTTTATGATCCTAACATTATCTACGTATGTTTGCTAATTGACATGGGAGATTGACTTCAGGTTTTTTGTTTGTTAACCTCCTAAATATCAGAAGTCATTCTGGTCTGATACTCCTCGATGTTTTGAACTCTTAGGTGGGTTGACCAGCAGTTTCCTTGGGAACGGTAGTTGTTGATACCTATCTTGTGTCCATTCTTATACTCAGCTAATTCTTGACTCTTGACTCTTCAAATTCAGATAAGAGAAGCAAAACAACCAATAGAGTCTCAGACTCTTCTCAGCTTTATCTTTTCCTTCAGAATCTCTGTAAAACCCTGGCTGATCTTCTCCCCTCCTCCCTCCCTTCTCCCATTTCTTTCTTCCATCACAAGACTACTTTCACAAATCTTCACCAAACCTAGTAAATAAGGCAGGTCTTTCTTGTTGGAATAACTTTCAGTCCAGTCGCAGCTAGCAGCTACAAGCAGCTTGGAAGTGCTTGAAATAGCCATCTTCCTTCAGGCCTGACAAGAGCGCCTGCAGGATGGGGTGAAACCACATCCTCAGCACTTATGGTTAGCATTGCCAAACTACTGGGCCAGGAAACCCAGAGCCAGGGGCTTCAGGGCATGAAACCCCTGACTCAGTAAGGGCCAAAGATCCTTCCAGATTGCTTTCCACCATGACAGCAATATTTAGAGTTTCCTCACAATGTGGTTACATCAGGCAGAAGATGATTGGCTTATGGATATTGTCTTGCTTATGTATGATTGACAGGAACGCCCCGCTCTAACCCTATAACAGTTGTGTGCATTCCAAAAATAAACTGAGCTACTGGACGATGACCTGAGATGTGTCTCCAGCCAGTTCTCTCACCAGCTCCCGGAGTCTGTGTGCTGATTCTGCGTCTCTACCTCCTGCAACAAGGTAGCCAAGTGACCATGGGCCACGAATGGACTTAGGAACACATACACTTTTGCTGAGGGCCATTACCAAGTAGGAATGATGCATCGATTTCCTTGCCAGCGTACCCCATGTTAAATTTGCTGTGACCTTGCATGTGTGTTTGAGTAGGTGACCCTGCTCAATGACCAGGGTGGATCCAGGATTAGGGTGTATCCTGCAGTTTGAGGAAGTATAGTATCCTGGACCTTGGGTTTAGGGCGTTCCCAGTTTAAGACCTTGGGTTTTAGGGAAGTTCGTTGTTGAGGATTATTGCTGCTGGAATTAGGGCATTCCTGCTGCCTGAGCTCCCGTTGAGCTCTCGTGAGATTCAGAGAGGATTTTGGGGAAAAAAAGCCTCGTGGAGGAGGTGAATTGGGTGGCAGCAGAACTGGGATTGCCCCAGAACATGTGTGGAGGCCGGTGTGAGTTCGGGAATAAAGATTGCTGTTTGAATCTACAAAGCTGTGTGGTGGCTCGTGATTCTGTGCCCAGCCAAGACTGCGGCACACTTTCTCAGGTTAGTTCTTCCCCATGACCTTTCCTCTGAGGCTGTGCATCACCAGCCAAGGCATCTCACACTAGCTCTGGGTGTACAGTTGGAATGACATGCACAGTGGTGCTATTTTATAGGCAGGGCATGTGCACAGGCGGAGGAATAATGATTACACCTACTTATTTGTGTTTACTAGTATTATTTCCTAAGCAGTTTCTAGTTATTTTCAGTTCCCAAGACACTTTCAGGTCACGGAATCTTAGATTATAGCAGGAACTCTGCCCATAAGAAATTTGTTTTGCGGTTCCTTGAGGGTACGAGGTGAGAATAAAAAAGAAAGGAGAAAGCCTATACAGAGTTAAATTCATGCAAAAAAGAAACTTCAATTCATTGAGGTTTAAATGGAAAGTCAAACCAGATTATAAGATAGTTTTGCCACCTAAGTTATATATAAAGACTTTTTAAAATGATTGTGATGAAATATAAAAATGCAAAATTTTATTTTTTCAGTGTTCAGTTCAGTGGCATTAAGCACATTCACTTGGTTGTGCAATCATCAGTATCATCTCTCTCTACAGCTCTTTTTATCCTGGAACACTGAAACTGTACTCATAAAACAATAACTCACCATTTCCCCTTCTATCATAATAATCCACTCTCTGTCTTTATGAATTTGACTGCTTGAGGTACCTTATGTAAATGGAGTCAGTCTGTGTCCATTAGCCAGTGATTTATTTCACTTAGTAGAATGTTCTCAAGGTTCACCAATGTTATGGCATGGATCACAACTTGCTTCCTTTATAAAACTGAATAATATTCCTCTTTAAGCCTGTCCCAAAGTTTCTTAACCATTCATCCATCAATGGACATCGGTTGCCTCTGCATTTTGGCTATTAAGAATAATGTCACTATGAACATACTTATAAATATATCTTTGAGACTGCTTCCAATTATTTTGTATATGTACCTAGAAATGGAATTATTGGAGCATAGGGTAAGTCCATTTTTAATTTTTTACAAAAACACCATATTATTTTTCAAAGAAGCTCTGTCATTTTATATACATCTACATACTTGTTGACAAGTTATTTCCTATTACTATGACATCTTATTTTCTATTCTTTTGATAATACCATCCTAATGGATGTAAGATGGACTGAGACTTATTAATTCCTTTCAATTGTGCTTCATCCTTACTCTGGGCTGTCTTTAAACACAAGAATGGCATGAATACCTATGGCGTAGATTTGCTTTTATAATAAAAATGTTTTCCTACCCAAATATTTTTGTCTTCATTTGGCTCCACTTAAAGAGACACAGTATCACAGAGATTAAATGAGCAGACTGAAACTAGAATGTTTCAGATAATATTTTATCAGTTAATCTGAGGCAAGAAACTTAACTTCCTCAGTTTCTCCATCTGCCAACTTCATTTGACAGTAATTACTACCCTGTATGTGACTTTATGAGTATTTAATGAATAAATACAAGTCATTAAAATAGTACCTGTCATGGAGAATGTTCTCAATAATAATTGTTTATGTCGAACTAACAACTCTATTCACCAATTCATTCAACATAAATATTCCACATACTATTTACCAAAGACCAATTCTATATGCCAGACATTAGTGTAAATGCTACAAATATGGTAATGACCAAAACAGACAAAAATCCCTGCCATAATACAATTTAAATTATAGCAGAAAAGATACCATTGTTATGGTTTTGATCTGACATTTCCATCAAAGACTTATGCATTGAAGACTTGGTCCCCAAAGAAGCAATGTTTGGGCATGGAGTTGGGCAGGGGGAGGTAATTGGATCAAGAGGGTAAGACCATTTTTAATTTTTTACATTGGGTTAGGTGTTCCAGTTCCAATGCCTGTGAATCCAGGAATATCCCAAGTAAGTAAAATACATGGTAGTGGGAGACCTTGCTGAACTAATGTGATTAGTACACTAATTACATTAAAAAACACTAATCTGTTTTTTAAAACACTATGCAGATTAAATTTATCTGTAGTTCAGTTTGCCCAACATTCTACTCTTCTGTGTTCTTGGCAAAAAAAATGCATTTGGAGTTGAGAAGAGGAAGATAAAACTCTCTATCTTGGCAGTAGTAGTAGAAAATTCTGGAAGTTTTAATCTATGGTTGCCTTGAAATAGTTTTTCCTTTCCCTTCCCACTTTCCCACTGAAATTTAGAGCAGGCTCTCTTCACTTAGTTGATGGCTTCTTTGCTGCACAGAAACTTTTTAAATTTGATGTAAACCCAGTTCTAATCTTCATTTTTATTTCTTAAGCTATTTGAGTTCTGTTCAGGAAATTGTTGCTTATGCCAATAATTTAACATATTTCCCTTATTTATTTATTTATTTATTTATTTTTTGTGGTTGTTCAAAGTTTTGGGCCTTGCATTTCAGTCTGATCCCTTTTGAGTTGACTTTTGCACAGGGTAAGAAGATAGGAATCTACTTCAGTCTTCTAAATGTGGATATTCATTTTTTCCAAATACCATTTTTTGAGCAAGCTGCCTTTTCTCCAATTTATGATATTTGACAAATTCATCAAGAATCAGATGGTTGTAGATGTGTAGATTCATTTCTGGATCTTCTGTTCTGTACCATCATTCAAAGTGTCTATATTTTTGCTAATATTGTGTCTATTTTTTTTTAAACCATAGTCCTATTGTACAGTGATGCCTCTAGCCCTGCTCTTTTTGCTCAGGTTTGCTTTGGTTTTTCTGGGGTCTTTTGTGGGGTCTTTTAAATTTTAGGATTTATTTTTCTAGTTATGTTAAATATCATTGGTATTTTGATGGGGATTTCATTGAATCTTTAGATCACTTTGGGTTTTATAGCCATTTTAACAATATTAATCCTCCCAAATCATGCACATAAGAAATCTTTCTATGTTCTAGTATTTTTTTAAAATTTATTTCTTCAGTGTTTGTAATTTTCCTTGTACATGTACTTTACCTCCTTCCTTAGGTTGATTAATCTAACCAAGGTATTTTATTTCTTTTGTGGTTATTGCGAATGAGATTGCTTTCCTGATTTCTTTTTCAGCAAGTTTTTTATTTGTGCACAGGAATATTTCTGATTTTTGTATGTTAATTTTGTATGCTATTACTTTGTTGAACATGTTTATTGGTTCTAATAGTCTTTTGGTAGAGTCTTTAGGGTTTCCAATTATAGAATCAGATAATATGCAAATAGGTTGAAAAACCAGCCTCTACCTCAGAGCAAAGCCTTTCCAAGGAAGGGGGCGTGACCCTTGTCCTTGGAAAGACCCACAAAGCACTACTAGGCACAGACCCACCCTGCTGAGTTGTTTATCCACAAATAACAGGAGAGATCTGCTGTGCCAGGTATCCCTGACTCAGTCAGGCTAGGTGGGGACCCATAGCAACCCCCTAGCAGCCACCAATCAGCATGAGACAGGGAAATACCTGGGATGCCAGATGACCCTCCCAGTAGTTTATGGTGGTTGATAACATGTTGGGAAACCATGTAGTTCAGCATCTACTCCCCTCATGGCTTAAACCAATCAGTTCAAACGAATCCCCCTCTTGCCAATCATCCTTACTCAACTTGTTCCCACCAGTGAATGTGCTAATCATGTTTTAGAGTTATTTTATGATTTTCCTGTGGTGTGTAATGATCTGCTAAGAGATGCTATGATGTATCTGGAGGTCCCTGCCTTTCCCAAAGAGTGTATAAAACTGCTGCAAACCCTGGGCTCGGGGCCTCTCAGCGTCACCAGTTGCTGTGTGTGTGCACTGAGGACCGAGCTAGCTCACAATAAACACCTCTTTGCTGCTTACATTGATCTTGGTCTCTGGTGGTCTTTTACGGGTCCCGAATTCGAGCATAACAAGGTAATTTTACTTTCTCCTTTTTCTACCTGTATCCCTTTTATTTCTTTCTCCTGATTGATTGTTCTGGCTAAAATTTCTAGCATTATGTTGAATAAGAATGATGAAGTGTACACCATTGTCTTATTCCTGATTTTTGAGGAAATGTTTTTTAAGTTTTTCCCCATTCAGTATGATGTTGGCTATGGTTTGTCATATGTAGCCTTTATTGTATTGATGAATGACCTAGCTTATTTAGTGGTTTATCATGAAATGATTTTGAATCTTATCAAAGGCTTTTTCTACTTCAATTGAGATGAGTATGAGATTTTTACACTTGATCCTATTTACTTGCTATAATACATTTACTGATTTGTATATGTTGAACCATCCTTGCATCCCTGGAATGAAAACAAAACAAAAAGAAGAGATTAAAAAGATATTATAACAGATATCACTGAAAATCATAGGATCACTAGAAAATGTTATGAAAGATCATACGCCAATGAATTGGAAAATATAGAAAAATTAGAGAAATTTCTGTGGACATATAACTTAACAAAATTGAACTAAAAGTGTATAAAAATCAAAACAGATTAATTATAAGAAATGAGATTGAAACAGTAATAAAAAGTCTTCCATAAAGAAAAGTCTAGGACTGGATGGAGTCACAACTGAATTTTACCATACTTTTAAAGAATTATCACTAATGTTCCTTGAACCATTACATAAGTTAAAAAGGGAAGGAACTCACCAAACTCATTCTGTGAAACCAGTATTTCCCTGATACCAAAAATCTGATAAAGACAAAAACACACAAGAGAAAAGCCTAGGCTGGTATTGTCATTAATGTTGATGAAAATCTCCTTAATATAATACTTGCAAATTTACTTAAACAACACATTTAAAAGATCATGACCATCATCAAATTGATTTCCTATTGCCTAGATTTCTGTCACAGAAAGGGTGAGGTAACAATTCATTGTTGTGTTGAAGCCACTAAAATTCAGGACAACATGTTACATGACAATAAATAATTCATAAATATCACAGTAGGCTTACAGACACAAAAACGTTTAGAATAAGGAGCAGAATTTAGACTAACTGTCCACAAAGAGTTTCTACTCTCAGAAATATGTACTTTCATAGCAGTAAAAAGAGGAATAAATACACTCTCTACATGAAAATTTACTGGAAGAAAAAGGTTATAGCACACAAAAGGGCAGGTCCCAAGTGATATACCCTCAGCACAGATCAGGTAATTAGAAAATATTCTATAAAGATGAACTTGCCAATAATTTTTATTTTCTTCCTACATGAAGATGCCATACAACTTTTCATTCCACAAGCTGCCCTGGATAATGATAATCTTGAGTTTATCCTTAACACCTGGAGCTATTCTAGGTATTTAATATTGTTAATATGATACAATTGGAAATACCCAGTAGATTAGTATGATGCAACCTCTCTCTGAGATACTACAAAATTCCAAAACTAGAAAGTAATTGACAGAACCTCAGACTTTTAAGAATGAAAGCAGTGACTTCTATGTTGACATCACTTCTTAAAGGAAATCCAGAGTCAGGAACTGTGGACCACAGGAATCATGGTGTGAAGTAGGACAGACAAGGCTGGACATGGAGGAATTAGCAGGAAGCAGGTTTATTGGCTGCAGCCAGGTCCAGAGGGAGAAATACTTTCCCTACTATCACTTAATCCTTCTGAACCCCAAGTTCAGGAAGTTTTAGAACTCTATACCCAAAGGCTCACAATATGTAGAAGTCTACATAATAGTAGGGTTTTTTCCTATACTTCTGGGCAACTAATTCAGGCCAAGGACACTCTCTGTGAAAATCAGTGCCCAGGAAAGGGAGCGTTCTCCTCTCACCTTCCCCAGGATCAAACTACTGAACTTTGTAATGCAAAAGCCTCTGTGAGGACTCTGGACCCAGGCTGGGAGGCCTTGAGTTAGCATCTCGTACCTTTCTCACCTTCTGCAAACACACTCCCTGCCTGAAAATTCTTTTGCAGAAATTCTTGTTGAGAGTCTAAGAACAATTATGGTGAGAGTCCCTGGAGAAGTTCAATTAAGATTTTTTTTTTTTTTTTTGGTGTGTGTGTGTGTGTGTTTAGGAGTGGGTGTTACTACAGTGAAATTATCAGAAATGAAGCTTGTTCAGTTACATTAATTTAGCTTCTACTCCTTACTATTATTCCCCAGGCTACCCCAACCCTCTTCTTCATGGACAACTGCCACAAAAGGTAATGTGAATACATACCAGTTCATTTGTTTTTCATCTTATTGGGGAAAAAAATTGTAAATATCCTACTAGATTGGTAGGGAGTGGTTCCTGTGACTTTCTTCAGAAAAAAAAGAAACGAGAGGACATAATGTATGATAGTAATCTCTCAGGAATAATACCTGAAATAATGAACAGCTTCAACACAATCATGGTAAATCCATCATACCAAACTATATCTCTATGAGTCCAGAAAGGTTACAGGTATAGTAGATATGATGAGGAAGAATTTTGGTGATAATGGAAGTAATAAATGAAGTTTATTTCAGAATAAAACTCTGAAGTATGTTCTTACATTTAAGTACAATGAAATATCTCTGTTTCTCAATATAATAAGCACTATTTGCCTAAATAAGTAAATTTCTGACTCATACATATTTAGAAGTGTTTTGATTTGAGAAAATTCAATGTACTAATATAAGTAATTGTAAAAATGACTCATACAAAATTCTCTGCATAGAGTTTAACTTAATAACCTCTGAGTTGCATCACGAGATTGCTTATGGCATGAGAGCACTATCAACATAAGCAACAACTAAAAATACCTTATGCTACCTATTAGTACCTGAGCATTAGTCCACTGAACAACTGCTTTCACCAGAGTTGATACTAAGGGATTTTATTATTATTTTATTTTTATGTGGTATTGAGGATGGAACCCAGCACCCCAAGCGCCTCCTACATGCCAGGCGAGCACGCTACCACTTGAGTTAAGGTCATTCATACTGATAACTGTAAGGTCCTTGCTTAGCATCTGGATGGCCATCTTAAGAAAAATTTAAGAAAAATTTCGCTTTTCCACCCAATCGCCTTTCTGAAAAAGGCTCACCACTCCCTCATACCAACTCCACCCAGAACTGCCCACATGAGGACCCACCTGGCTGTAATCTCTGAGCCTCCTCCATAAAAGTCTTAAACCTCAAGCCTGTATTGGCTCTCTTGTCTATGGAGAGATGGCCTTTATTTGTCAGCTCTGACAAGGAAATTCCCGTGCTTATCTCTACCTAGTCTCACCTTTCTCACTCTCCTGTCTCCTGGTTCCTCACTTTCCTTTCAGTAACACATGAACACAACTTTAGTTGGGTTAGTACATCTGAAAAAAAACTTTTTTTTTTTTTTTTTTTTTTTTGGTGCTGGCGATTGAACCCAGGGCCTTGTGCATGCAAGGCGAGCACTCTACCCACTGAGCTACATCCCCGATAATCCCTATTCAAATTTATGTGTACCATCAATATTTAAACTCTTTAATTTGCTTCTCTTTGTCATCTTTAATTCACTTTATTGTGGAATAATTGACACATAATAATATATACCCATTTTAGGTGTAAAGTTCAGTGTGTTTCGCTAAATGTACACACTACTGAAGTCTGCTCATAGAACACTTACATTATCTTAAGAAGCATAATTGTGAACAATTATACCAGCCCCTCGCTCAAGGAAACCACTGATCTGATTACTGTCACCATGTTAGTTTTGCTAGTACTAATATTAATGGAGTTATACAGTATTATGCACTGTTTGTATAAGAATTCTTTGGATCAATAAAATACTTTGGAGGGTTTTCTACTTTGATGTGTATAGGGAAAGTTCATGCCCTTCATTAGTGAGAAGCATTGCCCTCTATGGATACATAATAATTAGCTTACCCAGTAGCATGGTGACAGATATTTGAGTTACATGTAGATTTTGACCACCTTATTAATATTTTATTGTCATTTCAATTCGCATTTTCCTGATAATTAAAAGATGCTAAACATCACTTCATGCAATTTATGTATTTTCTTTGTTAAAATGTCCAAATTATTTGCCCAGTTTTACTAAATAGTTTGTTTTGTTATTATTGAGTTATAAAGTGTTCCTTAAAGATGTTTGATGAAAGATCTTTGTCAAAAAGAAAGCATTATGAATATTTTCTTCCAGACTATGGCTTTTCTTTTAATTTCCTGAATAGCATCTTGTGAAAAAGTTTTTAATAGAGCCCAACTATTCTGCTTTTTCTTACAGAGTCCTGCTTTTAAGTGTTGATAAGGTTTAGAGTAGCTTTTGTTCCAGGACTATTTTTTCTCCTCTGTGAAGCCATGACCTCACTGAGATCTCTGCTGATATATTCTGATTCTTAATGGCCTCATTAGAAATCAACCATTTTCCCATGCTGTGTGAACATTCAGTGGATGATCTTAGCAGAGCAGTGTTTTTCTTTTTCTTTTTCTTTGGTTCTTGGTCATCCCATGAGTGTGCAGAATGATATTCAAAGGCACACTGTTTAGCTGTCTGGAGTTCTTTGCCTATCTCTATCTCTGGATATTCTAAGAGAATGAATTTCTCTTAGAAATTAATATTTGCCTCAGCATACCTGAGTTCTGTTCTGTCTTCTCAATTCAGTGAAACTCTCATTATTTTCCTTAAATTACCTTGCCCTGAATTGTATGCTAGAATTTTTCATGACATAAAACTATGTATGGTATAGGTGTAATTTCATCTTCTGTAATTTTCTACTCTCAATGAAAGCAATCCTACTGCCCATTGTTCAGTATTTGAAAATAGTCGTTTCAATTTTTTCCCTAGTTTTTTAATTATTTGCTACTGCAAGACAGGAACAGTATCAGCTGCTTGTCCATGGCCAAAGAAAAAAACATTATATTTTTTTTATAGATTTTTAGAAGAATGTAAGAATAAAAGAATTAAAAGAAATACAAAAATACAAATATAGCCCATTTGGACACAACCTGTCACCATTCTGTCTTTTACTCTAGTCACATCAGAATTTATTAACATCATTTAAAGATACACAAAGTACATGTATGAAGACTTGAATTGGGTGTCAACACATCTTATATACAAACAGAGATATGAAAAATTGTGGTATATATGTGTATTAAGAATTGCAATGCTGGGGCTGGGGATATGGTTCAAGTGATAGCACGCTCACCTGGCATATGTGAGGCACTGGGTTCGATCCTCAACACCACATAAAAATAAAATAAAGATATTGTGTCTACCTAAAGCTAAAAAATAAACATTTTTAAAAAAAGGAATTGTAATGCAAAAAAAATGTACATGTATAATGGCATAAATTGACATGAACATACTTTATATACAGAGATATGAAAAATTGTGCTCTATATGTGTAATAAGGATTGTAATGCATTCCACTGTTGTCATGTATTTAAAAAAATAATAAAATCAATTAAAAAAATAAAGATACTTACGGATTTTAATTGCCTGGGAAGAGGTAAAAAAGTTTAGTCAAGGTTTGTCTTTCAATTGTGGGCATCTGAGTTTTAACACCTGGTATTTCAAATGATCGTTGAACCTAAAAATAAAAATACTTTGAGTTTTGCCCTTTATGGAGAAGTAGAAAACCTATTACACCATAAGACAACATGATCATGATTGGGATTGATTCTTGCAGAGATGTGAAGGCCAAAGAGTTATAAAAACTTTAAGAGAAAAAGCCTTTAATTACACCAGCAGTTCCTCACTGGTACTCATAACTTGATGCCCTAAGTCAGATACTAAAAGTCACCTTCAAATTGTAATTAATTCCAATACTCCTCCTGGGATATGGTGTTAATTGGGTCTCTCCAAAATTCTTGTTGAAGCCATAACTTCAGTTTCCTAGAATTCGACTAAATTTAGAGATAAGGTTCTACATGTGTGATTAAGTTAAAACAAGGCTATTGGTGTGGGTGCAAATCCAATCTAAATGGTGTTTCTTAGGAGGAGAGTTATGTTGGGCACACATAGAGACATGGGATGTGTACCCACAAAGGAAAGGCCATGTGAGGATGCAATGAGAAGTCAGCCATCTGCAAGCAAAGGAGATTCTTTAGTAGGAATATAACCTGCTGACACTTTGGTTTTGGATTTCTAGTCTTCAGATCTATTAGGAAATAAATTTCTTTCATTAAGACACCCTGTCTGGGGTTCTTTGTTGTGGTAGTTTTGGAAAGCTAATATACCCACCCAATTAATTCTACTTCCAATCTTTAAGTAAAAATGTCTTTAAAAGGGCAGACAATCTTGCCTTTTTTTTTTTTTTTTTTTTTTTTTTTTTTTTTTTTTTGGTACTACGGATTGAACCCAGGGGCACTCAGCCACTGAGCCATGTCCCCAGCCCATTTTATATTTTATTCTGAAAGGTGTTCTCCCCAAGTTGCTCATTATCCTGCAAAATTGCTGAAGATGGCTTTGAACTCAAGATCCTACTGCCTCATCCTCCCGAGCCACTGGGATTATGAGCATGTACCATCATGTCTATCTTAATAAAGTCAAATTTAACATGTTTTAACAGACTATGCTTTGCATATTACGGTTAATCAAAACTTTGTAAAAATGAAAGACACCAAATTTTTCTTCTCATTTTTCCTCTAGAAGATTTGTAACTACAGGTTTAACATCTGGGTTTAGGATACATGTGAATTTGGTCTTCACGTGTGGTTCTAGAGTGAATAAAAGTTCTTGTTGTCTCTCTGTTTTTAGCATATAGCTATTCATTTGCTCTAGTGCTATTTACTGAAAACACCATCTCTTCTTTATTTTTAAATGTTTTCTGGATTATTAATCTCATTTTTTATCTGTTTTTCTTTTATTTTTCTTTTGCTTAGTTTTCTTTTCACTGATTCTTCCCAGGGATGCTCTATCACTGATCCACATCCCCAGCCATTTTATTTTATTTTATGTTATTTTGAGACAAGTTCTCACTATGTTGCTGATGCTGATCTTTGACTTGTGATCATCCTGCCTCAGCCTCCAGAGTCCCTAGGATTACAACTATGCACCACTGAATCCACCAAGATTTTTTCCAGTTTCTTAAGGTGGAATTTGGACCATTGATTTAAGGCGTTTTTTTTTTTTTTTTTTTTTTTTTAATTCTAATTTCTTCATGCAGTGCTCACATTGTCTTCTAAATAATATTTTAGTAATATCTCAGAGTTGATGATATGTTTCATTTACATTTTAATTTCTCTATTGACCCATGTGTTACTTAGAAATGCTTTATTTATTTTAAAATATTCTAGACACCTTACTAGTTTATTCTATTCTATTTAAAGAACACATTTTTAATGAATAGTCATTTGAAGTTTATTGAGACTTTTTTGTGGCTCAAAATAGCCATTATCTTTGTAAATATTTTATGTACCCTTGAGAAGAATGTCTCTGCTGCTGTCTTTGGTTGAAATGCTCTATGCCAATTGGGTCAAGTTGTATTGATTATCTTGTTCACATCTTGTCTGTCTTTGACTTCTGGGGCACTTGTTCTATCAATTATTGAGAGAAGGGTAATGAAATTTCTGATTCTAATTATAGATTTGTCTATTTCTAAGGCAGTTCTGTCCATTTCTGCTCCTTGCATATTAAAACTATTATTAGGCATACACATATTTAATATTTTGATGTTCTTCTATTGAATAGACCCCTTTATCTTTGTGGTATTACAAATTTTTATTTCTTCAAGTATTCTCTGTTGTGAAATCAATTTTGTCTGAATCTAATAATCCATTTCAATTTGTTGTTGATTAGTGTAGGTTTGATACACTTTTCCTGTACTTGTACTGTTAACCTAGTTGTCACATTGTATTTAAAGTTGATCTGTTACAGTTGATATTTACTTGATTGTATCTGACAATATCTGATATTTAATCTGTGTGTTCAGATGACTTTCACCTTCTTTCTAGTTATCCTGATTTTCTTGAATTGTTATGCTATTTAAATGTTCATTTATACTTATTATAATTCTGATTTTATTTTAGTAATTAATTGTGGGCTTATGGTAAATAACTTTATATTAACATAACTTTAACTTCTGATGACATAGCCTGATCTTACCACAAGTGTTACTGTGCCACCTACCTATAATGTATAGACATTATGACTATAGAAATCTATTTCTTCCAGAATTTGTTCTATTGTCATATATTTTACTTTCACATCTGTTGTAGAACTGATACTATATTTTTATTGCATATGTTTAACCAGATGATTTTCTTTAAAGAGATAGTATATGTGCATGTTTGTATACACATTAACATAAACTATGTACATATATATTGTTGTATTTCCAGTGTTTGTATATATTTCCAGTGTTTGTATTCACTTTTATAGATCTACATTTCTAATTGGTATTGTCTTACACCTTCCTAATTGACTTCCTTTAACACTTCTTGGAGTAAAATCTTTTTTATGGTGGAAAAAATGTTTATTTTACCTTTATTTTTGAAATATTTGTTTTTATTTTTCTGAATAAAGAGTTTTAGGTTTACAATGACTTCATTGTTCTTATTATTCACAACTGTTTTCTAGCATGCATTATTCTTTCAATGAATTTGTTTATATTCTTTTTTTTTTGGGGGGGGGTACCATGGGTTGAACTCAAGGGTCCTTGATCACTGAGCCACATCCCTAACCTTATTTTGTATTTTATCAGAGACAGGGTCTCACTGAGTTGCTTAGCGTCTCACCAAATTGCTGAGGCTATCTTTGAACTTAAGATCCTCCTATCTCAGCTTCCTGAGCCACTGGGATGATAGGTGTGCACCACCGTGCTAGGCTTGTTTATATTCTTTTCTTAGTTTTTCTTCATGAAGCATTCCTCTTTTCTCACTTTGCTTTTAGGATTTTCTTATCAATAGTTTAAAAGAATAGGACTCAAGTAAGTCTTGCCATCTTTTTCCACTATTTTAATATTTCAGCCTTATTGTCTTTCTTTAACCTATGGGTTTATATCTTTAATAACCTTTGGACATTTTTTTAATCATTATTCATCAGTTTTATTCCTCCAACTTTAGAGCATCACTTGCACATGTATTAGCCTCTTCAATTTTTACCACCACTCACTGATGCCTTGGCCATTTTCTGGTGGTGGTTGTATTCCTTTTTTGCTCTCTGTGCCTTATCTTATACAATTTACTCAAATCAATTTTTCTTCTGTAATATCTAATATGCTCCTAATTCTATCCAGTATATATATGTATATTTTTATCTTACACATCCTAGTTTTCACACCTCAAAATTTAATTCAGGCTGGGTGCAGTGGCACATGACTATAATCCTAACAGCTCTGAAGGCTGAGGCAGGAGGATCAGAAGTTCAAAGACAGCTTCAGCAATGGCCAGGCACTAAGCAACTCAGTGAGACCCTGTCTCTAAATAAAATACAAAAAAATTGATCTGGGGATGTGGCTCAGTAGTTGAGTGCTTCTTAATTTAATACCGGGTACCAAAATTAAAAAAAAATCAATTCAAGCCTTTTTATATCTTCTATGATTCTACTTGACTATTAAAAATGTGGAATATATTTACAATAACTGTTATATTGTCATTTTCTGCTAATCCTGACATCTGTGCCAGTATGGGTAAATTTTCATTGATTGATCTCTTAATACTCAGTTTTAATTTCCTGATTATTTACTTGCCTGATATCTTATTAAATGGATGTCAAATAACATTTATACACACATATAACTCACATATACATATTCATATAATTATGCTTTGTTTTTACATACTGTTGGTTGAGATTTATTGGATCCTTCTGGATTGTGCTTTTAAAATTTATTAGGTAGAACCAGATAATTATTTATTGTGAGGCTCTTTATTTTCTAAAATTTAGGAACAACACATCTGAGTCCTTAACAGGTATATATTGAGATTTTTCCAGACTGGCTGTTGGGAATAGGCACTCTTCCTGTTTCTTTATAAATATCACAGTGCTTTTTCTGCCAACCCATCAGTGTGATATTTATTTATTTAATAATTATAACAAGTGAGCTTAACCACTGAGCCACATCCCCAGATATCTCTCTCTCTCTCTCTCTCTCTCTCTCTCTATATATATATATATATATATATATATATATATATATATATATAAAATTTAAAAACAAAGTTTCTTTAAGTTGCTTAGGACTTCATTAAGATGCTAAGGCTGGCTTTGAACTTCCAACCACCTGTGTAAGGGTCCGGCGAAGCGTCGGAGAAAGAGACCACGAGACTAGCTTCATGCAATGGCAAGGGGGATTTATTAGGGATCCGTTCCAGCGCGCTAGGGCCCCGTGCTCACTCAGGAAGGGAGAGCAGCCCAGAGCCCAGAGCAGAGGTCAAGCAGAGCTTAAGTACACTTTTTGGAGAGGGCGGTGGGCTTTACATACATCAGAACAAATCATCATGAGGCGCGGGGAAATTGAACAACAATTCTGATACATGATTAGTCCATTCATTGGAGGGAACAGTTTGCGTAGGGGTGATTGGTCACTTCCAAGTGGGGTACACATTCAAACTGATTGGTTCTGGGGCCTGGATGCCTACATGCCATGTTACCTGGAGCCCTTAGCTATTAAACAACCAGGGAATCAATGGAGATATTTACTGAGCAGGTCCCACATTGTCCTAACAAGTTTACAGAGATTGCAGGTTCCGGGGATAGCAGGGGAATTGTAACAATAAACTTTTACCTTTTAGCCCAGGCCTTGTAATCTAGAAGCTTTACAATGCCCTAATCTTTTACACTTTAACTCAGACTTTTGCAGCTTAGAATCAGCTTAGAAATTCTATCTTTACACCTGCCTCAGCCTCCCAAGCTGCTGGGATTACAGTCTTGTGCCACTATGCCCAGCTTTTAGTGTGATTCTTTTCCCTAATTAAAGTAGTCTCCTAATGCACATGCCAAACCATACTCTGCTGAAGATCTTCACAGTTCTGTGTAGCTCCCTGCCCTTTATTATCATGTGCTTTGAACTCTAACTACCTGTTCTGCCTGGACTCTCAGCTCTGTCTTCTCAAATTTGAGTCCACCAGATTCTACATGGCTTCTACCTCCCAGTGTTGTGCCCTGCAAATTCTCAAGAATATTAAATTATGAGATAATTGTAGGACTCACCCTGTTTGCTTCCCATCTCTCAGGGCATAGGGACCTTCATTGTCTAATGTTCAGTACACTGACTATTACTGCTTCATGTAAGTTTTCTATTTTTTGTGTGTATCTCAGAAATGGTACAAATTGAGTGTGTTAACCCAACTAAGCTAGAAGAGTCTCTGATCTCTAAATTATAACTATCAAATTTCCCCTCATGGTTTATGTCTTGGAGTCTTAACCCCTAGAGATTCCTTCAATTCTCCAGACCTGCTCCTTTCAATCCTTTTAGATTGGAATCCTGGTGTTCTGTCCCTTAAGATCTTATTTCACATTCTTCTTTTGCTTGTTTTCATTCCCTCCTATACCTTTTTCATTGGTCAGTAAAAACAGTTTTTATGCCAGTCATAAACACATACTAGCCAGGTGTGGTGGTGCCTGCTTGTAATCTCAACAACTCAGGAGGTTGAGGCAGAAAGATCACAACTTCAAAGCCAGTCTCAGCAGCTTAGCAAGGCCCTCGAAACTTAATCAGACTTTGTCTCAAAATAAAAAATGAAAAAAGGACTGGAGATGTGGCTCAGTGTTTAAGTGTCCCTGGGTTCAATTCCTGGTACAAAAAAAAAAAAAAAAAAACACCATAAAACAAACAAGCAAAAACAATGAAAACATACCCACACCAACACCCATACTAATACTCCTATTCTATCAAGCTTATGGACAACCGAGGCTAACATGGGACTTATTCCTTCCTTTCACAAAACTCTCTTATTCTTTTCTCTAAAAATGTGAAGGACCTATTTTTGAGCGATGTGCTTTTTAATTCTCTATATTCTACTAGAATATTAGCTATGAAAGTAGTGACTGTGTCTGCTCATTTTTATTGCATTGTTTGCATCAGGAATCCACAGTTCTTATTGAACGGGAACTCAACAAATGTAAAAAAAGAAAAGAATATTTGCACCAAAGGCATTCCATAATTTGAATATTTAAATAAATATCATTCCATATGACAGATTATATTTGTATAAAGATGCACTTATAGAAATAAATACAGCCTATTCTTACTCATCTCCCAAATTTTTAAAATTTTGATACAGATTTATTTTTTTCCTATCAGAATGAGGTAATTTAAAAATAGGTAGAAAGCAAAGTGTGTTGCACTCTGAACAACATACTATCAAAATACATAACTAGGTTATCATGCACAATCGTTCTGGCTTCTACAATAAGTGAATGTAAGAAGTAATATATGATCTTACCATCATAAATATTTCTGTTAGGTGACAATACCAAGAATGTTCTTGAATATTATTTATGAGTTCTGTGATGAAGATGGAACCATTTTTTTTCCTCCAAGAAAGATTATCTGTGAGTAAAGACAAGGATAAATCTTGAGCTGTAGCCTTCATCCTTTCAAAAAAGGAAGCAATTATAAATAACTTTGAACAGATTTAAGGAAGGAAGAAAAAAACTCAGATAACTGTGTTTGACTTTAAACACAAAGGGTAACTAGATGGGCTCTGATCAAACCATAAAGGGTATCATCTGAGGCTTGTAGCATCACAGGTGCAGGAGTAGGGCTCTGGAACCGCAGTTCTGTGGTTCAGAATATAAGTGCTATGTTTACATTGGTCACATTTTCTAGTAGATTTTTTTTTTTACTTAATCTTCAAATTTTTCTCAAGGCAAAATAGCTGCTCAGTGACAAGCAGTTGTTGAACTCATAGATAACAAGCTAGCCAATGGGAGACAGAGGGTGCTCTGTCCTTGTTAACACTGGTTGGTTCAAATTCCATGTTAGTCATGGACAGAGATGTCTTCTGCTAAGGCTATTCTGTTCTATTTCTTAGTAGCTCTTTCCTTAGAACAAAAGTCTGTGTTTCTGACACTGGAATTGCCCAAAGTTGCAAATTAGATAGGCTGTGTATTGTTTTCATTGGTATACCTCCAATAGCCTGATCTTCAGAGTCAAACTAACTTGAATTCATACCTGGAAAATACTGCTAGTGTTTATTCAGGCAATTTATATGATTTTTGTGAAATTCATGAAAGAAGAATGACAAAGCTTACCTGTCAGATATGTGCTAAATAGTAAATAAATATACATACACAAAATAAATAAATAATTTATATTAAGAATAAGCTTTTGCTTGGACATTTCATAAATCCTGTTTTTCCCCGTCCACTGACAATTATCTTCTCTGAAATATGCTACCTTATTTTTCAAATGCAATTGCCTTAAATATGATGATTTTTAAAATTGGTTCTCTAAAATTTTTTATAACTCCTAGTTTGCCATTTTATTTCGTCAGGGGCTGCTTATTATTTGGTGATCTTTTGATGACATCTAACACTTAGGTTTTTTGATTTTCTAAACTAGAAATTTTAACTTTTTGAAAAAGAGGTCACATTCCCTTTTTCATTTAAAAATATCGTCAGTGGTAAAAGCAATGCATTCATGCCAGTAGACTCATCAAACCATTACTGCTGTGAGCCTACTGACCCATCACCTACTAAGTGGATAAAAAAGACTGGCATCTGGAAGGATGTAGAGCAGAAGAAGCCCCCACTGCTACTAAACTGTAAAAGAATGCTACAGAAACGTGGATGGGATCTCCATTCCTTTCCCATTCCCTTGTAAAGGCTTTTGGCCATGTAGGCAGACAGGCCTCCTTCTCACACATCCTAACCCATCCATGCAACACATACATCCAACGAAATGCATACGTGGTATTGAAGAGCAGAAAGCAACAAAGTCCTTCTCCACATGGGCCTTGTGGACACCATCATGCATCCGGTTCTCAGAAAACTGTGAAGAGCTGTCCACTGAGCCTGCTGGAGAATCGCTGACCCAAACCTCTCCAGTGTTTCCTATGGAGAATGATATGCTGTTATTTACTTACTCACTGTTGAATACATGTTAGTTCTTTGACAACTAAATAAATAAATGGGATAGATTTTATAAAGATTTTCAATTAATTTCACACACACACACACACACACACACACACACACACACACACACACTATGGGTCTAGCATAGCCACAGAGGATGTCAATGAATAGCAATCACATTCTTGACCTGGAAGGTACCAACTGAGCAGAGGCAGTGTTGCTGCTATAAACATACATTGGCTATGCCTGAGTAAAGAGAGCCATTTTTAGTTTCATGACAGTTAAAGTGACAATAACACAAAAGCAAGGGAGGAAATAACTACTCTGTGCAAAAACAGACATTAAATTCTAAACCTGTCTTTTCACTTCCTTTCCTTCCTAATTGCTACCTCTTCCTTCTAAACCATTCCTCAAGTGATGTAATTACATTAAAGTTAAAAAAAAGTTATAGGAAAAATAAATGCCATAATATTTTTATTTTTTTATCTTATTACAGTATAATTTACATACAGTAAAATTCATCATTTTGGTGAATTTTAACATATGTACAGTCATATTGCTATCTCTGTAACAAGATGTAGAATAACCCTCCCATCTTCAGCTTCTGACAGTTATTATCTTGTGTTATCCCTATATTTTTGGCTTTTTCCAAATGCCATGTAAAATAGAATCACATAGCATGCAATCTTTCAGGTCTAGCTTCTTTCACTCACTTTGCATTGTTTAATTATTTTGAGACTGGGTCTTGCTATGTTGCTCCTGTTGGTCTTGAACTCCTGCCTCAGGCTTGCTAATAGCTAAGTGTGGTGAGCCGTTTCTGCGGACTGTGGTCGCCATTACAAGATGGCGCTGGCTCCGCTGTGGTCTGTAACAAACAACTCCTTATTTGGGAGAGTTGGCGCATGGTTTTTTAACACCCTATGAGAAAGCTCCACGTGGCAGCTTCGCATTGGGGCTTGAGATGCTTTATTAAGGCTGGGAGAGGCATCCGAAGGAAGAAGAAGAAATATCAAGGACCTGAATAAACGGCTGAAAGAAGATTCCTGTTGTTGCGTCTTCCTTGCGGGCAAGGGGGTCGCGACAAGTGGTGCCGAAACCCGGGAACCAGAACTTTCAGTCGTCAGGGGTGGTGCACCGGATAGTCCCAGGTAAGTGGGACCCGCGACCAAAGCGGGGATAGTCCCAGTAAGTGGGATCCGCGACCAAAGCGGGGTCAGCTCCTCTACAAAGAAAGAGAGAGCCTCATATTTTATTGCAGCTGCAATGTGTACTTTCACTTTTGTTTTCTGTGTTTCTTTTGTCGTCTGTGTCTTTTGTTTTCTGTGTTTCTTTTGTTGTTGTGTCATGGGTGCCGCATCTTCAAGTCCGCTTCTCCTGGCCCTAGATGGCCTGTTACGTTCCAAGGGCCTGGAAGTGAAGCATCGTACTTTACAGAGATTTTTACAGAAGATAGATATTGCTGCACCGTGGTTTGCATTTTCGGGCAGCCTTACCATACTCAGTTGGGATAAATTAGGCAAAGATCTTGACTTTGCTTCTGAGCAGGGCATATTAGAGGGCGGGGTGATACCCCTTTGGAGAATAGTCCGTAGTTGCCTCACAGAGGACAGATGTCATGACGCACTTACTAAAGGACAGGAAGTTCTAGAACAATTACATGAGGAGAAATCAGAGACGGCAGGAAGTGAGGTATCTCGGGAGGATGGAAGTGTGCGGAGCGTGAAACAGGGGAAGAGGCGATTGTATCCAGATCTCAGTGCGCTGCGCACACCTCCATGTGAAAGTGGGTCAGAGGAAGAGGAGAATGAGGAGGAGGAGCTTGGGAGGCTGTCTCGCCAGCTAGGGAGTTTAGCTGTAGGAGAAGGGAGCAAAGATAAGCAGGGGTTCAAGAAATGTGATCCTCCGGATCCACCGCCGTATGGTGGGGGTGTTTCGGGGAGAGCTTTCCATGCTCAAACATGGAAGGCTGTTCACGCTGAGATGGGTCTTGCTTATCCAGTTTTTCAGGACGATAATAGGGGAAGATTCCATGAGCCTTTAGATTTTAAAATTGTGAAGACCCTGGCGGAGTCTGTGCGCACTTATGGGGTGGATGCCGCCTTCACACTAACTCAGGTGGAGAGTCTGTCTAGATACTGTATGACTCCCTCTGATTGGGCTAGCCTTGTTCGGGCTTGTGTTTCCCCAGGTAAATATTTGGACTGGAGAACATTTGTGTTAGAGGGCGCAATAGAACAGGCCGCCCAAAACCATGCGGCGGGACATCCTCATTGGGATAAGGACATGCTTTTGGGGCAAGGTAGATTTGCTAATCAACAGACAGGATTCCCTCTTGAGGTATATGATCAAATTAATAACATTTGCATTCGGGCATGGAAGTCACTTCCAAACAGAGGAGAGGTATCTGGTAATTTGACCAAGATTATACAAGGCCCTACAGAACCCTTTTCAGATTTTGTAGCAAGGATGGTGGACGCCGCTGGAAAGATTTTTGGGGATCCTGATAGAGCCATGCCCCTTGTTAAGCAATTGGTCTTTGAGCAATGCACCAAGGAATGTAAAGCAGCAATCGCTCCTTATAAGAATTCCTCCATCAAGATCATTCATTATATGGATGATGTATTATTGGCTGCTAAATTAGAGCAGACAATTCATGAGGCCTATAAAGACCTAATGAAGTTGTTAGCTCAATATGGACTGCATATTGCACCTGAAAAGGTTCAAACAGGGGATTCTATTAAGTATTTGGGAGCAACAATTGGGTATGGCAAATTACGACCACAAAAAATCACCATACGAACTCAGGATCTCCAAACTCTAAATGATTATCAAAAACTGCTGGGAGATATTAATTGGATACGAGGATATTTACATATTTCTAATGTTATGCTACAGCCTTTGTATGCTACTCTTAGGGGTGATCCAGATCTTACTTCCCCTCGTAGCCTCACTAAAGAGGCTAGAGCGGCCCTTATGACAGTAGAAGAAGCTATACAACATGCTACTTTATGCAGGCTCCAAAGTGATAAACCTTTCCAATTATGTGTGCTTGCCACTATGCGGCAGCCTACTGTTGAGCGTGCTCATCGCACCTTAAAGGAAACTTTACAAAAACATAAGGGGGGAATAGGAGCTGAACATACTCCTAAAGAACGCCTGTCCTTAGCTCTCTTTACCATTAATTTTTTGAATTTGGATATTCACGGTCGCTCTGCGGCCGATAGACATGTGTCCCCTCAGCCCTCTGTGATTGGCTATGTTAAGTGGAAAGATGTTCTTACGGGCCAATGGAACGGCCCCGACCCCGTGCTGACATGGGCACGAGGATCTGTATGTGTTTTTCCCCAGGATCGCACGGAACCATTGTGGGTCCCTGAACGCCTGACAAGAAGAGTCTTGACGCCAGCTACTCAGCAACAAGAAATACCACAGCAATCCCGTGATGAGGATCTTCATTCTGCTGAGCGCTCTGGCTCTGGTGCTGGTGCCGATGACATGGACGACACCAATGCAGTGGTGGGCAGCGGCACGGGCTTGGCCAATGCCGATGCCGGTTCATGATTTAATGATTCCAGGAATGCCTCCCGTATCATTGGCGAATATTTGGCCGGAAATTGGTCCAGATAAAGCTATGATCATACAAGCTCTTGCAGCTTTAGAAAATGGCATCTCACCTCAAGTCTGGCTTGCGCAGATTAAACAGTAAATCTTTGACATGGTCGTTGCACCCCAAGTTTTATGAACATTGCACTGGGATCGACATGTCTTTCTTTGTTATTCTCTTAGTGTTGGAAAGCCCTTGCACTCTGCCGGCTTTACTGCCATTGCACGCAGATGGGTTTCCACACTAGTGCTTTTCTATCGCCTTAAGACCCGTGCCTTTCTTTTAGGGTGTTGCCAACTTGTTTGTCGTCGTATTTCTATACAGCCACAGTTCAGCCTCAGCCATCCCCCTTCGTCCACC
The DNA here is from genome assembly GCF_964194105.1 of Spermophilus citellus. Lineage (NCBI taxonomy): Eukaryota > Metazoa > Chordata > Mammalia > Rodentia > Sciuridae > Spermophilus > Spermophilus citellus. The sequence goes on along the minus strand of NC_138183.1, from coordinate 164,912,553 downwards.
ATCATCACGATACAGGATGCGAGGCAAGGCACTGCACTTGAGTGATCCTTGAAGTGGACCTCAAGGAGAGCATGTCCTATTGCATGCGGGTTAGACGTGTCCACGCCCCGTCCCACGAAAAAAGGCGTCGGCTGATATGGCCTCAGATCTGGGGAAGGGCCCTCCTTGGGGCTGAGCCATACTATGCAGCCACTTCTGCACAGTGGGATAGGACCTCTACTCTCGCCTGTATTGTTTTTGGAAAACAAAAGGGGGAACTGTGGTGAGCCGTTTCTGCGGACTGTGGTCGCCATTACAAGATGGCGCTGGCTCCGCTGTGGTCTGTAACAAACAACTCCTTATTTGGGAGAGTTGGCGCATGGTTTTTTAACACCCTATGAGAAAGCTCCACGTGGCAGCTTCGCATTGGGGCTTGAGATGCTTTATTAAGGCTGGGAGAGGCATCCGAAGGAAGAAGAAGAAATATCAAGGACCTGAATAAACGGCTGAAAGAAGATTCCTGTTGTTGCGTCTTCCTTGCGGGCAAGGGGGTCGCGACAGCTAAGACTAGAGGCACAGGTTCCCAGCTTTAATTTGGACCCCTCACTTTCAGGTGAAATACTTCACAGTCAGAGATCGTAAAATTTTCATAACATATTTTTAAATTAAACCCTCTTCATGCCACAGTTTTAATAATTCTATGTAAAAAATAATTTAGAATTCATATTATCATCGCCACTTAACTGTGGTTCAATGACGATTTACTTTTAAGTTGGATAGCATTTCTCTATTGCCACCCCTAAATGCTCTTTCCAAAGAAATCTGTTTGATATAATGGCACAAAGGTAAGGCTCATGGCATTTTCACCAGATTAGATAGCACATAGTATAAGCCTCAGCCTGCATGACATACTCCTCTCCTATCCCTGGGCCCCATTGCAACTCACCCCCTCTACAGGCCTGGATGATGATGACCTTGGGTTTGTCCTTCAAATGGGAACAGTTCTGGTTGTTGGAAATCTGGAAGATGGAATCATAAGGCAACACATCTTGTGTTTCATCACCATGTGTGATCCCACAGGTCGCATCAAAGATGCCATGGAACATGAGCACCAAGAATGTGCTGTCTGAGGACTTGTGCTCTAGGCGGGCAGCAAAATCTCTTAGGACTCTCTTCATGACCTGTGAGAGAAAACATTTCATCATCACAACACAATATCTACACTTTCCCACGTTAAAGCTTTGAGCAATAGAAAGAATAAACATCAAGTGGCTGGCACATTTCAGAGCTTAATTTATAAAATGTACACATGGATGACAACCATTGTTATTTTTTGTTGCTATTAATGTTATTGTAGTAATTCAGGAAAATATTTCAATACTGTAATTCTATGCATTCCCTTAATTTATTTTTAATATACTGGCAAATGTTTTATTGTGGCAAAATGTATATAATCCATTATTTATCATTTTAATAATTTCTGACCTTATAATTCAAATACATTCATATTGTTTGATAAAATCTCACTACTTTCTGTACAAAAACTTTTTCACCATCCCCAACAAAAACTGCATTCATTAGTTTTAACTCCTCCTTATCTCCTAGTAAACTCTATTCCACTTTCGTTTTCCTATGAATTTGCTTATACTAAGTTTATCACAAAAAGTCAAAACATAGGACATTTATCCATCCTTTTCATTAAACACAAAGTTTTAAGACACATTCATGTTGTAGAAAATACCAAAATCTCACTTCTTTTTATGACCAAATGATATTCTATTTTATCTTTATGCCTCATTTTACCTACCTATTCATTTGTGGATGGACACTTGATTTTTTTTCCCCACACTAAACTTTTGTAAGTAATAATATAATGATATAAATAACAACATACAAGTATATTTGCTAGAGTCTCTGCTTTTGATATGTTTAGATATAAATGTAATTAGGAGTGTAATCAGCGGGCCATATAGTAGTGTAATCTTTTAAGAACCACCCCAGAGTGTTTTCCACAGTGACTACATCACTTTACATAACAAACATCAAAACACAAGTTTCTAAGTTTTCCACATTCTGGCCAATACCTGTTATTTTCCTCCGTTTTTTCCTCTTCTTTCTTCTTCTCCTCTTATCATGGCCAACCTAGTAGATGTGAAGTGGTGACTCATTGTGGTTTTGATTTCCATTTTTCAGGTGAATAATGATGTTGAGCATCTTTGCATATGCTTACTGGATATTTGTTTGTATTCTTTGGAGAAATAACTATCAAGTCCTTAGCTTATTTTTTTTGAATCAGATTGTTATTGAGTTTTAGGAGTTATTTTGTATATTCTGGATATTAGTCCCTTAACAGGTATCTGATATGCAAACCATTCTTCAGCTTACATTTGCACTCTCTTGTTCATATCTTTTGAGACACAGTTATATTTATCAATTATTTTTCATTGCCTGTGCATTTGATGACATATCCATGAAATTGTTTCCAAGTTTGATGTCATGAAGAATTTATTCAATGTTTTCTTCCTTGAGATTTATAATTTCAGCTCTTAAGTCTAGATCTCTGATTGATTAAAACTTAATAATGATAGTATATATAATTTATGTTAGGATTCCAACTTGATCTTGCATGAGAATATCTAGTTTTACCAGTATCATTTATTGAGAAGAAAAAGTCTCTCCCTTCCTCACTGAATAGTTTTGGCACCCTAGTTGAAATCAATTAAACACAAATATGAGGCTTTCTGTTCTATTCCATTGCTCTATATGTCTGTATTTATGATGCTATCTGTAAGAGTTCTGACCGTGGAAATATATAGGACAGTGTTTCTCTAGTGAGCCAATTCTCAAAGGATACCAGGCACCCTGTCTTCCACAGTTGAAATATTCTGCAGTTTTTCCCAGGAACTGGAAAGATAACTAATCCATGTGCAAGGCCTAGCTGCTATGGCAATGCCCTGAGGCTCTATGCTAGAGTCTTATCAGCCTCAACCTTAATGTCAGGTATATAGCTCCTGGTAATAAAGGAATGTGCTATAACTATAATGTTTCACCAAGCTCCAGTGTTCCAGGACCTGCCCACCTAATGCCTAATGGTAACTTCAGATAATGGACTTTCTTGAGAGTTACACAAAGCTCTTAACATTGTATATTGAACTGTAGAATGTAACTGCAGAATAAGAAAACTTAGTGATACAATAAACAATAATGTAGTTATGGCACTAATGACCTAATATAACCTATTAGTGTAAATAAAGGTGGCCACTTAGATGAGCAGCCATTTTTCTGCCTTGGCATCTTGTCTCTGTGTCTCCTTTTATTTATTTCTTTTTTTTAAGTATTCAAGTTTATTTATTTATTTATTTTTATGTGGTGCTGAGAACCAAACCCAGGGCCTTGCACATGCAAGTCGAGCACTCTACCACTGAGCCACAACCCCAGCCCCTCCTTTTATTTCTTTATAGGTATCATATGTTTTAATTACTTTAAGCTGAAAGCATTCTTTTTCTTTTTCAAGATTGTTTTGGATATCTGAGCTTCTTTGCAATTCTCTATAAATTTGAGAATTGGCTTTTCAAATTCTCACCCTCCCTAAAAGAAAAAAATGTCTGTTGGAATTTTGATAGAGGTTTCATTATATATGTAGATCACTTATGACAGCATTAGCATGTTAATAGTATTCCCTTCCAATGCATAAACATGGATTATCTTTCTATTTGTTCAGATTTTCTCTATTTCAACAATATTTAGTAATTTTTGGTGTACATGTCTCTCAGTTCCTTTGTTAGACTTATTCCTAAATATTGTATGCTTTTAGGTGTTACAAATAGAATTGGTTTTCTAATTTTCATTTCAATGTGCATTCTAGCATATAGAAACACAAGACCGTATTTTTATGTTAATCTTGTACTTTGCAACTCCTATGATGATGACTTTTTTTTATTAGTTCTGATAGCCTTCTATTATAAAGCTAGTGGTAGAATCTGTGAATAAATAGCATTCCCTCTTCATTATCAGTTCTATGCCTCTTACTTCTTCTTTCTAATAGCTCTGGCTAGATCTCAAGTACAATGTTGAATGCACTGATGAAAGTGATCATTCTTACCCTGCTGACTGATCTAGGAGAAAAACTTTATCTGAGTTTCTCATGAATACTATTTAGCAGATTGAGAAATTTTCTCTCTATTCATAGTTTTTTTTTTTTTTTTTTTTTTTTTTTTTTTTTTTTTTTTAAGAGAGAGGAGAGGGGGAGAGAGAGAGAGAGAGAGAAAGAGAGAATTTATTTGTTTATTTTTTATTTTAGTTCTCGGCGGACACAACATCTTTGTTTGTATGTGGTGCTGAGGATCGAACCCGGGCCGCACGCATGCCAGGCGAGCGCGCCACCGCTCGAGCCACATCCCCAGCCCCTCTCTATTCATAGTTTTCTGAGAGCTTTCTTTGTGCAAATGTGGATTTTGTCAAATTCTTTGTATCCATTAATTTGAGTCATCACAAATTTGTTGTTTTTGTTCCTGTCATCCTGTCCATGTGATCTGTTATCCATTGTTTCTCTTATGTTGAAACACCACCACACTCCTGGGATAAATCCCACTTGGTTAAAGTAAAGAATCCTCTTTATTTACAAAATATATTGTTCTGAGATTTTATTTTCTTATGATTCTTGTATTCAGCTTTAGGATTATAGTAATTCTAGCCTCATAGAATGGGATGGGTTATAAATTATTTTCTCATCTTGAATTTCTTGAAAGATTGGAGAAAATTGCTGTTAATTTTTTTTAAGTGTTTGGTGTAATTCATTGGTTAAGCCAGTATTCTTTGTTGTGATTTTTTGATTACTGATTGAATCTCCTGACTTGTATAGATTTATTTCAAATTTCTTTATTTTCATAATTTAGTTATGATAAGCTGTGTGTTCCTAAGAAATTACCCATTTCATTTCAGTTATCTAATCTGTTGGCATGTAGTTATTCATAGTTATAATCTTTTTAAATCTCTGTAAGTTTGAAACTAATGTTCTCTTTTTCATTTCCAATTTTAATTATTTGCTTCCTCCTCCTCAATTCTGTGGTTTATTTTAAAGAACTAAGATTTTATTTACTTTTCCTATTAGTTTTATGTTTTCATTCAATTATTGTACCTCTCAGCTCCAGAATTTCTTTTTGTTCCATTTTATACTTTCTATCTCTGTATTGATATTCTCATTTTGTTTAGATATCTTATATCTGGTTTTGCCTATGTCTTTTGTTAGCTCTCAGAGCATCTTCAAGAGAGCTATGTTGGGCTGGGGTTGTGGCTCAGCGGTACAGCGCTTGCCTAACACAAGAGAGGCCTGGGTTTGATCCTCAGCACCACATATAAATAGATAAAATAAAGGTGTTGTGTCTACATAAAACTAAAAAATATTTTTTAAAAAAGAGAGCTATGTAAAGCCTCTGTCTAATAATTATTCAATCTGTGCTTCCTCATGGATGGCTCCTTTAGATTTGTTTTCCTCTTTCCTAATTTGTCTGTGCCTTGTAATATTTTTAGCTAGATATTTGAGTATTATATAATTGTGACCTTCAAATTCTATATAAAACAACATGGGATTTGAATATAACCTACACCACATCTCCAAATACTTCAAATCATCTCTAGATTGATTATAATACCTAATATAATATAAATACTCTGCAAAGAGTTATTGTACTTTATTGCTTATAGACTAAAAGAGAAAAAAAATGGTACATATTCAGTACCAATGCACGTCTTAATTGAATATTTTCAAACTTTGGTTGGTTGAGTGTGTTGATATGAAACCTGTGGATACCAAGGTCAAGAGCAATGGTGTTACCTTGGATTTCCCCTTTCTTTGAAGTTGATGTTTTTACTTATTGTTTGTTTTAATATATCTCTGTGTCAGAAATCTGTCTGAGGTGAAAGTTTAAGATATTTTCAGGTATTTTTTGAGCCTGGGCATATGTGGTGGCCTAAATTCCCTCATATATGCTCTTGTTTTTAAACATTTAAAAAAGACTATCAGTCACTTAAATATCTGGAAACTGTTTATTTGGTGAGGGTTCAAACATGGCATCCAGCTTCCATGCCCACAGTTCTCAGTAAGAACACATATCTCCAATATTTAGAGGAAAGGTCTTTTTTTCCACTCTTTCTCCAGCAAGTTGTACCATAAATGCAGCTTGCCATCCCCATGGCTACCTGCCCCAGGTTGAAGAGTGGGATAAGGGATAGGTAGCTACCAATATTAACTGCCATTTATCATTCAGTCTGATCCCTAGAAGCTTGAAAGTATTCAAACAAAATCCAGAGTCCAAAGAGTAATTTCATTGCTTTCTGCCAGTATAATTTTCAAGGTACAGAGGTGCTTCTTACTCCTCCAACTTTCCTGATATCCTTCTCCTGTGATGCTAAATTATTATTATTATTATTATTATTACTATTATTGTTGTTGTTGTTGTTGTTGTTGTAAATGGACAAAATGCCTTTATTTGTTTATTTTTATGTGGTGCTGAGAGGATCAAACACAGTGCCTTGCACTTGGTAGGCAAGGACTACGCTGAACTGTAGCCCCAACCTTGTGATGCTAACTTTTAAAAATTTTAACCCCCCAGATCAATTTTTTGCTCTTATCTTCCTTGTTTGTGTCTCTACAGACAATACCTGTTGATTTCTATTGTCAACAAACTTCATATTGTTTTTGCCCAATAAAAGGCACTGGCAGGAGACTAGAGGAGAATGGAAAACAGCAGTAGTAAAAAGTCAAGATATTTTACTCCTCCACATGCCTACATGCCCCAGTGCTGCCACAGTTCTGCTGGGGACCATGACTTCTCTGGCTGCAATGCCTTCTGTGTGAACACTTCTCCAGTTCTCCACACATGCTGGCAGAAAGTGTGTGTGTGCTTCCTAAGTGATCAATTTGGGGTTTAAGAATAATAAAAATAAGAATAAAATGAAAATACTATCGCTGAAATATATACACACAAACACATGTGCATATATGTATGCTTATACACACAGTGTTTATATTCACTGCTCCAAGGTAACATTGGCAACTATCAATGACAGCTTTGACTTTTCCATTTTCAAATTGAAAAAAATAGCAGCTTGATCAGGTAGTGAATGCCTATAATTTCAATGTAATTGGCAATAGGAGTGCAAGTTCAAGGCCAGGTTCAGAAATTTAGCCAGACCCTCAACAAGTTTGTGAGAACTTTTCTCAAATAAAAAATAAAAATAAAAAAAGCTGGGGACCTAACTCAGTGATAAAGCACCTCTGGGACCAAGAAAAAAAAAAAAGGAGAAGAATGAAAGAAAGAGTTGATAAAGCAAAACAAGTCCCAGATAAATAAGATGAATGGCCCTCAAATAGAGGTACATGGACATATATAAGTATGTGTACCAAATAGGGAAGGGGGCCTTACCCTGGCTGTGAGATTTCTTTCTACAACAACCGTGTAGCCCAGGTCTTCAAGCAGCCTCTGCATCCCTTGGATGTCATATTCAGACCCATTGCGCCTTGGGAGAAAGTCAAACTCTGTGTTACAGATGATGAGGGCCAGGCGAGTGCAGGTCGCCTTCTCTTTGATTGGGTAGATCTGCAGAATAATGCCAAGTTATGTGCAATTAAAGTTCTCAATATATTCACAGCATACTCAGGCAACACTCTCAATGACATGAAATAACTGTTTGTTCATCTGCTAACTTTTGCTGGAACCATTTCTTTCTCTCCTTCTTTAATGGTAGAAAGAGTTTTAGAAAGAAATCAGACAAAATAAGGGGAATAGGGAAAGCTACTGCAAGAAAAGCAAACTCCCAGAGTAATGAATAAGAACAGATGTGGGCTATTTATTCAATGATCTCGTGGAGTAGACTAGAATACTTTTTGTCCTTCCTTGTCCCTTTCCTTATATTTAGCCAAACTTTATCTGATATAAAAGACCCATATCAAAATTCTTGAATACTAGATCATTCCCCACCTTCTTCAGTTGACATTGATCATAATAATCCTTAATTTTATTTTATAGTATCTATATATAAACACAAAGTAGCATCAATATATAATGCATCAAAACATTATTGTTTCATTATTGCACATCTAATTTTCCTGATAGAATAAAATCCCTTCTGTCAAGATCACATTACAATAAAATACTCATATACAGTTACTTTTTGACCCTTGAGGTACTTTCATATATCTTAAAAAAAAAAAAAAACACTGTCAGCCAGCTATGGTGGCTCATGCCTGTACAGTGGCTTGGGAGGCTGAGGCAGGAGGATTGCAAGTTCAAAGCCAGCCTCAGCAATTTAGCAAAGCCTTAATCAACTTAGTGAGATCCTCTCTCAAAATTAAAAAAAAAAATGCTGGGGATGTTAGGATGTTGCTCAGTGATTAAGTACCCCTAGGTTAAATCTAGGTTCAACTCCCTGGTACAAAAAAAAAAAGAAAAAAGAAAAAAAAAAGAAATACTATTACTCTTAAGTCCTCTGTGTATTTACATCTAGGGAATCTTTCTACTTCATTTGATTCCATATTCCATTAATTTTCCATCTCACCCTTCCAGCCTCCTTTGTGCATAGTTCCAGGAATTTTTGATGAGGACAAAGCTTGAGTAAGCCTCTGGATTCTTCAGATACTGTCTCTGGTCTGCCATCAATAGCTTCTGCACAAATTTTAAAAGACATGACAAATGTGATATATGGTATCCTGGTTCTATTTATTTTTTAATTATAGGTGTACACAATATCTATTTTTTAAAAATTTTTATGTGGTGCTGAGACTTGAACCCAGTGCCTCACACATTTGAGGCAAGTGTTCTACCTCTGAACCACAACCCCAGCCCCTGTATCCTGGTTCTATTGGTGCATCCCAGAACCCAAGTCACCCCAGTAATTGTCAGAGTGTACTAATTCTCTTGGAATATAAAAGAAAACTTTGTGGGAAAACTGTTAGCTGGTAAAAACTAGTTGTGTCCAACATCTTGTTAATTTAGGGAAATTGTGGTCAGGCAAGAGTTGTTGCTCCTTTGTGGGAAAAGTTAACTGATTAAGAGAGGTACTCCAGATGCAGCAATATATGCATGTGACTCTGGTGAAGACTAGGAAACAATAGGTCTAATAAGACTCTATTGATCTGCCTTGGTTCTGAAAACTTCATTAAAAATCTCCTTTGAATCTAATCTCAGATTTATAAGGATTATATAGCTGGTCCCTAGGAATCGCTAGAATGTGCTTTGTTTTGGATGGATAACTCTCCCAAGTCTCTCTCATTACATGTAGTTATCAACATTGGATTCTCATTTCTCCTTGATTTCTTTATAAGGCTATTTTTAAAAGCTGAGTGCTTGGCTCTACTGAACAATGGAGGACAGGTTGTCCAGTTGTTTATCCTTTCTTTTCAAGTTATGGAGCAGCCAAGATGCCAGGGCATCAGTGGGGTGGGTGGTGGTGGTGACCAGCTGTCCTTGCTGAGGATCTAGAACTCAGAATATAGGTCCATCGACTGGGCAAAGTGTGTGAAGGTCATCAAAAGTCTCATCAAGCAGGCTCAGGCTGGAGAATATCGATACTCATTTCCTCCCTGAGTAGTCTTTGATGCTTTCTTGGGGAAATAGTCATTCTATTCCTAAATGTGCCTCAAAAGAAAGAAAAAGGTGTGGATAGATGTTGCGGATTTTGGTTTGTTTGGTTGACTGAACTCAGAGAAGAGTAAGGCAATGATTAGAAGTAATGGCATGTTTTACACAGAGACACAAGAAACAGAGTCCCTGTGGATCTCTGATTTGGCATCATTGGATAGAAAGGTCTGTTTGTACAACACAATACAGCTTGGCAGTCCTCAGGATGGGATTTGGAAGCAGGCTTTACTCCTGATTCTACCGCATAACAGCTATATGAACTTAGATTACTTAATATCCCCTGTTTCCAATTTTCCCACTTCTGAGTGAGAACAAATAAATCAGTTTACATATTAGATTTTTGTGCATATTTAGTGATTTAACACCCAAGAAGTACTTGAAGCAATGTGTGGCTATATTAAGTTTTATGTGAGTGTTAACATCATTATTTTTCTCTTGCTACTACAAATATAAGGTGGACTTAGAAAACGATGAAATCAGAATTTGGTGTTGTGTGCACATGTATGGTTCACATTAAACCACAAAGCACTGATATGCCTGTTTGCCACTGCTTCTGCAATGAAGGTGAGTTATTCTCATCTAGAGTCTAATGCTACCTTTGATTCCTGTGATTCCTGAAATTATCCTGGTGCTTTTCCAAGGGCTTCCTTTTACTGTCTATTTATAGTGATCTCATCCAGTTCTAAGATTTCAAATGGATATCATAATTTTATGTCTCCAGCTCTTCTGGGTCCAAACTCATAATCAAGTCCTTCCTTAATATTTCCTATATCTATAATGTACCAGAGCATTGGCATTTATTTAAAGAGGAACAGAAGCTGAGGCTGGAGATATGGAAAGTGTGTGTTAGATTAAGAACAGTGGGTTTTATTCTTGGGATATTAGTAGATTTAGTAAATGGGCAGTGTTTCAATTGGAATATCTCATCAATTACTGTATGTTGGTCCTTATTACCCTTTAATTGCCATTAGTATTGAGCATCTTTCATGAAGAAACAGCTCTTAGATTGAGCACTGAAAAGACTGTAAAACACATTTCTAATATTTCTAATTGTAATAAAGCAAGAAAAAGAATGATAAATTGCACTTGATTTACGCAGAAGTGATGAAGTGGACTATCACTATTGGAAAACTTGAAGTAATATAGCTGATGGTGGACAAGTTGTCAAGAGAAATGGATTGAAAAAATGTGTGTCATCAAATAAATGACAAATAAGGGAAGGGCATGTGGTTCTAATGTGTCCTCAGGAGACTTCATGAATTATAAAGGCTTAATGTCAAGGACCACAGTAAAAACTTTTGTCTCTTATTCATTTGGAGAGATTAGAAAAAAGGCTTCAAAATTATTACTGAAGGACTAAAGGATTATCCACAGATAAAAAGACACTTCAAGTGAAGGGTAAGGTACTGCCCACATGTGAAGAAGAGACTAGGAGAATTTGATTTTAACAAATCAAAGGAGAGCAGGAAGAGCAGGCCAGTATGAATGGGAGACCAAGTGTAATAATATATTAGGTTAAGAGCTGCTGAGTCATCTGTTATCTGGCAGGTAAATAAGAGAGCATGCATTAGATGCCAAGATACAAGGACAGAATTGAGAATGTGACTGTAGTTAATAATAATGTATCTTAGAAAATTATTTAGAGAGTGGATTTTAAGTGTTCTAACCACAAAAAAAGGGACAAGCCTGCAATGTGACATATACATCAATTAGCTTGATTTAATCTTCCCACAATGGACCAATAGAGCAGAACATCACATTCTACACTGTAAATATCTATAGTTTGGTTCATTAAATCATTTATAATTTTTAAATAAAATCTTGGAATCTCACCTGAAGAAAATCCTAATTTATAAGCAAGGCTGGAATCTCTCTTGCAGATATAGTCAATAAGTTTTTGTCTGGCACAGGACCCTTTTGGAATGACTGAATCAATCAAATCACGGGCTTTGTCTTTAGTTGTAGCATTTTTCTTTTTCACATTTTCAGCCTCCTCTTCGTTCACTACCTCTTCACTTAGTAGGTCATCCAGCAAAGTGTAAAGCGTATCCTCAGACACTAAGATAGTAAATGTTTTCCTTTTCTCCTTTAGTCTCTTATCTGTTGGAAGCACAACAGTGTTGAAATTGATAGCCAGCTCAAGAAATACAACTGCCACCTCAATAACTAGGATTCTTTCTTCTTCTTTTTTTCTATATTTCCTCTATGTGGTTCAGCTATCCCAAGGGATGGTCTAATTCATGTATTTACAATCGCTGCTATTCCTTCTCAACCCATGGGCAGCCACTCATAGAAGTCTAACCCAGCACCCTCAAAAACAAGGCTCTACTTACCTGGTGGTTCTTCTGGTTCTGCCTTAGTGAGTTGCCAGGAAAGGCCTAAGAAGCTCCAACTGTTGTATTTCTTTGATGAATATAAATATATCCATGAAATCGGAGTCAATATGGTCAGATTTATGTCATTTTCCCTTCTTTTATTTAGAAAGACTCATCCTTGGTGATTGCACTATGCAGATTCTGAACTTCAGTCATGTTTGGAACATGAACATTCAGGGAAGATCCATAGCTCATTTCCTATGAGGCCGTTTATAAGAGCCTGACAGAATATAGCTCAGAGAAGGAGGGCTCCTTCTTTTCTCCTCTAACTAAAAATTGTTCACACAAACTATACAGATTCTAGTAAATAAAAGTTGAAGTGAGTCAATATCAAATATCTTTCCTAATGCCCCAGAGTGATCAAAAGAAGTCTTACCAGCCATGTCCTCTGTAGCAGTCTTCTTAGGATAATAGGAGGAATCAAAAGGAGAAAAAAAATACTAAAAAGAAACAGGATTTTCCTGTTGAGCAGAATGTGAGTATAATTTAGGGTGGAGCTACTGCATTGCTTATATGGATGTCCTGTGTGTGTGTGTGTGTGTGTGTGTGTGTGTGTGAGAGAGAGAGAGAGAGAGAGAGGCAGAATTAAACATTGACCTGGAAAGCTGCTAAGATAAATTAAGTCAACTCATCTACTATAAATCCCCAACTCCATGAGCCCCTCATCTCAGTCTTGGATAGCTGGTTATCAGAGAGACTCTCAGCAGCACCTGCATAAGGGCTGACTACTCCCAGCCAACTCACAGAACTAAAACCTGTCTCCCACATTAGAAGAATCATTATTTCTTTCCACATTAGAAGAATCATATTTAATTGACTTTTTTCAGTTGTTATTCAACAGGCTGTGCTATCATATGGCAGCCTGTGGAATGGTCTTCTTCTTTACTACAATCACGCATGTTCTGTCACCTGAGAAGAACTCTATGATGTCATTTGATCCCATGAGCAACTTTAATAAAAAGGTGCATACAAATCTTTTTAAAATATAATGTTTTCTCAGCTAAGCACCTGTAATCCCAGAGACTTGGGAGGCTGAGGCAGAGAATCACGAGTTCAAATCCAGCCCCAGCAACTTAACGAGTCACTGAGGAACTCAGTGAGATCCTGCCTCTAATAAAATATAAAAAAGGGGCTGAGGATGTGGCTCAGTGGTTAAGTGCCCCTCGGTTCAATCCCTGGTATGTATAAATAAACAAACAAACAAATTGTTTTCTCTTGTTTTTAGTCTATATTTTAGTGAAAATATGTCAAAATATTTGAAAAAAAAAAACCTGCAGGATGAGTCTTTGCACAATCCTGGTACCTGGCACCTCAGATGACTAGGGATGCCTACTGCAGTTTCCTCTATAGACAGAATCATTCCATGCCTCCAAAGGCCACTTGTAACTTGGGGTTAAGTACAACAATGTTCTCTCTGTTCTGAGCCACTTGTTTCTCTGTTGCCATGTGTCATATACCAAATTTCTAAGTTGATAAACTACAGGCTGATTGACTGCATTCAAATGCCATTAGTCTAGGAATTAGAGAATTACTGCATTTGGTACCAGTTTTACCACTTTCAATCTCCATGATCATGGACAAATAGCGTTCTTTCTAAGTCTCATTTTTCTCCCTAAACTTAGAGGGAATCATGTGTAACCAATGGAGGTGATTCTTCTGAAGAACTTGTGAGATATTTTATACTTTAAATGATTTAGTAAACAAAAATACAGAGACTAGAAAATTCACTCACAATTAAATATGTCCCAAATATGGTATGGGACCTTTTTCATCTAAATATTTGAGGCATATTTATGCTAGATGTATTTGTTGTTTAACTGAAATTTAAGTTTAATTGATGTCCTGTATCTTCTCAGGGAACATTATGGCATTTGGGCCAGATCAGTCTCTATGGTAGGAGGCATCCTCTGCATTCCAGGATTGTCAGCTTTTACCTACTAGAAGCTGGTAAAACTCTCCTGATAATGGCAACAAAATAATGTCTCCAGACTTTGCCAAATCTCTCTCACCTCATGATGAGCTTCTGTTGACTTTAAGCTACACATGAGTGTTTAAGGTCTCTGCTCTTTTGCTTATATGTTTTATCACCTTGGAAAAAGTTACTTAGCCTCAGCCACTTTAACTATGAAATGGGCATAACAATAATATGTTCTTGTGTGGATTAAATTTCAAAACTATTTCCCAAACGTTTATATATGCTATATACATGCACATTACAACTTTTTACTCATTTAATATATATGGTGTTCCTATGAAGTAGATAGTATTATTAAGACCATTGTATAGATGAAAAAACAAAAACAAGAAAAACGAAGCACAGGCTAAAGCTTAAGCATGTACCCCAGATCACACAGCAAGTAACTGGCAGACTTGGAATTCAAACCCAGGTGGTCTGGCTACTGAATCTGGTTCATCATTATGCCAGCCTTTCCCTAAGAAACTGGGGGCAGAATTGATGGCAGGTGGTTCGGTTATGTATGTTGTATTGAGTATTAAGTATGTTGTATTGATTGTTAGATTAGTGTTATTATTTTATAAAGCTCTGAATGTGGGAGTTGGGCTGTATGTTCTTTTGAACTTCTTAAACTCTGTTTACAAGTACTTTGGGAGTTAGAAGGCATGAGAGAAGAATTGCAGCTTCCTCTAGTGAATAATGAACCTGCATAATTGCCCAAAGGATGAGATGAATTTGAGGGGAAATTTAGAGTTTCTCATTCCCAGTCCAGGTCTCTTGTATCACATCCACCTCTTTTTCTAGCATTGTGCCCTATGAAGGCAAGGCGGTTAATATTGAGGGAGGGTCTGCTTTCATAGGTATATGATAAGTTAAAAGACAAAAGTATAAGCACAGGAAAAATATATGCCAATAAAAGAGACTAGAAAATTTACTAAATTGCAGTACAAACAATGCTATAATGGGATTTCAGAAAAAGATGGATTTATAAGTGTTCTGGGCTTTCAATGACTGTTGAATGTACAAATGAAAAAAGGAGGAGGAGGAGGAGGAGAAGGAGGAGGAGGAGGAGGAGGAGGAGGAGGAGGGAGATCATCTATAATTAAAGAGAGCCTACTATGTACCAGACATTGTGGTGGATGCTTTACAAACAACAGGGCATTGTTCACACAGCATCCCCGTGAAAAAGATGTTAGTGCTAGATTTCCATTTTACAGATGGAAAACTGGCCTCCCTCACATTAAAACTTCTCACAGGAAGTCAGTAGTTAATACTAGGAAGAGATCAAATTTAAACTCACTCCTTCAATTCAAAAGCCAAGCTATTTCACATGCAAATGCAAGGCAGGGAAGAGCATCCCATGCCTGCAGAACAGCATAAAATCGGAAGCATGCAAATCAGAATGCCATAAATGAAAACAAGGACAAGGAAATAGAGCTGTTTCTTTTAAGCAGACAATGCCTGTAATACAGCAAAATAAAAACAAGATTATTGAGGTAAGTTGGTTCCTTTACAAAGCACTTATCACTAACTGATATTTTCAATTACTTATTTCCTCTCTGTATTTCTCTACTTTAAAATGAGTCCCCAAGAATGTCCTTGTCCATCTCCTTTGCTTTTATACACCATATCACACACAGTAATGATTGCTGTGTTGAGAACAATCCAGTATACATTGTAAAATGTGAATGTTAGAAAGGAAGAATAAATGTCAAACATAGCAAATTTGTGAATAAAAATGATTTAGACAAATATATTATAATTAGGGTAATCAGTTTAAAATTCAAAATTAAGACATGCACACAATTGTAATCAGGGTAAATATGAATTAATTAATTTAATCATAATACATTTCCTCATTTATTTTCATTCATTTTATATATATATATATATATATATATATTGATAGCATGTCTAATAAACAGCAGGCATGAATAAGAATCTAGGAATTCAAAACAAAAATACAGCATTGTTTTGTTCTTAAGGATTGTTGCTGGCTACTAAAGAATGCAGACATGTGAGTTAATAATTGAAGCACAATTGAGGTTTCATAATTGAAATCTGCACAGTGTAGGCAGGTAATGCTTGTAATTCATTGTTCCACTGCTAGATGAACAGGTTTGGCAATAGCTTTCATGGGAAATAAAAGGGCTATTTTGTTGGCTCATATTTTAACGTGGATTAGGACAATGAAATATAATCTTAGCCTGTATTCATCTAAACTCACTCAAAAATATTTCTTTTGACCCTATTAAATATCATACTTTGTGCTCAATGAGAATGAAATAAATTAATTAGTACATAGAGTCCAGACTTCATAAAGCTTATTTGCTATTAGGAAAGAGACAGTAAGTCCATGGGCCAATAAATAAAATAATTGTTAATTAGAGTATCTACCATGAAGGGAGCACATGTAGGAGATGGATTAATTTCCTATTGCTTTTCCAACAAATTACCACAATTCAATTGCTGATCATCATGCAAATTTAATGTCTTCCATTTCTGGAGGTCATAGTCTAAAGTGGGTTTCATGGAGCTTAATGATCAAGGTGTGGGCAGGTCCCCACTTCTGGAGGCTCTAGGGGAGAATCATTCTTCCCACCTTTTCCCTTCTGGAGGCTGCCCACTTCATTGGCACATGGCTCTGTGTCACTGTGACCTCTGCTCCTATTCCCATTTTCTTCTCTGACTATTCTGCTTCTTTCCTTCTAAAGTCTTTTTTCTTTTTTGGTCTAAAGTCTTCTAATATATTGTGATTAAGTTGCCCTCCCTGGACAATGTGGGGTCACTGCCCATTTCAATATACTTAACCACAAAGCTCCTTTTGTTATGTAAGGTAACACGTAACTGGTTGAGACATGGATAAGTTGCACTGAGTAGGTGAAGCTGTGTATTCACTAAAAGAGTTGCAATTCAATGGAAAAGACTGTTCATTAATCAGCCACTCTCTGAGAGAGAAGGGAGGATGTCCAAGTGCAATGAACTCTTTGATGGAACTGTCATCTCCTTGAATTTAATTTCATGGGTTGTAGATAACATATACCACAAAACCTCCCCTGGCATTCCTGTGAACTAGAAACCAAGATTTCCTAATTTCCTGTTGTACTTGCTGATATTGCCATTCTCCTTTCCATACTTTCAGATCTATAGCAAAATATGTAATGGAGTTTAGGGTTATTCCTACTCAGGACTCAAATCTTAAATCACAATCTATTATACTGGCTGGATATTATTTTTTTCTAAATTGGGGAGGAGAGAGAAAGTACTATTGTAATATTTATTCATAATTTTAGGTAAGTGAATATCATGAGAATTTTAGGATTGGCTTGATCTCAAGTACGGAGTTAATGAAAAACCTACAAAAATTGCAGTGGAGAATGGCTCTGAATGAAGCTGCTAATGAAAGACCCTGACTTAGGTCAGTGATTTTAGACTGGCTTGGGATGATTTCATGGCTAGAGCTAGAGGCTGTGAATGTTAAAATATATGTTTTATATTTTACTCTTCTAATGATAAGGGGATATTAATATGTTAACTTTATCCAAAGAAATATGGGCATTAGTGGTCAATATCCTCCAAATTTCAGACACTTTATTGTGACTGATATTATACAATCATGCCTTTTATTTGGCCTTTTAGAGTAAGACACGTGCCAAGATGTAAAATAGATAAGGCAAATACTCGTTTAGGGGGAAAACTCAACCCCACTTAATTAAACATCAACACTGTAAAATCCTGGTAACTTCAGAATCTTACTGAAAGTTGTAAGTGGTAGGTAGAAACAGCACAGACAAGGAAAGTCACCTTACAGGAATGACAGAGGGCTTGGCAATGCTGCTGACCTCCTATGTCCATGATGCCTCCTGTAAGCTACTAAGGCCAAGAAGAAACATGCACAACTAAGATGGTTATCTGGGTGCATGTGTATGTGAGAGAGGAAGTTGGAGATTCCCCTTTATTTCTAGCTCAGATGAATCTTTCCTAGGCCTTTTCTTTTCCTCTCCTTCTTCTTCTTCCTCTTCCTCCTTCTTCCCCTCTCTCTCTTCTGCTTTTCTCCTTCCTCCTCCGCCTTTTCCTTCCCCTCTCCTACTAACCTGATGCAGGGTTCCAGGATATCAGTGTGACCACAGGTATACATTGATTTGGGGAAGTGATTTTGTCCTGAGGGTGGAGCTCCCTCTTGGCTTCTCCTTCAGTGAGGTTAGAGGGAAAAAGAAGGCACGCCAGGTCAAGGGACACAACCAACTTAGCTTCTCTTTGTGTAACTGTTTCTAACTTTCTGTTCCCATGTTTCTGCAGTGGGAAATGGAGTGGGTGTTCATCATTTGTTGGAAGGCAGCCAAAACGGCTCATGAATTCTCCATTGTGACACCCTGTGCTGAGCATGCTCATTCCTTTTTCCTCTAGAGCCAGTTGTTGGCTTAGGAAAAGTGAAATATTTGTTTGCCTTAGGTCTTAGTCCTATATTTCAGTTCACTATACATGAAAGCTCTGAATCACAAATGAGCTGATATAGAGATGGGCAGAAATAAATCATCCAAAAAAACTTACAACTCTACTCTTTATAAGGTAGAAGTTTATTTGAACAAGGATATTGAATGTTATGCACACAGGCAACTACTACACAAAGAGGAGACATCGTGAACCTCTGTGGTACTTCTGTCTTGCCCCTCAAAGGTAGGGGCCTACCAAATCTGAAGAAGCAGCCAATGTCTCCCTTAAAAATGTAGATTTAGGTTACTATTTTTTTATATTTATTTTTTAGTTGTAGTTGGACACAATACCTTTATTCTATTTATTTATTTTTATGTGGTGCTGAGGTTCGAACCCAGGGTCTCACACTTGCTAGGCGAGCACTTTACTGCTGAGCCACAACCACAGCCCTAGGTTACTATTTTAAAGATTTACACTAAAACTCTATAAAGTTCATTAGACACGTTTAGGAACATCACCTTTTTCTGTTTCTTGAATCAAAAATAAGCTTTTAAAGTACTCATACCCCAGAATAAGAACTTTGTCTTACATTCCATCACCCAAATTCAATATTATTTTACCTTTTCCTTGTGAGAGGCTTCTTACTGAGTGTTTGAAATAATAAGGAGAGTTTTCATTGTGTCAGAGAACTGGCCACTTTCAACAATCTCTTCTCTCTAAGCAAATTTCACTTTAAAGCTTTTTATTTAGGAGGTTCTCAGACCAAGTTTGGTTAAAGAAACACAATTAAAATTTGTTCCCTGTCATTTCTTGCCCTAAATGGACCATGGAATTAGAAACAACTATCCACTTCTTCACCCTGGGAGGCAGAGATATTTATTAGCTTGCTTTACATCTATCTGCTTTGAAAAATTTCTATGGACTTTCAGACCTCTATATACCTTGAGAATTTAAATTTGCATAATAATAATTATTGTTATTGTTTGTTTATGTTTTTTGTATGTACATGTATATGCTAGTAACATGCTCAAGCAATTAAGAATCTGATATTTATATTCTAAAAAATAGTTTAGCTAAATATCTCTGAAAAATATCCTCTATTTTTTGAGGAAAAAAATACCCATGAGTTATTGTAATTTTCTCTTGTTCCAAACACAGGAGTGGTCACTTTGCAATGAGTTCTGATTATGTTTAGTGGGGAAACATGTTAGAGACAGAAAATTTGGAGTTACAAGTCTGTTCAGACTCCTGTACAGATGTATGTTATAAATTTTTTATGAGTATTCAGGGGAAAATACAGTGAAGTAGAGTGTAATATCTATTTCTAAGACAAATTATTTTTTTCCTCCAAAAAGGCCAGAAGATTAAGTTTATGTCTCCAACTTAATTCTATCTCTTTTGACCTTGTTCTAATATGAGGACTTGTTCTTAAATTTCGTCTTTTTTTTTCTGCTGTATTTGATTTATCAAGTTTATATGATCATATCGAGCCATATATTTATATTTATATCCCTCAGGATGAGGAATGGTTATTTATTTGTGTACTTATTCATTTACTTGTCTACTTGTTGTTTTATGACTCAAGCATCTCAGAAATGGACCCCAATTACAAATGTGTAGGATGTTTCCCCTTTGTCATTACTTAAATTTCAACTGCTTAAAATAAAAGGAAAATTTAATCTCCCTTCAAGATTTACAAAAAAATCATTCACAAACAGAAACCACTTGAAATATCCCATCAAATATCACACGGTTAGGCCAAAGCAACAAACTTAAATAAATAATCAAATAAAAGCCTTTGAGATTTTGTAGAAAACATTCCTTTAAATATTTTCATAGGCATGGGCAGCACTATCTTTTTAGCTAGTTAACCTGAACATTTCATTCTACTCTAACTAATTGAGTAAATGCCGATATTTATTACTTTAGCAGTGTAATAATTCCTCATTTAAAAAAATCTAATTACAAATGGTGTAATATACAATCAAACTAATAGTAAGAATTATCCAAGTCTTTTCAAAATTTACTAAAAGTTTCAAGTAAATCCACATCATCCAACTCATCAGTGTCTAAATTACATAAAAGAGGAACACAAACTGTGTCAGAACTCAATGGAAGTAAGGAGACTCCCCAGAGGAAGGTCAGAGGTAGTTAGTTCATTGATGTGAAGCTTTGGTCCTGGACTCCTATCTTGTGGAGTGCCCCAGGATAGTCTCCTCCAGGTGTCCTGTCAAGAGATCAGAAGGAAACTGAAATCTTGTTACACCACTGCCTTTTTCTACTCAAGTTTACATCACAAGTAGGAAGACTTTAAAATGATAAATAGATGCTTCTGTTTCAGGGAATAATGCCTGCCTGAGGAGGGAGACAAGCTTTACTGGAGACAGAGCTATTGTTCAGGGCCACCTGCTTTGGGCTCTGCTTTCTCCTCCAGATGCAAGTTAAATTCAAGAACCAGCAAGTGCCTTTCTTGCCTTTGCTACATGTTCATCTCCTTTGGCAACTTCACAGGAAGAAGGCGTGTCAATGTCTTTGGCAGCATTCAGACATTTGGCTTTTTTTTTTCCTTGTCTATTGATGTTATCATCTTAGAGCGGCAAGGTGCATTACAATGCCTGCTGAATATTAGATATTCAAAAAGTTCATTTCATAAATAAGCTAAGCATTCTTTATTATTAATCTTCTTTTCAGATAAGTAAGTGCAGAGAATACCAGGGTGATCCTGATACAGCACATTGTTTTAGACACTTCCTGTGTCAGAAAACTTCAAACTTCAGAAGCAGAATAATCCATTGCTAAACTAGACTAACTGTGAGAAAGACTCTTTATAAATATACAAAACTGTCCTCCATGTTTTACAACTTCTGCTATACAAATTCACAGCATAATGTATTTTATATTCAAGAGCTCTTCAAATATTTCAGAAATCTAAATCATCCTTGGGTATTCTCTGGGCTAAGCAACTTCCTCTCCCTTAACCTCCCTCAACCTTCCTAGTATGCTCAGGGTCACATGGTATGTAAGACAGGGTCACCAAGGCAGACACAATGGTCATCTGACTCCTAACCTAGTGCTCTTTCCATGGTCATGTGGCTTCTCTGAAATAACCTAACAACATTCTGATTCTCATTTACCTCATGGATTTATTTATCTAATATAGTGGGTAAGGTTTAAAGATTCTATTGTTAGAGTATCCATAATTTGCAAAGGGAATAATCACATTTGGAACTAGTTCATTATGATTCCTTCCCTGCTTAGGATCTTGCAGATAAGGGAAATACTGGAGAAATTGGCCCTCATGTGGTGGAATATCAATTCTTGATGATAGTGTTCAGTGTGCATCTCAAACTCAACTTTGAGAAACAGATTAAATTCCATGGTCAATAATTAAATAAATTGAAGTTAAATTATGAATGACCAGAAGTGACCTTTCATTTATTTGTTTAGTTTTTAAGAACCTAAGGTACAATTCAGAAAACAGCAGCCTCTACAGAAGTGTGCTTCACATTGTCTGTCCCATGAGCTGGGTCTAGTTGACTACTTCAGCCCAATAAGTGCCAAAGATAAGGAGCTAGAGCAGAGTTTTTGCTCTCTTTGGAGAGAGGACCAAGGCAAAGGCAACCTGACTTGGTTAGGGTACACATTCAGCTGTTAGACCGAGGCCACATTTCAGCAGCTAGAACAAGATATCATTTCACTTTTCTCTGAATTATCAATCTGAGCCTAAGTGTTCCAGGGCTAATTCATCAGGGTGTCAAGGATCAAACTTATGCTATTTTGTCACCATTCAAAACAACTGTTTCAGTTTAACTCAACTTCCAGCCAGAAGGAATAAAAATTTCTGTACACTGTAGTAGGTCTCATAAGATTCCCACAATTAATGTTTCCTTCAGTTATAAATATTAGTGAGTTTTAAAAAGATTAAAGTTTAGTTATTTTAATAAAATGTTGATCATCATTAAGCATGCATAAGTCACAGAATGAACACTATGTATTTTGGCATTGCTTCCCTAGCTAAAACCTACCTTCCATTTTCCTTAAAGCAGAAGTTTTGAGATTTGATCTGCACATTAGTGCTTCTTTATCACACAGAAAGGCTTCTTACCAGGAGGTAAAATTATTACATGTTAGAAAGGTAATATCACTTGCCTACCAGGGTGTAAGGACTTATGCAAGCCTTGGCGGTGTTGTCATAAAATCAAAATCAGATTCCCTGCATCCCATTAGCAGGATTCTGGTGGGTCTTGGTAAGGAATTTCCACCAATTAAGCAATTATTATTGTCTGGAAAAAGTTTTTTTTTTTTTTTCCTGGAGGGAAAGTATACATTATGAGGCTTCCTCCAACTCTTTTACCTTAAAGTTAGCTTATCATGCGATCTACTTGCCGTATCTGAAGATGTATAGTATAGGACCAGGGACAGCAGGCATATTTTTATATAGTGAGATGGATTGGATAAGATGATACAGAAATAACTTTCAGAAAAAAAATTAGAGGTCAAAGGAGAGAATTTGGAAAGTTGAATTTTCTCCAAGTGAAGATGGGCTGGATAACTCTGCAGCAAACAATTACTTTCCAAATCTCACAATGGTTTACATTTCACTCATCGTCTGTGTCCATTGTTGTTTGACATGGCTATAGCTCCTCATCTTAACCTTACTCTGAAACCTAGACTGAAGGAGTATCTTTTTTTTACACAATATTCTTTGACCAGCTGTGTTCTGACCCCAGAAGCTTCTTCAGAGACACCTATCATTCATAATCACTTTTTATTGGTAGAAGCATGAATCCTCCTGAGTTCAACAGGACCTGGATATACAACATACTGTAAAGAGTCATGGCCAAACAGCAAGCCATTTACCACAAAGGCGTGAGGGAGGGTAGAGCACTTCAAAGTTATTCTCTATGGGGATTGCAGGCTAATAATGTTTAAGCACCTATTATACACCATACACTAAACTAAGATTTTACAAGCATTATTTTATGTAATCTTCACAGCATTCCTATAATGTAAATACTTCTATTATCCCCACACAATGGATAAAAGACCATAATTTAAGAGTGTAAGTAACATATATAAAAAGTGACTGAACAAATTCAGGCCGGAGAGAAAATAGAATCTTAAGGATATCTGCTTTGTAATAATACTCTGTGTTCTTGGAAGTATAGAGAGGGCAGTGCTCATTCTTTAAATCTTTAAAGGGAATAAGAAACAGATTAAGTGGAAAGAAGAGCTATATTTCAGTGAGATGAGCACAGAGGAAGCTAATTGTATCAGATCAGACAAGAATATGCCTTTTACTCTGTATGAACACTTTGCACACAGCAGGACTCAGATGGAAGGCAATGGCCTTCAAGTAGGGAATTCAAAGGTGTGTGCTTGGAACACCAATGGAATTTACATAGCCACTCTTTGGAGGAAGTAATTACTTTGAGGAAGAGTTAACTGAGATTTCAGACCCCTAAGTATGAACCCTAAGAAAAAGGTAAGTACCTAGAGAAATGAACATGACCCACAGTAGCTAAGCAAATGTGAGAGGTAATGAAATACAGAGTCCTCCAAGTTTTTCCCTAAGTCAGACTGATTGGCAGAAGTACACTGTAGCCCCCAATAGGTCCCCACCTGCCTCAGTGTTTGTTGGTGGTATCTCTTTATTCATGTCACATAACTAAAGTATGATTCACTTCTTTTTCACATCTACATTCCATATTAAACCTGGAAACTGTTACCCACTTGATGTAACATGCTTTCAATTACACAAGAATCCCAAGGTTCTAAATACCCTCTATTATTGGATGTTTATTTCTCCCACTATAATTTTTCCATTACCACCACAGTCTTTCTTTGAACTTCCAGTGATAATGTGTTAGCATTAAAATTTTATAAATTTTATATATATATATATATATATATATATATATATATATATATGAAGAATTAAAAGGCAAAGCCTATTCAGCCTCTCTGTCCTCAACTCTGCCCTTAAAGTGACCAATGAAAACAGTTGTCATGTTTCTTTTTTTCCTGGGCTATTGAGGACTCCAAGATGAACCTTTTGGAATATTTCTAAAATTCAAAAAATGAAGATATACCAGACTGAATATAGATCTTGAGCTTCAAGAAGAAGAAAGGGGCCTAGAAGGCATGTGACCAGAGAGAGGAGCACAGCACAGTGTTAGGTGTAGAAACTGGAGTCTGCAGTAAGGGGTAGTGGGTGAACCAGGCAGCTGAGTGGCCTCTAAGCTCACCAAGATAATTTAGTAACTGGATATTGGGCTCTATGGAACTGTGACTACTTCCTCCCACTTTTAGAAGAATATAGTGATATAAAGAATTCCAGGTTATTAGCAAGACATTGACATTTCCTGAAATACCTTAGTTGATAAAAATTTGGCTGACCTGGTACCCTTTCCAAAATAGTGTCAATTAGAGGTAAAGGTCAATTAGGTCCATTGCAGTAATTTTATTTCCACCTTTTTATATCTCCTGCTGATTTAGTGCTGTGACCTCTAACAGGTATGGATTATATTCTTACCTATTAACAATAAAAGAAACTATTGCTGAAAGTAATAAATTGCCATAAGTCATGTACATGATGACAGACATTGTCTAGTCCCTTCTAATCATACTTCAGGGGAAACAAGAATAATCCACTTGCAATTGGACTCTCTCCTTTCTCATTTATTTTTTTTCTTGCAGATTCATTCCTTGAATTTTAATAATGTCAGAACTGTGCACAAATGCGTTTAACTCCTTGGTCCTCCTCCTCATCTGATTCATATTTAAGGATGCCACACCAACTGTCTACCTCATAGAGCCCTTGGGTTCATAAGACATATTTCTGATCTCCTACAGAAGAGGAATAAATCCCCAAGGACTTCCATATGAGGTTTGCCATCCATGGTGTTCTTTCCATGCGGAAGAAATGACTTCAGTCAATGAACCATTCAAGAACGCAAAGAACTACAGAGAAAGTGAAATATATTAATAAAGACCCAGATCCTTCCAGACATTGTCATGCTCTTCAAAAGCACAGTAGGAAACTTGGTTCATCACCCAGGCTTCCTTCAGTAGCCAGGGTATACAGAACCTCAAGAGCAAAAGCAAAGCTGGTCTGATAAGCTTCTTCTGGTGAAGGCATTCCTACCTCCATATCTTAGTTACTCTCAACTTCACTCCCTCTTCCTAGCTCTCAGCAGCTTACCCGAAGTAGTGATTTTGAAACTAGACATTAACTTTCTCAAAGATATTCTTGAATACCAGCCCTTTTAGAAAGAAAAGACTCACATTCATGACTCTGCTCACAGCTCTTTAAAAAGTAAAGGAAATTAAGGAAAAGAGTTTTTTCCCTTTCTTTTTGATCAGGATGTTTATATATTCTTGCCCTTTTACTCTAGGCCTCCTGTGGAATAGAAAATTAAGCAAATTCATACCTACTTTCTAATTACATTCAGCATGCTCCTTCTCTTTCCCCAGGCTCAATCTTATGTAGGATAACATTGTCCTTTGGAAAGGACGAACCGGTTCTGCAAACTTGCATACCAGAAACTGTCTTAGATGCAGTTTTTCAGAATCGTTTTCCCTGATAAATATAAGTGGTAGAAGGAAACCACTCCCTGAGTTCCAATGAGAGAGAAGGCACAGGGCCAGGAGATTGTGGTTAGAACCTAATTAATTAACCCAACACATGAGAGAGAGCTGAATTGGGAATTAAAAGAGATAAGAAAACAGCACCTGACTTCAGCTTTTATGCGTATAAAGAAAATCGTGTTTGATAAAAGATGATTGATCAGTACATCATGGTAGACCTATAGGTTGAATTTATCTCAGGAGGTATAGAGCTAGAAAGAAAATTTAAGTAGCAAATCTGAAAATCATTTCAGTTATTGTGTGAATACCACATAGATTAAGAAGGCCAGGAATTAGGTAAGTATTCCATCTTTGCACAGGTGGCTAAGGTGTTTTAGAATTTAACGCTAATTAGAAAGCAAAGATTTGAATGTTGTCCATGTGTTTCAGTGGCCCCAGCCAACATATTTACTCAATTTTAACTAATTGAAAGCATAAAGATTCATGCTATGGGTGTTGGAGCAGAATTGGTCTGAAAACCCAATTGAGGAAAAATTGGTTAATTGGTTTGATTGAAAACACTATACTGCTGCAGGTCCTTTTGTGTTACAGACTTTTATTATTATTATTATTATTATTATTATTATTATTATTCATTTAAGTATAATATAAGTTGAGATGTTGATACACTTTTTTTTCCTAAGAAAATAAATGAGTCATAATAAACCTTTTCCTGAATGAGGATGGATGTGAAGCACATAATCATTATTTGAACAGGATGTTCCCTTAAAAACCAATTGAGATTGTGGGTCTCAAGGCTCTGGATGGCAACTTAAGCAGCATGTCTGGCAGCACAATTTTGTTCCTTTTTGTTTCTCAATGATATATTCAGAGGTCAGGAAATTAAACCCTTTGGGTGACAAACACCTCATCCTGGTCTTCTCTAGTGACTTGACTCTTAATGTTCTTTTAGCTGCCTGAATTTCTCAGCAGAATGTGCCTTAGCCTTTTACTATGTGCTTTTGTGCTTTTTTAAATTAAAAACCCTTTTATAGTGAATGATACAAAGATTTTGGATATAATTTCAAATTAAAATTTTAGAAATAGTTACAAAATTCTTTTAAAAATTTAATATGATCCATATATTTATTTATCATTAGTTATTTTGATTATAATAGATAATATCTAGCAAGAATTTTAACAAGAGTCATGATACTATGATTATATAACTTTTATTACCCCCAAGCAGGAGAAGTTTTAAATAGAAAAGAAGGACCACCTGCATTTCCAAAATGTGCACATATATGTTTGTTGTATTTTTATTTTTCTCTGCACATCATAATAAAGCTGCTTTTAATTTTTATTGTAAGGACTGTTATACTAATGATAAATTAGTTTTAAGCATGTTATGCAGCAGTTCCAAAATTAGAAACTTACCCACACACTCATACCATCCTTTCTCTTCATACTCTGTAGACACCTCTCCAAGGTTGAAAAAGTGAAAACATAGGAACAGAGTAGTCAGAAAAAAAGATATGTGGTAGAAATTCAATGTTACAGAATTAAAAATAAATAAACATAAAAGAAATATAATCACATTTGTTTTTTGTTTTTTTTCAGGCTGATCTTTTCTTTTTTCTTTTCTTTTCTTTTTTTTTTGCTTTCCTTCCATAAAGTTGAACTAAATATTTGTCTACCACAGATATTTTATGCAACAATCACCTAGAAATTGTAATGATTTTTGACGTGATAAAGACAGAATATTAAATGACATTTGATTCCTCATAGCCATGTTAATTTGATTTGAGCTGAAATTAGTGAGCTAGATTTTCTTTTCTCCTTTGCCTAGTTTCTAATATGTTTAGAGCATTGTGTTTTATTATTTTATGAAAATACTAAAATTAATTTTCTTTTTTAAGTGAATGAATGAAACAAACAGAAGGAATAACTTAAGTTGAATGAGCCAACAAAAAGGAAAACAAAGTTGACATTCCTGTAATCCAGACCAAGTTGAACATTGCCATCTCTCTCTCACTTTGTCATTTCAATTTTATCTTCACAACACATAAGAAAAATATATTTATTTACATGACATAACAATAATATGGAAACAATATTTTACATGTCTGTGGCCTCTAGATTTGCAGTGTGACCTTGGGCAAAATCTAAAATAATGAAATAGATCAAAGAGACAATATTAACTCTACAGAAATGAAAAGAGATTTCAAATTAATATGATAAAGCATACCTTGCTAGACAGAGAAATCAATAGGCACATTGTAAAACTACCACTAAGGAAGAGGAAGAAAGATATAAGAGAAGCTCATAATTGCAGAGAGCAGGAAGAAAAAATTATCAAGGACCCAAGGAGCATATTCTTGTTGTTAATACCCCAAGTAGAGTTTGGCATGTGAGAGAAAAATTAACACAATGATTTATATTTTCCTGTTCCTATTATTGTTTTTATACAAATGAGAATTCTATAAGCATATCATAAAATGATAATGCTATAATAGGAAAAACATGTAGTTAAAATTAAGTAATAGGGAAAGATACCAAGATGTTCTCTAAACCATTCTGGGTTCCCATTTCTGGAGGCTAAGAAATATGTGTGGGCCACACACAGGGATTAGCTTTAGAACTGACACTTTCCAGTCCTTTTCAGAAACAAGGCACTCACTCCAGCATCCAAAAGACATCACAAATAAAGTGAAAAGAACAAGGCTGTGCAAGACAGAAGCTCTGGGTAAGTAAGTAGCCCTATATTCTTTGAAAAAGTTTGCTCCATACTAAAACAAAAATTGTGGCGTCTTGAAAGCAAATTTGAACAGCTGAATTGTTAAACTCACTTTTATTTATCTTTCTCAAATTATGTTTTTAAATCTTTAATTTCCTCCTCAGTATTGTTTGCTTTTTTCCATAATTTGATTCTATATTCAAGTTATATAGAACTGGGTTCCTGTAATCAATTGCATACATATGAACAGAAATATCATAGTGCAATCATCTAAAAATAATCTTCATGGTGTTGTAGTTTCCTGAGCTCTGAGCTCACACATGGGTTCAAATTCAGTTTCACCTTACCGTCTCTGAGGCTTTAAATTTCCTATATAAACACAGTGACAATACTTGGCCCTGCTGAAGTATTGAATACCTCTAATCATGTAATCAAACTCACTAAATGAACATCTAGACTAGAGTGGATGTGAAAACAATTTCTTTTCCTTCCTTTCAGTTGAATAAAAACTTCAGATGCTCAAATTACTTTACCCTCAATCTTGGTTTAACAGAGATGTGGGGGGGATTATTAGTAGTGAACTATAAGAATTCTTGTTCTTTGTTGATTACTACTGACTATGTGTAAAGTTGCTGGGATTCTAATCTCCAGGTAAGTGAAAGGTTACTGTGCATCCAGATTTGTTTAGGATCACAATCCTATTCTGTATATAGAGGAAGGAGGGGGATAAGATAGAAGGTGGGTGAGAATACCCTCCACAGAACACAGATACATCCTCCTTCCATTCCCATCCTTTCTGACCTCTGTCCACTTTTTCCATCAAGGTTAAGAAAGAAAGACAAACAAAAAGAAAAAAAGAATACATATCACAGTTCAATGGACTATTCACTAGATTTTAATCTTGACAGAAAGTTTGATGCTGTCATATAATTAGCACCCATGCATATTTGTTGAACAAATGACTCTTTAAACAAATGAATGACATTAACTCATTACCTGATTATTTGACTAATATGGGGGAGAAAATTTTTTTTTTCTGCTGGCCTTCCCAGCTCATTTTAAACAGACTCATTGTTTATTCCTATAGTTGTGTTAAAATTTCAACTCTGCTTTCACTCAGTAATAGAGCATCCACATCCCCATAATAAACAACCACTTTTCTAAAGTTATTAATTTTAATAAATAGGTAATGCTCATTAAAAGAATTAAAACATAAGTGATAGTTCCCAATTTGAAAACTGAAAAGGACACTTTTTTGATATTTAATCTTAACCTGTTGGGTTTCTCTAAGAAGCAGACGAAGTAACTCATATTTCTTAGCCAGAAAAGGACAGCCGGACTGTAGGCAGTTTTGAGCAGCACTTAATGCATTCCCTCTCCTGATTCTCTTTCATGGGAAAAAAATAAAAATAAATGCAAGCTGCAGCTCTGTGAGTGAACGCTAACTATTACTGGAAGTAAAGGAGTCATGTTATTGACCCAAAAGGTGGCTGGCCAGACTAGATGACCAGCAATTTCCATCATTAAAATCCGTCTTGGGCCTAAAGTTAATGGCCCCCAGGTTTCAATGTTCACTTCAATGATGCAGAAAGGAAGCTTGGATCAGAGGCAATATTTTGAAAAAGATATAAAATTTAAACAATTCCTTAAAGTAACTGTAATTATACTTAAAGAAGAATATGGAGCCTATTTTTCTCTTCTCCTTAAAAGTAAAATAAAATATCAGAAAGAACTCTTTGATATTTTTAGATATAAATATGGTTTAAACAATTTCAATTGTGATGAGATACATATATTATATACATATTGTCATGAATGTAATTTTATATCATAAAATATATGTGTGTATATGCATATGTGTGTGTGTGTATATATATATGTATATATATATATATATCTTATTGTCCTGAAATGTCTTTCTGTATTGTTCTTTTTTTAAATTTATTTTTTTATTTATATATGACAACAGAATGCATTACAGTTCTTATTACACATATAAAGCACAATTTTTCATATCTCTGGTTGTATACACAGTATATTCACATCAATTAGTGTCTTTGTATCTGTACTTTGGATAATAATGATTATCACATTCCACCATCATTAATAACCCCATGCCCCCTTCCTTCCCCTCCAAGCCCTCTGCCCTATCTATAGTTCATCTATTCCTCCCATGCTCCCTCTCCCTATCCTACTATGAACCAGCCTCCTTATACCACAGAAAACATTTGGCATTTCTTTTGGGGGATTGGCTAACTTCACTTAGCATTATCTTCTCCAATGCATCCATTTACCTTCAAATGCCTTGACTTTATTCTTATTGCTGAGTAATATTCCATTGTGTATATATGGCACATTTTTTATCCATTCATCTATTGAAGGGCACCTAGGATGGTTCCACAGTTTAGCTATTGTGAATTGTGCTGCTATAAACATTGATGAGGCTGTGTACCTGGAGTATACTGTTTTTAAGTATTTTGAGTATAGACCAAGGAGTGGGGTAGCTGGGTCAAATGGTGGTTCCATTCCCAGATTTCCAATAATCCTCCATACTGCTTTCCATATTGGCTGCACCAATTTGCAGTCCCACCAGCAGTGTATGAGTGTACCTTTTTCCTCACATCCTCTCCAACACTTGTTGTTTGTCTTCATAATAGCTGCCATTCTGATTGGACTGAGATGAAATCTTAGAGTAGTTTTGATTTGCATTTCTCTAATTGCTAGAGATGATGAACATTTTTTTTCATGTATTTGTTAAATTGATTGTATATCATCTTCTGAAGAGTCTCTTTGGGTCCTTGGCCCATTTATTGATTGGGTTATTTTTATTTTTATTTTTTTGGTGTTTTGCTTTTTGAGTTCTTTATATGCCCTAGTCATTTTGATAATATTAATTCTGCCTATGCTAAGCCCCAGGCCAACATCATTCTAAATAGAGAAAAATTGAAGGCATTCACTCTAAAAAGTAGAACAAGACAGGGATAGCCTCTTTAATCACTTCGATTTAACATAGTTCTTGAAAAACTGGCCAGAGCAATTAGAGGAAAGAAATAAAAGGGATACACATAGGAAAAGGAGAACTTAAATTGGCACAATTCTACACCTAGAAGACCCAAAAAGTTCCACCAGAAAACTTCTAGCATTAGTAAATAAATTCAGCAAAGTAGCAGGATATAAAATCAACACCCATAAATCGAAGGCATTTCTGTATATCAGTGACAAATTCTCAGAAAGGGAAATGAGGAAAACTACCCCATTTTCAATAGCCTCAAATAAAATAAAATACTTGGTAATCAACTTAACAAAAGAGGTGAAAGATCTATATAATGAAAATTACAGAACCCTAAAGAAAGAAATCAAAGAAGACCTTAGAAGATGGAAAGGCTTAGCATAGATAGCCTTTACGATGTTGAAATATGTTCCTGTTATCTCTAGTTTTTCTAGAATTTTGAACATAAAAGGGTGCTGTATTTTGGCAAATGCTTTTTCTGCATCATTGAGATCAAAAGATTTTTATCTTTAAGTCTATTGATGTGATGAATTACATTTATTGATTTCTGTATGTTAAACCAACCTTGCATCCTTGGGATAAATCTCACTTGACCCTTGTTCACTATCTTTTTGAAATGTTTTTACATTCAATTTGCCAGAATTTTATTGAAAATTTTTGCATCTATGTTCATTAGAGATACCGGTCTGAACTATTCTTTTTTTGATGTATCTTTGCCTAGTTTTGGAATCAGAGTGATATTGGCCTCATAGAATGAGTTTGGAAGTGCTGCCTCTTTTTCTACTTTCTGAAATAAGTTGAAGAGTATTGGTATTAGTTCTTCTTTAAATGTCTTGTAGAACTTGGATGTGTATCTGTCTGGTCCTGGGCTTTTCTTAGTTGGTAGACTTTTGATGGCATCTGCTATTTTGTCACTTGAGATTGATCTGTTTAAATTGTGTATATCATCCTGATTCAATTTGTGCAAATTATATGACTCTAGAAATTTTTTGATGCCTTTGATATTTTCTATTTTATTAGAGTACAAGTTCTAAAAATAATTTCTAATTATCTTCTGAATTTCTGTAGTGTCTGTTGTGATATTTCCTTTTTTATCATGTATGTAAGTTATTTGAGTTTTGTCTCTCCTTCTCTTAATTAGCATGGCTAATGGTTTGTCAATTTTATTTATTTTTTCAAAGAAAACTTTTTTTCTGTCAATTCTTTTGTTTCTTTTGTTTCAAATTCATTGATTTCAGCTCTGATTTTAATTGTTTCCTATATTCTGCTGCTTTTGGTGTTGATTTGTTCTTTTTCTAGGTCTTTGAGATGTAGTGTTAAGTCATTTATTTGTTGACTTTTTCTTCTTCTAAGGAATGAACTCCATGCAACAAACTTTTCTCTTAGAATTGCTTTCAGAGAGTCCCAGAGATTTTCATAAGTTGTATCTGTGTTCTCATTCACCTCTAAAAACTTTTTAATATCCTCCTTGATATCTTCTATAACACATTGTTCATTCAGTAGCATATAATTTAGTCTCCAGGTGAAGTGGATTTTATTTCTTATTTTACCATTGATTTCTAATTTCATACCATTATGATCTGATAGAATGCAGGGTAGTATCTCTACTTTTCATATTTGCTAAGAGATACTTTGTGGCATATTATATGGTCTATTTTATAGAAGGATCCATGTGCTGCTGAGAAAAAAGCATTTTCTCTTGTTGAAGGATGGAATATTCAATATATGTCAGTTAAGTCTAAGTTATTGATCATGTTATTGAGTTCTATAGTTTCATTGTTCAGATTTTGCTTGGAAGATCTATCTAGATATGAAAGAGTTGTGTTAAAGTCACCCAAAATTATTGTGTTGTGGTATATTTGACTCTTGAACTTGAGAAGAATTTGTGTGATAAAGATAGCTGCTCCATTGTTGGGTGCATATATATTGTTAGGTCTTGTTGGTATGTGGTTCCCTTGAGCAGTATGTAGTGTCCTTTTTTATCCTTTTTGATTGACTTTACTTTGAAGTCTACTTTATTTGATATAAGGATGGAAACCTCTACTTGCTTCCACTGTCCATGTGAGTGGTATGATTTTTCCCACCCCTTCACCTTCAGTCTGTGAATGTCTTTTTCTATGAGCTGAGTCTCTTGGAGGCAGTATGTTGTTGGGTCTTTTTTCTTTTTCTTTCTTTCTTTTTTCTTTTCTTTTCTTTCTTTTCTTTTCTTTTCTTTTCTTTTTTTTTTTTGATCCAATCTGCTATTCTATGTCTTTTGATTGGTGAGTTTAGGCCATTAACATTCAGGGTTATTATTAAGACATGATTTGTATTCCCAGCCATTTTTTGTTTATTTTTGGTATTTAATCTGACTTGGTTTCTCCTCTGATTAGATTTTATTTTAGTGTAATCCCTCCCACTGCTGATTTTCATCATTGTTTTTCATTTTCTCTTCTTGGAATATTTTGCTGAGTATGTTCTGTAGTGCAGACTTTCTTGTTGTAAATTCTTTCAATTTTTGTTTGTCATGGAAGTTTTTTATTTCATAATCAAATCTAAAGCTTAGATTTGCAGGATATAAAATTCTTGGTTGGCATCCATTTTCTTTCAGAGTTTGGTATATGTTGTTCCAGGATCTCCTGGCTTTGAGGATCTTGGTTGAAAAATCTGCTGAGATACAAATTTGTCTCCCCCTACATGTGATCTGCTCTCTTGTGGCTTTTAAGATTCTATCCTTATTCTGTATGCTAGGCATTTTCATTATAATGTGCCTTGGTGTAGATCTGGTTTACTTTTGTACATTTGATGTCCTGTTAGCCTCTTGTATTTGGTTTTCTAATTTGTTCTTCATGCTTGGGAACTTTTCTGATATTATCTCATTGAAGAGATTGTGCATTCCTTTGGTTTAAAACTCTGTGCCTTCCTATATCCCAATGACTCTTACATTTGGTCTTTTGATGCTGTCTCATAATTCTTGGATGTTCTGTTCATGGTTTCTAACTTTCTTCACTGTGTGATCAACTTTATTTTCCAGATTTTATACTTTGTCTTCAATATCTGACGTTCTTTCTTCCAAGTGATCTAGTCTGTTGGTTATGCTTTCTATTGAATTTTTTATTTGATTTATTGTATCCTTCATTTTAAGGATTTCTGACTATTTTTTTTCAGGGTCTCTATCTCTTTCTTGAAGTAATCTTTTGCTACCTGTATTTGCTCTCTTATCTCATTGTTGGAGTGATAATTTTTGCCTGTATTTGCTCATTTAGTTCATTCTTTAATTCATAGATTATTTTAATTCACCCGTGGGTGGATCTTGTATTGTTCTTATTAATATAAAAGTTGTTTCAGGGAAAGAATTCATAGGTCAGGGCCCCTCAGTGGTAACCTTCTGAACTCCTTCTCTGACATTTCATCAACTTCGCTGTCCATGGGTTCTGTTATTACAGTGTCCTGGTTTGTTTGGGGCACTTTCCTCCCTCGTTTTTTTTATGTTGTCCATGTATCTTCCTTTCTTGCAGTGTGGATCTGAGATATTACAGTTTCTTCCCTATATTCTTGTAGTATCCATGCATATTGTCTGTACCTCACCTTGATGTTGGGCTTCTAGTCCCTGCTGGTATCCCTCAATGAATGCTACTGCATCCTGGGTCTGGGTCCTGTGTGAGTTGGAGTGGGTGGATCTGGGATGCTGAACTTGACATCCCCTGATAGTCTGCTGGTTGGAAGGGGGTGGTCCTGCACCAAAGGCTAGGCTCTGGTGGTGTCTGCCCCATGGGGAGAGGAGTGAACCGGGCCTACTGAGAACCTGGATCCCATGCGGGCTGGTGTGGGTGGATATGGGTTGCTGTTCTTGACCTTCCTCAGTAGTTTGCTAGTAAGAAGGGGTGGTTCTGCTCCAAAGGCTAGGCTCTGGCAGTGTCTGCTCCACCTGGAAAGGGGTGGACCAGGCCTGCTGTGCGCTTGGGCCCCACAGAGGCCGATGGGAGTGGATCTTGTTTGTTCTTATTAATATAAAAGTTGTTTCCAGGAAGGAATTCATAGTTCAGGGCCCCTCAGTGGTACTGAATATCATTGTGAATTTAAATTTGTGATGAAACAGAGAAAAGATATTTTCTTTCTGACTTTTGTATTTTTTAACATTGTTATGAGAAAGTAATCAGCATCTTATGGGAATGTAGGGTCATTCTCTTAAAGCTCTGTCCTTTCTTCAACATTACTTATGGGTGCGGGTGCATATGGAGAAAGATAATTAGACATTTTCAGAAGTGGTGTATTACTATATTTTTATAATTTTTATAAACAGAGTACATTCATCTTGAGATTTCATTTAAACCTTTTTAAAAATTGCCTCTGCTGGGAGGGGATGGGGAGATAGGAAGGATAGTAGAATGAAACAGACATTATTATTGCTGTGTGCATATATGTGACTGCATGACCAATGTGATTCTGCAACCTGTACACTCAGAAAAATGAGAAATTATATCCCATCTGATTCAAATGTATGATATGTCAAGGTCATTGTACTGTCATGTGGAACTAATTAAAACAAATAAAAAATATGTTGAAACATTAAAAAAAATTGCCTCTGCTGTGTTTTGTTCCTCTTTGATAAGAGGGTACTCTAAGATATAACAGCATGGTTAGGTCTTTTTTTTTATTGTTTGAAGAGATTGAGTTTGAAAAGATTGTTTTAGTCAGTGTTTTCACTTCTGAGACTAAAAGACCTGACAAGAGCAATTTTAGAGGAGGAAAAGTTTGTTTGGGGGCTCAAGGTTTTGGAGGTCTCTGTCCATAAATAGCTAGCTCCATCTCTCCAGGCTCAAGGTGAGACTGAATATCAGAGTGGAAGAGTGTGGCAGAGAGAAGTGGCTCACATGATGATCAGGAAGCAAAGAGAGAGGCTACTCTACAGATTTCAAATATATACCACAAAGGCATGCCCCTAATTACCTACTTCCTCCGGCCACACCCTATCCCCTTTCAGCTAATACTCTGTTAATTCCACCAGTGGATTCATTCACTGATTAGGTTAAGGCTCTCATAACCCAATCACCTGTACTCCAAACTTTCTTGCCTTGTCTCACACATGAACATTTGGGGGGCACCTCACAACTAAACCATAACAGAGATCAGATGTATTTTGCCCATATTTTGTTCCAGTCTTTTGCATGTGTTCTTATTCTTTTGTCATTATCTTTGGTAGAGCTGAAGTTTTAATTTTTTAAAATTTGTTTTTATTATTTATACATGACAGCAGAATGCATTTCAATTCATTGTACACAGTTGGAGCACAACTTTTCATTTCACTGGTTGTATATGATGTAGAGTTGCACCACAAATGCAGTCATACATGTACCCAGAGTAATGATGTTCATCTCATTCCTCCATATTTCCTGCTCCCATCCTCTCCCCTCCCTCCCTTTGCCCAATCAAAATTCTTTTATCTCCCTCCCTTCATTATGGATCAGCATCCACTTATCAGAGAGAACACTTGGCCTTTTTTGGGGGGAGATTGGCTTACTTCACTTAGCATGATATTCTCCACATCCATCTATTTACCTGAAAATGCCATAATTTTATTCTCTTTTACTGCTGAGTAATATTCCATTGTGTATATATATACTACAGTTTCTTTGTCCTCTCATCCATTGAAGGGCGTCTAGGTTGGTGCCACAGTTTAACTCTTGTGAATTGAGCTGCTATGAACATTAATGTTATTGCGTTACTATATTATGCTGATTTTAAGTCCTTTGTGTATAAACTGAGGAGTGGGATAACTGGGTCAAATGGTGGTTCCATTCCAAGTTTTCTAAGGAATCTCCATACTGCTTTCTGTAGTGGTTGCACCATTTGCATTGCCACCGGCAATATATGAAAGTACCTTTTCTCCCACATCTTCACTGATGTTTTAATTTTAGTGAAACAATTTTATTCCTTTCATTGATTGTACCTTTGGTTATATCTAAAATGTCATCTTAATACTCAAGTGTTTGTAGGATTTTCCTATGCAATTTTATGGTTTTGCATTTTATGTTTAGTTCTATATCCATTATGAGTTAATTTTTATTTAGGGCTTAGGGTCTGGTTCTAAATTCTTTTGTTTGCCAGTGCATAACCAATTGTTCCAGCAACAATTGTTGAACAGACTGCCTTTTTTTCCATTGTATTGCTTTTATCACTTCATCAAAGATAAGTTGGCTCTGTAAATGTGGTCTATTTTGGGGCTTTCTATTCTGTTCCATTTTTCTGTCCCATGTCTTACAAATACCACACTGTCTTGATTACTGTAGTTCTGTAGTCAGTCTTGAAGTCAGTAGTTATGTTCCTTAACTTTGTCCTTCAATATGCTTTACAGAGTTTTTAAAAAAAAAATTCATTAACTAATTATCTGGATTTTTTTATAGGGATTTCATTGAATCTATATATCTCTTGGGAAATAATTGACATCTTGACAATACTGAATCTTCATCAGTGAGCACAGATATCTCTCTATTTGTGTTATTCCTTGATTTCATTCATATGAGTGTTATAATTTTTCTACAGGTAAACATGCTGTACATATTATATTAAATTTAAAGAAAAGAATTTCATTTGAGTGGTACCGATATAGTAGTATTGCATTTATTAAAAATTTCCTCTTCATTGTTGGTTTTGTTTTTATACAGGAAATCAAATTAATTTTATATATTATTAATTTGTATCTTGCAAACTTTCTGTTTGATTTTTTTGTTTCAGAATGTTTCTTTTGTTTTTGTTGTCATGGTTGTTGTTTATTTATTTATGTTTTTTAATTGTTTTATATGAATTTCCTACATGGAAGATCATTATCTTTTAACAGACACAATTTCATTCTTCCTGTCCAATCTTTGTAACTTTTACTTCTTTTTCTTGTCTTATTGTATTAAATAATATTTATTGTAGATTTTAAGGCCAGTTTGTTTACATAATATTCATTATTTTTTAATTGGCTATATTTATCTATAAAGATTTAAAAAGTAATTACAGAGGGCTGTTAATTCTTCCCAAATTAAAGTGCAGAACTACTGCAATTCTTACAATACACCAGGAGAAGTTTAGAGTAATCAAAAGTGATTACTATAATTTATCAAGAAGAAAAAAATAATTTAAAAATTGAAAATAAAAGGATGGCGAATATTTAAATTAACTATTAAAATGTTAGCACACTTATAAGAATAAAAAGTTTTCATACTATCATAAAAATCAATGGCAAATAAATTAGAATAAATAACTTCTTATAAGTAAATTTCTCTGGTTGATAAAAATTATGGGAAAAGTTCTGAGATTATTGGCTTAATATTTTGAAGATTTAAAGTCAAATTATGAAAATTACAACAGAAATAATTAAAGTACATTTTTTAGAATAAGAGTAAAAAAGGAAGAAAGGAGGGAAGAAAGGAAGGAAGGATGGAAAAAGAAAGAGCAAATTGAATGTTTTGGACATAATAAAACACCAAGGATTTTCCTTTTTTTTAATGAACAATTTTGTAGAAAACTCATGTATTAAAATGTTATATGTTATAACATGGTATTTTAAGAGCTTTTTAAGTAGTTTCAGATGTTATGATTAATATTCCAATTTTTAAAGAAATATGAAGAAAATATTTCTATCACTAAATGTTTCTAAAATAGTGGTCAAGAAAATCAGAAGCTACAGACTGTCAGAAATTATTTGTGAAAAGCAAATCTGCTAAAGGACTGTTCTCAAAAATACCTATTCATGCTCAAGAATAAGAAAATGAGCAATACAACTAAAAAATAGGCAAAAACCTTAGAAACAGCTCACCATAGAAGGCAAATATGTTACAAATAAGCATATGAAAAGATGCTTCACATCATATGTTATTTGGAAATTACAAATTGAAAAAAAATAGAATACTATTACATACATTTTAGAATGTCTAAAATTTAAAACTCTAGCAATACTAAATGCTGATAAAGACATGAGCATTCATTCATTACCAGTATGGATGCAAAACAGTGCAGCTACTTGGGAAGACATTTTGATGATTTCTTGCAGAACTAAATACAGTCTTACCATACAGTGTCACAATCACATACCTTGGTGTACAGTTAAAGGAGTTAGAAATTTATGTCAATATGAAGTTCTGTGCAGTTATTTATAGCAGCTTTAATCATAATTTCCCAAATGCAGAAGTAACCAAGACATCCATCATTAGGTGAATTAAGCATTAATAATAAGCAGTCGTATGTTTAATGAAATTCTCTTTAGCAGTAAGAAGAAATGGTCTATTAAGCCATAATAAACATGGAGGAAACATAAATCTCTACTTCTAAGTGGAAGAAGCCACATTAAAAAGAATAAATAATATATGATTCCACTTCTATGCCATTCTGGATAAAGTAAAACTTTGGAGACAGGAAAAATTAAGTCAGTGATTTCCAGGGATTGGGGACAGGGCAGAGGGAAAAGGAATAAATATATACAATACAGATTTTTATGGCTGTGAAACCATTCCACATAATAATATAAGGATAGATAAATATCCTCATACACTTGTCAAGACCTATTGCATGAACAATACCAAGAGGAAACTCTAATGTAAACTAGTAACTTTGGATGGCCATGAAGTGTCAATGTAGGTTCATCAGTTTCCATAGATATATCACTCTGGTGGGGATTGCTGATAAAGGGGGAAGCTGGGCATGTAGTGCATCAGGTGCTCCATTTTGCTATGACTTAAAACTGCTCTAGAAGATAAATTATAGTTATAAAAGAAGAATTAAATATCACTAATGTGGATTTTAAAAAGGCTCTATATTTTTCTTATTTTTATTTAATTTTTTATTTGTTCCTATTAGTTATACGTGACAGTAGAATGCATTCTAACCCAGCATACATAATTCTCAGTCTTCTGGTTGTACATGATGTAGAGTTACACAGGTCATGGAATCACATATGCACATAGAGTAGGTAATAATGTCTAATTTATTCTGCTATCATTCTTATGCCCATACCCCGTGGCCTCCCTTCACTCTCCTCTGTCTTTTTCTACTCTTGAAAAATTTGTTCACACAGTTCAATACCCTTGAGATGAATCTAAGTTATATTTATCAATAGTTTATTCCTTTGTATTCCATGTTAAGATCATATAATGAAATGTTTTGTTCATTTATATTTTGAGTGACATTTTAATTTCTAGTTTGGAGCTGTTACAAATAGTTTCTGTGAACATTCATATACATGTTTCTGCATAGACATAGTTTTCAATTTTCTGGAATAAAAGTCCAATAGTGCTATTATTGAATTCTATGATAAGTTTAAGTTCAATTTTTAAGAAGCTCTCAAATATTTTCTAGGCTAGTTGTTCCATTCTATGTTATCATCAGCAACATATGAGAGATACAGGTATGTCATATATTTGCCAATAATTGTGTTGTCCATGTTTTTTATTTCAGCTATTTTGCTAGGTGCATAATTATATCTCAAGATGATCTTAATTTACATATCCTGTAATGAGCATTAATGTGAAATATCTTTTTATGTTCTTATTTTCTATTTAAATAGACTCTTTGTGGAAATATGTTTTCATAATTGTTGCTCATTTTTTAAATTGGAATGTTTGGTTTTACCATATAAATTTGAGAGTTATTTTTATATTCTAAGTACTTTGACAAATGTGTGTTTTGCAAATATTTTTACATGGTCTGTAACTTGTTTTTTTTTTTTTTTGTTCTTGACTAGAGTCTTGCATAGTAAATTGCTTTCTTAAATTTTGTGAATCTATTTGATCAATTTTTTTTTCTCTTTTGGATCATGCTTTTGAATTTATGACTAATAAATCTTCACAAAAACCTATATTTCCCAATTTTTCTCCTATTATCTTCAAAAAGTTTTATAATTTCATACTTAAGAGTTAATAATGGGATCCAATTACAATAATTTTTATAAGTCTTAAAGCTTGGTAAAAGTTTATTATTTACTTATTTTGTCTATGAATGTCAAATATTTCGTATCCTTTAATGAAAACACTGTCCTTCCATTAAATAAATCTGATGCTTCTACTTGTATGAGACCAAGTGCTTTTTTTTTTCATTTTTGTTTTCTTCTTGTTTCTATCTCTTTGTCATTATTACACAATTTTGATTACTACAACTATGTAATAAACCTTGAAACTTGGTAGCTATTCCTACCCCAATTTTCATTCATTTTCAAAATTGTTTTAGCTATTTTAGTTCACTTATCTTCCCAATAAATTTAAGAATTACTTTTGTCAATATTTATCACATAATATTTCTGGGGGTTTCATTGGAATAGCATAAAACTATATCTGTATCAATATGTAGGTATTTGTACATATTCTTATATGTAAATATAAAGATTTGGAGAGATTTAATACCTTTTTACTTGAATCTTCCAATCAATAATCAAGTGTTATATTTTCATTCATTTAGACCTTCTTTTGTTTCTTCCATCAGTGTGTTGTAATTTATGTATTAGCATCCAAAATCCAGCGCATGTTTTGACAGATTTATAGCTATTTCATTTTTTCCGAGTAAATTCAAATTGCATTTTACTTTTAATTTTATTTTTCACATTTTATAAATTTCATATTTATCTTTTCACTTGCTTCAATCATGTTCCTAGTTGCTTATTGAAGCATTTTTATGATGGATGCCTTAAGATCCTTTTTAAGTAATTCTAACATTTGTGTGACCTCCACATTGGCATCTGTTGGTTGGCTTTTGACATTTTAGAAAACTGTTTCTGGTCCATGGTATGATTAGTGAGTTTTGTTTTGTTTTGTTTTTAAGTAAAACATGAAGATCTGAGAGAACTAGATTGTGACATTATGGATCTTATTTATATTGTGCATTTTGGAAGCTTCTTCTGATATTGCCCAACTGAGAAGGAGCACTGTTTTTGCCAGATGGTAGTTGAATTCCAGGTTCTCAAGTCTGCTTTTGTGAGCAGTAGGGGTGAAGGTACTTAACATTGCCGCTGGGTGGGAGTAAGGATAGGTCTCAGGATACCAACCTGGCTGGGAGGGGAACAGGGCCTTAATGACACTGCACTGGGAAGGCAGATGTCTTACTGTTCATAGGTGATGAAAGGTTCAACTTTCTACTTAGTTTTCTCAGAAATCAACCCAAAAAGCGTGTCAGGGGCACCTGGTCACAGTCAGGTGAGGAGAAAGTCCAGACTTCTCACATGACCTCTACTGACACCATCTCGGGACTAGCAGGGTGACAGTTCTGGCCCTTCATCCCCCTTTCCCTACATTACCCCATGCATGGGCTGGCAATTTCTATGGCAGCCTGGTGAGAGAAAAAAGTCTAGCCCTCTCTATTTGATGTTCGAGAGAGACATAGTATGTTTTCTGTAGTGCTTGGCTGAAGTAGAGTGACTGTTGTTTAAAGTTTTCTGTTTTGTCCTGCTTTACTTTTTTCTGATTTTTGGTTAGAGAGAACAAGTTTTGGAGAGATTTTGTGTGTGACCATTGGTGTTTCCAGGTTACCATCTTCTCCCAAACCCAGCCTGTTTTTTTTTTTTTTTTTTTTTTTTTTTTGTGTGTGTGTGTGTATTTGTGTGTGTGTGTGTGTGTGTGTATACACACACAGAGAGAGACAGACAGAGATAGAGAAAGAAAGCTTGAAAGCAGATATTTCTCTTTATAATGATACTCATTGAAAAAGAAATAAATTTGTGACTACTTCAGAAAACGTGAATGTTAGCAGAAAAAAGTCTTGTAGGAGCTTATTATGCAAGCTGACATTCCATTATAAGGAAACTACAAAACTTTAGCTCCTCTTCTTCAAGTCCTTTGAGTAGTTCTGGATTTGACAGAATAAGACACACAGTTGGTTTAATTCATTTTAAAATGGGATTCCATTTTAAGAAGATAAAATCTACTAAGTACTATTGTACTGAATCAACATCTATTATCTATATTTATTGGAATAGTTACCATATCAACCAGACATAGCTATCTGGACAAGTTTTTACTGTTATATTAAGTAGTTTGTGGGAATTATTTCTAGAAATTTGATATGATTTTTTTTTTTTGCCTTAGTCTCTTTTGAGGAATAGTTTCCTGGCAGAGTCTCATTTATATTGTCTTTTAAATAACTAAGTTTCATTTGTACAGGAGCAAAGATCATTTTGGTAAACTAAATCTTAAAGCTGAAAACCTAAACAGAGATATAAACTTTATTTTTCTTGAGGACTTAGTGACTTATAGTGGCTGTAGATATCACATATAATACTTTTTAATTACTTTCAGTTACATGAACAGATTGCACTGAATAGCTGCAACTGGAATCCACCATGAAGATGGTATAATAAATGTTTCTATGTCATGCAGCGATTAGAAAGGAGTCACAATTCTGTGGAGATTAGAAGCTAAGTTTTCCTTGAAAAGGCAAAAAACATATTGCTAGTCATAATTATATTTGAATACCCTGTAAAATTGTGTGTAAGTTAAGAATGTATGGAATAGCGGTGTATT
Organism: Spermophilus citellus; assembly: GCF_964194105.1. Lineage (NCBI taxonomy): Eukaryota > Metazoa > Chordata > Mammalia > Rodentia > Sciuridae > Spermophilus > Spermophilus citellus. The sequence goes on along the minus strand of NC_138183.1, from coordinate 164,868,390 downwards.
TTCCTCATGATTCTCAATGTGTTGTAAGGTTGGCAAACCATGGGCTGAGACTAAAGCAAGGAGCAGAGGATAGGGCTATATTCTGAGGTCTGGGTGCTGAAGTCCTTCTGCCTTCAGAAGAACTCTTGGGCCTATCTATAATCCTTATGTGAATGGGAACTTTAACTCATTCTTTCTTACCATTAAATATATGACCAAATAATCTGTAATGATTCGTTTTAGGTGAAAGGAGTAGAAGAGATGGTTGTTCAACTTCCAAGAGGCTGGTTACATTTTGAGATGAGCCTGATAGTTCCATCAATGTATTTCGGGTTCAAGACATAGTCCTAAAGTTACAAGGAGAGAAAGAGCTAATTGTTTCCTATGAATTAAACTATGTCCCAGCCTCTTTTTAAAAGTGGAGATGCACAATGAATCCTGACTTTATATGGCTAATTAAAATAATAAAAAAATAATAGTGGGGGGCTAGGGATGTGGCTCAAGCGGTAGCGCGCTCGCCTGGCATGCGTGCGGCCCGGGTTCGATCCTCAGCACCACATACCAACAAAGATGTTGTGTCCGCCGAGAACTAAAAAATAAATATTAAAAATTCTCTTCTCTCTCTCTCTCTCCTCTCTCACTCTCTCTTTAAAAAAAAAAATAATAATAGTGGGAAACCAGTAGATTTGAGCAAAGAGATCAGGGAGAGGATAAATTTAGGGAATGGGTAGGTACTGGGAAATGATACTGATTAAAATTGTGTTATGTGCATGTACATATATGGCATAATCAATCCCATTGCTGGTGTATTATAATGAATCCAAAAAAAAAAGAATTGAAAAGTACTAAAATATAAAAAATTGAATATTTATTTATTAATTTATCTACTTAACATTAATTAAGGGTTTTCAATATATTAAATATATGTCAATAACATATTAATTGTAATTCAAGAAATAGTAATGTGGATATTAGCTTTGTGTATAATTTTTTATAATCCAATATTAAAATTGAATCAAGGTTTTCTCCCTTTGATTTATCTATGAATGACATATTTTTACATTCTTGTTCAAAACATTCTACCTAGTTTCATCATTTTATAAGAATTTATAAGGCACTTTAAAAAATCTTTGTGTCAGACATAATTCCATGTGTACCTCAGTATATTTATGCTCATATGCAATCAATAAGACTCTAGGAAAATAATATAAGAACCATATAACATATTCAATGGCATAGTCATGTTTAAAGGAAGGGATATGACACTTTGGGTGATTTCCGTAATGACTTTTACAATCGTTGTAATAATGCAGGTAAGGAATACTCTAGTCCATTTTATAAAAGCTAAATATTTGAACTCTGCTGCTACAATTTATTCGGTTTCTTTAGGCCAATGGGTTATTGGTGTTCTTTTAATAAGAACCAAAGCAACCCTATGCACCTCTCAGAGCCTATTGACATAGATGATTATGCATTTACATGTAAATTTCACAAAATGCGAAGAGCACAACTATATGAACAAAATTAAATAATGTATTATTGAAAAGCAGACTTATATCCCCAGAACTATATTGCTCCTGTGCTTGTGTAGGAGTAGAAATACAGTGTAGCTCTTTAAGGTATTCATTAATATTTCAAGTTTAGGGCCATGAAACACCCTAGAAGCAGATTCCTTTTTTTAAGTCTTTTGTTTTTGTTCAGTTTGTCCTACAAATAGTAAATTACTCATAGTACACACTTATCATATGGTAGCAGTCTTCCCAGAATAACCTAGTTGGGGTGAAATATGGAAAAGAGGTAGAACACATCCAGGGAAATATCCCCAAAGTGGTATGTATGTTCTAGCAGGCTTTTACATTTTTTAATTGTTAAAGTCACTTTCATATCACCTATCCCGGCTAGTTTTCTTTCCTTCTAAAGTATTTTAGAAGTGTACTTATTTTAAAAATGGAATATATAATATTTATGATAAAAAATACAACATAATAGTTGTTACACTGTATACTCTTCTAAAAAACACTTCTGCTCTCATTTGCAGGAGTCTTTAACCAAAGAGATGTCTGTGCACATCCCTTTCCAGCAGTTCTGCCACAGTTTCTGTATGTGCTCATCTCTTAAAACTGGTTATCTAATTGTACTTCAAGTCACCATTATGTTGAAGACTAAAGAGAAGTCCTCTCAAAAAATATGATTCTTGTAAAAACTTAATTTTAGTGTTAATTAATACTTATCTATATACTGCATCAAGCAATTTACTTAAGGGCTCCACAGACATGATCTCTTTAAATGGCCAAAATAACTATGTGCTCAGTGTGCAATTGTGAGCTTCCATATCTTCATTTTAGAAATTTAAAAAAACTAATCTGTGAACAAGGTCATGCAGGTTTGTTAAAGTTGTAATTGCCAAAGTGAGACTTCCAATGCAGGCCTGAGTCCAGAGCCCAAGATCTGAACCACTCCAAAAGAGTGCATCTTTACACTTGTATTTTCTTTCAAGTGGGTTATTGAAGTAAAAGCTAAGATCTCACCCAACTATTCTTCAGCAGATATTCCACTAAGATAATTCATCACCTTTTACAAAGAAAGGAACAAAATAATATTAATGGAAATTCCCCTGAAGGACTTGGCTTTGAGCCAACCTCAGTTTCACAAAGAATGTGAATGATTCAGCCTCTGCCTTATAACTGAGATCCAGAAATAGCTCTGAATCTTATAAAGAACTGAAGATGTAGTCTCCAGCAGACAATAGGCAGTATTGAGATTCCAATGAGCCATGTGAAAGTGGAAAATTATGCAATATCTTTAACTTGTTTTAAAATATGTTTCCAAAAATACAAACTGTGCTTCTTTTCATTTATTTATTATCATTCAGTGGTCTATCTAAAGCTCTTCATAGTATCATTATCTACCAGTTTATTTTCCAAGTTAAACAATGAAAGGATTTTCCAACAAAACAATAGTCTCGTGTAGTACAGGGCAATGACATGAAGACTGCTTGTTAAGATCACTTGCGAAATATGTATTATAGACGCTTATGATCAAGAGGAACCAAAACCAATGAACAGGAAACTTGTCAGGCCCCTGGTCTTATGGGAATTTATCCAGTATGCTTCCCAGAAATCATTTAACTCTGAACGTAAGTAACAAACATCACCAGTTGTGGCTTTCTGACTTTTTTTGAGCAGAAAGAGAATGGTAAATTGTGTTGTTATGAAGCTAGTTGGCTTTGAAATTACTTCTTGGGGAAAAAAAAAAAAACTTGGCTTTTGAGGAGTTTTAATCTGATATTAGTGCACAGAGTGAAGAATTAGCAAGTGTGTTTATGATTTAGAAGTTAAAACATTTATACTTATGGTTGTAGGGATTAGGGGAGTTATTTGCCTTGGAAACTCAATTAAATGCACAGAAAGAAAGAGGCCCATGTGGAAGAAGAATTAAAGAGACAGGAACAGCTTTTACTAGAAACCCCCTGTGTTCTTTTGTTGACATACCAGTGAGGTGAGAAACTACCATGTTTAAACCAGAACAAGACAGAAAAACAATAATGACAGAAAAATACATATATTCATCTTTGATTTGAATTTTTTTACCTCTTCGAAAAAATGACATCTTTTATGTGCATATCACTTGAGATAAAAGGTAAAGACTTCAGGTTTATGCTGAAGTTAACTATCTATATAACAAAAATTAGGAATGTGAGAACTATTTAGAAATACTTTATATTGTTAAAGGTTTAACTCATTATGAAAATCATTTCTACATAATATACATGGCAAGAAATAGTGTCTTAATATTAACTCCATCATTTTTCCCATACTTCAGAATGTGTATACAGCCACCTTATATTCCATTATTAAAGTCCATTTATTGGTCACCAACAGCACTGTTACTGTTATCTAATCTAGATAAAAGGCTCACTCTGAAGAAAAAAAATATTCTGAATAGAGAAAAGACATAGATCTAACATTTAAGTGATTTTCAAACATCCTGAACTATCCAAGTATACTTCACATTTTCAGGTTTTTAAATCAGATGTATGAGATAGAAGTAACATGGGGTCTTAAATAGCGTATTTTCTTTCTTAGGTTATTATAGGTCAAAATTGGGGACAATATTTTGAAAAATAGGATATTGTTTTTTACACTTTGGGAAGTTAGTTCCTCTGTCAACAGCAATGGGATAGTATGAAAGGGAGGCCTTTAGGTTCATGTCAACTCAGCTGATTGAGGTGAGGAGGTGAGGTGGGGTCTGGAATAAGTGTCACTAATCCATCCTGTTTCACTCAGGTTACTATACACATATATAGAATATAGCATGTGCTCAAAACATATTCAGTGTACTAAAGTGAAGCTGGCACATAGTAGGCACTCCATAAATGTTTATAGAAATGCAAAATCAACATATAAATTTGTCAGTGAAAGTTGAGATACATTAATTTATGAACTTCTCAGTTCCTCTTGGATTTCTTCAGATCATTTGCAAGAGTATCATCAAATGATTCATTCTCACTTGATTTCCTTTCCCATTAATTATCCTTATCAACAGTTCTAGCACTCACATAATTCCTCTGTGACACAAATCTGTTTCCTTTGGACATGCAATTTATAGAAGTTATAAATGCATTTTGCACCTTTAGTATTTATCAATTCATTTCTCTATTAATTTCTCCTGGCTTCAGTGTGCACATACATACCAGCACATTATTAACCCTCTTCTCTCTTTGAAAGGTGACTACAATATGACTTGGATTTGAAGCAGGCGATGCAATTGCATGCAATTGCATGCATGCAATTGAAATTTTCTTCCTCTTCTCTCTACCTACACTAACTTCAAAGTCTATAAGAAAACTTGAGAAAGATACATAGAGAAGAATGAAGCAAAGAGAAAGATATACAAAAGACAGAAACATAGTAGCAGTATTTGTACACCTTAGAAAATAGAACAATGAAGACATTAAGTGCTTTAGACAAATGGAAGATAAGAAGCAGTTGCATATATATATATATATATATATATATATATATATATATATATATAGTGTTTGAACTGAGTTTTTAATGTAATTTTTAAAATTTATATATGACAGCAGAATGCATTACAATTCTTATTACATATACATAGTATATTCACTTCAGATTCTCTTGAGTGATCAGAGAATTATCCATGACCTCTCTTCTGCAAGGACATTCATAAGGAATTGGGTTGCCAGGACCAGAGAAGTAGAAAATATTTTCCTCTAGCCATATACATGGGTTCTTAATCTGATTAGAAGATTATTGAATGATGGCCTTCCTCAAAGATATATCTATAACCTAGTCCGAGAAACTTTGAACATGATTATATTTGGAAAATAAGTAAGTGGGGTGCTTTGTAGATTTTAATTGTTAAATATATTAAAATGAAATCATCCTGGATTATCTAGGTAGTCCCTATGTCCAATGATAAGTGTCCTCATTAAAAAAAAAAAACTGTTGTGGAAAAGATATGATGCAAGGAGAAGGTGGCCATATGGAGATGGGAATAGAGCTGGAGTTAGTGCACAGGACAAGGAGTACAGAGAGGCAAGAAAGGATTCCACCATAGAAGAGACATGACCTGGCAACACCTAGATTTTGGACTTCTGGCCTTTACAACTGTAAGCAATCAATTTTCTTGTTGTTTTTAAAGGCAACACTAATAAGTGAGTATAATGTCTACCTTGCTTTTGTAGAATTAAGGTATAAAGCAATAAATAAATAAATAAATAAATAAATAAATAAATCTGACCATAAAAAGAGAATAACTGATAATAATAATTAATTTTATTTCTTGCCTACATTCCTTCAAATGCATTCCAAATTTTTAGAAGTTTTATTCCTTCACACACACACACACACACACACACACACACACAGTAAGCTTCCACAGCAGTTGAAGAGAGCAAAGGTTAAGAAGGAATCTATAATTGAAAATGCGGAAATTGCTACATCATCTTTGAACCAATTTGATGCAGCAATTCACAATAACATTATTGTGAACATTTCTTATCTCAGTACAGCCGAAAGATCACTTACAACGTAAGTACAGGTTCCCTATACACTGAAGTAAGTCAGTTTTACATTTATTCTCAGAAAAAAAGAGCATTATTAGTGTTATAAAAAGCAAGATGAAAAATGATTCTGGAAATTCTCTTTGGTTCATCAGCTACTTAGAAAAAAGTTGAAATTATTGCTGATAAGTTTGCTATCAGCCTGACAAAATACACATTCAGATTATATTTTTAATTGAGTAGAATTGGAATTCTTATTTTTCCCTTTAATGCTATGTGCAGGTTCATCCAGAATCAGCTTGGCTACAGCTGGAAGCAATTAAGAATATGCAGGAAGAATTAAAACCCTAGGAAATTGTTTTTATTTCTAATAGATTGCAGCAGAGTTAAATCGTGAATTGGTCACAGGAGAAAACTTGTCATGGTGACTCATGTAAATTACTGAAATTGCTTTAGTTTGGGAAATAGACTTCCTTAGTCCCAAATTTTACCTTATGATTTTCCTAACTAGCCACATATCATTGCTTATACTAAACTGAAGTTCTTGTTACCATTTATTTCAGTAAAAACACAATGATATTAGCACATCACTTTTGCTGTAATCTCAAATCTAATAACAGATGGAAGGAAAGCAAATGGTCTCAGGTACAGCTCCTTATCATGAAATCAAAGTTAAAGGCACATTCAAGATAACAGGAACTGAGTTAAGATATTCAGCCTGACTCTCCTATCTCCTGTGACCAGATGCCTCTCTTTCAGTTCTTCAGGGGAAAGAAAAACCTGAATTTGCTATTGATATCCAGAATTGCATATTTGCTTATAAGCTTCTAGAAATTTTTTTCTCCTCTTTTTAATAGCAGGTAACATATGCTTAGAGCTTTGCAGGAAGGGCTTTGATGCATTATCTAGTACAATTTCTTCATTTAATTAATAGAGAAACCAAAGAGCTTGAGGGTTGATTTAATGTTTAAAACCTCAAGTTGCAAAGAAGGATCAACTTTATCTAAATTTTCATTAAGCTCTAACTTCATCATGATATTTTCAACATGGAATTTTCTCTCATATACATATGAACAAAATACTTAAAGAGCAAAGAGAAAATAGGCAAAAGAATACAAAATTTTAGAAAAATATGCTGATAATTCACTAAAACAAAATTTTTTGCCTAGTATTTTCCTGGCATCATATTTTATTCTGTGGTTATCTCAGTAAATGATATACTGTCTCTGTCTTTAGGAAACTGAAAACATCATAGTGGATAATAGTGAACAAGCTATTTTGTAAATAGACTATAACAGAAGAATGAGAGACCAGTCAGATGAGGTAGGCTGACAGATGAGGTAGGCTGTATCACAGCTAGATGAGTGAATAGGAACAGCTAAAGCAAGACAGGAGGTGTCCCTAGAAAAGAAAGAAATACATTTTTAAAAATCCATTTAAATGCAAAACAGTATAAAGTTTACAGAAAACCCAAGAAAATTTTTGTTCATGAGTTAAATCAAGGAAGCATAACAGTAAATGAGGCTGTGGAGATGATAGCTAATAACAATCATTCTTGCATAAAACATTAGGAAGTGTGGACTTTAAGTATAAGTCCCAGGGCTCATGAAACTAATTATGGTAAGACAGAAAAATTGTCAAGTTTTAATTTTAGATAGTTTATTATAAAAGTAAAAATCAAAAGATATTTGAAAAGAGACATTGTCAGACAGGATAGATGGACTTAAAGCAAATAAATCAAAGATTAAGTTATAAATACTTTAGTGGACATAATGAGAGAAAGGAAGGGAAAATCTTAAATATTTGCCTTTTTCAAGAAAATGTGAATCAAGGAGTCGTGGGCATCTACTGAACTGCAAAACCTGTGAAAAGGAAGGTACCTGGTGTCAGAAGGTGAGCTCAAATTTAGGCTGAGTTTGAGATACTTGGGAAATTCAAATTGATATGGTTAACAAAATTGGAATATCTAGCATATGAGCAGGTACATGTGTCTGAAGATTAGGAAATCTGTTAGGGGTGGAGATTCAGATTTGGGGATCACTGTTATACAAATGGTACCGAAAATAATCATTGAAATTGGGTTGCTTAAGATGTAGAATGTTATTTGGATTCACTGAAGTAAGAATTTCAGTTAACTTCAAAGACTGCCAGGAAGACAAAAGAACTAGATTACAGGAACATCATACAGAGTAATGTGACTGAGAAATTGTTAGAAAAATAGGAGGGACTTAAAGGGAAAACAGAGTTACAAAATCAATGGGACAAAATTTTAAAAAATGATATGTGGTCATCAAGATAAATGTCACTGGAAAGAATCCAACGGTTTTGAAAAAAAAAGTTATTGGTGATTTTCAGGAGCATTTTCAATAGAGTAAAAGAGGGTAAAATAAATATAAAACATATCATTGGGAAACAAATGAATGTTTTCAGTTATAAATGTTGAGTAGTCACCATGTTTTTATGGGCCTTCTGGAAATATAATTAAAATAACACTTTAATTTTAAAATATATGTGATGGAAATGACAAAGGAAAATGATTATAGCATGGTTACAATTTAATTTTGAAATTGACTACATTATGATATGTGGTTGCTGACTACATGTATATATAAAAGAAATATCTGGAACATGACTGTGGGGGGATGCCTGTCAAATGAATCATCATTTGGGAGCCAGTTTCTTTTAATCACTCTTCCCCTTCTCCCCCTCTCTGCTATGTAGTCAACCCTTGGTGGCGGTTTGGGATTGATTCCAGTACACCCACACATACCAAAATCCATGGATGTTCAAATCCTCTGTGTAACATGGCATATGCTTATAACGATCTTTAGATTACATATAATATCTACTATAATGTAAACGCTATGTAAATAGTGGTTATAATGTATTTCTTAGGAATAATGACAGGGAAAATCTGTACATGGTCTATATAGATACAGTGATTTCTCAAATATTTTCTAATTGATATACTGTTTGAACCACAGATGTGGAACTCATAGATATGGATGGCTGACTGTATATATGCATGTATACATGTGTATATATGCATAATTGGTTCCTTATAGAACCATCCAAGCACATTTTTTAAAGGAGGAGTTTTCCACCATTTTCCTGAATGTGAATGTGAAGGATGGGTGGTCAAGGAGACTCCTTATTTATGTTGGTGAAAATAAAACAAAAGTATCAGGAAGAAACCTGGACATGGCACCATTGAGCTTCTTAGGAACAAGACCATTGACTTTTGGACTTCTTGTTGGGTGGGAGAGAAATGAACTTTTATTTAAGTCAATGCAATTTATTTATTTTTATTATTGTTTTCCCACTCACAAATTAGCTTCATTCTAATGAAATACATCCTTCAAACCATCATAAAATCTAGTGTTTTAATACGTGGTTAAACTGAACAAGGAAAAATGTAGTCAGATCCCTTCTACTGTACTTAATATGTTCTCTTCAGTTTCCTGGAGGCAGCATCGTTTTCCCAATATAAAATAGCATGCTAACAGAGTTGCATGATTCATTGATAAGGCAGGCTGTTCTTTTATGTCAAGTAACTATTTTGATACTTAGAAATAGTGATCTAAGTACAAGGTTATAAGCATATTTTAACATCGACACAGGGATGTCCTGAAGGTAACAAAGGAATGAAGTGCTGAGGTGGTAAATTCACTTACCCAAGAAGACACAGGCAACACAGGGCAGAAATGAGCATGCATGAAAACAGCATGATGACAGGATCTCCACGCTGCTGGATAGCAGTCTCTATTGGATAGCACACTCTATTGTCCCCAGTGTAGTAAAAAGAAAAGTTGGTTGTTGGGAGTTAAGAGGTTGAGCAACAATCAAGAGATGGAGCTGGAGGTGTAGCAGAGACACAGAGCAGAGAAGTTGGAGATGAAGCAGTACATGGGAGTGTGGAGATGGCAGTGCAGGTGTGAGAAGATGACGAACAGGTTACCAGTCAGTGTCAATTAGTAGAACGCAAATAAATTATCCTTCAGAGGCTGCATTGATATTTTTTCATCACCATTCATTTCCCGTTACCTAAGGAAAGAATCACATGAACTCAAAAAAAAAAAAAAAAAAAGAAGAAGAAGAAATAAAGAAAGAAAAAGGAAATGTTTTAAGAATCATAGGGACATTTAAAAAATCGGTTTGAAATTCTTGTTACTGCTTAGTTCTAGGAAAAATTAAGAATTACATAACACTGCTCACTTGCCTGGCATGTGCAGGGTGCTGGGTTCAGTCCTCAGCACCACCTACAAATAAAATAAAGATGTTGTGTCCACCGAAAACTAAAAAATAAATATTAAAAAAATTCTCTCTCTTTCTCTTTTTCTCTCTCTTTCTTTCTCTCTCTTAAAAAAAAAGAATTACACAACACTATGATAGTAACAAATTAAATGGAATATGAATCTAAAAGTTCATACAGATATAAAGCCAAATAAATAAATGAACGAATAAATGTTGGAGAAGATAAAGCTAAAGCCATCTTTCTCTTAGAATCCTAATTAACAAATATGCAAAGAATGATTGACTTTAAAAAAAATCAATAGATGCTAAAAGTATTGTAGCACAGTTTGGTAAGGAAAAAGATATTTGTTAGTCTAAAAAAATCTTTCCACAGCCAGATGCTGTGGCACACACCTGTAATCCCAGTACTCAGGAGGCTGAGACATGATGATCAAGAGTTCAAAGCCAGTGTCAGTAACAGCAAGACACTAAGCAACTCAGTAAGACCCTGTCTCTAAATAAAATACAAAATAGGGCTGGGGATGTGGCTCAGTTGTGGAGTGCCCCTGAATTCAATCCCTGGTACCCCCCCAAAAAAAATCTCTACAAATTGCTTAATTCCAAAGTGAAAAATATTAAAATTTAGACCAAAAACCTATTCAATGTGATCCATGCTAACATCCCCAGCATTGGGACAAACCAAAAACTGCACCTGCTGATATGACTTCTTGAACAGGACAAGCTGTTACTTTAGTGGCATTTTTGTCCCAAATGTACAGCTTAATTTTAATATGGAAGAAAAAAGAGACAAACTCAAATTAAGGCAATTTGGACAAAATAGCTTGCCTGTACTCTTCAAAAAACATACCATATTCAATTAAAATTATTATAAAGACTGAGGCGCTAACCCAGATTAAAATTCAAAAATAAAACAGTCTGACTAGCTGTATGATCCTGAACTGCAAAACATAATGATATTTAGACAATTGGAGAAAGCTTCAAATAGACTGTAGATTAGATTACAATGTTTTATCCATATGAAATTCACTGATTTTGATTACTGGACATTGGTTAAGTTAAATAACAACCTTGTCTTAGGAAATAAAATGTGAAGTATTCAGAGATAAAGGAGGAAAATAGAGGTTAGCATAAATAAATGATTTAAAATTAGATTTTTTTCTCCAACATATTCTGTGTATGTTAGTGTGTGTGTGTGTGTGTATATATATATATATATATATATATATATATATTCATGTAAAGTGTTCAATAATCACAAAATGAAATGAAGAGAAAAAAATCATATTTTCATTGTGATATTTAAGATTAACCTGTTTCAAAAAAATTCCAAATTTGTGTATGGGTCATTTACATTAATCACTGAGTCTCATTAACAATTGAGCAAAGTGTGTAGCAGATAAACACATTGTGAAAGCATTCATGATGATGAGTGAACCAAAGAAAAGGATCTCTATTGCCTTGTGGTTTACACATTGAGATCTTAAATCAAGTAGTCTCATTTTTAATCTCAGAAATAATAACTAACTTCTAGTTAATATATTAGCCTCTGTAAGTCAACTTTTAAAAATGTATACAGTGGGAATAATCGCAGTATCCAACACACTTAATTGTCTAATTAGGCAAGGTCAAAAATAGGTCAGCACAAAGTATGGAATATGATGAGCAAATAATCACCAGTATCATCATCAATAGTGGCAGTAAACATGGCAGATGTTCATAGAGATAGTAGTGCTCTGGGCCAGAAAGATTGGTAGGGAGGGCTAATACTTTTAAAAGTGTGTCAATTAAAGCCCATCAACTTTAAAATCTGATTTGCCTAACCTCACAAAAATCACAGAAGTCTATGGTGATATGATCATCCAAATTATATCTTACCAAGGAAAAAATGTAAGAAAGAAAAGCCTCTCGGGGACTTGGGAGGAAAAGAGCAATAAATGGGTAATTTTAAGGTCATTACTAGTAAATAGAGGACTTTCCTCTAAGGGATGTCACTGGGAAGCTTAGAGCAGTAACTGGTCATTTGAGATTCACCCAGTGTAAGATGCTCCAGGAGAGCATTAGGGGTTTCTGGACTTGGGTGAAGAACTCAAGCTGAGCAGTCTATATTAAAATTCTCCCACAGAACCAGTCTGGGTAAGATTTAAATAAAGCTTTGGGAAAAGGTCTGAGCAACAGTGTTGCAGGACAGTGAGTATCAAGGTGTAAACATGAAGAACATGAAGAACAAAGGCAGTCACCAAACATACTCTGATACTTTGGAAATCCTCCCAATATTTATAAATCTTTACTTCTGTTCTTTCCTACTTTATAAATTCAAGCACATTGTCATATACCATTGAACACATGTGAGACTATATTGTAAAAAAAAAAGGATTAGTCTTCACATCAGAGTTACAAGTGACCCTTAGGAGTTGTCTAATTATTTTTTCTTCTGTAGATATTACCAGTGCCTTTTATTCACATTTGCATATACATATGCTCACAACATATTCATTTCTGCTCTCTGCATTTTTAAACAATTGCTTCATGACAGACCTCCTAAATAATTAAACAGTCTCACTCCAGAGGGTGTGAAAACAACCTACTCATACAGTCTCCCACTCATAGACTCCTGAGAGAAAAACAGATCAACTCAGAGATGTGATTCAGAAATCTAATTGTCAGTCCATTTCTGCTGCCATAAATTGAGATTTGCCTGGGCATCTTGCCATATTTTTATTCAATCTTCTTTCCTGGTGTTTAGTTCTGATTTTCTATTTCTATTATTCAGTGATATTGATTTTGTTATAGCTTGGCAAAAAAAACTTGCATACGTTTTATTGTTTCAAAACATGAATATGTTATTTTTCTCCAGAGAAGGACAATAAGAAGCAATAAATTTAAATAGATTTTCTTCTAATAACACAGGATCCAGAATACTGACCATGTTGAACAAAGGATTAGAGATTTTAAAAATCTAAGCTTTAGATTCTATCATAAATAAGTCATATTTTATTATTCATTTAATAAATAGTTATTAAAATTTAATAAATTGCTAAGCCTTTGAGATTATGCCCTGAGCAAGATGTTGTCTAACATTGTATGCCAGGATCTAGGGGTTTCCCATTAACATGGTCAGCAAATAATTTTTGGTCACCTACAAAATGACAAAACAGAGTTTTAGTATAGAAAGATAAATAAGACTATGTTGAAGGAGTTGTGAACGCTCTCAAATATTTAGTTGGTAAATGTTATAGTCATGCTAACACAAAATAATGGAAAGCACATGGGTAGAGGCTAAATAACTCAAATAAGAAGTCAAGACATTATTTTAGAAATGGCAATGCCTGGGATGTGGTCAAAAGCTAAATAAGAAATACAAAATTAAAGAGTGAATGAAAGACCCTTCCAAGTAGGAGTGCCACATGGGAAGGTACAGAGCCAAGGTTGAGCATGACTCTGCTGTACCACAAATATGTTAGTAAGTGTGAGACATGAATGTAAAGATGAGGTTGGAGAGGGATTGTACAAAACAAAGAAAGCTAACCTGTTCTCAAGGTCTCCCCCACTGCCTGGGGGGAGGGTGCATAACTTGGTAAAACCGAGATGCTTCCTTTGCATAGCACCCTAAGGAGACCTCAACTTCTCAGATTGACCAAACTCATATTCGGACATCAAGTTAATTGTTTAACATGTAATGAAAAGTAATTCTCATGATGGCCTCTGTGATTATGTAAGTATGAACAGTAAACTCTTTTTTCTCATAGATACACATTCTTAATTTTCTTGCCCTTTACTTCAATATAATTTGCAAATATTATATTTTTTATAAATTGAAAGTTTGTGACAACCCTGTGTTCACTAGGTGTTTTAGTGAGCTTTTTTTCCACTGAGCCCAAAAGACCTGACAAGAATAATTTTAGAGAAGTAAAAGTTTGTTTGGCACTCATGGTTTTAGAGGTCTCAGTTCATAGATAGGCCAAAATCCCTATGCACTGAACTGGTGGTCAAATTGTGATTCAAAGGTAAATATTTGAAGGAAATTAAAAGTGATACTCTAATGAACATAGGATTGGTAAGAAAGTGAAATAGCCTTATTGTCTGTAAGGAGAAAATTTACTATAGTGATCTTAACAGAAGATCAAACAAGCCACAACATGCCCTTAACCAAAATCTAATTCAAAGCAAAACCAATTCTATGAAGGCTGAGAGAGGTGAGGAAGTTGCAGAATAAGTCTTTTGAGGTAGCAAAGGTTGTTTCATGAGGTATAGGAAGAGAAGCCACCTGCATGACATAAAAGCACAAAGTGAAATAGAAAATATTGGTGGAGAAGCTGCAGAAGTAATCTAGAAGATCTAGTTAAGGAAGTGATGAAAATGGCTATGTTAAACAATGGACTTTAATTTTTGGCAAAATGGCCTTCTGTTAGATTATTCCATACTGGATTTTCATACCTAAATAAAAGATGTCAACACCTGGCTTTACAGCTTCAAAGGATTGGTTGACAGTATCGTTAGGGAATAATACAACTGACAACTTTAAGCTGAAACCAATGCACATTTACTTTTCCAAAAATCCTAAGGCCCTTAAGAATAGTACTAAAATTTTTATGTCTGTGATTCATAATATGGAACAATAAAGCCTGGATGATAGCATAGCTCTTTATTAGATGGTTTACTGAATATTTAAAAGTCCACTACTGACGACTATTGCTCAGAGAAAAAAAATGTTATTGCTCATTGCACATCTGGTCACACAAGAGCAGTGATGAACATGTATGATGAGATTAATGTTCTCAGGACTGCTAACACAACATTCATTCTGCAGCAGCCATTTGATTTTCAAGACTTATAATTTAAGAAATGTACTTCCTAACACCATAGTTGCCATAGATGATGATTCATCTAATATATTTCAACAAAGAAAATTGAATACCTTCTGGAAATAATTCACCATCCTAGATGCCGTTAAGAACATTAGTGAACTGGGTATGGTGGTGCAATCTGTAATCCCAGCAGCTCAGGAGGTTGAGACAGGAGGATTGCAAGTTCAAAGCCAGCCTCAGCAACCTAGCAAGGCCCTAATCCAACTTAATGATATCCTGAGTCAAAATAAAAAATAGAAAAGGCTGGGATGTCGCTTGGTGGTTGAAGGCCCTTGGATTCAATCACTGGTACCCAAAATAAATGAATGAATGAATGAATGAATAAAGCATTCGAGATTAATAGACAAGGTCTAAATATCAATATTAATAGCAGTTTGAAAAATGTTTATTCCAAATTTCCTGAGTAACTTTGAGGAGTTCAAGACTTCAGTAGAGGAAATAATAAGAAAACTGGAATTAGAAATGGAACCCAGAGATGTGAATGAATTTTTATTATCTCACAATATAAATTTAACAGATGAGAAGTTGTTTGTTATGGATGAGCAAAGACAGTGGTTTGTTAAAATGTGAAATATTCCTGGTGAAGATGCTTGGAACTTTATTGAATGACAAGAAAGGATTTTGAATATTACATAAACTTAGTTGATGTAAAGCAACATCACAGTTTGAGAAAATTGATTCCAATTTCATAGAAGTTGTACTATAGGTAAAATTCTATCAAACTGCATCAAATATTATAGAGAAGTATTTTTGGAATGGAAGAATCAATTGATAGAACAAACGTCTTAATTTGAGAAATTGCCACAGCTACCGTAGTCTTCAGTAATCACCATCCCAATGAGTCAATAGCCATCAACAACAAGGAAAGACCCTCCAACACCAAAAAGACAATGACCCACTCAAGCCTTAAATGTTTACCAGCATTTTTATCAATAGAGTACTTTAATATAAAGTGTATTCATTGTGATATGTACTATATTTTACATTGAGTATAAACATGGTATTTCATACTTGGTAAACAATACTGTAGTATAAACCTAAGTTTTATAGGAACTGGGGAATCAAACAATTCATATAACTATTTTTATAGTGATGCTTGCCTCACTGCAGTGGTCTGGAACTGAACCCACAACATCTTCAAGATGTATCTGTACTTGTAAAGGAAGCCAATCCACATTATAAGTTTTTCTGGGGATAGCAGAATCAGAATCAAGGAATTTTGAATTTATTCTTACATTGAAGGAACTGACATAACATGTCTTGATCAATTTAACAATTTGGGAGCTATTTTTTTCCTTTTTGACAACAGAAGAAAACTATATTTCATAGACTAAGGATTGTGTTTCCCTGTGCGAGTTTTTGGAGAGGTTTCAGTTACCCTGGCACTTTTCTTTGCCAGTTTTTGAATGCCAGGCTGTGTGCTAAATATTTGGAACATTATTTTTCCTGTAAGATAATACAGCCAATGTATAGCTGGGCTAAGATTTAAATCCAGATCAGTTTTGAAAACTGGTGTACCATCTATGCTTCAATCATCGATAAAATTTCCTTCTTATTGATATGTTTTATTTAGATAAGTGAGACAACTGGTAGAAGTTGACTGAGTTGACTTTAAACCAAATTCTTTATTTATTAACTATTAAAAACTTGTATAAACACTAACTTCTTGAGCTCCAAATTCTAGCCAGTACTTGAGAGTGTGTGCACATGCACATACACATAGACACACGTGTGTGTATGCAGAGTATATAGAAGATTACATTTTTAAAAATAAATCAGTTAGAAATAGTTCACTTGCAGGTCTTGAAAACATTCTGTTTTTTTTTTTTTTTTCAAGTTTTTTGCAGGTATCTGCTTTAATTCACCCAGTCCTGCTTTCTTAGCTTATCTCTCAAAGTCAATTCCATTTCCTCTTTTCTAAGTCTTTTGGGAAAGTCTTATTGAAAATCTTCACTTGCCAACATTTCCCACAATAGTTAGAGGATTAAAAGCCCTAAGGTCCCCTGCATTCACCTGTTCAATGGGATGAAAAAAAATCCCCAAGAAAATATGAGTTATATTTTCTAATTACCTCTTAGGCTAAATATAAAGAGGACTTCTAATTTTTAGAACATTTTGTTTTAAAGGGACTGAAAATTCCTCATAAATATAATCATATCAATTCTCATAACTCCAACTGTACAGATAAGTTCAGCCATATTTTCATGGAAAACCAGCATTATTTGTAGATGACTCTAATGATAACTTTAAGGCAGTAGGGACTGAGAACAATTCTCAACAGTGGAACTCAGTTGGGCAGACAAAACACTAATAGAAAATCCAGAAGCTTCTCACCACCCTATAAGTTTGTGTAACATTTTGAAAGCCAGTTCTTCTCAGTTATTTAGATAAAACTAGGCAATAGACAAAATGATTGTCAATACTATCAAATATGTTTTGCAGCAAGAGAAACCATGACATCTTACCCAAACTTAAGTATAAGTATTTTATGTCATCTCTAGGAGAATTAAGCATCTTATTGAAAAGGAAGGAATTTTTATTTTCAATTTTACTGCTGTAGCATCAAATTCATGGCCGTTAACTTTAGGATAGAGCAGTAAAAATGATTTGCATCCTTTGAATCCATTTATAAGGCTTGAGATACATTTTAGAAAAAGTATGTTCATACTTTGTCTATCAATTTTGGTATTTTATGTTGGCATAATTTGCCTAAGTTTTGTATTTATTCACTTTTTTAGTTAATGAAAAATGAGTTCAGAGATTTGGGGATGATTTCCTAAGAAAGACATTAAATTGTTTGATGTCCATAAATAAATCTGCCAGGGAAGATCTCTCAATACAACTTGCCTTTTGTCTCATACATAGCAGAAGACATTTGAACTTCAGTTTATATGCTTCTCCTTCACAAATGCACAGGAATTATTTCTGTTTAAAAATTCTTGCCTCTGAAAAAAGAAATTGTTTCCTTATATTCATTCTATAACAGAGCAAAGCACTTTAAGAATAATATTATTTATGGAGAGTTGCCTGAAGCATGTGCAGTGCTAAATATATAAACTAGAAGAAAACACAGAGGTTATGTTTATATTAAAGATAACCTGGATGTCATCATTAATGTTATAAAGTTCAATTTTGTCTTCAGTATAAATGTGTTCCTATCCGTGTGTCTCATTCTTTCCCTCATTTCTTCAATCTCTACATTCCACTTAAGAAAAGTGAGTTTTGTTTCTATTTTGCATTTGATACACTTTATTTTATTTGAAATAGTTAAATAAGCAATACTTGTTAAGACATGAAGATACTTTCTCTAGGTTTTCCTCAACTTCAATAAGCTGCCATGTTACTTCTTGTCTAACATATCAACCTACTTTAAAACCACAAAAGGCTTAAACTAGTAAGATCTTCATGATTGTCTTCTCCACTGACCAGATCTCTTTGTTTTATAGATGATAGGGACCCAAGGACCTGGAACTGGTGTTGCCCAAAGTTACACACATAATCATTAAGTTGAATTACTGTTATTACTAGAGTTTAGAAACAAGGACTTCTGCCTCCAATTAATTTATTGTACTGTTTGCGTTCTGTTTCTCTCATTCAAAAAGCTCCGCAGTGCAAGAGCAGGTTAAGGATTATGTGCTTTTTAATTAGTTGCATTTTTTTCCTGCCTATTTGGACATTAAGTTCTTGAGCAAAATGCTCATTTGGGCAGTAAGTCCATTAAAAGTCAAGCTGTTCTTTGGATTCTGAGTGGATCAAAATTCTTTTACCCTAGAAAATGGCACCACCTACACTTTATAGCAGTTAAGTATTTCATTGCATAAATAAAACATATTGAGAGCCCATCATGATAAAAAGTTCTGAGTTCCAGACAGGTATGGATTGGTGAGTTGCTTGAAGGCAGGGCCCTGTCTTATCTTAGTACATGCAGGAATAGCTTAATTATGTTAAAAAAAAAAAAAAAGAGTACTTTAGCCAAAGTTGCACTAAGCACTGCCACAGCTATGAAGCACAGTGGAATATTTGCTATGAAAGAGAACATGAAGGCCAATTCTTAATTCTGCAGCTGAGGAGATGAGCCCCTCAAATCAAGATTTAGTTCAGATCACTACAAACATGAGACTTGGAATGAAAATCTACTCTGGCTCCCAAATGACCTAAGTATTTACCACCTGCTTTTGGTTTCTTTCAGTCATTATTGGCTGATGGTGGTGCTATTAGGTAATTTCCCTCTCACATTCATGTTCTTTCACAGTTTTTCTTTTGTCTCATTAGCAATTGTTGCATTTCCAGGTTTTTTGGCTCCTGCTGTGGTTTTATTTGAACTTCAGCTTCAGTAAATCATTAAAGCAGTTCTTTGATCTGCCCTACTTGCCTTACCTGAATTTGGCACAAAGAGAAGTTCTATTTCTTTTACTATGAATTATTTTGAACTTTGCCCAGGCTTCCAATCTACTTATTACAAGTAAAACTGACACAGTGAAAATTCCTATCTATGATAAAAGGAATACTTGTAACCCCGGTTCAGTGTTAAACCAATGTCTACTCTCCATATATATGCACCACCTGAAACCATTCCAATATCTTATAAAAGTGAAATCTCATATATTTAGAGGAAGAAGCATTTCTGTATTTTCTCTAAAATCAGGCATAAGTGACAAGGTTGTCACACTTTTCTCAAAGGAATTCCTCCATTTCTTAGTTATCATAATTAATATTGGCTACATTACACAAAAATATGTTCCCCCATTATGAATTATTCTAGAATGTAGAAGGTAGTTTTGTATATCATTGAAAAACAAATATGGTAAAACCAATTCTTTCTTTTTCCCCCCAAAGAACAATATAAAATAGTCCTCCTCAACCATATTAGTTCTGTGTCCAGTTTCAAATTAGATTTGTCACTTTATTGAAGGATTACCTGAATTCTCAGTTCCTGCAAAGTTAAAAAAAAAAAGAGGGAGAGAGGCAAAAAATCGGGGGATCAATAAGGATTATAAAACTGTGAAGTGCTAGCAAACACCAACAGTTTAGTACTTAACACAACAGAAAATTATTTAATGCTGAAACTCTGGTTGCCACTGGGGAGAAAGTACATCTAAGCAGAGGGTCAACAATCTTTGATCTTCTGCTACCACCATTTTAATCCACAATTTCATTATTTGCATGGCAGATAAAGGAACATGTGGGATTAAATGTTTTTGGAACATTCCACTTCCCTTCATAACCCACTGGTACAATTTATTATATGTTTAGCAACAGGGGAACTAGGAAAATATAGGTCTTTTATACCTGACAGGTAAGGAGAACTGAATATGGAATATAATGATTAATCCTGATTACATAAGAAAATGGTGATTGAAAATATTGGAGTGAAATCACAAATCCATAAATGAAAGCACATAATATATTCTTAAATTTTGTTCTAAAACATATACTGCCAATAATATCTGATATGACAGTTCCTAACATGTCTTTGAATCATATTTACTACTTCTCTTTTGAGCAGGACATTATCATTATGGCTTCCTAAGAGAATGGTGAGTATGGGATAATATAATGACCCATTAATAAGTATACAAATATGAGTATTGAAAAGTGTAAATAATTAAAAGTTATATTCCTGATTCCAATAGTAGATAATATAACCTCTTTTAAAATTGGTTTTAAATTTATTTGATATGCTATTCATTTTATATTCTAAGTTTTAATTTATAATAAAGTTGGTTAATCTCTAAAATGACAACTGACAGCATCCTTTTATTATGTCTGATAAAATGCTTTACCATATCAGAATTCAATGTTGGTTTCAGTATTTAATATTATTTCTCAAACCAAAAGCAAAGCTGGTAAATTTTGCTACCACAGGGAATCATTCTGTGTAAAATTGGTGAGAGATAATAATATATGTTTTTAATATAGTCTATACTTGAGACTTATCTTATAGTGCTGTGTGTATGTGTTGGGATGATTGCATTAGCTTTATGTTTGAAAAATTGAGACTATAAGTCAAAAGTATCCCTGATTTCCTCCCTAGAGTTCCTATTTAGATCTGTTTAGATGAGAAATTGAAACCAATAATACTGGAGATTTAATGTACACAGAAACTTTGAGACAATTTTACAAAAGATTGGGTCTCATTGCTGCTCATTTTAAAATACTCATTTCAACTATAACCCCCAAAATGTCTATTTTTCAAGTTGCTGCAGCAATGTACTACTGTTATCAATTTTGGAATTCTGCCAAACTAATACAATAGACCAACACAGATGGTATTTTTAATAAAATAAAATAGATTAAATGTTTAATTCAAATCATGCTTGTAAGAGTTTAGTCATTTTATCATATTTTCCTCCACTAGTAAATGGAAAAATGCTTCCTCGATTTATTTTAATTGATTAGGATATTTTGGCAGCAAAAAGTATGGTCTATATTTGTTATGCATATTTTTTATTCAAAAGCTTTTTTACAGAAAAATCTTTAAAATATTTCAACCATTCATATTTTCCTGTTTATGTGAGATAAGGTTTTTGTATGACTAACGTAACCTGTATGGTAATAAACATATAGGTGAATTTTGCCATGAGTTTATTTCCAGTTCTACTGTAATACTGAAATATACATATATGTAAATAATAATAATTTTCTCTAATGTTCACCAGGTTTTTCCTACTTCTCTACATGATATGCATATGTCCTGTCCATTGCTCAAATCTGCTATCCTATAGGCCAAATTCAATAAGGAAGAAATATAATTTCTCAAACAAATGGATTCTTAAATTTATATATGAGAACAAAATTCTATAAATATGTATCACTTCTCAATGCAGACTTGTTCTGAGAAGTGTGTAATGGAGCAATTTTCTCACTGTGTGAGCATAATAGTGTGTACATAAAATAAATGTAGACCCAGTCTACATTCTGAACTTATTGGACCACCCTGTTATATGTAGTTTGTTGGTTGAAAAAGTAATCTCATGTTGTTCATGAATGTATTTAAGCCAATTTTAATGACAGTAAATAGTATTAGAATTTATTGAGGAAAAAACATTATTTATTTAACTAGATGATGTTGGGGAAACTTTAAGCAGGGTCCAAAGCACACTGCATACAATGATAAATTCTAGATGGATTAAAGCCCTAATTGTGAAAGATAAAGCTAAGATGTTAATAAAAAAATTGTAGAATAATATTCCTGTGGTATTTATGAGAAATCACACTTTAAAAAACTAAAAACTACCAATACAAAAAGTAAAATGATTGGTTTTCTTTATTAAAATTAAGAACATCTCTTAAACAAATATATTAGTTAATATATATTAGTCAATTGGACAAATATATTAGTCAATTGGAGTGATGGAAATATGATTGTGACATTTAAACTCATATAAAATTTTAACCTAATATGTAAAAAGATAAATTGGGAAAAATAAATTATAATTTTCTGCCATATGTGTAATTTCAAATTATCAAAACATTCAGATTCAGTTATACTTCCCTCTCTCTTATTTTGCTCTCATTTTGAAATCTTATTCTTTCCACTAGGGTTTATGTATCACATATTGGGAAGACTATGTCTTACTTTGTGTCTTGGCACTGTCTCCCAATCAGTCTCTCTGTCTGGGGGATAATACACCCCTTTTATTTGATCACAAACTTGTGGTTGAGTGATAGGCAGTTTCACCAAGACTATAAGGAGTTGGAGAGAAACATGCTTTCATTGTCCCCAAAGAAAAATATCTTCCAGGAAGAGAATTGCAATAAACATCTTTAGGCACATAAAAGTAAATGCCCAAGGGATGTTGTATGTGGGCAGGGAATAAATAACATTTGAACAATTATGCAATTTATTTCTTGCATGACCCACTAGTGCCCCATATTATTTGCACTCTGACCTATAACTGATTTTTCAAGACACTGGACTGTAACAATTTTTAAAACTAAGCAAAACAAACTTATAGTTCAAAACAACAGAGATTTCCCACTTCTCCCATCTTTTCCATCTTTTGTATTTGGTTGCTTCAAGTCAAATTTAGCATTGGCCATGGAAAAATGAAGACAGACTCTTGAAAATTCTTGAGGTCCTATTGCACTTTGTCATGTGCCACATAGTGACTACAGAGAATTAGCCCTGTCAGCATATTGACTGACTTCCTTGCTTACTAGCTTAAAAGAATCTCCAGTAATCAAGTGGTAGTCAAAGCCTTGGGTTTAATGGAACCCTTATTTTGTCTATCTTCTTATGGAGGAACCAGAAATTCCAGTTCAATGGAACCTAAAATTGTGGACTAAGAAAGAGAAGCACAAATTTCTATGTAGATTACTAAAAATGATGGTAAGAGAAGTCTCTTCAAGTTCTTCCCCTTGATTTTGTCAGTGTGCTCTAATAATCAAAGGGAAAGCATTATCATTATTATTATTTTACTCCCAGTTCCACCTGGCAAGATTACTAAAATGGTACTTAAGAGTGCATTTATGGCCTTCATTTTTCTTTTATTTCCAGGCTGGAAAGAACTGTGTGCTGTAGTATATGGTAGAGATGTGTCCTACCTCCTTTTCTCTAAGTGTGTGTGAAACATGGTATGTGAGATCCCATGAATACAGTTCAGATTTTATTTGAGAACTCAGGCCAGGATACCAATGAAAGTCCAAGGCATTCATTCCCATGTATTTGCATTTCCAATGAAGACAAACCATTGGGATGAATTCCACCTCCCAATGTGAAAATAGTAAAAATAATTAGCTTACCACTAGTGAATATTCTTTTTTTTTATAAATTTTTAATATTTATTTTTTAGTTTTCAGCGGACACAACATCTTTGTTTGTATGTGGTGCTGAGGTTTGAACCCGGGCCGCACACATGCCAGGCGAGCGCGCTACCACTTGACCCACATCTCCAGCCCACTAGTGAATATTCTAACAAATGATTTAGTCTCCAGAGCTCAAAGTAATCTTATGCCACTAACACTTGGAACATTTGTTAATGGTAGTAGCTACTTCCACTTTGGTTAGAGGGAAATTGTGATATTGAAATATGCATAGCTTCCATCTTCTCACCATGGCTGCCATGTTAATGAGCCCAGTAGTGAAAGCACTGAGTGGTCAATAAATAAATAATGCTTGAATTGTTAGCCTAAGTACAGCAAATTGTCATACCCAATCTGGGTGAAGCTCATCCAAGTTGTTAGACATCTGAATAAGACAAAAAGTGGGTAAGGGATAGTCTGTTTTTCTGCTTACCTATGAACATCAATCTCTTGCGTTCATACTGATATTTATACATTGGTTCTCTTGGTTCTTAGGCCTTTAGATTTGGATGAGAACAACATAACTGGCTCTTCTGGATCTCTAGCTTGTAGATGGTGATTCATGGGACTTAGCTCTCATAATCACATGGGAAAATTCCTTAAAATAATCCTATCTATCCAGCTCTCTATCTATTCCTATCTATCTACCTGTCTGTCTGTCTATCAAACTCATTCATACTCTTACTGGTTCATTCTGTTTCTCTAGATAACAATGACTAATACATCTGCTAAATATTAATCATTCTTGAGCAAGCTGTGAATTTGATGTAAAAATATGTGTATCTCTTCCTCATTCTTACCCACATTCAATCTTTGCAAAATTTGTTAAATATAATGCATGTCTAACTAAATTTAAATGTCCCTTTTAAGCTAATAATGCTTGATTTTCATTCTCCAATGCCACTTAACTCTGGTTGTAGATATTTTTCAACTATGTCAAAACAACCATATGCACTCATTGCAAATAAACTGCAATTTTCTTGAATATAAGGATTATTTCTTACTTAACTCTGCATCTCACATATCTAAGTAAGTACCTGGGGGAAAGTAGGTAATCATTTGCTGATTTATTTTGAATTGAATATGTGTCTCTACATCCCTTAAGAAGTAATGACAATGTCAAGCACAGAGTAAGTCTTCAAAATTATTTGTTGAACTGAGCCAATTTAATAACCCTAAGATATATTTTATTTCCTTTTCAAAGTTTGAGTTAACTTTTGATTATCTTTTAGATTCTCATATCCACATAAAACAAGCCCCAAAATTGTTTATTTTGAAGTTCTACCACTGTTCAATAAAAGTCAAAATAAGCAATATTAAAGTGGGTGGAAAGCTTCATATGCTATCGATTGTGCAACTGGATAAATACAATGTTACAGAATGTTTAATGGCATGGCAAAAAAAGTTTTAGAATGGAAAAGGGGATCCAGCCCAGTTCAATTTTAAAGTTATTACTGTTATCTCCTGACCCTGAAGTCCAATACTAATAGTACATTTTATTTGTATAGGATTAAAACCATTTTTTCAAATAATATTGGAAAGTAGGAAACCAAATACTTAGCACCTGTTCCTTCTACACTGCCAATTCTCCCAACCCACCCAATGTTCTTTCCCTGTAGTAGAGGTATTTCCTTAGGCTATCAAGTATGTAGAAAGAAAATTTACTTATTTGATGTTTTGTGGAAGTTAAGCCTCAAGGCAACCAAGCTACTCTCAAACCATATTAGTCACATAATCAGGATTCTTTTTCATGATTAGGTCCAAAGATGAGTACCTACAATGTCAGCTTTGAAAATATTAACTGTTGGTTGGACACTGAAAATAGCATAAAATAAAAATTGACATGAATATCCTCAAATAACTCTATGGTATGAGGCATGTTGGTGACAATTGAATAGCTGATGCTACTATCTCTATACCATACTTTACATAATTACTCCCATTAGACCTGATGAGTTATCCCATAATATTCACCAATACAATGTTTACCTTTTGTCTTACAATTTTATATCTTGTTTTTACTGCCCTATTTTTCTTATCTCCATGTTAATACTTTCATTATATTTGACATCTAGTCAACTACCACCACCCTCCAATATGTCCCCTTTCTACATATCTCAAAGAAAATATTGGATCCATTTATCTCAAAACTACCTCCAAAACAGAAAGAACAACTTTTTTTTTGGTATTGGAAATTGAACCCACGGGTGTTTAACTTTTGAGCCACATCCACAGCCCTGTTTTATTTTTTAACTTGAAACAGGGTCTTACTTAGTTGCTTAGGGCTTCACTAAGTTGCTGAGGCTGGCTTTGAACTTGTGATCCTCCTGCCTCAGCCTTGGGAGTAGCTAGAATTACAGGCATGCACTTCCAGATTGAAATCTTCCTTTAACAATCTTCAAAGCAATTCTGTAGATATGGCAGCACCATTCTGCTGATTTTTTCATACTTGGAAACTCAAGATTGAGCAATTTCACTAATGTTACAAAATATTTCAACTGCACATTCAGAATGAAGAATCACATATTTCCACTCTCAGCCCCACTCAAAATTGATTTCAAGAGTTTCCATCATCTTGCTGAAAATTCACTTACATGGATTTTAAATAAAGTATATGTTTTTAATGATATAAAAACAAATAAAAATGAAACAAACCTTAAAATATTTGATTGTTCATCCACAGTTTTTTTTTTATCTTTTAGATGGTAAACCCTACAATGCCAACATAATAATACAATTTAATATTCTTTAACAAAATGGAAAAAAATACCAAATAAATTCAGACCAGTGGTGTTCAAAGTGAGAATTTTGCATGGCAAAAGGTGTTTAAGATGCAATATTATAGCACAGGGAAAATAGATTAAAATGTTAAAAAATAACTTTTATTCGTATAATAACATGAGTTATATAAAAAGAAAAACAGCACTAAGAGAATTTTAATGAAAATATCAATAATCTTCATTTTCTCCCCACGATCAAGTTCTGTTGCATGCAAAACAAATATTCTTTATCCTTTTAGCTATTTATCTTGAAATTTAACTCCAGATTTCTCTTTATATGTATATCATTTTAATTTTGTACTTTTCTTTTTAATTTTTACATAAAATAGTGGGGGAGATATATATGTATATATAATTTATAAATAAATACATTGCAGATTAATATAAAAATCCATCTTGATAGGTATTCAAGATTTAAAAACAAAAATTGAGGACAACTGTGATCCAGAGTAGAAACATGGACATACTCTGATCTGAGATATCACCCAGATGTTTAACTAGGAGACAAAAAGAATGGGCACAAAAGGAATGTTTACCTTTTTGAAATATGCTGTATATAAAAAATGCATTTCCTGGCAAGTGCGGAATAAAGGATCTTGGGAAACTGCTATAAAAATCTCTTTGCTAAGAATTTTTTACAACTTATCTGGTATCTTTTAAAGAACAAAAACAACATAAATGTAAAATAGGCACGAGAGTTTGAATCAGATCTCTAGCAAATGCATTGGTATCCAAATTAGCATCGATACTAATTCTCACCCAAAGGCTTTCTTTTATCCTTAATTTAGTCTCCTTCACAAACTCTGGGTAGTATGAGTTAGTGTTATGAATGAGTCTTGGCAGAAGCCATGAGCCACAGGGGAGTAGGCAATTATTAATAGCATAAATACTCACAAATTTATTTCTTTTATATAGAATGCCTGAAGTCTTGTTTCTTTTCTAGCCTGTTGAACTAGAATCAATTTATCATGTGAGGGTTTCTACTATGCAATTTTATTCTCAAATGCTTGCACTAAAGAGAACATCTTTCTTTATAAAGGCATTTAAACTCTCTCCTACATAGTTGTTAAGCAATACCCATGTATCAGAAAGATCACATATTCAAAAATTGAATTGTAGTTGATTTTATTAAGATTTGTTTAAAAATATATCCAATTATCTGTAGATATAATGCAGTTCTTATCAAAATCCCAGCAAGTGATTTGTGGATATTGATAGAGTGATTCTAAAGTTTATGTGGGGACCAAAAGACCCAGAATAGCCAACCTAATATTAAAGGAGAAGAAAAATGTTGGATGATTTAACATTACCTAATGTTAAGATTTACTATAAGGGGCCAGTATTCAAGACGTGCAGTAGTTGTGAAGGAGTAGACGCTAAAATCAATGGAATACAATAAGAGAACCCAGCAATATACCCCACATAAATGTAGTTGACTGAAATTTGATAAGGAACGGAGGCAGTACAATGCAGCAGAGTCTGCTCACCCAGTGCTGCTGGAGTGATTGGACAGCCACAAGAAAAAGCATGGGTTTAGGCAAAGATTTTATCCCTCACAAAAACCGAGATAGACCATGGACCCAAATGTAAAATGAAAACCTTAAAACTGAACAGTAAGAAAGTGAACAACCTAATTTAACAAACAAAAGATCCAAAAAAAGATATACAGATGCCAATGATATTCAGTATCAGGATGCTATAACCTAATACCATAGAAATGGTGGTTTAAACAACAAACAGTTATTCAAGACAGTTCTGGAGGCTGGGAAGCCCAAGATCAAGATACCAACAGGTTTGACGTCTGCTAAGGGCACTTGTCCTGATTTTCAAGTTTTCTCATTAAATCTCATTAAATATAACTTAGAGAAAAAATACCTTTCTCATGTCTCTTGTTGTAATGATTCTAATCCCATTCATGAGCTCTCCACTCTCATGACCTAATTGACACTTAAAGGCCCTTTTTTTAGATACCTTCACATTGGGAGTTAGGACTTCCACATATAAATTTTTGGTAGAATACAAATATTCAGTCCCTAATGTATAGTATTAGGGAATTGCAAATTAAAACAACAATGAAGTCTCCACTGCATACCCATTAGATTGATCAAAATCCAAAACACTGACAACACCCAATGGCTGAAGAGGATCTGGAAAATAGGAACAATGAATGAGACTTCATTGCCACACCAGTTTGGCAATTTCTTATAAAATAAACATATTCTTACCATGTGATCCAGAAATATTACTCCTTGATGCTAATTCAAATGAATTGAAAACCTATGACCACATGAAAACCTGCATCTGAATGGGTACTGAGGCATTAATTGCAATGGCCAAAACTCAGAAGCAACGAAGATGCCTTCTGTAGGTGAGTAGAGCAAAATGTTGTGCCATATCTAGATAATGGAGTGTCACTAGGCAGTAAAAGGAAATGTGCTCTCAGGCTCTGAAATGGCATGGGGAAAACTTAAATTCACATCATTAAATGAAAGAATTCAATCTGAAAAGTCTACATACTACAAGATTCCAACTACATGACATTCTGAAAAATGCAAAAATATTGGTGTTTGCCAGGGGTCACAGTGGGGGCAAAAATCAGTATACAGATGTTTTTAGAGCAGAGAACATACTCTTCATGTACAACATTGGTGGTGCATGACAGGATACATAGGTCCAAACCCATAGCATGTACACCACCAAGAATGAACTCCACCTCTGAGAAGTGTCTGTTGAGGTCCTTGGCCCATTTGTTAATTGGGTTATTTGTTATCTTATTGTTTAATTTTTTGAGTTCTTTGTACATTCTGGATATTAGGGCTCTATCGGAGGTGTGGGGGGTAAAAATTTGTTCCCAGGATGTAGGCTCTCTATTTACCTCTTTTATTGTTTCTCTTGCTGAGAAAAAACTTTTTAGTTTAAGTAAGTCCCATTTGTTTATTCTTGTTGTTAACTCTTGGGCTATGGGTGTCCTATTAAGGAATTTGGAGCCCGACCCCACAATATGTAAATCGTATCCAACTTTTTCTTCTATCAGACGCAGTGTCTCTGATTTGATATCTAGCTCCCTGATCCATTTTGAGTTAATTTTTGTGGATGGCGAGAGAAAGGGATTCAATTTCATTTTGTTGCATATGGATTTACAATTTTCCCAGCACCATTTGTTGAAGATGCTATCCTTCCTCCATTGCATGCTTTTAGCCCCTTTATCAAATATAAGATAGTTGTAACTTTGTGGATTAGTCTCTGTGTGTTCTATTCTGTACCATTGGTCCACCTGCCTGTTTTGGTACCAGTACCATGCTGTTTTTGTTACTATTGCTTTGTAGTACAGTTTGACCTCCGGTATCTCTATACCTCCAGATTCACACTTCCTGCTTAGAATTGCTTTTGCTATTCTGGGTCTTTTGTTTTTCCATATGAATTTCATGATTGCTTTGTCTATTTCTTCAAGATATGCCATTGGAATTTTGATTGGCATCGCATTAAACCTGTAGAGAACTTTGGGTAATATCGCCATTTTGATGATGTTAGTTCTGCCTATCCATGAACAGGGTACATTTTTCCATCTTCTGAGATCTTCTTCTATCTCTCTCTTTAGGGTTCTGTAGTTTTCATTGTATAAATCTTTCACCTCTTTTGTTAGGTTGATTCCCAAGTATCTTATTTTCTTTGAGGATATTGTGAATGGAGTGGTTTTCCTTATTTCCATTTCAGAGGTTTTGTTGCTGATATACAGGAATGCCTTTGATTTATGCGTGTTGATTTTATAACCTGCCACTTTGCTGAATTCATTTATTAACTCTAGCAGCTTCTTTGTAGACTCTTTTGGGTCTGTTAAGTATATTATCATGTCATCCGCAAATAGTGATAGTTTAATTTCTTCTTTTCCTATTTTTATGCCTTTAATTTCTTTCGTCTGTCTAATTGCTCTGGCTAGTACTTCGAGAACTAAATTGAATAGAAGTGGTGATAGAGGGCATCCCTGTCTTGTTCCAGATTTTAGAGGAAATGCCTTCAGTTTTTCTCCGTTCAGGATGATGCTAGCCTGAGGTTTAGCATAAATAGCTTTTACAATGTTGAGGTAAGTTCCTGTTATCCCTAGTTTTTCTAATGTTTTGAACATAAAGGGATGCTGTACTTTGTCAAATGCTTTTTCTGCATCCATCGAGATGATCATGTGGTTCTTGTCTTTAAGTCTATTGATGTGGTGAATAGCATTTATTGATTTCCGTATATTGAACCATCCTTGCATCCCAGGAATGAATCCTACTTGATCATGGTGCACAAGTTTTCTAATATGTTTTTGTATTCGATTTGCCAGAATTTTATTGAGAATTTTTGCATCCAAGTTCATTAGAGATATTGGTCTGTAGTTTTCTTTCTTTGAAGTATCTTTGTCTGGTTTTGGGATCAAAGTGATGTTGGCCTCATAGAATGAATTTGGAAGAGCTCCTTCTTTTTCTATTTCTTGAAATAGCTTGAAAAGTATTGGTATTAATTCTTCTTTGAAGGTTTTGTAGAACTCCGCTGTATACCCATCCGGTCCAGGGCTTTTCTTGGTTGGTAGTCTTTTGATGGCTTCTTCTATTTCTTCTTTTGTTATTGGTCTGTTTAAATTGTGTGTGTCTTCCTGTCTCAATCTGGGCAAATCATATGCCTTAAGAAATTTATCGATATCTTCATTATCTTCTATTTTATTGGAATATAGGGTTTCAAAATACTTCAACAAGTACATGAAAAAATGCTCACCATCTCTAGCAATCAGAGAAATGCAAATCAAAAGCACCCTAAGATACCATCTCACTCCAGTAAGATTGGCAGCCATTATGAAGTCAAACAACAATAAGTGTTGGCGGGGATGTGGGGAAAAGGGCACACTTGTACACTGCTGGTGGGGCTGCAAAATGGTGAGGCCAATTTGGAAAGCAGTATGGAGATTCCTGGGAAAGCTGGGAATGGATCCACCATTTGACCCAGCTATTGCCCTTCTCGGACTATTCCCTGAGGACCCTAAAAGAGCGCTCTATAGGGATACGGCTGCATCAATGATTATAGCGGCACAATTCACAATAGCTAGACTGTGGAACCAACCTAGATGTCCCTCAATAGATGAATGGATAAAAAAAATGTGGCATATATACACAATGGAGTATTATGCAGCACTAAGAAATGACAAAATCATAGAATTTGCAGGGAAATGGATGGCATTAGAACAGATTATGCTAAGTGAAGCTAGCCAAGCCCTAAAAAACAAATGCCAAATGTCTGCTTTGATATAATGAGAACAACTAAGAACAGAACAGGAAGGAAGAGCATGAGGAAAAGACTACAGTAAACAAAGACGAATGGGGGGAGAGAAACGGGGAGAGAAGGGAAAGCACATGGAAATGGTAGGAGACCTTCAATGATACATAAAATTATAAGAGGTTATGAGGGGCAAGGGGGAAGGAAAAAGAGGGAGAGAATTGAACAACAGCAGGGGAGGTAGAGAGGGAAGATGGGAGGGGAGGGGAGGGGAGGGGGGATAGTAGGGGATAGGAAAGGTAGCAGAATACAACAGTCACTAATATGGCATTATGTAAAAATGTGAATATGTAACAGATGTGATTCTGCAATCTGTATTTGGGGTGAAAATGGGAGTTCAAAACACAATTTGAGTCAAATGTATGAAAGATGATATATCATGAACTATGTAATGCTTTAAATAATCAATAAAAAAGAAAAGAAAAAAGAAAAAAAAAGCCTACACATGAACGTTTGTAGCTGGTTTATTTGGACAAAAAAAAAAAAAAAAAAAAAAAAAAACAACGCCAGATACCCTTCAACAGGTGAATGGGTAAGCCAACCATGGCATAACTTAGCATATATTATTACTTAAGTATAAAGGAAATGAACTGTTTGATGCATTCCACAGTCTAGAAAAATCTCCAGAGAATTATGCTGAGTGAAAAAAAGCCAATCCCAGATTATATACTGTGTGATTCCATTTACATTCCTGCATTGACAAAATTATAGAAATGGAGAAGATGTTAGTAGTTTTCAGGATAAAGGCAGGCAGGGGGCAAGAAGGAAATGACTGTGAGGGAAATATTGTGATAATGTAAATGTCCTATGCCTTGACTGTATCAATGTTAGTATTTTGCTTATTATATTGTACTACAATTTTGCAGGATGTTATTATGGGGAAAACTGAGTAAAGGGTACTCAGGATCTTTCCAGGCTATTCTGGGTCTCTTATTTCTTTCCAATTTATTTCTTAAAATTGTCTCTGAGCATACAATCATCTCAATGTTTAATTTTAAAAGTCCTTTTTAAAGAGTGTGAAAACTAAAATAGGATGAACATAAAGTAAACTTCCAAATATAAATTTTCCAAATTTCTAAAATGTAAAGTATAGAGAATAAATGTTACAACAATATATAAAAAAAAAAAGAATGAACTCCAGTGTAAATGATGGACTTTGGATGATACTGTTTGTCTGTGAAGGATTATCCACGTTAACACGCATGCCATTGTGTTGAGGAGGTCAAAGTGGGGAAGTCTGTGCCTGTTTGGGGAGGGGAGGCAAGAAGACCTAAAACTTCTCTAAATAGTTTACAAATTAAAACTAAAACTAAAAAAAAAGAAAGTCATATTTCCTTTGGATAGTTCGGCTAGGAAAGAAAAATGTAATAAAGAATCCTATTCAAATAATGAGGTCCTATTCAAATAATGTAACCTTCTCTGGTTTTAGAGTAAAAGAGGCAACCTCTCTGGACGTTTATCTGTAGTGTGAACCAAAATGCAATCCCACACTTGAGGGTCATCATAAAATTCAAGGTAAATGGTATGTGTAATAAGCATTAGCCATAGGGAAAACAATGGATTTTAGTTAAATAAAGTGAATAATTATTTTGAAAATAATTGCCACTGTGACTGGTTCTCAGTATAAGCTGGATCTTACATGGATATCTAACATTCACATTAGATATGGTATTAAGCAGCTCAGTGCAGTTTTCTCAGATATAAAATAATGACATGCCTAGATGATTTTAAGCTACCTCCTAGCTCTATGATCCTGTGACATTCCAGAGCCTCAGAGCTTTAACTACTTTGTTTTTTTCCAGTTAAAATTCAGGAAAATGCTCATTGCAACCCCTTATGATACACAGGACTGGAGTCACCAAAATTCTTCCAAGACTTAGTCTGTTGTCTAGCTTGAGATACAGCCTGGCTGTCAGGGTATGGGATCAACAACTGGCACTACACTTATTCACAGGGTAGAAGCTTTGGGTGTCTAGTGGAAGCCTTAGAATAATATAGAATAATAACAATAATATAAAATAATAACCTGACTCTTATCCCCTAATTGCTTAAAAGTGTTGATTATACTTTTATATTATAATATTATATTATATATAAAATATATGTATATGTTATATTATAATCAACAAAGTTGTATAATCAATCAAAGTTTTGTAACTCAAAGCCAGGAGTTGAATACTCCACAAGAAAACAAAGCACCTATTTCATTTTTGTCTTGTTTCCTGATTATAAATCATTTCTTTGCACATTTATCAATGATGATGCTCCCTGAGAGTAAATTGGCAATGAATTAGGACATAAGAGATGGACTATTTTTTTTTTTTTTACTATTGTTTCTGAACAGTCCTTGAACTTATCTGCTGTCTTTACATATCATGTTTCTCGTGTTTTTATGCATTCCCGAGGGATCACTTCAGGGTCGCCTGTGTTATAGGCAGAAATGTGGTTCAGACACAGTTTTTGCCCTAAAGAGTGAGCAGCCAAGTGAGGCTGATGGGAAGGTAAGTGCTCATGGCTAAGGTAGTGGTGTATGCTATCACCAGGCAGGTAAAAGGTATTACCAGGGCACAGAGGTGGAGCATCTAATTCCTCCTAAGTGGCTGGGTCTGATATTCAAAGGGTTTGAATATTGTCACTGGGCTGTAAAGAATGAAATCAACCCGAGCAGTCAAAAAAGTGAGCAGGTATCTAGACAGAATTAAAGGAGTTGGAATATTTGCAAACAAGTACTATGTGCTGGGTACTTTTCAGAAATGATTTCTAATATTATTAAAATCATGATTACTATTTCCATTTATTGGCCAGGGTTCTAGTTTCAGAGAAGCTTTGCTACCCAGCCAGTCATTCAGCTGAATGTGGCAGTTTATATTTGAACCTGCATAACTCTATGCTTGAGGCTTAAGTGTTTTCAAACACCACACTGCCTCTCTCTATGAAAGCATAAAATCTCATTCCAGCTTCAGACCCTAACCTTTTAATTTTCCAACATGCAGAAATATCACAAATGCGACAATGCATAGGTATGGATCACTTCACTTAATTGCCATCTGTGGTATATAAGCCACTGTATTGGGAGCCTACGGGTTCAAGTTATTGAAAGCATTTTTAAAAACACAGAATAGGTAATGTAAGGAGGCTTCTCACTGTTTTATGGTCATAAGCATATGTACATCCAACTCTGTGGCTAATTGAGGATTCACTGAGCATCCAGTGTGGGGAGCATTAAATTGTTCTATCTTCCCTAAATTTACCAATAAAAACGAGCCCTTTTATGAAACTTGACTAACTAGTGAATAAATGAGATGTATACTATCTTTTGCTCCTGCCTTAGTCAAATGGATCCTTTCCTAGCTGGACAATAATTACACTATTTTGGTAAAGAGTGTGTATTCTAGACTGTTGAGAATTCAGTAAGTACATATCCCATGTGCATGGCACAGAGAAAGGACTTAAAATTTTAGTTCTTTTGACCATGAAAAAGACTTACTGCTACCACTTATTATTATGCTAATAAATGAGTTCTCTATAATTAGCCTTCACCACTAAAATCTGGTCACTTTCTGTTAATAAAGGTACAGTTTTCAAATTTATGTGCACTAATTGGTCAATTCTTCAATACAGTGCTGATTCAAAGCATTATATCATAAAGTAGTTTGATGTAATCTCCTTAGTCAATTTTTTAATTGTTTCCTATGTTTTGGGGGTTCTATCCAGAAAATCATTAACTATACCCAGTGTCTTAAAACATTTTCCCTATGTTTTCTTCTAATAGTTCAAGAGTTTCAAGTCTTATACTTACATCTTTTATCTGTTTTCTGTTAATTTTTATTTGAAAAAAAGAAAGAAAACGTTGGCAAGGGTAGTGGGCAAGGGATGATAAAGAGAGATTGGATTTGAATAGTGCATTCATCACACTGATCCCTATTAATATGTACAATTAATATATCTTCATCAAAAATGAAAAATAATTTTATATATAGCAGTTTCACTACTTCACAAAATTTTGAAGTTTAGAAAAGTAAAGATCTTTGTGTCAAATACCAAACAAAACAATTAGATAACATGAGAAAAAGCAAGAGCTCATTATGCATTTTGAAATATAAGCTCCATAATAATTGAAAATTCTATTTGTTCTGTTCACTGATATCTTCCAAGCAAAAAGAAAAGAATCTGATGCATGATAAGCGCTCAAATAGTATTTGTGAATAATTGAATTAATGAAGAGCCATGTGCTTGCTGGATTTAAGGCTAACTTATACCATGAGTCAAATTAAAAGGTGATCTGTAAAGGTGAACTTTATGAAAAGTTTCATGGAGAGGACTTGAGCTGAGCTGGGGGAAAAAAACGTTTAGGGAAAGAGTAAGAGCAGGCATTCTCTCCAGATCCAGAGAGCCCCAGGAGGGAAGTTTCCAACTGGGTTAAGATCCAGTAGTGAGTTACTTATTTAACAATGTGGTCTTCATATGTATATACTTTTTAGATATCAAATAGAAGAGGAAAAAAGAGAGATAAAAAGAGTAGAATATTATATGGATTAAGAACACTTCTTTCTGAACATATTCAGATAATAATGAAGTATTGTGAAGCAAATGGGAATCTGTGGAATGTGTATTAGTCATGGAATTCAGTCCAAATGTCAGTTTGTGTAACTTTGGACAAGGCACTTAATATGAGTCACCTGTAGTTTCATCCTGAAAATGATGTCATTATACATATTTTAAAGGATTTTTGTAAAAATTGATGGAGATAATGCTTGCTAAGTGCCTAGTAGGGCACATAGTTCTTGGTGCATAATCAATACCTGGTAGCTCTGTTTTTTCCCTCCTAGGGTTGTTTTGATGATTTAACAAGATGCCAGCTTCATACAATATTTTCAACACACAAGAAGCACTCCACAGCACCACAAATTCATTTGCTATCAACTTTATGTCATTTAAAGTTCTTTAAAACCTTTTCTTCCACAATTAGAAATAATATAGTTTAAACCAAATCATGCTTTATCTACTTTAAAATCTCACCAATCGTTTTATTCTTATGGTTATCCACTCATTGAAATATTTTTAAACATCTGTAGTATGCAAACTAATTTCTATGATGTACATGCTAGTATACAAAGATGAAATAGTTAACAATCTAATACAGGAATGAAGCTGCAAATGAGTAGGCTACTGGCTATATTAAAAGGTTCTACATGCTTTTACAATAGCAGATAGATATTAATATGTAAATAAAGAGAAGAGTTGTTCTGGGAATTTATGGTGTTTTAACATTTGAGCTAAGTCATGAATGATTAATAAGAACCAAGGATGGTCACATAGGATCCTGCCTCCAGAAGAACCCAATAGTTGGTTTATGTTCTGCTGTCACAGTCTTGAAATTCTTTACAATGTTGTTTTTTTATCTTGTTTTTATCTGAGTGAAGCCCATTGGAAAAATGCAGGATTATATGAGTAGAAGAAATATGCACAAAGTGTGTTTACCATTCTTTACCATCTTGTTCACACAGAATATTGAAATTCATGATAGCTCTTGATTTTTCAGAATTCAGTGATGTTCAAGGGTAGTAAAATTTAAATGCATTATGTTTTGTTTAAGTGGAAACTCTGATATGTTGGGGAAGAAGAAAACAGTATAATTTGAACATTCAGGGAACTCAATCATATACTTTCTTTATCATGCCAATTTCTTATATTAGTCGATCACTAATGCTGAAAATGAAATTAAAGAAGGAAAGGAATAGATAGGAAAACTGGAAATTCCTTTGCCTTTCTCTATGTCCTTACTCATTAGCAAGCTGAAAGTAGAGAATGTTAGTCACCACATAGAAATAACTGAGGCCACACACAGATATGCCTGCCCTGATTTGAATATCACACAATGTATGCATGTACTAAAAGATCACATGGCATTCCATAAATATGAACACTTTTATATCTATTTTTAAATTAAATAATAGCAATAACAAGAAGGATAAGTAGTGAATTGTTCTGTGAGCTTATTGATGGGATATGTGCCTTTGGAGAATTAGAATAAAAGAAAGGAGAGCTGGTCATAGAGGAAGCATGCCTGTAATTCCAGTGGCCTGGGAGGGTGAAGCAGGAGGATCCTGAATTCAAGGTCAGCCTCATCGGCTTAATGAGGACATAAGCAACTTAGGGAGACCCTGTCTCAAAATAAAAAAAAAAAGACTGAGAATGTGGCTCAGAGTTTAAGTACACCTTGGTTTAATTCCTGATACCAAAAAAAAAAAAAAAAAGAAGAAGAAGAAGAAGAAGAAGAAAAGAAATAATCTGTGCAGTGTTTTCCAAGTTCTTTCTTTCAAGAGTAAAATGCATATGCATGCACAAGCTCCCAAATACAAGTTTTGTAATTTCATGAATTCCACATGAGTTCGAGATCATTAAAAACAGTGTTTCAAAAATGGATGCATTTGCATTTAAAGTGGTATTGAACAATATAAAGGTGAACAATAAAATTCACTCTAGTCATATAGTGTTTTTATTAATCATATAACAACATTAAATGACAAATAAAGTACACTATATCAAGTCCAAGAGGACAGTATGGGAAAAGGAAAAAATGCTTTATATATTAGTGCCTTTAAATACACTTTACACTTTTTTTTTTTTTTAGATTTTGAACAAGGGGCCTCACATTTTCATTTCTCACTGGGCCTGCAATTTACATATATCACTTTAATACAGAAATGTATTGTCTCAAATTTCCATAACACCATGGTACAAAGAGGAGTATGCAGTACGTAGCAACATGCTTTCCAAGACCAAGACCAAGCAGGTGGACAAGGGAAAGCTGGAATTGCTTTAAAATTGACCTCATAGATGTACCATTTTCCTTAGGACTTTCTGAACTAAGAAGTACATTCCAGCATCAGATGTCAACAGAAGTTTGACATCTGAAACAGATCTCTCAAGATTCTAGTAAAGAATGTGGACAAATTATAGAAATTGCTCTGCTAACTCTATTTTATAAATGTAAAAAAAAATAAAATATAACTATAAAATAAAAAGCAAGAGAACTTCCTGGCTCTCAGACTGAATCATGAAAACTGAGAAAGTGAAGTAGTCCATGACAAGAAAGCCATGTGGGGAATGAGAGACACTGTGCAAATGTGACTGTGTGTGTTGTTATGCTTTTCAACAGCTATAGCAAGTGAATGGTTATCTAACCTTGAAGAGTATGAATCAAATCATTTTAATTAAATGAAATTATTTAATGATATCAAGAACAAGAAGAACTTAGCGCCTTTTTAAGACAAATTGCACAAGGGTGCCATATATCAAGACACTGTCAACTTGGAAGTAATATTGTATTCAGATCCTTCTAAGAAAAGACAACCTGTTTCGACCTGATAAAAAGTATTGATGATTAAATTAATCATTAAAAACCCTGATGATTAAATATTGATCTAAAAAGTAAAGCAGAAGACTATCACCCAACTGTGTAGTGTGGCAAAGTATTTAAAAACAATTTTTCTATAGATTGGATCTCACAATAGCACCTCTTTCCTAGATGTTAATATATTATACCAATATATATTTGGTGATTAATTATGTAATTTTGCCTGAAAGATGTGAATAAGGAAAGGAGTAATATCTAGCAGTCTGTGAAATTAAACACTGGGCTAAGTATCCAACTTACATTATCTTATTTGATATTCATAACATCAACTAAATTTGAAGGTTCTATCATATGTATTTATAGAAGAAAGACTAAAGCAAGACTGGCTTTTGTATGTTAGAAAGTATTTGGTGTTAAATTGTCAATTCTACTACTGAAGCCCTTAACCTGGTCTATTTAAAGCAAATTGTTATAATTTCCACTTCACTTTAAAATATCTGTGAATACATTACTTGTAAACATGAATATGACTTACTAAATATGAGAATAAGTTTATTTCTTATAGAATTATATAATCATTCACTTCTGTAAATTACTAGGACATTGATATAAAAGAATAAGCTAGCAATCAGAGCACATATTCAGAAGGAAGCAGGGAGGAATATGAGGATGAGCCAGAAAAGAAATTTGCCTAAAAAATCGAATTTATAACAACAAAATTTCTCTTAACGGAGGAGTCCTGAGGACTATTGGGAAATCCAATGGAAAAGAAGCTGTAGTGAGAGAGTCCATTTCAGGTGAGAAATTCCAGTTCACTGGTTCTTACTTCTGATGTCTGAGGTACTCCCAAGATCAGCAAAGAGCTTCCCAGATGGTGTCTGCTGTGGGACTTGGAGAATCCTATGTGCCTGCTTGTGCTCACAGGTGCCCTGTAAGCCACAACATAGCTCACAGGAATATTTGAAATTTAAACTGGAAACCAAATGAAACAATCCGCTCCCTTTCTTTATTGTTGTTGTTGTTGATGGTGATTCCTTGTAAAATGGAGATTTAAAAAAAAAAAAAAAAAACTTGAAGCCATGCTTCTGAACTTTGTATCTTCTGGAATTTGTTTCCTGTTTTAAGTGTTTGCCTCCTTCCAAAATTATCATAAATAAATATATAAACAAACTCTGTAAATTGTAAAGGTTTTTATCCTATAGTTTTGGTCTCATTTCTATACTTAGTATTTTTCATATGTAGTTTATTTTTATCTTAAAACAAGAATAAGAATGTGGCATTATTTCCCCTCTGAAATGGCTAATTGTCACAAAATG
Organism: Spermophilus citellus; assembly: GCF_964194105.1. Lineage (NCBI taxonomy): Eukaryota > Metazoa > Chordata > Mammalia > Rodentia > Sciuridae > Spermophilus > Spermophilus citellus. Next base: position 164,827,699 of record NC_138183.1, on the reverse strand, counting down.
ATTTATTGAATCATCTATCTTTTCCGTGCAGATGTTAAGCACCAGTTTCATCATATGCTTAATCTCTGTATGGTTCTGGATCTATTTCTGGACATTTGATTCTGTTCCATTGGCCATTAATCTATTCCTGGATGATAGCATGCTGCTTTTATTATTGTGGCTTTATTATTAATTTAAATATGTGGGAGAGCTACTCCCTCATCATTAGCCAGAAATAGTCTGAAAAAGAAGAATTTTTACAAGATTGATTTTTTGCATTTGCACTCCATACCAACTTTCTCTGAGATTCTTAAAATTTTTGACATACTCCACTAAATGGTGATGTTTATTACATTAAGCTTAGGAACTTCTTCAGTTTAGATTTTTTTTTAAAATATGTAATCCTGTATGGTCCTTATGGAAAAATCATATCATATCTTTGTTCAATGGTTGGATTTGTTGTAGTTGTATGGTTTGGATTGGTTTTGGTTTTGTTTGTTCATTTTTTCTGTGGTGCTGGGCATTGAACCCAGGGATGCTCTATCACTAAACTATACCTGCAACCCTTTTTAATATTTATTTATTTATTTATTTATTTATTTTTTATTTTATTTATTTATTTTTTTTAATTTTTTATTGGTTGTTCACAACATTACAAAGCTCTTGACATATCATATTTCATACATTAGATTGAAGTGGGTTATGAACCCCCAATTTTACCCCAAATGCATATTACAGAATCACATCGGTTACACATCCACAATTTTACATAATGCCCTATTAGTAATTGTTGTATTCTGCTACCTTTCCTATCCCCTACTATCCCCCCTCCCCTCCCCTCCCAACTTCTCTCTCTACCCCATCTACTGTAGTTCATTTCTCTCCTTGTTTATTTTCCCATTCCCCTCACAACCTCTTATATGTAATTTTGTATAGCAATGAGGGTCTCCCTCCATTTCCATGCAATTTCCCTTTTCTCTCCCTTTCCCTCCCATCTCATGTCTCTGTTTAAAGTTAATCTTTTCTTCCTGCTCTCCCTCCCTACTCTGTTCATAGTTGCTCTCATTATATCAAAGAAGACATTTGGTATTTGTTTTTTAGGGATTGGCTAGCTTCACTAAGCATAATCTGCTCTAGTGCCATCCATTTCCCTGAAAATTCTATGATTTTGTCATTTTTTATTGCTGCATAGTACTCCATTGTGTATAGATGCCACATTTTTTTTATCCATTCATCTATTGAAGGGCATCTGGGTTGGTTCCACAGTCTAGCTATTGTGAATTGTGCTGCTATGAACATCGATGTGGCAGTATCCCTGTAGCATGCTTTTTTAAGGTCTTCAGGGAATAGTCCGAGAAGGGCAATAGCTGGGTCAAATGGTGGTTCCATTCCCAGCTTTCCCAGGAATCTCCAAACTGCTTTCCAAATTGGCCGCACCAATTTGCAGTCCCACCAGCAATGTACAAGTGTACCCTTTTCTCCACATCCTCGCCAGCACTTGTTGTTGTTTGACTTCATAGTGGCTGCCAATCTTACTGGGGTGAGATGGTATCTTAGTGTGGTTTTGATTTGCATTTCTCTGACTGCTAGAGATGGAGAGCATTTTTTCATGTACTTGTTGATTGATTGTATATCCTCCTCTGAGAAGTGTCTGTTCAGGTCCTTGGCCCATTTGTTGATTGGGTTATTTGTTATCTTATTGTCTAATTTTTTGAGTTCTTTGTATACTCTGGATATTAGGGCTCTATCTGAGGTGTGAGGAGTAAAAATTTGTTCCCAGGATGTAGGCTCCCTATTTACCTCTCTTATTGTTTCTTTTGCTGAGAAAAAACTTGATATTTATTTTGAGGCAGGGTTTAAGTTGCCCAAGCTGTACTCAAACTTGTGTTCCTCCTGCCTCCGATTCTTAAATCCACGGGTTATGGGCATGTGTCACCATTTCTAGTCTGTTTTAAAGTTTTGATCTCTATTTATGTATGCACTATCCTCCTCCCCTATATGGAAAAAGACAAATTGTTACATGTAGGATTAAATATATGTGTGTAAGCAAAGGCAATCAGGCATAAGGAGAGACATAGATAAAACCCACGTAGGAAGGAACTCATTTTCTGTTCTGTGGTCAGCCTCCCTTCTCTCCTTTCAACTCATGGGTGGTAAATAAAGAGCTATTTGTTTAATCCTTTTTGAGTAGTTTGTTTCTACCATAAGACTGAAGGTCAGTATAAATGTAAGCTCTTAATTAAATATATAGCAGCAAACCCTCAAAACTTGACTTAACCAAGAGTAACAGAAAACAAAGTGTTGTTGATTTTATCAAGAGTGTTAAAGCCCAGGAGTATCTAAGAGCAATGTATTAAGAATTATTTCCAGTGATATTACTATGCCTGTGTGTTTGTATTTTAAAATACATAATATTATATTCCTTTAAAAACATGTTAATATGTAATCCTATATTACAGATGTAGTGATATTCTTATGTTGTGTAAAACAATTCTGTAGACCCCAATGGAAGCATCTGTGCCGTGTACAAACTTCTTCTTTCAATTGCCCCTTAATACACAGGGGCATTGTGGTCAATTAAACTGTAGTGGATAGCTGACCTAAGCTGAGCCACTCACAGTACATTCCTAGGGATTTTGAACTTGGAATAGATATAAAGTAAGTTTCTCTGGGTGGTTTTATATGTAAAAGATGAGCTCATAAGTTCAGGAATCCTTTACACTTTCCAAATGAACTATAGAAGCGGAGCCACAGAGAACTCTGGCAGGAACAGACAGGAGCCAAAGAGCACTGAGGAGACTCCAGATGGTTTCATAAGTCCCTGATCTCAGTAACTGTCTGAATTCTAGCTTTTTTTTTTTCTTGCTCTTTTTCCACTAAGCCCTTCACTTCTCTTTTGTTTGGCTTAAACTAGCTATGACTTGTAATCAAGAGTCCCAGGTAAAACTAGGAAGTAGTTCAATCAATAGCCTTTCAGGCTGGATGTAATTCTCCAACCTGTGATTTGGGAAAATTGCCTTTTCTAATCTTTTGAGCGTCTTCAAAAGTAAAACGGGAACTAAAGATCAGCCTTATTAATTCTAAAGAAGGTTACAGACTATCTTGTGTGCTGATGTGTCCCACCAACTTTAGGAGCCAAATGTTAAATTTTCAAAAATGTTGCCAATTTGTTAAGATTGTTGATAGCCTAAACTCAGGGTAGGGATATTTACACATCAAACATTGGCAAATGCTGTTAAAGAATTTTAGGCTTTCTTACCCTCCCACTACTAATTATAATACTGATATAAAGCACCCAGCATGTGAATATGACCTGAACCCACATAAATCCTCAATAAAGTAGTATTATTATGAGAAAAGTAGACTGTGTCCTGAGTCAACGAATTGAAGCAATCTATTTGTATTATGAGAACATATTCCAAGTGTCATTAACAAACTGGGAAGCCATGTTCACCTTAGTTTATTCAATCTCTAAAAGGGTGCATTAGTTTGAGTCTTCCAAGAAACAGACACCAAGTACAAATTGAATATGCAAGGATCTGCATCTCCTTTAAGAGTGAAGGAGGGAGAGATAAGGGCAGGTGGGAGCTTTCAAGACAGCAAGTCTCTAAGGAAGGTGTGGTCAAGCCTTCTAGCCTTGGTGGACCTTCAGAGCAGGCAAGTTTCCAGAAACAGGCCTGCATTAGTATCAGTGCAGTGGCAACTACTGGCCAGGAGCAGCCAGGGGAAGTGAGACCTCAACACCAAGACAGAACCCATACTAGAGCTTGGCTTCCATTGGGCCTTTGCTCACTGAAGCCCCCACCAGTGGGCTCCAGCCAGATACTTTCTTTGAGCTGCTAAGAGCAAGGAGAATTTTCAAGCATCCTAGCTTTGCCAATATTATAGCTGTTCTTAAATTTAATATGCTTAAAAATCAACAGTAGTTGTGATTAAGTGGTAGATTCTTGGGTTCCTGACCATAAACTTAAATTTTAAATATGAGAAAATTCTGATATAGTACAATAGTAAGACAAAACCAACCAAAGCACATTTTAGGGAATGTTTTCCTTAAAATTATTATTTTAATTACTTACCTTCTTAGAAGATTATATAGAATGTACTGTAAAATAGTAAAAATTCTGGGAGATATACAGGAAGGTAAAGAGAAACAAATAAAAACTATTCAGAGCTACAACATTCTTATGGTATGACCATACTTATTTACACTCAATTTCTAATGTACATACCAGGACAAGAATCCAGGGTGTTTGCTTTATTACACTGCTCTGATTTCTCAGAATGCTTGGAATGGAACCACCACTTGACCCAGTTATCCTACACCTTGGTTTATACCCAAAGGACTTAAAATCAGTATATTACAGTGACCTAGCCACATCAGTGTTAATAGCATTTCAATTCACAATAACCAAACTATAGTAACCAGGGCTTCCAAATACACATCCTCCATGCATTCAGGTAGTCATCGTGTTTGTATCTTTACCAGGCTCTTCCCTCATGCAGATTAATATGCATATTTTTAATATAACATTGGTCATGGAAAAGGAGGTGATAGGTGTGTTTGTAAGGCACCTTAGACTCAGTCAGTCCCTCTCCCATCTTTTCAGTGAGGAGTCTATAACTGTGAGAAGCTTCTTGCAAATTGCCAACCAACAATGACATCGACTTGATTCTTTATTGCCTGTTTTGTTGATAGTCTAAGAATGCTGCCTCTTGATTCTATTACATTTAGCACTTTCCTAATTGGTTGATCTGATTAAATCTTACCTCCCATAGAAGACTATATATATTTCAAGAACAAGTTCATAACTTATTTATGTTCTTGATGTTACTCAGGAGAATGTAGTGTGTTATGTATGAAGTAAGGTTTGCTAAACTAAAAAGTAGTGGTGGGGAAGGGTCTGGGAAGATTCAGGAGCCAAGAATGTAAGCTAAGGATCTCAGAAACTGAGACGAGGACACAATCCAGGTAAAGTCTAGTTAAGCAGAAAGGAGAACCACACCAAAATAGGTAGCCCAAAGTGTACAATGGATCATGTAAATGTCTTTTTAATGTTGCTTGAATGGTTCCATTTTGCATTATGCTGTGAAATCTTTCACTGTTGATAGACATTCATTAATTGCAACACTTGGAAAATAGGCTTTTTTCTACAATGGTTTAAAATACTTCAAACCAGTAGAGACTTCTAAAATATCAAATCCTATCACTACTATATTTCTTGAGACAATAGCATCTGTCTCTATGTATACAAATCTACAATATGTGTTCTTAATATATAATGAAGAGTTACAATCTACCTCTGTTTATAGGAGCTATGAAATAGTATGTCCGTGGGTGTGTAGGAACTGAAGGGTGAATACAAAGATAAACTGAAGGAGTTTTTAAATTGAGAAGCTATATGTAAAAGAAAAAGGCTAATACATTGTTGACCGATGTATTTATTTTGAAAATGGAAACTAGAAATTATTACAGCTTCAATGTGTTATCCCCATAATAGCTCAGCTGACAGCACAGTGTCTATGTGATAAGTGCCTCAGTGGAAGGTGAAGCAAAAGTCACTTAAAACAACTCCTAAGTGAGGAGTTCGGTACAGCTGACAGTTCTAAAAACAGTGAAGGGTCAATTTTGTGCACTTCAGCTCATTTTATTTAAGAGGCTAACTCTCTATGAAGGAGACAGATATATAACCTTCAAAAGGTTTCCTTAAACATACTCACGCAAGACACATTCACTTTGTGAATTAGAAGTGACTCTATGTAGAATAAGGTCACATAAACTCTAAATGAAATGTTAAGGATAAAATGAGATTAAAAATACAGTACTTGAAACTGGGTGTGGGGGTACATATCTGCAATCCCAGCTGCTTGGAAGGTAGAGACAGGAGGATCACTAATTGGAGGGCAGGCTCAGCAATTTAGTGAGACCCTGTCTCAAAATAAAGTTTAAAAAAAATGGGATGTAGCTCAGGGGGTAGAGTACCCGTGAGTTCAATTTCTTCTATACACAAGAATGCAGTGTTTGACAGGGAATTCAGAATTATACTCATTCTGTCTTCCTGTCTTCCCCCATGCCCTAGATGTGTTCATGTGGATCCACTTGGTACAATCCATGGTGATGGAGGGCTACTGAGTATGAGATGGGACCTGGACACCAGTGGTAGCTGCTGGGGGCCAGAGCTCATCTTGCTAATCTATTGGTTCTGCTCACAAGAAAAGTTTCTAATGACTTGGTTGAACTATTTGCAGGACTTCTTCTACCTAAACTACACATTTCCAGTGAGTGGAAAGGTTATTCTCCCAAGGCCTCACTTAAATTTTGAATTTCACCATTTTCAGTGGCGAAAGGAGTTGTGTCCATACGAAGGAGTGAATTAAAGAGGAAGGAAACACTAGTGGTAGCACTTCTGACTTTTGTCAAAGCCTTATGCATGTTCCTCCTGGTGAGGAGCCTAGCTCCAGAGACTGATCATATCAGCACTTCTGACCTCAGTCAATGAATGGGAGAACTCTAGACAGTGCTGGGAAGGCTGTGCTCCAGAATCCTCCTTGTGAGCAAAATGTGAAAGGGAACAGAAAAGAAGGAAACATGAATCCCTTTCTCCAAAGGGCAGCTCTATTGTCCCTAAAGCAAAGGGGACAGTAAAACCATGTCCCTGAATGCCTCTTTTCTCCTCCCACCTAGAGAAGTTATTGGAACAACAAAGACAAGCCTAAACCAGGATGTCCAGATACATGTAACCTTGAAAGACGCTTTCTCTTATGCCCAAAGGGATCTAGGGCATGTGGTATTACCTGTAGAAAGCTAATTTCTTACACATATGCCAAGACACTTATTCCTTGGGATTCTGATCATAAAAGGAAGTTAATGCTGGTGATGTCACTGATTCTGCAGTCTAACCTATAAAACCCTCTGGGAGGGGAGATAGGTGGAACTGAGGGCACCGTGCGAAGGATGGACGTCACTTATGCCACTGGCTATCCCTGGACAAAGCACCGCAAGGGAGAGGAGATTCTGAGACAGAGGTGCTATCTGTCAGTTTGTTGCTAAATAACTCTTTTAGGAGCTGACCCTGATAGCTTGTAAGCTTTCCCCCAGTAAATCACATGTCTCCCATGCTGTGTCCAGGCACTTCATTTTGGCCTATTTGCAATTTACCCCACTGCCCTAGCACAACTGGGCTGTAGATGGGACAGTGATGCTGAATAACAATGAAGTGTGACTTTATTAAATGTTTTTATAATCATCTAGTTTTTTAAAATAAAATCCTTGTAAACAATCAATGCTAATCATAATCACTAGTCTAAGATGTTAGTTTAAACATTTTAACACCACATATTTATTCCTGAAAAGTAGGCCTGTATTTGAAATTTTAAGGCAGTCTTACAATGTTCTGCTCATTCCAGTGTTTTCTGGTAAAGAGAAGCAAAGAGAAAAAGAGGAAGAGAGAAGGAAAGCTAAAAAGGAAGTAAGAGAGAAGGCGAGAAAGAGAAAAGTGAGAGGGAGTGGAAAAAATACCTGGGGGAAATAATTGTTACAAGTTCAATCAGTATCTTAAACATTCCAGTGTTTAGAGTAAAACCAATACTTAGAATAAGTATCACACCATGAAACAGAACCTTGTCGATGTTTGGTTTTCGTCATTCACACAAATAAGGTACCAAGGGATTTGGTAGTCATCAGACTAGAGCCCAAGAGCCTCAGTGATATTATGACCTCAAAAGTATTTTTCTTGGTTTGAGAGAGGAAGATAAATGTTTTGCTTCATATTTCTCTTTGACCGAACCTGTTAAATGACTTAAAATGACCCAATCTCCTACTTTTCTCGTCCTTAGGGCCCTCTCTAATGCCTAGCAACATCCCAGGCTTAAGTTTGTTTGAGACTGAAAAGAACTCTCCAAGGAGATTGACTTTTGTCTTTAAGTGAAATGGTATTACTTCAACTTATTCAGAAGTTGTCCTTCATATTTCTGGCACTTTGAGAAGTAGGTAGGACTTAGGAGTTATACATATATAATAGAAATAATAGTTAACATTTATTGTCGACTTACTATGGGCTATATTCTTTACAAAGAGCAAATCATTTAAACCTCACCATGCAGTAAGTACCATGATAATCATGTTCTGGTTGAATAAAATTGCAACCCACTTTTAGCACTTGGTTGACTTCATGTTGCTAGGCACATAAAGAGGCAGGGTTTGAACCTGCCATGTGTGCTTATCTCTGAAGCATTATGATATTCTGTCTTCTTATAGATGGGCGAACCGTGACTGAGGATCAATTATTTCTTTGGGACATAGCTCAGAAGAAGTTTTGGGGTGTATTAGCTTTGACCCTTGCAATGCATAAACTGTTTTTGCTAGAGCAGTTTTCCCTGGAAAGAGTGAAGGAAATAAATTTTAAGATGTAAGTAGAGGTCATAGTCAAAGCCTGTTTAAGACATGCTGAAGTGTTTGCATTTTATCTTTTACATTGGGAGGAGTAAATAAATAGCAGAGTGGTAAGGACAATTTGGAGAAATAAGAAGATAAGTGTTTGCCCTATGGATTAGAGAGGGGAAACTTGAAGAGAAAAAGACACTGTCAATATAAATCAGGGATCAAGTGACAAAACTGGTGTACATTTGCTAGGAGTTGATGGAAAAGGAAAAGAAATGACAGGTGAATGGGCTTTCATGAAGGAAATATTCTTTTAGCCAGTCAGTGACCCACATAAATTATGCCTGATTTCCATGCCTGTTAAAGTTCCCATGATTAATGGTGCCACTGCACCTAGGCTTCTGGAATACAGTTGTGAAAATACCAAAGTGTTCACACTCTCCTCTTGTCTTGACCAAGGTCCTGGCTCGAGTCTGTTCTGTACCCTAACTGCTAATCTCTCCAGAAACGTTTTTTTTTTTAATAGATCTGTGGTTGAATCTGTCTAGAAGGGTTGAGCCAAATACGATGAAAAGAATTATGTTGTGTAAATCACTCACAGACTTGTCTTTATCCCTTTTCCTCAGCTGTCCGATTTTTCAGAAACTATAGGAAAAACAAAGCAAAGGACAACTTTATATTCATTTGAAACACCATAATAAAATATGCCAATCCAGCCCTTGAGGGTATGTTTACAAGTGATTAGTCAGAACTAATGCATGTCCGTGTGCAGAAAACTTAAATACATGCTGAACACGCTCAATGCCCATCAGTTCTTTAAACAGCCTGGAGCTACCATCTTTGTGCTGCTATTGCCTCCCTGCCAGCTCCAGATGTGAGTTATATCTTAAGAGTCATCTTTATCTGCTTTCAGCTGCTGTTTCTCAGTTGTGAGGCATCTGGAAAGCCCAACTCTTCATTCTGAACTAATGCTGACTACTCTAGTCATTGACATTACAGCCAACTGGCCTCTGCCAAGATCACAGAGTGATGTCTCAATAACTCTGCTTCTACCTCTTGGACTTTCATAAAACCCAAGCAGTTTTTATAGGACTTCCAGTTCTTTTCCTTCCCTGGGCACCATGATTGGGCATTGGTACTAATATTTCTGACTTAAACAATAAACTGGTCGCTGATCCTTTCACAAACAGTCTACTCTTCGACAGCCATTTGTGATCTGGCTGCTACTCAGCTCACCAGTATCATGTGTGCATAATGAATTACTTGTAATTCTGATAAATCCCTATGACCTTTCTCACCCTAGAATTTAGCATGTACTATTTCTCTGCATAAAATATGTTTTACTTCCATTTTCTCTGTTATCTTAACTGTTAAGGTGTATTGTGTCTTAATGTAGATATTGCTTCATCTGAGAAGATGTCCATGACCACCAAGACTTTGATTTCTATATTTCCATGCTTTCATAGCAGCCTGTATTTATAGGTAATAAAGAGATTTAAAATGTTAAGAATTTCACAGATCTTAGTTCAAATCTGAACACTGCCACTCAATAGCTATGTAAACTTGGAAAGTTTCTTGATTTCTTTTAGATATACTTTCTAGACAACTGAAAAAATAATCCCTACATTATAGATTTATGACATCAAGGATAAAATACAGATGTACAAACTGTACGTAGTTCCTGGAGCTGTGGTTTGTAGGCAGTATTCCATCACTATCTTTTTAATGAATATGAAAACACTAGTATCAACCGGCAATAAACATGAGCTGCTTATAACATAGCCTCTCTGCTTAGTCACAGTTCCTAAGTACTGAACATGTTTAGTGCAAAGACTTTGGGAGACATTTAAGTAGGAGAAGAAAATAGAGAAATCTCTGCATTTAAATCTCTCTGACTGCCCAGTCCTCACCTCCAAGGTAGGCAACTCTGTCAACGAGCCCAATCATACCCAAAGAATTAAGTGGCATGAGTTTAGGGAGGTGTAAAGATATTTGCCTACACCCTTTGATTTTTACAACAGCTTGATTTTACATTCATAGAATACTGTGTTTTATTATACCAGGGCCCCTCGTCATTCTCATTTATAATCCAGTGTGCACATGCATCAACTATGTGGAACATGCAGATTTGACTTTACCTCCAGGAAGACAGAAATCCAAATCCTGAGCAGTCCTAGGACTTCTGATTTGTATGTGGTCACCTATAGATTTCTACTGCATTTCAGGCATTTTTGTCCAGAATCTTTTTTTTCCAATTGAAACTGGTCTGAAATAATACATCAACTTCCCATAGTTTTTCTAATGTCAGTAGATAGAGTAGTTTTTCTGCATACAAAGGATGGATAAAATTATTTGATATTGATAAAGCATTTGTTTTTTTGTCTAAGGAACTAAGCAAATATTTTATTATTTATTCTTGCAACTGATTAGAGGACTTTTAAAAATAATAAGTTAGTATTAATTATATATAATTTAGCATTAATAAGAAAGTCAGCAATGTATTTAAAATACCTCCAATCTGCTGTGACATTTCTTTTAAGGATGTTAATAAATTCCAATATTTATTCTAAAAATCAATACAATAAATATCCCTATTCAAGAATCTCTATTAAAGAAACATTTGTTCCCCTGCATCTCATTCTGAGATATTTCAGTATAATAAAATAGATTAGACTTCATCTTTGCTAAAACTATTAATATATCATGTAATAGGACCAGGTATATATTTAAAGTTACATGTGGTTAAGTACTTCTAGTTTTTCTCTTTGTATCATATTCTTAACATAGATGTGTTCTGAGATTTTTAGCACCTACCTATTTTTTTTTAATTGTGCTGGGGTTCCAAACCCAGGGTCTTATTCATTGTAATTATGACCTCTCCCACTAGACTCTTTCCTGAGACCTTGTATTTAACCTTTTAAACAGAGATGTAATGTTATTATTTTTAATATTTGATACCAAGAAATATTATCAAACTGTTGGGAGGTTCTTAACAATACTGACATTGTGATTGTGGATATGAAAATTCCCATGATATGAAAGGGAAAATAACTCACTATCACAAAACTATCAAGAAAGATTATGCAAGAATTTGAAAATTAGTCCCAATGTGCTTTCCATAAAAGTTGTTGTGGTTGACAGAAATTCTAAAAATGACCCTTAGGATGCTTTATCTTAGTCATAAAAACCCAGGCCTATGAGGAAATGTCCCTCTTGATTATGTAACATCACACCATTGACTTTAATATAGGGAGAGCATCTAGATGGTCAAATCACATGTGTCTCTATAAAAGCAGAAAGTGTTCTGTAGTTGGTGGCAGAAGAGGAAGGCAAAGAGGTTAGAGGAGTAAGGACTTAATGCATTTCTATTGGCTTGGAAGTGGAGGCAGCCACATGAGAAGGAATGAGATTGGCGTCCAGTAGCAGAAAGTGGTTCTCAGATGATGGAGACTGTGACATATCTGCAGCTAAAAGTTGTTGAATTATGCCAACAACCTTAATGAGCTTGGGAAAAAAATTCTTTTAAGTTTCCAGAGTCCCATAAATTTGGTTTTGTGAGAATAGGAATTCAAGAATTCAGTCTAGTCTACTTGGACTTCTGCCCCACATGACTGTGATATCTTAAATGGGTACTGTTTAAAGATGCTAAGTTTGTGGTAATGTGTTACAGCAACAGTAGTAAATAAAATCAGTATCTGTATCTACCATGTAACACCATCTCTTTTATGTATATACATCCCTTAGAGTCAGTCTATTCCTTTAATAACACTTCCAACTTAAAGTCTAACATCAAAACTAATACAAATATTGATTCCTTAAATAACTAGTAAAATAAAACTACTACTACTTCAAAATACTAATAATTACATTGTTTACACATGTAGACATATATATGCTTATCATGTGCTATGAAGTAATCAGGCCCTGTTTATAAAGTTTCTGATTTAATGGGTTTGAATGAAAGTATGGATCTGTGTGTTTGTATACTTCCTCATATAGTAATCTTCTCAGGTCATGTTTTTGTCAGGTTTTTCACTGCTGCAACCAAAAGACCTGACAAGAACAATTTTAAAGGAGGAAAAGTTTATTGACGTCTCACAGTTTCAGAGATCTCAGTCAATAGATGGTCAACTGCATTGCTCTGTATCCAAGATAAAGTAGAATCTCATGGCAGAATGGTGTGGCAGAGGAAAGCAACCCAGAACATGGCCATCAGGAGAGAGAGAGAGAGAGAGAGAGAGAGAGGAGAGAGAGCACTCCACTCACCAGAGACAAAATATATACTTCAAAGGCATACCAACAATGACCTACCTCCTCTAGCCACATCCTACTTGCTTGTTATTACACACAGTTGATTCATTCAACTGGATTAATGCATTGTTTAGGTTAAAGCCAATCATTCACCTCTGAACTTTTTTTGCATTGTTTAATCATGAGTTTTTCAGGGTTATCTTATATCTAAACCATAGCAGCTCAAGATTCAGAAACCAATAGTTTAGGTATGGTTATGGGGTGAATTGTTTCTTCCTAAAATTTACATAGTAAATACCCAACCTACAGTATCTCAGAATGAAAATGTATTTGGAGAAAAAGCCTTTAAAAAGGTAATTAAATTAAATGAGGCTATTAATGTGGGCTCTAATCTAATCTGGCTGTGTCCTTATAAGAAGAGGAAATTTAAACAGAGACACACCAGAGATGCATTCAGACAGAGATTGTAAAGGGAAACATTAAGAAGGTGGCCACCTGAAAATTAAAGAGATAAGTCTCAGAAGAAATCAAGCCTGTCAACACCTTGATCTTGGACTTCTAACTTCAAAATTGTGTGAAAATAAATTTCCATTGTGGGAGAGACTCACTTTTTTGCATTTAGATATGGAAGTCCTAGCAAAACATGTTTTCTAAATTTATTTATTTATATTCTCCATTTTTTGTGGAGAAAATGAGAGATTGAAGAAGTTTAATTTTCTAAATTCACATAACTAGGTACAAGTATTGGAATTTGGACTCAAACTTTGTTTTGATGTCAGATTCTGATATGGTGTGGATATGAGTTGTTCCCCCAAAGCTCCTAAGAATATACCAGAAAGTTTATAGGTGAAAGGATTGTATTATGAGAGACTTAACATAATCCATGCATTAAACCTCTGATAGGATTAACTGGGTTGTAAGAGTAGCAGGTACAATGTGACTGGAAGATGTGAGTTGTTGGAGGCCTGTCTTTGAGACATACATTTTGTGAGCTGAGCTTAGTGGTCTCTCTCTCTCTCTCTCTCTCTCTCTCTCTCTCTCTCTCTCTCTCTCTCTTTTCTTCCATGGTCTAAGTTACTTCCCTCTGCTACATTTTTCTGCTATGATGCTTTGCCTCACATAGAGCCCCAAAGAATGGAGTCCAACATCTATAGATTGAGACCTCTAAAACCATGAGCTGCCAAATGAACTTTTCCTCCTCTAAATGCTCTTCTCAGATCTTTTGATCACAGCATCAGAAAAGATGATTAAAACAAACTCCAAACACTATTATCTTTCCTTATTTTCCACACTCTAAATTTCCTTCTGATAAGGTATTAATTGTAATTTATGCAGATAAATCAGGATTCCCTGTATCATCCCTCCAAATATAACACAGGAAATGACTTTATATAAATCTTAGAAGTAATGGGCCATATTGTAGACTTACTAGGTTATTTCATAAATTTTCAAATTAAATTTTTATATGTCTATATGTCTCTAATTTTTTAAGGCTAAGAGCAAATTTAACAATTGAAAAACTTTTAACATTGATATGCACAGAAAGATAGTATTTTATGCAATAATAAGAGGAAACAGAGAAAGTTCCCTTGAGGCATTTTATCTTGGAAATAAATATTTGTTAGTCATACAGTATATATAGCATACATAAAAATAAAGATAATAGAAACTGTATAACAACTAATCAGTATCAGAATGCCTTCTTTAAAGATAGTCAATTTTTTTTTTCCTAAAATAAAGGCTTCAGTTAAATCACTTGGAAAAATGTGAGACAGCTAAAGAAAACTTTTGCCAATGAGATGAAAGCTTTTGTGAGTTTTCACAAGGTTAATAAGAGATAATTGAAAAACTCCATATTTGTTATTTAATTTTACTGCCATGATATTCTAGATTTATTAGAAAAGTTTTTATTCCACATGTCTTACATTTGAGTAATATTTTATATAATCATAAATATTGAACCTGGGTTATCATGTAATAATGAACATTTTTTCCTATGGAAGAAAAAATAAGACTTTTTTTTAACCAATAAACTTTTTACCATACTAGTTAAGATAATGTTCACATCATTTCACTCTTATGTCCAAAGTTTGTGATTAGAGCACCTTTGAAAGGAACAGTGATAAATGTAAGTAAACCAGAGATCAAAGGTGAATCAACAGAGAACAAGAGTAAAGAAACAACAGGACCTTAGAAACAAAGAGCTAAAAGGAAAATGCTTTCAGAGTTCATTAACAAGCAAATTGGGAAATAAAGAAAAGAAAAGTAAAATGGACTCGATTTCATGTGAAAAAATAGCAATATTTAGTTCTTGCTAATGCAATCAAATGGCTCATTTAGGGGAAAAAATTCTCCTGTTAATTTTAAGGAACATATTCTTAGAATTTTAGCAACAGTTGAATGTGAGATTTCATTAAAGGCCAATTTTTAAATTAAAGTTAAGGTCAAGATGAGCCCATTACTAGCTAATATCTATGCTGGCAAACTGAAATAAGCATTCCAAAAATTAAAGGAGACAATATTTGAAACAGCCTTTAAAGTGCATGCAAAATTCAACAGGAAGAAAAAAGGGAACATTTCACTTTCTGTCAATTATAGGCTGCTGTAAAATTCTATTATTTGGGGATAATTGCCTGTTTCCTTTCCTGCCACCTGCGTTCTATCTGCCATCTTCTTCTTTTTTTTTTTTTTTTTAAAGATAGAGTGAGAGGGGGGGGGGGAGAGAGAGAGAGAGAATTTTTTAATATTTATTTTTTAGTTATCGGTGGACACAACATCTTTGTTTTGTATGTGGTGCTGAGGATCGAACCCGGGCCGCATGCATGCCAGGCGAGCGCGCTACCGCTTGAGCCACATCCCCAGCCCCTGCCATCTTCATCTATACAGAATCATTTCATTTAAGAGAGCCACAAGCATCTTTTGGAGTCAAATATTTTCAAGGCCTCATCATATAAAAATAAATGAGGAAACTTCAGAAACAAAGAAGTTGTGAAATACAAGAAGTTTGGGGAATGAATCAGTCAGGGTTTCCTTGAAGAAGCAGATCACAATGAGTACTAGGTGAATGAATGGTTTGTTAGAGAAAGACTAGAAGAGAAAGATGGAGGATCAGAGAAAGTGCCTCTTCTGTCAGCCAGAAGAATTGGTGGTGTTTAAGTTGGAGTTTGCATGTAATGTAAAAAACCAAGCATGTACAGTGATAAAGTAGGAATGTCAAGGGGAAAAAAAGTGGCAAGACAGAAGGGAAATTGTTTCCTCAGGCTAGGTACTACATCTTTGAGCCCACAGTGCAGGATCGAGTACAGTGACCTGAGGTCACTGTTGGTTATCAGGGACAGTAGTTGGGAAGACAAGCTGGGGTCAGAACAAAGGAGAGTAGTTACCTGGTACTTGTGTAGCCCTTCTGTATCTGTCCATCATTGCATCTAACCACAATGGCTTCCAGACACTAATGAATGCTATTTGACTTACTTTATTGTATCTCTTAAGCATACAGGGATGGGGATTTTTAAAAAATGTAGTGCAAAGCCTTATTCAAATTGATTTACCACAACCCTACACAGAAAGAGAAGAGAGAGGGAAGCAGGGTGGAAGGAAGGATATGACTACATTTCTTAACATAAAGGTATATATGTAAAGAAATATATATATATATATATATATGAATTATGCATATATATTATATATTATATTTATTATTATATATTGTGCATATATATATATCAACTGTGTTTAGAAAATCCTAAAGTATTAATGAGAACACATGCATGTACGTGTGCACACACACAAACAAATGTGCTTTTTTTTTTTTTTAGGAGATGTCCTAGAAATTTTTTCAGGTTATACTATGCCTAGGAGGTGTAAAGAGATTAAAAATAAGTTTTTTTGGACTGCCCCAACTGACTGGCAGAACCCCATGAGAGCCCTGACCCAGGTCAGGCCCAGGACGGCCCCAGTCCCTGCTGACCTGCTGACCCACACAGGGCCCCAGGCTCAGGACCTACACCTGGGAGCCCAGGCCTCGCCGGCTTCCATCTTGGGACTCTGCTGCTATCACCATAGCCTTCCCCATATAGTAGCCTCTACCTTGGGACAACAGACAGGACCTGGAGGCAGCTGCATCTCCAAACAGGCACCAAAAGCCATTGTAAGACCCAATATTTCAGTCCCAACTCTTAAAGTGGTTGCATCCATCTTAGGAAACCCCACCACTCTTTATTCCACCACTTTTAGTTGCACTAGCATCCATCTTGGGACACTGGCTGGGGACTGGAAGCCCAACACCAAAGTGAGGTACAGGTAATCTGCATGAACATATACGATTATAGAGTAGAAATTATAATACCTCAAATCCACAATTCAAGAAAGGAAGATTTATAAGCAACATGAAAAAACAAGGAACTCCGTGAGAACTCAAAAGTCATCATCTTAATGGCTCGCTGGCGTCACCTCTCAACCACTACTTCTGGCAAAAATGCCATGCGTCATCCCGACTCGGCTGTGGCCCTCAACAGTCTAATAATCATTAAGAGCTCATATTACTGTTTTTCCATTACCAGGTAGTGCTCTAAGTACTTTATAAGCATCACATCGATTATAAATAAAGGAGATCTGTGCTGTCACTACTCAAGTTTTGTAGGTGATAACTCTGAAGTACTGAGATATCATTCAAGGACACACAGTTAATAAGCTACTGAATTTGAGTTTGAACTCAACTCATGGAGTCTGTTTTGAATCAATCAACTACACTGTGATACTTTGATCGAGAGAGGTACAGTGCATAATGAGAAAGTCAGCGAAGAATGTTTTACATCTGTGAAATTCTGTCTGCTTCACAATAAGTTTGAGTTGCAACTTGAAGAATGCATTGATTTTCTTCATTCTGACAGTGGCATTGAGGGGATGAAAAAAGTGTGTGCAAAGGACTTAAGCAGAAAGAAGCACATGCACATGTGTGAGTGTATAAGTACCACCATATAAAATACAAGAAAAAAATAAGCCAGACGTTGAGAAGTACAGCAAAAATATCCCTTACTACATACCATTCATCACTACTTATTATAACACCTTGCTTGGAATACCTAGAGACTTTAAATTATGTAAGTAAGGATTGCACATATTATTTCATTTGATATGAATACTAATGTAGCAAAATAAATTTAAATGTTGGAAATCTAGAGTCAGACACACATAGTTTGAATCATGACTCTGTGATATAGTACGTAAGATGTATGAGGCTCTTTAAAATAGTTGATTATTCAGTTTGTCCTAGAATTATTTTAGTCATGTGACCTTAGACATCTTAACCTCTTTAAGCCTCAATTTTTTATTTGTAAAATGAAGAATATAAAATATTATTGCTTAAATAAACCATATGAAACTATCATCAAGATAAATATTTCAATGTTGTAGGTAGACAGACTAATATGCACAAAGACCTTGAGGTGGGAATTTGGTGTATTAAAGAAACAGAGATAAGGCATTGGCATCCTAGGATATTAGTGTAAATGGGAAATAATTCTCTATAATAAGGCATAGAGATAGGCAGAATTCAGACACAGGCAGAATGCAGAGAACATAGAGCTCTGTAAACTATAAAATAGTGTTTGAGTTTTTCATCTACAGATTTTGTTTCAGTCATTGAAGGATTACGCCAATAGGTGAATACACCTTCCTCTCAAGTATTGTACAGACTTTCTCCAAATGGATCACATGTTAAGCTATAAAATAAATCTCAATAAATTTAAAATACTGAAGTCAACAAAGTATTTTCTTTAACTGCGAAAAATAAAATTATAAATAAAAAATAGAACAAAATTTGGGTAATTCTCAGGTATTTGGAAATCACAATGCACTCTTTAAAAAAAGTCAATAAAAAATAGAAAGTAAATTGTAAGATATTTTGAGATATGTTTGTAAATAAGAATGCAATGTTACAAAATTTGTGGGATGCAGTGATAGATATGATTAAGACTAAAAACATAGCTGAGAATGCCTTTATTGAAAAAGAATAAATATCTCAAATTGGTAATATAATAATCAAAATTACAGAAGAAATCAAGTCCACATCAAACAAAAGGAAGGGAATTATAACTAAATAGAAGGAAGACAAGTAAAGTTGAAGAAGAACAGGGGGAGATGGGAGGGGAAGGGGAAGTACTGGGAACTGAAGTGTAGCAAATTATATCCCATGTATACATGATTATGTCAAAAAGAAGCGCACTACTATGTATAACTGTAATACAGTAATAAAAATATTTCAAAAATAAATAAATTTTAAATAAAGATTAGAGGAGAAATAATAACATAGAGACTAAAGAGAGCTTAAAAGGAACAAAACTTTGTTCTTTCAAAATATTAACAAAATTGGCAAACCTATGATAAGAGTAACCAGGAATAAAAAACATATTAATATCAATAAATAGAAGAGGATCCAAAATTAATGAACTTAAAAATAAGAATATTATAAGGGAACTCTATGATCACTTTTATTTCCACAAATTAGATAATCTAGGTAAAATTATCAAATTTCTAAGAAGACACAAACTAAGAAAGCTGACTCAAAAAATTAGAAAATAGTCACTAGAAATTCTAAGAAATAAGGACAGTGAGTTAGTAGTTTAAAAACTTCTCACAAGAGAAATCCCAAAATTAGATGGCTTAAAGGGTGAATTCAACCAAATGTTTAAAGGAAAACTAACAGATCTTACAAAAGAATAAGAAAATGAGTGGTTTACAGCTCACTCTATAAAGCCAGTATTTCCCCGATAACAACAGCAGGGAAAGATATTCCATGAAGAGAAAACTGCAGACCAAACTACATATATACAATTATTCAACAAAGTACTTGCAAAATAAATTTACCAACGTATAAAAAGGATTAAATTCTAAGATATAGTGGGATTTATGTAACTAATACAAGCTTGATTCCTCATATAAGAATCAATATTATATTGAAAATTAATTTTAAAATTTTAAAACCACATGATTAGTTTAATAGACACAGAGAAGGCTTTTGACAACACTCATTTGATGATGAAAATAGCAAACTAGGAATAGAAAGAAACCTCAATCCTAGAAGAGGATCTATGAACATAAAAACGCCATAAGTTTCCTAAGACCAGAAAAAAATAAATAAAACAACAAGAATGTTGGTTCTAACTATTTCTATTCTACATTACAACAAAGGTTCTAGACAAGGCAATTAAACAAGAATATGAAATAAAAGGCCCTCACATAGAAAATAAGTAAAATAATTTATATTTATAGGTGATCTTGTTTTGCATTTTAAATTCACTAAGAATCACACAAAAACACACAAGTGGAAGTTTTAATAAATGAATTCAGTGTGGCTACAGGAAAGTTTGTCAAAATACAAAATCAATTATTTTTTTATGATGCAGCAATGAACTATCTGAAGATGAAATTAATAAAGCAATTCAATTTTCAATAGTAGGAAGAAGAAAAAGAATGCTTCAGAAATTTTAATAAAAAATAGAAGACCTATACATTGCAAACTACAAATATTGTTGAAAGATATTAAAGAAAATATCAATAAATTAAAAGCATGTTCATGGATTAGAGGCTTAAATATTTTCAAAATGACAATAATCTCCAAGTTTATCTGCAATTTAAATATAATGTATCAAAGCTCATTTTTGCAGAAATTGAAAACCTGATTCTAAAATTCAAATAAGAAGAATGTTATGGATACAGAGTGAAAACATTTTTAAAAGGAAGAAGAAAATTAAAAGATGATCACTTTCTGACTTCAGAATTTATTCTATGCCTAAAGTAGCAAAGACTGCAGTTTTGACAGAATAAAAACACAGATCCATGAAAAAGAATTGAGAGTCCAGAAATAAACCTACACATCTGTGGTAAATTGATTTTCAAGCATTTCAAGACAGTTCAATGAAGAAGATAAGTCTTTTCAACAAGCAATGCTAAGGCAACAAGATATCAACATGAAAACAAAAATTAGTATGTGCCCCTACCTCACATCATACACAAATATGAGCTAAAAATAATTACAAAATTTAAATGTTAAGAGACCCAACAGCAAAACTCTCAGAAGTATATATAAGATTAAGTCTTCATGATTTTTAATATGGCAACAAAAGAAAAAATAGATTAATTGTACTTCTTCAAAATTAAGGAATTTTTGTTTTCCAAAGACACTATTAGTAAAGTGGAAAAACAATCCACATAATGGAAGAAAATACTTTTAAATCATATATCTGATACTATGGAGCACCCAAAATATATAAAGAACCCTTAGAATTCTGTAGCAAAAGACAATTCAATTAAAAACTGTCGAAAGGTTAACATGTTTCTCCAAAGATAAATAGCCAACAGCACATTTAAAAATGCTCAAAAATATTCATCATTAGGAACCTGAAACTCAAAACCATGATATGATACTATTTCCCATGAATCAGAATGGCTAAAATAAAAAAGAAATTAACAAGTATTTATGAAAATATGGAAGATTTGTAATCCTCATACTTTGCTCATGAGACTGTTACATGATAAAACCAATTTAGAAAAATTTTGACCATTCCACAAAATTAAACAGAGTCATCATATAATTAAACTCTGCTGTTCAATATACAAAGCATATATTCCACAAAATTGTGTGTATGCTTTTTATCCATATTAGCACAACTATAAAGGTTTTATTTATGGAGGTTTATTCATATTAGCCCCAAATTAGAAAAAAACCAAATGCCCATCAATAATTTAATGAATAAACAAGATGAGTTTGTTCCTACAATGGAATATGATAAGTCTATCTAAAGAAGTGAAGTATATGCTAAAATATGGTCAAATCTTTTAAGCATCATGTTAAAGGAAAGATGTCAGATACAAAAGGCACCTATTAGAGGCTTATCAGGCTTTTCCCGCGGTCGGAAAGGTGCTGCGGCGCGGGTACAAGAGGTCGCTTTGTGTGTTGTCTTCACATCCGGCGGGAAGCAAATGCGTTCTGGAAAGCTAAGGGCTTCAAGGACCCCTCTTATGAGCGTCATGGCAGTCCCAGGTTGCAACAAGGACAATGTCAGAGCAGGCTGTAAAAAATGTGGCTACCCTGGTCATCTGACTTTTGAGTGCCGCAATTGTCTCTGAGTAGATCCCAAAAGGGACATAGTTTTGGATGTCAGCAGTACAAGTAGTGAAGATAGTGATGAAGAGAATGAAGAACTGAATAGATTGCAGGCATTACAGGAAAAACGAATAAATGAAGAAGAGGAGAAGAAAAAAGAAAAAAGCAAAGAGAAAATCAAATTGAAAAAAAAAAAAAAGAAAGAAAGAAAAAGGTCTTATTCCAGTTCCACTGAAGAGGATACTTCAAAACAAAAGAAACAAAAATGTCAGAAGAAAGAAAAGAAAAAAAGACCAAATCAAAAAAAGGGAAACATCATAAAAAGGAAAGAAAAAAAGAAAAGCATTCTTCTACTCCTAATCGTTCTGAATTCACCAAAAAGTAACTGAGACTTTGGCCTGAGTCACTAAATTTAAAAATTCATTTATAAAAATTATTTGCCCTCCTTAGAATTTGCTATATGATTATGCTTTGCAATATATCCCAACCTTTTCACATAGACATTTTTCATGTGTAAAACCATTATCCCTCTGGCCATATGTATTAAATCAGACTTGTTACTTAGTAGCCATGTCCCAAGTATAGATATTTGTACATATGAAACATCATTTTTGACATTTGTGTCTCTGTGTGTTTGGCTAGTGCTATTACTTCTATGTTGATTATGGCTTTACTGCAGTCAATACAAGTAATGTACCTAGTGTTAACTAGTAGTGCTGAATCAAGTGTCTACCTTCCAGTGATAAAGCTGCGGGTAATGATTTGCTCTTGATACTGAATATTTTAATAGCTTTATATACTCTGATACAATGTTTAAAAATAGTGAAATTCTTCACTATTGTTTTTAGATCTCTGAGCTTTTTAAATATTGTAGGAGATGAAGCTGCTTTACTGATCTTTAGTACTTTTTAAATGAATAGTGTCTGCAGGAAGATGACAATGAAAATATAACAAAAGTTTCATTATTTTATGAAAGGCAGAATTTCTAATACCTGTCTCCTTTGTTTTTATAACACTTAAAATATTTCTTCTTTGTTCAGAGACTAGTTCAGCCTATTAGAAGTCTGGCAGAGATGATGCTGTGTTGGTCAGGATTTTTAGGATAGACTCCTGGGTTGTTTTATAGTTGTGCCATATTGGCATATTTTACAGTGATACCTCAAACATGGAAATTTTATTTAGGAAGACAGCTAAATCTTCATTAGCACTGATTTTTATTGTATTTACTACATAAATTTTATGAAGCTTGTGTCTATGAGTAATGTGGAAAATTTTTATAAATGTTAGCATTTATATTTATTTTGTCTGAAATGATTTATAGTTTTGAAGCAAGTTTCAGACAGAACTTCTGGTTTCATAAATAACTATTGAGGTGTTTCCCTCTTTTACTTCAGTGACAAATCTCAGTAGCAGTGACAAAAGTTTAGAATTTTATTCTGTACATTTTAAAATGTAAGGACCAAGAAGTCACATCATGAAAGCCTTTCTATAATGATGGAAGTTTTATATGAGTAAGCATTTTCAAACATTTATTATTAGATATAAATGTTTCTTACATTTTTAATTTCACAGTGATCAGTGTTACTTAATTTGCTTAATACTTAGTACCCTTTTATGCTCATTTAGTTAAATAGTTATGTTATAACTGCATTGCAAATCATCCTGTCATCATGACATAGCACCAAAGATTGCAAGTACCTCATTGTGGTGCACTTCTAAAGAGACGGCTGTGGGTAAATTCATGATGGTGAAATCAGGTAGGTATAATTACTCTCACAGGCTGGAAAGTTTACTGATTCTTCCTTCACCAGCACCTGACCTGGCATGCCCCCAAGTAAGACACAGAAGCCTCATAACTCTTTTCATCCAAGCTCAAGTTCTAGCAAAGCGGTTGGTACACACTACTCTCCTAGCCTTGCAACCATGGAATCTCTCACACTTCCCAGTTTTCCATAACCTAATTTACTCATTTGGGCTCCTCAGAAAGAAATTATTTAGTTTAAAGAATTAAGAGGAAACACAAAACTATTAGATATTTAAGGGTTTGTTTTGTCTTTGCTTCTCATGTTATAAAATATAATTCATTTGTTATTAAGATTTTTTAAAAGTTTTTTCAAAAGCTTTTAAAAATGATTAGCAGATGCTTCATATGAAAGGATGGCCTCATCCCATTGAGAGTATAACATGCTTAACAAGTGACAGTAATTGTAGTGAAACAGTTAATCAAGTTATTTGTTAGTTTTACATATGTGTTTTATAAAGATTATAAATTACCTCATTGAGTTTTGTTTACTGAATGGTAGCACAATTAATGACTCAGAAGAGATATATAAAAGTCAGCCGTCATTTACTAGTACAGAAAATAAAAGATTTTAATGGCTTTGTAAAAAAAAAAAAGGCACCTATTATATGACGCTAGCTATATGAAATGTCAATATCAGTAAATTCATAGAGACAGAAATTAGATTTTGGTTACTAGAAGCTGGAGTGAAGGAATAATGGGAGTGACTACTAATGTCTATGAGGTTTCTTTGGGAGATTTTGAAAATAATGCAAAATTAGGTAGTGGTCCTGATTGCACAATCTTGTGACTACACTACTTACCTTTAAGGTTTGCACTCTGATATTCAAGTTGTTTCTTAGTTTAAACAAATCGATAAGGAATGGTGAAAAGAGACATCTATATTTTGATATATCCCTACCCTCAAATAGACTTGTCAATTCTACATCTTTTCTTGGCTCCCAACTCTTAACAGAGTATCTACTGTATTGGAGTATCTGGGGCCTTCTACTGTTTTGAAGTCACCACTATGAATAGCTTAACTGCTTTCAAACTTTATCCTAGGAATTTTGAGGGAAAAAAAAATACCATAAAGGCTTTAATGCACATCATAAGCCACATAAGTAAGAATGATTCCAATAGAACAATGGCTGGAAGCATGCTGTGACAGTTTCAGCATGCTGCATGGCCACTGGGCATCTGTGTGGTGAGGGACTGTCATGGCCACCAGGCATGTGGGCTCCTATAACGAAGTTCAAGGCCATGTTAGCTAAGGAGATATTGAAAAATAAGGCCTTCCCAAGGAAATAACAATGGACAGGTAGGAGATCCAACATCTGCAGATGCTAAAATACACAATTATCCCTAAATACCCCAAAGAGGTGCCAAAGAAACTACTCAAACTAACTCACATTAACTGCCCTACACGGCACATCCTATCTTGGACAAGGTCTGCCTGTGATCCTTGGTTTCCTTCTCTGAACATCCCAAGTCTATACCAATCCCCCCCGCCCCCAGTTTCTAATTAATTATCTGACTTCTATAATAGAAGGTTTGGGAGTTTGATCCACTATTGCTATTTAATCTTTAATATATACCTTCTTTATGTATCTTATGAAATACTTCTCCTTAATTAGTGGTTCCTAGGCATGTTTCTGAAGAAGTCAATTCACTGAAACAGGATACCAGAACAACTTAGAAAACAAGAACTTTTAAGAGTAGAAAGTGATCCTGGCAGTTTTTCACTGTAGCATGGCAGTGATTATTCTTGCTTAATCATGGGGTTAAGTATATAAGGTATACCTACTTATACACAATGGAATTTGAAATAGATTGACTGCTCTCAGGAATGGACTGCAGGCGCTTTGAGTAAGGGAAAAACAGGAAGACAGATGGGAAGCTATGTGTACTTCAAGAATTTTTGAACCTTACTCTACCAGACTTATTGATTCTTTTGCTAGGACAATTAAAAAATAAGTTTTAATGACTAAATGTCTTTTCATGATATTTAGAATATCTTATGAGATTGTTCTGCTACATTTCCTTTAGTAGGAAGGTAAACTATTTTAATATCAATATACATCATTCATCGTAAATTAAAGAGTGTACTTTGTGGTTAAATATGTTACATTCACAAGAAAAAAATATTAACTTATTAATTTATTATTCATTCATTATTTATTTTTTAATATTTTTCGATCCTACACAAAAATGTTAATGGCTAGGAAGTCAATTAATGGTTTTAAATAAGTCCAGCCTGGTGGAAACATCAATAATTAAAACATATATACATTTGTGTTTTATGGCTAATTTACATTGAATTCTAACAAGAGAAAGATGGTTCCTCTTACAACTGACACTATTTGTTGAAAATCTTAGATCATTCAAAGAGGAAATTATATTTTTTTAACCATATACAGAAAGCCAAAGAGCATCTTCTTGCTGATGTACTTTTTCTTTGCTTGGAAAATTAAAATTTTTGAGATTTTATATTTGACTCTATACAATTGTGTATAGAATCAAGATATGATAAATGCATTTTCCAGGTAATATAAACATCTATTGTGATGCTGTCTAAACAATCAAATACTCTGTTTTAAAGAAATGTCTAATTAGAAATAATTGAGCTGACTTTTTAAAATTTGTTCTTTTTAGATACACATGACAGTAGAGTGTATTTTGACACATTGTACATACATACATGGAGTACGTAGTAACTTAATCTAATTAAGATCTTATTCTTGTGGCTTTACATGATGTGTAGATACACTGGTTATGAATTCACATATAAAGATGAAAAAGTTCTGTCTGATTCATTCTACTGTCTTTCTGTTCCCATCCCCCTTTCTTTCCCTTCATTCCCATTTGTCTAATACAATGAACTTCTATTCTTTCCCCTCCCCAACCTCACTTATTGTGGGTTAGCATTCACATGTCAGAGAGAACATTTAGCCTTTGTTTTTTTGGGGGGGAGGCGCTTGGGGTCTTGGCTTATTTCAGTTAGCATGATATTCTTCAGTTGCATCCATTTACCTGCAAATGCCATAATTTCATTTTTCTGTATGGCTCTGTAATATTCCATTGTGTATATATACCACAGTTTCTTTATCCATTTACCTGTTGAAGGGCATCTAGATTGGTTCCATAGCTTGGCTATTGTGAATTAAGCAGCTATAAATATTGATGTGGCTGCATCACTGTAGTATGCTGATTTAAAGTCCTTTGGGTATAAACTGAGGAGATGGATAACTGGGTCAAATGGTAGTTCCCTTCCAAGTTTTCTAATGAATCTACATAATGCTTTCCAGTTTGGTTTCACCAAGTTGTAGTTGCACCAGCAATGTTTGAGTGTGCCTATTCCCCCACATCCTCATCAACACTTATTGTTGTTTGTATTCTTGATAACTGCCATTATGATTGGTGTGACATGAAATATCACTGTAGTTTTAATTTCAATTTCTCTGTCAGAGTTGTTGAGCATTTTTTAATATATTTGTTGACCATTTGAATTTCTTCTTCTGTGAAGTGCCCGTTCAGTTCCTTTGCCCATTTATTAATTGGGTTATTTATTTATTTGGTGTCAAGTTTTTGAGTTCTTTATATATTCAGGAGATTAATATTCTGAGTTGCAGGTGGTAAAGATTTTATCCCATTTTGTAGGCTTTCTCTTCATGTTCTTGATTGTTTCCTTTACTGTGAAGAAGCTTTTTAGTTTGATACCATCCCGTTTATTGATTCTTGAATTTACTTCTTGCACTTTAGGAGTCTTATTGAGAAATTTGGTTCCTAGGCTGACATGATGGAGAGTTGGGCCTACTTTTACTTCTAGTAGGTACATGGTCTCTGGTCTTATGCCTAGGTTCTTGATCCACTTTGAGTTGACTTTTGTGCAGAGTGAGAGACCAGGGTTCAATTTCATTCTACCACAAATGGATTTACTTTTCTAAACCATAATAACTAGGCTCAAATTAATTACATTCATACTCTGAAAATTATGATTTGCTCAGATACATTTACTGTCAAAAACTGAAGAAATGATATTTTTATATCATATATTTTTCATGAAAAAATTGCATGGGGAATTAAACATTTGTCCTAATACATATTGGGCACATTTTTGTGGGAAGAAATATCACTCATGGTATTTATGATAATACAATTGTATTTAGGTTGTTGCATATATTCTGATGATATTAAAATATTTTGAAAATTTTAAGTTCAGTAGCTTTAACATAGACTGATACAGCCATCAGTTATCATGCAGATTCAGAAAGTGACAAAAATGTGAAATATATTAATAATTTCATTTTTTCCCCAGAATCAAAATTGTCAATATTTTTTACTTCACATAGAGAGTATAAAATATCACATGTAAACATAAGTTAAAATTAATAGATTACAAAAATATATTTCCTAACTCATCCCCAGTACAAGTAAACAAAGATTGGAGATTGTTATGAACATTTTCTCGTTTTTTATGACTCATAAAGTCAGACACAATTCTTCCTAGTCACTGAAACTGGATGTCCTTAGGAAATTCAACTAATGACACTACTAAAATTAGCAATCACATATCCTTTGCTAAAGTAAGCTTCTGCTGAAGGATGGAAAGCTAAAAATGGGGGAGGACCACTCTAAGTTGAAATTGTGCCTAGCACTTCATTAGTTGTGTATTAGCTATAAATATTATGTTTTATTACTATATAAGCTTACCAATAGAATCAGAAGACATAAAAAACCTTAAGAGTTGCAAAAAATCCATATTCCAGCCTCTATTTGAGACATTTTAGAAATATTGTGGAAAGTTTAGGAAATTGTTGAAAATTGCCTGTATTCCTTAATTGCCAATTCTTTTCTGTGTAAAGCCATTATTGAGTCAGTAATCATTCTAGAGAACTTCAAAAGGTCATGAAAAATATGAGCAATGAGTAAATACAGTTGTATCCCTGGTAACTATTTTAGGCTTTTTCCCATGTGTGGACGGCAGCATATGACGCACTAGTGAGGACTGTCTTTGACTAAAATAGAATAATAGAATCCAGTAAATATCAATGGGAAAACAAGGTGTTGGCTCTATATTATTGAGTTTCTTTGGTTTTTAAGCATCCATTTAACTGACAAGAAATATATTTTACACATATACCATGCAATTTGCTCTTCTGTTGGTTCTTGCCCTGCTTTTTTTGTCATTTAGAAATATCCTCCTGTTTGATTTTCAGACCCTAATGATGTTATTAGTAAAATAGGAGTATTCATATACATAATATTTATTGCCCCTCCATAATAAGGGACATTCTATTATGAAGTCATTGGTCTCCAAACTCTGAACACAAAATCACTTGTGGAGCTTTAAATAATCCCTAACCCTGGGTTGTGCCACATCACAGTGAAAGAGAATATCCAGAGATGGGATAGATACAACCAGTATTTTATCTCACAGAATCCTCTAGGAAGTCCTTTGAAACTGTAATGGTGGTTGTCCAGGTGGGTTAGGCATGCCTGGTTTGGTAAGCTGTCATTATTTCCAAGTTCCATTGTTCATATGCTCTATAGCCCTGAATACTTCTTCCCCCTCTCAGGTGGAGGATCAGACCCAGGAAACCCATTCCAGAATCTTTGCAGGTAGAAGAAGATACAAGGTGCAACTGGGATAGCAGACATTCTTTATTCAGCAGTGGCAGCAATCTATAGCTATCCCCCCACCTCCACCCCCACTCCCAGTCCCTCGCCCAGCTCCAGCCCCCAGCACATTCCATTTAGCCCCTGCTAGTTTAATTTAGCACTCTTCATCATTTCTATAGGTTTTTTACACAAAGTCCAGACAAAGAAGGCACATTGCCAACAAGTTACATAAGCGGGTGCATGCTCACAAGCAAATGTTTATGACATTGAATACATACAGTGAATTAGGGTGTTCGTGACTTTGGCTATGCACTAAACACATAGCCGATAGAAGTCTTGGCAAGGGAGCCTTATTATAGCTATTTTAGGCCTGACCCCCACCACCACACACACTTATATACTTTTTATTCTTTGTTTTCCTTTTGACTTTCCACATTTTTATTGGTACATTATAGTTGTATATAGTAGTGGGATTTTTTGCTACATATTCATGCACACAATACAGCAATATAATTTGGCCCATATTACTCCTAACCTCTGTCCCCTGATTTTCTTCCCCAACTACTGGTGCCTTTCTTCTACTGATCTCCCTTTGCTTTTTATGAGATCACCTGCCCCAATTTTCTTTCCCTTTTTCCCCTCCAGCTCCCACATGTGAGAGAAAACAGTCCCTTAACCTTCTGGATTTGGCTTATTTTGCTTAACATAATGATCTTAATTTTTCCATCCATTTCCTGCAAACTATTATATATTTTTATGAATGAATAAAAGTCATTGTGCCTTGGTTTGTCCATATGTGGAATGAAAATGATAACTAGTAACTATCTTACAGTGTTTGTTGACAGTTTATATAATCCTGGTAAACTGCTAAATACAGTTTATGACCTTGTCTCTATTTAGTATCAAGAAAGTAAAGCGTGGAACATTGAGTAACTTGCTGAAGATTGCACAGATAAATGTCACACACATCCTAGATGGATGTAGACTATGCCCAATGTTTAGATAGCAACTGTTTCTTATATGTCTCACTTCTATGATCTGTGCGAAATGATGTAAACCAAAAGATGCCCACCTGGAAAGATAGGTTAAAGCACCAAGGGACTATAGTTTATAAACCAGTGCCTTCTACCAGCTGCCTCTGTAACTAGCTATTTCTGTTGCTTTCTCACAAAACCAAAAGAAATCACCTAGACTTAAATTACAAGCACTCTGGAAATATACTATCAGGAATAGTATATTAATCAGACTTTAATTTTCTTTCTTCCTGATGAAGCGGGGACACTCATTATGGAGTCTTTGGTATTTTTATCTTGTGGACAAATGTGCCATATCACTCTAAAATTTCAGATAAATATAGGAAATTGGAGTTCCTTGAATATAAACTTTGAAAACCAACAATTCCAAGAGAGGTTTTCAACTATAAAATCACTGGGGTAAATTACTAATGTATGCACCACACTCTTAGAAATACTGATTTAATTAATTTTGGGTGGAG
Source organism: Spermophilus citellus (assembly GCF_964194105.1). NCBI lineage: Eukaryota > Metazoa > Chordata > Mammalia > Rodentia > Sciuridae > Spermophilus > Spermophilus citellus. The sequence continues at coordinate 164,797,092 of NC_138183.1, read as the reverse complement.
CTAAGGCATCCACATTTTTTTAAAGCTTATATAAGTTGTTCAGTATTATAGGATCACTGTAACAAGTTGCAAATAAGCCCAAAGCTAAAGACCTTCACATTTGCAATACCAAACATCAATGGGAAGTATTTAAATAATGATTTATGCAGTATTTTCAGTGTATGAAACTTTTTTTCAGCATTACATTGGAAGAGTAAGTAGCTTTTTCAACTCATCACCCTTTATGTTTATTTGTCTTGCATGTTACAGAAATGGTGGATTTGTTGAGAATCCTGTGATAAAAGTCTGAACCTACTGACCTCATAAAACTCACAATAAAATAGAAAGATAGAAAAATAAGCAGAAGTAATGGACTTTGGAATAAGACAGGCAAACATGGATTTTTATTCCACTTGAAAATTTCCAAGCCATGTGATATTGCACAAGATCCTTTGCTTCTCAAAGACTATTTTCTTAGGTATAAAATGGAGAGAATAAAAATATAATGAAAAGGTCTCTTTTTTTAGAGATTTAATATTACTTAGTGATGCATCACTTCAACCAGCACTAGGACATAATGTTGCCTCAAAATTGTTTGCCATGAGCTGTATATCATAATTCAGCATAAATATGCAAATAGAGCAATTTTCAGGGTCCTATGGGAGAATAGAAGTGGGGTTCCAAAACAAGGGAATTGATAAAGCATAGCTTTATATGACAGTTGCTGTTCAGATTCATGATACAATATCATAAGATGTATCTCTGAAGTCAACTTGTGGAGGTATTCCTTTAATTTTGAATATACAATGATTTCACTTTCTGTTTATTTTCTCTGTATTGTAAATTGCTGGCTAAAAATCAAACCATCTACAAAACTTCTACCCATTGTGACCTCATATACTGCCTAAATAAACACAATAAATAAAACAGAAATAAAATTATAAACATTATGAAACAGTATATGATAGTTATAAATCACACTTCAAGGTATTCAATATGTGCTTCCTATGAGTTACCTCTGTAGTCTTTTGGTGTGTCATATTTGATGACTTTTTTCAAATTAAGTTCCATAGCTATTAATATTCTTCCAGTACTTACTCTCAAAATCAAAGTCATTTCACTCTACATCTAGAAACAAAAACATAACAAAGAGAACAGACCTTATTTAAACTCTGTTAGGGAATCAGATTGATGTGTTTTGGGGACAATCTCAGCAACTAAAGTTCTGCTCTGCCTACATAAAGAGTACAGTTTTCCACGAAGCCCATTAAGCATTTGTTTAGTAGTTATTTATTTGTTCATTTGTATTTATTTAAATTGTTAGCTATTGTCCTGTGGTTACTGTGTCTCAAATTCACTTTCATGCATCCCCTCAGGTTTTAGTTCTGTGAGTGCACAGAGGATTCTTAGAAATAACCTTTGAATTCATACTCTTCATTTTTCATAACAAACCTGCTGGTCAACCTGTTCTCATAATTGAAATATTGTCAAAATGATGAGCTAGAATTGAAACTTCAAGCAGTGTTCATGTGCAGTGATGGAGGTAAAATTGTCATCATTTGAAAAATCCATTCTGTTGGATCTAAAGTTGTAAAGAAACTGTCATATTTGTATTTAACAACTATTCTCTCCCTTTTTACCACAAATAATTTAGAAGGTAGAAAATGTTATTTAAGAAGGCTGAGGCAGTTATATTATGTATCATATTAAGCATTTATGTTAAATAATACCTAAGGATTAATGGATGCCAGCCCTTCTGAAAGGGAATGGAATTTGCACAATCCTTGGGGAATAGTAATCATAAGTAATAGTATTTCAGATATAATATCAGTTAATAACTTCATATTCTATCATTATTTTCTGTTTATCTATTGGGGGATAATTAACTGTATTATTGTAAGGTCAAAATTTGATTTCATCCAAAGAATATTTATATTTATTTCCTCTGAAAAGAAAGAAGAACAACTGTAAATTTTTAGGACTCATGAAACATACATAAGACTTGTCAGCAAAATTATAATATGCACCAAGTTAGAACTGCAAGTGAGAAACCTAGAAGGTGTCATCTTTTGGCACTCCAAACACTATAAACAAAAAAAAAATGAGAAAAGAGGCAAGTTCCAAAAGGGTGAGTTCTTGTCTCTCCAGATCATTTTTCTATTTCTGGAACCTAGAATAGTGTCTAGCATGTGGTAAGTACTCAACAAACATTTGCAGGAATAACAAGATAATAAAATAATTTTATTTAATGAAACATGTGAAATTCACCATTAGCTTTATGAATAACTAGATCAGATGCAATTTTATATGGTATGGGCACTAAATTCATACATATGCACTTGATAATTTTTAGTGATATATTTTGGAAACTCTTCATTACCTACCACTTCAAATGTATCTGGTACCCTTCCCTTGTTCAATCAGTTCTATGTGAATTCATTTCCTTTCTGTTCATCAAAAACTTAAATTCTTCTCCCTTCAAATTCTTGCACTTCATGTTCCATCTACCTGGAAGCCTCTTTTCAACTCTTCTCATGACTGATCCCTTTTTCCTCTTTGCTCACAACTATAAGGTCACCTTCTCAGTGACATCTTCCCTAAGAGCATTTGTCAAGTATTACATCATACCTTCCAATTTCTAACATGCTGATCAGCTTGTCCTGACTACTTGCTTCATAACTTTTACCACAAAACAAAATGATCTTGTTAAATTGTTCACTTATCCTTTGTCACTCACTAATTCACGATGTAGCCTCCTTGACAAGAGGGCATTTTTAAACTTATATTTCATGGTCTCTTTGACATGTAGAGTAACACCAAAAACATTATTATACAGTTTTAATAATTTAATGCTAATAGTTAAATTCATGTTTCTATTTAATATACACATTTAATTTTAAAACTGTGTTAAGAGAATGATTTTTCTTTCTTCTAAGTTTTACATGGGAACAACTTAACTCAGTGAACCATTTTGTGGTCATAACTGCCCTGATACATATAAATAGAACTAGTAATAGGTCAAGAAAATGTCATTTTATTTATTAAACAGAGCATATCAAAGAAAAATAATAAAATACGCCTGCTGGATATTTTTTAAATTTTTTTCTTGTGAGAAAGCAACTCAGCTTACTTTTACAAAAGAATAGTTGCATGTTCGTTTAAAAAATATTATTTTTAAATGATTCTAAGAGAAGATCTGATCAATTTGCTCCATACTAAAAAGGAAATATGACATAACCATATTTCTTAATTTCTGCATTTAATGTTTTGATATTTTAAGGCCTTTCTGATCTTGCAAAAACTACCCCTCTCAGAGTTAGCTCATTGCCAGAGATAGCAAAAACTGGCTTACAAGTGCATCTACCACATGAAAGCAATCAATCCAGAGCCCATGTCCCCAACTACTTCCTTTATCAAAAATTTACAGGCTTTCATACTCCCAACAACTATCCACCCATCCACTTGCCTTAACAACCCTAGGGCCAGGAATCAGACAACTAGGGTATGCCCTATGACCCAGAGACCTTTGAAACTATTCTAAACAGCCAATAGCAAGCCTGCTTATACTGCCTCATTATACTTTCCTCAAAAAACACTATAAAGGCTCTTTATCATGTTGCACCTCATCATTCCTGCTCCTTACCACCACTGCTGTTTTGCCTATTACTAGAGAGCTATACAAGTATTTTTTTTAAAAAAATCTTCTTTATGGCTGTCATTTCTGAGTCTATGTGTCTTGCTATACTTGATTAAAACAAATCCCAGTTATTCTCCCAAGAAAAAGAGTTATGCTTTTTGCTGTTAATTAACAAGGAGAGAAGAGAGAAAAGGAATACCACCGTGATAGGAAAGGATATACATTATACCTTTCATAGTGTTGCTATTGTTCATCACCCAAGAAGTTAATCTGGTAGGAAGGAGAGGTTGGTACACTTGACAGGAAGATGAATTTTTATAGCTGAGACTACATTAAATAGATTTTAAATTTGAGAAATATTAACAGTGGCAGGGGGATAACAGTTTAAGGGTATAATTTAAGGAATGTATTCATTTTCAAGGAGTCTTCAAAATGCTACTATTTCCTCAGAGTCACTGAATTCTTCAGTAAAGTTATCCTGAGTGATAAATATTGAGATTTTCCCTGAGAATTAAAATTATGAATTCAAACCAAGATTATTTAAATCACTAACCATAAAGAATCCTCATGATGTATAATTTCTAGGAATAATAAAAGACAGGGGAATGATTTTGACATAAATTTCCTATATATGTATATGAATACACCACAGTGAATCTCTACATCATGTACAACCACAAGACTGGGATCCTAATTAGAATAAGATGTACTTCATATTTATATAAATAAGTCAAATCATACACTATTGTCTATATAATTAAAAAGAACAAAAGTAAAACTAAATAAAATAATAAAAATTATATTTGTTTTATAAGTGAATAAAAGCAAGTTGGAAAACTATTGTGAAATCAGCCATCAAGCAAACTAATATATTTTTTATGGTAACATATATATTTGCAGGTATAGAGAGATCTTAGGTATGTTAGTAATACAAAATTCAGCAATGCAACCTCTAAAGGAATTATGCATTCTGTGATCAGATAGAGAGGTTTTCTGATGGACTGGTACTTATGTATTATTTCTTAAGTTGAGTAATGGCATACAGATTTTCATTCTATTATTATTTTAGTGTATATATATATATATATATATATATATGCTTTTATATTTATATACATACCTATACATATATATGAGTATATGTTATTTTTATTTTTAATATATTTCACAATCCAAAATAATATATATTTTACACACAAAAAAATACTGATCCAGTATTTTCTATTTTCTGTCCTAATGGAATGCACCTGGAATATAAAATGATACCAATATGGAAAGTAAAGTAAGCAAAGTATGTAAGTAGAAACACTGTTAGAAAAATCTGATTCATTCTTGTTTAACTTAAGAAAAATCATTCTTTTAACCTTTGTGTTAAAACAATTTCTCAACTCCACTAATACTATCTACTAAATATAATTCAATTTATATTGCAAAATTCAAGATAAAAAAAACATGCAAGTCATTGACTAAATGTCAGTACAGTACAACAGCTGAAGAATCAGATGGCATGAATTTACACTGTAGGCGAAATCATCTTAACATCTCTTTGAAATCAGAACTGTGTCAGTTTTTTGTCAATTGTGAACAAATAATTGGCAAGAAAAACTTAGAAAAGGAAAAGTTTATTTGGCCTCATAGTTTCAGATGTTTCAGTCCAAGGTCAACTAACTCCATTCATTGCTCTGGGTCCAAGATGACCCATCGTGCTGGATGGGTCTGTCAGAGGAAAGCTGTTTAGAATATGGCAGTGGCAAAGCAGAAAGAGAAAGAGGAGAAGGGTCCAGAGACAGATACAGTCCTGGCCATACCCAGTGACCCACTTCCTCCAGTCACTTCCCAACTGAGTATACTTACCACCCAGTTGTCCCTTCAACTACCAATAGATTAATCTAGAAAATGAATTCATCCACTGATGAAGTCAGAGCCCTAGATCATTATCTAAAGGACACCTTTGAAACTTGGTTCACTTGGGAGTTTGCTTTCAAAACACAATCTTTTCAGGGGACATTACAGATTCAAATGATAACAGATACATAGTGTGAAAATTTTTTAAAAGATGCTAAAAATTTAAAAGTTTTTTTGTGTGTGTTTTATTCCTAAACGAAAAACTGCACATATCTAAGAGTCTTTATGGTTAAAATGACAACAATAATCAATTATGCATTATTTTTTTTATTTTATGATTAATTAAAAGCACCGAAACTATTTAGAGAAGCAACAGTAACTCACTTGGAGTCATTTGATAAAGTGTAATAAATATGGCAAAATCGGAAGAGGACTATTCTGATATAAATTTATTATATAAAGTTGATTTATTCAAATTAAGGTCTCCATTGATGGCCCCATAAACAAGCCATTAATTCACCCATTTAGTCAGCAAACATTTACTGAGTTCCTTCTTTATGATGAACACCAAGGAATACAGACAAATATAACAAGATTTCTGTGCTCCAGGTATTCACAGCTCAGGGTGATTAGAGATATGTAAATAAAAAGAAGTAGTTCATTACATGACAAGTGTAGTAGTAGAGGTATAATTGGAGTACCAACGAAATCAGAATACAAAGAGAATCAATAATCATCTGGGGAGACTGGGGAACTAGAATGAGAATTCAGTAGTAAGGAATTTGGCAAGTGCAAAGGAAAGAGGTCCAGATGAAGTAAAAAGAATGAAACCGTGAAGGCAGAGCTGTAAAAGAGCAACAGCTTTTGTGTACACTGCCATTCAACTTTGTAGGTGAGGACACAAGGAAATTTTGTCTATGTTTGTCCCACCCATAAAATTTATATGCTGAGCCAACAAACCCAATGAAGTCAGTTAAACATCTGAAATTTGACAGATATTGTCTCAAAAAATGATCATAGAATCATGAAAAAAATTTGGTTGAATACTTATGACAATTTATTTATAAAATTTAAAAAAAAAAGAAAAAAAAAACAGCTATAATTTATAGCTCAAGGACCAAAACTGAGTGATCATGAAAAGTAGCAACTTAAAACATGTTGTCTCTAGACAACCAAGGCATGGCTCTATCTACCCATTATTCTCATTTGCGAGCTAAACAAGGGTATGAATAGCACCACACTAAAGATACTCACAGATGGTAACAGATTGGAAACAGTCTCCCCGACACCACTGTTGACTGTGAAGTCACAACAGGGAAACAGAAGAGATTAGAAATATTGGTAGACAGTTAAAGTGGGAGAAAGCACTTAGCCTTAGCCTCAGACAAGAAAATGAGCAAGTGAACAATTTGGAAAGAGTAAGACATGCAGAAAGTAACAGTGCCAAATTTTAGTAATACACAAAGCAAAAGCCATTTCAAACTCTAGAGTTCCTCTTGACAAAGCCCACACACCTATGTGCCCTACTCTGAAAAACACATTAAGGAAGTCATTGCATTTTAGGCATTGATAAATGAAAGGTGATCAAAGGAATTAACTGCCTGTAACATGGAAGATAAGAAATGTATTCTTTTCTGAAAAATGTGAAGATTTGAGAGGTAAGGACTTCTTAACAGCTCTAAAAGCAATACAACAAAATGAGTGAAGAGAAGATATTGGGGGGGGGGAAATACCCTCAACAGGGGATGTTCTAAGGCAAAACATAGTGAATACATGTGTACTCATTTGTTCTGAACTTGGAAGAACCTGCAAGTATACATTGTAAAATAGAATACTGTCGTCAGAGTAGTGTTTTTGAAGATTTTGTAAGCTAATTTGATTGTGAATCATTTAGAAATATTAAAATTCAAGAAAATGTGAGATAACAGGATAGGACACATGATCACAAAAAAGGTAACCTCATCTTTGTGTGTGTGTCCTATTCTGCTATCTCACATTTTCTTGAATTTTAATATTTCTAAATGATTCACAAATCAGCTTACAAATCTTCAAAAACATTACTCTGATGACAGTATTCTATTTTACAATGTATACACTCAGGTTCTTCCAGGTGCTGAGTCAAGCATAGGTATATTGGAAGGATTTTAAAGGCAGACTTGGGGAATGGAGGTCACTCCTATGGGGATAAGGATTTGATTTTCACAGATGGTTTTGTTTTGTGATCCCAGAGCATCCTAAAGCAAGACAAAGAAAGACTGAATGAAATTGACATGTGGCCATGCTGGGAATCCAAAACTTCCTATAAAAACATACATAGTAAGTTACCTTGTATTTCACATTTATCCAAACATACATATCCACAGAAAATCTCTTCTCCAGTCAATGTTTATGATCTTTTCCCAATAGCAGTCCAGTTGTAGGCTCTTTGTCACACAACATAATAATGATCCTTAAAAGGTGATCAATTTAATCTCTCTTCAGTTCAAACTTAATTTTTGAGTGGGGAAAAAACTGTGTCATTCTCTTGGAATTATTTGTATTCTAAGAGAATCTGTCTAGAAACAAGAATTCAAGCTTTATTAGAAGTGCTAGTGCTTGATTCTTTATCTCATAGCCAGTACAAATAAATCTGAGGTGAGTATGCCAACCAAGAGAGAAAGGAAACATTCTAGATAAATACAGGACAGGCTGCCACAGGGATACTCTGGAGCACATTAAAAGTGCTGAATCCTGCTGCAGTGGATTTCACACCCGTCCATCACCATCTTGTTGTCTTTGGGCTGCTTACAGTTCAGCTTCATTCATCTAGAGCCACCCTAGGAAGTAATTCAAGACAATGAAAGGATGAGGAAAGACAGGATTTATGAATATATGCACCACATTCTGGGAGAAGTTGGTAGGTTCCTAAAATGGATAGAATAAAAACACAGGTAGGAATCTTGTGGGGTGGGTGGCATTGAAGGTCAGGTTGAGGACTTTATTTTACTACTAGGGAAGATATTGAACATACCTGAGAAACAAAAGTTATGGAAGGAGAATAGAACATTAGGAAGTCTGATCTAGCAGGAACATGTAAGATGGATTTTTTGAGGGACAGGACTAGATGAAAGATCAATTTGGCAATTTTATCAAGTGGGCCAGAATTTCACTAAGATTGAGTCTTTTTTTTTTTTTTTTTTTAGAGAGAGAGTGAGAGAGGAGAGAGAGAGAGAGAGAATTTTTTTTTTTTAATATTTATTTTTTAGTTCTCGGCGGACACAACATCTTTGTTGGTATGTGGTGCTGAGGATCGAACCCGGGCCGCACGCATGCCAGGCGAGCGCGCTACCGCTTGAGCCACATCCCCAGCCCTAAGATTGAGTCTTGAAGTACTAGCATACTGATGCTTTGTCCCTGTGCCAGGTAGAAGTGGATATGATCCAGGTTTTGTTGGAGATTGAATCACATACACATAAGTCTTTAATAAAAGAACAAGGGGCTGGAGATATAGCTCAGTTGGTAGAGTGCTTGCCTTGCAGGCACAAGACCCGGGGTTCAATCCCCGGCACCAAAATACATACATACATACATACATACATACATACATACATAAAAAATAAAAACAGAACACAAAATCTTGAATGAAAAGTCAAGCAAGTGAAGGGTATTAAAAGTTAGGCTTCTGCCAGGTAAGGTGCCATAGGCCTGAAATCCCCATTACTCAAGAGGCTTAGGCAGGAGGATCATAAGAGGACAGCCTCATCAACATAGCCAGACCTTTTCTTTAAATAAAAAATAAGGGCTGGAAATGTAGCTCAGTGGGAGAGTGCCATTGGGTTCAATCCCCAGTACAAAAATAAATAAATAAATAAATAGATAAATAAATAAACAAATATTCTGCCTCTGCTGGCAGTATTATACAAACAAAATGATTGTAAACTAGATTTTGCTGATAAAGGACAGGGGTTCTCTTTTTTCAGTGTTTTCTTATGATTTGCTGCCACAAATTGTTATCATCTAGTGTCTTAGGTGCAGCCACTAAATAAACATAGGGTGATTTTAAGTTAACTTAGAAAAATAAACACATTTTTCCCCTCAAGAATTTTTTATCAGAAATAAAGCAAATCAAATTTTGTCAATCTTTTATTCAGCACATTTATTAAGTCTTCAGATTTTACAGATATTCTGTTGGACCCAGGTAATAGCATTATGAAAAATTAAAATACAGAAAAGGTGTCCATTTAGCTCAACTTGGGCATGTTAATGGAGTGTGCTAATTTTTGAGATAGTCCTTTTATATGTTGTCTGTGTTCAATGAAAGGATGTGGAACTGTATTCAATATATAAAATATATTTTATAATATTACTTTAAATATTGTCCTGCTATAAAATATAATATCATTTTTTTAATATATACTACCTTCTGTTTTATAGACTATGGCCATTACTAATAATGAATTTAAAAGATCATGTATAAGTTTAACTGTAGGAAAATAAAATAACAAAACCAATTAAGAAAGAAAGAAACTGGAGATAAACTGTTCCAACTGAGAAAGCTATGCATCAACTATGGCAGAGCAGAAGTAGGAATTCTAAAGAACCAATGGAAAACAGCATTAGTGATATAAGATTAATACCAGTGCTGATAGTTCATAGTCAACAATTGATTGACAGCATGAGGAGGGAAAATACACTGAGAGGAAAAACAACATGTATTGTAGTTGGTGAAGTTGATGGGAATCATCTGTGCATTTAGGTATGGATTCAGAGATCCCTTTCTTTTTCCTTTCTTTTCTTTTGTTTTTTTTTTTTTTTAACTTTAAGTTTAAGCCAGACTGTAAAGTCTTTTAAATCAGGAATGATGTTTTGCTCACAGTATTCTCCGCACCCCTGTCCCAGCATTTGTCACACAGATGGTGTCAGATCAAGATTTGATGAGTGCATGCTGTCAGAGTGAAGGAGTGGAGGCCTGTCTACACTTCCCACCTGATGTTTCCAGAGAGGGTTGTGTTGTGTCTGTGCTACACTACAGAACTTTGGAATATAGACCCCTGAATAAATTACTACATGGACTGAAATAGGCACTTTGGGTTCACTTTGGAATCTGATCACCTTGGAAGTAAAATCATTTCCTGAATCTCTATTCTTAGAAGTGTTGCAACTAAATATGGAATAATGGAGTTAAATCCTGACAAAATGAGTCTCAAAATTGTGTGTTTTTCTAAAATACCATTCGGCAAATTATTTAATGTCATTCTGCCTCAATTTCCTCATCTCTGGGCTGGGGATGTGGCTCAAGCGGTAGCGCGCTGGCCTGGTGTGCGTGCGGCCGGGTTCGATCCTCAGCACCACATACCAACAAAGATGTTGTGTCCGCCGAGAACTAAAAAATAAATATTAAAAATTAAAAAAAAATTCCTCATCTCTAAATGGGATTTGGGAAGTACACTCTTGTTGAATTTCCTCTCAGAGTCTACAACAGGTTTGGTGGGACATTGATGCCACAGAGGAACGCAGTGAGAAGCCCCCAATGGCCCCTGCGCTGGTTATCTAAACAGTCCATGCAGTTGCAAAAGCTGAACATAATACCCAAGAGAGTTATCAAGCTTAAAAAACAAGGAAACTTTGGGGCTTGGGATGTGGCTCAAGCGGTAGCGCGCTCGCCTGGCATGCATGCAGCCTGGGTTCGATCCTCAGCACCACATACAAACAAAGATGTTGTGTCCGCCAAAAGCTAAAAAATAAATATTAATATCTCTCTGTCTCTCTCTCTTAAAAAAAACAAAACAAAACATTTTCCCTGTTTCTAGGAGGTGGATGTGGGGGTAGGGGACAGCCACAAAGGCCTAGAGAAAAGGAGAGACAGCAGGACAGCAAGGAAAGAAGGAGGAAGCAGTGTTGTATGAACAAGCCTGAGTGCCCAAAGCTCACTTTCATAGGCTGCCAGTATCATCATGTCCCTGGATTGGCCTGAGAGTAGACTTACCTAGGATTAATTTAGTTAACTTTTCAAGCATAAGAGCTATAGGTAAAGATGAAATATATTTGTTCTTTCAAAAATATATTTGTTCACTAAGCATAATCTGCTCTAGTGCCATCCATTTCCCTGCAAATTCCGTGATTTTGTCATTTTTTAGTGCTGCGTAATATTCCATGGTGTATAAATGCCACATTTTTTTTATCCATTCATCTATTGAAGGGCATCTGGGTTGATTCCACAGTCTAGCAATTGTGAATTGTGCTGCTATGAACATCGATGTGGCAGTATCCCTGTAGTGTGCTCTTTTAAGGTCTTCAGGAAATAGTCCGAGAAGGGCAATAGCTGGGTCAAATGGTGGTTCCATTCCCAGCTTTCCCAGGTATCTCCATACTGCTTTCCAAATTGGCCGCACCCGTTTGCAGTCCCACCAGCAGTGTACAAGAGTACCCTTTTCCCCACATCCTCGCCAGTACTCATTGTTGTTTGACTTCATCATGGCTGCCAATCTTACTGGGGTGAGGTGGTATCTTAGGGTGGTTTTGATTTGCATTTCCTTGACTGCTAGAGATGGTGAGCATTTTTTCATGTACTTGTTGATTGATTGTATGTCCTCCTCTGTGAAGTGTTTGTTCATGTCCTTGGCCCATTTGTTGATTGGGTTATTTGTTTTCTTATTGTCTAATTTTTTGAGTTCTTTGTATACTCTGGATATTAGGGCTCTATCTGAAGTGTGAGGAGTAAAAATTTAAAAAACAAATACCAAATGTCTTCTTTGATATAATGAGAGCAACTAAGAACAGAACAGGGAGGAAGAGCAGGAAGAAAAGATTAACATTAAACAGAGACATGAGGTGGGAGGGAAAGGGAGAAAAAAAAGGGAAATCACATGGAAATGGAGGGAGACCCTCATTGTTATACAAAATTACATATAAGAGGTTATGAGGGGAATGGGATAACAAACATGGAGGGAAATGAATTACAGTAGATGGGGTAGAGAGAGAAGATGGGAGGGGAGGGGAGGGGGGATAGTAGAGGATAGGAAAGGTAGCAGAATACAACAGTCACTAATATGGCAGTATGTAAAAATGTGATGTGTAACCGATGTGATTCTGCAATCTGTATTTGGGGTAAAAATGGGAGTTCATAACCCACTTGATTCTAATGTATGAAATATGATATGTCAAGAGCTTTGTAATGTTGTGAACAACCAATAAAAAAAAATATATATATATATATTTGTTCTTTCAAGTTTTTATACTTTTTAAAAATGTGTATTAGGATTATCACAATTTAATCAATTTCATTCCCAAGTTCCTCTCCTTTCCCTCTCCTCTCCCCTGTCCCCCATCACCTTCCTCCTCTATTGGACAAGTCTCCTTTCTATTTTCATGATGTTATTTTTCCTTTCTTTTTCTACCTTTTTTTTCTTTCTCTAGCTTTCATATATGAGGGAAAATACATGGCTCCTATCTTTTTGAGTCTGGCTTATTTTGCTTAACATGATGCTCTACAGTTCTGTCCATTTTCCTGAAAATGTCATAATTTCACTCTTCTTTATGGCTGAATAAAACTCCATTGTGTATCTTTACCACATTTTTAAAATCCATCCATCTGTTGACTGACACTGGTTTCACAGTTTAGATTTAGTGAATTGCACTGCTGTAACATGGGTATACAAGTATCACTGTAGTATGATGACTTTTAATCTTTAGGATAAATACCAAGGAGTGGTGTGTCTAGGTCACATGGTGGTCCCATTCCTAATCTTCAGAGAAACTTCCATAGAGTCTATACTAATTCACAATTCCACTGACAATGTAAAAGTATTCCTTTCCTTATATCCTCACCAGCAGTCATTATTATTTGTATTCTTGATTATTCCTATTCTACCTGGAATAAAATGAAATCTCAATGTAGTTTTGACATGCATTTCCTTGACTGCTAAAGATGTTTAATATATTTTTAATATATTTGTTGGCCAGTTAAATTTCTTGTTTCAAGAAATATCTACTTAGTTCATTTGCCCATTTATTGATGTTTCTTTGTTTTATGGTGGTTAAATTTTTTGAGTAATTTGTGTATAATGAATATAAATCCTCTACTAGAAGAATAGCTGGCAAAGATATCTCCCATTCTGTAAATTCTTTCTTCGTGTTTTTAAATGTTTCCTTTGCTGTGCAGAAGCTTTTTAATCTGATGTCATTTTTCTTATTTATTCTTTTTTGGGGGGAGAAGTATTGGGGATTGAACACAGGGGTACTCAACCACTGAGCCACATCCCTAGCACTATTTTGTATTTTATTTAGAGACGGGGTCTGACTGAGTTATTTAGCACTTCACTTTTTGCTGAATCTGGCTTTGAACTCTCCATCCTCCCGCCTCAGCCTCCCGAGCTACTGAGATTACAGGCATGTGCCACTGCATCTAGCTTATTTATTCTTAATATAAAGAAAAAATTATAAAGTCACACACTTGCTGAGTTTTTAAAATTCCTATATCTTTACACAGTGGAAACAAACAGATTCTATACTCAGATGTTCTAGATGTAATTTCTTACTAGATAGGGAGGGTTAGAAAATTAGAAAATGATGAATTGATGACTAAAATTCCAAGTAAAACCAATCTCTTAGGAAAATGATGGTAAAAATAGGTTGACTAAAAATATTGGTCTTCTATTCTTCTATACAGAAAGAAGAAAAGACATCAACATTAGCTGGCAGGACATAAGATGTTAAGCTAGTCGTGAATAGCTGAAAAGTTCTGTTAAGTCAGGATGGAGAGAGAAAACAAGTAGAGAACATGAACAGAATTGTAAAAGTGCTTGCAGTCTTTAAACAACAATAATTAAAGAAGTCAAGAATATTATATAATTTAACAAACATCAAACATTTGTAAACTCTTTTGCTGACATAGAAATCTGGCCTTATTGTAATGGGTAAAGGCATTATAATAAGGAAGGATCACAAAAGGGAAAAAATAGGGATACCATACCATATTTAAATAAAGGAAATTTTAGTAAGAGGTATAGCAATATGCATGGCCTAGCTGTCATGACCTTAGGGGATATATTAGGAAGTGTGTGGTAAAAACTGCTTTCTAGAAAATATTTTAATGAGGATTATTTCTATTTAGGTACAAAATAGAGTCTAGTTTCTACCAATTTATTGTTTTAGGGCTTTATTCTTTCATACTATAATCAAGTCAATGCAAATATTAAATAATTTCCTCATATATCATGTTGTCTCTTCCATTCTGCTCACTTGGAAAAGATCTGGAAGAAATCAAGAACTGGGGAAGTGTGGAATCTCACTCATCAGCTGAGCCTTGGCCCTGAGGAAACTGGGAAGTGTCTTAGATGTTCTCCCTCCCCTTAAGCTTACTCTGGTCAAGCTCATCCAAGAATGGAATAGAGTAGGAATCAGCAGAAGAAATGATCTTTTTATGTTTCTCCAGAGAAACAGGGCCAATATTAAGCATATATACATATATATTTTTTTTTTCTCTCAAATTTACCTAAAGAAAATTACTTATGTGATCATGGAGCTTTGGTGAGTCCAAAATCTGATGGGTTGATGTGCAGGTAGGAGATAATGCAAAGAGTTGCAGTTCAAGTGTAAATTTCATCTGCTGGTAGAATACGTCTTGCTCAGAGATCAGTATTTGTTCTATTCAAGCCTTGCACTGATCAGGTGAGGCCCACCCACATCAGGTAGGGCAATCTGCTCTACTCAAATGGCATAGATTTAAATATAAATCTTACTGCAAAGATCACTCACAGAAACACTCAAAATAATATTTGAACAAATATCTTAATACCATGGCCCAACCAATTTGACACACAAAATTAACCATCATACTGTTTACAGTAAATAAAGATGTTTGTAGAAATAGATTAAAAGATCAAAATAAAATTTCTATGATGAATTTTACTGTATGTAAGTAGAAATGTAATCAAATATCAAACTTTATTAAATCCCCCAAATTATAATCTCTTCCCCTGAACATTTAACTATGCATTGTACATTGTTTACATGAGCATGTTTGGACATTGTTTGCACAACCATGTCTGAACACATGCATGTCTATTTAGCAGTAGACAAATTGAGTTCTATTTTTCAAGTGTTTTCCTTAACTGTGTTTGTAGAATAGTAGGGTTATTCTTTAAATTCATTAATTTCAGTAATCCAAATAACGTTCTGACTCTGTTACAATATCACAAATAATTTAAATCCTTTTTTTTAAAAAAAGGATTTAAAAGGAAGTTTGTGTATTAGTAAAATACTTATCAATTATTTTGATTTTAGTTTTACTAATATGGATTTTTAACCCTCCAATTAACTATTTTTCTTTTTGGAATCCAGTTGGCATTTGGAAATTATTTACTGAATACATACTTATTAAATATCTCTTCTCTGCAGTTGTTTCCATGAGCATACTGTTGGTACATGTCAAAACGTGTTATCAGTAACAAAAATGAACCGCCATATCCCGGTATAAGCTTGGTATTAACAAAACCAAATTATCCAAGTTTGCTTTTACCATGCCCTGAAAACAAAACAGGTGTTAAATTTTCAAATTCCATCAGAAGGGAGAGTTTATAAGTGAAAGCTTTTGTCCTAGAGCAGAATGTGTCTCTTCATTAAAATTCAGTGCAAGACACATGTGCTAAAGGAAGGACTGGTCTAGCATCAGTTCTGGGTGACCTCAAATAGCTGTAGGGAAAAGAGAGCCCTAGATGAGCCAGGGCTTTGAACAGTGGTTTGCAGAAGTGGCCTTAGGACTAGCAAGAGCAGGGAAGTCCATGCAGAAGTCACTATGAAGTCATATTTTTGCTATACATTTATATAGCATTTGGAGTCTATAGGTTCTTTTATATAAATACTGTTTTGATTGCATCTATTCCTGGGATTAGTGGAGTGTGTTTTATTTATTTATTTTTTTAATACTAAAGAAAAATCTAGTGTTGGGATGATTTGCTCACAAGTAAGTAGCCAGAGTGAAATCTGTACCCGGATTTCCCTGACTCTCAGTCTTGAGTCCTTTATATTAATGTCTGTTTGCATTACTAGACTAATAAGTTAAAATATGAGCTGCTTCAAATCATTTATGGATTGTAAGGCTGTTCCTCTTGTGTAAGCAAATAAAGAGAAAACATGTTTTGATTAGGAGTTTTGAAATGCAAAAGGTTTGAGAACCCCCCCCAAAAAAAAAAAAAAAACTATGGAACACAATATACATGTCCCCGAGAGAACTGGAAAAAAAAAAACAAAACATGTAGAATGCATCCACACAACAGCTATTGAACACCTAATAAGATCTTGAGGTTCTGGATGGTGAGTGAGCAAGCTGCCTTGGCCTTTATCCTAAAGGAGATTTCATTCCAATCTTTTATGTGTGATTTTCATATAAATGCCGAGTTTAAGGAATATTCGTTATTTATATTAAATAATATAGCCTTAGTCTGAAGCAACTCAAGCCTCCTTTCTAACTCTGTTCTTTATTTATGTTCCACAATTTCCTTATTTGAAATCAGAGGAAGTTTCCTATAGGAGATATTTGTGAGAATAAGATAGTATAGATACAATGCTTAGCATATTTTGTGTGATGATATCTACCTGCTGTTCCATGTTCCTCATGGTCATAGCAACTTTATTCCTGGCCGCAGGGTCTTCCCAACCTCATTATTATTCAAGGATTTTGTCTAAATTGCAAAAACTTACACATTTATTTCTCCTTAAATTTGGTTCTTATATTGGCTCTGTTTTTTATCCACTTTGCACGTGTATCTTATCTTGACCTTGAGCCTGAGGATGAGAACCTCTTCTTCTCTTGGTACCTGATGCTCCTGTGTGTTCTCTTCCATTCTGTCCTGTAGAAAAACCCTTTCGCTGGCTGTTTCCCCACTTTCAACTTCTAGGGACTGGCTTCCTTAAAGATAATGAATCAGTGGAGCACAGGAAGCAGGGGGTGGGGAGGTGGGGAGGAGGAGTAAAAAAGGGAGGAATGGTGTAATGAAGTTGATGAAACGGCCCTACGTTCGTATATGAATATACCATAATGAATTTCATTTTTGTATATCTAAAAAGCACTAATTTAAAAAAAGAAAAGAAAAAAAAAACTACAATAGAAGGTAGACCAGTAGAATAGTGGAAGGGGAACTGGAGGAGGGAGGAGCAGAGGAAAGGGACATATTGGAAACTGAATAGAATAAATTATATTCCACACTTGTATGATTATTTCAAAATCAATTTCAATGTAATGTATAACCACAAGGCGACCAGTTTTTTAAAAAAAGTTCACTGAATTTTTGAAGTACCAATAATTCCTGGTACATGGTAACAATTACTGGTGCATTAATCTCTGCCTCTACCCCAACAGGGTCTGAGACAGAGCTCTGTTCCATGGATTTCATGGGAACTATGGCGTCACATGATTTTCAGGACCTGTTTGTCCAGTGTATCTTTGTTCTGCATCATGATCAGAACCATGTATTCTACCTCAGTAATTTAGGAAGAGTTTCATGTCAAAACTAGCCAGAAATTTTCCCTGCAAGAAAACAAGTATCACTTTATTTTGGGTGTTTTATTGTTTCATTTCAAATCACCCATCTTTCCTCATTTATGGTTAAAGAGATTATATTATTATACTTGATGTATCAAAGGAACAACACATAGATAGATTCTGTTATCAAAGTAGAAAAATTAATTTTAAAACATTAAAAATTAACCCTTTCCTGCTCCATGCATATATCATTCCATTAATAATAAAAGGTTGAGGTAGGGCTATTTAAATGTAAAATTATTCTTATGCTTTCCATTTTCAATGGAGCTGCATCATTATTCAGAGAAAGTTACAAAAACGTAGCCTTTTTTATATTTATATATGACATAATCTGCAATGTTATACCAAGTATGTTGCATATTCTTTAATGTAGGAATTTAGGAGTAACTCCAAGTATTTGCATTATCAAAATGAAACACAAGGACTGGAGTTGTGGGTCAGTGGTAGAGCTCTTGCCTAGCATGTGTGAGGCTCTGAGTTTGATTCTCAGCACTGCATATAAATAAATAAATTAATTAAAGGTTCATCAACAACTAATAAAAGTATTTTTTTAAAAAAATGAAACATAAGTATGATAAGAGTCACCTTTTTCGATAACTGCGACAATACCAAATGGTTTCTCCCCACAGGTAACAAGTATGTACTTTTATGGAACAGGCCAGAAAACACATTAAGCAGAAAAAGAAAGTAAATGCAATGTCTGTCTCCTCTGGTCTCCAGATAATTGTGATTGGAGACTAATACCATAATGGAATAAAAAAAAATGTAGGGGGGAAAGCTCTATACACAGGAATTTTCTGTTTTCCTGGTCAGGTCTGAACTAGGCCAGACACTCTTTTTCCTTCCTATGAAGCAGTTTACTGAAATTATTTGGTAAATTTATATTCAAAATATAATTCTCTTTACTATGGATATCCTGACCCATGAATTCAGGTGAAGACAGAGCCAGTGTGTGTCCTTCAGGCCTCACCAGGGATTCTGATATCCCTCCTTTTCCCTCCCCTCCTCCCCAGAGCCCTGGCCTTCAGATGGATCACTATCCTGGAATAGCAGTACCAAAGCTATTTTCCCTTCAATATGGAAAGAAGTAACTCCCTAAAAGGTACTTCCTCAGTCTGAGCTCTCTCAATTTTGATGTTAAATGCAAGTCCTTATTGACCTGCCTCCTGTCATGTGCCAGGACTGTGTTAGGCTTGTGTTTTCAAAGGTGAACAAATTCCCCATCTTCTCTTCTACAGGGTTTCAACATCAATTGGGCTCTTACCAAGTAATTTTTCTGTCCAACACATTACTGACAGACTTTTTTTTTTTTAACAGAAGATAAAATTTCCCATCTTTCATTTTTTTAAAAATCTGATAATAAAAAGTAAATGTGTCATAGAAAGTTTTTCTCAACTCTTAAAATATCATATATGTAGCCAAGTCAACTTATACTAAAATTTAAAAAAAATAATAATCTGTTTGGAAAAATATTCCTGCCAAAATCCTTCTTATTACCAGCTTCCATTTCTTAAATACAAATCACTATGTCTCTTAAATTTAAGGTGCTTTTGTTAATCTGTTAAATCCTAGCAACTCTTTCTGAGCTTCGTCTCAATCTCCACATTATCTCTCATCCTTTCCAATATCAAATATGCATAGTTCTAAGATATTGTATGGCATTAAAGAGTAATTTACAGTTCAATTTTCAAATGTAAAAATAATAAAGTAGATATGTAACTGTGACAAGCTATTAGCTTTCAAATATTAATATTGTTTAGAATAAATTAAGAGGATGTCTCAGATTTAATTCAAATTAAATAATTGGTTACAAAAAGTTGAACTTGGATTATAAATGCATTATAAGATCTTTTTTTTGAGTTGATTACTATTGAAAGCAAGTGACAGGTACATAGCTTTACAGCAAAACTTCAAAGTTTCCCAGAAGAGAAGAAATTCAGCCTGAACACTACAGCATCAATGCTTTCCTGTGAGAGTTTTACCCTAGGGGCCTGCCATATGAATCCCTTACTTGCCAGTAACCACAATTGGGCAAGCCGATTTCTTAACATAAATGTATATATCTACATAATGACTGAAACTATAATAGTGGGAACTTGATCTCAGGGACAACTTTTCAGACAGAGAACATGATAGAAGTGAGCCCCTCAAGTAACTTGCCAAAGATAAATGACCATGCCAAAGGTCAAGCCTGTTTTGACATTGTTAAACAATCAACTTGAAGTATGAGAAAGTCAATTTAATACATTAAGTCTTAAAGTGCACCTAATTTTTATTTAAAATATATAAAGTTGCTATCTTGGGATAGAGATATAATGTAGTTTGATAGTTGAATGTCTGGTTACATCATTTATTCATAAAAATGACAAAATCAAACAACATACTCAGAGAACTTTGTTGAAATGGAAAGCCTAAGGTTTAAAATGGAGTAATGATAATACAAGATACAAGAGGCATTATTACTGAGAAAAGGTGGTCATTTGTCTGCAATGCATAGCACAAACTTTCTATTATTGCCATACTTCTTAATTTTCATATATATTACAATCATTTTGGAGGGTTTTTTCAAAGCAAGCAATTATATCTCACCCTGGCCAAATTGAGTCACAGAGGATGACAGGCTGGTGTGCTTTAAAAACTTTCCTAGGTCATCTTTTGGATATCCTGGGTAAGAATTACAACATTACCTGCAAATATTTAAAATAATAAGAAAGTGTTGATTTGGGTTGTCTCTTTCCATTTATAGATTGAAACCCTTAGAGAATCATTAGTAGTGAATAGATCAAATGGCCTAGTGAGGGGATATCTTGCTTTTCTTATTGAACATTGTGGGATCCAAGGTTCTGTCATAATTCTTTTAATAAAGTTGATGCATAAAGATTGATAAGATTCAGAGGCAAAGTCATATCATCATGTATTTGTGTATTGTGCCATTAACCATTATTTCAAGGAAAATGTTACAATTTGTTCATATTATATATTTGCATTATATGAGTTGGGATATATGTTATGAATCTTAGGGGTATTTCCAATGAATATGTCGGGGGAAAGTGCAATGGGAATAGCAGCATATGCGTGTGGATATTTAGGCTACCTGATTAGCCAAGACTGGGGTTTCCATGGTGACTCTGGACAGAGTTTAAAGCCCCTTTCATTTCACTGCTGTCTCTCGCCCTTCCACCATATGACTCCCAACTTAAACAACAACGGACAACAAGATTAATAAAGCACAGGCTTTTTAAATGAAATCAGGTTTGGTACCAAGCCCTTTAACTTTCTAATCTGTTTCCAGCAGCTCTAAGTGCAGCACAATCACTTCAGCATCTCTCTGGAGAGCAGAGAAAGACATTTCTTCTATCTTTGATCTGTTTCTCGTCCCTGGAAATTATCTGCAGGAAATGTTCCACCAGAATTTCTCTTTACTACTGCTATTATAATACTGAGAAAAATACAGAAGTTTCTGGTCCTTTGTTTAAAATCAGTGTTCACTCTGGATACTCAATTCTCAGCATTTAAGCTGCATCTAATGACGCAAAGTCCTTGCGAGGTATAAATAATCAAATGGAATTACAAAGAGCTGGTCTCTGCCCTTTATGCTCTTACATTTAAGACAGATTGCACCACCATGGATAAATAGGGGCAGAAGGACACAGTCATTGAGATAGTAAGTGATTCATTGATGAGAAAGGTTTTCACCTCATACACACTTTAAAGTTAAGTGCCTTTTAAGGATGGGGTAAACTTAGTTGATTTGGTTACCCTGAAGAAAAGTAAGCCATTATTGTATTTATATCTCACTGCTGAATGCCAAGTCGCAAGAATGGAAGTCTAATTTTGCTCTACATACTCCTGCCTGCTCTGCCCACTTTCAGCTGTCACTCCCGTCTTTCATCCACGTGCTCCTGTGAGCTCAGGACAAACAATCCAATGGTCTCATGATTGCATTATGGTTATACATTATATTCCCAAAGTTAAGTATGGAGAATAAAGCTGTTAGTATGCCCTTAATTTTAGTAATACCAGAAGTCAACAACCAGAATGCATTATGAATCATACTAAATCAGTGGTTTACTGAACATTTTCTTATGAACTCAATATTTTTCTCAGCTCTTAGTTCAGGTTGCTAAGACAGAATACCTTAGATTGGGTGACTTGAAAAATAAACGTTTATTTCTCATAGTTCTGATATCTCCAAGTCCAAGAGCAAGTCCAAGTGCCATCATGGTTGGGTTTTGGTTGAAGCCTTCTTCATGGTTTAAAGATGGTCATCTTCTCATTATATCCTTACTTAGCTGAAAGAGATAGAGGGCTAACTCTTAGTCTTATAAGGGCACTGATTCCATCATGGGGCACTATCCTTATAACTTAATTAGCTCCCAAATTCTCTACTTCCTGATACTTACACACTGGAAGGTAGGCTTTCAACACATGAATTGGCAGGGGGCGGAGGTGTTGTGTGGGGAAGTTCAAGCTGTTTAGAACTGTTAAAGATTAACAGTGAGTAGTATCTACATGGTTTCTGTCTCCAAGAAGCTTATACGTATTTTGTATATGCTTAAAATAAATCAAACCAAAAGCCTACAGGTATTTAAAAATCTACATTCTATAAAGTCACAGGACAGAGAAAAAAATCTTGATGTACGTGAAGGGGTAGAAAAAATGGCACATTGTAGGCTGTGTTTGCATGCAAGGGATTTATATATGGTAGTGTTTATTTGATGCCTTTAAAATGATAATAGAAATAAATTTCCTTATTTTATAAGAAAAGAAATCAAGGTGCAGAAAGATTACTAAACTTAAGTCATACCTGGGATTGAAATTCAGGTCCCTGATTCTTTTTATTGCACTAGATTTTTTAGTCTTCATGAAGAAATTAGAGCTCAAGGTGAACTAAAAACAAAAGGATTTGAACTAGCAGATGGCAGGAGTAAGAATAATTCTATTCAGTGAAAAGGGATGAATGAAGAAGGACAGAGATAAAAATGCACATTATTTTAAAGAAAATAGTGGATAACACACCCTCTCTGAACAGTGGTCTCATTCTGATGCCAACAGTAAAACAAAAGCATTCACTATTATTTGCATAGAGTTTTAACATTTGCAGAGGAATTTTGCATGTATTACCTTGTTTGAGGTTCATGACAACCCAGTGAATAAAGTAGGAAAGATATTTTTATTAATTATCTCTCCTTTCATAGGTGAAAATCCTAAGGCTGAGATTCAGCCATGGGACTGAGATCTTAAAATTAGAAACAAGCCGGGACAAAAACGGAATGTAATTTTTCGATCTAAAGTTCATACATTTTCCAGGTTACTTTCGAAATATCTTTGTATTTCAGGGTTCAATTGATGATTTAAACTTCAATAAAGGAAACACAGAGGTAATTTTGTCTTTTACTGAGTGGTTAAGTAAGATGATCTTTGAGCCCTCTAAAATTTTGTGATTCTGATGATGTTGTAGATACTACTTGCAGCCAAAGCCAATCACTCCCTAACTCAGGAAAACTGTTTACAAACTGTTTTCAAAACTTCTCAATAACTTAGTTTACCTTTTTCTCTTTGCTTGGGTATCTTCCACACCAAACATAGTACCTACCACCTGAAAGCTATGTGGTAAATAATAATGGTGCTATTTATCCACAAATCCTATATGCAATTATAATTGTTATTACTCTGTGTTTGAGGTAATCATTGTCTTACAGAAGTTACATGACTTGCTAAGACCTAGTAAGTGGTAGGCCTAATTGGATCCAGTTTTCAATTGAGATCTAACACAATGCAAAACATGTTTCTAATCTGTATGGAATTATTATAAAATAACTGAGTTGTTGCCAGATAATAGCTTCATAATTGAGACCTTGAACAGTATAAGTTTATGCTCAAGTCAGTGAAGGAAATCACCAAATCTCTTCAGTTTGTGTTTGTTGTTGCTGTCATCAATCATGCCTTTCTTAACATCATGACTGCTGTACAGAGAGAGATGTTGTTCTCTAATGACCTGGTCTTGCTGGTCCCATTTCCCTATTAGAATGGGGCAGCCTTTGAGACAAGATGAATCTTCAGCCTAAAAACAAAGGTTAGGCAAGTGGACCTTTTGTCTGGAGTAAGGAGTTAGTTAGTAAGGAGTGCTGAGCTCCATTGAACCCAGACACATCTATAGTACCAATTCTCCAAAAGTGTTTCTGGATGCCTACTATTTGCAGACCTACATTCCATCTGTGGTTTCTCTTCAAGGAACCACAGCACCATGATTGAAGCTATTTTGCTTGTTTTGTTTTAGCTTTAAATTTTTTTAAAAAAAATCTTACTTATGTTCACCTCAGTGAATGGTGGTGAAGTGGTAGCCAAATGAATGTCCTTTAGCTATGATGGTTTTATTAAACCTCTACATCTCACTGCTTCATCCCCTCCAGCTCTTACACGGAGAATTATGTTTTGCGGTTTACAGCTGATGTCAAAGAAGTATGTCAGCTTCACAAACCCTTTCTTGAGCTTCAGAATGGGAAAAATAAAATGTTGGGGAAAGGGTTAAAGGCTGAAGCAAATGCACAATGTTTTCTGGGGTATCAGCTCTATCCTATCATGAAAACTTTTCTTACCCTCTCCCATTAGTGTATTTTGAGACAGGTGGGGAAATGGGGGAGTTTTTCAGGCAGGTGTACCAGACTCATGTCCAGGAATGAATTCTCCAGAAAATTACTTTGTGGATATGGAAATAGTGCATTGCTGCTGTATAGGTGTCATTTTTCCAATAAATTTTAAAGGTAAGTCAAGTAAATCGACACTTTGAATGGATTTCCGACCATTTCTTCATAGTGGAAATATTCATACTCTATAAACGTCACATATTACACAGGCTCATTAAAAATTAAAAGATTATTTACAGATTTTTTTTTGTCTTTGTGAAGTATGTATAGAGACAGACAGAGAAAGAGAGAGATTTTGAGGTAATACTGCTACTATAGTGAACAATTTCTGTGTAAATCAATATTTAAAAAATATAGGTAGGTCGCATATATTAAAATATACTTTAATGATCCAAGTAATTTTTCATGGTGATATTTAGCAGATCAACTCTGTGTTTCACATTGTTATCCTATGAAATAAAGACCAATTATGATTTTAGGGTGTTTATAAGACATACAACATGCTTACAAGGTTAGGTTCATGCCTAACACAGGAATTTCAATAAATGAATGTCTATTATTACTTTTATAAAGTATCTTTTTTTTATTTCAGAGTTTTGAAATTCCAAATGACACTAAACTTCTAGAAATCTGTGTTGGTCTCTTGTATCAGTAAACTTCTGTTTTCCTTTTCCCCTGCCTTTCCAATATTCAAGGAGGGTTTCACTAACCATTAGTCAAGGTTATTTTATTTTTTCCAGGAGGCATATGTCAATGATTTTACCTCCAGGGGAAAGGGAAAGAAATTGAAGATGGTGAGAAAAGTCATCTGGTGCTACTTGAAAAATATTAAGAATTAATATAACTTTACAGGCTGTCGCAAGTTTTTAGGCCCATTAGGCTTGAGAATTACTTGCAAAAATAATCTGGTTCATTTCTAGATATGTAAATTCTTAAGTCCTTCTGTGCCTTCATTATCACAATGACATTCAGTTGCCCTCAAATAATCATCCTATAGTACTTAATATAGAGGACACTTTGTGCAAACATTCATGAGAAATTGAGCTTTTGGCAAACGCCGTGTCCCTTGACCTTGAATAAATAATTTTCCCAAATATAAACCTGAAGATAACAATATTTTTAGCCAGCATATCCAATAAAGGTACATAAAAGGTAAACTATTATTAAGCATTCTGTACCATTTAAGTTTTTACTCTTCTTCACCTAACCTGAGTATATGCAGTAGGGGTGAAGAGACAACAAAAATATTGGAGGAAATAGAAGATATACCATTTTGAAGGATACAACACTTTCCTATTTAGCATGGAGAATTGGATAGTTCAGCAAGGACAGAAATTAGGAGCATAGGTCAAGGTCAGAGAAAATATAGGAGAGGGCTTGTTTTGGAAATTACTGAGAAATTTCTTTAGAGAAACAAAACAACAGTAGTGCAGGACACACACATCCTAACTTGCGATAGGTGAGCAGAGGGTCCACTACTCACCAACATTTTACGGTATATTAAAACACCATACATTTTAAAATGTCATCTTACTTGCAAGTTGGAGCTATACCATCCCTCAGTACTTATCCTGAAGAACTAAATTCATCTTACTACAATGATACATACATACCTATGTTTATAACGGAACAAATTGCAATAGCCAAACTTTGGAACCAGCCTAGATGTCCATTAATAGATGATTGCTTAAGAAAATGTGTTATATACACACAATGGAATTTTATTCAGCCATTAAGAAAAATTAAATTATGTCATTCAAGGAAAATGGCTGGAACTAGAGATCATCATATTAAGTGAAATAAATACAAACCCACAAGGTCAAGGGTCATATGTTTTCTCTCATAGGCAGACGCTAAAGAAGAAAAATGAAAAGAAAAGTGGGGGCAGATCTCATGAAAATCACAGGGAGATCAGTAGGGGAAATGGGCCATGGAGGTGGGAGGTCCTGAGGAGTGATATTGGCCAAATTATATTGTTATATTGTATGCATATATGGATATGTAATAACAAATCCCATCATTATGTACAAATATAATGCACTAATAAAAAATGTGGAAAAAATAAAAATAAAAAGACTGAGGAATGAAATTTTAGGGAAGGCTGGAGGAACAATACGCTGGGTTAAACTTCCAAAACCCTAACCTATCACTGCAGGTCAGAACTAATCTGATGAGAAAAGGAAGACTCTCAGCTTTCACAATCCCCACCATATATATGGTACAGCACCTTACTAGGTAGCAGGCTGTATTTTCCAAAGATGGTTGCAAGAATAACTTCACTTAAGTCTTCTGAAGGTGGCTTTGCCACTTCTGCCAAGAGATAGGGTCTATAATGCCACTCCTTGACACAAACTGGACTTGTGACTCCTTCTACCAAAAGAATACTATGAAAGTGATACCCTTGTAATTTCTGAGGTTAGGTCATAGAAGGCCATGCAACTTGATACTGATCCTCTTGGCACCCTTGCTCTCTAGACTCTCCTTGTGATACCCACCCTGGAATTCAGCCACTATGCTATGAGAAACCCAGGCCACATGGAGAGGCTCTCCAGTCCACAGTCTCAGCTCAGCCCCGCCAGGCTCTAAACACTCAAACAAAAACCTTTCAGATGATTCTAGTCCCGGTGTTCAAATCTCCTTCACAACATTCACATCTAAGCAGGCAAAGGCCAGACACCATGCAGCAAAGATCAACCATCCGCATATGCCCTCTCTGAACCCATGATCTACAGAATTAATAAGCGAGTAAAAAAAATTTTATTTCATTCCAAAAAAAAAAAGTCATCTCACAAAGTATGGCACAGGAGTGAACATGAACACAAAGCCCATACATCTTCTATTAAAAAATCAGAGTCATGTAAATCAGGATAATGAAAGGGAGAGATTATAACAAAACTTACTGCAAAAAAAGGGACAAACAGTGAATTAAATCAGGTAATTTCAAATAATTAACTTTATGTTGCTTGTCTTAAATCACAACAATCATACTTTATGTTCTTCTTTTATTTCCCCTATATTTATTTAAAGCAGAGTCATTCAAGCTACAGTGGTTTCCTTTTGTTCCACAATAAATATTGTAGTTCATGAATTAGTATCTCTTTGAGAAATAAATGTGTTGTTCACTGCATTAATTTATAATTTTAACATTTAGCAATTCTTTATTTCTTTGATTGTTTAATCTCATTGTATTATTTTATAGGTATATAATATATTCAAATATATAATTGTAGATTACAGAGGTGAATAGATAGATTAATTTTCAATTTACTGACAACTTCTGTCAACAAACATTATTTTTTCATTATATTAGGATTCAGTAAACACCTTTGGGAAAATAATGTAATAGGCAACATAATGAGCACAGGATTTTGCAATATTATTTCTAGGTAAACAGTTTTAGAGGGAATGAGTTAACTGCAATGGAAACAAAGGAAAACCTGAGAGTTAAACTCATATAATCATAATCCAACCCTCGACACTTTACCCCAAGCAAATATTAGATTTCTATCCTAAATCCAGGGAAATCCCATCACGGTTTTTTTCAGGTAATTTTATAATTCCATTTAATTTAACTTGATTTCCTATGAAATAAATGTTGTAGGTACATAGGCATAGACCTGGAAATAGAGTTTTGTCTGAATGTGATTTGCCTCAGGTTCTCGGTAATAATTTGAATCATTCTAAACCATTATTTTGCAGCAGTGCTTCTTGAAACTACTGCAAGAGTCAAGTGCTGTAAAGCAAGGTGAGCGTGTGAATGTTTTGAAAACTGAGCCACCTTGATAAGGTTCTTCTAAGTCAGTATGCTCCTCATGCTGATCACTTTCTTATCTTTTCATCAAATGTCTGACACAGGCACATTCATGTGCATGTGTGTATCATATGACACACTGTAAGGTATTTCAGAATCAGATTTAGAATTATTTTTATGAAAACATAAATATAAGGAAAATATAACAATAGGGGTTTATATGCTTAACATTCAGCGTATGTATTCATTGGGCCAACAGTTTTGCAAGTACTACTGACTACATTTAGAATCCTCATCTTGTGTCTTTTAAAATTTGGTGTTATTAATATTTAAGACATGCATTTTTGTCTTACACATTTTTATTTTATGTATTTATTTATTTTTGCTGATAGGGATTGGACTCAAGGCTCACACTTGCTAGACAGGAGCTATACCCGCTGCCCCTGACATGTACCTTTGATCCATCAAAGCCTCATTTATGTGGAGAAAAACAGCCAAGGAGAAACCTGTAAATGTGACCCACTTGTGTCAATATCTCTTTTATGTTTTCTTTATATACTCAGTTCTAGTCTGTTAAACTTTCACTTTGAAAATTCTTTGTATTTACAATTTTATTTTTTAAAACTAATGATGTCATTTTAAAATAAGAGATTATTTTAATATTTAAAATATCTCCCAAACTACAGTGTAAAAAAATGGAAAATCTCCAAGGACTGAAGAAATAGAGATTATACCTAATTCAGAATATTGTAGTGCAAATGTCTACTGAACCATATCAGTGACATACGTGAGATGAACCATGATTTCTGAAATCTCTTCTTTCGTGGAATAGGTACAATGTTTGTCAGGGAACTGAAAATATTTTATTAGGCAATAACAAACAATAAAATAGCCTCAAACACTTAGAGTTCAATCAACATATTATTCTCTGTGTAATATAATGGCTGGTTTATTTTGAAACATTTCATATTTTTCTCTTGCCTCCAGCAAGTATATAAAAATTTTTACTTATTTCTCTGTTTTCTTCTTTACTGCCTTTGTTTTTTGCAGATATGAGATGATTAATTTTCTTCTAGTTATTGATATTTGTCTACAGCTGATGTCATATTACTCAAAACAATTCAAAATATATTAGAAATAGACATATTGAAAGTATGAGAAAATACTCAGAAGTTACTGAAAATGATTTTGTAAATTCTGGGAAGAAAAAGCAGATTAATACCCTATTTTATAGAATAGTTTTTAAAACAGAAACATATTAAATTATTTCTTTCTGAAGTCTTCAATTTGGCCAATACTATCTACCTAAAGGATTAAAAATACATAAAATTTGTAGATTTTCTATAGTATGTAGTATTTTTGTCACAATCTAATTTGTAAATACTCTATATGTTAGATACATATGTCATTCTTGTAGTTTTAAACAACCTAAAGGATTATTTGAGATTATTTGAAAGGAAAAAACAACTAAATCGACATTGTTAATTTTCTTTTTTATTTCTTATTCATTTCTAGTTTGTTGTGAAATTAAAATGGTTATGTTTTTGGTTTTCCTGATTTGCTATTTTACTAGCATAACAAAAGACATGATTTTTTAAAAAAAAATATCTGCCATTTAGGATTTGTTCTATGTCACTCACTGAGGCCTATTTTTATATGAGCTAATTTAATTTTGTTTATAAGAAATTTATCTTCTAGGTAGCACCATGAAGACTCTGAGAGGGCAGTTCAGGCTGAGTCAAGGAGAACTAATAAAGTGGGTCAAATACTATCTCTAGGATGGGAAAAATAGTCACCTGAGCTGATGACAAATGATTGTAGCTATTGTCTCTAAACAGGCAACATACAAATCCACAGTCCTTAGAGCAATTTGATTTGAAAGAGAAATCCCCATATGAGAGATATCTATACTTACATGAAGAATGTTATAAACTATGTATCTTTATTTTTGTTTTTCCCTTTATCATATTTTTTTCTTCTTTTTTCCTTTTTTGTTTTCTGGTTTAATGTTGTCAGAATGATAAGGGCTCTCATGTAACAAATCTCATGTAAACACTTTCTCCAACTACCTTGGACTTACAGTGTTAAGTCACCAAGTCTGTATATCACCTCTGTAATTGCAAAACTCTACATTTCTCTTCATTTTACCACATTGCCATCAAGTTATATGAGCAAAACAAAGAGTAATATTGAGAGGCTAAGGAGGTAGTACTAAGTGCTCTTTTGTTTATTTTTGAAGATTTTCTTTTTTAAAAAATTTGTATTGGTACTTTTTAGTTGTACATAACATTGGGATTCATTTTGACATAATTTAAAATGCACATAATATAATTTGCTCTAATTCAGTCCCTAGTACTTCCCCATTCTCTTCCTTTTTCCTTCCTTGGGTCTCTTCCCTCCCCTCTGCTGACCTTTCTGCTATATACTTATAGTTTTTTTTTGTTGTTTTGTTTTCTACCGGTGCCTTGTAGATATAAATGATGGTGAGATTCACTGTGGTATATTCATAATGTGTACACAGGAAAGTTAGATAAGATTCTCTCCACTGTTCTTCCCTTATCCCATCCTTCCCTCCTCTCTCCCAATCAATCCCCTTCCTCTACTCTGCTGATCTTTTTCTGGTTTTGATGGAATTTCCCCTCCCCTTCCTTTTATTTTTCCCCTGTTCCTTATTTTGGATTAGCTTCTAGATAGCAAGGAAAAATCTTTAGCATTAGAGGTATTTTATATTCAAGTTAAGGAAAATGTAGCAAGTGACTGAACCTTACCTAATTATAAAATATTGTTAGAAAATCTTTTTTCATTCCCCAGATGGTCTAATCTGTTTTTCTTTTCATCTTTTTAACTACACACTTTTAGGCAAGACTACCACTATAAGGCTTCTAAAATTGAGATAAACTTTTTAAATTTTTTCAATAATCTGATGAAAATGACTTAGACATTGTCATTCTATGTGATGAGAAGAGTATGAAGAAGAAATTCAGTTATTTAAGAAATGTGTGCAATCCATTAGATCCCTCATTTCAACAGAAATTAAAATCAAATTTGAAAAGAAAGCCATCCTTTCTAGAAATGTAATAATTATTAAAAATCATATTTCCAGAAAATATGGGTGAAAATTTCTTTATTTTTTCTTAAAACATGATTCAATTTCCTTCAAATAAAAGGTTTATATCACCATTTTAAAAGTCAGTATATAACCAGATTTCTTTTTTAAGCAAGATCAAGTAGTGGAATTCAAGAATGGATTTATTCTCCCTCTTGACAAAAACTACAACACACACACACACACACACACACACACACAACTCCAACAACAGTGGTATCCAAGATATTAAACAAAAAGCAATAATGAATATGATCCATACCACGTACTAATTGTAAATTGAATTTCATAAAATTAAAATGTTTCCATAAGAAAAAAACTTCAAGAGAATTAAAAACAGAAATACAGAAGCTTGCTTGGAAAATGTAGGCATATTTGCAAAGTATATCTTCAAGATAGAATTTTTATTACAAAAAATATAAAAATTAACATAATTGATAACAAGAAAAATGTTGAGAAAATTGAAAAAGGACAAAGATATTTCACCAGAAAAATTCAGAGAAGGCAAATAAGTACTTAAAAATCCCAGCTTCAGAGGCCAGGACTTTAATCTATATTAAAATCAAACTTGATAATTCTATATACCTATGGATTATTTTAGCAAATCAAATTCAGCAATATCTATCTACCTATTAGAAGGTATATACATCATGACCAAGTGTCATTTGTCAATTCAAGATTGCTTAAACTTTTGAAAATCAAGTAATGTAATTAACCATATTAACAAAATCACATAGAAAGCATGGTTATCCCAACAGGAACATACAAAATTGACAAAATTCAGTAATCATTACTGATGAAAATTCTTACAAACCAGCAATGGCAGAACTTCCTCCACCTGCTAACAGACATTATAGTTAATGAAAATATATGGAATACTCTCTCCCTAAGATCAAGAAAAATGCAAGAATACCTTCTCATCACAGTTATTAAATTTTACTGTATGTCTAGACAGGTAAATACAGAAACAGGAATAGAGAATCCCGCTTAGAAAAGATGAAGTGAAATCATACTAATTTTCTCATGGTATGATTATATCTATGGAAAATGCAATGGACTCTTCAGGAAAATTACTAGCATTCTTAAGAAAATTCACCAAGCTTGAAAATATAATGTCAAAATTAAAGCAAATATCAATGACATTTCCACATGTTAGCATTGAACAATCTGAAAGTAAATTTTCAAAAGTAATACCATTTCTAATAGCATTGAAATATGTAAAATATTCTAGCAAAAATCTGATAAAATTGTTAAAGACCTACACACTGAAATCTAAACTTATTTGCTGAGAAAAATATAATGAGTCCTTAATGGAGATTTATTCATGTTGAAATGCTAGATTGATAAATGATGTCAATTCTCCCCAAAATGAACTATAATAAAATTAAAAATAATCAAGGTTATCGCATATAAAATCACAGAAGGATGTTTTTAGAAACTGAAAAATATTAAAATTCATCAGGAAATATGAAGGACCTCGAACAGCCAAAACCAATTTGAAAAGTAACAATGTTCAAAGATCAACACTATATTAAGGTATACTAGAAGCTAACATCTTCAAGACAGTGTAGTAGTATTGTCATTAAGGTAGATAAATATTCAAAGTGACAGAATAGAGAGGCTAGAAATAGACCCATACATAAATGGAAATTTTTCAATAAAAAAAGAAAGGGCAATTCAGCAGATAAAGGGTAGTCTTTTGAGCAAAGTGTTCGAAAATTGAATGTTTACATCTATATCTACTATATTAAAAAACTTTAATCCTATACCTCATGTAACCTAATTAGTCAAATTCCTCAAAAACTTTTATATAAATGTTCATTGAAGATTTATTTCTATCACAAAGTGAAAGCAGCTCTTAATGTCTATCATCATGATAAACATTGTGATGGAGTCTTCCAATAGAATACTACATAACAATAAAAAAAGAATAGAATATTGAAACATGTAAGAACATGGATAAATCTCAAAACAGAGAAGCTAAATGGAAGAAGCTGGGCCGAAAAGAAAATGCTCATAGTCTCTAATATATGAAATTCTGGGAAATGCAGCCTAAAATGTAGTGATGACAGGTAAATGATCAGTAAGGTACATATCACTGGAGGCGATTAGGTAGCCAAGCCTACAGGGAAAGTTACAAAGTGACAGGAGAAAATATTTGGGGTGACAGACTTAGAAATGTTTATCATTTTGATAGTGGAGATGATTTCAAAAGATAATGTATAATACAAAACTTATCAAATTGTGCATGTTAAATATGTATAGTCAATTGTATGTCTGTTATACATCAATAAACCAGTTGTGCAAATGTCATTAAAATACATGGAAATACAAGCTAAGGATAAATATTCTATAGAGAAAAATAATGTAGGGCTGGGGCTGTAGCTTAGTGGTAGAGCACTTCCCTCGCATGCATGAGGTACTGGGTTCAATCCTCAGCACCACATTAAAAAGATAAATAAGAAAAACAGTGTGCTAATTCTTTTGCTTATTTTTTTTTCTAATTTTGTAGGCATTATTTTTAATAAAAATAAGTTCTTAGCCTGTTGTTTAAATTCGACAGAAAAAGACATTTTATGTGAAAAGGTTGAAAATCCTGCACTCCTTAAACTATCCTGACCTAATGGATAACATTTGGAGGGCAGTCTTATTGTAGAGGCTAAGCATATTATAATTGAATAATAAATAGGATCACTGATCTAAAAATCAAAAGATCTAGTGTCAGATACCAATTCCAACAGAAGGTGTTTGTGGTAATTCACAAAATATATTTATATCTTTAATCATTTTTAATTTGAAAGAAAAGGGAATGGTACTTAAATAGTGTTACTCAAATGACAAGTTCTAATTAGTAGACTATGAAGCTAATTTATGTGGTTGTGCATAGTGTAAAAGATAGAACAGAATAAATATTAGTTAATTGCTCTTGAAAAAGGGACCTGGTATATCACTAAACTCTAATTTCAAATTTGTTGTAAATTCATTCATGTACTAGGATGCAATATAATTTTTTTACATTATTTTGATTAGTGCATTATAGCTATACATAATAGTAGGGTTCACTTTGACATAATCACAAAGGCATAGGATATAATTTCTTAATGTTAATTATATTTGCAAAGTTTGAAAGATAGACACTTAACTATTTCTGAGTCTCTATTTAGTCCTTTGACATTGCAATATGTAAAAATTATTTAAACAGTAGACCTATAAATTGGGATTCAGACAAGATGATTCATATGAACTTTTCTACCTTATTATTACTCATGCTAGCAAATGAGCCAAACCCATCTTTTCAAAAATACAACTAATGTTTGCAAAATTATCCTCTACATAAATAATGGTATTTCCTGATATTTGTCTGAGCAAATGACTCAGAGACAAATTGAGAAATTCAAAGAGTCCAGAGAATGATAAAGAAACCACAAAGTGCCTTTGTTTTGTAACTAAAAAAACTAAACAAAAAAACAGAAAACAAAACAAATCAAAAAAAAAAAAAACAATGAAACTCGTCTTAGGGAGATTTTCTAGTATACTTTGATCTAACCCTCTGAGATCCTCAATCTGAAAATTAAAAAAATCCAGATCAATAAATACAAATGATGAAACTATTCCTAGTTTTGTCTATAACTTCTTTCAAAAATAATAAATCTTCCCTACAGATTTTTTTTTTTAAATTTAAAATTAATGAAAATGAAATTGGGTCAATGGGTTAATGTTTTAAAAATAATTATTTAAAAGTTTTAAAACAATATTTCTAAAATTAGATATGATAAGTGCAGAAAATCATAAAGAAGAACACTTTTAAAAACTATTATACTAGTGTTAAGAATATTTCACTGTTATGAATGCATTAGGTCAAGGGTAGGAAATCCCTACTCTCCTTCAGGGGGGATTTAAATATGTATGTCTATATGTGTTCTTGCCTAAGTGTGCTTAACATTTCTCCAGGATGTGACAGCTCAGGGCTACATTTGTTCAATTAGATCAAAACTATATTATAAATGAAAATGAAGAGTGAGTCAGGGATAAATCAACACTTAAGGCCACTTAGTCACTTTTGTGGACAGAAGGTAGTGGTCCTTGTGTAAGGAAGTTCTGAAGGAGGCAGCCCTAGCTTTCATTTAGGGCAATGCTATAAAGAGTGACTCCAGGATGAGGGTCAGGCTCAGCAGAGCATCAAAGGCACACACAGAAAGCCAGCCCATGCTGATTCTCACTAACCTCCTCATAGGGGCTAGAGCAGCACTGTAATGAGAAAGTTGAGATTTGGAGACCATCCAATGGTGGGGGTGGGGGTGGTGAGTACCCTCACCGAGGGAGACAAGAACAAGGCCAAGGGCATCTGTACTTGAAGCTGTGGTGACACTGAGTAGTCACATTTTAGGTCATGGGACTTCTCCCATGGGTGAGAACAAGGCTGCCCTCCAAGTGTTATCCATTAGACTCACAGGTTTGCAGACCAAACTGCTGACTGCTGAAGGAGAGCTCACCAGCCTTGAGGGAGTCTGGCAGAGACGATGGATGGGCCTGCGGGCCCTGGTTTCCCTAAGTAATTTTCCCACTGCTCTGTACTTTGTAGAGGAATTCTGACCTTCTGCATTTGCCATAATTTAGTGGTTGAGATCTTAAACTGTGCTTAGAATCAAATCATATGTGCACAAAAAGGAATAGTGTCATCTGTCACCAGCTAAACAGAAGAGAAGCTTTACGTGCCCTTTAGTATGAGACATAGCTAAAGATAAGCAACATTATAAAAACATGAATTATCAAGCAGATAGAGAAAGACTCCATCAATTGGGGTTACAACAATATTCTATGACATTGATTAATATTATTATATGCTTAGGGGGAGTATGGAATATACTTATGTGTGGAATATGGAATATAATTACACTTATACAGAATAACAGGTAAGATAATTGACTTTGGAACCAAAAAGGTCTAGGTTCCATTTCTAATTTTTCACTTATTAACTTGGAAACCTTTCTAATAGTCTTTAATCAACTATCAAAAATGGCAAAATACTGCCAGGCACTGTGGCTCATACCTGTAATACATGTGGCTCAGGAGACTGAGGAAGGAGGATTGTGAGTTCAAAGCCAGCACAAGTAACTTAGCGAGTCCCTAAGCAACTTAGTGAGACCTTGTCTCAAAATAAAATATTTCAAAAAAAAAAAAAAAAAGGCTGGGGATATGGATCAGTGATTAAGCAACTCTGGGTTCAATTCCTGATACCACAGTCTGGGTTCAATCCCCGATGCCACACACAGACAAAAAGGCATTATACCAAACTTATAGTGTTGCTTCAAAGATTTAATTAAAAAAATGTATGTAACAATAGTTTGTACCAAGCATATATCTGTTATGCATACATACACATTTAATTGCTGCTATTAAAACAATAGAAGTAGAATTTCTGTTTTTGTAGGACAGAATTGAAAACATGATTCAACTGAATATAAATAACATTCAGAGGAAGGCTGGTCAAAACTTATGATTATTATGACACTAAATAATAAATTTGATCTAATTATATTTGAGGCCAAAATAAATAGCTTGGTGACAACTTGTCACACACATACCAATGCTGGTGCAAATGTTATATGTGCCCTTCAATCTGATTTCTCCTGACTTGGTCATTATGCATTGCATTTAGTATCAAATTATCTTACTGTACTCTATAAATATGTAAGAAATAATAATAATAAATAATAGTAATATGTATTAGCATCTAAAGGTTTACTTAATTCAATCTTTCAATTGTCTAAATTCTTACCAGGGTGTAATGTGACATATTCTGCCAGAAATATGGGCTATATCGATCAATTGATATCATTAGTAATTAGTAATCTGATTAGTAGCATTTTGCTGGTCTGCTCTATTTATCAGTGATTGTCTCCAGAATGTTGCATAGGTAACTGTATGATGAATATAACAAAATGATTTTCATGACACCACTATCCCTGCTATGTCCCTCAATTACAAGCTGTTAACACTTTTATTTTTATGATAAAATACCTGTACTATAAAATTTACCATTTGACCACTTGAAAATGTAGATTTTAATGGCATTTAGTACATTCAAATGATGTACAATCATCGCTATCTACTTTTAGAATTCTATCATCACACCAGAAATAAACCACATGCTCACCAAGTAGTCACTTCCTGTGCCTTTCCTTGGTTCTGGTTTCTATCTCTATAGATTTGTTCATTTTCAACACCTTTAATATAAATGGAATTATACATTGTATTTCTTTTGTCTGGCTTCTTTCATTTATTCTTAATGTTTTCATTCTTCACCCATGTTTCTATGGTTGAGAAATAGTCCATTATATCTCTGCACTAATCAATTGGTAGATATTCAGGTTGTTCTCACCGCTGGGCTATTGTGAATATCGCTGTCATGCATAGTCATTAGAAAGCTTTTGTTGAACAGGCTGTTAATATAGTAAAGCCTCTTTCTACCCTAGCACAGGCTCTTCTCCTTGAGTGGTATTTAGTGGTGTTCAGATTCTGTTGCCTTTCTTCTCTTGCCACTCCCATGTTTTTTTTTTTTTGTGTGTGTGTGTGTAACAAATTTCACCTCCACAAATTCTTATATGCACCCCAGATGAAGGTTGCCACATACATCTGTGCCTTTTCTCATGCTTTTCTACTGCCTAATCACTCCATTAAATACTCACTCACTTCTTGGCTTTCAATAAACAGCTCAGCTCATTTGTGCCTTCCTGCCAGAAGCCTTCCTAGGTCTCCTTTCTTTGTTTCATCTGACCAATGCCATCATTAAACAACAGGTCAGTTCCACTTTATTGCACCCATTTATGTGAATATAGGTTCCTCTGCTACACCATGAGATCCAGGAACGAAGAGACCATGTCTGACTGATCTATGTATCCTAGCAGACAGTTCAGCTACCTATTAGATACTCTGTAACAATTTGACAAGTAAACGCATTAAATGTATAGATAGATGAATGATATTTACATTTTATGAAGCAAAAGGAGAGGCAATTACTGCATACTTATTTAACCCTGATTTTAATCAGAATTTGCCTTACATCTCTCCTCATGCCTGTCTACCTCAGTCAACTGGTCTTTCAAGGTCATTTCCCAAAAAACAGCCTATATGAAAACACCAGGTGCTACAGAAGAACAATATCTATGGCTGAGAAGGATAAGGGCAATTTATGGCACTTCAATTCTTATATTCCAAAGTCCACATCAATTCACTTTGAGTACTGAGTCCCTACTAACGAGGGACCAAAATAGACTCAGGTTGTTTAGTGTACATCACTGTGACCAAAATACCTGACAAGAACTACATAGAGGAGGGAAAGTTTATTTAGGGCTCTTGGTTTTAGCAATCTCAGTTTAGAGACAGTTCACTCCATTGCTCTGGGCCCAAGATGAGACAGTATACCACGGGAGAAGAGCCCAGAGGAGAAAAGCTTCTCAGCTCGTGGCAGGAGTTCAGAAGCAGGGGGCAAAAAGAGGGCAGGCAGGAAGCACAGGGCAGATTCCAGTTACCTCCCTCCGCCAGTCTTGCCATACCTGCCTACAGTTACCATCCAGTCCATGCAAACTAGGATGGACTGGTTGGGCTACACCTCTTATGATCTAATCATTTTACCTCTGAATATTTCTGCAATAATAGGAACTACTGGGGGACACCTCATCCAAACCATAACACAAGTACAATATCAAACGTCTCAGCTTCAGTCCCACTCCAACTCACAGACAGCTGACCATGTAATCTCCAGCTAAATACTCATTTTGACTCAATAATTTAAAATATTCAATGGAGAAGGTTATAAAAGATTTTCTTAACACATGGATTCAAATATATTCAAAATGCATTCAACCCATCATCAGCTCTTAATTGGTTATGCTAATAAGGAACAAAACTGCATATTTTATTTCAAGTGGAAAACTCTCACCATGCCCTCATCCAACCAAATTATATGTTTAAGGCATGATAAAGCTCAATCATTACCTCAGAGAAGTTTTGTTGGCTATTCCGGTCTAATTTAAATGTCCCTTCCTCTGCTCTCATCATACCTACCACTGTCCTGTAAGCTTGGGCAAATCTGTCTCTGTGGCCTGATAAATTCTAAGGTTTATGATGGAGAAGTCATGTTTTATCTACAGTGATTAATACAGTGCCTTGTACATAGAAGGTGCTCAATCAATGATGTTAAAGGAATGTTGTACACATTCAATCAAGTGTGATAAAAGCCTGATATTGGTGGCCAACAAAGAAACAGTCAAGTAGTAATGAGTAATCAGTTTCAACCACCTTGCTTCATTCAGAAGACCAAAAAAATATTTCAGCATTGAAACATAAAGTGAAATAAGTTTGCAATCAGCATTAGCACAGGTGAAGTGATTGTAAAGGTCTGTGAAGAGGAATTTTGTCCACACTCTTCTTTAGCTTCTGGGAACAGGGCCTGTCATAAAATCACTTCTCATAGTTAAAGGGTGAATTTAATTGGAAGTAACAGGCAGTGTCTTTCTCTTTTCATATTACTGTGGAAGTCTGAAATTAAAGCAATTACTATAACCCAATCCTGACATGATCAAAAGCAAGGACATTTTTCAATCCATGCCTTTCAACTTCAGAAGACCCTCAAGAATAAAAATTAGAAAATAAGACCAACTGTTAAATTATCCTGCTGAACTATTTTCGGAGGGGAAAGGAGGGTGTCAAAAATTATTACATCTAATTTGACAGAATCTTTTGGCTAGTTGTAAATTATAATTTTTCATCATAATACTTTTTATAATATATTTATACATTTATTAAATGAACCAAAAAATCACAAGCTCAGAATTACAGTGACAGCATAATTGCCAGTAAATGCAATTTTCAAGTTATTAAGTAAGCTTTTACAAACCAGCTGCAGTTATAAGATGTCTGCTTACTTTAACAAAGAGCTAAAGGAGAGTTGTTATTTAAGGATTCATAAATACAGGAGCAAAAATATGGGAAGTAATTTTCAAAGTGCCTCCAGTGAGTTGATTGTCAGTGAAACTAAGAAATATGAACTAGCTAGAATAATTTTTTGCAACAAAACACTACTAAAATCTCCACTGGTAGTTTCAGTATATTATACTTTGGGAGGATTTTTCTTGGTCATCTTATCTACCATCAAACAAAATTTGACAAAGTAATAAAACATCTGAGAATTTTTTTTCTGTTGTTTCCTGCTCCATGAAAAGCTCTTATAACCATGATCTTGTTTCATTCTTAGAAATCACTTTCATGAAAATTGACCTTCTGAGTTTGACTCGAGTTAATGAATTTGCATCTTTGTTCTTTTGATAGTTGTTTTCGTGAAAAGGAACATCTAAAATTCTATGTATTTCTCAGTCTTCGGAGCATGTACTTAGTTTCATTGAAGCATATCCTATTTACTTATCAACTTCAAAAGAATATGATGCTAATGTCTTTTACTAGATCTCAATGCTCCATAAAAATGTAGTTTTAGCTTTTTCCGTGATACAATATTTTACATTTATATGACATTTCAGTATTATTTATTCCACAATTTTTTAATTTTAGGATTTATGTATACTAATGGAACAGATACTAATTTCATATTACTTGGTTTCTAGTGAAAAGCATGACTACCAATTGCATCTAATTCCCCCCTCCTCAATGAAATAAAAGTCATACAATAAAATTCAAGTTCAAATTTAAATTTAGAGGATATTTACTCACTTTCTCTATATGATAAGCAGCACAATTCACGATAGCAAGATTGTGGAACCAACCTAGAAGCCCTTCAATAGATGAATGGATTAAAAAATGTGGCATTTATACACAATGGAGTATTACTCTGCAATAAGAAATGACAAAATCATAGAATTTGGAGGGAAATGGATGGCATTAGAGCAGATTATGCTAAGTGAAGCTAGCCAATCCTTAAAAAACAAATGTCAAATGTCTTCTTTGATATAAGGGGAGTAACCAAGGACAGGGTAGAGACGAAGAGCTGGAGAAGAAGAATAACATTAAACAGGGATGATAGGCGGGAGGGAAAGTGAAAGTTAAGGGAAATTGCATGGAATTGGAAGGTGAGCCTCAGGGTTATACACAATTACATATAAGAGGAAAGGAGGAGTAGGAGAAAAATTATATAAGTGGAAGAAACGATTTATAGTAGAGGGGATGGAGAGAGAGAAGGGGAGGGGAGGGGAGGGTAGGGGTGAGGGGACAGTGGAGAATGGGATAGACAGCAGAATACATCAGTCACTAGAAAGACAATTTGTAAATCAATGGAAATGTAACTGATGTGACACAGCAATCTGTATACGGGGTAAAAATGGGAGTTCATAACCCACTTGAATCAATCTGTGAAATATGGTATATTAAGAACTATGTAATGTTTTGAACAACCAACAATAAAATAAAAAAAAGAAGTATACATCTTTATTTCTGCTCTTAAGGAATTATAGTTTCACAAATGCTAATGGTACATGATGATGTGATCACAAGAAATCAAAGAAAGGAGAAATCAACATCAGTATGAAGGCACATAACTATTCCATGGTGTAGAATAGACATCATCAGAGGCAGAAAAGACAGGTAGAATTTGAGGGAACAAATGAATAGAGATAATACTTAAAGTTCTTAACAAAACCAGAAGGTTGCATAGATCCTGCTGTTCTTCTGCACATTGAGGTTCAGCCATGACC
The DNA here is from genome assembly GCF_964194105.1 of Spermophilus citellus. Classification (NCBI taxonomy): domain Eukaryota; kingdom Metazoa; phylum Chordata; class Mammalia; order Rodentia; family Sciuridae; genus Spermophilus; species Spermophilus citellus. The sequence goes on along the minus strand of NC_138183.1, from coordinate 164,754,904 downwards.
TGACCTCACAATAAACTGAGATTGGTAATATCCTGATCCTCCTGTCCAGAATGCTGTTCCACATTCTTTTTTTTTAAATATTTCAGGTAGCTTTTATTTTTTTAATTTTTATTTATTTTTTACATGAGTTATTATTATTATTATTATTATTATTATTATTGGCATTATAATTCTTAATACACCTTTATACCACAATTTATAATATCTCTGTATACAAGATATGTTGATACCAAATTCACATCTTCCTACATGTATTTTGTACAACGATGAGGGTCTCCTTCCACCAGCCATGCAATTCCCCTTCTCCCTCTCTTTCCCTCCCACCCATCTTCCCTATCTAGAGGTAATCTTCTTCCTATGTTCTTCCTCCATATCCCATTTTGATTCACCCCCCTTATATCAGAGAAGACATTAGGCATTCGCATTTTGGGGATTGGTTAACTTCACTTAGCATAATCTGTTCTAATGCCATCCATTTCCCTGAAAATGCCATGATCTTATTTTTTTAGTGCTGAGTAATATCCCATTATGCATAAAGGCCACATTTTTTTATCCATTCATCCATTGAAGGACCTCTGGGTTGTTTGTTGATGATATGATTCTATACCTAGAAGACGCAAAAAACTCTACCAAGAAACTTCTAGAACTAGTAAATGAATTCAACAAAGTGGCAGGATATAAAATCAATACCCATAAAACAAAGGCATTCCTGTATATCAGTGACAAATCCTCTGAAAAGGAAATGAGGAAAACTACCCCATTCACAATATCCACATTCTTTATCTGTGAACTCATCACATAGGAATTACCTTTAACAGTAAGTCTTTATAAAGCCTTCCCTTGATAATACTGGTTCCAAGTGTAAACAAGGTCCATTTGTGATATGCTCATCCTCCTCAATAATAGCTAAACAATGTGATAACCACTTATTTATTCATATACATTTGTGTTCTACATATCTTTACTCAAGTGATCAGTCCATGAGATTAGGGATTGTGTTTGTCTTATTCATCTTTATTTTTTATGTTTAATTCCAAGGAATGTGGTTGTTTCATTGGAGAAATTCAACATTTTTGAGGAAATAAATGGGAGAAAATAATGCAAAGAGTCAAACCATATAGTGTTTGCAATTTATTACAGAAGAAATGAAAGACCAAGGACCTTGGAGCTTAGCTGACTCTGATACAGATACTTGCCTCTGATCCTATTCATCCTGTGACAGTATTAACTTCCTCTGAGCACATTCTTCATGGGCACAAGCCTTTTGTCCACCCTATGCTGAAGGTCTGTAATTAAGATTATATAAAGCAACAGATGCAAAATCCCTAGCACACACTTGCAATTTCTGATATTTATCTACTAGTGTTAACTATATAATGATATGTTTGAAATGCTTATTAGTAATAATACTTTAAATGATTAGGTTTATAATGAAATCAAACACATTGAAGTGATTTATACTAGCCTTTTATTGTCTATGTGAATTTAAGGTTCCCCAAGTCTTTTTACACTTACTAGAATTTAACTTTTAGTAGACTGTTTCTGCTTTTTGCTTAACTGCTCAATTTGGTCACATATTATGATTTTTGATTTTAAGCCTAGTGGGGAAATGAAGAGTACAGTGGCCTTAGAAAAGCCATATTTGCCTCCTTGCCCTTGATGGGGACACAGTGCCAGTAAACAGCAACAGCTACATCAGCTGTGTCTTCCTTCTTCTCTCTCTCTCTCTCTCTCTCTCTCTCTCTCTCTCTCTCTCTCTCTCCATGAGAGGGGCAGGGACAGAGACAGAGACAGGGATACAACAGAGTGAGAGTTTTTAAAAGATTAAGTCACAGAAAATTCTTGAGAAAGTATAGAAAAGAAGTATTCCATCAAGCCAACCACCCATGAGATAAAGGTGACTCATGATTTGCAAATAAGAGAAACAAGTATAATATCGGCTATAACTGCTCTTGTCCATTTAAAAATGTCCCTACATCCTAAGTTGGGTAAAGTTTCTAACCACTTTCAGATAGAACAAGATATATACTAGCTGGCATTTTTCTTGAAGTTGAATGAGAAAAAATAATGTCCATTTAAATCACCTAATTTTCTTAATCATTTCCAGTCAGAAAAATGCATCATGCATTTTGTTCAAAATAAATATATAATGAGACCCTTGCTATTTCTGCAATTTCTCAGAAAATGAAACAAATGTAAAAGAAGTGAAATACACGTTAAATTGACACTTGATAGAAATTGCCTATTCATCAGGAAAATGTTACATGTTTAAAAATGTTTACCCACATGTATTTTATGGAGCATATTCATTCAAATCTAGAAGTACTTTGGGATCTTAATTTAGTACCACGATGAAAAATGCTTTTTACCCATTTAAAGTAGTTTATTGCCTAAATGTCTTATCTGGCAATTTCTTGACAGTCATATTAATTTTTTTTTTATATTTAGAGTAGAGTGACTACTCATGGATAAAAAATATCTTACATTTTAAACCTTATATTTACCTCAAATGTATGTTTTTGGAAAATAAAAAAAAATGTTTTCACCACAAAACCTAGTCAAATGCTCAGTTTCTCTGTCACTCACATAATCCCCCTTTCAAAAACCTGCATTAGCCCCAACTCTGGCTGATCTTGGAATTCTTGCCATTTCATTTTCTTTTTAAATCTAAGAAATAACTGCTATTTTTAAAGGTTCTTCAAAAGTTGATTAAGGGTAGAATCTTTGAATGCTATACCAAACAAATAGTAGTCCCACAAAATAAATAAGAATGTAGTTAATGTATATTATCATTAATCATAAATAATGAATGGAACAATGATTCAAGTTAGTAGATTTAGAACTGGAAGCCACAATGCAGCTCTTTTATTCTTGTTATTAATTTATACTAGTAGCCTATTTAACGTGAAACTAAGCAAAGATTTCTATATATACATGGTATTATTGACATAGTGCTCATGACTGAAACAGTGCAATTAAAAAGCAGAGATTTTTCGAAACAATAAAAGATTGTAAAAAAAATCAAAGATCAAAGTTAGAAAACTCACATTCCTTAATGTTGATATCTATTTAAAAGCATGGTAGCCAAAACAAATGTGATACCAACATAAGGATAAATATACAGATAAATGGAAAAGAAAAGAGAAACAAAAAACAGACCCACGCAGATATTTTAACTGATTTTTTTCCTCAGTGGTTCCAAAGAAATTCAATAGAAAAGAATTCCCCCTTTTTTAAAAAAAAATATAGTGCCAGAATAATTTGACATACATGTGCCAAAGAATAACAACAACTACTTTAACACTTATACAAGTAAACATGAGAGAAAGTCTGTAAAATTTAGGCAAAGATTTCTTAGGAAATCAATAAGTGATACACAATATTTTTAAATGATAAATTGAACTTTAACACAATTAAAGCTCTTGTTCCTAGAACAATACCTTTAGTAAAATGAAAAGGCAAACTAGACACTTTGTGAATTTTTTTTCAAAGTCACAATAGAGGTCTTATATCCAGAAAGACTTCATATAGAAGAACTCAATTCTAAGAATTCTTAATAATAACTGAATGATAACCAATAATACCTATTATTCAACTTTGTAGTGAAAGACAAAGAATTCACAAAAGTGGACAGAAAATTTTGAACAGATCCAACACACGTACATATAAACTATGGAAAATTACATATGTAAGACATTCAATATCTTAAGTCATGGGTAAATACATTAAGCCACATTGAGATACCTCTCTATGCTGCTGTGTTGGCCAAATTGGAAAGGCTACAGTGTCAAATGCTAGTGAAGAGCAGAGCACTGGGAACGCCCTGCTCTGTTGAACGCAATGTACTGTGTAACTGTTTGCTAATCTCTTAAAAGTTAAACATGTATAGTGTACTCTAGTTAGAAATTCAACTCCTAAATACTACAATGGAAAATATAATATAATTAAACAATAGCTATACTTTAATCTTCACATCAGCTTTATTCATATTAACAAAGTATGGAAACAATTCAAGTGTCCTAAATATGTTTCTAGTTTTTCCTCCTATCTTATACTTGCTCTCCAAAGTTCTGCTAAAGTTCTCCTTGTTTTCTTTTATAGTCCTAAAGTAGCTCTTTACCTAGTTCGTCAGATCTAAACAATTTTCTACATTATTACTACAGTGAGCATTGAAAAACATGGGTCTGATCGGCACTCCCTTTCTTCCCTTTCTTCCCTTACTCCTTTTATTACTGTCTTGGGCTAGACATATGAATTGCAAACTCAAAGCATCTTGCTCTTCAGTATCTGATCCTTGCATTTTTATACAGCTTCCACTCCCAAACCCTATCCCCCATATCCAGTCCTATAGAACCTGTAATTTTCCATGGTGGTATATGTTCATCCCAGAGCTGTTCTTACCTTGAGGTTCTTCCTTTCCCCTCTCTCCTGGGCTAATCATCAGTACCCTTCATTACCAAATATTTTTCTCCTCCAGAAAAGCTATTTGAAGTAAATCTACATTAGCTTGCCCTTCCTCTTCTTGGCTTCCTGTGCACAGTTTTATCATGGAACTTAAGACCTTCTCTTCACAGTGTTTTTCATAGTTATCTACACCCCTGGTCAATGGATGCCTTGAGTTCAGAAACAAAGTCATTCTTCTGTTTATAACCCCAGCTGCTAGCATAATATGTGAGGTAAACATATATGGAATGAATAAATTAGTTGTAGCCAGGAGCTGTGGTGTACACCTGTAATCCCAGTGGCTCTGAAGGCTGAGGCAGGAGGATCGTGAGTTCAAAGCCAGCCTCAGCAAGTGAGGAACTAAACAATTCAGTGAGACCCTGTCTCTAAATAAAATATAAAATAGGGCTGGGGATGGGGCTGAGTGGTTGAGTGTTCCCGAGTTCAATCCTTGGTATCCCCTCCCAACAAAAATTAATTGTAGGTAAAATTCTTTCTAGCATCTCCAAGGTTTTTGGACAAACATGAAAATTCTGCATCCAACTTTTCCCCCCATTTTCTATTTCTACCACACCATTGAAAGTTCTATGATACTTTCTTTTCCCTTATTTATCTGAATGCTTTAGCAATATCAAATTTCTAATAAAGGTGTTGAGAAACAGTAAAATTAAATTTAATTTAATGGAAGATCTGTGAATATATAGCTAAATCATTTAATACTTCCAATAGCTTCTTCATGTTTCAGTTTCTCATAAACTGAGGGATAGACTCTGATGTTCATTCTAATTCCAAATTGTGGTTGTTACCTCTACAGGTGGAAAGTCTAATAGCTTTATTCTTTAAGAAATGGTTTAAATTTTCATATTCTTTTTTTTTTAGCCTACAAAATTATTTTAGGTAAAATTTCTACTCACCTAGGGCTGGGGATGTGGCTCAAGCGGTAGCGCGCTCGCCTCGCATGCGTGCGGCCAGGGTTCCATCCTCAGCACCACATACCAACAAAGATGTTGTGTCCGCCGAAAACTAAAAAATAAATATTAAAAATTCTCTCTCTCTCCTCACTCTCTCTCCTCTCTCACTCTCTCTTTAAAAAAAAATTTCTACTCACCTAATATTTAGCTCAATAATTCATTCTTTGCTGGCCATCTAGATTTTGCTTTCTTCTCCATCCAAGATTGTAACACACTATTGCTAAACGATTTTCTGTCCCAGTCTCTTGAAGCTGTCATCTATTTCAGTGATTCTCCTACGGCCTCAGATCAAACACCAGCTTCTGAATGCTGCCTTCAAAATGCTGAAGCTAGGCCTATTCTCCCTCCTTCTTTTGTGTCCTGTTAACCTTATTTCTGATCCTGCTTCTGTTACAGATCCTGAGTCCTGCCTGGAAGCCCTTTGTCCATGTTACCCAGTTCACCCCTGTTCCATTTTTTCCACCCTGTTCAGAAAGAGTTCACTACCTGTCTCCTTCAAACACTTAAGCTCGATTAACCCCATTTCTCCTCTGACCTTTTTGCAGATCTCCTAAGGAACCTTTACTTCATGTACAAGTAATGAACAATCTGCCTAAGCACTCAGATTGTCAAGTTCATGGCACCAAATAAAGTCATTTAAAGAACAGCATTAGATTAAGTACAAAATAAATCCAGGAGCACCCAGGTCTTGGTCCCAGCTTAGTCCCAGATTTGTTGCCTCCCTCCCTTAAGCCTTACAGAGAAAGGCTGACCCTAAAATATGGGGTGCAGCCTCAGCAGGCCAAACTCAGACTCAACCGAGATTCTAGCAGGTAGAATATCTTTTAGTTTATTAGGTATATTGTAAATGTATTGATTCCACTTGGATGACCTTTATTTTCTAATTAAAATATTTATCAATTTCCATTCAATAATACTTTAAGAACCTAAAAAAAATCAGACTATTAAAGCTTTTGTGTAATTTGTCCAAAATATTCTACACAGTGTCAATGGTTGAAATATACTTTGTAAGACATCTATTCAAATCAGCTGCATGTTTCACAAATGAGGATATTAAGACACACCGAAGTGAAGACATTTCTTGAAGGTCTCAGTACTTTTAGCAGAAAGTCAATCTTAAGATATGTTTTCCCAATTCCCAGTCCTACCATACTTATTCATTTCTGTTTGTTTTGTTTTGTTTGTCTTTATATGCTGTCAGGACATAGGCAGCATAAGCCTTTTGTCCCGCTGTTCTGTTAACTGATGGCTGAATATCGTGCTGCCATATTATTTGTCCCCATGTGTTGTTGAAAGAGGCAAGACGGTTTTATTATAACTAACCCCTTAGGAGTACAAGGAACATCCCTACATGAGCATAATGAAGCTTTCCTCTTTACAAATGAGATTTCATTAAAGAAAGAACATGATAGGATTTGCTCTAAAAAGTGATTTTCTGTTTCTTATAATTGTCGTTTCCCAGCTTACTTCAAGAGTAAATTTTGAGAATTGAATTTCAAAGTGCGTAATAAAGAACAACATTGTTATTAAAGATATTATAGTACTTATGTATCTTTGGAATACATATGTTTTTAATGATTGTAGTTTCTTTTTTTCTTTTTTTCCTTTTCCTTTATTACCAGGAATTGAATCCAGAGGTATTTAACCACTGGGATAGATCCCAGACTGTTTTTTCTACTTTTTATTTTGAGACAGGGTCTGGCTAAGTTGCTGAGGACCTCACTGAGGCTGAGGCCCTAAGTTGCTGAGGCTGGCTTTGAACTTGAGATTCTCCCTCCTCAGCCTCCTGAGCTGCTGGGATTATAGGCATGCATCACTGTGTCAGGCTATTATAGTTCTTAATAGCTCTTTCTGTAGGGAAGAAGTAGCCTCATTAAGTGTTAATTTAAAAGTTTAGCACAGTAGCTGAAGACATATCTTTATATAATTTTTAATTATAGATATAAAATTGGCACCATAAATAATTGTTTTTATATTTCACACCTGTATATACTCGGGATGGAAATTTTCTATATTTTTCTCTAATATACCATCTGGAGTCTAGGTATGTGGTTTTAATTTATAATATTTATAAAAAGATGAAAGCAGAAACTTTGGAACTTGCTACATTTTTCCAAGAATTAGTCTTTTTAGTAATAATTGTAACTATTATTCTTTGGTTATTATCAGAAAGTATGCTTATAATTTATGCATGAAATAAAAAATAATGATTGAAATAACCTAAATTTTCATTTTATAGATCAAGAAATTACCCCAGATCAAACAGCTGGCATTTTATTTGACTCAGATGTCACTTATGCCAAAAAAGTCCCCATAATCTTGAAAAATAAAATGGTTATGTTAATTTATTGCCATCTGCGTGCCTGGCAACAGGGGTGAATGGAATTAATATCGAAGTGAGCTAGATCATCTGTGTTGTTAACGTCTTTGAGGTTAATCCAAAATGGAGCATTTTTCTCAAGGAATCTGTTGTTTTCAAAGTGGGAAATGGCACCATAATAGGGATTTTTTTAAAAAATCCTAAAAGCATAAGCAGATCTGGCAATGACATTTATATATATGTAAGAATGTTTATTTTAGCATTAAGGTGTCAAAATATTTTTAAAAAATGATAAAACAACTAGAGTGTATTCATAAAACAAGAAACAACATTTCACTTTTAATGTGTGATATAAAAACATTTTATAATAAGAGATTATTAATGCATCTATTTAAAAATATTTAGGAACATATATAATGTGCTTGACACAACTCAAGTGGTTAGATGGCCATTGTTTTAGTCAGCTTTTTCACTATGTGACTAAAGGATCTGACCAGAACAACTGTAGAGAAGTTAAGGGTTATTTGAGGGCTCATTGTTTTACAAGTCTTAGTCTATAGAAGGTAGCCTCCATTTCTCAGGGCTCGAGATGAGGCTGAACAACATGGTGGAGGGTGTGGCAGAGGGAAGCAGCTCAAATCACAGTGACCAGGAAGCAGAGAGAGAGTCCATCCACTCACCAGATACAAATATATACCCAAGGCCACATCCCAATTCCCACCTCCTCCAGCCACACCCTACCACTTCAGTTACCATTCAGTTAATCCCCATTAGGGGATTAAATCGCTGATTGGGTTAAATCTCTTACAACCCATTATTTCTTCTCTGAACCTTCTTGCACTTTCTCCCACATGAGCTTGTTGGGGACACCTCCCATCCAAACCATAACCATCATAAAGCAAAATAAACAAACCCAGGAAAGCTTATGTTTTCATGGTGAAAACATTACAGAGATGCAATGCTCATAAATAATAGAGCAAATATTATAAATAATAAAGTGACAGTGCAAGGGGACAAGGAAAAAATTGGATGCAGCAATTTAAGGACAGTAAAGAAAAACAGGTGTGAGAATACCTGGGAGGACCATTCAGACTCAGGGAATATTACAGCCCAGGAACTGGAACAAGTTCAATAATAGCATTCAAAATGAACCCCTACACTAACCACACAATTCACATATGCTTTGAGGTTCGGAATTGCTAAATTTTCTTGACCATCTACACAGATGTTGCTGCATTTTCTAGCTATTCCTAGTTTATGTTGATTAACTGAGTGCCTATCATATGCCAGCCACTTTACCCAAATTCCTTGAAATTCTTTTCACAAATATGCAAGTTAGGTATTCTCTTTATATCGACAAAAGGACTGAAAACTAGAAAGATTTAGATTCTGCCACATTCAAATTCTAATCACGTGTTTTTCTGGTTCAAACCTCTTTGTATACCTCAGTTTTCTCTTTGTCTATTGAAGAATATCTTGGTTGCTATCAAGTTTTGACAATTGTGAATAAAGCTACTATTAAGAAATTCCCTTTCTATGACATCTTACTGTGTCATGGTTAATGAAGCTGCAAACGTTTGCATATTTTAATAAAATCAAAAGTAAGATATCTCAGGTTTCTATTCAATAAGATTTGCACAGTCTGGGGTCAGGCTCCAAATTCCTCAATAGGACACCCATAGCGCAAGAGTTAACAACCAGAATCAACAAATGGGACTTACTCAAACTAAAAAGTTTTCTCTCAACAAAAGAAACAATAAGAGAGATAAACAGGGAGCCTACATCCTGGGAACAAATCTTTACCCCACACACTTCAGATAGAGCCCTAATATCCAGAGTATACAAAGAACTCAAAAAATTAGATAATAAGATAACAAATAACCCAATCAACAAATGGGCCAAGGACCTGAACAGACACTTCTCAGAGGAGGACATACAATCAATCAACAAGTACATGAAAAAATGCTCAACATCGCTAGCAGTCAGAGAAATGCAAATCAAAACCACCCTAAGATACCATCTCACTCCAGTAAGATTGGCAGCCATTAAGAAGTCCAACAACAACAAGTGCTGGCGAGGATGCGGGGAAATGGGTACACTTGTTCATTGTTGGTGGGACTGCAAAATGGTGCAGCCAATTTGGAAAGCAGTGTGGAGATTTCTTGGAAAGCTGGGAATGGAACCACCATTTGACCCAGCTATTCCCCTCCTCGGTCTATTCCCTAAAGACCTAACAAGAGCATGCTACAGGGACACTGCTACATCGATGTTCATAGCAGCACAATTCACGATAGCAAGATTGTGGAACCAACCTAGAAGCCCTTCAATAGATGAATGGATTAAAAAAATGTGGCATCTATACACAATGGAGTATTACTCTGCATTAAGAAATGACAAAATCATAGAATTTGGAGGGAAATGGATGGCATTAGAGCAGATTATGCTAAGTGAAGCTAGCCAATCCTTAAAAAACAAATGCCAAATGTCTTCTTTGATATAAGGGGAGTAACCAAGGACAGGGTAGAGACGAAGAGCTGGAGAAGAAGATTAACATTAAACAGGGATGATAGGCGGGAGGGAAAGGGAGAGTTAAGGGAAATTGCATGGAATTGGAAGGTGAGCCTCAGGGTTATACACAATTACATATAAGAGGAAAGGAGGAATAGGATAAAAATTATATAAGTGGAAGAAACGATTTATAGTAGAGGGGGTGGAGAGAGAGAAGGGGAGGGGAGGGGAGGGGAGGGGGGATAGTGGAGAATGGGATAGACAGCAGAATACATCAGTCACTAGAAAGGCAATTTATAAATCAATGGAAATGTAACTGATGTGACACAGCAATCTGTATACGGGGTAAAAATGGGAGTTCATAACCCACTTGAATCAATCTGTGAAATATGGTATATTAAGAACTATGTAATGTTTTGAACAACCAACAATAAAATATTATTAAAAAAAAGTCATATATGTTAAAATATCACAAATGAAATTCAGCTTCTATTGGTCATATCTACCTCATTCTTTAAAAGGGTGCTTCTCAGAATGTTTTCCAGTGGAACATGCTTTCAGCAATGTGATTGAATGAATTTATCCTGGAGTATGGCAGTATCAATTTCACAGCATTTGAAGGTTCAAAATTTCTATGAAATCATATGTTTATTAGAATTCATGGAGTTTTGGCCATTCTTTCTTAATGTATAGTTAAAATAAAAATAATTTCAAGTGCTTTTGAATAAAATTTCCCTATTCTATGATCTAATAATTTTCAATAAAATGTTTAATATTTAGCTCATAAAAAAAAAGATTTGCACAGTCTTTTTCCACAGACATAAAATAATTTATTGATGCATATAAACTTTATGTTGACTTTACCAGAGATTAACACTTTCAAATATGCCATTCCTCATAGAGAATTCTAAATATATCTTTGTTTCCTACTAAATTTGTAATTCAAAATTACATTCACTGTGTATTTTTGCCTAGCAGATAACTTTGTAAAACACTTTAGAGGATTTTTTATTTTAAGACTATAAAAACAGGAAATAGCCTTTTAAGAAATACATAAATTCACTGTAATCATGCATTTTAGAAAATATCTGTACTACATTAGTATGCAAAGAATAATAGTCTGTATTGGGACTTAGATTTTTCAATATGTCAGATTTTATAGAGTAGTTTGTTCTAGGTATTGTTAATTCAAACAGACCAAGAAATCTAAAAATGTATACACACATTCACAAATACACACACAGAGTTATATTTTCAGCCTTATAAAAAAAAGGAAATTGTCATTTTTTATTGGTTGTTCAAAACATTACAAAACTCTTGACATATCATATTTCATACATTAGATTCAAGTGGGTTATGAACTCCCAATTTTACCCCATATACAGATTGCAGAATCACATCAGTTACACATCCACATTTTTACATAATGCCCTATTAGTAACTGTTGTATTCTGCTACCTTTCTTATCCCCTACTATCCACCCTCCCCTCCTCTCCCATCTTCTCTCTCTACCCCATCTACTGTAATTCATTTCTCTCCTTGTTTATTTTCCCCATTCCCCTCACAACCTCTTATGTGTAATTTTGTATAACAATGAGGGTCTCCCTCCATTACCTTGCAATTTCCCTTTTCTCTCTCTTTCCCTCCCACCTAATCTATCTGTTTAATGTTGATCTTTTCTTCCTACTCTTCCTCCCTGCTCTGTTCTTAGTTGTTCTCATTATATCAAGGAAGACATTTGGTATTTGTTTTTTAGGGATTGGCTAGCTTCACTAAGCATAATCTGCTCTAGTGCCATCCATTTCCCTGCAAATTCCATGATTTTGTCATTTTTTAGTGCTGCATAATATTCCATGGTGTATAAATGCCACATTTTTTATCCATTCATCTATTGAAGGGCATCTGGGTTGGTTCCACAGTCTAGCAATTGTGAATTGTGCTGCTATGAACATCGATGTGGCAGTATCCCTGTAGTGTGCTCTTTTAAGGTCTTCAGGGAATAGTCCGAGAAGGGCAATAGCTGGGTGGAATGGTGGTTCCATTCCCAGCTTTCCCAGGAATCTCCATACTGCTTTCCAAATTGGCAGCACCAGTTTGCAGTCCCACCAGCAATGTACAAGAGTACCCTTTTCCCCACATCCTCGCCAGCACTTGTTGTTGTTTGACTTCATAATGGCTGCCAACCTTACTGGAGTGAGATGGTATCTTAGGGTGGTTTTGATTTGCATTTCTCTGACTGCTAGAGATGGTGAGCATTTTTTCATGTACTTGTTGATTGATTGTATGTCCTCCTCTCAGAAGTGTCTGTTCAGGTCTTTGGCCCATTTGTTGATTGGGTTATTTGTTTTCTTATTGTTTAATTTTTTGAGGTCTTTGTATACTCTGGATATTAGGGCTCTATCTGAAGTGTGAGGAGTAAAAATTTGTTCCCAGGATGTAGGCTCCCTATTTACCTCTCTTATTGTTTCTCTTGCTGAGAAAAAAACTTTTCAGTTTAAGTCCCATTTGTTGATTCTTCTTATTAACTCTTGTGCTATGGGTGTCCTATTAAGGAATTTGTGGACATTATGTTAAGTAAAATAAGCCAGACACAGAAAGAAACATACTGCATGATCTCATTTATTTGTGGACTCTGAAAAAGCAAGTCAGTAGAATAGAAACTTGGAGGGTGGTGACCAGGGACTAGCAGGGTAGGGACACGAGGAGATGTTACTTAAAGGGGACAAACTTTCAGCTGCAACATACATCAGTCCTGGAGACATGATGCACATCAAGGTGACTATAGTTAATAAGAACATACACTTGAGATGTTTTAAGAGACCATAGCTTAAGTGTTCTTATCACATAGAAGGTAACTGTATGAGTTGATGGATATATTATTTAGCACAACAGTGGGAGTCAATTTACAATGCACATGAATTTCAACACTTCATATTTTACACCCTAATTAAACACACCCTTTACTTCTCAATGAAACCTTAACAAAGCTGGGAGTGGGAAAATGGCATGAAGGCATTTTGGTGATAACAAGGCAGCAGAGACTTGGAGAGGTATAGACCTGAGAAAAGATGGAGTGCAGACAGGAGGCTTGTTGTTAGCTCCACTTTTCTCAACAGTATGGTTGAAGAACTGGATGGTCAAACACAACTTTGGTAATTTAAAGGTGTTTTAGGAGAAAAAAAAATGAAACTTGGGGTGATTTCTAGTGCTTTTTCTTTTGATGCATAAAACCATATTTCCATATGCCCTCATTTCTATTCTTTTAGAAAAAAAAAATTAAAACATCTCTTGTAGTATATCTCTGGTGTTGCTGAATTCTATAAATATTGAGTGTTAGAAAACATTTTTGTTTAACTATGCTTTTGAAAAATATTATAGAGACCTGTCTTTTCCCCCATTGCTTTAAAGTGAGACTTCATTATCTTTTGTCTTGCATCATTTTCTTCAGGAAATCTATTGCTATCATATTTTATTCTATATTTAAAATGTCTTTTTATTTCTTTTGGAAACTGAAGATTTGCTTCTTTATTGCTGACTGAAAATTAATGATGATACAATTAGATACTATTCTCTTTATATTCCTATAGGTCCCTTCTAAGGGTTTCATTAAGCTTCAGTTTCATTAAGATCTATGGTTTTGGTTTTGGTTGTTTAACAGATTTGTAATAATTTTAGCCATTATTGTTTCAAATTTCTGCCCTCCTCTCTGTTTCAGAGAGTCCAATTACACATACATGAGAGTTGACGGCTCTCTTATGGTCTATTGTTCTTTGTTTGCTTGTTTTTTGTCCTCTTTGTTTCTTCCTGGACTGATTTCATTTCTATGTCTTCAAGTTTAGGAATCCTTTCTTCAGCAATGTCTCACCTAGTGTTATCCCATCCTTTGAATTTCTTTAAATTTTTTAAGCATATGCATTATAGTGTTGACAGAAATCCATTTTAGGCCTTTCTATGTGTTTCATTTCTCTACTTAATTTTTTGAACACTTACAACACAGTCACCAGAACTGTTTTAATGGCTCTGTATCTTAATCTAACATCAATGTGAATTCAGGTCTGGTTTTAATTGATTGATTTTTGTCCTCCTGTGCATTATATCACCCTATTTTTTTTGGCAAAGCAGATACTTTTACTGTTCTTGGACATTGTGAATATTACCTTACTTGGTTCTGGATATTAATTTTATATTAAAATATTTTTATAACAGAACAGAATTCAAATATCATGTGTATGTCTGTGTAAATGTGCATGTGTTGTTCATTTTATTTTAAGATTATCCTGAGCTTCATTCTATGATGCAGTTGTTACTTTGTAGATAATTTGGTCTTTTGAGGTCATACTTTCAATATTTGTAAGAAGGAATAATAGCAATGCTCAATATTGGGTAATTATTTCACACTACAGAGAAAAAGACCCTCTGCATACTTGTAATGGTGCTTTGAATCATGAGGTTTCCAAGAATGACAAGTGGGAACAGGCACTATTCCAGCCTATGTGAGTGCCACAAGTTGTCTCTACTACTTTCAGGTATCTGCTTTCTGAGAATCAGATAGTTTTTCTATATTCACATATGCTGATTATTACATAGTTCAACATTCAAGGGGAACCCTTTATAGATCTCTACAGTTCTGTTTCTGTGATGCTCTCTTCTCTCTGATGCTCTGTCCTGCAAACTGTAGCAGTCTTAAGTCTTCTTGGACTTTTGGCTCCACATTCTGCACTCAGGAAATTCTCCAAGCTCTGCCTGAACCTTCTCTCCTTGTACTACAACCTAGAAACTCAATGCAGTAAGCAGGTATGTTTCCCATATCTCAAAAACCATCACCTTTACCATATGATATCAATATTTTTGAAAACCATTACTTCATATGCTTTGCTGTTTTTAGTCACCTTAATGGTACAACTATTACTCTTTTTCCAACTGTGGCCAAAAGCAGACATTCAAGCAATGGGGATTTGAAGCAAGATTTAAATATATCCACCAAAATCCACTGCTTTCCAAATTGGATCCTGATTATTTTTCTATAAGCAAGTCTAACAAAGGAGACTCTACACTCAGTTGCCTGTGTATTCAGAGATGTGTGTCTCCTGACTTCTATTTGGCAGACCTTGAGATCTTGGTGGGGCTTTCTTATCCTTATGCTATGTTCTCTATATTGTAATCACACTCTTTCTTTCTCTCTCTTGTTCTTTTCTTTTCTTTCTTTCTTTTCTTTCTTTCTTTCTTTCTTTTTTTTATTTTTATTTTTTTTTATTTTTTTTATTGGATGTTCACAACATTACAAAGCTCTTGACAAATCATATTTCATACATTAGAATCAAGTGGGTTATGAACTCCCATTTTTACCCCAAATACAGATTGCAGAATCACATCGGTTACACATCACATTTTTACATACTGCCATATTAGTGACTGTTGTATTCTGCTACCTTTCCTATCCTCTACTATCCCCCCTCCCCTCCCCTCCCATCTTCTCTCTCTACCCCATCTACTGTAATTCATTTCCCTCCATGTTTGTTATCCCATTCCCCTCATAACCTCTTATATGTAATTTTGTATAACAATGCCCTTCTCAGACTATTTCCTGAAAACCTTAAAAGAGCACACTACAGGGATACTGCCACATCGATGTTCATAGCAGCACAATTCACAATTGCTAGACTGTGGAATCAACCCAGATGCCCTTCAATAGATGAATGGATTAAAAAAAATGTGGCATTTATACACCATGGAGTATTACGCAGCACTAAAAAAGACAAAATCACAGAATTTGCCGGGAAATGGATGGCACTAGAGCAGATTATGCTTAGTGAAGCTAGCCAATCCCTAAAAAACAAATACCAAATGTCTTCTTTGATATAATGAGAGCAACTAAGAACAGAACAGGGAGGAAGAGCAGGAAGAAAAGATTAACATTAAACAGAGACATGAGGCGGGAGGGAAAGGGAGATAAAAAGGGAATTCTTTCTTTCTTTCTTTCTTTCTTTCTTTCTTTCTTTCTTTCTTTCTTTCTTTCTTTCTTTCTTTCTTTCTGAAGAGCACTCTAAGTTGCTGAGATTGACTTTGAACTTGCAATCCTCTTGCCTCAACCACCAAAGTCACTGGAATTAGAACCATGCACTGTGGTATCTGTCTCATTCTTTTTTATGAGGTAAATTTTTCCAGTTCCTTTTAATTTAGTTAAATGTTAACCATAGTACATTTTTCCAGGACATAGAAAAAGTTTTGCATTCTAGTTTCAAAAGAATTTATCTGACACCCAGAATAATTGGAGAAAAATTCTCTATCTCCCTGATCTGGTAAGTTTTTTCTTTGAATCTTAAAGCTTCCAGGCTTTCTTCAGTTTTCTAATTTATTACTTTTGATTTGCTGAGTACTCTTTTTCTTTTTAGTCATACACGACAGCAGTAGAATCCATTTTGACATAATTATAAAATCATGGAATATATCTTGTTCTAATTTGGACCTCTGTACCTCTCCTTCCCCTTCCCTCCCCTCATCCCCTGTTTCCTTACCTTTATTGATTTTTCTGCCATTTATCCATAGCTTTTTTTATTAATTTCTTGTGGATGTAAATGATGGTGAGATTCACATATGCACATAAGAAAGTTACCTTTGCTCTTGTGTATATGTTAAAGTGGAAGTCACTAGCTTTTAAAATGCTTTCCTATGTATCTAAATACATACTTTCCTCCATAAAATGCATGATCTAAAGTACTAGAATTTCCTGCTTTTTTTTCCAGATTCTTGACCATTTCAATTTCTTTCTTTCAAAAATTGACTTAGTGTTGATATCCACCCTTAAATTCCATTTTGCTAGCATATTTAGGTTTTCATACTTCGAGGGAGTCTGGAATTAATTTCTGTGGTGATATTTTAAAAGTCAGAAATCTTTATTTACAGTGTCATGTGTAGATATTTTATTTAATGTTTACTGAATGTAAAGTGTCAGCACACATTTGTCATGAGTGAAAGCAAACAATCCCAGAGCAACACAATTTTAAAATATTCGAAAATTATACTAATGATCCAAAATCTAGTGGTTAAATAGTACAGAAGAATAGAACCACGTCTGACTGGTTTGGGTGCGGTTCATAAAATATGCTTCCTTTAAAATATTAATTAAGAATAGGAAAAAATAAAATTCATTGAGAAATCATAAATGTAAATCAAGAAAGAAAAGGTTTGAATAAATGTTAATAATCTGGAAATGATTTAGTTTTTGAAACTCAAATAATCTAAAGATGAACACACAAAATTAATTGTTGAAAATAAATTGAATGTCATTTAATACATTAATAAAGTGATGCTCATTACTTCTCGATACAAACTAGAGAAATACAAACTAAAACCCAGTAGCCAGATTCCAAACTTTACAGTCTAATTGATAGTAGATTAATTATAAGTAGAATCAGATATTATATGGAATAGACTAGAGAGAAAGTATGTCAGGTAATAAAAGACAAAAAAAGGATAAAAGGCTTGATAAATTTTATCTAGTGACAAAAATCCATGGTATATATCTGGTAATGAATAATAAACTACTTATATAGTTTATTAACTTATAGTTACAGTCCAGTAATTCAATTTTGATAAATAAAAGAATTGGATAAACCAATCAAATTTTTAAAAATATTTTTTTAAAAAGATATAGATTTCAGTATGACATTTGTAACTTAAAAAATATGACTTGAATTCTATGTTTAAAAAGTATTTCAAATTGACATGCTCATTACTCCCACATATATATAGGAGTACTCCTACACATAGACATATTGTCTTTAAATATCCAAATGTAAATATCTGTAGGATTCTAAGCTGTTGTATTTTCACAAAGCAATTTTTATTGAAACTAATTTTTCCACCATCATTTTGAGATTATTATCAATATGATCATCTGTGAATTTCAAAATCTCATTAAAACTGAGTACAAAGCCATTTTGACTAAAACTCAAATGCTCCTGTGACCTTGGTTTTCTCCTTTCTATGCAATTTGATAACATACTAGTAGCAGTCATAATTCTAAATAATCAAATGCACATACAAATTCACTGAAAATAAATAGTTCAATATAAAAAAGTATAAATAATAAAGGGAAATATTATTTTCTTGAATATCAGTGGAAAAAAATTGAAGTTATATACAGCATGTGAGAAGGTTGTTGTAGCAAATCTTTTATATAAGCCTTATTTACTTAAGTCTTTACAATTCATATTTTGATTTAGAAATTTCATTTCCAAGAATTAACAGTAAAAAATAATTCACCTGTATACCTGTTGCTGGCATTATTTGGAGAGTAGAAAGCCAGGTAACGTGTTTAACATCAAAGGAAACTATGTTTTCTGATAGCAATGAGTACAGCTTGTAGAGCTCAAGAGAACTCAGGTCAGTAAGATGTCTTGCTCTATATCTTTACTACAGTATTCTGGTAAATTAAAAATGACCAGAAAAAGAGTGATCATTCATACTTTTGATGCATACTTGGGTAATACTTGCATTCATGGTTACCATAACAAAACATAGTAACATAGGTTGAGAGTTCATGGAAGCCAATATTCATGAACAAGAGAATGGATGAGACAGCCTTCAGGAGAAGTAATGTGACCAGCATTAGATAAGTGTTATTAGGGAACTGCAGAAACAAGATCATCTCTATCATTTCAGTGCAGACAGACTTAGAAGAATCATGACATTGTAAGAAATTTTACCATTGCTCTATTTTTTCTGGAAAATAGGAAATTAAACAAGAATGGTACATTGGACAATAAGGAACAGGGAAATTTGGTTTCTAGACATGAACAGAAAGAGATAATGTCTAAACATTATAACAATACATACACACTTATCTGACAATCAATAAATATGTATATGCCTGTACCCAATTTTCTAAATTGCTATTGATATATCTCTGTACCTTCCATAAACACATTAATTTTTTAAATCATTTTGAATCAAATTATGTGTGTAGACAAAAGTTACACAAAAATATTTTTCTGGAAAACCATGAAACCTACTGGTGAATGAGTTAAACAAGTGAAAAATTATATTGAGTATTATGGATCCAAGCTTCTTACCTTCAGAGAAGGGAAGGGAAAATATGGAAGAGGCAAATCTAGAATGAACACTGGAATTGGAGTTGTTATCTCATGAGACTGAAAGTATACACAGAGAAATATAAATGCAGATAGAGATGGATGTCAAGATACATAAATTTATTATAACTATATATATATAATCTAATTATGTACATTGTGAATACTTTTCGTCTTTTAGCAATTAGTATAACTAGAACATAGACATTTGACTGCTAATTATATTCTTCACTAAAATAATCAAGATCTACTTGAAACATGGCTTATCCAGTTCTGGGGCAGGAAAACTGCAGAGTTAACCCAGAATATTTAATGCCCAGAGTAAGACAACATTCCAAACTAGTTAAGATATGACTAAAAAAAATGTGTGTTAGATTAAAGAGGCTCAGACAGACAAATTCAAAGAAATTTGAACAGAAAATATGACAAGAATGAATTATAACTTATTGAGTAAATTAGGAATGAGTAAATAAATAACCAAATAAATAGGTAGATGAGAATATTTATTTCTGACAGTAAAATGCTAACTAATAAAGGTAGAAAAAAGTAGTGGCCTCAGACAATCACTTTTTTGGCAACCATCATAGTAAAACCAAAGACAAGAACCAAATGTCAATGGAAAGTGGGATGAGGAGTGGGATTTTATATAGCTTGAAAGTATCTCCTCATAAAAGATGGAAGTAAGTAATTACTAAGGGAAAATGTGTTGTATTATAGTAAAGAAATATAGCAAAGTTCATCATACTTTTGTGGTGAAAATAAGGCTTTTCTGGGGTAAATCAGCATTGTTTAGCACTTGATAAGGTGCAGTGGAAAACCACAGCATCACTCTGAGGTATAGGGGGCAAAAGTGATTGGACCTGGTTCCAATTATGAGGAAAAATTGAACAAATCTTCTCCCTTAGGGAAGATTGTTCTTGAAGCAAGAGTAAAAGTTATACTCAACAATGTTCTCCCTGAAGAAAAAAGGAAATAATAGATAACCAACATGCTGCCTTTTGCTATCAGCCCCACTGTTTCTCCTTTTATGCTTTTACTACTTTGGATCTGAAACATATAGCACTTTTTTTTTTCTTTTAGAGCTAAGTCCTTTGTTAATATACTAATGTTTCTCTCCCTGAAATCTATAATCATGTTTTATTGTCTTTTGACTTGAGTTAATAAGTGTTCTCCTGTCAAACTAATATACAGATTGACAGGCATGCAATGGTCATTACTCAGAAGACCAAAGCAATTTTGATCTGACTCAATGGCATCTGATGGAAACATTCAGGAGATGTTTAAGTCAGGTCCTACTGACAGCAGAAGTTCAAGAAATCTATCTCCTACTAGAGAGGAAGAAGAGAAGCTAGCTGAGTGAATATCATGTAGCTGTCCCCCAAAATAATGAAGATCAAGAAAGTTATCTACATTAGCAAGAACAGAATGGAATTTGCAAGGTAATGAATGCTCTAGCACTCCTTCTGTAATTTAAAGTGGCAAAGTATCATCTGTAAGCCTGATAACAATGTATTCACCAGGCCCTACTTCCCAAGATTTCAATTCAGTACGTTTGATGTGATGCTCAGGGAAATTTCATTATTATCAGACTCTTAAGTGATTCTTTCCCATGTTATTTAAAGAACCAATACCATAGTGGTATCTGGCAAAACTCACCCTGCTGTTGTTAGTGTTGCCAACTACTGCTGTTAATATGAATAACTTTCTGTCTCTTTGTAATTTCTCAGAGGATCTCTGACTCTCTACACAGTTTCCACTCAATTAATTCCTCTGCTTCTTCACTAGTACATGAGACAGGGCTGAGTACGCAGCTCATGGCCACACTTTGAAAAGCACTTCAGTATGGGATTAAAGAACATTGTAATACATTCCAGATCTTGAGACAGAGGCAAAGCTACTGGTTATATTCAGTTCACAATGACTGTCTGACTGAATATTGATCAACAGCAAACTCTTTTACTCCACCTCATTTTAGAATGGACACCTCTTCCTTGTTATCTAGTCCTGGGAAAGTAGTCTCTGAGAATGTGCAGGCTTACCAAGTCTCCTTCACCCCTCTTTTATCACCTATTTCACCTATTTTCCACCATGCTATTTCACGCCAGACTTACTGAACTATTTCATAAAATTGGATGTCTTTTTCTCCTTTAAGCCAATGGGATTTCTCTCAGTGCCTAACTGTTATTGTTTGGGTGTGAGGTGTCCCCGAGTAGCTCACAATATAAGAAATTTTGGAGGAGAAATGATTGGGTTATAGCCTTAATCTAATCAGATAATTAATTCCTGATGGGATTAACTGAATGGTAACTGGAGGCAGGTGGGATGTGGCTGAAGGAAGTGGTTCATTGGGGGCGTGGCTATGGGGTATATATTTTGTATCAGGAGAGTAAAGTCAGTCTCTTTCTGCTCCCAGATCACCATGGGAGCTGCTTCCCTTTGCCACACTGTTTGGCCATGGTGTTCTGCCTTACCTCAAGCCCCAGGAATCTACCTTCTATGGACTAAGACCTCTGAAACTGTGAGCCCTTGTATAAACCTTTTCTCTTCTGAAGTTATTTTGGTTGGGTCTTGTAGTCTCACGAATGAATAAGCTAACTAAATCAGTAGCAGATACTAGATATCCTGAGATTATATGGCAAATTGAAAGAATCACTCCCATGCCCTAGTATTTGCTTTATATTGTTAGGTAACAAATTAAATAAAGTTATCCTAAAACAACACGAATTCGTTATCTCACAGCTTCCATGGATAAAGAATCTTGTATAATTTTGCTGTGGCTTCTACTAAGGATCTCATAATGTTGAAATCATGATGTTGACTGAGTGAGTGCATTCTTATCTAGAAACTCAATTAGAGGGAAATCTTTTTTCTTTTCCTTTAAATTGTTGGAAAATTTAATTTCTTCTGATTGGATGAATGAGGTCCCTGTATTCTTCCTTTGTGGACCAAGGCTGTTCTAACCTCTCAAAGACTGCTCCCAGGCCCTCATCCCATAACTCCTCCATGAGCTGCTTATGCTTTGAATCTCTCCAGTCTCTGATTTCTACATCCTGTGTTTTTAAAAAAGGATGACCTGATTTGATGATTCCTACCTGCACCTTAAAGAAGGAAATTATATAAGACAATCTCAAGGAGCAATTATCTCTGATTCTACCTGAGAATTGCACTTACTACTTATGCTTAAAACGTGAATATTTCAGATTATTCATTCCAACTGTAAGTTCAATTTTTTTTAAAGCACTTCATCATCTACCATGTATAGTCATAGTCACAAAAGCTATCAAGCATTGTAATTTGACCAATGAATTCCTTTCTAAATAAATTTTCCTTGCCCACAGCTAGAAAATTTCTAACCACAGAACCATTCCAGGCATATAGCATTTACAACAGAAAAAGAAGAGAAAAAAAAAATTGTCTGCTAAGATTCATGTGCCTTATATAAGATAAAGGAGAAACTGATTGCTGACCATAGGCCATCCCTTTTTCTACATGGATAATTAAGTAGCTAACTTACAATGATTTCTTGCTTTCCCCAGGCCCAGGCCCAGGCCCAGTGCTAATGCATAAAGTATGTTTTTCAATCCTAAATGGATTATATGAAGTTTACTATTACTGTCACTCTTTGAAATTTTGTGAAGGCTAACATAAGGTAGTGTATTGATATATAAATATTGATGTTTTTTTCTAAGAAACACCATATTTTTAAAAATATATTTATCTAACTGATAATAAATTGAGTTTCTATCTTTTTTTTCTTAATTTGATCTTTGTGGAACTCACATTTGAGGTTATATGTTAAAGATATTAAAATAATTTTATACTGTTCCTTTAAATCAATATTTTAAAATGAACAATTTTTAAGGGTGTAGTGGCCCATGCCTGTAATCGCATAGACTTGGGAGACCGAAGCAGGAGGATTGCAAGTTCAAAAACAGCCTCAGCAACTTAATGAGGCCTTGTTTCAAAGTAAAAAGGGCTGGGGATGGAGCTCAGTGGCAAATCTCCCCTGAGTACCAAACAAACGAACAAACAGAAAAGAGCTATTTTGTCAGCTTTAGCAGTATATATTTGAAAGTGAATTTTGTATAAGAATAAAGATATAAATATGTCCTCAACAATAGCTTAACATATTCCTCATGCCACAAAAGAATTAACAGCATGTGACAACTTTTTAATTCTCAGAAATACATTTTAAACATGGATCAAAGAGACCAGTTAATGTTTCACTACTTTATTAAATTTTGAGCACATATAATTATGTATAATTTTCAAATTATAATAGCTTGTTTTCATATGTGAAATTTTTAATATAAAAATTGATAAATATACATATACATATGTAAAATTAATAAATATATAAATACATATATACTTATTGATAAAATATATATATACATATGTAAAATTAATTTTCCTCAGGCTATATATCAGATTAAATAATAAGTTGATTGGCATTTTATTCTACATATTTCAAAATATTTTGCTTCTTTGGAAAAAAAACAAATTTATGTGAAATTTAGTGGAAAATACTTTGTAATTAATGTATATATAAATACTTTACATGAGCAGGTTCTCAAAACATAAATAAAAATAGATCGATATGTGAATTGGGATCTCATTACTACCATGTCATAACACTATTTGTAAAAGTCAGAGTTTTTTTTCAACATTGCCAATATCCATAGTGAAGAGTATATAAAAAGCTTGTTCCTTTAATGAATCCTACAAAAATGCAAATAGATTCCCAATTCTAGGAATTTCAGTAAAACTTCCTAAAACAAATTTGTGGATTAAAATAACAACAGATTGATTAAGGGATACAAGACATGATGTTTTTCCTTAGTTTAAAGCTGATTAGTTTTTAGATACCCAGATTATACTTTCCACCTACTAAACTTTACATTTTTTGTTTACTACACATGCATATTAATTTTATAAAGGATGTTAAGAAGCAGACCAATTTTTGCTGATATCTGGTCTTTTCAGAAAATCTATTTTTTCCAAATTCACTAAGAGTAATTTTCTGATCATATAAGCAAGTTTCAACTGTCTGAAGACAAAGAGCCTATGTGAGTATACGCCAGGATCATATGCAATTTGTTGCTGCCGATCCTCATAAGGTCCCTTTCCTAACAACATATCTAGATTTCTCTGAGAATAACCAGCTGCTGCATTTCGCCTAGCCGTCTCCTTGCAAAATTCCTCATTGGCAACCTTCCATAACAGGTATTGTCCTCCATTTAGCACAGCTTTACACATATTAGCCCAATCTGCTGGCATCATGTTTAAGTTGGTAATGGATTCGACCAAGCTTACAGTGAAGGACCATAGGTTGTTACAGCCTCTTTTAGCTCCTTCACTGTTTTGAAATTTAAACCCTGGTAAATTCGCTGCCCTCCTACCTCAAATACAGGGCATACTTGAGATCCTGTCTCAGGATCCCAACTATCAACTGCGGGGGTTGGGAGTCTCCTAGCATATGGAGGTGGTGCTGTTGATTGGACACTTATGTCCTCTGGTGATAGAATGCTGTTAGTAGCAGTCTCCTGTAGAGGTGGTGCTGATGGTTGGACACTTACGCTCTCTGATAGAAAGGTGTTATTAGCAGTCTCCTGTTGTAACTTTTCCCCTGATGGCTTTTTCTGCTCTAAACTTCCTTCCTCTGTCTCACTAGCTTGAAAGACCTTATCTTTTACTTGAATCTTTTCCTCTTTCTGACTAACTTGAGAGACCTCTTTTACTTGAATCAATATGTCTTCTCCTTCCTCTACCTTTGTCTGAATTGAAGGCTTTGGACTAAGCAAACCAGATACGAGTGTCCACAATGGCAATGTGCCAACTGGCAGAGTCCCTGGGTTGTTCTTTTCTATTCTTTTTAAATCTTCACCATGATGGTCCCATTGTGATATATCTAACAACTCCTCCTTAAAAAGCCATGGGCTACATTGTTGTATTGTATCAACATATTCCCTAACTGTTCTTGATTTTACTGAGATGCCTCCTTCCTCTAACAATTTACTTAACAGTCTTTCGGTTTGTTTTTTACTAATTGCTGATCCCGTATTTCTACTATAATACAACCCAACAAGATAACACCAAACAAAACCGAGACAGAATGAAATAAAATTGGAACCACACAAAATCATTATATCAGCCTTTCTATCCTCCTGAAATGTGTATCCGTCCTTTCTCCCTATCTGTTCCTCAGACGCAAATAGTTTTTCCTCAGATGTGAGCGGTTTTTCTTCCGTCTCACTCATCTCCAGGGACAGGCAACTTAAAACAAAAATGAAGCAAAACAAAAGAGGAATCTTAGAATGGCTACCCATCCTCTCGCCCTGCCCTCAGGGGCGAGCAGTTTACTTACCCTCAGTCGCTCCCCGTGCGAGCCACCAAATGCCTCAGTCTGGCTGGGCACAATTCAGGAGCCACTTGTCAAAAGAAACTAACTTTATTTTTAGAACTACAAACGCCAAACAAAACAGCTCCTCAGGAAAAAACCCTCAGAGCCCAACTGCCACAACCGGCTTCCCACAAGCCTCTCACCCCAACACAACCCTCACCACCTCCCACAATCCTCCTGTTCTTGAGGCCGATTGGCTGGGTCGCGTGGGCGGAGCCAAAGAAGTCCCCCAATGAGCAGCTCCGTGGAGGAGCCAATCAGCTAGATGTTGCTGGGGCCGCTGTGAGCCAATCATCAGCTGGCAGTCTGAAGGGCAGGGAAACGGCCCAATGAACATCACCTCAGAGGAGCCAATCAGCTAGATGTTGCTGGGGCCGCTGTGAGCCAATCATCAGCTGGCAGTCTGAAGGGCAGGGAAACAGCCCAATGAACATCACCGCAGAGGAGCCAATCAGCTAGATGTTGCTGGGGCTGCTGTGAGCCAATCATCAGCCAGCAGCTGGAAGTTTGCTGGCAGCTGGAAGTTTGCTGGGGCCCCTTTGGCTGTGGCTCTCAACAGGTTGGGTCACCTTATCAGATAAAGAATCACAGCCAAGGGGCCTACATAGTGTAAGGGGATATGAAATGTGTTGCAGGAAAGATGATTATAAATAGTTACTACTAGGCACAGTGGTGCATACCTATAATCCCAGCAGTTTGAGAGGCTGAGGCTGGAGGATTGCGAGTTCAAAGCTAGCCTCAGCAATCATGATGCACTAAGCAGCTACTCAGAGAGACCCTATCTCTAAATAAAACAATACAAAATTCAACTGGGGTTGTGGCTCAGTGGTCAAGTGCCCCTGAGTTCAATCCCCAATCCCTAAAAAAAAAAAAAAAAAACTATCATGTGACCAACTACAGAAATCAATACTATAAATATGATTATGGTTTTGATATTTTGATATAAATATATATGTATCAAATATTATTTACCTTCATACCTTCATTCTTTATTTTATCATCAGACCAATCATGTTAAGAATACATACATACATTCATACATACATATATATACACATATCTATTTCTGTTGAGTATCCAGTGAGTAGACCAACAACAAAGATCAGCACTACACTCCCTACATAATATACAGCTATGTATCTCAGATAAGTTACAGGATATTAAAAGAATAGAAATCAATTAGAAAGATTGAACTTATCCAAGGACAAAAGGGGACTTTATATACTATTAAAATTAACTTCTATCTTCCCTGTCATCAATCACTATTTTCTTTCACTCTATTATAATGCTTCAAGAACCTGAATACCTCAGTATATTTCATGTCCTTTTATTAGAAGAATTACACCTTATTTATCTTTATTTTCCCCATAGTGTCTGGCATAATCCCATCTAAAGAGAATAATGAAAATCTAAATGTAATATGCCTAAACAATTCAGGCATGATTGTTAATGGTTTCAGACCTTCAGAAATAAAGGGTTGGGTCACCTTACCAGATAAAGAATCACATAGTTGTACTGAAAATTTAACAATTAGTAAATGTCATTATATCTACCATTAATTCAAATAAATATAATCAGTAGATTTTATATTCCAGGAAAACTTTTAAAACTGTTTTTGCCTCAAAAAGATGTCTTCATCTCTTTTAAATTTATGATCAGATATTATAATGTGAACATAGGCTAAATATGAAGCTTCCATATCATAGAAGAATTAATTTATAATAAATCTTTAGTTTTGCCTATATTTTAAATGGACTTCACTATTTGCCTAACAGGAATGGGATTGTAAATCTTAATCTTTGGTGATTAATAATTATTATTAATTAGATATAGATTCAGAAGAAGCAGTCAAAAGAGTTTTGACCATTGAGAAATACTTCTAAAATATAACTATTAAGCTAAAGACACATGATAAAGTTTTTCTTTTTGTTTTGGTTTGTTGCAAGAGCAACAGGAGGGGAGGCTTTTGACATGTTGTGACTCAGTGGTTGACGCTAAATGCCTCTTTAGGTAGCTTGATGATATCTAATACCAGGACTTCTGGCCATGCAAAATAAAACTTAGTACATATCAATGGATATACTGATTAGATGAATTCTAAAATATCACTAAATTTGCATATTGTATCACACTAAGCTACTGTAAACTTGACTCTCCGTGTCACTCCCTTCTTATGCTTAGAGATTGTAGGTGATCTTTTACTAGTCAGTCTGGTCAATTTTCTGGGCAGTGGTATCTGTTGTCTTCTCCTCTGGATGTTTGCATATTCTAACAGCATTTAAGAATCACTGAATCTCAAATTATGCCTGAATTTCTCTTTTCCTTTATTTGGCAGTCTTTTTCAGTGTGCTCTTTCTTTTTTCTTCTGCAATTTCTTTCCCTAAGACATCTTTTCTTTCCTTCAGTTCTGCTCACTCTATGTTACATTACACTACTATAACTTTCCAATTTTTTAAAATTCTAATAAGATACACCTAACATAGTATTTATGACTTTAACAATTTTTGAATATACAATTCAATGGTATTAAGTACATCTGCCTTGTGCAATTATCACCACTAGTCAATCTCCAAAACATTGCTATCTTCCTCAAAAAAAAAAAAGTTCTGTACCAGTCAAATATTAATTCCCCATTACTCCTTCATCCCAATCCCTGGCAACTAACATTCTGCAGTTTTTATGAATTTTGCTACTCTAGCTTTCTTATATGAGTAGCTATATAGTGTTTCTCTCTTTTCACTGCCTTATTTCAGTTAACATAATTTGTTCCATTTTAAAATATGTCAGAATATCTTCTCTTGTTTAGACTGAAGAATATTGTTTATATTTTACTTAGATTATTTGTCAATGGATACTTGGGTAGATTCCACCTCTTGGCTATTATGAATAATATGTATCCACATGGATACATAAAAATCCTAAGATTCTCTTTCATTTCGTTTGTGCATATATCCAGAAGTGGAAGCTCTCGATTATATGGTAATTCTATTCTTAATTTTTTAAAGACTGTTATGCTGTTTTTCATAATGGTTTTAAAACTTGTCTTGAAAATCAAGGTTGGGTCCCTATTACCCTGATGTTGAAGACTGAATAATGCCCAAGAAACACCAAAGCAAGAGCAAAAAGTTTCATTTAAAGACGAGAGAGAGAGAGAGAGAGAGAGAGAGAGAGAGAGAGAGAATATGAATCCTCCTGAGGAGGGGTCCAGAGCTGGTGTGAGAAGGAGTAGCAATATCTTGCCCCTTTTGTAGATTTTAGGTTTCCTTTTTTCTCATGTCCCCTCTCACCCTAATTGGTGAACAAAAGGGCAGAAGGAGAGCCCTTCATGGGGTATACATTATAAGCTTCTTGCTGGGAGAATCAATTCCTTGGAGGCAGGTGACCTTGGCAACATTTGAGGAGGGGGAAGTGCTCCAGAGGTATTAGCATTTTATTTCCTTTTTAATCAGCTCCCATCTTCCTGACTCAATCATTCATTATCTACATGCACTGTACTTTTGTTCCATCTCAGTTTCATTATTTTGCATTCTCATTAGCAGCACACATTCTCCACTTTCTTACCAACAAGAACTAGTTTCTGTTTCTTGTTTAATTGCTGTGTTAATGGAGTGAAAGATAGCTGCTTTAAAAGTTGTTATCTAGAAAATCTGATACTTTGTTTCTTCAGGGACAGTTTCAGGATGTTTATTTCATTACCAAGAATGGATTGTGTTTCCCCATTTCTTTGTACACCTTGTGATCTTTTGTTGAAATTCAGGCTTTTGAAAAAGCAACCACTTTTCCACTGTTTACAGACTGGAGTGGAAAACTTCAATACATACTGGGCCTCTGTGTTGAGAGCAACAGCCAAAGAGGCCCCAGCAAACTTCCAGCTGCCAGCAAACTTCCAGGTGCCGGCTGATGATTGGTTCATAGCGGCCCCAGCAACATCTAGCTGATTGGCTCCTCTGCAGTGATGTTCATTGGGCTGTTTCCCCGCCCTTCAGACTGCCAGCTGATGATTGGCTCACAGCGGCCCAGCAACATCTAGCTGATTGGATCCTCTGAGGTGATGTTCATTGGGCTGTTTCCCTGCCCTTTCAGACTACGGAGCTGCTCATTGGGGAACTTATTTGGCTCCGCCCATGCGACCCAGCCAATCGGCCTCAAGAGCAGGAGGATTGTGGGAGGTGGTGAGGCTTGTGTGGGTGAGAGGCTTGTGGGAAGCTGGTGGTGGCAGTTGAGCTCTGAGGGTTTTTTCCTGAGGAGTTGTTTTGTTTGGTGTTTGTAGTTCTAAAAATAAAGTTCATTTCTTTTGACAAGTGGCTCCTGAATTGTGCCCAGCCAGACTGCGGCATTTGGTGGCTCGCACGGGGAGCGACTGAGGGTAAGTAAACTGCTCGCCCCTGAGGGCAGGGCAAGAGGATGGGTAGCCACTCTAAGTTTCCTCTTTTGTTTTGCTTCATTTTTGTTTTAAGTTGCCTGTCCCTGGAGATGAGTGAGACGGAAGAAAAACCGCTCACATCTGAGGAAAAACTATTTGCGTCTGAGGAACAGATAGGGAGAAAGGATGGATACACATTTCAGGAGGATAGAAAGGCTGATATAATGATTTTGTGTGGTTCCAATTTTATTTCATTCTGTCTCGGTTTTGTTTGGTGTTATCTTGTTGGGTTATATTATAGTAGAAATACGGGAACAGAAATTAATAAAAAACAAACCGAAAGACTGTTAAGTAAATTGTTAGAGGAAGGAGGCATCCCAGTAAAATCAAGAGCAGTCAGGGCATACATTGATACAATACAAAAATGTAGCCCATGGCTTTTTAAGGAGGAGTTGTTAAATATATCACAGTGGGACCATCATGGTGAAGATTTTAAAAGAATAGAAAAGAACAGCCCAGGGACTCTGCCAGTTGGCACATTGCCATTGTGGGCATTGGTATCTGGTTTGCTTAGTCCAAAGCCTTCAGTTCAGACAATGGTAGAGGAAGGAGAAGACATATTGATTCAAGTAAAAGAGAAGGTCTCTCAAATTAGTCAGACAGAGGAAAAGGGATTCAAGTAAAAGAGAAGGTCTCTCAAGTTAGTCAGACAGAGGAAAAGATTCAAGTAAAAGATAAGGTCTTTCGAACTAGTCAGAGAAAGAAAGTGTAAAGCAGAAAAAGCCATCAGGGGAAAAGTTACAACAGGAGACTGCTAATAACACCTTTCTATCAGAGAGCGTAAGTGTCCAACCAACAGCACCACCTCTACAGGAGACTGCTACTAACAGCATTCTATCACCAGAGGACATAAGTGTCCAATCAACAGCACCACCTCCATATGCTAGGAGGCTCCCAACCCCTGCAGTTGATAGTTGAGATCCTGAGACAGGATTTCAAGTATTAACATGCCCTGTATTTGAGGTAGGAGGGCAGCGAATTTACCAGGGTTTAAATTTCAAAACAGTGAAGGAGCTAAAAGAGGCTGTAACAACCTATGGTCCTTCACTGTAAGCTTGGTCGAATCCATTAACAACTTGAACATGACTCCAGCAGATTGGGCTAATATGTGTAAAGCTGTGCTAAATGGAGGTCAATACCTGTTATGGAAGGTTGCCAATGAGGAATTTTGCAAGGAGACGGCTAAGCGAAATGCAGCAGCTGGTTATCCTCAGAGAAATCTAGATATGTTGTTAGGAAAGGGACCTTATGAGGATCAGCAGCAACAAATTGCATATGATCCTGGCGTATACTCACAAATTGCTGCAGAGGCGATTAGGGCATGGAAGACTTTACAAGGACATGGAGGTTTACAAGGTCAATTATCTAAGGTAATACAAGGAGCTAATGAACCTTACGCTGAATTTGTAGATAGGATTATTCAAACAGCTACCAGAATTTTGGGGAATAAAGAACAAGCAATGCCATTAATAAAACAACTGGCTTATGACCAAGTGAATCGTTGGTGCAGAGATATCATTAGACCATGGGAACAGGAAGATTTAAACACATATATTAAATTATGTAGAGACATTAATGAACAAGAGCAAGTCATGGCACCTGCAGTAAAACAGGCTTTAGATGCCAGAGACATTAATGAACAAGGGCAAATTATGGCAGCTGCAGTAAAATAGGCTTTATATACCAGGCCAAGAACATGCTACAATTGTCAACAAACAGGACATTTTAAAAGGAATTGCCCCATAGGAGGAGGGTTTAACAAAACTAGGTATCAAAGGAGTAGAATACCGGGTATTTGCCCACAATGCCGTAGAGGGAGACATTGGGCTAATGAATGCCATTCTCAAACCACCATAGATGGTACTCCATTATCAAAAAACGAACAAGGACAAGGTGTTTATCCACAATATCGTGGACAAAGGCATTGGGCTCTGTTGCCAAAAAATGGACAGGGGGCCCCAATGCTCCGGGGCCCCAAACCACAAATATACGGAACACTGGAGGAACCCAGCAACCCCATCATGGTAGTGCCCAGGACACATTGTCCATAAGATCCCTCATCAGACAAACCAGAGGGAGCGCAGGGTTGGACATCTGTGCCTCCGCCAGATCAGTACTAACTCCAGAGATGGGAGTTCAAATCATTCCCACAGGGGTAAAAGGACCTCTTCCCAAAGGAACAGTAGGCTTATTATTGGGACGCAGCTCTTCTACTCTAAAAGGACTTTTGATAAGTCCTGGGGTAATTGATCCCGATTATGAAGGTGAAATAAAAATTATAGCCAGTTCTCCAAAGGGTATATCAGTAATTTCACCAGGAGATAGAATAGCACAGTTACTAATAATACCAAGCCTACATGATAAATTTTCCAGTCATGCTGTAGAAAGAGGTTCCAAGGGATTAGGCTCCATAGGTGTAGATTGGGCTATGCTTTCTTTAAATTTAGATTCTCGCCCCATGCTAAAACTAAATATT
The DNA here is from genome assembly GCF_964194105.1 of Spermophilus citellus. Classification (NCBI taxonomy): domain Eukaryota; kingdom Metazoa; phylum Chordata; class Mammalia; order Rodentia; family Sciuridae; genus Spermophilus; species Spermophilus citellus. The sequence continues at coordinate 164,722,268 of NC_138183.1, read as the reverse complement.
CAAGGACATGAATTTAATGGGCTACTGGATACAGGTGCAGACCTTAGCATCATCTCTCATCAATAATGGCCAAAACATTGGCCATTACAACAAGCCACTCAAATGCTTCGAGGCCTAGGAGTGGCGACTAATCCCCATAGAAGTGCAATGGTATTAGATTGGAAGGATCCTGAAGGATGTGAAGGAACTATACAACCATATTTACTGGATCATCTTCCCATAAATTTATGGGGACGAGATGTCTTAGATCAATTAGGTTTGACATTAACAAATAATATCAATCAAAATGCACCCACTATTATGGCTAGACAAGGTTTTAGGAAAGGAAAAAGATTAGAAAAACAAGAACAAGGTATAGCAGCACCAATACAAATAGATCAAGGAACAGACAGACATGGGTTGAATTTTCACAAAGGGCCACTGAGACAATAAAAATTACATGGAAATCAGAAAGACCAGTATGGGTTCCTCAGTGGCCCTTGATTAAAGAAAAGATACAAGTAGCCCATGATCTGGTCAAACAACAATTAGCGGAAGGACATATACAACCTTCTGTATCTCCCCATAATACTCCCATTTTTGTCATCAAAAAGAAATCTGGTAAATGGAGATTATTACAAGATTTAAGAGCCATTAATAATGAAATGGTCATTATGGGACCTGCTCAATCGGGGAATCCTTAATTGTCTGCTTTGCGAAAAACTTGGTATGTTTCAGTTATAGATATTAAAGATTGTTTTTTTTCAATTCCAATTCATCCTGAGGATAGTCCACGTTTTGCATTTACTATCCCTGCACTGAATCATGAAGGTCCTGATAAGAGATATGAATGGAAAATACTCCCTCAAATGGAAAATACTCCTGTTAGTTGGCTAACAGCCCAACTATGTGTCAAATTTATGTTAACAAAGTAATCCAGCCACTTAGAAATCAAAATCCTGAACTACAAATATTTCACTATATGGATGATGTATTATTAGCACACAAAGCTACAAACACATTGCTAGAATGTTATGCCACACTTACAAACTTATTAAAAAATTATAATCTAGAGATAGCAATAGATAAAGTACAATTAATTTTTCCAGTTAATTATTTAGGAGTTCTATTATCCTCAACCATGGTCCGTCCACCAAAAATTCAAATACGAGTAGATCAACTCAAATCACTTAATGACTTTCAAAAGTTATTAGGAGACATAAATTGGATAAGGCCTTATCTAGGTATTCCAACAGGAGAATTGGGACCTTTATTTGATATCCTAAAAGGTCCATCAGATCCAAATTCACCCCGAATGTTAACACCTGAAGCAAGAAAGGCATTAAAAATCATTGAAACATATATGGAAAATATGCATTTGGATAGAATTGATATAAGTTTGCCTTTATTATTTATTGTACTACCAACAAAAAATATTCCTACAGGAGTATTTTGGCAAGAAGGTCCATTATTATGGATACATTTATCTTATTCTCCTAACACTATTCTTACTAGGTATCCTGAGGCTGTAGGACAATTAATACTCAAAGGAATAAAAATAGCAAAGGGAGTATTTGGAATTTCTCCCAATAAAATTATTACTCCATATACTATGAATCAAATTGATGAATTAGCTTATGAGTTAAATACTTGGGCAATAATCATGTGCAAATCTAATGTTTCATTTGATAACCACTTACCATCTAATCCTTTATTGTCTTTTTGGTCATTGCATCCTATAATTTTTCCAAAAATGACAAGAAAAACACCTATCATGAATGCTCCAAATATATTCACTGATGGTTCAAATAATGGTACAACAGCAATAGTTACACCTGATCAAACTTTTACATTTTTAGTACCCAAACAATCAGCACAAAAGGTAGAGCTTAATGCAGTATTACAAGCTTTTGTGATGTTTAAAGATTCTGGATTTAATTTATTTTCTGATAGTCCGTATATAGTTAATGCTATAGTATCCCTTGAAGATGCTGGTAGGATTTCCCCTTCTTCTACTGTTTTCTCTTTGTTTTCCACTATACAAAGTTTAATCTGGGACAGAAAAGATCCATTCTTTAGAGGACATATCAGGGCACATACAGGATTGCCTGGAGCCCTTAGTTTGGGCAATGATTTAGCAGATAAAACTACACATGACATACATATTTTCTCTACACTAGAAGAAGCTATAAATTTTCATAAAAGGTTCCATGTCAATGCTAATACTTTACAAAGTGTTTTAAAATAACTAAGGAACAAGCTAGACAAATAATAAAACAATGTCAAAATTGTGTGACCTTTTTACCACAAGTTAATCTTGGAGTCAATCATAGAGGATTGATACCTAACCATATTTGGCAGATGAACATCACACATTTGCCAGAATTTGGAAAATTAAAATATTTGCATGTTACAGTTGATACTTCCTCTGGATTTTTGATGGGCTCCCTTCATGCCGGAGAAAAAACTAAAGATGTTATAGCTCATTGCTTACAAAATTTTGCCACTGTGGGCATTCCAAAACAGTTAAAAACAGATAATGCCCCTGGTTATACTTCTACCTCTTTTAAACAATTTTGCTCATCATTTGGCATTACTCATATAACAGGAATCCCATACAATCCACAGGGACAAGGCATAGTTGAAAGAGCTCATCAAACTATTAAAATGTACTTACTAAAGCAAAGAGACGGAATTGGGAAGGGGTATATATTCCCCAAAGATAAACTTAAAATAACCCTTTTTACTCTAAATTTTTAAAATTTGGATTCATCAGGACTTAGTGCTGCAGAAAGGCATATGTGTCCAAAAAATGTACATAAGCCCAAGGTACTTTGGAAAGATATTCTAACAGGACAATGGAAAGGTCCTGACCCAGTAATTGTCTGGAGTCGGGGGTCTGTTGTGTGTTTCCACAGGAAGAACAGCAGCCGATTTGGATTCCAGAGAGATTAACCAAGGTCCTGACCCAGTGATTGTCTGGAGTCAGGGGCCTGTTTGTGTGTTTCCACAGGAAGAACAGCAGCCGATTTGGATTCCGGAGAGATTAACTAAAGTCCTGACCCAGTGATTGGAGTCAGGGGCCTGTTTGTGTGTTTCCACAGGGAGAACAGCAGCCGATTTGGATTCCAGAGAGATTAACTAAAGCGATTTCTACAGACCAAAAAGAAGATGATTTGGCTCAAATCCATAACAGCTGATATCCAAAACTCCAATTTGGCTATCCTTACATCTGCGACAGAACCAGGATGCTTTTTTCAATATCTATTTTATTATTGCCCTTTCCCATATCATGAAGTTCTAAGTTTGTTTTTTGAGCTCATACAGACCTAGGTTAATATTTTGCTGATCAGTTCAATTTTTTGACTATAGAGTTTTTAAACATTGCAATGGAGACTTCACCTGTAAAAAGTTATAAGGCCTTTACTATTATGTTATGTGTTGTATGTATTATATTATGTGTGCACACTTGTGTTTTGTGTTATATGTTTGAATGTACGTATGTCCATACATCATATATGATGAGCGCTCATGAAAAAATGGATCCAAATATATTTTTTTTATTCACGTGATTTAAATGGTTTAATTTAAATTGGGTAAATAACTGTTAAGGATTGTTTTAATATGTAAACAAAAAAGGAGGTTAACAGATCTGTTTGTTTACTTTCACCTTTCCTTTTCATTGTATTTAATAATTCTCACCTTTCCTTTTTATTATATTTAATAATTCTCTTCAAGATAATGTAAATTGTTAAGAAAATTGTTTTCTTTTAGTGCCTTCGGAATGTTACACAATTTTTTCTTTAGCCATTATTGCCAGAATTCCTATCTTCATCCCAGTGCCGGTGAAGACAATGTAAATTGTTAAGAAAATTGTTTTCTTTTAGTGCCTTCTGGAATGTTACATAATTTTTTCTTTAGCCATTATTGCCAGAATTCCTATCTTCATCCCAGTGCCGGTGAAGACAAAGATAAAACTAATCTACAGCTTCTGCAATAGCCATCACTGAACTGCTTGTAGAACTTGCCTAGATTATGTGCAGAACTTGCAGAACTTGCCTAGACTTGCCTAGACTATGCATTGTGAACTATCTGTTGGTGCAGCGACTTGTGGTAGTGTTGGGGTATTTTTGCTGATGATGTCATCGGTGGTACAATTTTTCCAACAAGAGCCGTCAATTGGCTTGGTGTATCTTCCTCCCTTCTGCTTGTCATGACAAAGACCTCTCCACAGGTGTGGCTGTATACTGGACCAGTAGTCAATGAGGGGTAAGATCCAATTACAATGGTACCAACCTAAGAGAGGAGGCTGACGCCCTGAGGTCAGCTCATCCGAAGACGGGTAAGGATCATATGTAGTATTGGACAACCTAAGGCAGGCACGGTCCCCAAGCCACATGCTTGTTGTTTAAACAGAGAGGGGGAAATGTTGAGAGCCACAGCCAAAGGGGCCCCAGCAAACTTCCAGCTGCCAGCAAACTTCCAGCTGCCGGCTGATGATTGGTTCACAGCGGCCCCAGCAACATCTAGCTGATTGGCTCCTCTGCGGTGATGTTCATTGGGCTGTTTCCCCGCCCTTCAGACTGCCAGCTGATGATTGGCTCACAGCGGCCCAGCAACATCTAGCTGATTGGCTCCTCTGAGGTGATGTTCATTGGGCTGTTTCCCTGCCCTTTCAGACTACGGAGCTGCTCATTGGGGAACTTATTTGGCTCTGCCCACGCGACCCAGCCAATCGGCCTCAAGAGCAGGAGGATTGTGGGAGGTGGTGAGGCTTGTGTGGGTGAGAGGCTTGTGGGAAGCTCGTGGTGGCAGTTGGGCTCTGAGGGTTTTTTCCTGAGGAGCTGTTTTGTTTGGTGTTTGTAGTTCTAAAAATAAAGTTCGTTTCTTTAGACAAGTGGCTCCTGAATTGTCCCCAGCCAGACTGCAGCACCTCTGAGCCTTGATATCAGTCCAGAACAAAGGTTTAGGCCTACCCACTGTTTTTGGTCATGTATTCAGTTTGGGCCTGTGAGGACTTTTATGTTGTTTGTTATTTTTTTTTTAATGTTCTTATACACATAGCTATTTTCAATGTCTTAATTTCTCAAAGTCTCACCCAGGTTCTACTCAGGGTTTTCAGTGTTTTATGTTATTCTGCTTATGATCTCTTTTCTCCAGGTACATACAGGTCTGCAGTTCCCTGCAGTTTTTGTGGATAGTGTCTCCCTGGGCTTTCAAGAGCTTTTGCCAACCTGAGATCCAAAGTATGCTACCATTCCCATCTGAGCTCCAAGTCAGGGAAGACAAAAATGAAGGACCAAGCTTAGTTAACAATATGACATTTATAACTATAAATACTCAAAGGCCAATAGATGAATATTCAGCTAAATTAATACCCACTGGGCAATGAGGGCCAGGCCCTGCACCCAGCATTGGATATATAACTACACAAAAATAACCATGGCTGCCACATAGTTTACTTCCCATAAGTCCATCACAAACAAGTTGCCAACTGAGCCTTCCCCTTGATGTCCCTGAGATGACATGGACCTGGGCCCTACCCCTACCTTGGTCAGTCAAGTCACTCATTGTTATCCAGTCCTACACTGACCACCATGGCTGTCCCCTGGCCTCCAACCTCAGTCTATTCAAACTCCTTAGTAACAATTCAGTTCTGAATTAAGTTGGCTAAAAAACAGCCTTCAAGGCAGTTTTTCCTCTTGCCTTCTTCCAAAATGGGAAAGTTTCTATCTCAACATTTATTTGGCCCACCCCTGGCCATCTCCATGAGTGACACTGTCAGTCAGCAAGCAGGGGGATATGACACATCTGCCAGGGGACAGAGCACTCTGTGTGAGCCCTTGACACAAGCCTGGCCTTTACCATGATAAACAGCTACAGGTCAGGACCAGAAAAGAATCTCACCTTTGAAATAGTAAAAAATCCCTGGATGTTAACAGCAATGGCAGAAGAGTATCTAATATTTTTAGATTGGTATGTATTACACAACCCCAAATTTGTGAATAATGTGTATACACACACACACACACACACACACACACACACACACACATGTATATACCCAAGGTAGAATGTTGTGCATAAATTCTACTCTGCCATTTCTGACAAAAGGAATGGAACTTGGAATTAGACCTCTTCAAATCTATAGCAGCTCCATGCCAGATAGGGTGATAAAAATACCACAAAATTTTCTACCATTTTGAATGCACATGTGTTTTTTGTTTGTTTACTTCTAAAGAATTTAGACATTAGCACGATTGCTGTAGATCTTTAAATGAAATAAAGAAACTTAATAAGAGCTCTGGAAACCAGTAACTCAACCTATAGTTAGTTTGTATGCCTCTCTATGAGTTAAGTATCCTAGTTCACTATCTTGGTGATGTTTTTCTTGATCATAATCTTTCTATTGTGGTATTGATCCTTCTTTTTCCAGACAGTTCCCATTACACTGTTTTTAGATTTGGTATGCTCATTTTTCCTCTGGGTTATGTCAAGTTCTGCACTAACTCTGCACCTATATAGGACCACTACTGTGAATTGGATTAATAAATTTAATAGCCCAATCATTGTCATTCACTCCTTTTCAAGTTAAAAATGTCCCTTACCAAACTGTGGGTAATTCTAAAGTTTAGAATGTCCAAATTTAGCAAACTGAACTTTCTAAAAGACTGCCACCAAGAAGTACATTATATACCAAGCAAATGGGCTCAAGATTCATCATTTTATATCTTAACATGATCTGACCTTTTTTTTTTCTTCTATAGGAGTCTATAATTTTTAAAAACAGAGAGCATGTTATCTGCTTAAAGGAAGCCATAGCTGGCCTTAAGTAAGATTCCTTAGCTGTGCCACCAAAGACAGGGTTTTAAGTATGTGCACCTTATGGGAGAGTGCTCTCCTAAGGAAGAGAATGAAGATGATTTGACAGTGGGAAAAAGGGATAAGTATGTGGTCTCAGCTTGAATCTAGAGCAATAAGTGCACCACTCTAACTGCCATCTGTTAGCCACTGGCTGCACTGTCTCACAGTAGTGGGAGGATGGTGTAGTGTGGGGTGGGTAACTGGGTTAGTTCTTGTCCTCCACAGGGCAGACACCAAGACTGGATTACACATGCAAGATAAATACCAGGAAGAAGGCCTGGAAGGAAAATGGGGAAGAAGTCTTAACTTTGTGAAAAAATACCAAAGGAATGAAGGCTGGGAGTGTGCCTTCATTAATATATTCTTAAACATAAAAAAATGCCTTTAGAGTTAAAAATTGAGTATGTGAATTTTCTATGGCTGCTGTAGTAAATTATTTTTACATCTTTAAACAATACACATTTATTTTCTTATAATTCTATAGTTCAAACGTCCAAACTGAGTCTTACCAAGCTAAAATAAAAATGGTAGCAGGGCTGGATTCTTTTGTGGAGGTGCCAAAGCAAAATCCCTTTCCTTGTCCTTTCTAAATTTTAGAGATGGCCAACTCTCCATGATTTGTGAGCCTCTTTTTATTTTCAAAGCCAGCAATAGTGGATTGAGTTCTCACATTGCATCACCAATTTCTACACATTTAAGAGACCGCATGATTACTTTACTTTCACTGAGAATTCAGAGGAACCTCTGTATTTTAAGGTCAGCCAATTAGCAATCTCAATTCCTTCTGTACTCTGAATTCCCTTTGCCAAATAAGGTAGCATATTTACAAGTTCAAGATATTAATGTGTAGAATTCTTTGGGGGCTGTTATGTACTGAATGTTTTGCCCCATCAAAATAAAATTTGTACGTTGAAACCCCAATTTCTAGTGTTGTTTGAAGATGGGAACTCTGGGGAAGCACCTAAATCTAGGTGAGGTCATAAAGATGGGTACGTGATCCAATGAGATTAGTATGATTTTTAGGGGGGCAAGTACTAGGGATTAAACCCAGGAGTACTTTACCACTGAGCTATATCTCCTGCCATTTCTTTTATTTGGATAGTTTATTAATTTATTTATTTCTTTTAAATTTTGAGATAGGTTCTTGCTAAATTGCTTAGTGCCTCGCCATGTTGGTTGGTTAGTCTCTAACTTGCAATTCTCACGCCTCAGCTTTCTGAGTCACTGGGAATATAGTTATGTGCCACCATGCCTGGAAGATTAGTATACTTACAATTAAACTTACAACAGAGAGATCACTCTTGCGCGCTCTCTCTCTCTCTCTCTCTCTCTCTCTCTCTCTCTCTCTCTCTCTCTTTTATATATATATATATATATATATATATATATATATATATATATATATATACATACTCATGTTTTTACAGCAAGGAAAGATCATGGGAGGATCAGCAAGGTGGCCATCTCAAGTCAAGAAGTGAGTTCTTTATCGAAGGCAGTTCTCAGCTGGCAAGATTTTCATGGGTGTCTACCCTTCAGAACCATGAGAAGATGCATTTCCAAACTTTAAGCCACCAGTCTATGGCATTTTGTTATGTACTGAAGCAACAGATGTAGGAGTCATTAATCTGCCTACTGCACTAAGAAAACTAAAATGTGCACTTTAATTAATAATTTATCAATAATTATTCTTTAACTCTGACACATGTAGCATTTAAATACAATATATTAATAATGGAGGAATGTAGGTGTGGGGTAATAAGAATGGTATAAAATTGAAATATGTTTCTGTAACTCAATTTATTCTTTTAAAATTTTAATTTTTACTGAAGAACATTATAAAGACTAAATTTATTTTTTCTCCTTTTTTTGCTCTTATTTCACCAAATTAGGTGAATTTCTTTGTTTGTTTAACTTGATTATTGAAACATTTTAAGGTTTAGAAGAGATATTATATCTCCACCACTACCAAAGTTGTATATATAGAAACTAATTGGATTAATCAGAATTTTTTAGTATGGAAGAAAATAAAAATAAAATGAAATATTCTAATCAGGAGAGTTGGCAGATAATTTGGATGGACCACATTAAAAATCTTGACTCTATTTGTAAGATTATTTAGATCAGAAATTCTTGCATTAAATGCATATTTGAGTACACTGCCTTTTATAGTCAAGCAATATTTTCATATCTAAATGTGACAAGATAAAACATCATCAGCTTTGAGGAAAATAAGTTCTTTAAAGATATTTATATAAACCAGTATTATATTTATTGTAAAATAATAGAGAAATGAACTTTGTACCTCACCACACTGTGATGCTGTAAATTATACTTAGGTGACATTAACATTTGCCTGTGGTGAAAACAAAGGTTATTATGAGAAGACTCATCTTGCACCACACAAAGCATAATATTTAATATTCATTAGAGACATGAACATTTTAAAGTTTTTCTTCCTCTCTATTCTCAGAGGGAGTAATTATACAGTAAAGGTTGAATAATTGTTGTTTGCAATTATAAAAATTAGAAGCTGCCACATGCATTCTTATAAGGCTTTGTTTGAAATCCAGTTAATGGTACTATCTCACATTTTTCTTGTATAATGGTTGGGGCTGACACACATACACACATCTACACACAATAAATAAAGAGAAGCATAAGAGCATAAGTTCCAAAGAATATTATTCATGCTTTTACTTCCCAGATGAGCACAATCAATGACCAATTTTAAAAGAGAATCTGGAGGTGAGAATCCCACTAAAAAAAAAAAGTGAGTAGTATTGGAGGAACTGAAGTAAGTCAGTGGAGCAAAGACAACATATTCTGATCCTCAGAATCCCATATGCCCACCTGAAAGGCCCTACTTGTTGGTAAAGCAAAGATAAAGCAAAATAAGATTAGAGGGCCATGCTGCCAGAACTATTGCTTGTACCTTTCAGAATTCTCTACCACAAAACATCATATCTGTCAGGGATCCTGTATACATAGGTTATCAAGGAAACAAAATTTGTGGATAAGCAAAACAAGATATTATAATCAGGATCCAAATTACAATTATGTTTCATTAGCAATGCAATCACCAGGAAGTTTAATTTGAGACCAAAGACATAAAAGAGGCCATTCACAAAGTTTAAGACGTGAATAAAGACTTCCTTATTAGAAATCTTCATGCTTAGAAAATGTAAAACATTGAAGACACTGGCAGAGAAATCATGCACAAACCTGTATTTCTTGGTGTTCAGTTTTTTCAATTCTTTACATATCCTGGAGATTAATGCTCTTCCTGAAGTGTAGGTGGCAAAGATTTTCTCCTTTTCTGTAGGCTCATTCTTCATGCTCTTGATTGTTTTCTTCGCTGTGAAGAAGCCTTTTAGTTTGATACCATTCCATTGATTGATTCTTGATTGTACTTCTTGAGCTTTAGAAGTGCTGTTGAGGAGGTCAGTTCCTAAGCTGACATGATGGAGTGTTGGGCCTACATTTTCTTCTAGTAAGTGCAGGATTTCTGGTCTAATTCCTAGGTCTTTGATCCACTTTGAGTTGATTTTTGTGTTGAATGAGAGGTAGGGATTAAATTTCATTCTGCTACATATGGATTTACAGTTTTCCCAGCATCATTTGTTAAAGAGGCTACCTCTTCTCCAGTGGCATGTGGGAGAAAATCTTTACCACCTGCACCTCAGATAGAGCAGTAACCTCCTGGATATATAAAGACCCCAAAAACCTTAACATTAAATAAACAAATAACCCAATCAATAAATGGGCTAAAGAACTTTACAGGCATTTTACAGAAGAAGAAATAGGAATGGTCAACAAATAGATGAAAAAAATGTTCAACTCTAGCTATTACAGAAATGCTAACTAAAACTACACTGAGATTTCATCTCACTCCAGTCAGAATGGCAATTATGAAGAATACAAGTAACAATAAATGCTGGCAAGAATGTGGGGAAAAATGTTCATTCATACATTGCTGGTGGGCCTGCAAATTGGTGCAACCTCCATGAAAAGCAGGATGGAGATTCCTTAGAACACTTGGAATAAAACCACCATTTGACCCAGCTATCCCACTCTTTGGTCTATATCCAAAGGACTTAAAATCAGCATACTACAGTGACACATCCACATCAATGTTTATAGCAGCTCAATTCACAATAGCTAAGCTATGGAGCCAACCTAGGTGCCCTATAAGGGCTGAATGGATAAAGAAAATGTGGTGTGTATACACAGTGGGATATTACTGAGCTATAAAAATGAATGACCTTATGACTTTTGCCAGTAAATAGATGGATCTGAAGACTATTATGCTAAGCAAAATAAGCCAGTCCCAAAAAACTAAGGTTCAAATGTTCTCTCTCATATATAGATGCCAAAACACAACAAGGTAGGGGAAGCCAGACATAGTGGTTCATGTCTATAATCCCACCCACCCAGGAGGCTGAGCCAGGGGGATTATGAGTTCAAAACAAGCCTCAGAAATTTAACAAGGTCCTAAGCAACTCAGTGTGATCCTGTCTCTAAATAAAATATTTAAAAAGGACTTGGGATATAGAGTGATTAAGTGCCCCTCGGTTCAATCCCTGGTATCAAAAAAAAAAAATAGGAAAAGAAAGACATTAGAATGAATCTGACATAACTTTCCTATGTATGTATATAAACAGATCAGTGAGTCACATAATGTACAATACAAGGCTAGGATCCTAGATCCTAATTAGAATAAATATACTCCATGTTTGTATGTCAAAATATACTCTGTGGATATATATATATATATATATATATATATATATATATATATATATATAATATTTAAAAACACTTAAAATCATATTTCTGATCTATCTTCTATCAGAAGTAAATGTTCTTTATTCAAAAGTACTCTTTGCTTCATGAGACCTTGTTGTGCTCTAGAAAAAAGTGTATATTTTATATGTATTTTACCTATGTTTCAGATCACTAAAAACAATTATTACAGTGACATTTACCATGAAAGAACTTGTGTTTTTTCATGCCAATTAAAAAGAAATGAATAAAACAAGGCACGTGGGTAAAAATATTATTAATGAGAGATATACTTTTCTCTTTATCACTAAAATATTGTTCATTTAAGTGAAATCTGTAAAGTCATACTTACCTGTCATTTATTTTACACACAAACCCATATAAATCTTCAAGAATTAGATAATGATTGATGAGGTTTATTTTGCATAAGACTGGTATGCCTTATGTGCCTTATGCTATATAATGTTTCTCCTCTACTTACTCTCACTCTTCCTTTTCCTCCTCTTCCTCCTTCTTCTTTGAGAGAGGGACTCACTATATTGCTCAGGCTGGTATCTACCTCCTGGGCTCAAGCAACCATCCTGCCTCAGCCTCCCAGTAGCTGGGACGATAGGCATGTGTCACCACACCAAGCCATTTACCATTTCATAACAAAATGTACATCCCCACCCCAACCCTGCTGTCTCCAGCCCAAGCCACAATCTAGGTATGCTAAGAAAAGTGTACAGAAGCTTTCCACATAGGGAAGTTATATGAACCATATATAGAAAGATTTGTGCTCCTCCAATGTTCTGAAGAAATATTTTCATGTTCCCCTTCTTACTAATGGACTTACTAGCTGGTGATAAGGATCAGAATCTCTCAAATTACCATGTTGCTAACATCATGCAACAGTACTTCCCTTAGGCAACTTGAACCCACTATCTCAATCACTCCTCTAAAGGTGCTTAAATTATACCCCCATCTTCTCTTGACACAGCTTAAACTTCTCCTTCATCATGAGGTCTCTGCGTTAACCACTGAAGAGCACAATTCAACAAGTTGCCTGACAAACCTCAATTATACTCATAGTGCACTCATCCTTTTCTCTACATTCCTTCATTTTGTACTGATCTGAGTAACCATATCAATGGTATTGAGTTAGTGACATGGTGTCACTTGTAATAGTGACATAGAGACCTAAAGTGTACTCAATAAATGTTTGCTTAAGTAATCTTACTAAATGAATATACAATATGTAAAGATAATTATAATCAGGAAAAGGGCCTAAATCTTGAGTACAAAAATCAAGAAATATCTCTAGTGGCCTGCATTAAATGGCACTATCAGATGTTAACTCCCATCTAGTCCAGATTTCCACTTAGGAAGGAATATCAACAAAAACCTCTTTGAGAGCTAATCACCATGGCTTTAAGATTTCTAGTATGAGGGAAGCGTTTGTTTCATAATCTTATTTTATTAATCCAATATTATTCACTCTCTCATTTCATTTTCTGGTCCATATTTCATTTGGAAATGAAAACACTGTATGGGCTTTGTACATTCCATAAATAACATAGAAAAAGATGGAGATTAAATTAGTGTAGGAGTAAGACCACTCAATGTGATTAGGACTGATGCTATGAAAGCTTTTTTGGTATAACTGACTCAGGAAAATAAACAAACATTCTTCTCAGTTTTCAACATCACAGTAAGTAGGAAATAGGTGACTTGAACTGGTAAATATCAAAAACTTCCTCATATTTCCCAAAACTGTAATGCTCACTTGTCCTGTGGACGGCAGTTTACACAAGGCACCAGGTACCTGTCTCAAGGTCTTTTTCAGTGACCCTTTCACTTTGGATGGAAGCTGTCATGATGGTTCCATTCTATGCCAAAAAAGAGACAACTTTTGCATGATCCTCTGTGTGTTGTAGAAGAGTTCCTAGACAAAAACATTTGGCGGATATTTATATGCATCTAGTCAGTGGCTCTTATGTTGGCAAGGGATTAGGAAAGTGATCATGCTTGGACTTACTGTTGCAATTGTTGACATATCATTGAATGAATGAACAGAAACTGTCACTAGACAGCTGTTGTGGGGGGCCTGTAGGAAATCAACTGAAACATACATTTCTCTTGACTTCGTTCCTCACATCTTCTCTTGAAAACAATAGCTGTTATGTTTTGGATGTGAGGTGTCCTCCAAAAGCTCATGTGTGAGAAAATGCAAGAGGTTTGGAGGAGAAATGATTGGTTATAGCCTTAACCTAATCAGAGAATTAGACCCTGATGGGATTAACTGAGTAGTGACTGGAGGCAGGTGGATGTGGCTGGAGAACGTAGTTCTTTGGGGGCATGGCTATGGGGTATATATTTTGTATCTCCAGAGTGGAGACTCACTTTCTGCTTCAGGATCACTGGGATGTAAGCTCTTTCCCTCTACTACACTCTCGTGCCATGATGTTCAGCCTCACATCAAGCCCTTGTGAAATGGAGATGAACTTCCATGCACTAAAACCTCTGAAACTGTGAGCCCTGAAATAAACCTTTCCTCCTCTATAACTGTGCTGGTCAGGTTCTTTAGTCACAGCAGCAGGGGAAAAAAAAAGACTGAAATAATAGCAATGCCTTTGATTTTTAATTTTCACATTCACAATGTCATGCTAGTGAATTTTTTTTAGCTGAAAAAGCATTTTTTTTTCTTTCATAATCAGACAGAAAATCAATCGGCCTTCATTTTTTTCCTGAAAAAGTAAAGGAAAATATGTTCATTTCCCCCTTTTCTCTCTTCAAATTTCTTTCCTCCTTCATGGATTTCTGCTTGAAAGCCTGAGAAAATACATCATTTTAGTGTATAAAATATTAGTTTTATCATATTATTTTATTTGTTGGCAGTATAGCAATGACAGAGGCAATGGGAAGTTATTCATAAGATAAATATGTGTGTAGTATTTATAAGGTTTGACTCTATTCTGCCTTACTCAGGACTCAGGGTAGAAAATGAAAGGGCATTGTTTGAAAACTCTCAGAGACAAATTAAAATTCCATAGACATGTCAGGCAAAGATTGGGGTGAAAATTACCATGGATGTCTGAGGACCCCAGAGGAAATGCTGAAAGATCTTTTGATAATTAGGACATTCAGAAGCATCCATATCTATGGATATTTAAAATGGCATCTGTGTGCCAATGGCAAGAAGCATGCTAAACGAAAACTTAAGAAGACACTCAGCTTTCACCTAGGTTCATGGCAGACTCATAGTTGCCGCGTCCGGAAAATGGACCGAGTCGGCGGGAGACGTCAGGGTTAACAAATTCACAGGACACCAAGGTTCTTCATCCAGGGAGAGTCTCTCTCTTTATTATCTCAGCTCATACTTATATATTTCTTTCAGACAGAATGGAAAGTTACTGGTAGGCGGAAGCAAGGACGGAGGGGGGCAGGTGGTCCTTGTCGACTCATACTAAGCCTTCAACCAGGAACCTTATCAGACCCAAGCAGGTCAGGACGTTCCCACATGACCATTATAGGCTGAATATGAAAACAGACACCACAAATCTTTCAAGGCCTTGGGAGCTGGCCTCTTTGGCGTGCACACAAGAAACCAGGGCCGGTACCAAGCCCCGGGGGCCAGGGGGAATCCGAGCCAGCAGTTCCCCCTCCTTTGTTTGTTGCACGCCAAAGGGAATCAAGTAGCCCCTGTCTTAGGTCGTTCACTGCCCTTACAGTGCTTACCCGTCTTTGGGGAGGCCCCATTCCCCTGTCTTAGGTTGCAGTGCAAGCGTGAAAGTTGCCCGTCTCTGGGTACTACAAGATCAGCTTGTTGTAGTCAAGGCGTTCAGTGGTATCTATTCAGCCAGTCATAATTGGGTTTTTAATTGGTTCTGGTTCGACAAGGCATAGAGTCAGAGGAGAGGAATAAAGAAGAAAAAGAAGGGGGCAAAAGGAGGAAGGCATGAAGCAGGGATCATTGTAGAAAAATCATCTTCGAATCGGTCGGAGACAAACTTCAGCAAAATCATCCTTGGTTTGTAGGCATTGATAATGGACCTGTATTGGCTTAGAAGTCAGAATGTTAATTTGATCTTTAATAAATTGTGTCACTCTCTTAACTAGGCAGGGGCCTACAGCAGCTATAAGGAGGAGACCGAAAAGCGGTCCCATTACAGTGGATATCAAAGGAGTTAACCATGGGGTATTTTTAAACCATTGTTCAAACCATCCTTGTTGTGCTTCAAACTCTTTTTGTCTTTTAGCCAATCTTTCCTTGACCTTTTCCATAGTTTCACGGACTACCCCGGTATGATCTAAATAAAGGCAACACTGTTCCTTTAAAGCTACACATAGTCCTCCTTCCCTTAGGAACAATAAATCTAGTCCCCTCCTATTTTGTAACACAACTTCTGAGAGGGAGGTGAGGGACTTTTCCAAGGCGGTAATTGACTTGGCCATGGCTGTTAAATCCTCATTCATAGCCATTTGTAAATTTAGTAATTGACCTCCCTGGACACAGGCGGCTGTCCCGGTTCCTATTCCAGTTGCTATTCCGCCTATGCCCAATAGGAGGGCAATAGTCATAGTTATTGGTTCTCTGGGGAGCCGAGTATGTCCCTCAAGGTGTCCCAGGACATAGTCTGATCCATGATAAGATATCCTCGGCCATAATTGTATCAGCACACAGAAATCAGTAGTTGTATTTAGGACTGCCATGGAAACACAGGGAGTTAACCCAGTAATGCAAGCAAATTAGGACCCTTTGGGACCCCACAAATAATCAGATTGGGATTGATTTATTAGTCGGGTGATGTTGCAGAGATGGCACCTTTCCCAAGCAAACCTCTTGTCCCATGACCTCCGTGATAGTTAACTTATAGCTGGGCAGAGAATAACATTTGGGATCTGCAGTGGTATTAGAGGATAATTTAGACAGTATTGCTACCCCTTCATAATAGGGCGGCCTGGAGGTCAAGCATAGCCAGCAATCTTGGGTCCTGTTAGGATTAGTGGCATTGAGAGCGAAAAGGGCTCCTCGGACCAAATTAAGAAGACGATCTCCAGTTCCAGGGTGTATGGGCTCAGGGGTATAATCAAAGGTTTGATAGCCCATAGTTATTGTTTGACCGCTGGGGGAAGGTTTTACTGTTGGGGCTGTGGGCTGCTTGGGTCCAGATGGGGCCTTTTGGTCTCCGAGCACCTGATTAGGTCCTATTAGACTTCCAGTAGGCTGTTCTATGGTCAATTTGAGCCAAAAAAGCAGGCCAGGATTGTACTGTCCGGGGGTGTAAATACGCAGCCCCCAGAGATATCCTTGAGTCCAATCTGGTTGTTGTTTTCCATTGGAAGTAAACTGAATAGTAATATTTGATTCTCCCTCTATAGTTTGCCAGAAGTGGGCATAGTCATTCCTGGGTGAATTCTTAAGACAATACCCATTACTAAAGGTTTCACATCCCCACGAGGCACAATAATAGGCCTTAGGTCCCTGGCAGCATCTATATATTTCCCCCTCCTTTATTTTTTGTAGATAAATTTTTAAATGTTGATGGGCTCGTTCCACAATTGCTTGTCCCTGGGGGTTATAAGGGATACCTGTTTTGTGTTCAATCTCCCATTGGGTGCAGAACCGTTGAACTGTTTGGCTTATATATGCGGGTCCATTGTCTGTTTTGAGACAACGTGGACTGCCCATGCAAGAGAAAGCTTTTAAGAGATGTCCAATAACATCTTTGGCCTTTTCCCCAGTGTGTAATGTAACAAAGATATAGCCAAAGTATGTATCAATAGAAACATGTACAAAAGACAGCTTACCAAAACTAGGGAAGTGGGTAACATCAGTTTGCCAGATATCATTGGGGTGTAAGCCTCTAGGGTTAACACCCAAACTGGGAAAATGAAGAAATGGAGCACATACTGGGCATAGGGAAACAATTTGTAAAGCTTGATCACGCGAGCATCCTGTGCGGAAGCGTAAAGATTGTGCATTTAGATGGAATTTAGCATGGAGTTGTGAGGCCTCATCATACTTGGTTATGGTGTATACTAGGCCCATATTATGAGTGGCGGCATCTGCTTTAGCATTACCCTCCGCCAGAGGCCCAGGGAGCTCTGAGTGTCCTCGGATATGTCCAATGAATAAAGGATCTCGTCTAGCCCAAACAAGGAGCTGAACCGTTTGTAATTGTTCCATGATAGTAGATTGCCTGCCAATATAAGGGGCTGTTTCAATAACTGAGGCTAAATTAGCAACATAGAGACTATCAGTATACACATTAAGTGGGATGGAATTGTATAGTTTAAGGGCCATAATTAGAGCCTCAACTTCTGATCTTTGGGCAGACAGTTTAGGAACAGGGTGTCGAATTACTTGAGATCCATCAAAAACAACAGCAAACCCCCCTTTTGCTCCGTCTGTATAAACAGTCTGAGCTCCCGGGATAGGTTCCCCTTTAATAATTTTAGGAAAAATAATAGGACATTTTTTAAGGTCTACTAGAAGTTTATGTCGGGGAGAGTGATTATCAATTTGACCTTTGAAATTACAGAGAAAAAGACACCAAGGATCATGTTCTTGTTGTAATTTTAAAGTCATATCCTGGGTATAAGGCTGAATGAGAATGTCAGAAGTTTTTCCAAACAGTGCATCACCCAAATATTTGGCTTTCCAGATCAGATTTATCACTAGTTCATAAAAGGGAGTTATCACCCGAGAGTTAGAAGCGGGTAGATGGACCCAATAGTTGGGACCTGTTTGCCAAAACACTCCAGTAGGAGTTAATTTTGATGGCAGGATTATAAATGATAGGGGTATAGAATAATCTATCTGGGTAACCTGCATGTCTTGCAGAGCCTTCTCTATTAACCTGAGGGCCTTCAAGGCTTTTGGAGTAGGTTTTCACAGGGAGGTGGGTGAGGGGTCTCCTCTCAAAAGGTCATACAGGGGTTTAAGTTAGTAGTTCAATATACTTAATATTTAATCAACAATGTGAATTTATTTACCAAAATTAATCTTTATCTTAAACAGTAAAAATTATTAGGCAATAAGGATCTTTCTTTAAAGAAATAAACTTACATTTTAATAGGTGTTTATCATATCAAAATATGGACAAAATTTTTGCTCACATTAGTATAGTTAAATTAGGAAAATAACCTGAAATACCCTTAAATTAATTATAGTCAGTTTAGTATATATAAATCTCTTTTTTAATTGTTCTAACTTTTTACATCATCTGTTTAGATACCAATATAAAAATCTCTCTCTCCTTTTTTTTTTTTTTCTTTCTTTTTTTTTTTTTTTTTTTTTTTTTTTTAGGAAAATGAATATAAAGACCTTGTTTTACCCAAAGATGATTTCTTTCTTCTTATTAGGATCCATGTGTGCTTTTTCTTTGTTGAAGCACCTTTTTCTTAAAAAAAAATATACTTTGGAACAATTTCTGAAAACCTTAGAATCTATAAACAAATTATTATACTTTGATAAGAAATATCAATGAAAGTATAGTTAAAACCCTTAGATATTTTGTAGAAATAATTATAATAATTTATCATCTTATAAGTTTAAACAGTAACCTTGAGAATTAGAAACTACTTGATTGTATTTTCACTTAAAAGTAAATTTATAGTAAACACACTTATCTCAAATATCTGTAACTGAAAAGGCAGAGTATCTTGATAAATGTAAATATAAAACATAAATTATGGGTTTCCTGTTGGAGGAAAACAATTAGGCAAATATATATTAACTAATCAATTAGGCATGTGTTAATTAATTTATGGATTAACAAATATAGGTTATTTAAATATCTAAAAAATATATATTAAGAATAAGAACTTAACTTATAATTGTATTAACTTTATGTAACCACGTGGTCTTAAAATATTTGGATCCATTTTAATTTATTTTTTAATTAGGAGTGCACTCTTTTATGTGACGTCACTTGATGTAACTGAAATAAGATCCTTGAGTATACATTTTTATTTTTATAGTTAGCAATGAAAATAAGGATTTTTTGGTCATCACAGGAACTTTGCCGGCATGTTCCTGTGGTGAGCAAATGCATTCTCATAACCTCTAAAATTAAAAGTAAAATATAAAGAAGCATATTTGATATCTCTCATCAATAGAACATTATTTAGTAACACAACTACAGAGAAAAGTCAGGTTATTTAACTTGGAACTAGCTTAAATTTAGGACTGTAACATAGAAAGCTGTGGAATTAAATTTTGTCTGAAAAAGAAATCTTTCGTTAGCATTTACAGGTAGGCATTTTTTTAAAAAATACAGGCTCTGAGCAGCTCCAGTAGAAATCTGAAACACAGCAGTACAGGTTAGTGGCTGGAAGGTGGGACTAGAAGTCCTGTCTGAGTGACTGTGGGAGAACCAATCGGAAGCCCCCAAAAGTGTGGAAGGTGGGACCAGGAAGCCGCTCTTCGGGCCAGGCACCCCATGGTTACCATGGTGATGCAAACAACATGGAGTCCGCTGCTCATTTTGGAGGCAAAAGTTCCCCAAGTTTTCCTAGCCGATTACATTTTGTTTGATTTTGTCTGCATTTTTCCCCGCCTGGCTAAGATCTTACTGCGGTAGCAGCTTGTTCTGTCTCTGTACCGCCCCGTACACTCTGGCTTCCAGGCCCGGGGCGGGCCCCTGTTCCCGTTTCCCGACGATATGGGGTTTCCATCAATGTCCCATCTGGACTGGCATTTACTACCCCAGTGTCTGCCTTTACGGCAGCGGGGACAAAGTCCAGGTTTATCTCCGCCAGGATTGTTATGAAATTCCGGGCAATCTCTTTGTAGGTGACCCCTTTTGCCACATTTAAAGCATTCCCTCAGGTTAACCCCTTGATTGTTAGATTTTTGAAAACCAGTCTTAAGGGCCGCGGCCAGAACTTGACCAGTGATATGGGGCCCATCTATATCCTTGCATGCTCTAATCATATCATCAACACTTTTGGCTCGTGAGGACTTTATGGCATTTTGGCAGTAGGTATTAGCATTTTCATAAGCCAATTGCTTAATCAAAGGCATGGCCTGTTCCAGGTTTGGGAATATTTTTCCCGCTGCCTGCATTAGGCGGGCTGTAAAGTCTGAATATGGCTCGGAAGGTCCTTGAGAGATTTTTGAAATTTTAGCCTCTGTTTTGGAGACGGGTAAGGCCTTCCAGGCATGCACAGCAGCTGCGGCAATCTGAGCGTAAACGCCTGGGTTAAAATTTATCTGTTGGTCAATGGTGGCATATTGCCCAGTCCCCGTCAACATTTCTGCATTCCTCTGTGGATGACCTGCATTCTGATTAGTTTGGGCCAACTCACGGCATCTCTCATGATATTCACTTTTCCATAACAAAAAATCTCCTCCTGATAAGACAGCCCTACAGAGTTGTTGCCAATCATTAGGAGCCAACTGATTAGCTGAGAAAGACTCAAAGAGGGTTAATGTAAAGGGAGCATGAGGCCCATAATTTATAATTGCCTCCTTAAGTTGTTTGATATCTTTAAAGGCTAAAGGAAATGCACTCTGGCTGGCTGTCCATCGGCATCCAGGTTTTCAATTACTGGAAAAGTTTGGGCCGTCTTAGGCTGCCACTGAACCTCTCCCCCCCCCCCCACCTTCTGGGGTTGTCCTCGTCCCAATCGGGGTTATAAGGAGGGAGCACAACAGGGATCGGGGCCGTAGGTGCCTTAAATCTTGACTTCTTCATTTGACCCTCCAGTTCCTCTATCTCCCTTTCCAGTTCCTCCTCCTGCCAGCTGTTACCATGGAGCCCAGTTAGTAACTCCCTTATCTTAGAAATGTACTCAGCACTGTGAAGCCCAGCTCAAGGCTAGAGGCCTTGTTTACATATTTTTGTGAAAAACTAGTAAGGGAGTGTCTAACTCCTGCCTGGAGTGCTAATCTTTTCAGACAGTAGCCAAATAAAACAGGGCAATATGAAAATAGGAAATTTATCCACATTGAACTTTTTTGTAGAGATTCTTTTGTTGAAAATCCTAAAATAAGCCATGGTGAATATTTTGGAGAAGGTCAGTTAAGACTTTTCTGTGGGCCTATTAGGGAGGGGGAAGATGAGAAGGCAGGGTTGAGAGCAGCTAGGGTGGATCTAAGAATGAAGAAGGAGATGTGAAAGAATAATGGGAAAGGGGTAAGGACTCTGCCATTTGCTCTTCCTGGACCTGGTCAAGGACTTGTTCACATTCTGCAAGCTGTTCCTTAATCTTTATTTTATCTATTAACAAAGCATCTTCAACCAATCTCCATAAAGAGAAAGTGGCGATTGGGATACTTTCCGGACCTTGATCCCTCAACAATCTTTGTAAATCACATCTGACCTGATCCCAATCATTGTTATTAAGAAATCCCCCTGTCAGAAACCAAGGACATGCCTGGGCAATAACTTCAACGAATTCTGTTGCAATTTTTGTTTTTGTTCCTGTTCCTTGTGTGTTCAGCAGCTCTCTGAGTTCGTTGGCCAGACGAACTTTGGCTGCTGAGTTACCCATGGTAGCTACCTGTTCTTAGTTTAGATTTCAACTTTTCCCCTTCTCTTATGGAAGGCTTCTTTTTCCCCTTCTCTTTACGAAGGCTTCCCCTTCTCTTTACGAAGGCTTCCCCTTCTCTTTACGAAGGCTTTGGAAGGACCCCTTCAGGCTTCCAATCCTCCCTCTTCGTGGAGGGAGCCCTGTCCGCTTACCTCCGCTTTCCGATCTCGGTAGGAACCTCCAAATGCCGCGTCCGGAAAATGGACCGAGTCGGCGGGAGACGTCAGGGTTAACAAATTCACAGGACACCAAGGTTCTTCATCCAGGGAGAGTCTCTCTCTTTATTATCTCAGCTCATACTTATATATTTCTTTCAGACAGAATGGAAAGTTACTGGTAGGCGGAAGCAAGGACGGAGGGGGGCAGGTGGTCCTTGTCGACTCATACTAAGCCTTCAACCAGGAACCTTATCAGACCCAAGCAGGTCAGGACGTTCCCACATGACCATTATAGGCTGAATATGAAAACAGACACCACAAATCTTTCAAGGCCTTGGGAGCTGGCCTCTTTGGCGTGCACACAAGAAACCAGGGCCGGTACCAAGCCCCGGGGGCCAGGGGGAATCCGAGCCAGCACATAGTAAGTCTGGAAAAGTATTGAATGAGTGTCCTGACACTGAGGGAATCCATGAAGACTAGTAGAAGTCTCAGTCTCTCTCTTTCTCTCTCTCTCTCTCTTATGGCCTTTGGAGTTGAAAGAAATCACTGTCTAAACACTAAACAAACTTCAATATCCACACCTAAAAAGAAACACAAATTTTAAAATAAATACTTTGGGAAAGCCATTTTTAAATAAGTGGATGAACGTAGGCTTCAATAATTTAAAAAATGCAAACAAACAAACAACAACAACAAAAAACAAACAGTAAATCATTGGGAAGGGGTAGAATGTGATATAGAATTGCCATATTAAAATATTCAAGTTTCCATTTGTCAACAACAACAATAAAATCACAAGACATACTAAGAAACAGGAACATGAGGCCAAAGTAAAAAAATGAATTGACAAATACCATTCCTGATGAAGTACAGACATCAGACTTTGTAGTCAAAGTCTTTAAAAAATAGTTTTATTTTTTTAAGAGAGAACAAGAGAGGGGAGAGAGAGAGAGAGAGAGAGAGAGAGAGAGAGAGAGAGAGAGAGAGAGAATTTTTAATATTTATTTTTTAGTTCTCAGTGGACACAACATCTTTGTTGGTATGTGGTGCTGAGGATCGAACCCGGGCCGCACACATGCCAGGCGAGCGCGCTACCGCTTGAGCCACATCCCCAGCCCCTAAAAAATAGTTTTAAATAATATTAAAAAGCTAAAGGAAACTTGGGCAAAGAACTAAAAGAAATGTGGAAAGCAATATATAAAAATGAAAATATCAAATGAGAAATAATTTTAAAAGAGCAAAATAGAAATTCTGAAGCAATGCCTTTTACAAAAAAATCACTAAAGTTGTTCACCAGCAGATTTGAACAATAAGAAGAAAAAATTAGCAGAATTGTAGACATGACAATTCAAGTTATTGAATCTGAAGAGGAAAGCAAAATGGAAGAAAAGTGGATAGAGCTTAAGGGATTTATGAGGCACTTTCAAGACGTCATGTACACATTATTGAAAACAAGTGGGCGAAAAGAAAATAACAGCTGAAAATATCCTGGTGTTTATTAAAGACAGGAATCTGTAAATCCAAGAAGTTCAATGAATTCAAGTAAAAAAACTCAAGTAGGACCCACAGAAAACTAAATCATAAAAAACTGGCCCAAGGCAAAGAGTGTAGAAAACAGCAAACAAGAAAAAAATAATGATGTACAAGGGAGCCACAGTATGGTCAACAGTGAATTTCTTGTTAGAAATTATGGATGTGGGGAGGCAGTAGAATGACTTATTCAAAGTTCTGAATTAAAATCATCAAGCAATAATTCTATTTCCGATAAAACTATCTTTCAAATTGAGGTATAAATTGAGGCATTCCTAAAGTCTTGGTCCCTTTTCTGTTTTTATCATACCAGAGACTGGAAATTTTTTTAAAATAAAGATTTATTTTTTTATGGTTCTGAGGCTGGCAAGTCCAAAGTCTAATAGCTGCATATGATGGGAACTTTCTTGCTGGTGAAGATTTCTGAATTGGTGCAGGTCATAACACCTTAGACAGAGATATCATGCCAAGAGACTTTAATTTTATTATAGATAATACCATTAATCCATGCCCTCATGACAGGATCACCTCACAATGGTCCACAACCTATTACATTATCATAGAATTTGGGGGAATTAAGTTTCCAACACATGAATTATGGGTGACTCTCAGACCACAATGCCCAGATAGAAATGCTAAAGAAATTCCTACAAAACAAAATAAAAAGAAAATAGGCTGTAACTCAAACTTTTATGACTAAATAAATATCTCCAACTATGATAAATATGTGACCAAACATAAAAGCAAGTATAATTATATTTTTAATTTATACTATCACTTTTTATTTCCCATGGGATTTAAATGATACATACATAGAAATATTTATAAATCTAAGTTATCAGACACATAATACATAAAAATATAATTTGTGACAACAATATAATGAGGGATAGATAGAAAGGAGCAGAATTTTTGTATGCCATTGAAGGTTTGAGTATCAATTTGGACCAGATTGTTATAAATTTAGCATGTTAAATACAATTCTAGCAGTAACCACAAAAATTAAAAATACACAAAATAATAATATATAATAGTAAATATAAATTATAATTATATAATAATAGTACAGTCTCTTCAACACATAATGCTGTAGCAACTGAAGTTCTATGTGCAGAGGAGCAAGGTGTATTTCTCAAGTTAAATACAAAAACTATCGGGGCTGGGGTTTGGGCACAGCAGTAGAGCACTCACCTAGCACATGCAAGGCCCTGGGTTAGATACTCAGCACCACATAAAAATGAATAAATAAAACAAAGGTATTTGGTCCGACTACAAGTAAAAAATAAATATTTAAAAAATTTTTTAAAAATACAAAAACTATCTACAAATGAATCTACGACATAAATATTAGAGTTTAAACAATAAAAGTTTTAAAGAAAACAGGAAGTACATTTTCTCAATCTTGGATTTGGCAATGAATTCTCAGAAGTGATACAAAAGCATGAAAAAGTAAAAGAAAGATCAATAAATTGGACTTCATCCAAATTAAAAAATTGATGTGAATTCAAAAGGCATCTCCAAGAAAGTCTAAACACATTATGGAGTTGGAAAAAAATGCAAATCATTTATCTGTTAGAGTTTTATATGCCGAATATATATGAAACACCTGCTAATGAGTACCGAATTTCTCAGGGTTGATGAAAATAATTCTGGAGTGTGTAGCTGTTTTTACACAATTTTATGAATATACTAAACTCACTGAATTGTATATTTTAAATTGGTGAATTTTATGGTATGTGAATTCTATCCAAATTATTGTCTGATAGATCTTGATCCTTGAAATTTTTTTAAGTAAATGTATGTTAGCCTCCCTAAAGTAAATTGGGAAGAAAATAATCAATTTTCTTGAATTAAACTTAATATCATCAAAAAATCATTTAAATGAAGTCTGTTTGTAAATTAACTTATTTAATAAATACAGTTCTTTTTAGGTTTTCTACTTCTGTTTGAGCCAATTTAATAATTTACCACTCTCCTGAAAATTATCCATTTTAGCTCCTTGTGTACAGTTTAGAAAAACATGTGAGTTTATATTTTTTCTTTAGATTTAAGATGTCTAATTTCTTACTCTGATATTTCCATGACCAATTCCACAGCTCTGACAATGACACAGGTGCCTAATTTTCCTTGATCTACAGTGGAATCTTTCCCACTATTGTTTTCAGAACACTGCTTTTTATTTAAATGACCATTTCTATTCTTTTCATGACTGAATTTTTGTTTGCTCCATAGATAGCATCTAAATTTTTTTTCTATATTTTATTGTATTTCATTTTTATTCAATAATTTCATATATTTTCATTCATTGTTTTTCCTTTCGCTTAGGAGTTTTTTTCTTTTAAAATGAATGAACTTGATGCCTTAAATTTCTCACTGTTGACTTAAATTTTTATTACAACATTGAATTATTTTATATTCTTGGTACATTTTTGCTGTTCATTTTTGTAAAGAATACATTAAAATATGCCATTATGGTTATGGAATTTCTAATTTCTTATAATCTTCTCAGTTTTTGCTTAATGCATTGTTTTTATCCAGACTTCATGATTTTTATATCTTTTTTTTTAAAGAGAGAGAAAGAGAGAGAATTTTTTAATATTTATTTTTTAGTTTTTGGTGGACTCAACATCTTTATTTTATTTTTATGTGGTGCTGAGACTGGAACCCAGCGCCCCATGCATGCCAGGTGAGTGTGCTACCGCTTGAGCCACATCCCCAGCCCTTTATATCTTCTTAATGAAGTACTTCTTTTATATGATATTTAATTTTTCTCTTTATCTTAATGTTTTAAATTTCATATTTATATTTGTGGAATTAAATTTATGATACTAGGTTCACTTGAGCTAATATGTACTCTTTCTTTGTTTTAATTAAGTCTAAAATTCCTCAGTATTTGTATCATACAATAAGATATAATCAGAACTTTAATTACTTTTATTTATATCTCTATCTTACTTGGCATAATTAGCTAACATTGGCTTTATATTTATAGCTTTATTTCTTTAATATAGACTCACAAAGTTAAGGACTCAGTCCTGTGAGATTGTCCTTACTTTAGATGTCAATTGCAAGTAGTGGGTTCCTAGGTTACTTAGAGTTTATCCCAGTTGGTTAAAAATGGGGTTTCCATGACCCCCTCCTCAGATTCCATGACTTTCTATAATAACTTACAGAAAACAGGGAAATACTTTCTTTATACTTACTGTTTTATTATTTAAAAATTATGAAGGAAAATTATAAAGGATATAGGCAAACAGCAAGACCAAGAGCTACATAGAGTGAAGTCCAGAAGGATCCTTACCGCAGAGCTTCTGTTCCTTTGAAGTTGGATTGAGCCACTCTCCTGGCATGTGGATGTGTCTACCAACCTGGAACTCCTCCTAACCATTTTTTAAGGTTTTTTTTCCCTTTTTTTATTATTAGTTGTTCAAAACATTACAAAGCTCTTGACATATCATATTTCATACATTTATGTAGCTGTGATTGCTTCATTAGCCATTGGTGTTTAACTCAATCTCCAGCCCTTCTTTCCTACCTGGAGGCTAAAAAAAGTGGCATAAATTTATATGATTATGGAATCATGCCTTAATCTTTCTGGTGAAAAATCCTTACTCTTGAGCTTCCTAGGCATGCCAGATACCAGTCATCTCATTAGCAAAAAAATAGAATTCATCCCATTGAAGATTTCAAGGGTCTTCAAAAGAGATCAAATATTATTTTTAAAAAATGCCCCTATCTCCCCTATTACTCAGGAAATTACAAGGGTTTAAGGAGCTTGTGTCAGGAACTGGGAGTTGAAACCAAATATATAATTTTCATTATATCATAAGCTTTCAGTCTATTACTATAGCTAATGATATACCATTACTATTCAGATAATTAACATTGCATTGTCAATAATTTGTAATTTTAAGCTAGTTATTTTAATTATTTGTGTAGTTGATTATCCCATGGTTTCACTCTGTATTTTCACAAAGTATTTTGGACAGTTTTACTTTTTCTTTTTGTCACTTTAATTTAACCCCTTGTAGGACGATTCTTTTTTGTTGCTTGTTTTAGGAAAGTCCTATCATTTTGAAAGATTTTTGTCTCTACCATGCTTCCTAATTTTTAAATTTTGTTTCTGTAAGTTAATACATTTTCTTTATATATTAAATTCAATGTTTTGAATTTATGCAGCTTGTCAAGCTTCATATATCTATGTGCTAAATTATGGATGAATTCCAAGAATGTCTTGAATAATTTTTTTCTCTGTGGAAAATCCAAAATTTATCTCATCTTTATTTTTTACCCTTATTTTAATGTCATTTGTAACTGGTTATATTATTTGCTGTCATTTTAAAATGGTTATATTATTCTCTACACATTCATCATTTTTTTCCTCTTTTTATTTGTAGCATATTATTCATTTTATGGATAATAATCTTCCCTCATCCCTAACTATATTCTATTTGTTTTCTAAACTCACTTTTCCATTTACAATAGATTTTTTAATTATGTGAAGATCTAAAATAACAAAATCCTGTTTGTTGAATGAATGGGTTTTTGAAATTGTAGGTTTTTTAAAAATACTCGCACTATTTTGGAATTATAAGAAGATATTTTAGAAAGAACTTTTGGTTTCCATCTTCTCCACTTTTATTATATCTTTCCCTCATTCCTCTCTTTCTGATGGGTTTAGATGACGTCTCCCTGACCCTTGCAACTCTAGTTCAGCACAAGCTCAGATATTGGCAGTTCAAGTGCATTGTTGTTTCCATCTAGGTCCTCTTTACTTTGTTATTTCAGATTAATCATGTCCTCCTGAGCAATAACTCAGTACAGACTATAGCTGATTCACTTCCATAGCTTGTGTTCTGAATACTCTATAATTTATGAAGTGATCCAGTTCCATTTTCCCTTGAAAATTGAATTGCTGGATGCCTCTTCCATTTCCCTTCCTAGAAATCAGCATTTCATTAACTCTAGATCACTCTTAATGGGAGTTTCCTGTTTTGTATATCTTCTGTAATGATGTTGAGCAGGTATTTTTGTGGTCCAAGAATTTTCAAAACATTTTTGATAATTTCCTGTTTCAGAGATGACTAAAGGTGGAACTAAAATGTAAATTTATTATTTCACTATATAGATTCTTTTCCTTTTTTCAGTTTTAGATGGCCATGATATCTTTATTTTTATTTGCTTTTATATGGTGCTGAAGATCAAACCCAGTACCTCACATGTTTGAGGCAAGCACTCTACCACTGAGCCACAACCCCAGCCCAATACATAGGTTCTTAATGCTATATATTTACTAGCCAATAACAGTATTCCAAATGATTTTTTAAAATTCTTAAGAAAATTCACTGTCAATTAAATTATGATGTAAAATTCAATAGCCTTATAAAGGCAATGTTTAAAAAATATTCTGCCCCAAAAAACAACAACTCCAGAATACAAGATTTATTTCAGCTCCATCTTGGAATAGTTGTCAACCTGGGACCATTGGTGTGATACATTTGAATTTGGGTCTAAGAGATTGGATATGTTCATGGTCTATTCTAGTCATATAATGAGTAAAAACACATATTGTTTCAACACTTTCAGCTAAGAAAAAATTATCTTTACCATCTACTTAAGTAGGTTTAACAACATTAACTATAACAGGAATAATTAAGCAACCACAAGTTTTTGTTAAATAAATAAAGTTATACATATATGGAACAAGATAGACCAGCTTTAACATAAGAGTAATTTCACACACCTAAAAAGACCCCTGGCATGCCATTGGAACACTCTAGATGACAGAAGTTTAAGGAATTTCTCTTTGTTCTGATTACTAAGAATTATGGATAAAATGTATTTTCAAAACTATTCTTAAATGCTTAGACTTCCCACATGGTGAAGGATCACTAAGGGAAAGAGTCCTGAAAAAAGCACACATCCAGAGTAAGAAGTGTTAAAACCACCATTTGCTTTTCAAGAATCTCTCCATTCCTTTGGGCTTGGAGGATGAGTTTTAAGAAGCATATCAAATATTTGTAATACATTGAAGATTTTCACAGAAAACCAGGACCTCTAAAATGTGACAAACTTAGATGGGGGAAATTTGACTCCAAAAAAGAAAGAAAGCTATTACTTGTTTTTTCCTCTTTTGATTAAAAAGAAAAAAGAGTCTCAGTTTATAATTCCTAACTAAAAGTTTGATCAGATGTGGACTGAGTTCAGTCAACAATTCAAATTACTTATTTTGGCCAAAGAAATCAAAGAAAAATATATAGTTTAGGATGGCCATGTGTTATCAGTGCAGATGGTACATGGCAGGGATAACTAAAAAACCTCTCTGAAGAAACATACAAAGAATTTTGCACAGATAACTCCAAAGAATATTAGCTTACATAAATACACAAATATTAGGATCACACAAACTCCCCAATATAATATTTGCTAGAATAAACATATTTTTAAATTTTTTATTCTAATTTGTTATATATGACAGCAGAATGCATCACAATTCATATTACAAAGAGCACCATTTTTCATATCTCTAGTTGTATACATAGTATATTCACACCATTCGTGTCTTCACACATGTATTTAGTGTAATGATGTCCATCTCATTATACCATCTTTCCTACCCCTATACCCCTTCCCTTCACCTCCCACCCCTTTGCCCTATCTAGAGTTTATCTAATCCTCCTATGCTCCCCCTCCCAACCCCACTATAAATAAACATATATAACATGTAACCTAATTATATTTAGTAGGTTGAAAGTAATATATGAAGGTACCATCATTGTGACAAAAAAATGAAAGAATATGACTATGAATGCTTCAAACACAAAATAACTTAGAGAAATTGTAAAAAAACAACAGGTGAAATTAGAAACTCATGGATGACATAAACAGAAGGCTGACCTAAATAAGTTGAAAGGAGAATTGGCAAACTGGGTGTTTGATCTGAAGTATTAATTGAGAAGATAGCACATAATAATACTGATACTAACTTGGTTTCTTTTAAACATCATAATTTTTGATATTCTATATTAAACAAGTAGACAAAATTTTTAAACTTATGAAATTTAAGGTACAATTAACAATTCGTTGCCAAAGTGAGAGGAAAAAAATATTAGTCAATTAGGACTACTGTAACAAAATACTCCAGATTCGGTAGGCTTAAGAAACAGGAATTTATTTTCTCACACTCCTAGAAGCCAGTCATCTGAGATCAAAGTATCAGCTGGTCAATTCCTGGGAAAGCACATCTTCTTGATTTATAAACAGCCATCTTCTTATGGTGCCTTCACCTTGTTTCTAAGAGAATACTCTCCTACTGCCTCTTCCTTTATGTACAAGGATACAAATCCTATTGGATTAGGACCTTATGGCTTCATTTAATCTTATGAGACTTAACTAGCTCCCTAGGTCCTCAAAAGACATATCCCCAAAGATACCCACAATGAAAGTCAGAGATTCAACCTATGAATTTAGGGGAACATAATTCAATCTGTAACATGAAAATGCTATGCAAACCAGGTTTGGAGAGAATAGTCTTTGTTATTGTTTTTAATTCATGCAGTTCTACAAAACAATAGCAGGGTCAATGTGTAAAAGCAGATGCTACGGATCACATTGGAATGACAATGTTTTTTAGCAGGATTTTATTTGACTCTCTCTTCCTGCTCTGTCAACCTGTCTGCCTCTGCTGGTATCACACCAAGCTATTAGTCTTCACTGATTACGGGTTGATTGTTCTACTGTTTTCAATGATGCCCTGAAGTATAAATTGGTCCCACAGTCTGATCCAATTAAATCCAGGCTCCATTTGCAGAGCTAGTGTTTGAGGTTTGTTTTGACTACAGTGGCTGTCTTATTAGCTGCCTCATTACTTGGTACTCTGATAAAGTTACTGGCCTACATTTTACCTTATTGCTCTTAATTGCTTGTTACCAAAATCTTTGTTTTTGAGCAACTTTCAGCTTGAACTTTCCCACTGTTAGTTTCAAATTAAGTCAGTTCTTTAGGAAGACCTTCCAAGTGCTCTGTTTTTATGATTTGCCTCTCTACCTGGGAAAAGCATTTGAAGATTTTCCAACCTATGAGCCAGCTGGAGAAGAGGTGATCATTTTTAATCGTCAGCCTGTTAACACTAGGGTGAAACCTCCACTGTGGGGGCTGAATGGAGGGAAGAAGCCTTCGATTGATTCCTGGACTTCAAATGGGAGAGATTTAGCCTCTGAAACTTGGAGTCGAGAGGGGGAGAAGTGTTGGCAAGCTATCCCACCTGGTAAGATAGCATGTCACTTGACTAGCAACTGAGGGGAGAGGAAGGCTTGTTTCTTTGCTCCATTCTACCCAGATTGGAGGCTATATAAAAATGTTGAGGTAGGAGGAGGAGAATTAAAGAGAAGGCAAGGAGAAAGTTAGTCACGGCTGAGTGGGGGCAGTACCCAGATTCACTGACGGTATTACAATTTGAAAATTTTCTTGAATAGAGTTTCTCTGTTTACTATGGGACAATTTCCAAACTCTTTAATAATAGAGTTCTTTAAAAAAAAAAAAATTCAAGCTTTGCTCATTTCCCATCCAGAGGGTTATAGGTCTTGTGCAGCCATTCCAGAAATCAGACTTTCTCTAATTATTTTTTTAAATATCATTCATTCTTTAAGTTTGTTATTCATATGATCAGTAATATCAGTTTAAATTTTCCATCCCACATAGGAATTTTTCCTACTATTAACTTACTTTCATCCTACATATGCATTTGTCCATGATGGGTCAAATTTTAAAACTATTTTAGTAGACACAAAAATTGTTATGTTTTTTCAGTATACAGTATATTGTTAGAGACTCGTCAATGTACACCATCATGTGTGATTACCTTAGGGATGCATAATCTGGTTCTATTATAAATGTGGCACTGGGTTGGAGATGTATCTCTGTGGTAGAAAACTTGCCTAGCATATGTGAGGCACAGGACTTGATCACAGAACTGAAAAATAATCACACTAATATTATGTTTTTCTATGCATTTGTCTTTGTTCAATACTGTCAATCTTTTATTATTTACTTAGGTTTGTTCATAATCATATATAAACTATTTTGTTTCTAAGTGTATTTTATGCTGTTTTAATTGAACATTAAATGTTTTTAGTTATAATAACTTGACTGGCAAAGCTGATTATGGAACTAATTCATATAATAGGTAATAATAGCAAAATATTATATAATAATATTTTAATAATTCATATTATATTTTAATAATAATATTAAGTTAGTACTTAAAAGCTAGGAACTATATTTTCTTCCTCTCTCTGTTTCAAAAATGTGATAAAATACTAAATATTCTCTCATGTTAATCCTATATGATTTCATACAACTAATTTGAGTCAGAAGATGTTTCAATAGAAACTTTCTCATAATCTAGAAAGATGAGATTGATATTTCCATTTATTTTACTAATTTTATGAATATAATATTCTTATCCTTCTGATGGACAGGTCAGCATTGCATTTGTTGCTTGTGAGAAAGAAACTTGATAAGGATAATTTTATTTTTAAGTCTCATGATATAGATTATAATTAAATGTTCATTTAGTGAAAACTATGTAAGTCCAAGTATTTAATAAATTTAAGTTCTGAGTCCATCCAAAATAATTTTTTCAATGCCCATGGGTGCCCCATAAATTTTTAACATTTCTGTGGCGTGTCATCACTTTAAAGAATCTTTTGTTAAATATAGAACCTTTGGGAGTGCTGTTCAGTTTGGCTTTGAGGGTATAAGCCAGGAGCAACTCTCCTATTGTGCTGCAGAAAGGCTCCTTACAAAAACACCACCAGATATAGAAAGTGACTGTTGTTCCACTGACATTAATTGCTTATGTTTCTGTCTCTAAAAACATGTAATGGGCACTTGGCTATCCCCCCAAAACACAAGAGTCTGTACCATCTTGGTTCCTCACTTACTAGCTTTTTATATTTATTTACTTATTTCAACCTTTTAAAAAATTTGTATAAATAGATCTAATCAGTAGAGCCTTGATCACAGATCTGAACTTTAGCCAAAAGGAAAGGTAGAAAAATATTTACCTGGCAAAAACCAAACCAAACCAAAACAAAAATCTATCCCAGAAGGTGAAGGGATGCCTCAAACAGGGTGCTTGGATGCACAAGAGAAAATAGGCTATTCCCGATTTTTCCAAAAACAGCTCTACTTGAATTCCAAACTATTAGTTAAATATCTTAAGCTATACCCCATTATGTATCTCTAATACAAAATATTTCTGAATAATGCACTACCTTGTGCCCATTAAAATGTATGATCATAATTTTCTCTTTACTGGTTCCTCTGCCTTAGGCACTTCAGTCTTGAGGTGATCTTACATATACTGCCATTTATCAGTCCTATCTGCAAGGCTAACACTGCACTTTCTTTATGCCTATACCCACATCCTATCTCCTTAATAAATCCTGCTCTGATAAGCTATTTAAAATCATTATTGGTACTACCTTTTCATATTCCTGACTCCCCATAAGTTGGTTCCCTTTTTCTTTCCTGTTATCTCTTGTTATCTCTTATCAGCTTCTACTGAATTGTGATATTTACTTAGTATATTTTCTCTTTGTTGTATGTAACTCTTTGAAGAACATAAGTTCCATTAGGTCTAAGATCTGTATCTTTGTTAAGTGATAAGGAAGTAGGATTTAAAACACCTTTCCCATAGGATAGACTCAATACATATTTGTTAAATGAATGTTTTATTGAATAAATTCCTAAAGGGAAATGATAAAATTAAGGTGGTGTATGGAAATACTAATATGGTTCTGATATGTTTTTCCAGGACAACATGTGAATTTAAGGAATATAGAATATATAAATAATTAATACATACACATCTGTGTGTGTGTGTGTGTGTGTGTGTATTCACATATGAACATAGCAGTAGCTTAAAACTGAAACCCAAAAGGTAAATTCTAAACAGAAAACCAGATTGAAGATCGAATTTACTAGGAAAAGACCTATACAAAAGTTTACAACTGGAAACAACATCCAAGAAAACTGGGAGAAACTTCCAGTATTCTCTATTAAATATATACATTATCACCATTTTCTTCATCTTTGACATCTTACTTTTCAATAAAAATTATATTTTCTATACTTAAAGACATTTCCTTTCATATTTTCTGCTGCTATTTCATATTCACTAGTAGGAAATCAATGCTGAAAAACCAATGGTCATTTTAAAAGATACAACTTTAATCAATGATGTAAACGAACCAGAAAATCTAAAGCCAATAAAACTGATGTTTGCTTTATAAATTTTCTATTTCAATTTTTAAATAAGTCCTATCATGTCTTACCATGTTCTTAAGTGAAGACAAGACTCTGCCATCACCATTGTTAATTTATTTACACAATTAGTTACTTATTCCATTATTTAATCAATTAATCATTAAATAAACATTCACACATTATGTCATTAATTTAATACTGATCAATAACAGAGTACTACAACAATCCAGACACCAAACTTGACACTGGTTTCAACAAAAAACAAATAGAAACTTTACATTACACTCTATATAGAGAGACAGAAATAAGTGAGTTAAAATTTATAATATAATTTTGGTTCATAAGCTAAAGAAATACAATGTGTTGTGCGTGAGTGCATGTGTGGTGGGTAATATTATTGAAGATGTTCCAATTTTCAGAAAGTACTAAATGTTCCAACCTATAATTACTTTTTTAATCACTATGGAGTCTATTATGCCAAAGGTTTTTAGAAAGGGAGAAGGTTTTGTCCAAGACCAAAACAACTGAGACATAAATAAACTTGCTCTTAGCCAAATGGTCCATCATTGCCTAAAAATGGACTGCATTCTCATGTAATCATACAAATTTGAGCAACAGAACAGAGTACTGGGGCAAAATGCCCTACAATGTTTTCCAGTTAACAACCTCTGGACAGTGATATTATCTCAGGGTGTGTAAATGTAATCTATTATTTCCTACTGAGAGAGAACCGGTCAGTTTCTGATCTGTGTTTATGAAATGTACCTGCCCACTGCAGAGTGCTCCAGGTTGGTGAATAATATATTTTGTTCGTTACAGTATAACATGTTTCTCTCAAGAATGTCTTTTTAAAAATATTTTAGTTTTACATAATAACTTTATTTAATTTATTTATTTTTCTTTGTGGTGCTGAGGATCAAACCCAGTGCCTCACACATTCTAAGCAAGTGCTCTACCACTGAGCCACAGCCACAGCCCATCAAGAATGTCTTTTAATCCCACTTATTTTCTTTGGCACCCTATATTTAAAGCTCCAGATAGGGAATTCAAGAATTAATTGTTGTTCCATTTTAATCTATAATTTGAATTTGTGGTTCTGAGCACCCCCCCTCACAGTTCTACAGCCCTACTACCTGTTAATAAATTCTGAAAAGACACAGGTAACTGCACCAAATCTTTTTTTTTTTTTTTGCATAACTAATAGCTAGCTAATCTGAGAGTATGATGTATAAAGATGTAAAGGAAATATATCACATATTTACCAGATTTATCTTTATGTAGAAGAGCAACTCTATGGGTAAAAACAAGTTTTAAAACTAAGAATACAATGATGACTTGTCTGTAAAATGAAAGTGGTGTAATTTAAAAAAGAATTCTTAGAAAACTGGACTTCAGTAAACATAGTACATTGGTTTAATTTATTGATGTGCACTGAAGACAGCAAAACAGTGCATATGGGTACATTCATCTTAGAGATCCCACCCAAGAAAAATGAGATATTAAAGAGAATTGAAAAGAGTTAGTTCTTGAAGTACTCACTCAAATCAATGTAAGCCAACTATAACTCAAGGGAGCATTTTAAGGAAGGATAGAATAGGTTGAAAAACATCATATGTCTTAATCAATAAATAATATATCTTTGGGTCAAGAGCTAAAAATGTGTTTTGAGTATTTTCATATATTTAACCGTAAGAAATATATAAAAACAAAGCAAAGAAAAACCTTGGATCTGGTTCCCTTTCTGTCAGACATATTTAAAATGTACTGCACAGTAAGATTAAGTAGTTAAATTTAATAGAGTATAAATTGCTGCTCCCATAAAATAATTTTTCTTAGCTTGTATTGATTCACTAACACTTCATTGAGTGGGTGCATGTTTTTCGAGGTGTTTTTGGTAGTCTTATTGATTCCCTGAAAGCTGAAAGGGTGGGAAGCATAGAAATGATTTTGACTTTTTTTGTTACAAAGCCAGTTATGATCAAACTTAAAACGAAGAGGTAATCTCTGTTTATAAACCATTTCCCTTTATGAAGGCTCCTCTAAGGAGCTAAAAGGATATGATTAGGTTCCAAGCTTCACTAATGAGAAGGAAGAAAGATGATGGTCTCTTTCTTCTCTGCGATAATGAGATGAAAACTACAGAAATGTATTCAAATCTGTGTAATACACTTTAAAAAAGACTACCGATAAATTGCTAATGCAATAGGATAATGTAGCCAAAATCCTAAGGAGGGAGGAATAATCTGTGTATTTTGTTGTTTATTTGTTTTTTGCATGATTAGTGTCTTTGTGCTTGGAAGACTGCCATGTGAAAAAGGGATTAGACCTCAAAAGTATGAGTATAACCTATAGGGAAACTGATTTGAATCAATAAAAAAACTAATTTCAGACCTTAAAAGATGGA
The DNA here is from genome assembly GCF_964194105.1 of Spermophilus citellus. Classification (NCBI taxonomy): domain Eukaryota; kingdom Metazoa; phylum Chordata; class Mammalia; order Rodentia; family Sciuridae; genus Spermophilus; species Spermophilus citellus. The sequence continues at coordinate 164,684,756 of NC_138183.1, read as the reverse complement.
TTAAAAAACAGAGAAGATGATTTTCATAATGAGATGTACTGAGGCAGAAAGTTCATCTGTAAAACAAGACACAATAGGATTATAGGATAAATAAGCATCAGATTGGAATCTAAATTGTATGAATTCACCTAAACCACACTTAATGATGTCATTAAAGCTTATGTATGTTTCCTTATTTTAAAATTAAGCCAATTTGTTTTTACATAAGAGAAAATATGTATGCTATGAATTATTTTATTATTTTAAAATTTTACATAAAGCAATTAAAATAGAAAAAAAATCATGATGATCACTCTACTTTTGCAATGTGCTATATGCTAACATGTTAGTGTGTGTTTCCCAACTTCATACTCATTTCAAATTATTAAATCCATTTAAAACAGTACATTTTGAGTTATTTTATAAAATAGTTTCATTTCTATATTACTACCTGTTTTAATAATCTCAAATGTTTTATAAATAATTTATTGCTCACTTTCTTATTGCTGCATGTTTGAGGTAAATTGGAAGCTTCATAATACAAGTAATACTGAGATAATAACATTAATGCACATGGATTCCCTCAAATATTGGATTACTTTTGTACAATGACTTCCCAGAAATAGTTTTAATAAGTTACATGGCACAAAGAGTTTAAGGCTTATTGTACACAGTGCCAATTTGCTTTCCAAAAGTGCTGCATCTTTATATTCAACCTTCAATTTGATTTTAGTTTCAGAAATGCATTGAGTATCTTTCTGATGTGGTTTTTAAAGTGCTTTTTACACTTGAGATATAAGATATTCTTCTTTAATAATCTTTTCAAATATGACATTCTGTATTCATAACAAAAGAAATATGGCATAATTACTTTTAAATTTACCTATCTGAAACGTAAGCAAAATGTAACTGACCTTTGTAAAGATGAATACAGCAATGGTATTGTATTATTGCTATGCCTTCTTCAATGCTCTGGGTTTCATACTTACTATTGGTTCAAAGTTTTCTCACCTCCCCAGGCTAGTTCCCCATCTGTCCCACCATAGAGGCTTAGGCTTTTTCTGTGTCACCCACTGGGGAGTCATCTTAACTGTATCACAAGGTACCTTTTTCTTGTTAAATGATGACAGAAATAACCAAGTGTAGAGTTCTTGATTAGCAATGCTAATGGTAGTGACATTAGTAATAATAAATAATAATGTACATCTATAATAATAATATATATTTTGATGATTTTTATGTGCCAGACACTATTCCACCAATATGTAAATTATCTCATTTACTCTTAACACAAATCAATATAGTACATTAACCCATCCTCCACTCTAGACACCAAAGTTTAAAAGTGATTTTCCTAAGGTAGCACTGAATATAAATGCAAGAAGGAGGATTCAAATGAATGCCTTTTATTATCCCAGAGGTATGTTATTAGTAAAGTTCCATCTGCTATTTAAAGATCATGTGATAATAAAATTAAGCACATACAGGCCTTAATTATTTTGAGGAACTATGAAAGGTTTATCTTTATTACCTATAGAAGTCAAGTTTAGGAAAACTTACTCTTTTCCTAGTTCTTTGTACTTGATCTGAAGTAGCATTGATCCTAAATAAATGTTGATTTTGTTTTCATTAGTAATCTCATATCACAGGCTACAATCTTCTTTCTAAATTGCTTAACCTATATACCTTTATACTTATTTTACAGCCTCTACTCTCAATTTAATTACACTGGCTATTGTAACATAGATAATCCTCAACTTTCATTTGATTTGACCCTCAACTCCCACTATGTTTTTCTTTCAACTGCAAAATCCATTTCCATTTTATTCTGTTCTTGTAAGGAAACTGGAACATTGTTTTGTCATTATTGAAGCAGTTATAGTTTCTTTCTTTTTTTTTTCCTTCTATTTCGCTTTGTAATCAATCCTATAGGCTGAGACAATAGCTCAATGGTAGAGTGCTTGCCAACCATGCACAAGGCACTAGGTTGAATTCCTAATACTGGAAAAAAAAAAACAACTCTACCATTTGTATTTGTTGAAAACATATGACAATGATCATGAGGTTTCACATTTAAGAAATAGAAGATAAAAACATTTGGCCTTTGGTTTTTTTGGTATTGGCTTGCTTCACTTAGCATTATATTCTCCAACTCCATCCATTTACCTGCAAATGTCATGATTTTATTCTCATTTAATGCTGAGTAAAATTCCACCAAAAAACAATGGCTGAATTTTTTCTTTGATATGAGGATGCTGACTCATAATGGTGATGGGGGTGGAGGGAGCATGGGAGGAATGGAAGAACTTTAGATAGGGCAAAGGGGAGGGAAGGGAAAGGAGGGAGCAAAGAAATGATGGTGGAATGAGTTAGACATCATTACCCTAGGTACATGTATGAAAGCACAAATGGTTTGAAAATAATTTGTGTACAATCAATGACTTGAAAAATTGTGCTCTATATGTATTATATGAAATGAATTGCATTCTACCATCATGTATAACAAATTAGAATAAATAATTTTTAAAAAGAAATAGGAGATGATTATAAAAAAAGATAATGGGAAAATTTTTCTGAAATAATTACTTGGAATTGTATAAGTAATTATGCAAATTTGTCAATGAGATTATATTGACATATTATATTTTCTGAAGGGGTAAATTTATAATGCATAAGAGATTAAACAAATGAACAAATTTGGTCTCAGGGCTAGGGGGAGGTGGCACATGCCTATAATTCCAGCGGATCAGGAGGCTGAAGCAGGAGGATTGTGAGTTCAAAGCTAGCTTCAGCTGCTGGCATGGACTCCCCCCGGCCCCCAGGGCTTGGATCCAGCCCTGATTTTTGTGCACGTCAAAGAGGCCAGCTCACAAGGCCTTGAAGGAGCTCACAAGGCCTTGAAGGATTTGTGGTGTCTGTTTTCATATTATTTCAGCCTGTAATGGTCATGTGGGGATGCCCTGACCTGCTTGGGTCTGATAAGGTTCCTGGTTGAAGGCTCATTATGAGTCGACATGAACCACCTGTTTTCCCCTCCTCCTTGCTCCCGCCTACTAGTGGCTTTCTATTCTATCTGAAAGAAATATATAAGTATGAGCTGAGATAATAAAGTCAGATTCCCCCTGGATGAAGGACCTCGGACTCCTGTGTCTTTTTAATCCCGACGTCTCCCGCCGGACTCGGACTCGGCCCATTCGCCGAACGCATGCGGCATTCAGCAATTTAGCAAGTTCTAAAAAGCAATTCAGCAAGACTCTGTCTCTAAAAATACATATACAAAAGGACTGGGGATGTGGCACCTGGATTCAATCTCCATTCACCACCAAAAACATTTGGTTTCAGAAATGAAAACATGAGCAGAATGTAGTGAGGATCAAAAGTTCAAAGTCAGCCTTAGCAATTTAGTGAATCCCTAAGCAACTCAGTGAGACCCTGTCTCTAATAAAATATAAAAAAGAGCTGGGGATGTAGTTCAGTGGTTAAGTTCAATTCCCTTTACCAAAAAAGAAAAAAAAACACAACCAGATGTTAATAAAAATATTTTCCTAATGAACTGGCAAAATTAATCAAAAATTCAAATTTGGCAGAACATTTTCATGCAGAATCAGAAAGTTTAGACCTTCTAAGATGGTGATCTCACATGGTTGATTACATGTCTCTAACTAGTGATCCTGGATATAAAGATATCAGTTTTAATTCTCTATATTCTTCTCCCTTCACATAAATTTAGATGAATGTGTAAGGTAATTGTTTTTTTCATCATTGGAATATGATCAATACAAGACAGTTAATTCTTGAAAGAAGCAAGTTTCCAGATGTGAGTCCTGGGACTATTTTAGCATTTGCCTTGGAATTGTCTAGAATATAATTCAGTGAGATGGATATCAAGCAGAGCATGGGGGTCATGTGAAATTCTAGAGGCAAAAAGGTCAAGGCAGTTGAAACAGAAGTAAACATAAAGTCATTGGAGAGTAGGGGGATTCACTGAGGGGGAAATAGTGATAGAAATCCAAATGAGGAAATGTGCTGAGTCCTTGAATAAGATGACTCAAAGCTTTCAAGAGCACAGAAGTAAAGTGGTACCACAAATTTTGGAACTCTCCTCCAGTGAAAGATGAAGGTTATCTATATGACACATCATGCAAATACCAAGCATTTAGTACTGCACTAGTGCCTAGGTGGATAATTATAGTACTAAAAAAATCTGAATTAGAATACAGGTATACAACTAATGAACTCGATTTCCACCTTAAACAACTATGAACTTAAAAGCAAATGAAAACCAAACAAAGTAAAGGGAAGAAAGTAAAACTAAAAAATAGAGTGGAAAGTAATAAATTAGAAATTGGGAAAATAATAAACGAACCCTAAACTAGTTCTTTAACCAAAAATAAAATATAATTGAAACACCTCTCACCAGAAATATAAAAAAATGATAAAAGGAATAAACTGTCAATATCAGGAACAAGAAAGTTAATATCATTGTAGATATTATGAATATTAAAATGATAAAAAGGGAATATTATAAGAATTTTATACAAATTAATTCAACAACTTAGATGAAATATAAAAATAACTTAAAAGATAAAAATTATCAAAAGCCATCTTAAGAATCAATAGGTAACCTGAAGAGTTCAATGTCTATTGGGGAAAATTAATTTATACTTAAAAACCTTTTCATATAAAATATTGCTGACAAAATAGCTGTAATAGTGAATCATATATTTAAATTAAAAAACAGACACTACCTTCTGCCTCAGTCAGTTTTTCATTACTATAATGAATACCTGAGATAGTCAACTTAAAAAGCAAAAAGGTTTATTTGGCTCCTGGTTTTAGAAATCCCAATTCATGTTCAAGAAGAACCATTGCTTTTATGTCTCTGATGGGGATACCAGATAGCAATTGCAAGAAGCACATGGCGAAGAAAAACTGCTTACCTCATGGCCAAATACAAAAGGAAGAAGAATGAGCTGGGGTCCCACTGTCTTTCCTTTAAGGTTATGTCTCTAAGAACCTAAAATCCTTGCACTAGGTCAGGTCACATCTTTTAAAGGTACCATGCCTTCCCATATTGTATCCCTGGGGACCAAGCCTCCAACACATGGGCCTTGGGGGATATTTGAGATCCAATCTATAGCACATACTTACAAAATCTCTCCCAGAAAACTGAAGATCTTTCTCAATTCATTTTATGAGGTCTAAATCACTCTGAAACTAACATCAAATAACCTATCAATCTGACTCATGGAAATTGATGCAAAATTACTAAAATAAACTAATAAAAATTTTAATAATAAAATATTGAATCTACAATATACAAGGATTAGTGTATTTTGATCAGTTGTATTTATCCAGGAATAAAGGTTGGTGAAACATCTGAAAATCAACCAATATAATACACAATATTAAAAAAAAAAAAGCAAAAACATGTATTTGTCTCAAAGATACAGAGAAAAACATTTGATAATATTCAGTATTCATTTATGATAAAGACAACTCACAGGAAAAACTACAAGTGTATGGGGACAATCTCAACCAGACAAAAGATGTCTGCAGAAACTTCCAACTCATACTATACTCAATTCTAAAATATTGAAGTCCGGTCTCTTTAAGATCAGAAACAGGATTTGGGTTAGGGTTCGGGTGTATTCTAGCCCTACTTCTATTAAACATCCTTCTAGAACTTCTGGCCAGAGCATATCCCAAAGTGAAAATAAAAGTAAAAAAATACAGAAAAGAAATGTGAAAATTATATTGGAAAAGAAAAATGTTTTCATGTATAGGTAATACATATGTAAGAAACCTGATGAAATATATCTATTTAAAAAATAGATTAGAAAGTTTAACAAAAGTTCAGGATATGACTAATATGCAAAAATCAAACATCAAAAATATGAATTCTTTATAAATAAGTATGACAAAGTATGTGCAAGACCTGCACACTGACAATGCAAACTATTACTAAGAGACATTGAAGAACAATAAACGTCACTGTGTGACCCAAGATTATTGAGATGTCATTTCACCCTATATTAATAGAAACATCAGAAAAATCTCAAAAATACATCAGTAGAACATCAAAGAGTCAAGAAACAGGCCCATACACTTAGGAAAAACGGATTTTCAACAAAAATGTGAAGGCGGTTCAGTGGGAAAAGAGTAGTCTTTCCAATAAATTGTCTTACATCAATATGATATCCATATGCAAAGCAAAATAAAATAGTGTCCACCTATACACTTCACCACATATAAAAAATAACTCAAAAACAGATCACAGGTCAAAATTCCAATCCTACAATCTGAAAATATCTGTAAGAATATAAGGAGAACCATTTGTGATGTTGAGATATGGCAATATAGTTACAATTTTTGGAATTGTTAGCTGTAATTTCCCTGTAAAAATATGTTGAAGTAAGGATATTTCAGATGAATGGAAGCTGAAGGAATCTTTCATCAGCAAACATGCAATACCAAATGTGCTAAGAGATATTCTTTAAGTTCAGGTAAATGAAGCTAAATAAAAATTTGGATCTACAAGAAAGGGATAAAGAAGTTCAGAAATAATTGAAAACTATGCTTTCTTAATGCAGTTTTTTAAAGAAATAACTGCTTAAGAAAAATAATAACTATGTTAAATGGAGATTACTACATACATCAATGCAAAAGATATGAAAACAAAAGCACAAAAAAGCAGTTAAATATATAAAATCAAGCTACTGTGAGGTAATGACATTTGTGAAAAAGGAGTGAAAAAAAGATACAAAGTAAATGTGATGTCAAAGTTAAACAAAGTTGCTTTAAAACTTGCTTTAAAAAATATTATTAGATAAAATGAAAAGACACATTGCAGACTTATAGAAAACATACCAATATAGTTCTCTGGAAAAGGCTTGTGACTTGAATATAAAAATAACTCATCCCTCAGTAATAAGAAACAATCCAATATAAAGTATTCAAATGAACTTTACCAAAGAAAATTAGTAGGTGGCCAATAAACACAGGGAAAAACAATTCATGTCATTGATTATTGATTAAATATAATCAGGAATTAGCTATCACTGCACTCCTAACAGAATTCCTAAATAAAAAAAATATGAAAGTGCTGAGGACAGGTAAGGATGCAGAGTAACTGGAACTCTAGTACAGACTTAGTTGAAATGCAAATGTGTAGAGTCATTTTGGAGTTAAATATCTACGTTCTATATGATCCATTAATATCTCCCTTAGGCACTTACCCAAGAGAAATGAAAGCATGTATCCATGAAATGACTGGCACAATAATGCCAACAGCAGCCCTAGTACTAATAATCAAGAATTGCAAATAACCACATTCCCCATTAACAGGTGACTGGATAAACAAATCATGGCAAGTTTGTATAAGATAATACTAATAAACCATAAAAATGAACCAACAACAGACACAAGGAGCAACATGACTGGTTTGGAAAAATACATTGAGCAAAAGAAGCTAGATGCAAATGATAATATACTGTATAATCAATTCATGACAGGTAAAAGTAATCTATCATAGTAAGAAATCTGATATTTATAGAGGGAGTACAATTAACTTCAAATGGACAATTTTGCAGAGATGAAATCTTTCCCATGTCTTGATTGTAGTGGTGATTACATAGATAGAGACATTTATCAAAACTCATAAAAATATAGAATTAATAAAAATCAAGAAAGGAATCTGTGGTAGCTTAAGTGTTCATCAAAAGAAGAAAACTTCTTTATTGTTTGTAGAGTATATATAATTCCTGAAACTGTGCACCTCTGTGGTGGTCAGCTTTTCTGTTTCTATAATAAAATACCTGGGATAAAGAACTTAAAGGAAGAAAAAGTTTATTTTGACTCTGTTTTAGAGGTTTCACTCTATGGTCAGTTGACTCTGTTGTTTGGGGACCAGTAAGGCAGAACACCATGGCAAGGAGTGTATGGTGGAGCCAATTTGCTCACCTCATTGTGACCAGGAAGCAAAAAGAAAAGTTCCGGGGTCCCAGTGTCTCCTTCCAATGACCTACATTTCCCCCACTAGAGGTTCCCCCACTTCCCTGTAGCACCACAGGCTGACAACCAAACTCTTATCATATGAACCTCTGGGAGATAGTTAAGAATAAACAGTAGCAACCTCCTCACAAAATTAGGTTTTCAAAAGGATTCAAAAACCATTACTTTAGAAAAAACACACATAAACAACAATGTAATACTAATTATCTGAACTACCAATATTATTAACATTTGCCCCCATTATTTATGAAGTTCTGATGATTTCAACTAGCTGCTATAGAATCTAAACCAAAATAGAAATAGATTCCTCCTTTTATCATTGAGAGTCCAGTGGTATGCACATAAATAATTATAATAAGAAAAGGTCCTAATCTCTCCTAATAGAAATAATAAATTGTGAAATTTCAGGAGAAATAGTTCATCCCTGAATATATTTGGTTTTTATCCTTCATGTTTCTAGTATGCCTTATAACTAATAATTACAAACAATTATACATTTTCAACCTTACAGAAATGCAAAGTGGTTTGTATAAAGCAAGATTATTTTATAATTTACCTCTTCCAGGAAAAAATGGATAAGTCCAATTTAGGCAGTTGTCTATAACTTCAATTTCATTTTAAAACAACTTCCCCCACCCCCCCATTTCTTAAAATGGATTTTGTAGGGAAAAAAACTGTAATTTGTTTAATAGATCAAGCATAATTCTTCAGTTTTAAGTAGTGCTACAAGGTACATAGCATACAGTCAATCTCTATCACAATGTCATCCTAAGACCATATTTCAAATGTAGACACAGCTCCCTCATATTTTGCATGCAACTGCAAATTCCTATACTCAAGGGAACTTTCAAATATGGAGTGTGAATATATGGGAGCAGAAAAGGAGAACTTTAAATATCACCCTGATGTGCTGGGAAGGAAATACCGCATGACAATGTTAATACAGCGTGAGAGTTCAGACAGCATGCTGAATGACTTTGCTTTCTTTACAGAAATCTGTCAGCAGACATTCAGAACCCTGTTCATGCACTCCATGCAGATTTAAGGCTCAAAAAAGTAGATGAGTAAATCAGGAATCTGCCTTATATATTTCTGAAAACAAAACTGCTTACCAGAAGTTAGTATAGAGAATTACAAGCACTTTCCACTTTTTACTTAGTAACCACCCTCAGAGGACCCTTTCACCAGAGCTTAACTTCATCACACACCTGCTAAAACTAGAACACCAGTTCAATATGTCTAAGAGTTCTTAGAATTCCAACATTAATAAATTTCTCTGTAAATATTAATTGTAAAGTATTTGTTTCCATTAACTTATCCATACTATATTAAATAGTGTCACTACTTCATCTTTTTCTAAAAAAGAGTGGTTGGCTGAGGATTATACAAATAACATACATTTACAAAGCCAATGCTGTTTTCTGCAAACCAACAGCAACAAACTAGGTTTTTATCATTAACATCATTCCTATGGTCTCAATGACGATTTTTCTAAAGATGAGTGTATCAAATTTGGACAAAAAAACTTCTCATTATAATCTGACATAACAATTGAAAAAAACAATCATTTCATATTTTCAACCATTTTGTTCTGGACAAGAAGTATTTGAAAATAATTTGATTACTAATATGTAAAGAATAAGATTCTCCCTTTGGAGTTGCAACACCAAAGAATAATGAAATCATGAATCACCTCACTGTCTGAGTTATTTGGCGTTGAAGTGGGTGAAGTGAGGACTGAGAAAGATGGCTGTGTTAAAGTGAGTCTGCAGTACTCTTTCATTTGGGCACATATTACAAACTGTCACAGAAACTAGAAAGACTATCTGATTCTCAGATATGTAAGACATAGGAAAAATCATTCATAAGGCCAAAATAAAAGACACTGTCTACTAAATACAAGCATTAAGTAGTTTTAAAGTCAATTTTATGATTACATAGATGCAAATATATTAAATGCTAAAATAAAAGTTAAATTTCTGCCAGGTGTGGTAGCGTGTCTGTAATCCCAGTGGCTTAGGAGGCTGAGGCAGGAGAAGTGAGAGTTCAAAGCCAGCCTCAGCAAAAGCAAGCTGCTAAGCTACTCATTGAGACCCTGTCGCTAAATAAAATACAAAATAGGGCTGGGGATGTGGTTCAGGGGTATAGTTCCCCTGAGTTTAATTCCTGGTACTAAAAAAAAAACATGTTAAGTTTCTAAAATTTCTAATCTATCTACATATGTCAATTTATTTTCCCCCTAGTCTGAAAGTGCCAGTATATAACATTATGATAGTATTTGGTGTGTTCATAATCACATTAATTAAGTTAATAATTTAAATATTTTAATGCAAGACACATAGAGGAATATACAAAATTAAATGCTAAGGCTTAATATTACCTATTCCCAATGCTACATTCTGGATTCTAGATTTTAAAAGGAAAGGAAATGAAAGGAAGGAAGGAAGGAAGGAAGGAAGGAAGGAAGGAAGGAAGGAAGGAAGGAAGGAAGGAGCAAGGGAGGAAGAAGGGAAGGAGGAAAGTAGGGGGGAATGGGGGAATAAGAAGGAAATAAGGGAGGGAGAGAGGGGAGGGAAGGGGAGACTAATGTAATCTAGAGTGCCTGAATTTCTAGACTAGGGCTTTTCAAATTCACCAGCAGACAAGAAAGAAGACAATGAAGTCATAGAATTGATGCAAGCAATGTGACTTTAAGCCTCTAATATTTTACTCATGTTTGGGCAATCAAAGCAGCAAGAGATATTAAGATACTGTAAAACTGTACATTTTCATGCATTATGAAATCAATCATTGCTTAAGACATACCCACATTTAAACCATCTCAGATTCTGGTTGCTGTGCCTTTAGACAATCAATCATTTTTCTCCAATATCAGGATAAAAGTGATGTTCAAGCTCACAAACTAAGTCAACTACCCAGATATATTTGGCAAAGTCAGATTACTGTTGATTTTTATCTTTTTCTCCTTATGTTTTTGCATGACTTATAACTAACTGTACAATAAATCTATCTAGCCTATTGCATTTTATTTGTGAGATAGTGGGATCCTAAGCATCCCAGGCACTCTGTGTTAATGGTGCATTTGTAATATTTGGTGAATAAAGAGTTAGAAATAATTACAGTGAAAGTTAAATAAGATGGCTAATGAAACATTTAAAGTATTTTAGAAAATACTTTTTACTATGTTTAAGATTCACCTATGGAACAGAAATCTAAATTCTGTGTAAATAATTGATATAATGAGTACAATGTACAACATTAAATGATTATCTTCCTGTTTGTTACATATATGTGTTTATTTTATTTTCCTGTTGGAGAATTTGTCACTGCAAATTGCTTTCACATTAAGCTATGGGAATTCACCTCCAAATCCCAGGGCTTTCTAGGAGAAAACTAATAAATGAAAATCAGTTCTGCTCCAGTTTATGAAATGGCATGCACGTATGTGTGTGTGTGTGTGTGTGTGTGTGTGTGTGTGTGTGTGTGTGTGTCACAGTTCTCCTTAAGTATGATAATTCACAGGCTACAGGTAAATGAAGATTATCCATTTGCCTCTTTTCATAATGAAAACATTCTTAGATTGACTAAATACTTTGCTTTCCATTTTTATGAACACATTCTTCATCTGTGATATATACCTGCTCATCAGATTTTGAGGATTTCCTTTACATTGAAATCTTAGTTATTGATGTTTTTGTCTTCATTAATTGACATAAAACTTAGAGTGCTTGAAGATCAAATTTATATTATGGGCAATTAAAAATTTCCCACTGATTCCTTTACATAGAGGCACTTTAAGTGTCAAATGAAAATATGGACTATCATTCTAAAGTAGATGTTTTATTTATTTTTATTTTTTTAAGAGAGAGTGAGAGAGAGAGAGAGAGAGAGAGAGAGAGAGAGAGAGAATTTTTAATATTTTTTTTTTTTTTTTTAGTTCTCGACGGACACAACATCTTTGTTGGTATGTGGTGCTGAGGATCAAACCTGGGCCGCACGCATGCCAGGCGAGCGCGCTACCGCTTGAGCCACATCCCCAACCCCTCTAAAGTAGTTGTTTTAGATAATGTAGACAACCATCAGAAATTCTCCCACAGAGGTGGAAATGAGACAAATTATGCCTTCATTGAGATGAAAACCAGGGGACTTATCCTGTCTATAGAAGCCAAATAGAAGTGTGGGAGATTTATGAGGAAATCTGCTCTATTAATACTAGTGAAATACAGTGGGGACTCTTTTTGATCTGGTTTTTAATCATTCCAAATCCATAGTTGAATTTTTTTTCCACTAATGTAACAAAATATGTCCCTGTCTAATCATAATTCAGGAGTAAATTAGGTTAGACATATCTGTTTCCAGGTGTCCTGGCATTGAGGAGAATTAAAATATTAACCACTTGCTGAGGTTTAAAGATGAGGCATATCCTCTGCTCTCTGCTGCATTCTTCTCTCAGCCTAGGAAAAAGCAATTCACTGCAGTTATGCTATATTTAATGAATTTTTCTGTTCTTCTGTCCAAGGAAACTGTTTTCTTTCTTTGGCAGTGTTTTCCTGTTGTCCTTGAGTTAGACTGATGGAGAGTTCAAGGGAACACTCACACTACCAATCCAATTTCAGGACTACTTTACGAGAACAGAAGAGGGATTAAGACATCCCTAATCCCATATTTAAGGAATTTTATGAAGGTGCATTTATTTATTTATTTATTTGGTGCTAAGGATTGAACCCAGTGCCTCACACATGCTTTGCAAGCACTCTACCACTGAGGCACACCCCCAGCCCCTTATGAAGCTAATTTTGTTAGAAATAATTTGAGTTGAAATTACATAAAGTGTTATGTGATAGTAGAATTTTTTATAGATAAGCAAGAATATTTAAATTCAACCCTGACCCAACCTCCCTCCCTGCTGCCTTCTTTAATTTCTTTCTTCCTTCCTTGGGATAGCAGCATACCCTCTTCCACAGAAAAGGAAAGAATGATTTGCAGATCTGCTAATTATTTTCTTCCCATTCAACCACCAATAAGAAGTTGTGACTGACCATGGCTGTGAAATCCCATGTGAGTAAAAAAGTTCATAATCTGATCAGTTCAAATAGACCAAAAGCAAGTGTGCTTGGGCAGTTTGTTTCTCCATTCATTTAATAAATTAAATGTTCATTGAGCATATACTTAGGGTCAACAATTTAACATTTAACAATGCCCTACTGTCTAAAATAGACAAAATCTTCAACAAAATGGAGATTACAATTCCAGTAGTGAAGGATGGATCAATTACAATTATGGTGTAAGAAATTCCCTTGCTGCACTTTACTTTTCTTCATTCATTTAATCATTAAGAACACATGCACAGACAAATATAAACATACACAGAAGACACTCAAGAGAGTGGTTCTAGCATTTGCACCATTTTAAGAGTCAGGAATGGCAGTGTGCAATCTATAAGTAACTTGCCCAACATCACACAGCTGGTAAGTAGTAGAGCTGTTATATGAACAGTCAGCCTCTAGGGTTTGTGCATGTAAATATCATACTACACTTGACTGGTGCTTAAGAATTGTTTCCTGAATAGAGTCTAATGATAAAATTTTTAATATTAGATCAAGAGAAAGAAAGAACAAGTGAAGATCCATATAGTTGAATCCCCTTTTAGATGGCATGTCCTGCTTATCTCTGATCTGCTTGCATAGATATCAGACACCACTTTATGCATGTAGACCTAAGAGTCTAAACAGTTTTAGATTTTTAAGTATAGTCATGACTTCACAGCTTTTCATCTCCAGTGCTTCAACTTTAAATTCCTTTTTAATGAAAACAGTGTAGATATTAGACCCAGCAAAGATAAGTATGATCTTACAAAGAGAATTTGGATTTTTTTTTAAAAAAGAGATAATGGTTTCTTGACTGTGAAACCATGGTCTCTGCATCAGTCTAATCAGATAGCAATGTTCTTAGCAATGACACAATAACAGTTTATCTTTGTTCTGAAATCTGGTAGATTCATAAGCCAGACAATTCCTTTGGAAAAGGCCTGGCTCAAGAATGCTCATTTCCTCTTGTTTAAAAAAAATAATAAAATTTTGTTTCTTCCATTTATATGAAGACCTACCATTTTGCCTCAATCTATCCTAATAAGTAAACAAAAACAAATTCTGAAAACTTATTTTTCTATAAATATAGAGCATTTTAGGTTTTATTGTTATAAAGTAATTTTCAAATCTCAAAATTTAATATCTGCAGGTCTGAGGTTATAAGAGGCATTTTAAATTAAAAATATACCTTATGGAAGCATTTCAATTATAATTTTAAAATTATTTCATTTTTACTTGTAGCAGCATTTGTTATGATCAGAGATATGTCTGGTGACACTCAAAAGATTTCTGCCTTTGGAGCAGCTATTGAAAATCATTCAATTAGAATGGAACCAGAAAAGAGAAACTGCTTTGCTATATATGAGACCTAAAATTCTGCACAAAAGGTTGATGTTTCTAAAATAGACTGAGTGAAAACAGCTTTTTAAAAAAATATTGTTTTACAGTGTATTTTAAATGTTTAAATTTTTATATAGTTAACTACTTAATGCATGTGTTAACTTGCAAGGCTACATATTTGAGTGGCTCCATATCATAGAAATATTTTAGACGAAATGAATTAATTGCTAACTAGGGCAAGATGCACTAGGACAAAGTATATTTTTAATTTTTGTTTACCTCAGATTATATTCCAAACTCATATGTTATCATATTTGATCACTACCTCTTTTCTAACATAAAGTTTTGTATCTCTATGTCTCTTCTGGTATTTCTTCAACTAGGTGTACTGTAGTAGATGCCTGGTACACCTACCCTGAGTCCCTTTTCCAGATGGTGTAGCCATCCTCAGCTGCTGTTAGAAATGCAATTCGTGGTTCACACCTGGAACTTTCTCCAGAGAATTGCCTTGATTATTAGGATGCCTGGTTATTTTATACTCCAGAGCTCTGAGAGCTAGACTTCATCTGGGACCACATCCCTGAGGAACCTCTTTCCCTTTCCTATTCTGCTTCCTTCACTTATGTGCAGTTTTTCCCCACCTGAGGAACAATCCTTTAATAAATTACACAAACCTGAATCCTTTTCTTTCCATGGAACTTTACTTGAGATAACCACAATTCCCACTCTTTTACACTTTGCAAATTACTACTATTCTCCAGGGTCTAGTTCAAAGGGATTTCCATGGAAATCTTTTAGTACATTCTCTCCACCCTTACATTTCTGGCACAATTGATATTTTTACTATGTTCCAGAATTGAACATACGACATTTATATTAAGCTCACTCATTGTAAACTATTCATCCAAAACCATTTATTGAATGCCTACTATATGCCAAACACTGTTTAAGCACTGACAATAGAAAACTGAGTAAGACACACAAGTTCCTGTTTTTATGGAGTTCATATTCTAGTGGGGGGAAATGTATTAAATAAAAGCAGATACATAATAAACAAGATTCATTTAAAAAGAATAAATGTGATAATGAGAACAAAAGTAGGTGGTGCAATAACTGTGAAAAGTTACTTAGATTAGTGTTCAGGGAAGTGCTCTCTGGAAAACTAAGCCATAAATTTATACTAATGGAGAGCTATGAGCTTTTGAAAGCTTGGTACGGGATGTTTTACACAATGATGTGCACAACACCCAGAAAATGATTTGAAGAATACACTAGAGTTAATTGATCAGGATTCCTGAATATGGTGTTCTGATTTTTTTTTCTTTGAAACTTTCTTCTTTGGTTCAATAATGCCTTAACAAAAGTACTTTAACAATAGGAGGCACTAAATTATCCTGATGGAATTTTTCAAAGAAATAGATGAAGACTGAGGAAAAGAAAACATCTTCCAGTCAAGAAATTGGCAAATTCTAAAACACCTTGTTAAATAATCCATAGAATTGAATAAAGGAATATTTGAGGAAAACAAGCATACCATAAGATGCAAATTAGAGCAATTCTACTATTATGTCATGTGTCAGTGATCTAAGATTTATACCAACCAGAAATGGAAGATTTTGTCCCATCAATAGACAAGTTTTTTTTCAAAAGGATTCAATTTTCCTTTTTCTATCCCCACTTATCCACAGGTAAAATTCTAACTTACTTGTATCTGAAAAGAAATATAGCCCAATGAAAGATAAGTGTTAAAAAGATAGCTCTCTTGGAACCAACAATAACCCATTGAAAGACACTTTTAAAAATATATACATTCATAGCAGTTGCATAAACATAAAAGATATAAAAATAAACCTGACAGAAGATTAAAAGTATATATTTTAAAAGTCCACAAAAATATATTATTAGATAAATATGCATACTGAGATTTCTGATCAGGAAATTATGTATTTTAAAGATGTCTTTTTGCTAAATTTATTTAAAGTTTAATGGGAAGTTATTGTCTTTCAAAAAAGAAGCAAAATAAAAAAATATTTATACACAGAATTTAAAGAATTTATCATCAGTAAATGTGCACTAAAACGATAAAAAGGAAAGTTTGGGGAATAAGGAAAATGATAACAGGGAAATTTGCTTTTGCACAAAGAAACTAGGAGTGCTGAAAATGGTAAATATAAGCACAAATATCAACTTTATTTAAAATAATCTCTTAAATTGGTAATCAATTATTTAACACAAATGTAAAGGCAGTGTACATTAAAGATTCTTATAGCAGAAGAAAAATGTTATGCCCATATGTAATATAGAACAGTAAGGAAAATTACAGTACATTGGGATAAGATTTCTGAATTATATATTAAGGGTTACAATATTATTTGGAAGTAGGCTGTGGAATGTTAAGGATGAATATAGTAAAAAGCTATAAATGTTTCATATCTATAATTATCACTGGAGATTTCAATACTTCTCTCTTAATAATATTTAAACAAGCATTCAGAGAATCAACAAAGATAGAGAATACTTGAATAATGCTATGAATCAACTTGTACATCATTATAGAACACTACCTTCAAAAAAACACATTAAAGCTGGGCGTGGTGGCACACACCTGCAATCTCAGCTGCTTAGGAAGCTGATGCAGGAGGACTGTAAGTTCAAAGCCAGCTTCAACAAAAGTGAGGTGCTACACAACTCACTGAGACCCTGTCTCTAAATAAAATACAAAACAGGGCTGGGGATGTGGCTTAGTGGTCAAATGCCCTGAGTTCAATTCCCTGTAACCACCCCCAATAACCACATTAAGTATGCATTCTTTTTACAGAATATTTACCAAGATTGGACCTATTTTGAGTCACAAAATGTATCTCAAAAACAGAAATGGATCCAACTTGTACAAAGTATATTCCCTGTTGAAATTAAACTATAAAATACAAAATTAAAAAAAATTCAAAAATATCTTAAAACTAATCAACATATTTTAAGTAACCCATAGATTAAAGAAGTTATAATAAAAAATAAAACAAAATCAGGAATCATGTGAAAGTCAAAACACAGCATATTGACAGTTGTTGCATTTAGCTAAGCAGTGCTGAGAGGGAAAATGATATTTTTAAATGCTTGTCTTAGAAAAGAAGAAAGTTCTAATTTTTGATGGTCTAATTGCCTATGTTAAGAAACATGAATTAGAGACAAAGCAAACATTGATACAAGTCCCCAGAGCATCAAGAGGTTAATATGGAATATTATAAATAATTTTATGCCAATAAATTCATAAGAAAGGTCAAAATTATAAATCATTTGCAAATTTATATAAATTACCTAAAATTTATATAAAATGAAAACATAACAAGAATGGGCTTTTATTTTTAAGACAAATTGAATCTAATTTAAAAATATTCTTCCAGTGAAACTTTCAGGTTGAGATGAATTCACTGTGAATTTAAACACACACTTATGGAACAAATTAGAGTTACTTCACAAATTTCTTTAGAATATGGCATTTCTATTTAATTTTAGGAAGTTGGATATATTCTGATGCAAAAATCTAGACAAAGACATTACACAGAAACAAACCAGGCAACCAAAAGTCCTCAGTAGTATAAATGCAAATATTCTTAACAAATTTTGGAAAATGGAATTTAGCAATATCTACAAAGAATAAGGATCATTGCCAAGTGTGACTTATCTCAGGATGCACCATTTAATAGGCATTTGAAAAGTTAATTATGCAGTCACTATATTAATACACTGAAAAAAGGAAATAACATGTTAGCTTCTCAACACAAGTAAGAAAAAAATTCACAAAAATTGCCCTCATTCATTGCTAATAGGATAAAGAGAAAAAAGCCATCAGGAAACTAGAAATAGAAGGGAATTCCACCTAATTTAAGGCATGAATGGAAAGCCTATAGCTAATGACATAATTAGTATTTAAAAACTGAATGCTTCCCCCAAACAATGAAAACATTTTATTTACGTATAATGTCTTCATTTCAAATTGAAATAGAAGACATAGTCAATACAATAAGCCAAGCAAAGAAAATTCAAAAAGAAACATACAAATTAGAGAAGAAAACAAACTGTTTTTAATTATAAATGACATAATTATTTATGAAGAAAATGTGAACATATACATAAAAGCCACTAGAGTGAAGAAAGAAGTTTAGTAGTGTTAAAACACATTAGCTCAATATATAAAATTCAACTGTGTCTCTATATTTGATCAATGAAGAAATGGAAATTGAAATTGAAAAACAAATATTTCCCTTAGCAAATGAAAATGCAAAGCACTATGTATTAGTATAATTTTTCTTTTTCATTCATGTTTCTTTTACAATTGGATATTCATATGCAACAGAAATTAAATCTTTACCCATATGTCATGCCATATGCAAAAAAATTTATAATGGATAGTATGTCTAAGTATACTAGGTAAAACTGTAAAACTTCTCACAGAAGATGAAAGAGAAAATAATTATGAACTTGGCTTAAGGATGGTCTCTTAGAATTAAGGAGGAAAAATTATCAAGGAAAAACATAGATGAATTGCATTTCACTAAAATTTAAAGCATTTTATTCAAAAATCACCATTAATAAAATTAAAAATTATGGCATGTACTTTGAGGAAATGTTTGCAAATATGTATCTGATAAAGGACTTGTATCCAGAATACATTACAAAATCTTAAAACTCAATTGTTGAAAACAAACTCTGATTTCAACAAAAGAAGCAGATGTGAACTTTAGAAATGAAGTGCACTACCACATTAATGAACATAAAAAGCATTATGCTGAATGGAAGCAGGTAGTCAGAAAAGATCACATATACAATTTTATTCATATGAAATGTCCAAAATAGACAAACATAGAGACAGAAAGTAGATTAGTGTTTGCCTAATATTTTGAGAATGATGACAATGTTCTAAAATTGGATTATGGTAATAATTACACAACTGTGTAAAATACTCAAATCCACTTATTTATATAATGTCAATGGCTGGTTTTTATGGTCTAAAAATTATATATCAAAAAATCTGTTAATAATAAAGTCTACAAATGACAACTAAGGATGCAAAATATGCTCAATTTTATTGAGGAAAATAAAGTTAAAATCACAATGAGAAATACCTATACCCTAAAATGACAAAATTTTAATTTCATACAATACAAATGTTAGAGACACTCATACATTGCTGGTTGGTACACAAAGTAGTACATCCTTTTTGGTAAGCTATTTGGAAATTTCTTATAAAGATTAATAGGAACTTCCCATGTCAGCAATGAATTTCACTCCTAGAAGTTTTTTCAATAAAAATAAAAACCTATTTTCACAAAAAATTATGTACTCAAAAATTCAAAGCAACTTTATGAATAATAGCCAAGTTGTGGAAACTTCTTGAAAGTCAATGAACTTGTGATTGACTAAATTGAGGCACACTTTTATCATGAAATACTATTCAGCAATAAAAAGATACAAATTACTAATGCATATAATAACATAAAAAATTCAAAACATTATGACAAGTGAAATGAGTCAGACACAAAGAACTAAATATAGTATAATTCAGTTTATATAAAATAATAGAGAAAAAAACTATATAGAAACACAGTATATCTGTGGTTGCCAGAGGAGAGAAATTATGGGATGGGAGATGATAAAGTGCCAAAAAGATACTAAATTTTTGAGCTAGTATAAATGCACTCTATCTGGTATATAACTATATAACTATAACTATACATATATAGATAGATATAGTTATAACTATATGATAACTATATATAGCTATACATAGTTATATCTATGTATAGCTATATATAGTTATAACTATGTATATATATACACACACACACATATATACATACATATATATACACACGCACACACACTCATCAGCTGTTTTACAATTGATAAGTATCATTGCATTCAAATTAGGCCTCATGACATTTAATCGTTAAAAATTGGTTAAACAATTACCATTATTTGTGATCAATTTTGTTCATAAGATAACCTATTACTATTCTAATCTCAGAATTGATTTTTAGTATATGTGCTGCCAAAGTGAGCACTCAGAATCAATATTTTATTGCTATTAAATGGCATTTTAATTTTTGTTCCTACTGTCTTATGGTTAAGGTGACTGTTTTCCTGACTCTGGCATCTTAGAGCTAGAGAAAGGGTGAATGTCTTTTCTCCAAAGCAGTGATAATCTATTTCCATATTCCATTACTTCCAAGGAGTCACTTTTGTGGTCAAGAAGTTTTGTGTAGTGTTTTGTGAATCAACTCTGAATCAAAAAGTCTCAGTTCGAATACTCCATTTACTGTCTTCATGGACTGAGCAAGACTTTGAATCTTTTCCTTTTTAAAATAAAGAAAATGATGCCTAAATGAGTTAAACTAGGGCCTGGAAAATGATGAGCAGTTAATTGATGTTGGCCTTTTTAGTATGTTAGTATTAATTGCCTGCACATCTCTTCTCTGAGAATTATTGTACCTTTCACAGACATGACTTCTGCTCTGGAGATGCGTGACATACAGGTCTCTTTGCCTTACCAGCTTTATTTCTTGTGGCAATGAATTAAATTCTTTCATTTTAAATTGAAAAAGACACAGGAGTTCTTTTTATGTGTTAAGATGAACAAATAGCTGTAATTGCTGGAATGAGGTATAAAGATTCAAACAAACAAAAGAAAGTATTGACATCTCTAATCAGTAACATTTACTGGTCTTTCTCCCACCAATTAAATATTGAAAGAAATTCGAAGATTATATTTTTGCAAGTTTCTGAAAAGGCAATTACTTTTAATAGAAAAAAAAACTTACTAGATGTCTCTAATAAGAAAACCATATTCATTTTCATAACTTTCAATTATTTGCTTATTACAAATAAACTAATGTGTGCCACACCCAGCATGACCATTAATTCAGAAACCAGAAGGGTAATTGGGAATGAAGAAAAGACAAAGAGACACATAGAGAGAAAAAAAGTGAGGCTAGGTGGTTCATCATCTCTTGTTGAGGGATGAATGACCCAGAGCTTGCTCATCATGTTTATTACATAGGTTTCATCAAAAGGTTATTTGTGGGAAGGTTTCAGAAAAGCAGGCAATGTGAAGGATGAAGGACTGGCAAGACATTAGGGTCATCTTGTTTGGCTCAGAAACCTTTATTCCTAGGGCTTGGTGACTGTACTCAAAGTTCCCATTGATACAGCTCCACCTTCTCACATAAACTCCTCTGGTCAGACACCATAGAAACTGGGCCATCTTGACCTGCATCTTTGCACAGGCAATTCCCAGCACAAATGCAGCCATGACAGAGTCAGACCATGATTCAAATCATCGCTCTCCACAAATATGTACTATACTAATACTATCTCATTCATAAAACAATGAAAACACACAAGGGGAAACATTTTCATGAGCATAACAGAAATATCAAAACTCTCAAATACACAAAAAAATATCAGGAAAAATAATAGTATACAAGTAAGGCCAAATACCTTAAAAATAGACATAGTATTTCTCAAAATGGAAGAGAAAACAGTCAATGAATCTGAATATTGAATCCCATTTTATTTAAATAGACCAGAAATCAGGAGAAAACACTTAAAATTATTTTTAGATTAACAAAGGATGAAATTGCGTCCTAAGCACACTATACCAATTTAAGGAACATTTCAAACCACACCTTACTGGCTGGAAGCAGGATATAAAGATATGCTTACCACACTCTGGGTAGAACTTTCAGTTTTTAGGTAAGTTGGTCTACTTTTGAAATTCCTTTTTGATGTGAGTTAATTTCCCATATATGAATAATAATAATGAAGAAATTACCACTTCTGAGAAGAACATCCAATAAGCACTTCCAATTCTGAGATGACTAAGGCACAGTGATGTAAAATGGTATTCACAACCAAAATCACATGGATATTAAGAGATATAGTGAATTAATAATAAGCAGACTGATTCAGACACCAGACCATTGTGTAATCTGACTTCTTAAACCATTTATATTATAATAATGTCTCAGCCTAAATGAATTAATTCTATTTATTGTGGCTAGATGAATGTTCATTAAATATATATCATCATGCTAAATTTCTGGTGAAAAAAAAAATAGCTTCCCATTTAACAACCCAAAATAAAATTGTATAACTCCAAGGATCTAGCCATTTCATAGAAATACTATGTACCTATATCACATTTCTGACATGGCTCATATTGCTTCTTCTACATAGGGTAGAAATCTAAGTATAGATGATACCAAGCTAACTTTCTTCATTTAGTTTCTCCTAAGTTTTTTTTTATTAAAATGTTTATTGGAACATTAAAAAGACAAAAGAGTATAACAAAAATGAAAATAATTAAGCATTTATAAAAATGTGAAGGTGCTCTCCAATAATATTGAGACAGATTAAGAAACTAAATCCTACAGTAAATGCTCCTATTAGTGGCACAAAAGAGTATATAGAGAGACATGCCTCCCAATTTTATAGCCTTGGATTGAGGAATAGAACTCTATTCCCATCAGAAAAACCAGAACTTTGAACATTACTGACAAACTTCCCTCCTCCTTAACATACCACCCTCAATACCTGTCTTTCTAAATCTATTGAAAGGTTAGAATTTAAAAGAAAAGATATAATAGGAAATAGAAAGTTTTCTTCACATTGCATATAGTACTTATTATTTTCATTTGTAGCACATAACAGGTGGCATTGGAGAGTTCTGTTCATAATCAGAAACCTTGTGTGGGACAGGGGCATGTATGAGAAAAGATGCATTTTGCTCACAAAGAGGTAGTTAGATAAATGCCAACTAGGACTTTGAGGCAAGACAAGAAATTGAGCACATTATATTGTACTCCAGTTTTAGATGTGAAAGGGAAATTCTAAAAGCACCTGAATGGTCAGTGGAATGGTTAAAAATGAACTCAGTATGCTTTTTATTATAAACAGGAATGATAAGGAAATGCCATAGCTTAAAAGAGAGAAAATATTTCCTAAAGGCTAAAAAAGCAATAGACTTTGAGAAATAAAGAAAAATAAATTTAAAATGTCTACCTTTCTTTAAAAATGTAAGAAAGCATCAGCTATGAGACATTACTTCTGCATTTTATTTTATTATATAACCTCAAGTAATTGAAATTTTTACATAAGAAAACAAATAATAGTCCAGAAACACCAATACATTTTTTTAAATTATTCTTTGTCTAGTGTATACGTAAGCAATGTGTGCAAGATAATAAAAAATCTTCAGCATATAGTTTGAGTATGCTTATGTTGTCAGGCAATATAAATAGTTAGCAAACAAACAAAACTTTTACTTGGGCATATTTTGTTATTTTTATTCCTTATAGAAAACAATTTTTTAAAGCATGGGACTGGGAATATCGCTTAGTGGAAAAGCACTTGCCAAGCATGTTAAAGGCCCTGTATTCAACCCCCAGAATCACACACACATACACACAGGCATGCAAGTAGAGAAAAAGAGCATAGCCACAAACTATCCTCAGATTCAGATATTTTTATTAATGCAAGACTTAGAAACATACCAATAAACCAATAAGAGAAAATTCATGACATTTTAAAATTAAAATTAAAACATTATTGAGTCATTGATACAAAAGTTTGACGTATGAAATTATTGAAATCTCTCAAGTAGTGCATTGAAATTCATTGTTATAAGGGCAGAAAATGTAACTCAGTGGTAAAGTTTGTGCTCAACATGAACCAGGCCATGGCTTTTGAAGCCCAGTACCATAGAAAACATAAATAAAGGACATAAAAATGTTCTTTCATATTTCTTCTAAACTCACACATCAATAATGATATTCCTGAAAGGATTAAATTGAAAAATGAATCAAAAAATTACATATGAAGCACAGTGGCTATTTATTTATTTATTTATTATTTATTTGTAATGCTGGGGATTAAACCCTGGGCTTTACACAGTGATAAGCACTCTACCACAGAGATATGTCCCCAGACCTTCAGTGTCAATTTATGTAAATAAATACATAAGTAAAAATGTGGATAGATAGGATTTTGTTGACTCTATTTCTTTGTATACTATTGCATATTGTAGATATCAGCTTGGTATATTAAACTAACAATCTGAAGATACACTTATCATGGTTTAGCAGTTTATTTCCCAAAGTTGATACCTGAAAAAAATAATATACATACACACACACACACACACACACACACACACACACATACTTGAAAATACATGTATACACATAAAACATATGTATATACACATATTTTACATACATATATAAACATATATGTAAAGAAATTGATATAAGAATGAGCCTGAGTCCTGAATTACACTCTGGATTCCTGTTTTGCCACATGCTGTTCTTGCACATGCTTCCACTAGGTGATGACAAGTACTTTGAGGTCACTACTAGAGTCAAGCCAGTGCCAGTACTTTGCACTCGAACCTACAGAACTGTGAACTAAATAAATACATAAATATACCTCATTTCTTCATAAAATAACATTATATACATAGGTAGATATGAGAAAGATAAAGAAAACTAATTAAAGGGGGGTAATAAATCAAATTTTAAAAAATGACTTCAAGTATATGGTTCAAATGTGGCCAAAATGTGGAATAAACTATGTACTTTACCTTTCTTTGGGGGGAGTAGGTAAGGCATTAGGTTTGTGATTTCTTGATTCTTAAATTTATAACATAAGCCCAGACTTTTCCATTGTACTATAACTACACATTTCCAAAATAATCCTGAGATCTTTCAGTAGCCCCAACCACACTTTGAATACAACATCTAAAACTAAATTCACTGTGTCATTCTCATCTCCTCTGTTTATTCACAAATAATATACCAGCTATCTCCCTGTTATTTAAACTCAAAATTTTATTGACAATTACTTATGTATTATGAAGGTCTAATTTTATGTATCTATTAATTTATTTACAAGAAAATCTCTGTTTAGCTTTTTGACCTTATGTATTATGTGGCCCTATTTACTTTGTTTTGTGAGTTCCTTTAAATTTCTGACTCTGAAGTTCTACATCTTCAGTTTTTTCTTAAATTGACTCCAGACCAATTTTCTGAAAGTATGCCTCTGATGATGACTACTCTCCAACCATATTAATTGCTCCCCAAATTAGCTATATCAATCTCTTTATATTAAGCCCAATTTTCATCTCATAATTCTATCTTTCAATATTTTGCAAAGGTCTCTTTTAGATACATTACATGTTCCTTTAACTATACTCTGAATTTAATCCTCTTAAGGAACCAGGACATATAAATTTTCATTGAATTTAAAGCATACTTTTTTCACAGTATGACATCTTTGAAATCATGATGTATCTTACAATCAGTGGTGGCAACATCTTTTCTTTTAAATTATATTTAAAATAGAATAGTATCTTGAAATAGATGGCATTTGAAGTTTGATAAAATAAGGATTTTTTTGGTCCTCACCATCTATAACCATTATTTTTAAATAACAAGTGCTTGAATATTGCTTCAACACATAAATTTGTGTCAAGAAACATGTCTCATGTCTTGTTAAGCAAGGAATGAGAAAAGTCTATTTATTAGTTTTACTGCAACCCTTCTATAAATACCTTAAAATATAGCAGCTATAAAAAAAACAGACTGAGATGGGAAATAAAAACAAATATCATGTTTAGTATGTTAATTTACCATGTTAATTTGGACAGACAAAAGTTAAAAATTTCATTGACCATAATTAATACCATAAAAAAGTGATAAATTGATCATCAATTCTTCTCACATGTAAGATATAAGATCTCACCTTTTTTTTTAAACTGACATTTTTCTCTGACATTTATCTTGCTTCAGTCTTCACACTAATTTCAAAGTGTTCTGTCTTTACAGAAATATCTATTTAATAACCAGAGAGATAGCAACAATAGAAACTTGTCTTTCATAGCATGAACTGTGCTACCCAAACTTGCAAATATGAGCAACAGGGTAAATGGAAGTTAATTTCTTACAAGATATTTGCATGGTCTCTAAAATCTCAACAAGTAAAAGTCTGTAGTAATTCATCCTAGGAACAAAGAGAGACAGCACATCTATTGTTCTGGAGTCTAAGCAACACACATGCAAGTTCACCATGCTGAGTATATAGGTCATACTTAAACAGTGTCCTGTGAAGATATGAAAATTTTTAGCAAGTTGTCAGTCTTCCAGTTTTTATTTAAAACACCTAGAGTCAAAGAGAAGATACTCATGTGGAATTGAACATGTAGCATGTATTAAATAATGTGCCTATGCTTCATCCAAGACAGTAACTGAATACACACAAATGTGTCCCGTTTTGTACACATTATATGTATTTTCTATTTTAAAATTTCATAGGAATCCCCCCTATTTTATAAAATGACTTGGCCATTGCTAATATTCATTTTATCATTTCTTAATTTACCATTTTTAATTGACAAATCAAATGTGTATATGTTTACCATAGGTCTAGCCCTGTATTCTCTTTTTCTTAAAGATGCAACCCTCTTGGGAAGCATGTTTCTGCTCCTCAACAGCTGGATGTAAACTTAGTGTGATGGGGTCTTGCTGAGATGTTCAAGAAAATAAGGACTACTTCACATGGGGGCAGAAAAGCAAAGGTGTCCTGAAACGCCAGCCAATGTAGAAATTAGAGTGGAGAATTGGTTGGTGCAAGCCAGGTGGACTCCACTGGCGTTTGGTTCCCCCCCCCCCCCAGTTACACAGGAACCTGTGAAACCACACTCTGTAGCATGATGATTCAAGAAAAAAAAAGCAAATTTTTCATCCTGGCTTTGTCTTTCTAAATGCCTGCTGAGAGCCATTGCCAAGTAGGAATGACGCATGGCAATTTCTTTGTCAGCCTACCCCATGTTGCTTAGAGGAAGGACTCTCCATTGTGGAAATGGGCTTGCCTGTGGACCCAGATCATTTGCAGTGACATTGCATGTATGCTTGAGTAAGGTGACCTTGCTCAAGGACCAGGGCGGATCCGGGTTTAGGGCGGATCAGGTTTTAGGGAGTATCCTGCTCCTTGGGTTTAGGGCGGTTCCAGGTTTAAGGTGTACCCTGCTGGGAATAGGGCGTATCCTGCTGCCTCAGGCATGCCCCTCCTTGAGTTCCCGTTGAATTCTTGCGGGATTCAGAGAGTATTTGGGATTCAGAACGTGGATTTCCCAAGAATGTGTGTAGAGTGCCCGTGTGAGTTGGGGAATAAAGAATTGCTGTTTGAATCTACAAGGCTGTGAGTGGCTCGTGAGATTTTGTGACAGCCAGACTGTGGCAAATGCCCTGTGATATTAGGTATATAAATACCTTATCTCAGCTTCACTTTCTCATATATAAAAAGTTGAAACTAGTCTTGTGTCGTACATCTACATGACAGAATATATGTATACATTCATTTGTAATTGTATGGCAAATATTTCACTTTTTCTGAGTATTTAGTATTAAAGAACTGCTAACATTTTGGAAATAGCTCCACTACTCTTCCTCTATGCTTGGGAGACATATTAATAAGATAGTACAGTAATGTTTCTGTAATGTCACTCTATGCTCAAAGTGCACTATTTTATTCCCTCCCTCCCATTTGCCCTTTGCCTTCATTATTTATTTATTTGCTCTTTTTTAACACTGAAGTTCCACTCCACTGCTTTATAAGCTAAATCCATGTTAAGTGACATAAATAAATGGTTGAAGCATAGAGGTACAAATTATATTGAATATCAGAATGTAGAGTAAAATTTTTCCTTTGATATGTTCACATTTTTTAAATGTGCATGCTAGATCCCTTGCCCTATTAATCATTTTAATAATGGGTGGTTGCAATACAATGAAAGATGCAATTCACGCAGGATCTTAGGCTCTTGTAGAAAGAAGTCAATATGCACAGGTCAAATGATAAAACAAGTAGAAAGTGTGCTTAAGAATTTGATAAATATCATTATGGCTATTCAGAGAAAGAGATCAGAAGATGCTTGGCATAAGGGCATGAGGATGGCAGAAGGATTAAAGGAAGCTAGAGTGCTAGAATTATGGGATCTGAATATGAATAAAAGGAGAAATGAACTGTTTGGAAGGAGGTCTGGAGAAGAGCTACATACACAAAAGCCTGATGATATGAAAAAATATAGGGATGATGATGGATTATTTCAGCTAGGATGTAGAGTCCACGAAGTCACAGAATATAACACTGATGCTTTGAAGGCCATGGAAAACCAAGCTTATAGCTGATGTAGTTTATAGCTCATGTTAGTAGCTCCATCCTATTGGTATAATGGAATAGCAGGTATCTGAGGATTAAATAGGTTGTAAAGTCCCTAACATGTCATTGGCTCACAGGATGTAATATTTCTTCTTAGTAGGAAATGCATGGCTACTAGTTAACAAAGTAGAAAACTGACCTGATCAGAACCATATTCCATATAGCACTACAGAACAGAAAAAGGAAAAAGAATTTTAAAAAAGGATGCTTTTTATTATTATTTCATTTATACACAGTGTATTTTCTCCAGGCTTTGGGCCTGCTTCAAACTATCCTAAAACAGCATTTCACTTAGTTTGTTTATTTGAAAAATCTGTCAGCATGTTACATAAAACCAACAAGTACAAGGTACCCAAGAGAAATCTTTAAAAAAATGTGACCTGGTATGAACTGGGGAACACTTAGTATTTTAATACATAATGGAAAAAAAATAAAAACAGAAGTGTAAGGATTGTATTTAAAACAGAAAACACCCATATGGACAGGATCAAAATGGCATTTCATAGGACTTCTTAGCCATGCTAGGAGATAACACTGGCAGAGAGGCCAGTCTTCATTCTGGCAGGCAATGATGAGATTGCTCTTTTGGAAAAGGATTTAAACAAACAGTGAGGATAAAAGGCAGATCTAGATTGCTGTGAGTAACCTGACAAAAGTGTCTTTTGCACCAGCTTGATGCCGTGGTATGTCCCTGTAGTTAGGAAAGATTTTTGTCTGAAATCCTCAGACCACTCAGTTTCATTGCATGACATAGTCCTCTGTCTTCTTTCTCTGTCCCTAGTTTGGCATACCCTTTCCTTCCTCATCTCTTTTTTAATGGTTAGAGAACCCCTTACCCAAAGAGCTCAGGAAACCACCCTCAAAACATTTTTTTCAAATATTATCTGGAAAGAGAGCAACAATTATTGCTACCTGCAACTACAAGATTGTATATAGCTAGTTCCCTGGTGCCTTTTTTGAGCATCATTTTACTTCTGGTCCTGCCCAGTAAAAAGGAATCTAATCTCTAGGAAAAGTCATTCAGTGTATTTGGAATACAACTTTATACTTTTTGAACAACAATATAGTTTTTGAAGATATATTGGCAAGTTTATGTTAATTTATTTTAGCATAGAAAGTATAATGACCCGTTAGAGGACTCAGCTAATAAAAATATATAAATATGTTGATTAATGAGCTAAGTAATATGAATATGGATATATGTGTGTATACATATATGGACATAGATGCAGAGGCTTAAGTATATCATATATACAATGCAAGAGTGTGTTAATGTATAAATATATGCATAGCTGTCTATCAATTTTACTGGCTTTAAATTCTTTTTAAATTGTTCATATTTTCCCCATGCATTTTCCAAAATGATGAAATATATGATTTTTTGACAAAGTTTAAAGTTAACACATGTTTTAAATAGATGAATTAAAATGGCAGCCAAAATCTTGGAGCTGAAAATTAAAGGCTTTGCTTTATTTTCCTTTCTCCTTCTCTGACCTCCTTCAGTTATATTTAGAAGAATGAAGAAGTTATATGAGAAGAGAGTCTATTGGGAGGCTGATACCCCTGCATACAAGTTCCCAGCAAAGCTGAAGACTTTGAACGTGTTACTTTTTCCCTCTAAACATCAAAATAAGGATGATATTATTTGTCTTAAATAATTTTCTGAGGAGGTAAATAAATGTCTTAAGTAAGTGAGGTAATGTAAAACATTAAAGATAACCCCTAATGCTATTTCCCTTCCTTACTTTTTTTATGAGAAACTACATGTTGAGATCAGATATTAGACATTTCATAAGCTCAATAAATAAAGTAAATTGCTTCTCTCTTCAGGTTTATTGGATCTGTTCAGAAAAGCATTGACAGTTTTTTTCTGTGGAAGTTATACAACAGTTATCAACCCCGAAGAACAGCTGTGTTTCTAGAAGTGGCAGAAGAAGGCTGGGAAGACATCTCCATGGAGAGAGAGATGAGATGTAGAGTCAGGAATGACAACTCAAGGTGTGACTGGTTAATTTACACATTTGTCCTTCTAAGTCTTATCATGCCAATTCCCAACCAATACTGATTTTATTCTTCAAAACTTCCCTCATTCCTCCCCATTTGTTCTGAATTCCCACTCTTAATACTATTTATGGGGCAATAATTTCAGATTTACCACAAGGAGGATTTAATACTGACCCAAGATTGTTGTTTAATCCTCTATCCCTATTTATTCACCTATGTTGATGTGTACCACTTCTCTGTGAGATAGACCTTAAATCCTATGAAGATGAAAATTCGTACTTATTAACTAGCAAGTAAGTAAATCTAGATACATATAGAGTAGTGATCAAGAATACAAACTGAGTCCAAAACACTGTTCTTCCACCTATTGGCCAGTTTTGCTGGTGTATATTTTCATACTTAATTTCTTTATTTGGAAAAGCTAAAATAATAAGAATAAGTACTTTGCAGAATAGTCAAAGGACAAAGCTCATGATACAAATTAATCTTTTCAAAAGTGTTATGGGTACTTAATCATTATGCATAATAGTGGAATAGATTGTGACACAATTATAAATGCATTTGGTCAATTTTGTTCCCCTGTACCTCCATTTGCCATCCCCCTCTTCCTTCCTTCCTCTACCCTCCTGGTATCCTTTCTGTTTTCATGAGTTCCCTTTATCTTCCTTTTTTATTCCTTAGCTTCCACATATGAGAGACAGAAAATATGATCCTTGGCTTTCTGAATCTGACTCAAATTAATCACTCAAAAATTATTTTTTAATTATTTTTTAAATATCATTGTCATTACAATGGTAGCTCCTTTTAGACCTATTGTGGATAAATCACAGGACAGATATTATGTAAATATTAGTTCCAATCTTTAAGTTATATTATTACCACCAACTTATAGAAAAGAACATTGAAGGGGAGAGAGTGATGTTTATGCAAACTGACAAAGTTTGAAATAGCTGAGCAGGATTAGAAAACTGTGTTTCTCATGTATCTCTGCTCGAAGTTTGTCAACTCAGTTATACATCTCCTCCTGTTATGATGTTTTTAATATTTATTGATCATTAACTTTGTGCCAGACATGCTCTAAATGCTATAGCTATATTTTCCCTTTTAAAATTCTTGTATAATCTATACAAGATTGGTTTAATTATTCTCACATTGTAGGTAGAGGAAAAAGAACCGAGGACACAGACTTAAGTAAATTGCCCTAGACCTGAATAGAATTACATAGGACAGTCAGGATCTTGTAGCTTTCTTTATATCCCTTATACATCATTGATTGACACATTCTACTGAGCATACATGGTGTGCCACACTTTGATCTGTGCACAAGGACTAAAAGTGTGCACAAAGATGATGAAATGGAGGGCTAACAGAAATAAATAAACACATATGTAGCAGGTTAAGTAATTTGGAGAAAAATATTGAATTAAGTAAAGGTGATTGAGAGATGTGGGAGAAGTCTTGGGAAATTAGAGTTGTTATTGCCATAGGGTAGATGAGGATGGCCCCATGAATTAAGTGATATTTCTGAAGAACACCTGAAGATAATGAGAAAGTGAATCCTCATGGTATCAGTGGAAAAGCCTTCTAGACATAGGGAATATCAATGCAAACACTGAGGAAGGATGATGCTTGGTATATTTGAAGATTTTTAATTGATGGACACAATACCTTTGTTTTATTTATTTATTTTTATGTGGTGCTGAGGATGGAACCAGTGCCTCACACATACTAGGCAAGTGATCTACCACTGAGCTACAACCCCAGGAACCCCCCCCCCCCCCCGTGGGGATTTTTGAGCAAAAGAATAAGATGTTATTTCAGGCAGCAATATAAGGAATAGACTGTAAAGGACCAAAGTAGAGATAGAGATTAGTTAAGAGCTCATTGCTTTTATTGATTTGAAGGAAGATTTGAAAGGGAGAAGTCACATATGTATGGATACAAAAATAGCATATTTTGAGGCTCACAAAACCTGCTAATATATATGGATATAAATACAGTATGTTTTGAAGTTTACAAAACTTGATCATAGATTGATTTAGGACTATGAGAAAAGATAAATAGAGCCCTGATCAATAGCAAGAATGGAATTTTCATTTAGTAGATAAAAAAGACTGCAGGAGGGAAAAATTTGGAGTGAAATTATGAGGAGTGTATTTGGGACATGTTAAACACTGCATGTTCAGTAGAGCAGGTACAGGAGACTTGGAGAAAAAGGTTTGTTCTTTTCAAACTACTTCATTAAGCAGCAGAAACAAATGACTCCAGAATGTTGGGGTTTTTTTTTTGTTTTTTTTTTTTTTTTGCTTACAATAAACACACTTTA
Organism: Spermophilus citellus; assembly: GCF_964194105.1. Classification (NCBI taxonomy): domain Eukaryota; kingdom Metazoa; phylum Chordata; class Mammalia; order Rodentia; family Sciuridae; genus Spermophilus; species Spermophilus citellus. The sequence goes on along the minus strand of NC_138183.1, from coordinate 164,651,732 downwards.
ATCACCCTCATATTAAATAGACACTTTGTATCTGCTAAACCTCTGCTCCAAGTTGCCTCATTCTTGAGACCCAGACCAATAAAGAAGCTGTGGTTTACACTGCCAGTCTCACAGCAGCAGGAAAAGAAAACATAATGAATCCCAGACTGCTCACAACACTTCTTCTAAGTGTAGTCAACAGATTTCTAACCATTTTATTGGCCAACATAAATCACATGATCAGGTCTTTCTAGTGTCTCTCTCTCTTTCTCTCTCTCTCTCTCTCTCTCTCTCTCTCTCTCTCTCTCTCTCTTTGAGTGGAGGTACAGAATTTACATCTAGGAATCAGGACACACTAATTTCCACGTACCACAGAGACAGAGAATATAAATTTGGCATCATCAGGATAAAGCACTATTTAAAGTCGTGTCTGGAATCTAACCACAAGAGTAAAAGTCTGATTCCTCAGCCTAGATTTTGGAAATCTGGCTAAATTAGGAAATGAGTCTGCAATGAAATTGTCACTGTGTAAGAGGGGAACAGAAATCGGTGACCTGGAGGCCAAGTAAAATAAATGTTTGAAAAGAAAAAAGTGATGAAGAATGTGTTGATCAATACACTGAGGATGGGAATGGACTTTTGTATTAAGCAAGTGCAGGTTATTTTTTACTTTGACAATAGCAGTTTCTGTAGAGGGAAGGAGACGAAAGCCTGATTCAAGTGGGTTGGAGAGTGAGGGAGGAGGGGAAAATGAGTATAGACGCTCTCTCAAGGAGTTTTGTTACATGTAACAAAGCACAATGTCACCAGTAAAACTTGCCCCTTTCCATGGGGGAGAAGGAAATGAAATCAGATCAACTCTGGTTCATAAAGAAATAGCAGAAACATCAGCAGCCATTAATTTTGTGAACTCTAGAAGACAGACAAAATAACCAGGACACCACTTGGGAAATAACACTTTTCCTTAAAAATAAAGAATGTTATCTATTAATTTCAATTCATTCATATTGACACCAGATGATCCTGTAGTAAATTATGCCTGAACCTTGCCAAGAAACTGTTTGATTTTTCCTCCAATCCTTCTATGAGTCTTTACTTTTCCATCTGAAATATATCATTTTTAGTCTATTTATTAGATTGCAGGTGGGCACTATAACAGAGTAAGAATTAGGTATTCACTGTCTTGACCATTGTGGTTTGCTTAGAATTACATATATAGCCCATAATAATGATCACATGAAATGTTTATTAAATGAACAAATTAAATCTATTCATCTTCAAAATCCCTTATATATTTTTGTCTATATTTTCTCTTCCTTGAATCTATGATGATATTCCACACTTTTGTTGTGAAAAAAAGTCTGAGGTCTTTCTTCACAAATGTACAGCTCACACTCACACCAAGTAGCCAAGCTTTGTGCCATTGGCACCTACACAACATTGTACAGTGACAAGATATTGAAGTACTTAAGAGAGTGTTGGTGTATCACTCACTTAGTTAACAGAAAACCTCCCTTAGTTTTACTCATATGTTCTGATCTTCCTAAATTAGTATGGAGGATCAGTATCAAGTAATAATAATGGTAAGAATAAAAATTATGATAGAATTGTGAAATAGTACTCCTTAAATAATCTCACAGATTTTTTTGTTTTATTTGTACATTATACTTACACATAAGAGCAGGGGTCTTTTTGATAAATTACAATTAAATGTACCATAATTTGCTTTCTCAATCCCCTTCCCTTCTCACCTCTCTTCCCCAATCTACTTGTCTTTATTCTATTTATTTTTTTTGTAAATTGGTACATTATAGATATACATAAAAGTGGAATTCATTGGGATTTTCATACATGCATATAGAATAAGTAGGTCAATTTCATTCCACATTCTCCTTACACACTCCTCACTTCCCTTTATTCCCTTCCTCTACCCCACTATTCTCCTTTTCATTTTCACTATATAACCCCTTTCCCCCCTTATTTCTCTCTTTAGTTTAAGCAGATGAGAGAAAACATTTGTCCCTTGATTTTCTCAGTCTGGTTTATTTCACTTAGTTTGATCTTCTCAAGTTTTACCATTTGCCAACAAGTGACATTATTTCATTATTCTTTGTGGCTGACTAAAACTCCATTGTGCAATATATACCACATTTTGATTATCCATTCATCTCTTAAGAGATACTAGGCTGATTCATAGCATGGCTATTGTAAATTGTGCTGTTGTATCATTGGTATGTCTGTATCACTCACTATAGCATGCTAATTTTAGTACTTTTGGTTAAATACCAAGGATGGAATAGCTAGGTCATATAGTGGGTCCATTTCTAACCTTTGATGAATCTCCATAATGCATTCCAAAATGGTTGTCTTATTTGGTCATCTCACCAACAATGTATAATGCATATGTGTAACTTTTTCCCACATCTTCAAAAGCAGTTATTTTTGCTTTCTTGATGATTGTCATTCTAATTGGAATGAAATGAAATCTCAGTGTAGGTTTGAGTTCTGTTTCCCTGAATATTAAATATTTTGGGGGCCATTTGTATTGCTTATTTTGATAAATGTCTGTTCTGATTTGTTTTGTTGTTGGTGGGTATTTTTTAAATGTTTTTTAGTTCTTTAGATAGTCTGATTATTAATTCCCTGTTGAAGAATTAAGTGGCAAAGATTTTCTTCCATTTTGTAAACTCTTCACACTCTTCATTGTTTCCTAGGCTAAGCAGAGATCTTTAATTCAACGCTATCTCACTTACTGAGTTATGATTTTATTCCTTGCGTTTTAAGAATCTTATTCAGGAAGTTTGTGCCTGTGCCAATATGTTGGAGTGTTGACACTGTTTTCATCTGGAAGCTGTAATGTTTCTGGTCTAATTCCTAGTCTTTGATTCCCTTTGAGTTGATTTTTGTGGTGTGATAGATAGGGATCTAGTTTCATTCTTCTAAACATATGACTATTTAGTTTTCCTGGTACCATTTGTTAAAAGCTATCTTTTCTCCAACATATATTTTTGACATCTTTGTCAAGGACCAGATGACTGTAGATTTGTCTCTCTGTCTTCTAGTCTGTTCCAGTGGTCTTCGTGTTTGCTTCATTGCCAATACCATGCTGTTTTTGTTACTATAGCTGTGAAGTATAATTTAAGGTCCAGTATTGTGATTCCTTCAGGATCACTTTTCTTGCTCACGTAGCTCTGGTTTATCTGTATCTCTTATTCTTCCATCTGAATTTTAGGACTGCTTTCTTTGTTTCTGTATTTTGGTGGAGATTGCATTAAATGTGTTGATCACTTTTGATAATGTGGCCATTTTGACAATACTAGTTCTGCCTATCCAATAACATAATAAGACTTTCCATTCACTAAAGTCTCATTAACTTTCTTCCTTCAGTGTTCCATAATTTTCACTTCAGAGGTCTTTCATATCCTTGACTAGATTTATTCCTAGTTTTCTGGCTATTGTGGGTGTCATTGTTTTCCTCACAGATAATGTTTTTATGTACATGATGAATAAGCACAATTATCAAGGAAATTATTTTTTCACATATTTTTATCGGTGCATTATAGCTGCACATATGGTGGAATTTATTGTTGCATTTAATTCATGCACACAACATAACAATATAATTCAGTCAGTATCATTCCCTAGAACTTCCCCTTTCCCTCTCTTCCTCATTGTCCCTGGTCCCTTTCCTCTAATCCACTGATCTTCCTTTGATTTTCAGGAAATTCCTGCCCTCCCCCCAACTTTCTTTTCCTTTGTTTTCATTCTTGATAGTTGCTATTTTAACTGGAGTGAGAAGAAATCTCAGGGTACTTTTGATTTGCATTTTCCTAATTGTTAATACTGTAGAACAATCTTTGTATATTTGTTGGCCTTTGAATTTCTTCTTTTGAGAAGTGTCTGTTTAGTTCATTTGGCTATTTATTTATTGGGTTATTTGGTCTTGGGCTGTTAAGTTTTTTTTTTTTAAGTTCTTTTTTTTTTATTGGATGTTCACAACATTACAAAGCTCTTGACAAATCATATTTCATACATTAGAATCAAGTGGGTTATGAACTCCCATTTTTACCCCAAATACAGATTGCAGAATCACATCGGTTACACATCACATTTTTACATACTGCCATATTAGTGACTGTTGTATTCTGCTACCTTTCCTATCCTCTACTATCCCCCTCCCCTCCCCTCCCATCTTCTCTCCCTACCCCATCTACTGTAATTCATTTCCCTCCATGTTTGTTATCCCATTCCCCTCATAAACTCTTATATGTAATTTTGTATAACAATGAGGGTCTTCCTCCATTTCCATGTGATTTTCCTTTTTTTCTCCCTTTTCCTCCCGCCTCATGTCTCTGTTTAATGTTAATCTTTTCTTCCTGCTCTTCCTCCCTGTTCTGTTCTTAGTTGCTCTCATTATATCAAAGGAGACATTTGGTATTTGTTTTTTAGGGATTGGCTAGCTTCACTAAGCATAATCTGCTCTAGTGCCATCCATTTCCAGATATTAATCCTTTGTCAGAATGGCAGCTAGCAAGTATTTTCTCCCATTCTGTGGGTTCTGTCTTCACATTATTGTTTCCTTTGCAGTGAACAATATTTAAATTTGATGCCATCTTATTAATTAATTTTTGACATTATATCCTGAACTTTAGACATCTTATTGAGAAAGTCATTCCCTGTACCTATATGTTGGAGTGTTTTCTCCTAGGAAAAAACATTTTCCCCTAGGAATTGCAAAATTTCTGATCTAATCTCTAGGTGTTTGTTTCATTTTGAGATCACTTTTTTGCAGGGTAGAGATAAGGGTCTTGTCTTATTCTTCTACATATGGATAAGCAGTTTTCCCAGCACATTTGTTAAAAATTCTGTCTTTTTTCCAATGTGTTTTTGGTATCCTTATCAAGAATCAGATGACTATAACTGAATAGGCTTTTCTCTATTTCTTCTATTCTGTACCATTAGTCTATGAATCTGATTTTCATCCCAATACCATGCAGGTTTTGTTATTAAATCTCTGTACCATAATTTGAGGTCAGGTATTAAATACCTTTTTGGTTTTAGCTTAGAAGGGCAATTAGTTCTTCACATTCAGAAACATCATAAAATTTGTACACTTAGCACAAAATCAAATTTAAAATGTAATCTCATTGTTATCTATAAATATGCAAAGTTTATCAGAAATCAAGCATTAAGCAGTTATATGTGTATATTAATCAGAAATGTCTCTGCAAATCATAGTTCTAAAGTGATAAATAACTAGTCCTTGATAGTATAGAAACAATTAATTTGATAATTAATCATTTAGTTGCATTAATGAAGTAGTGATTTGATCAGTTATCAGCAACTGGAGACTTGAAGGCTTAAAGAATGAATTAATTATACTTTGGTCCGTTCAGTTATGCTAAAAACCATCATTTGGATATGTTAAACACAACTTTTTCTTGAGGTTGAGTTTTCTATCTGATCTATTTTATAAAGATTAAACATTTAAAAATTCAAATTATTTAATACCATGTATTAGAGGATTTGCCAATTTTATAATATAAAAAAATTTGGCTTTATTATGCACACTGCTTAGCTCTTCACAACTCAACATTTTATTTTTCTAAAGACTCTTCATCCAAATTCTATAGACAGTGGCATTCTTTGAGTACCATAAAATTTCCCACTTGAGACTAAATGTCTTCTCTCTTTCACATTATCTTCTAACTCATCCAAGATACAGTGGATCAATGTTGAGCCAGTCACTTTCCTTTTGAATCCTTAGGAATTTTTTGAAAATGTGTATGCATTAAAGTGACATTAGATTCATGCCACTTTAAAAAAAAATAATGACATTAAAGAAATATCAATTATTTAACCAGTCATTAAATAGTCATTAAATGCTTTCTTCCAGGGACAGAAATTAAGAGTCCAACTTCATCAACTCAGAAAGACCAGTTTCTCAGGGTAATTCCTTGGCTTTGCTAATATTGGACTTTAACTTATTAAAAAACTTCATAGTCACTTGCTTCTCACAAGCAAATTTATAGGGCAATAGAAAAAAAATGAGTTATTTGGTCTTACCTGTGCAAGTTTATGAAATTTGCAACTATATGTAATAAATGAAAATGAAAAGTAATATAACATGTCTACAGGCTCAGTGGGGGCATGTGGGTGAGTAATAACACCAATTCTGAGGCAAATTTTTCCAAGTATTTGTTTTTCTGAAGTTAAATATATTCATGCATTTGGGATCCATTAATTGTTATAGAACAAAACTGATATTGTATCATCTTGATTTTTTTAAGCATCTGAAAATCTAAATAAAAGAAAGTGTTCTCCTCTTACAATGGATGTGGCTTTCCCAATAAAATAGACAAATGCTTGATTTGTAGATTTTTTTATGCTTGACCAAGTCCTATAAGTGAAAAGGGAAGATTCAAATTGGAGAGCTATTAGAAATCATACTTTTATTAAATTCAAACCCATAGTCAAATCCATATTCAATAAAATCAAAACATTTCTAATAAGATAATTTGAGTACAAATAATCTTGTTCTCAAATTTTAATATTTATTTCTTTGTATTAACCTACAAACCAAGGGATTAAATTATGTAGCCATTTCAAAATTGCTCCTGTATTGCTCCTATATTAGAAGATCAGTAGGAAAGTCTAGGATAAAATTAATCTCTTTCAAAAGAAGTTGATTGCTAACCCCCAGAAGAAAAATAGCCATTCTTTATTCAGTGAGACAGGTACTAGGTGTGTCTGGAAAGAAAAAGTCAAAAGGAATTTTTGATGTCAAGAGACTTTGAACTGGGATTAAACATGAGGGAAAATTTAATCGAAGTTTTACCAGCTTAATGTGCAAAATTGGATTATACTTTTTATAGGAGTGCTGTGCATGAGGAAAAAGATGCAAGAATCATCAATTTATCCCAGCTTATATGCCTAAACTGTGATTACTAGCAGCATCTCTGCAGGACCAATTTGCAAGGAAGTATACGGTTCAGATCATAGACTATAGAATGCATTTTTTCAAAATCCATGTTTTTAATTAATTAGCTATATTTCAACAAGTGTCTTAACCTGTCTGAGTCTCACTTCCTTAATTGTAACACCTACCTTCAATATTATCATAAATACTAATTGAGAAAAATGTATAGGAGCATTTAACATAGGATGTCACATATATTAAATCCACAACACAAATGCACATTATTCTTATCACAGGAAGAAAAAAGGGCATGAAGCCAAAAGCAATTTTAGAATAAAGAAGGAAATTAATGTATTCACCAGCTATGTGGTAAAGAGGGCTCAAAAATTCCTCCAGCAATCACCTTGGGGCTGGGCAGACTAATGACCTTGAGATATACATTAGTCATTTTGGCCTGGCAAATCATCAAACTAACAGGTACCATGATACTACAGAAATGATAACAACTAGTAAAGAGGGGAATGAAACCTGTCCTATTCTACAATGAAAGATGATCTCATTTAATTATAAACTTCACTGTGCATATAGATAAGATAGGACCTTTTATTCTATGGCCAGGATTAAGACTGTACCATACCTAATCAATAAATGGGCTAAGGAACTGGACACTTTACAGAAGAATAAATACTATCGATCAACAAACATATAGAAAAAAATGTTCATCATCTCTAGTAATTAGAGAAATGCATATCAAAACTACTCTAAGATTTCATCTCACTCCAGTCAGACTGGCAATTATCAAGAATACAATCAATTATAAGTATTGGCGAGGATGTGGGGAAGAAAGTACACTCATACATTGTTGGTGGAACTGCAAATTGGTGCAACCACTATGGAGAGCTTATGGAAATGCCTCAGAAAACTTTGAATGGTTCCACCATTTGACCCAGCTATCCCACTCTTCGGCCTATACCCAAAGGACTTAAAAATCCACATACAGACTGGGGATGTGGCTCAAGCGGTAGGGCACTCACCTGGCATGCGTGGGGTGCTGGGTTCGATCCTCAGCACCACATAAAAATAAAAAAATAAAGATGTTGTGTCCACCAAAAACTAAAAAATAAATATTAAAAAAAATTCTCTCTCTCTCTCTCTCTCTCTCTCTCTCTCTCAAAAAAAAAAATCCACATACATCAGTGACACAGCCACATCAATGTTTATAGCAGCTCAATTCACAATAGCTGAACCATGGAACCAACCTAGGTGCCCTTCAACAGAGGAATAGATTTTAAAAACATGTAGTATATTTACACAATGCCATATTACTCAGCCTTAATGATAATGAAATTATGGCATTTGCAGGTAAATGGATAGAACTAGAGGATAATATGATAATTGAAATAAGCCAATCCCCTAAAACCAAAAGCCAAATGTTTTCTCTGATAAGCAGATGTGAATTCATAGTGGGGCAGGGGAATAGGAAAGAATGAAGGAATTTTGGTTTGCGTAGATGAGAGTGAGGGGAAGGGTATGGTTGTGGAGATGGGAAGGACAGTAGAAAGAAACAGACATTATTACCCTATATATAAAAATTTTAAAAGCTTATTTAAAGTGTATGCTAAGAAATACAGATATTTAAAATGTTATTTAAACTTACCATATCAGATTTTAAAAGAGTTCTTGAGAAAATTCAAAAGATATATGTATATTTTTAAAATGATATATGAAAATATAGAGATAGGTATATAAATACATTATTTCTCAGCTTAGTAATTTCTATTTGCAAATATACCTTTCTAAAATATTAAATTTGAAGTAATGGATACTTATATGGCTGGCATTATGGTAATTATGATGTTCTTCAGGGAAGTATTAAAAATTCAGTCTAACACTTTATAGTACATGTAATGTTCGAAGTCTTCACAAATGCATTCATTAATGCAAGTTTAGAAGTTCTGGTTGGGATCTTTTTGTGCTTTTTTTTTCCTTTTTACAACTAGATAAATTCACAAGTGAAGAGGAAAAGCTAGCAACTGCACTTTGGCTTTAGCTTATGGTCCTTTCTAGTACAAGCTTTGGAAAGGTGGCATTTTAGCTTTTTATGTTTCAAACATTAATTGCTACTTCTATGCACTATAGCACTCTTGACTAGGCTTTGTGATTTATTTTTAAAGAATTTATTTTGGGAAGATATTTGTAGGTTGCATACTATGTAAATGAGTGTTACTTTTGTCAATTTCTTAAAAGATTAAGTTCTAGAATATTTTATGTTTTAGATGTAAATTATAATTATTGTATGGTAGAGGGAAATAAAAGCCAAATTTCCACCAAAACTTTATGTTTTCTATTACCCATGTTTCTTTTTTAGCAATAAAAGAATAGAACAAATACCACTGTGGCTGATGATGTGGAAAGTTCTTTAGTTAAAGATTTTTATACTGTTGAGTTAAACAGCAATGACAGATTTGGACCATGTAATAAACACTGCTCAGGGCTAAAAAGGCAATCATGAGAATGCAAGAAAAAAAAGGAATAGGAAGATAGTGTGTAAGGAAAATTGCATCTTCTAATCAAAGTTTGCATTACAATGAAATGGTGTTGCTCTTGTTTTCAAATCAAATATAAGGAAGCAATATTTGGGCTGTATTTCCTCCTGCCTAAGAAATTGCATCTTATTTATAAATTTGAAATCATCAACATAAAATCTGCTTAGGGCTCAGTTGAATGTAAGTCTTAAAACCCTCTGCTCTGAAACACTGGTGTAAATTCAGAATAAAATTAAAAATTGATTTTCTTCAAATCTTATGTTGAACAAGCAAGTGGGGGTATAGTAAAGATGTGAGAAAATTAAGCACAAAGTATCCAGAAGCATGTATCAAACCACAAACTCTGGCCAAGAAGAATTGTAGTAGCACTTTAGGAATTTACTAGAATTAATTTACAAATCATTTTATTGTATCAAGTACATTTCAAATATTCTTCTTGCTTGGCCATTTTAAATGCATCTCCTTTTCACTCCTAGAAATACCTATTACAACTTATTGTGCTAAAGAATAATGCTGTTTTTATTTCATGGGATTGTTGCAGGGGTGATGATAGTTTAAGTTGTGACTTTCTCTTAATTCATTACTTGTTTATTTTTTAAAAAAATATATTTATTTTTTAATTGTAGTTGGACACGATACCTTTATTTCACTTATTTATTCTTATGTGGTGCTGAGGATTGAACCCAGGGTCTTGCACATGGGAGGTGAGCACTCTACCACTGAGCCACAATCCCAGCCCCATTACTTGTTTTCTAATCACATTGTAGTTGTTATTTTTCCCTCTCCACCCTCCCACAGCCACTTACTCTTCTTACACAGTCCACTACTTGTCCCACTGAAGATGCTCATAGTTTGCGAAATAAATGAAAGAATAAAATTTTAAGAACAGTGAAGTTCCAAAAAGAGAGAAACAATGCAACATATTTAATTTCTCAATTAGTTCATGATAATACTTTTATCTCTGAGTCTCATGCTATATTTACTGATGGATAAAAATGAATGTTTAACCTCTAAATAATGAGGGCATGAGTTTGAACAGAGAAAGAAACTAATGCATAGTGACATGGCATTATATCCCATAACAGATTATCCTGATCAAATATCTCACTTAATATCCCACTCAGTGAAGGTCACATGTAAAACCGACATGACATTTTAAGAATAGACAATGTGATCTGACACATCTCAAATAAATTATTGAAGAGTGGTTGTTTTATATTTCTGGATTGTTGCTATGGATACAAAGACTTCTGTAGGCAAATTAAAATATACTCTGTCCTAGTCCATTTCGTATTTCTTAACAGAATACCTGAGGTGGAACATTTTGTAATGAACACAGACTTATTTCTTATAGTTTGGAAGGCTAGAAGTCCAACATAGAGGGAGGCACCTCTAGCAAGTGGTTTGTTGCTGCATTATCCCATCACAGAAGAAAGAGTGAGAGAGTATGTCTAAGAGAGCAAGTAAGAGGTAGAACTCATAGCCACATGCCCTTTTATAATTGGCATTATTATATTAATAAGAGTGGAGCACTCATTGATACAAACTCCTATGATTAAAACCCATCTCCAATACTAATACCCTGAGAATTAAGTTTTCAACACCTGCTTTCCTGGGGGACACATTCAAATGATAGTATACCCCCACCATTCAAGGGCTGTCATGCTTATGGGGTCCTCATCTATCAAGGGTTTACTTCCTTCCAGCAAGCATCTCACCTATGCTTACAAATTCCAAAGAGATTGCATTGAACCTGTGGTTAACTTTGGGGAGTGTGGAAATTTTAACAATATTAAATTTTACCAATAAATGAACATAACATATCTTTTTTATTCAGTTATATCTTCTTTGTCTTTTTTTTATAATTCTACAGTTTTCAATGTACAAGTCTTTCATTTGCTCGGGTTAATTGATGAGTATTTTCTTCTTTTTGGTATGTTTAGAAATGAGATTTCTTTCTATAGTTTCTTTTCACATAGTTCATTGTTGGTGTAGAGAAAAAACTTATTTTTGTATTTTTAATTTTTATGCTGCATATTTGTTGAATTTGTTTATTAGATCCGATAATATTTGGGGAGTCTTTAAAGTTTTCTAGAGATGAGTTCACGTCATCTGCAAACAGAGATAATTTTACTTTTTCTTTGTTTACTTGAATGTATGTATTTCTTCTTGTTGTCTAATTAGTCTGATTAGAATTTCTAGAACTTTATTGATTAGACATGGTAAGGATGGGCATCTTGTTTTATTCCAGATTCTGTAGGAAAAATTTTCAGCTTTTTATTGTATTGTTAATGGTGGGTATTTCATATATGTTCTTTAATGTGCTCATGCAAGTTTGTGTGGGCTCTCTCTCGTCCAGCAAAAAGATCCATGGAACAGGATAGAGGAGAGTGTGGCTGCGGAGTCACTAATCAAGACCTCCAGAGACTAAGCAGGAAGCAGGTCTGATTTTATTGCTCAGTTACCAAGTATATATACTCAGGCAGTAGCTAAGCAAATTACAGGCAGCCACCAATGCAATTTCTGGCCAACTGTCCCTGCAGCAACCAATCGAGGAGTGAGCGGGCCATGGAGCAAGTGCAGGGACTAAAACACACGGCCGCATTCCCAGGGTCAGTCCTACAGGGTAAGCAGTTTGCCACTCACAAGCCCTAGCACGAGGGAGTGGTTTGCCACTCAGATGCCCTTAAAGTATGCCATATATGCAGTAAAGTACTCCATGCACTTGTCCCCACACAAGTTCATTCTAAATCTAATTTGGTGGGAATGCTTTTTTTTTTTTATCATGAAAGAATATTGAAACTTATCAATGCTTTTTCTGCACCTGTTAAGATAGTCATGTGATTTTTAGACTTCATTACATTAATATGTTGTGTCATATTAATTTGCATAGGTTGACCATCCTTGCATCCCAGGGATAAATTGTTGTGATTATGGTATATGATTTTTTTTAATGTGCCATTGCATTATCTTTGATAATATTTCGTTGAACATTTTTGCATCATGTCTATAAGGAATATTGGCTTGTGGTTTTGTTTGTTGTCAAGTCTTTGTCTGACCTTGATATCAAGATAATACTGACCTCATAAAATGCATAAACAAAATGACCTAATTCCTTCTTTCATTTTTTGGAATAGCTTAATAAGTATTGATATTAATTATTTTAAAAATGTTTGGTAACATTCACCTGTGAGGTAAGGTATTATTGAGGCTTCCTTTGGGGGGAAAGCTTTTGATTACAGATTCATGCCCTTACTATTGATTTGTTTGAGCTTTCTATTACTTCTTGATTCAGTATTCCTAAATCTCAATAGTTTTCCTATTTCTAGGAATTTATCTATATCAAAGTAACCTACTGATTCAATGCAATACTTATAGAATTCTTAAAGTTCTTTTTTTAACTAAAGTAGAAAAAAACCTAAAATTCACATGAAACAGAAAGATCTCAAATAGCCAAAGTAATCTTGAGAAAGAAAAACAAGGGCTGGGGATGTGGCTCAAGCGGTAGTGCTCTCGTCTGGCATGCGTGCGTCCTGGGTTCTTTCCTCAGCACCACATACAAAGATGTTGCGTCCGCCGAAAACTAAAAAATAAATATTAAAAAATTCTCTCTCTCTCACTCTCTCTCTCTCTCTCTCTCTCTCTCTCTCTCTTTAACAAAAAAGAAAAACAAAACTAAAAGCATCACACATCCTAATTTCTAAGTATATCAAAAATCCAATGATTAAAAGCAGTACTATAATGACACAAAGCAAATGTACTGAGCAATGAGATACAATAGAGAGCACTATAGAAATAGACCTATGCATATATAGTTAACTTGATATTCACCTAGTTGATAAAAATACAGGTTGGGGAAAGGATGATATCTTCAATAAATGGTCATGGGAAACTTATATCCACATGCAAAAGGATGCAGTTGGACCCTTATCTTTCACCAAAGATAGCGAAAAGGCCAATTCAAAATAGCTTAAACATTTGAATGTAAGATATAAAACAAACAACAACAAAAAAATCTAGATGAAAGCATAGAGAAATAGTTTCCTGTCATTAGTCTCAGCAATGATTTCTTGGATGTGACACCAAGAACACAGACACAAAAAGCAAAAATAGAGAAGTGACTCTTCATCAAATTAAAAAGTTTCTGTGCAACAAAGAAAACAATAAATTGAAAAAATAATCTACAGCATGGAAGAGAATATTAGCAAATCATATATCAGACAAGGGGTAAATTTCCAAAATATACAAATTATTCCTAGAACTGAATAGCAAAAACAAAAGCAAAAACCAAAAAACCAATAATGTGACTCAAAAAAATGTGAGAGGACTGAATAGACATTTCTCCAAAGGTATATAAATGACCAACACATATATGAAAAGTCAATACCAATAATCATCAGGGAAATGCAAATCAAAATCACATTCACAAATCACTGCACACCTATTAGGATGGATATTATTTCTAAAAACAATGAGAATTATTAAACGTTCATAGATGATATGCTGATAGTAGGAAAATGGTGTAGCTGCTATGGAAAACAATATGAAAGCTTTTCAAAATATTGAAAATGAAACTCCTTGATCTAGTAATGCCACTTCTGGGTGGCAAAAGAACTGGAATCCGGATGTCAAAGCAATATCTGCACTCCCAGGTTCACTCAAGATTTTTCACACCAGTTCAGACATGAAAACAATCTAAAAGTCCACTAATACAAATTTCCATTGACCCAAGTATCCAGAAAGTAAATGTGGTATTTACACACAGTTGAATATTACTACCCCTAAATAAAAGAAGAAAATTTGACCATTTGTCACAACATGAATGGGCCTAGAAGACATTATGTTAAGTGAAATAAATCACATTACGGATGAATACTGCATTATTGTTCTTATAGAAGGAATGTAAAATAGTCAAAGAATTAGACAGTGGGAGATTCATTATCACAGGACTGTTGTGGGGAGGAATTCAGTGTGTTGTTCAACAAGTATAAAGTTACAGAGATACAAAGTAAGTTCCAGGAATCTTCTAATCAACATAGTACATGTAGTTAATAATAAAGTATTGTGTACTTCAACATTTAAGAAGGCACATGTCATGTTATTTTTTTATCACAAAACACAACAAAGTGGCCTAAAGAAAATTTAGGAGGTCTTAGAAATATTTTTTACCTGGACTGTGGACATGGTGATACAAATGTATGCATATGTCCAAACTCACCCAATTGTATTCATCAGTTATGTGCAGATTTTTTTATACCAATCATACATCAATAAAGCTTGGGGAAAGCTTTTACCTATTGGAGGGGAAAAAAAGAAAATTTAAAAGGATAGGGATTCTCTAAATCTTGGAGTAATATGGTCTCTCACGATAATTAGGTACCGCCTTCTGCTCTTCTAAAACTATCCTATATAATCTTTCAAATTATCTGAATATTTCCTTTATTCCTAAATCTCAAATCAATTTTAGAAAGACAAATTCTAAATCTGTATTATTCTAGAAATCCAAATTGTAATGTCTTAAACCCTTTTTTGCAATGTAGATGTTGTGGGGTCCTTTGGTTCTCATTTAAGAAATTCTTTGCCAGTCCTGACAATATAAATATGTGTCTGGATTTGTCTTTTTACCATTTTTATCATTATCATTATTATTTTATTATTATAATTATAATTATTATTGTTTCTTTTTGGTCTAAAATAAGATTGGGATCCATTTTTACATAAATGAAAAAGCATGGAATATAATTTGCTCTAATTCATTCCCTATTTCCATTGTCCCTTCTTTCTACTCTTCTGATCTTTCTCTTATTCAGTTTTTCAAAATACATATATTATTTTATTTGTGCAATATGGTTGTACATATTAATGGGATTGGGTTTTACATATTCCTACATGCATACAATATAACATAATTTAGTCAGTATCACTTCTGAACATCCACCTCCCACCTCCCAATCTCTAAGGCCCTTTCCTCTACTAATCCCTCTTTGACTTTTAGGAGATCCACCCCCACCTTTGCCTTTTTTCCCCTTTTCTCTCTAGCTTCCACATATGAGAGGAAACATATGACCCTTAACATTCTGAGTTTGACTTATTTCACTTAACATGATAATCTCTAATCCCATCCATTTTCCAGCAAATGCCATAATTTTATTTTTCTTTATGGCTGAATAAAACTCCATTGTGTACATATGTCCTGTTTTCTTTATCCATTCATTCATAGATAGATACTAAGGCTGGTACCACATTTTGGTTACTGTGAATTGTGCTGTTATAAACGTGAGTTTGCATGTATCACTATAGTCAGTTGGCTTTACTTCTTCAGGGTAAATGACAAGAAATGGTATAGCTGGATCATATGGTGGCTCCATGCATGCCTAGTCTTTTGAGGAGACTCCATATTGGTTTCCATAGAGTTTGTACTAATTTATAGCCCCACCAAGAGTGTAAAAGTGTCCCTTTTCTCCACATCCTCTTCAGCACTTCTTATTATCTGTATTCATTCTGACTGGTGTGAGAGGAAAGCTCAGCGTAGTTCTGATTTGCATTTCTCTAATTGCTAATGATGTTGAATGTTGTACATGTTGTACTTTTAGATTTTTATTTTGTTTTGTTTTATTTTTTAGTTACTGTGTTGTGGGTATTTTTGTATATAACTTTAAAATAATGCTTTTCATGTTTAGCTTTTATCACAGTATTTCACATCCAAATCTTGAAGTCTCTAACAGTGAAAGGGGTGGTCATAATTACCTTAGGTTACAGATGTAAATGGAGACTTATAGGAAGAAAGTGAAAACTATATTTTCATGGTTTGCCATGTGTATATATGTGGCAAAGAAAACCAAAGAATCTTTTCCACATGGATAGTGAATTCTCCAACATGATTTTTTGAATAACCTTTTTTCCTCCAGTGATAAATTATTCCATAATTATATGTATGGGCTCTCACATGATTGATTCCTATTTGTTCATCCATATTCTTTTTTGTTGCATTTGTATAAAGAGTATTTAGTAGGGAATTTTCTAAATCATAATTTTCCCACAATTTTATTAGTTAATCCTAATCATTTTCCATGTGAAATTTACACCAGAATGTCAAGTTACATTTATCCCCCAGCCACATACACACATACATATCTTTATTGGGATTCTCTTGGTATTGCCTGAATGTGTAATAAATATGAAAGAATTCAATTACATAAAATTGTAAAAATTCCATGAATGTGATTCATCTCTCCATCTATTTAGATTATTGAATAATTTTCAGTCAGTCTTATTTATTTTTTAATAATGATAATGTACATCTTTTGCTACAACACAAACTAGTTACTGAGAGAATTTATTGATTTTATTCACGTTTTTATCATTTATGTTGGTAAAGTATACATCATATAAATTAATTTTCTAAATATTAGTTTCTACTATTGGGAGATAAAATTGAATATAGTATATTAATCATATATACAGAATCTTTGCTAAATTCTTAAAAATATAGTTTTGAGTGTTATTTACATATCCTGTGTACAAATAACTTCTAATACACATGGTTAACAATTAGTTCATCCCAGTCTATGACTTTTCTTTTTCTTTTCCTTCTCTTTATGGTATTCTTCAAAATAAATTTATATATATATATACATATATATGTATATATATATATATATATATAAAATACATGTATATATTTTATATTACACATGTATGCATATGTATTTATGTATTATATATATGTATTTATATATCATATAAATACATGTATATATTATATATTATATATCATATAATTATATATTATATATTAAATATATGCCATGGTATATTATATAATATATAATTTTATAATTAAATATATATATATTAAATATATGCCATGGTATATTATATAATATATAATTATATGTACAACACATACAATCTTATATATGTGATATATAATCATATACCATGTAATATATAGTATTATATAACATAAATTATGATATATATTACATGACATACTATATATGTCATGTAATATATATCATATATCATATATATTACATGATATACTATATATTATATATTTCTTTATGACTGATGTTTTCTGTGTTTAAGAAATATTTACCTAACTCAAATTTGCATAGACATTCTTTCTAATATTTTTCTAAGAATCTAGTTGTAGGATTAACATTTATGCCTATGATCTATTCTGCTCTCATTATTACTAAAATCATATCACTAAAATTAGATATAACATTTTTATTTAAATAACTGTATGACCTTGGGAGAATTTCTCAAAACATTCTAAGTTCCAATTTCTTTATTTGTAAAATAAGGATAACATAGTTCAATCTCCTAGGGTAATTATAATGGTGAAATGACATAACTCTTTGAAGATCTTAATCTATTATCAAAAACTCAATAAGCATTCAAAACCTGGTTGCCACCTTATACTTGTGCATGAGTTTATATAACACAATACATATACAAAATATTTTAAATATCTTAATGTAATTTATACTCTTGTGTCTTACATGAGACACAACTCATATGGCTAATTACTTCCATGATTTATATATTTTACAGTTTAATACAAATTCTTAAAACATTTTAAAGAGTATCTCTGCATTGACATATATTTTTAGAGACATTTTCTGAAAACCAGTTTTCTGAGTCAATATTTTTAATAGACAATTTATTGCTTTGTTAGAGTCAGTGATACAGGATAATAATAAAATTAATAAATATGGTGGGAAAACAAGCCTATGGGGAAATGCACTTCAGAAACACCAAACTGTATTGTTTCATAAAAACTGTGAAATTTAATTCAAGGTAATAGAAGGCCTATGAGATGTGGGCATTAGGAACTCTGAAGCAGTTAAAAATAAATTATATCAGTGTTATAGTCTAACTTTTGTGCTTGTATGATAGACACTTGAACTATTCAGAATCCATCAGGGAAAACAGCAAAGAAAATGAAAAAATTGGATCACACCTTATTAAAATGAATATTTTATCTATTTCCTAGATATTTATTATAAATAGTAAAAATTCCAAAACAAACTAAATAGCATATTATTTTTCACACATTCTTCTATTAGTGCAGAAGAGAACCAACACTTCCATGGGTTGATTCGTTTGGTAGGAAATTGTCCTTCTCGCCTGAATATTCATCTACCCCCAAGCAGAGAGCACCTGTTTGTGATTCCCTAATCATCCCTACACATTGCTTGCTATCTTCACATCTACTAATGTAGATTTTTGAGTCCTGAATTTTGGCCAAGAACCATCAGCAATCTTCATGACCCTGAGATTCTGAAATTATCCCTGCTGGCAGTAGCTGTTGTTAAAGAAATACAGTCCTGAAGTCCTGACAACACTATAAACAAAAGCTTACTGACAATCCCATTTAATTCCTTTCCAGACTACACACTAATCCCATCACGAGTTTCTTCTTTGTTTCCTAAAAGTTACTTCTCTCTAAAAGTGCCTAATACTCATTATGGCCCTAATTCAAAACCAGAGATGGGTGGCAATTGAGGCACTTAGCAACTCAGTGAGACTCTGTCCCTAAATAAAATACAAAATAGGGCTGGAAATGTGGTTCAGTGGCTGAGTGCCCCTGAGTTCAATCCCCAGTACAAAAAAAAAAAAAAAAAGTTAAGGCATGCAATGCATATAATGATTCTCTAAAAGCTGTGCTCTGACATGTGAATTTGGGCAGGTCATTTCAATTCTTGTTATTCTGGTGTTGTTATGTGCAATATTAGAATAATTCCTATCTCATCAAATTATTTCAAAAATTGAATGAGATGAAGTATTTAAGTGGCCTTCACATGATCAGTGCTTAATCAAAGGATTTCCCAACACACTTAAAAATGGACTGTGCATCTTTCCTGATGCATCAGTAATATCTAGCCTCCTTGTGCTCACCTTCTGCTACTTCTGAAAAAATACTGGTTTATCCTTAAATTGATGTTCATGGTTCTGCATCAACTTAAGGATGCAGAACCTTTAGTCCTTACACCTAGTCTCTATTTGGTTTTTTTCATATGAATGCATGATGAAATTTCTCTAAATATAATAATCTAATTGATTAAAAAGAATTCTGAGCTTATCTTGGTATAGCAGCAGGTACAGGACTATATTCACTTTAAAATTGAACTTGGCAAAGGTGTTTATCATTTCTAGACACAAAGAGATAAAGGGGGATATTGGGCTTTTGTTGACAACTCATTTTTTTTGAAATATTGACACAATTACTTTTAACCCACCCCCAACACTTTCTTCCCACAAAGATGTGTATATTTCTGTGCACATGTATATTAAGGTCTGGCCCTCAGCAATTTAAAGATGCTTTCATCGGAATTCTGGAGTGAATTATACCTTGAAATGACAAAAAAAAAAAAAAAAAAACCAAACAACAAAAAAAACTCTTTTCTTTTAAATTCCCTAAAGTGGTGAAGAAAAGTGTCCAAAAGGAACAGAAATACAAATTAAATGAAGTTCTGTTGCTAGGACAAAGAGTGATTTTTATGTGGTCTCTGTATATTTAAGCAACATTTTATACCTCTCTCCTTCCATACCACTGTACAAGAGGAAGTTTTCCTTTCACTCCAAACTGCTATTACTTAAAAATGTTATAGGTGTGCCTACAGCAAATGAACACAAATTTACTAGAGTATAAATCACCAGTGGCGATGTATTCAAATACATGAGTGAAAAAGTTTTGAAGACTACAAAGATTACAAGGCAAGTAGAAAGCTCTGAGTGAGATTAATATGCTTCACATTTTCCCTGAATCTTAAAAATTTTGGCAGCAGACTACTTAGAAGAATAGAAATATAAGATCTCCACCCATATCTTCAAAAATAGGATTGAAACTGGGTCTAACTCTTAAAACTATTTTATCTATCAAGCCAGTGAGTCTCTTTGTAATGGAGACTAGCTTCATTCTCCATTTCCACCACTCCACAATGACTTTTTCCCCTTTAAAAAAAAATTCACATACTGAAAAGGAACAATGGACCCAGATAAACACATAATTTTTAAAGCCTTATTTTAGAATACTGTTAGCTGTATGAAAAATTACCAAGATAGTACATTCAGTTCCCCCATTATTAACTTCTTAGTATGATACATTTGTCACAACTAATGAACCAATATTGATACAATGTTTTCAGTAAAAGTCCAGCCTTTATTTGCATCTCCCTGGTTTTACTTTATGCCCTTTATCTGTTTCAGGATTCTGCACAACATTTAGCCATTGTGTCTTCTTAGGCTCCTCTGGGCTGTTAGAGTTTCTTAGGAATTACTTGTTTTTGATGACCTTAAGAGGGTTTTTAAATTTTTTAAAATTTATTATACATGAGAATAGAATGGGACAATATAGTAGAATGTTTTTGATACTTTGTACACAGATGGAGCACATTTTCTCACTGGAACAACAAATGGGATTTATGTATGAACTACATTCAAGTTCCAGCTCTACACAGAGAAAATTTCTGAATTTATATCCATAATATGGATATACCCATATATCTGGATTTTAGTTACGGAGGTTGAGATTAACCTGTCATATTTGAGGTCAATTCCTTCGTCAATGATTTTGATTTCATCTATCCTTTTCTGCAATCTTTTTTCAGTTAGATTTCTTCCTTTCTATTTCTTCTTTAGAATGTTCGTCTGTATTAACTGCTACATCTTAGACTGTATTTATGGGCAAGCTGTCAATACATAAAGAGATGGGGAAAAATACACACACACACACACACACACACACACTCAATGGTGTCCCATTTTCCCATTCGTAAAAAATATTCTCATTACTAAGGACTCTTGGGTGAATGGGTAAAGACAATGTGATATGTACACACAAAGAAGTTGTAGCCATAAGGAGGAATGAAACTGTGGCATTTGGTAGTAAATGGATGGAGCTGGAGAACATCATTCTAAGTGAAATATGCCAGACTCAGAAAATGAGGGTCAAATGTTTTTCCTCGTGCAGAAACTAGGGCAAAATAAGAAAGAAAAACTGGAGAGGGACCCTATAAAAATAGAAGGCAGATCAGTAGAGCAGAGGAAGGTGGTTGAGGGAGAGGGAGGAAGAACACATCAAAGGAGGAACTGAAGAATGAAACTGACCAAATTATGCTGAGTACATACATGAATATAGCACAGTGGATTCCACCTTCATGTATACCTATAAAGCACCAATTAAAAACAAAAATTAAATAGAGGGAAGACCAGTAGAATAGAGGAAGGAGAATGTGGGAAGGAGAAGAGAAAGTACTGGGTACTGAAATGGATAAAATTAGATTTCATGCATGCGTGATTATGTAAAAGTGAATCAAACTGTTATGTATAACTATAATGCACAAATAAAAACACTTTTTAAAAAACCTTCCTATTCTTAATCAAAGCTCCAATTGTCTCTTTTCTCTTATTCTCATCTTATTTAAAGAGAAGACCATGGTCAGCAGCTCGAGCTTGGAACCTGCTGTCCTCACTGCACTTGCTTCCCCAGTGGTTGCCAGTGGTCTCACCACAGCTCAGCTAATGTATCAGCAATAAGATATCATCTCCCTGCCTTTCCTGCTGCAATAGACAGGGCAGCCCATCCTCATGTTTCTCACTCTTAATCACATCTCACGACACTCACAAATCTGTGTTTTTACCCTGCCGTTTGAGCTTTCAAACCATCTAATGATATGGACAAATTCATAATTATCTCATAGTTAATTCTTCTAATCTGAACCCATTATCTTTCCTTTACTCTCAAACCGATACTGTCATCTGTATTCAACACTCAATGAAAACTTGGCCTTCTCTGTACCTCAGGAACATCAAAATCAGAAACCTCAGAGAAATCCTGAAATTCTTTCCATGAAATTCTTCATCTGAACATCGAACATTGCCCATTTTATCCTGTAAAACTTTCTGATCTCTCCACATTTCTTTCTTTTTATAACTTGTCAGGCCTTTATCATATTTTTTATTTCAAATTGTGTTTCCAAATAACCTTTATACATTCTCCACTCTGTGGCATGATTGACCTCCCTAAACTTCTATATGTAAAAATCCTTCATTGGGTCAGCAAGAGGTTCATATTTCTTAAAAATATACCACATAGTATTTTCATTACTGCTAATTTCAAAATGTTATCTAATTTCATTTTTTAGTTTTTCTTTAAACTCCATGACTTGCTTAAAAATGTCCTTCTGTAACTTCCAGGCATTTAGTATTATTTTAGTTATATATAAGGACTGGATTTAACTTACTTGTACATCTATATATAATTATGTGAGTATATATATTTATCATATATGCTAAATACTCTTAGTTATGTTTTATTATCTATGGATTTTAGCTTCATCACATTTTATTTAGAGAAAAAAATTGGCATCATTTCAATTCTCTGAAAAGGTTTAGAATAATTTCAATTTTAAAATGTGACCAGTTTTTTTAATCTATAGTAGCCTTAGAAGACTGTATTTTCTAATTATTGACTTTCATATTCTACTTAGATCCAGAGTACATGGACTCATATCATGTATAAATTTTCTCTGTCTTTAATAATGCATTGTATGATTTATCTCTGAATTGCAAAAAAAAAAAAAAGTCTTCTGAAACCTTCCTCCATAATGATGTCATTGTCAAGGTTTCCTTTCTTTATATGTATTGAAACTGTGTGACTGTAATCAAAGCAATACCATTTAGAATTTTATACATATCTTTATAAAATATGTATAAAAGCTCTGCTGAGCTTTTTAATACTTGACATAGCCCTACTTTATTTCCGATATTGTTTTTTGTCTTATTGTTATTTTTGTCAGATACTAATATATACATATCATCTTTCTTTAAGTTGCTGTTATGCCTAATATATGTTTTTCTACTCTTTGATTTTCAACTTGCTTTTCACTTCTATTTTCATATGTAGATGAAAACCATGTAGTTATATTTTCTAAATATATTTAGTGTAATAATCTTCTTTGTTATTAGATACTTGAGACTGCATACATTAAGTGTGAATTTGTGCCCATTGTTTTGTGCTTTCTACTTGTCCCTCTTTTCAAACTTTACTTTCTTTTTTTGCTAGTTTCTTGCTTTATTTGACAAGCACTTGTAAATTTATTTTCTCATTTTTTGCTTCCTTTAATTGTGGTCAGATATCTAGTCTAGGTCTCTTTTTATGAGGTATAATTACAAACATATATAGCACATACATACATAGCTACAAACAGCACAGATCTTAAGGGTCTGCTTTGAGTATCTTGAAATGTACCTACGTTTATCTACTTGATCAATAATATAGAACATTTCCATCAATCCAAAAATATCTCTTCTGCCCCTTTTCAGTCAATCCCCACCCCAACTTCGTTGAAGCGACCATTCATCTGATTTCTACCAGCACAGATTAGTTTTATTTGTTAAAGAACCTCACGTAAATCAAGTATTATGCTTTTTTTGGATTAGGCTTCTCTTAGCATAATGTTTCTGGAATGCACCCATCATGTGTATATCTGCTCTTTTTTTATTGGTTGTTCAAAACATTACAAAGCTCTTGACATATCATATTTCATACATTAGATTCAAGTGGGTTATGAACTCCCATTTTTACCCCATATACAGATTGCAGAATCGCATCGGTTACACATCCACATTCTTACATAATGCTATATTAGTAACTGTTGTATTCTGCTACCTTTCCTATCCTGCTCTTTTTTTTTACTTTAAATTGCATGAATATACTCTAGAGGTGATTTAGAGTTTAGTTTTATTAAAATATATCCTCCTATTTGTGGCCACCTAGGCTATTTCAAGTGTGGGATTATTACTAAAAAATTACTATGACTATTCTTCTTCAAAGA
Source organism: Spermophilus citellus (assembly GCF_964194105.1). NCBI lineage: Eukaryota > Metazoa > Chordata > Mammalia > Rodentia > Sciuridae > Spermophilus > Spermophilus citellus. Next base: position 164,627,439 of record NC_138183.1, on the reverse strand, counting down.
TATATTTTTGGACAGAGATTTTTATTTCTTTTAGATAAATACCTAAGTGGAATTCCTGGGTCATAGGACAGATGTATTTTTAACATTTTTTTAAAAAATTGCAAATAGACATCCAAAGTGTGTTGAGTTCCCATTTAAAATGCATTCTTAACTTAAAGTCTATAGATAATCAATATCCTCTCCAACACAAGAATCATAAAACATTTTAACTAAGACCACACTTCACCCAATGTAATATGATTTTGTGGTTTGGCATTTTAAGTTTATTCTTTTCCATCTTACAAATATAGGCATTTTATTATTGTTTTTTACAATGCTTTTTAAAACTTACCCACATTTGCCAATATTTCTGTTTAGCCTTCACTTTGGCATCAACCACAGATCTTTTATCTGGGGCTAGAGCAGGACTTCCTCGAGTTCTGCCTTAGAACACCATCATGTGTGTGCTTTCTGGTGATGTGCTCTCTCAGGTTATTTTCACTAGGAATTTGGAACATATTCCCACTCTTCTAGTTTTCATTGCTATTAAGAGGTGGTCATCAAATTGTGGTAACTGGGGTGGTGATTTCTTTTAGGACATTCTCTTGTCCCATTGTGCTGAACACTTTCACTGTGGTGTGTCTAGCTTACATTTCTTTTCATTAATCACTTGAGCTTAGGGGGCTGCACAGGTTTTGGATGATTGTATTACTCACTTTTCCCAGTGTTATTTCTCATCATGCTCATTCAGGATCTCAAAAACTCATGTTGCAACTTCCCCACTTTATTTTCCCTGACTTGAAAATACTCTTTTATATATTCATTTCTATACATTCTGAGTAATTTTAAAAAATTATTTCCATCTTCCAGTTCTATATTGAACTGTTCTTTGATTTATCCTTGACTTTTAATACTCAGTTAGATATTCAATATATTATGCATATACCTGTACTACCTTTAATGTTTCTTCAAATGTTATTTTACTGTATTTTGTTATTCTTGCAAATTTTTAATCCTTGCTTTTGTTTTTCTGATGTCCTGCATATCATTGAATGTATTTAACATATCATGTTATATTCCTTTTCTGATAATTCCAACATCTATAACATGTGTATATTTCATTGCATTTTCTAATATTTCTTCTGGGTCTTATCCTGGGACCTTGTTTCCATGTGTGCTATATGACATTTTATTATTAGCTGCATATTCTCATTGGAAACGTGTCTGGGGAAAATAGCTTTGGTTGATTACATCAATTGATACAAGGCCCTATCAACCAGGGACCAATTTAAATTAAATTATATGCTTGCTATTTTTTAGAACAAACAACTATTATGAATTCAGACATAAAACAGGAGTTGCCTGGTTTCAAAAACTCTCAGGAGAGATTGTCACCCTCCCTCACTCTCGTCTACTCAGTCTACTCAGGTCAGTCTTGCCTAGTGTTTCCTTATAAGTAGAAAATTTATTTCTTATTCAGTCACACTAAGATAATAGCCCCTTGGGGTCCCAACTTTCCATGAAGGTTTTTTCCAAGACTCTCCATTATCAGTATGCATTCTGCTTTACCTAGAATGCCCAGAAGCTCACAGTCTCAAGAGTATGGCAGAAATCCCCAATGGAGAGGATTACTTTATGATGCACAACTAGTAGTATTTTTCCTTTCCCTTTGTTTATAAGCTCTACAAAATTCTTGTTTTCATGTCAGATGAGCGATGCATTTTAAAAGATGTTTTAAATGTCTTATAAGAAACATTTCAGGTGTTTCATTTGAAAGAGCCGTGTTTAGTCTGCCATATTGCTAGAGGTGAAAACCTAGTTTTCATTGTGAGCTAATTCTTTCTCATGTTTCAAGATTCAGTTTAAGCATCATGTCTCTTCCAGGAAATCTTTCCTCTTTTTTTTTTTTTAGATTAAGTGCAGTTATTCTAAAGCTTGAATTTTATACTGAAATATATTCTCTATGTGATTTCAGTTACCATTATATTGTTGACCCTTCTGGGAAGTAACCATGACATATAGCTGTTCCCCCAAGTGCATCAAAGACTGTGGTAGGGGCTCATTAATGCTTCTAAACTAAACTGATGGTCTTATTCAAAGATAAGCATAATTCTGACTTATTTCTTCCTTCCTTCAAGTGCCTGTAGTGTTTAACCTGAAATCTTTTTATGAGCTTATTTGAAGTTGAAATTATGAGAACCCATTTTGAAAATGTAAGGGAACTGATGTCTTACATCTGGATAAGACTTAGCTAGGCTTAACCCATGGTCTCCATCTCAATCTTGTTTTGAGTCAGAGTCCTTATTGTCACTCATTACTTCCTATTAGTTTTATTCTCTAAAAGTCCCAAATTTAATTCATAAGCAGCACTGATGCTGTTGCTTGTGGCTCTAACATATTAGGAAATAATGCTTTCAGGGAATATTTGCCAGTTTTGTTACAATATTGGCTGAAGGATTAGAATAGCTAAAAAAATAAAAACACATTTTAGCATCCCTGGTATGTGATGAATTTTCAACACAAAATAGGACTCTTGTCATTTCTGATTCTACTAGAGATATATTAAGCAAACAACTTATGATTAGTACTGCTGATATTTGTATTATTGGGGGAATCTCAAGGCTGAGACACTAGTGGAATTTTTTTATCTTTTTATGAAACAGCATTTATTCTAGTATTTCATTGAAACAAATTAATCTTAAAGACCGCCACTCAGAGACACTATTAAAAAAAAAAAAGTTGAAGTGGGAGAAACCTGCTGCCATTTTCCTGTCTCTTTTCTTCCCTCTCACCAAACATTTAAGCATGCTCCCTTATAAATGCCCCAGGTTTTTACAGTGGATTGGATCCATGCCTTCTGAACTGAAAATAAGTGAGACATTTACTTAAACTACAGTGTAATGCAATTTTATTATTACCCCATATTTTTAAATATTTCCATGCTAAAAGAAACAATCATAAAGATAGTCTTTAATCAAGGTATAAATACTTATAGTTACATTGCAAACATGTAAAAATGTTTGTCTGTGGCACTGGGCAGAACAGATCAGAGTCAACAACTCTTCAAACTACTGAGAGTGTCTTAATCTCTCTGAGCTCCAGAGTGCTCAGGTGAGACCTGGGAGAAATAATGCCTAAATCATAGGGTTAATGCTAAGATTAAAATGGATAAAATAAAATGCATATCAGAACCCCTGGCATAGAACACATGTTTAACATAAATTAGGGTCTGTTATGATTATTGATGTATCACATAATGATCACTGTTCCATTAAAATATTATTGCAATTTCAGAGAAATTTTAGAACTTGGGCTGTAGTAGAGCTCCAGGTCTTATACCCCCTCTGCATTATACTGGCCTAGTCCTCGCCTTCCTGAAATCACCACAGGACAAATTCACATCAGAATGGTCCATCATTGTGACACTCTAATTTTCACTAGCCAGAATTTATGAACGACAATTAATTGGCAAAATATTTTTAAAAATCCAACCCACCAACAAGCTAATGAAACAGACAAACAAAAACACCTAAAAATATTTGCACTAGAGGAAAATTAATTTAATAAACCAAGTGAATTTGTATTAGAATGGCTCTTCTAGCTATAAACCAAGGTGTGTGTTAAAGTAGAGGAATGTGGAAAAGAAATTTAAAAATTACTGAGGTCAAGATTCCTTAGCTACTCAAATGTCTGCATAAAGACACTTAAGAGACCCAGCATATTCCACTGGGCAGTCCCACTCTTCATGCACATATTCTATTACAGCTGATTTTCATTCCATCTGCCTCTCCACCCAGCAGGTTTGAGCATAAGCAAGTTACCACTCTCTGCGCACCTTTCTGGGGTTCCCCTTAAATATTCAGAACTGGCTTCCAGCCGATCCTCTTTTACACCTTCCTTCGTTTAATTCAACACCATCTCCCCCTGTCCACGCCTCCTTTTCCTGTCTTATATTAAATGACTGCCTGAAGAAAGACCCTCAGCACTATTTGCTCAGTCATCTACATTTGCATCCATGTCCACTGCCTTCCTTTCAATTATGAAACATCAGCTCTGCTGACCTTCAACCTGTTCCCCTTCTTTTGTATCTTTTATAGACAGGCCCCCAATTCTATGTCAAAATGAACGTTTTTATCATCTCCCTGAGAAATTCCATTTGAAATCAAACCCTCATCCGTAACTTTCATGCACATAAAGGCCAAATCAACTTTTCCACACCCATCCGTTGGCACAGACCTTAGTCATTCTGCTCCAGTCATGCATTGGTTTCATGTCAAAACCAATATTACCTTTCAAACCTGATGTTATAGTATTTAACTCCAGGTCCATTTCTCTCCAAAACACTATTTCATGATGCAGTGTGCAGAGTTATTATGACACATCCTGGAAAAAAAGGCACTGACATTTATCAACCTTGTCAGCAGATAAGGTCTGATTTACTGTAATTAAGGTTGGACTATACTGAAAATGCATTTTTTAAATATAGGGTCTATACTTAACTCCACTATTAATCCTAAACATTCAGAGCACTGCTGCATAGTCACTGATGTGAATTTAGGTGTTTTAAGCTACTGTGAATATAAAACTGGAAAAGATTTATGGGCAATAAAAGGAAATGTGCTCGTAATTCACAACTGGCCTGTGAGACCCTGGCTGTGCTTTGGAGCCACCAAGACAGTTCATTAGTTTCACAAGACAGCCTTGGAATTGAAACAGAATGGTCAGGCATCACTAATGTGATTAAGGCTCTTGATTTCATGGCTTAAAAAAATAGATTAGTTGACCCAAATGTGATTTCAGAGCTTTCCTTGTGTATTCATCAGGGGTCAATAACCAGTTGTTGACAAGAGATAGGATAACCTTGAGAGGTTAGTAAGTGACTAAGGTCAGAATCCTAAGGAAATTTTAGTGTGCCTATTGTCTTCCACATTGGAAGTTAAAAAAAAAATCCTACTGGTACTTTCAAAACAATTGTTTTGGAGTGACAAAATAATTCTATTTATTTGGTAAAGGCAATCAATGATGTTCATTTTGTCACAACAGGTCACCATATATTCTCATTGTCTTCTGAATGTTTGATATGTAAACTAAATGCAATTTAGTGAACTTGCCTAAATTAACTTTCTACCATGCATTTTGCAACACTGGAGAGGTGTTTAGCACATGAAAAACAATATTCTTTATTTCACTAAGTATATTAGTTGCATTTTAATAAGCTACAGTTTCTTATTTCTATTATTTTTTATTGATCTCTTCCCACTAAAGTTCAATGATCAGATACACAAGAGTCAGGATAACAACAAATATGTCCTTGATGTTTGATAATTGATCACATTTTAGAACACAACCAAGAATGAATGGATCTGGAGCCTATTATGCTAATTGAAATAAGCCAATCCCCCCAAACCAAAAACCAAACATGTTCTCTGATATGTAGAAGCTAATCCAAAATAAAAAGGTTAGAAAGCAAGAATAGAAGTTTAGTGGAGTGAAAAAAGGGAATATAAGGAAAAGAGCAGGTATGGGAAAAGGATAGCATGGAATGAATCTGACATCACTTTCCTATGTACATATATGAATATGCCATAGTGAATCTCCACATCATGTACATACACAAGAAATTAATTTTTAAAAAATGATTGGGAAATGGCAGAAAGATCAGTGGAGTAGAGGGAAAGGAGCAGGGGTAGGATGGGCAGGGAGAAGGAAAGTTACTGCAGACTAAATTAGAACAAGATATATTCCACGCTTTTATGATTATGTCTAAATGGATTCTACTGCCATGTTTAATTAAAAAGAACCCATAAAATAGAAAGAATATGTGTTCTGTTGGATAAATGCTTATTAAATGAAGCAAATCCTGTTGGCTGTTGTGTTGGTCAGATTACCTATATTCCCTGCTGATTTTCTGGCCAGTAGTCAATCTGTTTGGAGAGAGAGAGATCTTGGACATTCTTAAAGTAGAATGTCTTTCCCTTTTTAGTGTTATCAGTTTGTTTCATGCATTTTGAGACATTTTTTCTGTGTGGCATGTTTCTATTATTATGCAATATCCCTCTGTCTGTGGTAATTTTCTTTACTCAAAAGTCTATTTGTAGCTGGACATGATGGTGCATACCTGTAATCCCAGCAACTCAGGAGGTAGAGGCAGGAGAATTACAAGTTCAAGGCCAGCTTCTACAATTTACTGAAACCCTTTCTCAAAATTTTTTTTTTCTAAAAACTAAAATAGCCCAAGGATACAGCTCAATGATAGAGTGCCCCTGAGTTCAATCCCCAGTACCACAAAAATAAAATAAAAATCTAAAAAGTCTATCTCATCAGATATTAATATTTTTTAATTAATATTTCATGGTAAATTTTTAAATCCATTTACTTTCAAACCTTGTTATTGAATGTGAATTGAATAATATTGAATTATTGTTTGTCCATTCTCTGCTCTTTCTTTGTAATATTTAGACTATTTTCAATGAAAGAAACTATTGATATATGCCTATTTTCTGTTTCTTTCCTCCTTCACTCCACATACAGTTTGCAATGGACCTTCCCCCACCCACCCCACCCCCCAGTACTTGGAAAATACGGTGCCACTTCTTTCCAGCTTCTGTGATTTTATTTTATTTTATTTTATTTTTTGTTTTCTTTTTTTTCTTTTTTTTTATTGGTTGTTCACAACATTACAAAGCTCTTGACAAATCATATTTCATACATTAGAATCAAGTGGGTTATGAACTCCCATTTTTACCCCAAATACAGATTGCAGAATCACATCGGTTACACATCACATTTTTACATACTGCCATATTAGTGACTGTTGTATTCTGCTACCTTTCCTATCCTCTACTATCCCCCCTCCCCTCCCCTTCCATCTTCTCTCTCTACCCCATCTACTGTAATTCATTTCCCTCCATGTTTGTTATCCCATTCCCCTCATAACCTCTTATATGCAATTTTGTATAACAATGAGGGTCTCCCTCCATTTCCATGTGATTTCCCTTTTTTTCTCCCTTTCTCTCCCACCTCATGTCTCTGTTTAATGTTAATCTTTTCTTCCTGCTCTTCCTCCCTGCTCTGTTCTTAGTTGCTCTCATTATATCAAAGAAGGCATTTGGTATTTGTTTTTTAGGGATTGGCTAGCTTCACTAAGCATAATCTGCTCTAGTGCCATCCATTTCCCTGCAAATTCCGTGATTTTGTCATTTTTTAGTGCTGCGTAATACTCCATGGTGTATAAATGCCACATTTGTTTATCCATTCATCTATTGAAGGGCATCTGGGTTGATTCCACAGTCTAGCAATTGTGAATTGTGTTGCTATGAACATCGATGTGGCAGTATCCCTGTAGTGTGCTCTTTTAAGGTCTTCAGGAAATAGTCCGAGAAGGGCAATAGCTGGGTCAAATGGTGGTTCCATTCCCAGCTTTCCCAGGAATCTCCATACTGCTTTCCAAATTGGCCGCACCCGTTTGCAGTCCCACCAGCAGTGTACAAGAGTACCCTTTTCCCCACATCCTTGCCAGCACTCATTGTTGTTTGACTACATGAAAAAATGTGATTTTAGATAAGAGGCTACTGATGTTCCCTGGAGGTAATGTGTCATTTTTCTCTGACTGCTTTTAAGGCTTTTTTCCCTTTGGCTTTAGTTTTTAGACATTTCATTATGACTGTCTTGGTGTTCATTTGTGGGGATTATTCTGTTTGGGTTTTATCAGCTTCTTGAATCTGTGGATTTATATATTTTGGCCATTTTCCCACATTTGTGGGAAATCTGCATTATTTCTTCAAATACCATTTTAGTCCCTCTTTTTATCCATTCCCTCTAGTATTGTAATGGTATGAATATTGGATTTTTAGTTATTGTCCCTAAGGATCTTTGCATTTATTTTTTTGCTTCAACTTAAATAAATACTTTTGATCTTTTCTCATGTTTCCTTATTCTCTCTGTTGTCATTCCACTATGGATATTGAGCCTATTTAGCAACTTTCCTTGATGTAGGTTATTATATTTTTCACTTTTATCATTTTTGTTAGTTATTCATTAAAAGTTTTACTTTATGGTTATTTTCCACTTTTTTTTCATTTCAATAATGAGAACTTTAAACTTTTTATTGGATATTTTTGTGACATTCACTTGAAAATACTTTTCACATAATTCCAATATCCTAATGTCAGTGTCTGGTTGTCTCTTCTCATTTAAGACATGATTTTGCTGGCTCTTGGTGTAATAGAAATTTATTATAATAATAGACATTTAGGCTACTATGTGAGAACATCTAGTGTTTTTTATTTGTTGGTTAAGCAGTCAGTCACCCTATTTACCTGTAGCACATAGGTCTTGGCCTATTTTTATGGGCCATTTTAGGTGATAAGCTACTTTCACAGTCTTTAGGTTGCTACTTTGGCCTTCTTGCTTGATCTTATTCCAATGGAATTCCCTAGGTCCCTCCTGTTGCTTCCTGAGGAGAAGAAACAGTTTCTCCAGTCTGGGACAGCTCCTGCCTCTAGGTGGGAGAAGAAGTATCCAGTCCATGACAAGTACTGTGTTCCTTCCAGGCCAGTAGTGGTGCTACAGGCTTCCAGTGTCTGGGTGGATCAGAGGAGTCTCGGGCCCACAGGAACAAAGAGCTTTCCAGGATCAGTGGTTTTGTGGCAGATTCTCTTCTTATCTTATCTCCCTCCCACTGGCAGCCTAGTGACTCAGTTGGGGAAGAGAATCTCAGGCCCAGTACTGATGGAGAGCATTTCAGGATATGGTCCCTTATTGTGGCAAGATCCAAACTACAGTCTCCCCAACCACATGGTATCTTTGGGTCAAGAAGGCAAGTTAATTACAACTCTGCAATAATAACCAGTAAAGTTCTTTTCCTTACTTTTTTAGTACATTTACAATTATCATATACAGATATTTTTAATAAAATATCCAAAGTAGTCCATCTTTTAAAAAATCACAAATCTTGATGTCTAGAACAATAATTACCAATGTTTCTTTTAGGTCAAATGCCCTGGGGCACCCAAGGGGGTCAACTAAATTCTCCTTTCCTAATTAAATCTGTCTTACATTTTTCTATTTTTAGCAGCACATAATTCCCCATTGAGCAACTAATACATACATATATTCAAGTTCTTACTGGTATTGTTTAGGGTAAGTTAAAATCTAAAATATGCTTTAAAAATAGTTACCACAGCTGGTATTTTCTGTATATATTAGATAATTTATGTTTGACAACCTTCTGTGCTTCCTGAAATAAACAGATTTTTTTCTGTCATTTTTAGGGTCTACCTATTCCAAAAGGAGCTGATCGTGTGGAACCAATATCCCAGACAGCTCAGTAGCAAAAAGATATAACAGCAACAACGAAAAACACAGCATGCTTCCTGTAGATGCTTCTATAGTTTGTAATGTATCACAATGATTTAAGACCTTGCCAAGACTCATAAAACCTGCACAGCTGAATTACAATTTGTTGGCTTTGCAACATTCTGACTGTAGCACAGGAGATACTTCAGGTTTTAAAACAAAAGTCAGGACTGTCTCTCTAATACACACTTTTCTCAGTAACTATAAGGAAGAGACATATATTGCTATGAGATATTATATTTTATTATAAAAATAAGATAAGGGTAGAGTTTCTAAATGTATAAGTCAAGTATTGTTATTCTCAAGATATAAATGAAAATTACTTCACACTTGAAAATATGTACAACAGCCGTTCAAATTTTGAAGCAAGAAAACAACCAGACAACAATATTATGAGAGGAAATTTTAATTTCATGACACTTTGTTTATCTTTCAGTCACAAATACTGTCATATCTTCAAATTAGTGAAACAGAATATAACATAATATATCTCAAATTTCTAAAGTCTTTTCTAAATATTGATACAATTTAAATGAGCCTTTAAACCATTTATTTTGAGGGATCCTGATTGCTTACTGAAGAATACCAAAATACTTTTAAGATCGTATTTCCAAATATCATAACTTTCCTTTCTATAAACATGTGTCAAGTACTTAATGGGCCTCACATTGAACATATTTTCCCATTCTTATCTTTCAAGGATATGCTTGAAATGATACAATGTATGAGTAAGATAAAGGCGATCTATTATATGTCAAGGTAAAGAAGTACACTGGAGAAAACAATAAGATACTTGCAGAATTCCTTCTCCCCCAAGGTCTGAGTAAAGTCACAAACAGAAGTGTTGTATTATGTTTATATATTCATTAAATAGTTATTGAATGTAATTCTTGTGCCAAACACTCTTCTAGGTCAACAAAACAGATAAGGTTCCCTTCTTCCACAAAATATGCAGGTTTGCTAAATGGGAAGACGAATGTTAAATAAGCAGTAGGCCATGAGAAATGTTAAAATAAAAATAAATTGGACAATGTCATAGGACAGGCCAGGGAGGGTGAAGTCTTTAAGGAGGTCAGGAAAGGCAGGAACTTTTGAAGAAATAATGTTTTAACAGGTCTAAAGGTCAAAGCTTTAAATAAGTCTTAAACTCCTCTCAGTCTTATTTTTTCCATACACAAGAAGAAGACAGTAGTAAATGCCTTGCTTACTTATTGAAAGAATCAATTAAAACTCAGAGGTTGACTGCTGACTGAAATTAAGGAACTTTTAGCATTATTGTTAAAATCAGCCCTTTGTTTTTGTTCTCTGCTCTTCATTTCTAAAATAAAGAGTCTGAAAGGTGACTCTGAATATGATTTTACTGTCAACAAACTTGGAATCCATATACTTTATTTAAAGTATAATGAAAGTACAATATTTTTGACTTGATTTTTATGGATTAATGAATAAGAAAAACCAAATGATAATTTATACAGATATTTAGCTTTTCAGCATCCATTAGGTTATAAGATTTTATTGAGTTCCATCTCTTTCCAAAACACTTTACTGGTTGTGATTTACCCATTCCTGAGTTATTTGATCAATAAAATTCCTTATATTTAGGACATCATTTATTAACAGATATTATTTTTAAATAAAAATAGTCCAAGCTTTTGCTGGCAAGTCATATAACCTTTCTCTAAGCCTCTACCTCTGTACAATTGCCAAAGTAATAGGTTCACCTATCAAGGCCTGTTATGAAGACCAATGAAGAGTGAAGCTCATAGTGTCTTTCAAGGAGGAAATAACCTGCAAATGTAGTGTGTGCCTTACTAAAAATAATGAAAGTCACTTGCCTTAGTCCCTTTTCTATAAGAATGAACTGGAAGCAACAGTAATTTTAGTGTCTTGACATATTACTTACACCCAATTAGCACCATAATAATTTTTTTTTTTGGTACCAGGGATTGAACTCAGAGCTACTCAACCACTAAGCCACATTTGTGGCCCCCTTTATATTTTATTTAGAGACAGGCTGTCACAAGTTGCTCAAAGCCTTGCTAAATTGCTGAACCTGTCTTTGAACTCATGAATCTCCTTCTTTAACCTCCTGAGCCACTGGGATGATAGGCGTGCTCCATTGCACTTGGCTAGCCAATTTATTATTAGCCATAATAAATTTAATTTTTCCAAAATTAGTGATAATATACCAGTGATTATAATTACACCTGAATGCATTTTTCTTTTTAAATTTAAAACATCAATGCATCTAAAGTCACCATTAAATACTTGTTTGTCAATCCAAGCCTATTTCCCTCTTCCAAATTTCCAAGAGCTAACTTCTCCTAATAGATTATTTGTATGTATTTCCATTTCTTGCTTTTTCTTTTTTTGCTGTTTTCAAACACACATATATTCCCAAAGAAAGTTGTTAATATTGTTGTTTATTTTGTAAACATTTTCTATACATTATCTTTTAGCTCAGTATTTCACAGTGAAAGGGAATACAGATAAATTCAAATAATGACTCCAAAATGAAGTCTCATTAATTTAAATTTTCATATCATATATAACAAAAATAATAATAATAATTATTTGTACATACTCATGTAAAAGAAAAAAAATTCCTAGAATAATGGATTTTTTTCTTTGGAATCTCTATTGCCTCCTTGTCCAATTTGACATTAAGTCTGAGTCTGGTTGAAAAAAAATGGTGTACCTGCAAATGCCATAATTTTATTCCCTTTTGTTGTTGAGTAATATTCGATTGTATATATATACCACATTTTCTTTATCCATTCATCTATTGAAGGGCATCTAGGTTGGTTCCACAGTTTGGTTATTGTGAATTGTGCTTCTATAAACATTGATGTGGCTGTGCACTGTAGCATGCTGTTTTTAAGACCTTGGGGTATAGGCCAAGGAGTGGAATAATTTGGGTCAAATGGTAGTTCCATTCCAAGTTTTTAAGAAATCTCAGTATTACTTTCCAAATTGGTTACACCAATTTGCAATCCCATCAGAATGTATGAGTGTGCCTTTCCCCACACAGCCTTGCCATAATTATTGTTGCTTATATTCTTGATAACTGCCATTCTGACTGGAGTGAGATGAAATCTTAGAGCAGTTTTGATTTGCATTTTGATTACTAGAGATGTTGAAATTTTTTTATGTATTTGTTGATCAATTATATATCTTCTCTTGGAATATCATACTAATCAAAGTAAATCCATTCCAAAAAGCCAAAGGCTGAATATTTTCTCTAATAAGTAGATGCTAGTCCATAATGGGGGGTGTGGCATGGGATGAGGGGGAAAACTTTGGATTGAGCATAGGGGAGGGAGGAGAGAGAGGGAGCATGTGGGTAGGAAAGATGGTGAAGTGAGACTGACATCATTGCGCTAGGTAAATGTATGATTGCATGAATGGCATGATCCTATTTTGTGTACAACCAGAAAAGTGAAATATTGTGCTCCAATTGTGTACAATGGATTCAAAAGCATTCTGCTGTCATATATACCTAGTTAGAAGAAATAAATTAAAACTAAATAAAAAATAAATTGACGTTAAAACAGTCTCACTAAAGAATGAAACTGGGTGCAGTGGTGCATATCTGTAATTCCAGCTGTTCAGGAGACTGAGGCGGGAGGATCATGAGTCCAAAGCCAGCCTCAGAAAAACTGAGCACTAAGAAACTTAGGGAGACCCTGTCTGTAAGTATAATACAAAATAGGGCTGGGGATTTGGCTTAATGGTCAAGTGCCCCTGAGTTAAATCCTCCATAAAAAAAGAATAAAACCATGTAGTTTCATAGTTTCATTATTCTTAATGGAAAGAAAAAGAAATTAGACACTTTATAATACTTGACTTATTTGGCTTACTTACTAATTAACTATATACTCTTTGAACATATTTCTGAATATTTTAAGCAGAGGTTTTGATCTTATAAGACTGTCATCTACATTTAAGTATACTCCCTTACTCTTATTTTGTAGGTTATTATTAATGGACAATAACACATAAACCATTCTTTAACATTTTAAGCTCTCAGAAGACATCTGCTTTGTTGCAAGTCTTAAAGCCAAAGATTATCTCTGAGGTCAAAAAAGCAGTCATTGAAAAGTCAAGTTTTTGCTGGCTGCATTTCATAGATTTTATACTTGAAACAAGATGTTTTTAAAAATGGACATATATTCCTTAAAATATCATAAATTTAACTGATATCAATATTTATTTGTTTATTTATTTATTATAAATCTTATATTGCATGTAAGTTTTAAAAACTCTAAAATAAAGACTGCATCATCTGGAGGGTCCAAGATGGCTGGCTAGAGGGAGGCAGCATTCTGTGTTGCTCTGTAACCCAGGTCTCAACTAGTGGGAATACTGCTTTGCTGAGAGTGATAGAGGACCCCTCCACAGCTGATCCCACACAAGAATCATGAGCCATGCTGCGCAGGTCCCTGGTCCTCAGCATGAGAAAAGGACTCCCAACTACTCACCCACACAGGTCTCCAGGGTGCCTTAGCAGGACCACTGGCATCAGCACAAACAGAATTCCCAGACACCTCTCACACAAAGGAAACACAGCTACTACCCATACGCAGGAACTTCAGTCACCACTCCCCGTGAACCCTCATCTACCAACATGGGGCTCCCCCAGTTTCCTCCATCTTGGACTTGGCACCTACTGCCATAGTCCCCTACTCAGGGTAGCCTGCCTGCACCTGGGACATCACAGGCTCTGAAGAAAGCCAACAGCCACAATACTACACACCAAAGAGCTCATCTCTTAACACAATGCCATCGCCCGGCTTCCCCCATTCAACCCAACACCCCATTGCTGAAAGCAGCTGCCTCTATCTTGGGTCACCTCCATCACTATATTTGGTTGGGGCAACTCCCAGTTTGGAACACCAGATAGCCAGGTACCCATAGTTTTCTAATTTCTCCCAATCCCCAGCAGCCGCTAACTCTGCAGAGTGACTGCTCAATACAAAAAGCCCTCTGCTATAGGTGTACAGCCACCAGAGTGCAACACACAAGAAAGGTTCCTGATTAGGAACCATAAACCAACAAGACATAACAATTATAAATATATATTCCCCAAACAATGGAGTATCTATGTTCATCAAACAAACTCTTCTCGAGTTAAATAGTCAAATTGACCACAACACAATAATTTTGGGTGACTTTAACATACCTCTTTCATCACTAGATAGATCTTCCAAACAAAAGCTGAACAAAGAAACTATAGAACTCAATAATACAATCAATAACTTAGACTTAACTGACATATATAGGATATTTCATCCTTCAACACGAGAATATACTTTCTACTCAGCAACACATGGATCATTCTCTAGAATAGATTATATACCACACCACAAAGCAACTCTTAACAAATACAAAAAAGTAGAGATACTACCCTGCATTCTATCAGATCAAGATGGAATAAAATTAGAAATCAATGATAAAATGAAAAATAAAAACTACTACAACACCTGGAGACTAAATAATATGCTACTGAATGAACAATGGGTTGCAAAAGCCATCAAGGAGGAGACTAAGAAATTCTTAGAGGTAAATGAGAACACTGATACAATATTGAAAACTCTGGGACACTATGAAGGCAATACTAAGTAGAAAGTTCATTGCATGGAGTTCATTCCCTAAAAGAAGAAAAAAAATCAACAAATAAATGACCTAATATTACATCTCAAAGACCTAGAAAAATAAGAACAAATCAACACTAAAAGTAGTAGAAGACAGGAAATAATTAAAATCAGAGCTGAAATCAATGAAATTGAAACAAAAAAAATTGAAAAAATTGACAAAATAAAAAATTGGTTCTTCAATAAAAAATAAATAAACAAAATTGACAAACACTGAGCCATGCTAACAAAGAGAAAGAGAAAACTCAAATCACTAACATCTGTGATAAAAAGAGAAATATCATGATAGACACTACAGAAATATAGAAGATTAGAAATTATTTTGAAAATTTGTACTCCAACAAAATAGAAAATATCAAATGCATCAACGAATTTCTAAAGTCTTATGATTTGCTCAAATTGAATCAGGATGATACACACAAGTTAAACACATCAATTTCAAAGCAATGAAATACAAGATGCCGTCAGAAGCCTACCAACCAAGAAAAGACCAGGGCCAGATGGATACACAAGTGAGTTTTACAAGACCTTTGAAGAAGAACAAATACCTATACTCTACAAATTATTTTGTGAAATAGAAAAGGAGGGAGCACTTCCAAACTCATTCTATGAGGCCAATATCACCCTTCAGTACTTCCCCCTCCCTCCTCTCCTCTTAACATCCCCCCCCCATTTAACTTTTCTCTACTGATCTCCCTTTGATTTTTAGACTGCACTTTCACATCCAGCCCCCAGTCCAGCATCAGTGAACATAGGTTCCAGACTGGTCTCTAAGGTTCCAAACTCTTAATCAACACCATTGGCTATAGGTATCAGGCCAGATCCAACCCTTCTAGCCTCCAGACCTATTTTGTGAACTCGGGCTCCAAATTAGCCACAACACCAGGCTAGCTCCTGTGATCACAGAGCTCAAAGAACCGTAGGTTCCAGTCCTGTTCCATTAGATCCAGGATATAGGCCCTCTTTAGTAAACCCAAATGCCAGGTTGAACATCATGGACTAAGACTATACCTGAAATGTCAGGCTCCAAGTCAGTTCGCACTGACTCAAGCTCCACGCCAATCCATGTGGTACAAGGCACCAGATCCATTCCAGTGCCAGTCAAACCCCAATGTACTCAGGCTCCAGGCCCATCCCAGCGCAAGGTCAGGTCCTCTGGTTCCAGGCCCTTCCTAAAGACCCAATCCACAGGCCTGTCCTAAGGATCCAGGGTTTAAAACAAATCCCCAAAGATCAGGGTACCATGACTGCCCACTTGTTAAGCAAAGCACAAAGCCAGTCTGCCCAATGAATCAGTCAATAAGTCTACCTTTGGACCACATCAGACAGACCTGTGATTTGGCTAAGTGATTAAGGGATTTCCCATAGAAAACTTATGTGCAAAGCCTGAAATATTTCCTTATTTCTCCCTATGAGCAGATGTCAAAATAAGAGAACATGAAACATGAAAAAACAAAGAATATATAATACCATCAAAAGAACACAATAATCTCCCAGCAGCAGATTCCAAAGAATAGAAATATACAAACCGCCTCACCAAAAAAAAAAAAAAAATTCAAAATAATTATTCTAAGGAAGTTCAGATAATTTTAAGAAAATACTGAGAAACAATTGAATGAAACCAGGATGGAATGAGTGACAAAAATTAGAAAATTAACAGAAAGATTAAAATTATTTTCTTTAAAAATCAATAAATTCTGATGCTACAAAAATACTTTGAATGAAATGCAGAAGCATCAGCCACAGAATCCATCAAGTAGAAGAAGTAATCTATAAACATAATGACAGATTATTTTAAAATATATAATCAGAAAAGAAATAACAAAAAAGAATGAAAAGGAATGAAGAGTGATTCTGCAATCTGCATTTGGGGTAAAATTGGGGGTTCATAACCCACTTCAATCTAATATATGAAATATGATATGTCAAGAGCTTTGTAATGTTGTGAACAACCAATAAAAAAAAAGAAAAGGGATGAAGAAAGATTACAGGATTTATGGGACAACATCAATAGAGCAGACATTCAATATATAGAAATTCATAAGGAGAAAAGAAAGACAAAAGTATAGAGAGCTTATTTGAAGAAATCATAGTAGAAAATTTCCAAATTTGGAGAAAAATATGAATGCCCCAGTACAAGAAGGTCAAAAAATTCAATTAGATAAAATTCAAACAAGAATATACCCAGATATATTAAAATCAAACTGTCAAAAACCAAGGACAAAGAAAGGTTCCTGACAGCAGAATGATTAAAGAAGCAAAAAACATGTACAGGATTTTCAATAAGGCTAGGAGCGATTTCTTGGCAGAGACCTTACAGGCCAGGAGAGAGTAGTGCAATATATTCAAATTACAAAAGGAAAACAATTTCCAACTAGGAATACTGCACTCAACAAAACTGTGTTATAGAAATGAAGGTGAGATAAAGACTTTCCCAGACAAACAAAAGCTGAAGGTATTCATTACCACCAGACTTGTCTTATAAGAAATCCTGAAGGAAGTTCTTCATATTGAAGGAAAGGGATGTGAAACAGTAACATGAAAACACGAAAGTACGAAACTTAATGTTAAAAATAAGGATGTGGTCAGATTTACAATATTCTATTACTGTAATGGTTGAGTAAAAATTATGTCTACATTATAATGAATAAGAAAAAAATCAAAAATCATAATGATGCAATACTATGTTAAGGGAGATGCAATATAAGAAAATGTAAATTGTGATGTCAAAATGTGAAAAATGGACATGAAAATAGAGGAGGAATGCTTTATAATATTTTCCTGAGAAATGATTTTTTTTTGGATATGACCCCAAAATATGGGCAATAAAAGCAAAGAAACAAATGAGATTACATCAAACTAAAAACTTCTTCCCCCTCAAGGAAACAATCAACAGAGTAAACAGACAACCAGTACAGGAGAAAATATTTGCAAACCATGCATCTGATAAGAGTCTTGATTTTAAAAATGTGGATGGAATCCAGACCCTCATGCCCTCTAGGAAAGTACCATGCCACTGAGCTACACCGCACCCCCTAATGGAGGTATAATATCCAAAATACATAAGGTATTCAAATGATTCCATAGTATAAAACACATAATCCATTCAAAATATTGAGCAAAAGATCTGGATAGAAATTTATCAAAAAGAATATATACCTATAGAAAGAAGACCAGAAGAGTAGAGGAAAAGGATCAGGAGAAGAGGATCAGGGGGAGGGAGAAGGAAAGGAAACAAGAGGTAATGGGGAATGAAATTGAACACATTATGTTATGTGAATGTACAATTACGTAACAAAAAAGTTCACTATTTCAAACAATTATAATGCACCAATTTAAAAAACTAAAAAAGAAGATATATTGTGAAAAGTGTCAAACTCAGAGTTAATCAAGAAGTGGGGAACTTCTTAGTAACTTGGCACACTAGAGTTCCCTTAATGGAAAGAAGAGAAAAAGACATTAGAGTCCTTTTCAGTGGGTGTATTATTTGAAACCCACACAGCCAGAGTGCAAAGTTAAGGCATGTTGGCAAAGCACATTGTTTTACTGTAGATAGCAGCTTTCCTAACAGCAGCTGCTCCAGACCTGAATGTAAAAGGTAATACCATTGAATATTTTTTTGACTCTAAAAAAAAAGAAGACATATAAATGATTGCTAGGTATATGAAATTACGAGTCATCAGAGACACACAAATTAAAACCACAAAGAGATATTACCTCACACACATTAAGATAACTGTTATCAAAAAATGATTAAGATATTGTTAAGTATATGGATAAGAGGAATCCTTCACACAGTTTTGATGGAAATGTAAATAAGTACAGCCATGAAGGAAAATAATATGGATATTTCTCAAAATAGACATCATTATCCAAAGTACGTGTATGAAGACACGAATTGGTGTCAACATACTTTATATACAACCAGAGATATGAAAAATTGTGCTGTATATGTGTAATAAGAATTGTAATGCATTCTGCTGTCATTTATTTTTTAAAAAATCAATAAAAAAGATAAAATAAAAATAGATCTACCACTTGATCTAGCAATCCCCTTACTGTGTTTTTATCCAAAGGAGATTAAAATCAGTATGCCAAAGAGTTATCTACACTCCTGTTTATTGCAGCATGATTTACAATAGCCATGAAATGAATTCAACCTAGATAGCTGTTGATGGAAGAGTAAAGAAAATATGGTATATATACACAATGGAATACTATTCAGCCATAAAAGGAAGGGAATTCTACCATTTGAGACAATGTGGGATCCCCTAGAAGACATAAAGTGAAATAAAGCAGGCACAGAAAGGCAAATGTTATATGATCTCACTTATTATGGAATCTAACATGTTGAATTTATAGTAGAGAGTAGACTGGTAGTCACCACGGACTGGAAGAGGAGCAGATGATTGAGAGATGTGGGTCACAGAATTCTGAAATTGAGCTAGATAGAAGAAAGTTCCAGAAATCTATTATACAAAATGATAACCATAGTTAATAACAACATACTATATTCCTAAAAACTGCTAACATAATAGATGTTAAGTCTTCTGATTACAAAAAGTGATAAGTACATGAGTTAATGCATGTTAATGGACTGGATTTAGTCATTCCCTTATGTCTGCATATTTTTAAACAGCATATTATACGTGAAATATATATATATATATAATGTTTTTCAATTAAAATAAAGAATTCAAATATTTTCAACATATTTGAGACAGATTTCTCAAGTAGCTAATCCAAAAGTATTATCAGAAACTAGTATACGATGTAATCAGAGTTGTACATTCTTAATACAGTGGAATTCCATGGGTTAGTTGAGGGAAGGTATTAACAAAAGCAAACTACAAAAAGAGCACAAAGGGGGATGTTCCTTAAAACCTAAGTTTATATCAATTATATCAATTAATTAATTGATTATGTCAATTCATGCCTAAAAAGATCTTTATTGTGATAGCTGTATCAGCTATATTATAAAGTTCTTGCTCCTTCTTTAAACATGTGTTTCCGTGACAAGACTTTCTCATTGTGTTTGTCCTAGTTTTCTGGCCACAGCTTTTCCGATTTCTCTATGTGATAATACATTCATTGCTGTTGTTTTTTAGAACCCTCTGCTCTTTTTACCTTAAGTGTCCTCCTTGATTGTCTCATTCACTCCCTCAGGTTCTGCGGGCATCTAGTCACTTTCTCTTCTTCAGGTCTCTTTTCCAAGCCCTGAATCCATACCTTTGACTTCTTCCCTAAGGACATCTCCAGTTGAATTCCTTATGTGGGCAGAACTGACACTTTTAAATTTAGCCACTTGCTCCTTTGGTCTGATGAGCCAGTCCCTGCATACCATCACCTGGGTTCCCCACACAACCTCATCATTATCTTCACTCTTTCACATCTCTCACATGACCCCTAAAGTCAGTGGGAATGATCCTTTAGCATGCAAATCTAACATTATTTTGCTGTTTAAAATCTCCAAAGTTTTAATAAAATCCACACTCACTGGTGTATCCTTTAAAACATCAAGAATTGGTCTTCTGTGTCCTCCTCTCTCTCAACATTCCTATCCCCTCAGATACAGATCACCATGTACCATGACTTCAGGTCCTAAGATAGGTCACACTTGTTTCTTCCTGAATCCCTCAAGGTATCTCATTCCCCAAACCTGCCTGCACTTTCCAATTCCCCAATTTTGCTAATCTTTTCTCATTCTTTAGCTCTCAGTTTCCCCTGAGAAATCTTAATTCACATGCAATTTGCCTCTTGTCTACCTCTATTTTGTGTCCTTTTCAGAGTCTTTCATGAAAACTTTG
Organism: Spermophilus citellus; assembly: GCF_964194105.1. NCBI lineage: Eukaryota > Metazoa > Chordata > Mammalia > Rodentia > Sciuridae > Spermophilus > Spermophilus citellus. The sequence continues at coordinate 164,606,642 of NC_138183.1, read as the reverse complement.
GCAAATTTACCATTTGTAATAATTTTGGATGTAATTATCCTATTTCTCAGTTATAAAATTTATTATATTGGACACTGAAGTTACTTATATTTCATCGCATTCCCAATTCTTAGAATAATGTCTGGCAAATAATAGGCACCGAATAAATTCTATTGGGATGAGTTAATGAATGAGTTAATGATTGGGGCATTTAAACACTGTAAGATGTTTTAATGATTTCAATAACAACTTTTTTATTAACGTCTATTTTACCTGTTCTTAGTGTAACTACTTTAGCTCTTTTATGGTTACTATTAGGATGGTGTGATTTGTACATTCTTTTAATTTTAATTTATGTGTTTTTTTCACTCTAAAGTACGTCTCCTATTAGACAATATATATTGGATCCTGTTTTTTTTATCTAGTCTGATAATCTCTGCTGTTTGATTGCAGTGTTTAATCATCTTATATTTAATTAATTAGTGAGATGGTTTGGTTTCCTTGTGTCCCATATTATTTTTGTCCTTCTGTCCTTCCTTCATTATCTTTTTATATGTTGCATAGACATTTTCAGTGTTGCCATTTTAATTGTTTCATTTTTGTTATTATTTTTTGCAAAACATTTTCTCTTTATATTGATTATTTTAATTTATACACAACAGTAGAATTCATTTTGACATAATTATAAAGGTATGGAATATAATTTGCTCTGATTCAGTCCCTGATATTCCCCCTTCCCTTCCTTTCCTTCATTCTCCTTTTCCTGTATGTCTACTGATCATTCTGCTATTGACTTTTAGGTATTTTTAGGTGTTTTTGTTTTTGTTTTTCAGTTACTGTATGGATATACATAATGGTGAAACTCACTGACAAAGGAAAGTTAGGTTAGATTCATTCCACTGTTCTTCCTTTATCTATTACATTTTCCCTCCCATCAATCTCCTTCATCAAGTCCAACATTTTCTTCTATTTAGATGATATTTCCCTCCCACCCCTTTATTTTGCATTAGTTTCCACATATCAGAGAAAACATTTGACCTTTGACATCTGAGTCTGATTTATTTCACTTAGCATGATAGTCTCCAATTCACTCCATTCTTTATAATTGAGTAATATTCCACTGTGTATATTCACATTTTCTTTATCCATTCATCTGTGGTAGGGCACCTAGATAGGTTCCATAACATGGCTATTGTGAATTGTGCTGCTATAAACACTGATGTGGCTGCATCCCTAAGTATGCTGATTTTAGATATTTTGGATATGAGCTGAAGAGTAGGAGAGCTAGATCACACATTGGTTCCATTCCTAGTTTTATGAGGAATGTCCCATATTGCTTTCCAGAGGGGCTGCTATAATTTGCAATCCTATCAATAACGTATGAGAGTACCTTTTTCCGCACATCCTCACCAACATTTATTATTTTGTGTATTCTTGATAAATGCCATTCTGAATGGAGTGAGATGAAATCTCAGTGTAGTTTTAATTTGCACTTCCCTAATTGCCAGATATGTTTAACATTTTTTCATATATTTCATGACCATTTCTATTTCTTCTTTTGAGAAGTGTCTTTTTAATTCTTTTGCCCATTTATTAATTGGTGTGTGTGTGTGTGTGTGTGTGTGTGTGTGTGTGAAGTTTTTTTGAGTACTTTGTATACTCTGGATATTAATGCACTGCAGAGCAGGCGAGAAAGATCTTTTCATGTTCTTTAGACTCTCTCTTCACATTTTTGTTTCCTCTGTTGTGCAGAAGCTTTTTAATTTGATTCTATTCTACTTATTGATTTTTTATTTTATTTCTGTTTCTTTAGTAACCTTGTTAAGGAAGTCAGTTCCTGGACCAACATGTTGGGCTTATATTTTTTTTTCTAGCAATTGGAGAGTTTCTGCTAATTTCATGATCTTTGATTCACATTGAGTTTACTTATGAATAGTGTGAGCAATAGGAGTTAAGTTTCATTCTTCTCAACAGGTTTCCAGTTTTCACGGTGCCATTTGTTGCACAGGGTATCTTTTCTGTAACATGTTTTTTGGCATTTTGCTAGTATCAGATAACTGTGTTCATGTTTCTGTGTTTTCTATTCTATTTCATTGGTCTTCATGTCTGTTTTAGTGCCAGTACCATGCTGTTTTATTATTATACCTCTGTAGAATAATTTGAGGTCTGGTATGGGGATGTCTCTAGCATCATTCTTTTTGATCAGGATTGTGTTGGTTGTTTGGGTCTTTTATTTTTTCAAATTAATTTTAAAACTGGTATTTCTAGTTTTGTGAAGAATGCCACTGATATTTCCATGGAGGTTGCATTCAATCTGTATAACACTTTTGGTTTTATGGCCAATTTGATGATATTTATTCTGCCTTCCAAGAAGATGAGAGGTTGCTCCATCTTCTCAGATCCTGTTCATTTTTTTTCTTGAGCATTCTATAATTTTCATTGTAGAGATCCTTCACATCTTTATTTAGATTTATTTCCAAGATTGTTTTTGAAATTATCATGAATGAAATACTTTTCTTAAATTTTTTCCAGCATATTCAATATTGGAGTATCAGAAAAGAATTGATTTATGTATGTTGATCTCTATCTTAATACTTAGTTTGTTTATCAGCTCTAGAAATCTTCTGGCGGAGTTTTGGATCTTCTAAATATAGAATCATGTTGACAGCAAACAGGAATAATTTGAGCTCTTCTTTTCCTATTTGTATTCTTTTAATTTTCTTCTCTTTCCTAATTGCTCTGGCTAGAGGGTTTTTTTTTTTTTTTTTGGAGAGAGAGGGATGGGGGGTGGAAGTGGGGGCTATGTTGAATAGGAGTCATGAAAGTGGGCATTCTTGTCTTATTCCGGTTTTTAGGGGAAATCAGGTTTTCTCCATTCAGTATGATATTAGACTTGTGTTTGTCATATATATCCTTCATAAGGTTGAGGCCAGTTTCTTCTATCCATAGTTTCTCTAATATTTGAAACATGAATGTGTACTCAATTTTGTCAACTACTTTTTCTGCATCTACTGAGATAATCATTATTTCTTGTCCCTAACTCTAAGAATGCAGTGAATTACATTTATTGATTTGTGTATATTGAACCAACCTTGCATTCCCTACTTGATCATAGTTTACTATCTTTTTCATGTACTTTTGTATGCAGTATGTCAATATTTTATTAAGGATTTTTGTCATTCAAAAGTGTTCTATTTAATTTCCAGGTGTTACAGAGGTTTTTTGTTTTTGCCTTATTGTTGATTTCTACTTTCACTCCATTGTGATCTGAGAGGATGCAAGTAATTATCTGTATTTTGTTTGTATTTGCTATGATTTTCTTTGTGATATAAAATATGATCTATTTCAGAAAATTTTTCATGTGCTGTTGAGTAGATAAATTCAGTTGTTGATGGATGAAACACTCTATAGGCATCTGTTAGGACCATTTGGTTAATAGTAGTTTTTAGATTGAAATAATTTTTTACATCTAAAGAATCTTTACTTAGTTTATGTCTGGATGATCTATCTAGAAGTAAAAGGGTGTGCTGAATCACCTAGGTTATTGTATTTTGTCTGTTTCATTCTTGAAAGTGAGAAGAATTAGTTTATGTACATAGATGCACCATTGTTTTTTTGTTATTTTCTTAGACTCTTAACATTTCTTGGTGTTGCTATGGAAATTTCTAAATGTGTGCTAACTTAAAACAAACTACTTATAATTAATCCAAACCTAATTTAATAAGTGTATAGAAACCATGTTCCAATATGTTCACTTTCCTGCCTCTTTTGTATTATTATAACACAAATTACATTTTAATCTTTTAATTCCCCAGATTAAATGCTGTAAATGTTGTTTCTGAAGTTATAGAAGGTTATAATGTATGAATGGATATTTACATATTTATCAGTCCTTTATTTCTTCAGGTTGATTTGAGCCAATTCTCATCAGTGTGAACTAACTTGTAAGTTAGTTCTGCTAGAAAAACAAACAAAAGAAAACAAAAATTAACTTTTTCAATATTCGTCTATCTGGAAATATCCTTATTGTGGTTCACTGTCAATTTTCCCAGCCCTTTAAATATATAGTCCCATGGCCTTCTGGCCCTCATTTATTCTGATGAGAAGCCAGCTGTCCTGCTTATTGAGATTCCCTTGTACATCATAGAACATTGCCTTTTGCTTCATTCAACATTTTTCTCTTTAATTCCTACAATCTTCTCTTTAACTCCTATAATTTGAATATGATGGGTCTACGTGTGGGTCTCCTTATATTTATTTTACTTTAATTGCATTGTGCTTCTTAGACATGTATTTTAAGACTTTTTAAAATTGTGATGACTTTGATCAGAGTCTCTTCAAAAAAGATTATTTTTATTACTTTCTTTCACTCCACTCTCTTTGGGATTCCTTTTATGTATATATTAGTAAATTTGATAGTGCTCCAGAGATGTCTCAGGATCTGTTCATTTTTTCTTCAATCATTTTCCATTCTATTCTTTTTGCATTATCACGATTGGCTATCATCACATTCACTGATTCTTCTGACAACTCATATCTGCACTTGTGCATTTCTAGGGAATTTTTTCTTTAGCTGTTCTTTTATAACCTCAAAATTTCAAGTTTCAAATTTTATACTTATTTACTCATATTTTGCATTATTATGCATTTGGAGAATCACTGATGTGATGAGTTCCTTTAACTCTTTAAGTATATTTCCTTTTGTTGTTTGAACATATTTCTAACAATTAACTAAAAGTCAAGGGCAGTTTCTGTTGATTCCTTTTTTCTAATTCACATGGAACACAGTTTCTGTTTTCTCTGTATGTCTCATAAAATTATGTAAATACCAGAATTTTAGGTGAATTATTATAGCAACTGTGTATTCTGAATATCTCCCATTACTGTTTTGCTCAATTGTTAGTAACTCACCTAGATTAATTAATACAAACTGTATCCCCTAAGGTCTCCAAACACTGAAAAATCTGCATTATTTTTACAATTAATGGTTATTACAATTATTTTAATGTCCATTTCTTAAGCATATATTAGTTGTCATCCATTGATTGGGCCAAGCTTTTCTGTAAATATCATGGGCAAATGAAGCTTCAATCATTTGCTGAGGGAAACAGTGTGAGGCTTGAGATACAAGTTTAGGCAATTTACATGTGTACTTTGACTTTCAATTTCTTTTGGTAAAGTGTCTCATAGCCCATGAGGTATTAGTACCTGTATTATTTCCTAAATGTGCTACAAGCCTGGTGCATGAGTACAGCCCTGCACAAGCACACAGCCTTCCAGATGACCGACAATATACTGAGGTTTTTCAAAGCCTCCTACCATTACATTATTACTTAGATATCCCTGTTAAATTACTGCCATATTTTCTCCTATTCCCAAACAGGATCACCACCTCCCCCAGATGAGACATGAACTTTCTCCAATTATTTGCCACAATTTTTTTTTCAAAGTCCCTTGAGAAATTCTTTCTGGTGTAGCCTCTGACCAATGAGCCCTTTTAGAATTGTGCAGGAGCAGGTTAAAGCACCACACATTCCACAGTTTGTACCATGATTCAGTAGTTACTTTTATGTAATTTTTTTAGCTTTTTTAATGCCTTTGGCTAACTGAGTTCTGAAATGGTTGGTTTAAGATATTAGGGGGCTTTTACTGTTGCCTTTGGGAGGTCCTCATTCTCCCATTCCAGAAGTTCTATCTTACTCGAGCAAATTTTCAAAGCATGAGTAATAGGTTTACAGATACATACAGGAAAATTATCCTACATAATGGGTCAAAGTGATGATGGATTAAATTGCACAGAGGGCTTAGGTAACTACATATTATTTTATTGAAAGCAGAGAATAATGAAAGAAAGAACAAGTGTATAAAAGTCTTACATATCAGGTTATGGAAGTAAGGTAAGGGACATGTGAAGGTGCATAAATATGAGGATATTTAAAAACTTAGAGGAACCTATTGGTAGAACTAATTCCCTACAAGTGGAATGGAAAGTGTAGTTTTAAAGTAAATATAGAATTTTAAATTCTTTTTAAATATAGTATTTTACATTGTATATCAGGTTTTTGCAAAAGAAATTGATTAATACAATTATCCTCCTATAAAAATCTTAGTAAACATTTTAGAATAAATTAAATGTACATACTAACCTTATGATTGATACACAGCTTTCTATAAATATATGTCAGTGATCACACATTCATTTTTCCCCTGAATATCTAGCCTCTTTTGAATTATTTTATAATGAACAAATTTGGCATTAAAATTATCAAAGGGTAAAATATGTTAGTTTTAAATGTAAGTATAATAAATTATGTCAGCCAGTAATTTATTTGTTCATGCAATCAACCAGCAAGTATTTCAATGCACAAAGAATAAGTAAAAATTGATAAATGGATGTGTCTGCATTCTCTTCCTCAATAAGTTGTTTTAATATAAAAAGGTAAAAATATATCTCAGAACAGTTATCAAAACATTTTTAAATTTTCTATTGTATTAAAATAGTTGGTAGTGAACTGAGGTTGTGGCTCAGAGATACAGCACTTGCCTAGCATGCATCAGACACTGGGTTTGATCCTTAACACCACATAAAAATAAAATAAACATATTGTGTCCACCTACAATTAAAAAAAAAATTTAAATAGTAGGTAAAATATTATGAGATAAGTTCCTAAATAAATAAGTCAAGCAAAAATCTACGTTAGAAATAAGCTAAAATTAATCTACTATGTGCAATTTCAAAATGTGATAAATCTTTAATAATATAATCAAAAAGATTTGGGTATTATAAGCACTAAGTTTAAGTAATATATCTTTAGCAAAGATAATGAAGTAAATAACCATGTCTGAAAACTGAATAATGCAAATTTCACCAAAACTGCTGGAAATAGTTTCCACCAGCATAAATATAAGAAAATTATGAAAATCAGTGAATATCTTGTGGATAATAAAAGCCAGATTATGCAAAATCTTAATGTGTTTATTTTATAAGAATGTGTATGCATTTTCAAAGGAAAAGTCTTGATGATATGCTGTTATTGTAGTTTTTCATGTGTATGAAAATTAATTGGTAGTTAGTCATGCCTTGTTTCTTGATATTAAGTTTCTAATAATTTTCAATAACTAAAAATAAAGGCACTATTTTTATGCACACAATATAGTTTACCAATAAAATAATTTAATGTTTTAAGCTGTCAACTCACCTACAGATAGGCCAGTGCTAACTTTCAACTGAAGAATGAGAATAGAGTTTCCTTTTTTCTAGTTAACAGTGCTAATTCCAAGCATCATCTATACAATGCTTCTAAGTCCCTAAAGATTTACGCAAATTCAGCAGTTAATGGTTGGTTTGCTCATTATGCCTGTGATGAAACTCACAGTAAATTAATAGTTTTAAGACTTAATGCTGATTATGTTAATAATGATTTGGAAGGATTAATATTATTAAAAGTTGGGAATATATTTTTAATGATCAGAATGGCACTTAAGTTACAATTGAATTTTTGATTAGTAGAGGGAGGAATTGAGTGGTTTGCATTTAATTTATTGTAGACATACTGCTCTACTTTGAATCTCCATCAGTTTTTCCATCCTTAAAATGTTGGCAGTTATTCCACAGTATAATGTGTATTGAAACCATTCTGATTTCTTGAAGTCCAGGGAAACTGTTGACCCATATCCATGCAGCACTATGCCTAAAAACAAATGCACTCAGCCTGTCATTGTCAGACACTCCAGAAAGCTTTTAGGTATTGTAAAACTTAACCCAGGGTGACATTACGCTAGAATAAATACAGCCTGTTTTATTTGGTAGACTTACCAAAGAATATTTTATTTTACAGAAGAAAATACAAACATAATATCAAAGTAGTATTTAGCTTATAAAAATAGATCCATAAATATAGCATAATGAATTATAGACTAGAATAAAATAGCACATAAAAAGCACACTGGCCAAATTTCGCATTTCATTGGGCTTTGAAGGAATATTTTGTCATTGCAGTTTTGTAAGTGGTGTTATATTGGAAGAAGGGAAATAACACAAATGCCAATCCCTCTTCCTGGGTGTTGGTTTGCAAATTAATCACAAGTAAAGCTAGAAAGTAGCTCTCAATTTCTAATCTAAGTTTCACCCTGACTTGCTATATGTTTCTGAAATCATCTCTTTACTAATGCAGTTTGGTACACACACACACACACACACACACACACACACACACACACACATATGAATTTTTAAATAAAATACACTAACTTTTCTTCTGTTTTTCCCCTGGTCTATTGACCACTGGAGAGCCCCAGCATCATAACCCGGTTATTCCAACTTTCAATGAATATTGCAAACCTAAACATTCAGAAGTATCATAATCTTCAATAAGATATCTTTATTGCTTTTCTTCAATTTATATATCTTAGGGTAATAACTGGCATATAAATGCTGAATTACTATAATTTATGCCATATTTCATTCACAGTAGTGAGAATCCCAGTTACTACTTAATGTCAGAGTGAACTGAGGCAAGTTATATATCTTCTCTGCACCTAAATTATGAGAAGAAATCATATTAAACTAATATTTAAAGAAAGGAATCTTTTTAGATTATAAAAATTAATTTGGATCTATTTTTTAACAAATAAATCTTGTATTATTCAATTATTGTACTTTATCTGAAAGATTATCATTAAGGAGTTATGAATTGAAAAGAAAAATAGCTGAAGTAATGCTTATACAACAAATTTACCATAACCCTGACCCCTTTATTAGATAGATAGATATGATTGATTGATAGATAGGAAGATAGATAGCCAGTATTGTGAAGGGTTTCTTTGCAAAAATAGACAACTTCAGAACATTCAGATCAGTAATTCTGACTCTGGAAAAAGATTAAAATTAAAAATAATTCTCTACATCTCACTATGTTTCACCCAACCATCTGTGCACATCTCAATAAGAAAACACCTATAAAAGAGCCTGAAATTTTAAGATTTCTTAGAAATATTTGTTTCTAAGATATCCATTAAAATTGAAAAATAAAAATAAAAAAGAAACAGTGAAAAAGAAGTTTGAGAGTCATAATTCCTAGTATCCTTTTTCCTAAGCAGGCAATCACAGAGAGGTGAAGTGTTAGCATAGTTCAGCAGACATTTATGCAGGTAAGATTTGAAGCAGGTGTTCCAGTACTATTCTTAATGAGCCTGAATGTTTTATTCCTTCAATAACTTTAACTATTTATTTTGCACTTACTATGTGCCAAGCAATGTTCCACACTATGGAAATACAGTGTTGACCTCAAAATACAGTTATGCTAATGAAAACTCAGATACCAATATTATTATATCTTCCTTCATTCCTTTTCTTTCTCCCTCCCTCCCTTCTTTCTTCCTTCTTTTCTTTCTTTTATTTTTCTTATATTGACAAGGTCTCTCTATCATTGGTATTCATGTAGTTTACTATAATACATTTAAATGTAGGGGATGTGGGGGCACTTGACTCTGTGTTTGTGTCTGTGTGTGTGTGTGTGTGTGTGAGCATACACACATGCTTATGTGTGATTTTTCATCCTGCTGACTCCTCAGTGAATCCTTTCAAGTTCTGGGAATTCTTTTCCATAAATTCGTTGATTGTATTCTCTTCTTTATTTTTCATTTCTTTATTATTGTGGTATATATTGTAGGCTTGGGAATATGTTACATAAGTTTTCTCTCCCTTCCTTCCCTTTCTCTTGCTCTCCTCCTTCTTCTTTAAAATGAAAAGAAAAAGCAAAAAGAAACTCTTATCTTAAGGACCATACAAAAGTACAGTTTAGGCCATTGTTTTTTGACTCCTGTTTTTTATCATAGTTCATTTTTTATTGTTGTTGTTTTATTAGTTCTGTTGAATAATTCTACCACTCTACATATAATTAGGAATAAACTGTGACAAGCCATTTATTTTCTCGGTCTCACTTGTCTCCTGTGTAACAAGCAATAATAATAGTTGTTTAAACTTAAATGAAATCAACTATAAAGGGCAGAGAATGGCACACACAACAGATTTTCTACAAACACTTCTTCCCTTGAGTTTCCTCTCCTAAATGAGGTGGCAGGTTATCTGTTCTTTGCAGATAGCCTAGGCATGTAGTAGGTAGGATGTATATTCTATGTCTAAGTGAAGAGTATGAGAGATTTCAATAGAGGTCAACTCAGGGATGCAATCCCCATTCCTGGAAACTGATATCATCTCAAGTGGATTATTTAATTTCTTGAACAATATCTCCCTAACTGCATCCTGGAGATGACTCCACTGTGGGTAGGGGATGTGGATAGTAAAGAGGAAGTGTTACTCACACTGCTCTTTAACAGTCTTTGAAACAAATGTTTTTTTTTCCTGGCTCTTGGCTTTCTGTGCCTACCTAATCAGAACACAGAGGCCTATTAATATTCTTATATTCTTATAACTTCTTTGCTTTTTCCCTTCTGTGCACACTCTGAGCTCTGTTCCAGTTTAAATCATCTATATAATTCAGCACCTTTAACAAAATCTATGGTTCTGTTAATCTTTGGCGCACTGTTGGCCATCCCTCATTCCTTTCTTAATCCACTAATTCCAATATTTTTATGAGTATATTATTTTTCATGCTTCTTTACTATCATTTCAAAGAGACTTGAGAAGGTAAAAGAGTTATATGGAGACTTTTGTAAATGTGGTTGTTTTCCTAGTATTGCTTTCAGAGGATTTGTCACTGAGGTACAGAATTGCCCTTGATTTATGGGTGTTGATTTTTTTATACTGCTACTTTGCTGAATTCATTTATTGGTTCTAGAAGTTTTCTGGTGAAATGTTTTTAGATCTTCTAAATATAGAATCATATCATCTGCAAATAGTGATAGTTTGATTTCTGCTTTTCCTATCCATATCCCTTTAATTTTTTTATCTAATTGTTCTGGCTAGGTTTTCAAGAACTATGTTAAATAGAAGAGGTGAAAGAGGGCATCCCTGTCTTGTTTCAGTTTTTAGGGGAAATGCTTTCAATTTTTCTCCATTTAGAATGATGTTGGTCTAGGGTTTATCATAGAAAACTTTTACAAGGTTGAAATAAGTTCCTGTAATCCCTAGTCTTTATAGTGTTTTGAACATGAAGTGGTGCTGTTTTTGTCAAATGCTTTTTCTGCATCCATTTAGATGATAATATAATTCTTATCTTTAAGCCTACTGATGTAATGAATTACAGTTACTGGTTTCTGTATGGTGAACCAACCTTGTATCCCTGGGATGAACCTCATTTGATTGTGGTATACAGTATTTTTGTTATTTTTATATTTGATTTGCCAGAATTTTTTTTATTGATTGTTCAAAACATTACAGAGCTCATGATATATCATCTTTCATACATTTGACTCAATTGGGTTTTGAACTCCCATTTTTACCCCAAATACAGATTGCAGAATCACATCTGTTACATACTCACATTTTTACATAATGGCATATTAGTGGCTGTTGTATTCTGCTACCTTTCCTATCCCCTACTATCCCTCCTCCCCTCCCCTCCCCTCCCATCTTCCCTCTCTACCTCCTCTGCTGTTGTTCAATTCTCTCCCTTTTTTCCCTCCCCCTTGCCCCTCGTAACCTCTTATAATTGTGTGTATCATTGAAGGTCTCCTACCGTTTCCATATGCTTTCCCTTCTCTCTCCCTTTCTCTCCCCCCATTCGTCTTTGCTTACTGTTAGTCTGTTCCTCATGCTCTTCCTTCCTGTTATGTTCTTAGTTGCTCTCTTTATATCAAAGAAGACATTTGGCATTTGTTTTTTAGGGCTTGGCTAGCTTCACTTAGCATAATCTGCTCTAATGCCATCCATTTCCCTGCAAATTCTATGATTTTGTCATTTCCTAGTGCTGCATAATACTCCATTGTGTATAGATGCCACATTTTTTTTATCCATTCATCTATTGAAGGGCATCTAGGTTGGTTCCACAGTCTAGCTATTGTGAATTGTGCCGCTATAATCATTGATGTGGCCATATCCCTATAGTGCGCTCTTTTAAGGTCCTCAGGGAATAGTCCGAGAAGGGAGATAGCTGGGTCAAATGGTGGATCCATTCCCAGCTTTCCCAGGAATCTCCAAACTGCTTTCCAAATTGGCCTCACCATTTTGCAGTCCCACCAGCAGTGTACAAGTGTACCCTTTTCCCCACATCATCGCCAACACTTATTGTTGTTTGACTTCATAATGGCTGCCAATCTTACTGGAGTGAGATGGTATCTTAGGGTGGTTTTCATTTGCATTTCTCTGATTGCTAGAGATGGTGAGCATTTTTTCATGTACTTGTTGATTGATTGTATATCCTCCTCTGAGAAGTGTCTGTTCAGGTCCTTGGCCCATTTGTTGATTGGGTTATTTATTATCTTATTGTTTAATTTTTTGAGTTCTTTGTACATTCTGGATATTAGGGCTCTATCGGAGGTGTGGGGGGTAAAGATTTGTTCCCAGGATGTAGGCTCTCTATTTACCTCTTTTATTGTTTCTCTTGCTGAGAAAAAACTTTTTAGTTTAAGTAAGTCCCATTTGTTTATTCTGGTTGTTAACTCTTGGGCTATGGGTGTACTATTAAGGAATTTGGAGCCCGACCCCACAATTTGTAGATCGTAGCCAACTTTTTCTTCTATCAGACGCAGTGTCTCTGATTTGATATCTAGCTCCTTGATCCATTTTGAGTTAACTTTTGTGGATGGCGAGAGAAAGGGATTCAATTTCATTTTGTTGCATATGGATTTCCAATTTTCCCAGCACCATTTGTTGAAGATGCTATCCTTCCACCATCACATGTTTTTAGCCCCTTTATCAAATATAAGATAGTTGTAACTTTGTGGATTAGTCTCTGTGTTCTCTATTCTGTACCATTGGTCCACCTGCCTGTTTTGGTACCAGTACCATGCTGTTTTTGTTACTATTGCTTTGTAGTACAGTTTGAACTCTGGTATTGCTATACCTCCAGATTCACATTTCCTGCTTAGAATTGCTTTTGCTATTCTGTTTTTGTTTTTCCATATGAATTTCATGATTGCTTTATCTATTTCTACAAGAAATGCCATTGGGATTTTGATTGGCGTCGCATTAAACCTGTAGAGAACTTTGGGTAATATCGCCATTTTGATGATGTTAGTTCTGCCTATCAATAAACAGGGTACATTTTTCCATCTTCTGAGGTCTTCTTCTATCTCTCTCTTTAGGGTTCTGTAGTTTTCATTGTATAAATCTTTCACCTCTTTTGTTAGGTTGATTCCCAAGTATCTTATTTTCTTTGAGGATATTGTGAATGGGGTGGTTTTCCTCATTTCAATTTCAGAAGTTTTGTTGCTGATATACAGGAATACCTTTGATTTATGCTTGTTGATTTTATAACCTGCCACTTTGCTGAATTCATTTATTAACTCTAGCAGCTTCTTTGTAGACCCTTTTGGGTCTGTTAAGTATATTATCATGTCATCCACAAATAGCGATAATTTAATTTCTTCTTTTCCTATTTTTATGCCTTTAATTTCTTTTGTCTGTCTAATTGCTCTGGCTAGTACTTCGAGAACTAAATTGAATAGAAGTGGTGATAGAGGGCATCCCTGTCTTGTTCCAGATTTTAGAGGGAATGCCTTCAGTTTTTCTCCATTTAGGATGATGCTAGCCTGAGGTTTAGCATATAGAGCTTTTACAATGTTGAGGTAAGTTCCTGTTATCCCTAGTTTTTCTAGTGTTTTGAACATAAAGGGATGCTGTACTTTGTCAAATGCTTTTTCTGCATCTATTGAGATGATCATATGGTTCTTGTCTTTAAGTCTATTGATGTGGTGAATAGCATTTATTGATTTCTGTATATTGAACCAGCCTTGCATCCCAGGGATGAATCCTACTTGATCATGGTGCACAAGTTTTCTGATATGTTTTTGAATTCGATTCACCAGAATTTTATTGAGAATTTTTGCATCCAAGTTCAATAGAGATATTGGTCTGTAGTTTTCTTTCTTTGAAGTATCTTTGTCTGGTTTTGGGATCAGAGTGATGTTGGCCTCATAGAATGAATTTGGAAGAGCTCCTTCTTTTTCTATTTCTTAAAATAGCTTGAAAAGTATTGGTATTAATTCTTCTTTGAAGGTTTTGTAGAACTCCGCTGTATACCCATCCGGTCCAGGGCTTTTCTTGGTTGGTAGTCTTTTGATGGCTTCTTCTATTTCTTCCTTTGTTATTGGTCTGTTTAAATTGTGTGTGTCTTCCTGTCTCAATCTGGGCAAATCATATGCCTTAAGAAATTTATCGATATCTTCACTATCTTCTATTTTATTGGAATATAGGGTTTCAAAATACTTTCTAATTATCTTCTGTATTTCTGTAGTGTCTGTTGGGATATTGCCTTTTTCATCCCATATGTTAGTAATTTGAGTTCTCTCTCTTCTTCTTTTCGTTAGCATGGCTAAGGGCTTGTCTATCTTATTTATTTTTTCAAAGAACCAACTTTTATTTTTTTTGGTTTTTTTTAATCTTTTTTTCTATTGGTTGTTCACAACATTACAAAGCTCTTGACATATCATAATTCATACATTAGATTGAAGTGGTTTATGAACCCCCAATTTTACCCCAAATGCAGATTGCAAAATCACGTTGGTTACACATCCACAATTTTACATAATGCCCTATTAGTAATTGTTGTATTATGCTACCTTTCCTATCCCCTACTATCGCCCCTCCCCTCCCCTCCCATCTTCTCTCTCTACCCCATCTACTGTAATTCATTTCTCTCCTTGTTTATTTTCCCATTCCCCTCACAACCTCTTATATGTAATTTTGTATAGCAATGAGAGTCTCCCTTCATTTCCATGCAATTTCCCTTTTCTCTCCCTTTCCCTCCCATCTCATGTCTCTGTTTAATGTTAATCTATTCTTCCTGCTCTTCCTCCCTGCTCTGTTTATAGTTGCTCTCATTATATCAAAGAAGACATTTGGTATTTGTTTTTTTTTTTTTTTTGGTTAGCTTCACTAAGCATAATCTGCTCTAGTGCCATCCATTTCCCTGCAAATTCTATGATTTTGTCATTTTTTATTGCTGCATAGTACTCCATTGTGTGTAGATGCCACATTTTTTTTATCCATTCATCTATTGAAGGGCATCTGGGTTGGTTCCACGGTCTAGCTATTGTGAATTGTGCTGCTATGAACATCGATGTGGCAGTATCCCTGTAGCATGCTCTTTTAAGGTCTTCAGGGAATAGTCTGAGAAGGGCAATAGCAGGGTCAAATGGTGGTTCCATTCCCATCTTTCCCAGGAATCTCCAAACTGCTTTCCAAATTGGCCGCACCAATTTGCAGTCCCACCAGCAATGTACAAGTGTACCCTTTTCTCCACATCCTCGCCAGCACTTGTTGTTGTTTGACTTCATAATGGCTGCCAATCTTACTGGAGTGAGATGGTATGTTAGGGTGGTTTTGATTTGCATTTCTCTGACTGCTAGAGATGGTGAGCATTTTTTCATGTACTTGTTGATTGATTGTATATCCTCCTCTGAGAAGTGTCTGTTCAGGTCCTTGGCCCATTTGTTGATTGGGTTATTTGTTATCTTATTGTCTAATTTTTTGAGTTCTTTGTATACTCTGGATATTAGGGCTCTATCTGAAGTGTGAGGAGTAAAAATTTGTTCCCAGCATGTAGGCTCCCTATTTACCTCTCTTATTGTTTCTCTTGCTGAGAAAAAACTTTTAAGTTTAATTAAGTCCCATTTGTTGATTCTTGTTATTAACTCTTGTGCTATGGGTGTCCTATTAAGGAATTTGGAGCCCGACCCCACAATATGTAGATCAGAGCCAAATTTTTCTTCTATCAGACACAGAGTCTCTGATTTGATATCAAGCTCCTTGATCCATTTTGAGTTAACTTTTGTGCATGGTGAGAGAAAGGGATTCAGTTTCATTTTGTTGCATATGGATTTCCAGTTTTCCCAACACCACTTGTTGAAGATGCTATCCTTCCTCCATTGCATGCTTTTAGCCCCTTTATCAAATATAAGATAGTTGTAACTTTGTGGGTTAGTCTCTGTGTCCTCTATTCTATACCATTGGTCCACCCGCCTGTTTTGGTACCAGTACCATGCTGTTTTTGTCACTATTGCCCTGTAATATAGTTTGAAATCTGGTATCGCTATACCGCCTGATTCACACTTCCTGTTTAGAATTGCTTTTGCTATTCTGAGTCTTTTATTTTTCCATATGAATTTCATGATTGTTTTATCTATTTCTACAAGAAATGCTGTTGGGATTTTGATTGGCGTCACATTAAACCTGTAGAGAACTTTGGGTAATATCGCCATTTTGATGATGTTAGTTCTGCCTATCCATGAACAAGGTATATTTTTCCATCTTCTAAGATCTTCTTCTACTTCTCTCTTTAGGGTTCTGTAGTTTTCATTGTATAAATCTTTCACCTCTTTTGTTAGGTTGATTCCCAAGTATTTTATTTTTTTTGAGGATATTGTGAATGGAGTGTTTTTCCTCATTTCGTTTCAGAAGTTTTGTCGCTGATATACAGAAATGCCTTTGATTTATGCCTGTTGATTTTATATCCTGCCACTTTGCTGAATTCATTTATTAGTTCTAGTAGTTTTTTTGTAGACCCTTTTGGGTCTTCTAGGTATAGAATCATGTCATCTGCAAATGGTGATAATTTAAGTTCTTCTTTTCCTATTTTTATGCCTTTAATTTCTTTCGTTTGTCTAATTGCTCTGGCCAGTGTTTCGAGAACTATATTGAATAGAAGTGGTGATAGAGGGCATCCCTGTCTTGTTCCGGATTTTAGAGGGAATGACTTTAACTTTTGTCCATTCAGAATGATGCTAGCCTGAGGCTTAGCATAGATAGCTTTTACATTGTCAAGGTAAGTTCCTGTTATCCCTAGTTTTTCTAATGTTTTGAACATAAAGGGATGCTGTACTTTGTCGAATGCTTTCTCTGTGTCTATCAAGATGATCATATGGTTCTTATCTTTGAGTCTATTGATGTGGTGAATAACATTTATTGATTTCCGTATATTGAACCATCCTTGCATCCCAGGGATGAATCCTACTTGATCATGGTGCACAATTTTTTTGATGTGTTTTTGTGTTCGATTTGCCAGAATTTTATTGAGGATTTTTGCATCTAGGTTCATTAGAGATATTGGTCTGTAGTTTTCTTTCTTTGAGGTGTCTTTGTCTGGTTTCGGGATCAGGGTGATTTTGGCCTCATAGAATGAATTTGGAAGAGCTCCCTCTTTTTCTATTTCCTGGAATAACTTGAAAAGTATTGGTATTAATTCTTCTTTAAAGGTTTTGTAGAACTCCGCTGTATACCCATCCGGTCCTGGGCTTTTCTTGGTTGGTAGTCTTTTGATGGCTTCTTCAATTTCATCCATTGATATTGGTCTGTTCAAATTGTGTGTATCCTCCTGACTCAGTCTTGGCAAATCATACGACTTAAGAAATTTATCGATGTCTTCACTATCTTCTATTTTATTGGAATATAAGTTTTCAAAATAATTTCTAATTGTCTTCTGTATTTCTGTAGCATCTGTTGTGATATTGCCTTTTTCATCCCATATGTTAGTAATTTGAGTTCTCTCTCTTCTTCTCTTCGTTAGCATGGCTAAAGGTCTGTCGATCTTATTTATTTTTTCAAAGAACCAACTTTTAGTTTTGTTAATTTTTTCAATAGTTTCTTTTGTTTCAATTTCATTGATTTCCACTCTGATTTTAATTATTTCTTGCCTTCTGCTACATTTGCTGTTGTTTTGCTCTTCCTTTTCTAGGGCTTTGAGATGAAGTGTGAGCTCATTTATTTGTTGTTTTTTTCTTTTTTTGAGGAATGACCACCAGGAGATGAATTCCTCTTAAAACTGCTTTCATTGTGTCCCATAGATTCCGATATGTTGTGTCTGTATTTTCATTTATCTCTAAGAATTTTTTGATTTCTTCCTTTATGTCTTCTGTAACCCATTGATCATTCAGTAACATATTGTTCATTTTTCATGTGATGTAGGATTTTTCCAGTTTCATTCCATTATGATCAGATATGGTGCATGGTATTATCTCCACGTCTTTATATTTACTAAGAGTTGCCCTATGGCATAATATATGGTCTATCTTTGAGTAGGATCCATGAGCTGCTGAGAAGAACGTGTATCCACTTGATGATGGTTGATATATTCTATATATGTTGGTTAAGTCTAGATTATTGATTGTGCTATAGTTTCTATAGTTTCTTTATTCAGTTTTTGTCTAGAGGATCTGTCTAATGGTGAGAGCAGTGTGTTGAAGTCACCCATAATTATGTGTGGTGGTCTATTTGACTCTTGAACTTGAGGAGAGTTTGTTTTATGAATGTTGCAGCTCCATTGTTTTGGTGCATGCAAATTAATAATTGTTATGTCTTGTTGGTTGATGGTTCCTTTTAACAGTATATAGTGTCCTTCTTTATCCCTTTTGATTAACTTAGGTTTGAAGTTGATTTTATTCGATATGAGTATGGCCACTCCTGCTTGCTTCCGAGGGCCATGTGAGTGGTATGATTTTTCCCAACCTTTTACCTTCAGCCTGTGTATGTCTTTTCCTATCATATGAGTCTCCTGAAGGCAGCATATTGTTGGATTTGTTTTTTTGATCCAGGTTACTAGCCTATGTCTCTTGATTGGTGAGTTTAGGCCATTAACATTTAAGGTTGCAATTGAGATATGATTTGTACTTCCAGTCATGCTTCTTTATTTATTTATTTTAGTTTGGCTAGTTTTACTTTTTGGTTATTTTCCTCTCCCTTTACTGAGATACCTCCTGCTGTTAGTTTTGGGCACTATTTTTCAATTCCTCTTCTTGTAGTATTATGCTCAAAATGCTTTGCACTGCTGGTTTTCTTGCTGCGAATTCTTTTAGCTTTTGTTTATCGTGAAAGATTTTAATTTCATTGTCAATTCTGAAGCTCAGTTTTGCTGGATACAGTATTCTTGTTTGGAATCCATTATTTTTCAGCGTTTGAAATACATTGTTCCAGGATCTTCTCGCTTTCAAAGTCTGTTATGAGAAATCAGTCGTTAACCTAATTAGTTTACCCCTGAATGTAATCTGCCTCTTTTCTCTCGTAGCTTTTAATATTCTCTCCTTTTTCTGTGCGTTGGCTATCTTCATAATTATATGTCTTGGAGTTGGTCTATTATGGTTTTGAATGTTTGGGGTCCTGTAGGCTTCCAGGATTTGGCAATCCATTCCATCTTTCATCTCTGGGAAGTTTTCTAGAATTATTTCTTTTAATATGCTGTCCATTCCTTTGGTTTGAATCTCTGTGCCTTCTTCTATCCCCATGACTCTCAAATTTGGTTTTTTTATGACATCCCATATCTCTTGAATAGATTGCTCATGGGATTTAAGCATCTTTTCTGTGTTGACTATATTCTTTTCAAGTTGATAAACCTTGTCTTCATTATCTGATGTTCTGACTTCTTGATCAAGTCTATTTGTAATATTCTCGTTTGAGTTTTTAATTTGGTTTATATTTTCCTGCAATTCTAGGATTATTGTTTGATTTTTTTTTAAGATCTCTATTTCCTGGTAGAGCTCATTCTTTGCCATTTGAATTTGTTTGTTTAATTCATTTTCAAAATATACTTTTATTGCTTGGACTTGCTGTCTCATGTCTTCTCTAATATTCCTTTCCATTCGAGTTAGGTATGCCTTGAGTTCTTTCCCTATCCCTCTTCTGATGTTTCTATGTCCTCCTGTAGAATTGAGTTGTCTTGCATTGTTTGTAATCCTTTTTTCCCTTGTTTTCTCATGTTGTCCACGTTACTTTCCAGCTCTATTTGATTGTCGTGTTTCTGCTCTCTTCTATAGATTTGTTTTGTTTCTGTATTACTCTGATGTCTCTCCTTTGTGTTGTTAAACTGTGCCTGCTAACGTGGATTCTGCTGGGAAGGAATTCCGAAGTCCTAGCTCCAGTGACGACACTACTCTGCTAAGACGGGCCCCAGGCTCCTTGCCGGGGTGTCCTAATGGGGGTGTGTGACTGGACTGTCTCTGTTTGGTTTCAGCTCCCGGTCGCGGCAGGCGGGTGGTCTCCAGCTGCCCAGTATCAGAGGCCGCGGCAGGTGATCAGTCGCCAGCGGGCGGGTGTTCTCCTACCGCCCAGTTACGCGTTACGCGAGCAGTGGGTGAACTGTCGCCAGTGGGCCTGCAGTTTCCAGCCGCCCAGTCGTGAGGGCCTTGCCTCTAGACCCCTGGTTTCTCCAGCTAGTCTTGGTTTCTCCTGCTAGACCAGATTTCCCCTGAGTGATGGTTCTCGGCAGTTCAAACTATACTCTGGGCCTGCCGTTTGTTGGGTGTGGAGGGTGGCTATTTTGAACCCCGGCACTCTATTGTTTTGTTTCCCTTGTGGGGGATAGAACTGTATAGCTTCCTTCCCCCTCGGAAATCCCGTGTTCAGCCCGGGGGTCAGTGCGGGCTTGGCTGGCGGGATTCCACAGAATCGCAGCCACTTTTCTCCCTGCTTGCTAATTAATCGCTTCTCTGTGGCACCACGCCTTCTGTAGCCACGGGGCAGGCCGCGCAAATCAGTCAGCCCAGATCTCAGGGGTCACACAGTTGGCTATTGGGATCCCCGGCACTCTATCGTTTTGATTTTTTCTGCTTGCCCCTCCCCCAGCGCTGGCTAGACAGGTTTCGTTTTGGCTGTTGATGGGAGGGGGAGTTGAAGGTCAGGTGTCTCTAGTTTTCCCCTAGTCTTTATGCGGGCTCACTCTGATACTCCCTCCCAGAAAGCCTAGGAGAGATTTTATGCGAATTCCCCGATGTATGGGGGATGAGCTGAGTGACACACACCTGTTTTATTGTTGCAATCTGTCACAGAGTGGCGGTGGATCCTTCCGCTCTCCAAGATGGTGGCCGCTGATTGCCTTGGTGGAGTGTCCATTTTGGGGGATGGGACTGTACCGCTTCCTTCCCTGTCTGGAATCCCGTACTCAGCCTGGGGGTCAGTGCGGGCTTGGCTGGCAGGATTCCACCGAATTGCAGCCACTTATCTTCCTGCTTGCTAATTCGACTTACTTTATTCTTAAGGGCAAAAGACTGCTAAATATTCCATAGTCTTACCTGCTTCATCTCCCTCTTTTGTCTCACCTATACAATATCTCCTGAATTCGCCAACTTCCCATAGTCCGCTTCAAATATTTAATCTTGATATATCTCCTTGCCAGAATTTTATTGAGAATTTTTGCATCAACATTTATTAGAGATATTGGTCTGAAATTTTCTTTCTTTGATGTGTCTTTGTCTGGTTTTGGAATCAGGGTGGTATTGGCTTCATAAAATGAATTTGAAAGTGCTCCCTCTTTTTCTATTTCATGGAATAATTTGAGGAGTATTGGTATTAGTTCTTTTTTGAAGGTCTTGTAGAACTCATCTGTGTGTCCATCTAGTTCTGGGCTTTTCTTGGTTGGTAGGCTTCTGATATCTTCTATTTCATTGCGTGAAATTGATCTCTTTACTTGTGTATATCATCCTGATTCAATTTGGGAAAATCATATGACTCTATAAATTTGTTAATGCCTTTGATATTTTCTATTTTATTGGAGTACAAATTTTCAAAATAATTTCTAATTATCTTCTGAATTTCTGTAGTGTCCATCATGATATTACCTTTTTCATCAGGGATATTAGAAATTTGAGTTTTCTCTCTCATCCTCTTTGTTAGCATGGCTAATGGTTTATCAATTTTATTTATTTTTTCAAAGAACCAACTTTTTGTTTAGTCAATTTTATACTTGGGAATCAACTTAATGAATGAGATGAAAGAAGTCCATTGCTTTTAAAATCAGCTTCACCGAAAGTCTCAGGACAAGGGCAAAATGCAAACAACTTCTTAGCCAGAATATAACAAGAATGGGGTCTACTCCAAATTCCAAATTCCAGAGTCCTCCTTTACTAAACTCTTTTGAGGCCTGTCTTCATAGTCCACTGTCCTTTTGGCATTTTGGTCTTAGGAGCTCCAGCCAGAATTAGCCATTAAGCTTTGCTTACAACAATCTAAGACATTTCCAGCTTGCACTGCTACACATTTCAAAATTCATCCCACCAATTTCAAAAAGTTATGAAAAATTTTGAACCACACAGTCAGGTTAGTTACAGCAACCACCACACTTCTGGTATCAATTTCTGCCATAGACAGCTTTTTCACTGATGTGACTAAAAGACCTGACCAGCACAATTATAGAGGAGAAAAAGGTTTTGTTTTGTTTTGTTTTCTGTTGCTGTTGTTTTTATCTTTTCATTTGAGAGCTCATAGATTCAAAGGTCTTAGTCCAGAGAAGGCTGGCTCCATTCCTCAGGGCTCAAGGTGAGGCAGAACATCAAGGTGGAATACTGTGGCAGAGGGAAGAAGCTCACATGATGATCAGAAAGGAGAGAGAGAGAAGAGAGGGGTCTCCACTCTCCATATACAAATATATACCCCAAAGCCTCCACCTCCCCATCACACCCTACAACTTCAATTACCACTCAGTTAATCCCTATCATGGGATTAATTCACTGATTGAGTTAAGACTATAACACAATTATTTCTCCTCCAAACCTTCTTGAATTTTCTCACACATGAGTTTTTTGGGAAAACCACATATAAACCATAACATCTGCCTTTAGTGACAGACTACCATGATTTAGATACAGGCTTTGACCAGGGCCTGTGATGGAGTCCCACTAGCAGCTTTATGAGCATACAGCATGGGAAGAACCTGATTTTCCTAAGGAACAATTGGTGCTACAAATGCTATATAGTTTATAAATTTTTCACAAATCAGAAATTCACTCAAAAACTATTTCCCACAGGCTGGGTTGTTTACCTGTTTCTTGAGACAGGAAGAGGCTTGGGGTTCACGTGTCTGGAGCTGTTGGCTAGAAGAAGCCCTGAGAAGACATCTGGGCTCAGTTGTCTAGAGAACAAAACTATTTATCCACAATTAAAAAAAAAATACTGAGTGACTAGTATAGATTGACTGCAAAGTAATGCAAATACAGGGCATAGATGGTGAGTCTGGGAGATGAAGGTGGTTTAGGATGTGAATTTTGTCAGAAACAAAAAAAAAATCTAGAAAAAACATCTGGTTCATTTATTATAACTGTAATCATCATATCATTGTTGTTAGCAGGATATTTCTAATGCTTTTACAGCTGTTGTCCTTGACATTACAGATCAGTTTTTCCTTCTAGATCTTGACATTTAAAGGAACAATTCATTTCAAATACAATTTCCTTGTTTTTGTTCACACACTCAATCTTTCTAGGCTTATTATTCCTCTGAAAATGGGGGATAGTTATTTTATTTACATCATAAAATTTTCCAGAGACAATGAGATAATAATAATAAATAGCTAGGCACTTTGCCACATACTTAGCTCTCAATAAATGCTAACTTGTATGATTTTTAAATTGGGATTGGCATTGTTACATGTTTAATTCAGGATATTTTTTCTCAGTCCATAGGCATATGGCAGAGAACTTAGTATGGAAACCCAGATGGATTGGGAAAATGTGACTGGGGAAAGGAAGGAAGGAACGGATTGGGTGCCAGCTCTCTGTCACCCTCAGTAGGGCTAAACAGATGCTGGGGAGACATTTAGAATCTATATATGGAAAGTGGTCGGTGGCCCAGAGCTCATAAGATAGGCTTACTTTATAAATTGTTGTAGTTTGTCATTATAGGTAGACAATGAGCAGTGTAAGAAGTTTGGCTGTCTTTGGGAAGTCTGTTTATAGGCTCTCAGATACTTAATATGAACAAGCCATCTCATCCCAAACAGGAGCTTTCAAGAGCAAATCAATGATATAGGAATAAGAAGCCTGTTTCTGGTAGCTATGGTGTATGACAATGAAAAGACTAATCACTCTAGAATTTGGAGGTTTACTTTGAATGGTCACCCCTGAGCCAAACAGATACAGAGGATTGATTCAGTGTCAAAACCCCTTGTCACTGTAAAGACTATTTTAAGGATATAGTGAAACCAAGTTTACTGGAGATGAGGGGGATAGTGTCCCAAGAGTGAGTGGATGGGAAGGTGGCAAGTGTAGACTGTGACTGGATCACCTCTCCTGGCTACAGACACATCCTCTCTGCTGTGCTCAGAACCCATCTCCACATTCCCACTAAAAATGTTTAAGAATAGCATTGTCTTCTACCAGGAGAGTATCCCAAGGATGTTTTAATCTTTATTCTAACATCTTAGACTAGTTACATTTCATAAAGTAGTTAAAAGAACATTAGAAGTTTGAGTTCTGCATTTGGCCCTGCCATTGATCAGCTATATGATACTGGGAATTAGTGGTCATCTTGGGCCCCAGTTTAATGATTTGCAAAATTAAATCAGATCTTATTCTGTCCTTAATTATGTTCTATTTAGCCATCACGCTTCTATTAACTACATCTTTTATCTCATGAGTGTGATGACTAAAGAAGCATTCTTATTCTAAAGATCCTGCTCAGTGTTCTCCCCAAAGAAGGGTCGTCCTTCACTGAATCAGGCACTGAGTACCTGAGGGTGCAACAGAAACCAAGATAGGGGAAGTCACTCTTCTCATGGACTATTACATTCCAGTGGGCATTATAAAAATAATATAACAAATACGTGAACATGTAGATATCAAAAATCAAATATATAGATATCTTGATTTTGGTGGACATGATCTCTGAAGAGAAATAAAGCAGGGTAAAGGTTGAAAATAGGGATGATGGATGAGGCAGAGTGAGTATGGTGATCGAGATAGAGTGGCCAGAGGACACTGCCTGGAAGAGGTGAAATTTCAGCAAAGATGTCAAAGAAGTCTGAGGAAAGAGAAACCTGCAGGGAGGGAAATAAAAGAAGTCCCTGAGGCAGAAACATGTTTAGTATGTGGGTTTTTCTTTTTTCTAATGCTGCTATGAGTAGATAAGAGTGAGCAAGAAGAGTGATGTGTGATGGGCAAGAAGTTATCAGTGCCAGATTGTATAGGCATTGAAGACCATGGGGGGCCATTGGGTGATTCTGAACAGAGGAGTACTGTGGTCTGTTTACACTGCATAACTATCATTCCTGATGCTAGGTGATGAGATATGGATGAAGGGTACTTACAGGAAGGGAGAATCACAAAGACTAATCAGGAACATTTTAAAGTAGTATTCTAGGTAAAAGAGATAGCTTGGATTTGTGCTGTAGCTTTAGACATAATAATAAACTGTTGAACATATGGTTGAACAGTTGATCACACTATTTTGGGATAGGTTACTAATGTATTAGATGGAATGGAGGAAGGGATGAGAAATTGAGAATCCACGAGGAAGTCATCTATATTTCAGAAAGGGAATCTATGAACCCATAATATGAAAGGGCTGCTCGTGATAAGAAGGGGTTCTACCTGAATTGGCTGCTTTTGCAAACCATTGTGTATTTTGCACTATTCCATGGCTCATTTAACAGCTTTTTGGGCGGTTTGGGGGTACCAGCAATTGAACTCAGGGGCACTCAACCACTGAGCCACATCCCCAGCCCGATTTTGTATTTTATTTAGAGACAGGGTCTCACTGAGTTGCTTAGTGGCTTGCTGTTGCAGAGGCTGACTTTGAACTCACAATCCTTCTATCTCAGTCTTCCCAGTCTCTGTGACTAAAGGTGTGCACCACTGCGACTGGCTTCATTTAACACTTTTGATCATTAAATTCCACATTACTAAGTGAGGAAAGAAAGAGATTTCAACCTCTCTCTTGTATTGGTATCATGGTGGTGTATGGGACTTTGTGTAAGCCTGAATCTAACCACTTACAAGTTGTCTGAACTTGGAAAAGTTATTTAATATCTTTCTAATTGTGGATGCTCAAAATGATAAAAAAAAAATCTTTCCTATGATTGTTGTGAGACTTTAAAAATCCCTCACTCAATAACTATTTTTTTGCTCACAGGATGCAACTATTTCTTGCATAATAGTGGAATGAAATATTGGTATCAAGTTGTAAAGATTAGGACCACATAATTCTGTTCTTCAAAATACTCTTCCTTGGGGAACAGAATGCTAAATACAAATCCTCACCTGTCTTTTGTTTTTCCCTCCCTTTCTTCAAATTCAAAATGATGTGATTATGTAAGGCCACAGAATGTACTTTAAAACAACATAGTGTGTTTTCAAGGCTGCCATGTGGAAACATTATCCTGATTCAAATGAATGGCTCTAATAATATCAATTAACAAATTAGCAGGTAATAAAGAATACCCATTTGAACAGGCAGTCACTTTGTTGTCCTTCAGATTAAATGTATTTTCCTTCATATTCACTCACAGGAAACATTTTTTTTTAAAGAGAGGGGAGAGAGAGGGGGGGGAGAGAATTTTTAATATTTATTTTTTAGTTCTCGGCGGACACAACATCTTTGTTGGTATGTGGTGCTGAGGCGAGCGCGCTACTGCTTGAGCCACATCCCCAGCCCAGGAAACATTTTTATAAGAGTACATATTAAGGAATTAGTCAAATTTAAGATTAATTGAGAAAAGTTGAATGAGAAAATTCCAATGTCATAGTTTAATCAGAGAAATGATTTTACCCTGAGAATTTTGAATGTGGTGACACAGTTATTTTTTATTACCTTTAAATTTATCATTAGGCATAACAGGAAATGTATGCCCAATTCACCTGGCAATAGGCACTGCAATATTTTTAATAGCATTTTATAGAAATGTCATATCCAATTAGCAACTTCATCATGCCACCTCAACAATTAGTGAACTAATCCAGGATGTGCCAATAAAAATCACATCAGGTAATAGTTTCCTCAGCCATTTATAAGTTATTAATATGCTGTCAAGTTTAGAACTCAGGCTGAATTCAAAGCAGAGTCCACACTCTTCAGATTTGCTTAGTGGCATTGTCAATCAGTGACACTGGGTGAAAGGTGATATTTTCTTATTCTCTTTTATCTAACTCGTAATCTCTCCACTTCTCTATATGTCTCCATTGTCCTTCCTACATGACTAGAATCATGAGCTCAGTTAACACTGAACTGTATCTTCTAATAAATTCTGTTTCTGCTTATTTCTCCTGTCCAGTCAGGAGATGATGGATCAGGGTAAACTTTCAAACATAGAATACGCCATTAACATTTTTTTTAAATGCTGGTATTTCCTCATCGACATTCTAAATACATAGGTAAATTATAAAACTGTATTCTTCAGAAGTACTGAAATTACAATATTCATGTTTTTAATATATTAAAACTGTATTTGTGTTATGCTATCTTTTTTCTTTCTTTTTCCTTTTGAACTCTGCTAAATTGCAGAGATAATCCTTAGTTGTCACTTATCATAAGTTTAAATATGGAAATTTAGACACACGTTTTTTTCAGGACATTGGTATAGTTGACATTCCCCAGATATAGATAGATCCATTAGCTAACCAACTAGCATTTAGTAACCAACCAGTGCAGTATTGAAAACCAATTGCTTTTAGAGCCCAAACTATAAAATGCCTCCTGAGATCTTTTAGTTAAGCCAAGACAGTCTTTAATGAGAGGAGTTGAAGATCAGGGAGGATGTAGTGACAGGGTGAAACTCACATAGCCTCAGGATAGCCATCATTTGTTTCAGAGAGAGACAGAGATACCAAGGAGATAAGACCCAAATAAGGGAATCATTCTAGATAGTTGCATATAGAAAAACTTTTGAGTGCAGCTCAAAGTGGTACAGGTTAAGCACACTAATCTGAAAATTCAAAATATGAAATGCTCCAAAATATAAAACTACTTCACTGCCAAAATGATATCACCAGTGAAAATTCCACCCCTGACCTCATGTGATATGTGATAGTCAAAATACAGGTTCATTAAAAGTACTGTATGATGTTGGGGTTACCAGCACCATGAGAGCTAATTCCTGCTTGGAGGTGTTAACCAGCTGGCAAAATAAAAATTCTGAAAATAATCAGTAAAGAACAGAAGACAAAAGGAAGAACCATAGTTTTCAAAGGTGGGATGCAGCAGGTTTTCCAGCCCTGTTAGGAACTGGAACTGAACAAGGAAAAAAGCCCAAATCCTTTATTTAAGGGGAAATATATCAAAAGGTTTCAATATGGCAGGCTTCTTGAGGAAAACAGGATAAAGATGGGAAAAGCAACTTGTTTGGAGCTAGGGAGGTTATGCCCGTATCTAGGGGCTGTGTTTGAACCTAGGGTTGTGAGCTAAGGTAGGGTATCAGCTTTAATCTGAGCAATCTACATCCAGTGGATTCACAAGAGGAATTCTCAGAAAAGCCAACACCCCTGCCTTGTGATGGCTCCAACAAACCCATAATTCATACACAGCCTCTGATAGTATGAAATTACCTTCAGGCTATGTGTATAAGATGTATGAATTCTGTGTTTATGTCCATTTTCGAGATATCTCATTTTAAATATTCAAATATACCAGATCTGAAAAATTACAAAATCTGAAACACTTCTGAACGCAAACATGTTGGATAAGGGGTATTCTACCTGCATAAACTGAAGTATTATATTGTTTGGTGCAAGAATTATAATGCCAAACAAACTTCAAGCCTGATCTAAAAATACTCCTGAACTTTCACTTATAAGATGGGTACATTATGCAAGATAGTCATACTCACTAATGACCATTTTAGAGTCACAGAAGAAGATTATCTCCAAAGAGAAGAGTCAAGGGCAACATAAATAATTTTCTTTGTGACCAGAGCAAAATGTCTGCAAAGTCGATCCTGTAGGGATTTCAACATTGCTACAGAATCTCCATCTTTCTCTTCCAAATGACTTTTAGTTCATTTTGCAGATATCCATACTGGCTTCATGGGGGCCATGTCACTTGTATTTTGTTTATTGATTATTAGATTAAAATGTTCTGCCCCCCAAAAAGGATTTTATGCCACTCACAAAACCCTCATGGACTTGGACCTGGTTGGGGTGTAGCATATAAGGAGGCTTGAGAAGCAAGCCATGCAGGAATTTGTAGATGACTTCAATGAGCTTCATCCCTAAATATAAAGCAGTGAACAACCATGTAGAGGTCTTAGCTTACATGAGATTAGATCTAAAGCATGTATTGAGAATGCTTTCCTAGCACCAGTGTGTTGAATGGATTGGAAATGGATCACAGTTAATAAGAGACAATAAATTTAGTTTTAAAGCAATCATGGTGAGAGGTGGTGATAGCTCATACTTGCTTGTGGCAAAGGAGATTTAAGAGAGTCGATCAATAGAGAAATATTTGAAAAGTAAAGTGAATTGATACATTGGAAATAGGTGAGAGAGAAAAAGGTAAGGGAGTCTTTTGAAATTTTGACCTAAAAATTTAGTTGGAAGGCATTTAATTTGATGAGAAAACAGCTAAAGAACAATTGGTAGGGGGTGAAAGCTTGAAATTGAACCACGTGGATATCATATGTTTGAAGTCACTTGAACATCTAATATTTTGAATTCAGAAGAGATGCCATCTTGGACAATTCATTTAGAAATAATGTGTATGTAAGTAATGATTGGGGTTCTGGGATTAAACTAGATAGCCTGGGAAAGAGAGTTTAGAATGAATACAGAAGAAAACCTAGATAAATTGAGCAGGTAGCTCCATGAAATAATTATACCCCATGCCATTTCAAAAGCACTTAGATTAAAGTTCAAATTGAATTTTGTGCATGTACCATATTACACAGCTCTGAAGGGAGTATGATGCAGTGCTAAGAATTTTAACTCTTGAGACAAAAATATTACTTTGTCACTTAATAACTGTTTACCTTGGGCAATTATCTAACAGTTTTGGCTTCAATGGTCCCATGGGGAAAAGGTGCATAAACCTGAATTAAAGAGCACTACAGAGAATTTTATTTTTTTAATAAAGGTAAAACATTGTACAGTTTTTTTCCATGAAGAATTAACTCCCATATTATCAACCCTGTGATCTTAGTAATACAGAGACAAAAATTAAAATTTTAACTATTAAATCTTTTTTAAATGTACTATAAGTAGAATTTCAGTAAAACATTTGCTTAGTATACACAAGACCCTAGGTTTGATCACCAGCACAGGGGAAAAATTAAATTGAATTAAAAAATAAATGTAGTAATTAATGGAAACCTGAATAACTGCAAATCTTTTAAAATAGTATTCCACATTCATGATCCATAATTACTAAAGATGCTTTACAGTATACAGACTCCTCAAAAAATTAGAAATATTACCACCATTTGACCCTGGTATCACACTCCTCAGCATATATCCAAAGAAGTTAAAATCAGCATACTACACTGATGCAGTCACATTGATGTTTATAGCAGCATAATTCACAATAGCTAAGCTATGGAACAAACTTAGGTGCCCAACAACAGATTATTAGGCCAATAAAATGTGGTTTATATACACAATGGGATATTATTTGGCCATAAAGAAGAATCACTTTATGAAATTTGTGAGTAAACAGTTGGATTTGGAGACTCTCATGATAAGTAAAATAAGTCAATCTCAAAAAACCAAAGGTTGAAAGTTCTTTCTGATATGTGGATGCTAACTCACAACAAGAATGATAGGGAATAGAAAATTCAGTGGATTAGACAAAGGAGACGAAGAGGTAAGAAGGAATGGGAAAGACAGTAGAATGAATCTGACATCACTTTCTATGTTCATATATAAATACACCACAGTAAATTTCAAAGACTGGGATCCTAATTAGAATAAAATGTATTTCATGTTTGCATAAATATGTGAAAATATACTCTTTTGTTATGTATAACTAGAGAGAACAATTTTTTTTAAAGGATGCTTTAAATTTTCAATGAAGAAAAGTTTGCTGTTTTTGTAAGGGTGAGGAGAAAAAACATTTTTTTAAATCTCATGACTTTGTTGTTGCACATTGCACAACTATAATATCAAACTGACTTTTTCTTCAGGAGTTATTAATATCATTATCTTGATACATTATCTCCATGATAAGAGAAAAGTAGCTGTCTTGGCCACAGGCACTCTGAATTCTTTCATAAATGTGTCTTCTGTTACTTATACTTTTACTCATCCTCTTTTTCTCCCCTTCTGGAAGGGTGATTAAAATCTTGACTGGGAAAGGACTTCAAGATACTAAATACTCACAAAAAGATAATGTTTTTGCTTCCTTTGAATATCTTCATTCCATTGCCATGTTAGAAAATAAACTCTCTGACCATGAAAAATCTCTTTCATTTTATTACAAAGTTTTATTCTCTAAAGATATCTTCTGTTCTACAAAGTCCACTAGATCAGTTGATAGCTAATAAAGAACCGATTAAAAAGAGGAAAAACACTTAAATGCACAGTACACTAGGTGTTTGGTCACTTTATTTTCCATTAAATATTTATGCCCTGTCCACATAAATTCTAATATATGAAAATTATTTCTGCAGAATTTCCCAAGGTGGCCTCTGGGATGGAGGTGAGGAAGAATGCCCACAAGAAATTGCAGTGCAGTCTCTCCATCAACCAGGAGCCATACACTGAAAATTAGCAACTGCTACATTACCATCAGTGTGGGGGCTGATACGGAGGAAAGACACTAAGGGCAAAACTTCAGAGAACCTGTGAAATCAAAAGGTACTGATTAGTTTCATCAAACAACCATCACACTGTCATCACATAAACAACCTGAGAAAAAGATGTGAGGACATTAGTGTTAATCTGTTCACAAAGATTTACTGGATTGTGAAAAAAGGTAACTTTAAGTATGTCTGTGTGCTTAACTCAGAATCATGTCGTATCCCCTTGTCTTTAAATGGCTAAAGATTTTCCATTTTTTTTTCTTGTACTCATGAATTACATGTTTTGCCAACCCGAAGAAAACAGTTATTTTTTATGAAAATTATATTGTCAAGTATAGTCACTAAATGATGGGTATTTAGAACTCTTTGGGCTGTTAAATGTCCATTTTCTGTTGCTAAAATACCTGTAGCTAGTTACTCATAAAGGAAAGAGGGTTATTTACCTTACAGGTTTTTGGAGGCTCAAAGTCCAAGATTGGTCTCTGGTGAAGACTGCTTCACAACCTGGTGGATGGCATCAAGGTGGGAATGCATGTGAGAAGAGATCTCATGGTAGCACAGGAGGCTGGAAAGAGGTACAGGTGTGTCTTCTTATTTTATGACACCCTACCAGAGTTCCCTGAAAAATTATATTAATCTCTCCTTAGGGCAGTGCCCCCAATGACCTTGCACTAAGCCTGATGTGGTAAGGGTTCCACCACTTCTCACATCACCTCTCCAGAGTCTGAGTTTCCGGTATTTGAACCTTTGGCAAACAAGTCACACACAACAGCACCAAGTAACACACTGTATATATGTTAATGGGCACCTGTGGTCTCAAACATTTTTCTCAGCTATTTTTCCTCAAAAATTATTTACCAAAATAGGGAATATTCAACTTCTCTGATATTTATGTTCTTATAGAAAAAGAAGTCAAACAGAATAATTCTAGTTTTTACCTGGTCTTAATAAAGGTATTTTATGGTTTTATTCAATTTGGACTTGCTTACTTTTATCTTACCAATTTTAATATGGTGATTGGAAAGCTTTAGTTTTACTACATCTTTTAGATTTTTACCTTTCAATGATTCTTTTTTTATTTATTTTTATTTTCCTCCTTTCAAATTTAAATTTTTAAAAATCCATTTGGTTTTCTTATTTAGGTCACCATTACTTATTTCCTTTTTTTTTTTTTTTAATTTACCGTCAACCTGCCTTTATAGCTGGTGAAGAGCAGTTAGATCATGGACTCCTACCTTTTCTCCTTGGTAACACCATTGCTATGAAGGAGAACATTTTTTACTTATGAGACCAAAGCCAGCCTCTCCCTTCTTTGTTTTTGATTCCCTGCTCCATCTCACCACAGGAGACTCCTTCCAGTGTGCATCAAGGCTGGCTGAACCCAGCTGGCTGTACTGAGCTTTCAGAGTGACTTGGACACTGGGGACAATCTGGCTCATTTACCAGCATCTGATTTTTTGGCCCAAAGAACAAAATCTCATAAACAGCATTTACAAAGGCTCAGTTTTCCAGGGTATCAAGCTTTGTGGCAACCTTCTTCTTGGAAAAGACACAGTGTTTTCGCCTGAGTCCAGCTCATCATTACCTTGACAACACTTCCTTTTGTAAGGACTCACTGGAATTTAACTGAAAAATAAGAGCAAAAGGGAAAAAGAAAAATTCTAAATAATCCAAATGGGGTTGGAGAAAAAAACTAAATCGCAAATCTCTCTAACAAATTCAAAAATACCTAACTTCTGAACCCGATTTTCTAAAATAAACACTTAAGAATCTATGAGTGCTTAATCAATTGAATTCCAGTCCCATTTAAGTCATTAATATATAATAACCACTCAACCTATCCACTGCTTTAAACTTTAACTTCAGATTGGCAAGGGGGTTTTGTGTGGGCACAAAGTTATTGTAGCTTAAATACCAATAAACTAGCATCAAACAAAGAAATTTCAGATCATGTTGCTCTAAACAAATGATGTTTCTTGATTCCTTATTAAAGGGGAAAAGAATAGAAGAAATGGTCTTAAAAGGTAGCATAGTGATTATATAAAAATTTTTCTATAGTAATTTTCATTTACAAGCTCCATGGTGTACACAGCAAGGCAGAAATCAAGAGCACAACAACCCACACTGAACCAGGAGTACATGGCCATGGCAGAGTCAAGAGGCAAAGCTAGGTTTAGGCAGCAGGCGTCAGAAGACAGAAAGTCCAGTGGGTAAGAGGGCAAGTGTATAGTTCAAGATAACTGAATCAGGACTCAGAAAGGTAAAAGGAGTGGCTGGAGGTGAATTCTGCAAGTACTATAGGTTTTGACATTGCAGTGTATTAAAGCTGCCATCTAAACACTGTGCTTTTGAAATAAAGACAAGGAGTTGAGAGTTGGAGGTTAAGTAAAGCATTCTCTTGAATTAATTATTCACCATGTTAATTCCTATGCCCAAGTGCCTATATGTATATACTACTGAATAATGCTAAAAAAATCATAAATATCATTTTTGTTGCACATTTATCATTTTTTCTATATTCTGCCAATAGAATAAGAGTGGTATCCTTATCTGTCATGTTCATGACTATACCCATAGCTTATGGCATAAGATCAGCATATATCAGTTGCTTTATAAATATTTGGTGGATTTGCTCAATTGCTATCTTTTTCTGTTGGATTTTTGCTCAACTATAAACTATACATTATGTATCCAAAGATATTTTTCATACAGTTATAATCTCTGTTTTATTACATACGAAAAGTGAACATCTTTACTGTACTTTAACACTGCTCAGCAGCAACAGCTTTTACTGCCAAATACCATCTCTTTATTGGAAAGACATCCAAATTTTTAAGAGCTTTTACAGATTAAAAGTGACATATGGGGTGATTTCATTAAAGTGGGAGGAAATGCAAATTTACAACATTGTCTCTTTTTTAAAAAAATAAGCTAGCAATATTTTGAAAAGCATCCCTATTATAAAATACCATTAATGCAGTACAAATATAATACAATACTCTAAATACAATATTTCTTAGTTTGCAATACTGTTTCTAAGATCTAGATAAATCCTAAAAACCAGTGTCTTTAGTCTATATAATCTTTATAATCTCTAGAGGATATACATATAGGCAATTTTTTTAATACAATGAGCAAATAATAAACATTGAAAATCTAGGAAAACATTTGCCTGCATTTTGATTACATATGAACCTACTGTTAAGTGAAGGACTTCCTATATGGGTATCCTGCGGTAGTAGAATGCTGCCAACTGCTCCTAGATCCCAAACCTGATACAGTAGAAATAAACCTAGTTCAATTGTGTGATGTCAAGGAGTTAGATTACATGATGCACAACATGGTAAAGGATTCTGTGCCTCTTCAACAAAGCTTAATGTATCAGTTCACTTACTGGGGCAGAACATATGTGGTCTCTATTGACAGGTCAATTATTTAACTGAGGAAATTTGCGTAGAACTCAACTGTTCCCCATAAAACACCCTGGATTTACTTGTGGCTTTGCTGTGGTTTTAATACAGCTTGAATATGTCACCCAGGGGTTCATGTGTTAGAAGCCTGATCCTCAGTGCAGTGATGAAGGGAAGTAATAGAATCTTTAAGAGGTGGGACCTATTCGGAGGTAATTGGGGCGCTGTCCTAGGAAGGAGTTAATGTAGTTTCGTGGGACCTAGTTAGTTCTCATGAGAATGCTGCTAAAAAAAGCCAGAATGACTTCTGCCTGCTTTTTCACTTCCTGAATTGCCATATGATCTATTCCTCTTCTGTGCACTCCCACCATTGATATAACACAGCCAAGGGAGTCCTCACCAGAGGCATAATCAAGGGAGCTGCTTGGTCTTGGACTTTTAGTCTTTAAAATTATGATCTAAATCAAACACTTTTTTAAATAAATAAGTATTAGTCCTCAAGGATTTTGTTATGTCAATGGAAAACAGATTATTATGGAGTTTTAAGAGGTTAATAAGTAGCTTCACGATTTTCTAAACAATACAGAAATCATGAAGTGAGAAAGGGAGAAGTCACCCAAATCAAGATCCAGATGCCTGCATAATAGCAATTAGGACTACTTGAGAAGCTCAGCTTAGATTTATGGCAACAGTGGAGTTCTTAATATTGTACTTCAGAATCATATGTACCCATCTTGTCATAGGCCATGCTAAAAAACTCCAGGGCTCGTCTAAAGGGGCTTTGCCTCCAAAGCTTACAACAGGAAGAAACAATGAAAACACCATAGGAAGGAGCAACAAGAAAGAACTGATTTTCTAAAATTCACCAGTCCCAAATTCTTTATCTAATAGTGAGAACCAAAAGGGAATAAGTAAGAGGTAAGAATTACCCTAGAAAGTTCTTCCTTGTGGGAATCTAAGGGTTGATGCTGTGTTACCTTTCCAAACCCTTATTCCTTCAATCTCCCTTGCTAGATTTCTTTTCTAATGGATATAGTTAGATATCAATTTAGAGCAATTCTTGCTTCTTTATTTCTACTTTATTCTTACTTCTATTTACATCTCTCTCATTTTATGTTTTGCTACTCTTTCAATATAATTTTTTTTAAGAGAGAGTGAGAGAGAGGAGAGAGAGAGAGAGAGAGAGAGAGAGAGAGAGAGAGAATTTCTAATATTTATTTTTTTTTTAGTTCTCGGCGGACACAACATCTTTGTTGGTATGTGGTGCTGAGGATCGAACCCGGGCCGCACGCATGCCAGGCGAGCGCGCTACCGCTTGAGCCACATCCCCAGCCCTCAATATAATTTTTAAATAGCCATATTTAAAAATGGGTTTTTTATGGAAATACATTAAGATACTTAAGAGAATAAGAAATTCATATAATTAATGCCATGATTGAAATAGAATTAGGAAAAAACAAAATCACTTATAGTGTAGTGAAAGATAAGGGTTTTTCTTGCCTATTAATGTGGACTGAATTGTCATAGAGAGCAGAAAAATATGAAGAGCCACAGAAAGGTTACTGGGAAGGCAAAGCTGAGCAAAAATTAAGAGAAAGTTCTTGCCCTAAACACCTGTCTTAGTATAATAGCCAAAAATATTAAAAATATATGATCAAAGGTAATGAAGATTTTTTCATGCTAATTATGATAGAATATTATAGAAAATGTAATGTTTTATTATTAAAGCAGTATATCTGTAATTAGTGTAAAACTTCAAACATGGGAAGGTTGTAGCTTTGCAACCCTTTATTAGCAAAGATTGCAAATAATAAAAAAAATAATTTAAGTAGCCTAAAGACATCAACAAATTCTTAAAAACTAGCCTATTTCAAAATAGCACCTCAGCACCTACATGTTTCTTACAAAGTTTGAGTAATGAAAATTTATTCTTTTAGTGCACAGTTTGTGAAAAGAATAAATTTGATTAGAGACCATATAACATGCATGCCTTTGAGGACTCAGTTATTAGATGACAAAGTCTATGGTATTCCAGCTATGTTATATCTTAGTACAAGTGTTGTGTCCTGAAAGGACTTTCCAAGATTCTTCACTCCAATTGGGAAATACCAAGAGTAATCCATAGTGTTTGGTATGAGCATAAATATCTAAACTCATTTTTATACCAAAAGTATAAAGTACAGACAAATAAAGCTAGTCAGCATCAAATAAGCTGTGTGGTAGCTTAGGCTGGTGATAACTAAAGAGTAAGGATAGTAGAGGACAAGAGCAGCTAGAGGTCTGGACCACAAGTCTCTGTAATGGAGCTTATGCAATTTTAGTTCTCATGGAATGGGGGAAGGCTAAAGTATAGAAGAAGGAAGTTAGCATGGAAAGGAAGAAACAAGTCAAAGCAAGCATATGTCGATAGTCATAAAACTCCAGGGAAGAGGTTGATTCTAGATCTACATGTTTTTGCTTTGAACATTTTAATACATTCTGTCCAACATGGGAGCCCATGACTCATAAGTAACTATAGGAAGTAGTTTTAGTCATAGGAAAAGTCAGAAATCCTACAGAAATTGAGTCCTTGCCTTCAAACAGACAACACACATGTTCACTTGCAGCCTATAGCTTCCTATTTGTTTTAAGTTTTATTTTTAGTGCAGTGTAGTTGCACATAATAATGGGGTTATTTTGACATATTAATAAATGCATATAACATAGTCTGCTTCATTTCAATCTCTAGTATGTTTCTCTTGCCTTCACCCTGGTCCGCTTGATCCCCTTCCTCTATTCTATTGGTCTTTCTTTTGTTTATTTATTTCAATTGGTATAGTTATATATAAATTTGGAATGCATTGTGAAATATCCTTGCATGCACAGAGCATAATTTTTTTCAACTTTATTCCTCAGTTTTTTTTCCTTTGCCTACCCTTCTCCCTGCTTCTACTCTACCATTCTGCCTTCTCTGTATCATGTGCCTTTTTATTGAGTTACTAGCTTTTCAGTATTGAGTTTTTTGACTTCTGTATATTTCATATGATTCCTTTTTTTCAATTCCTTTTTTACCTCTCTTTAACTTCTACATATGAGAGAAAACATGAGACCCCTGACTTTCTGAGTCTGGCTTATTTCACTTACCATAATGTCCTCTATTTCTAACCATTTACCAATAAATGCCATACCTTTATTCTTCCTTGTGTCTGAGTAAAATTCCATTGTGTGTGTGTGTCTGTGTGTGGTGTGGTGTGTGTGTGTGTGTGTGTTTGTGTGTATCGTTTTCTTTATCCACTCATCTATTGAAGGGCACCTATGCTGATTCTATAGCTTGGCTATTCTGGATTGTGCTGCTATAAATATTTGGATGCATATATAGTATGCTGATTTTAGAGCTTTAGAATAAATACCAAGAAATGGGATAAGTTGGTCATGTGGTAGTTCCATTCTTAGTCTTGAGGAATTATACTGCTTTCCAACGTGGTGGTTCTAATTTACAGTCCCACCAACAATGTGTGAGTATACCTTTCTCCCCACAACCTCACTGCCAGTTATCATGATTTGTAATCTTGGTAATTGCCATTCTGATCAGGGTGAGGTAAAATCTCAGTGTAGTTTTGATTTGAACCTCCCTGATTGCTGAAGATGTTGAACTTTTTAAAATGTATGTGTTGGTCATTTGTATTTCTTCTTTTGAAAAATGGCTCTGTATCTTGTGCCCTTTTCTTGAGTGGGTTATCAGCTTTTCAGTGTTGAGTTTGAGTTCTGTATATATACACTGGTTATTAATACCCTGTCTAAGGAGCAGCTGGCAAAGATTTTCTACCATTCTGTAGTCTCTATCTTCATGTCCTTAATTGTTTCACATGGTATAAGGAAGCTTTCTAAATTTACTGCTATCCCACTATTGATTCTTCATTTTATTTCTTGAGCTTTAGGAGTCTTATTAAGCAAGTCAGTGCCAACATCAATGTGTTAGTGTTCTTTCCATGTGTTTCCTTTTAGCAGATTTACTGTTTCTGGCCTAATCCTGGGTCCTTAATTCACTTTGAGTTGATTTTTGTGCAGGGTAAGAGGTAAAAAAATCTAGTTTCATTCTTCTATATATGGCTGTCCAGTTTTCCTAGCATCATTTCTTAAGGAGGCTATCTTTTCTCCAATTTAAGTTTTTGGGAACTTTGTCAAGGACCAGATGACTGTATTTATGTAGATTGTCTCTGTGTTTTTTAGTCTATTTCATTGGTCTTCATAGTTTTTTGTTTGCTTGTTTGTTTATTTGTTTGTTTGCTTTGCCAATACATGCACAGCTTCATATTTTTTCAGTAAAAAAAATGAAATGTTAATTCAATGCCTGTTCTTCTTCTTGTTGTGTTTCATTGCCTTCATAGTCTCTGGATCTTCTACCTTTGTGTCATTTTCTTATGTTTAGATTTGAGAACAAATTAAGTTTCTTCAGGTTTAGTCCTTCAAGCTGTGGCTCTTTCACTGCCAGGGTTCCTGTAACAAAGTACAGGTAGATGAAACAACTGAAGTTCATTGTCTCACAGTTCTAGAAGCTAGAAATCTGAAACCCAAGTATAAGCAGTCCAGCTCCTTTTGAGGGCTCTGATGAGAGCTCTTTCAGGTCTCTCAACTTCTGGTGGTTTGTTGCCAATTTTTGGCATTTCATAGCTTCTAGGACCAACACCCTAATTGTTTCTTCATGTTTTCATGACATTTTCCCCATGTGTGTATCTCCATTCAAACATCACCTTCTTATAGGGACAATAGCCCTAATGTTTAATGGGCCTACTCTACTCCAGCATCTTAACTAATTACATCTGCAAAGGCCAAGTTGCCAAATAAGGCCACGTCTGGGGAGTTAAGACTTGATGTATGAATTTGGGAGGTGAGATGCAATGGAATTCAGGATAGTACTTCTGATCATGTGGCTTGCACACAAACCTTGTTGCATAAATCTTATTTTAGACCAACTCAAAGAACAAATTGTGAAATATGGGGAACATTGAATATCCTGGATAAGATCTATCAAAATAATACTTTTATAACCATGTAAAATCCATTTCTTGAAAAATAATACTTTATTTCCTTTTTATTTTACTACCATTTCAATTTTCTTATCTTTTACTGATTCCTTTGCCATTTTAGCAGGATTCATACTTCACATTCTCAAAACAGCCATCACCAAAAGACTTTCCAATCTCCAAATTCAATCTCTGTTTTTGATCTCAGAGTCTTTTAACTTACAAAATAATTCTTGATAATGTCACCTTCAGACTATCTCAGCTCCAGGATTTGTGATATCCAATTCAGCGCCTCTTTCCTTACACTTCTGACAACATAATTTGATCATTTCATCTCTCTCTCCATCTGTCTTCCTTCTATACAAATATTTCTTAAATAATTGAATAGATGAACAAACAGGTAGATATGTGAAAAATTGTGGACTTAAGGGCAATAGAAAGATGGATTTATCTAAGGAAATTATATGACTAGATTAGTCTGTCATATTAATACTCCCCCACTCCTTTTGTCTAACTCTAATTTTCCTTACATTTCTCTGAAAATTATTATTTAAAAAAATCACTCTCTCAAGAACTTCACGGAGGCTTCATTCCTCCAAGAATTTCACAGGTGGCTATTAACTCAAATTCAAGCTCTTTTAATTTTCCAGCACCCCACTTCTCGCTATTTCCATACAGGTGCTCTAAGATCTTTGTACTAAGTTTTCCTATTTATATAACTTTGATACTGTATTCATTCTTCCCAGAATATCATTTGCTAATAGTTTATGCTTTAATTAAATTACTCTTATATTTGTCATCAATTATTTTCTGGAAAAATATTTTGCTGATTATATTATAGCTTTGTTTCCTGGAAGTAAAAACATCATCCATTTTATCTTACAACTTTCATGGATTACAGTAATTCTTACTAATTCTCTATGATAAAAGTTTAGGGGTTATTCATTTCATACTGATAGCTGCACAGACTATTATTTTTAAGGATTATAGAGTGCTATAACAAGAACAACAACAAAAAGGCCATTTCTATTCCTTGCTGTCCTTTGACAAAGGAGCACTAATGTATGTTAGACTCAGCAACTTATTAGCAAATTGTTTAAGGATAATAAATATTTCTAGGTAACAAACATAAAATTATGAGATCCAACATGCAGAAAGACTCTACAAAAATTAACAAAAGGACACTCACATTCATTATAAATCTCTCTCCCTTTTTTGCCCAAATGAAATCTTTTATCTATTTTTTCTATGATTGAAAATCATTGGATATAAAGTATATTGCTATTTGTGCTTGAAAGAGGGTTTGAAAATATGTAGATGCAGATAACATCAAAACTAGATAAAATGTAAAGCCTTTTATTCAAGTTGTTTTTAAAAAATATTGTATTTTTTCTCACCTCTTCCCTTATTTTGAATTATGCTCTAAGTACAAGATAATCAGCAATTTCATACAAGTTTTTAGAATGCAAACAGAAATTGAGCTTTATAGTAATGGTTATTACTGTGGAATTTACCATAATCAGTAAGTCCATAAAAATATTTTAGATGAATTTTTAAATTTCATTACAACTTTAGATTTATAGAAAAATTGCTTGGATAGTAGAGTTTCCATATGCTCCACACCCAGTTTTCTCTAATTAGCATTTTATGTCAGTATGGTCTATTTATTGCAATTAAGAAAACCATTTGATATAGAATTACTAAATGATGGCCAGGATTTATTCAGAGTTCCTTTGTTTGTAACTTAATTTCTTTGTTCCATGTCAATGCCATATATATATATATATATATATATATATATATATATATATATATATATATATATATTTAATCACCTTAGCCTCCTCTTGGCTATGACAGTCTGTCAACTTTCCTTGTTGCTGAAGACCCAGACAGTTTTGAGAGTACTGAAGAAGGGTATTCCATAATGTCTCTCAATCTTGTCCTTCAGTCTGATATTTTCTTCCTGGTTAGACAGCACTGATGAGTTGCTGTGAGGACAGTTACTGAGGTAAAGTGATATTTCATCACTTTATATCAAGGGTGCCAACTACCAACAGGATGTACTACTATTGATATGGCCCTCATCACAGTGTCAGGCTTTTCCACTGTCAAGTTACTGCCCTTTCCACCAGCCTTTCCATACTGAGTTTAAAAACAGTGACACACTTAAGGAATGGGAACTCCATTCTCCCTCCTTTGAAACAGAACATCTATGTAAGCAGAATTTGTAGGCATGAGAGATTTGACTGCTTTCCCCCATGTATTTATTTACACATGTTATTTCCATCAATATGAACGCAGATAGTTATATTGCATTTTAGGTTATGACCCAATGATACCATGATTATTTTGTTGTTCATGATATTCCAGCTTAGTAACTGGAAGATTTTAACTGACTCTTGTAT
The DNA here is from genome assembly GCF_964194105.1 of Spermophilus citellus. Lineage (NCBI taxonomy): Eukaryota > Metazoa > Chordata > Mammalia > Rodentia > Sciuridae > Spermophilus > Spermophilus citellus. The sequence goes on along the minus strand of NC_138183.1, from coordinate 164,564,298 downwards.
CTTTTTGTGTGTGTGTGTCTTTGCCTAACTTTGATATCAGGGTGATACTAGCCTCATACAGTGAATTTGGATGTGTTCCCTCCTTTTCTCTTGAATGTAATAATTTGAGGAATATTAGTGCTAATTCTTCTTTGAAGGTCTTGTAGAACTCGGCTGATAATTTATCTGGGTCTAGGCTTTTCTTGATTGGTAGACTTTTTATGGTGTCTTCTATTTCATTGCTTGAAATCAACCTGTTTAAATTGTGTATGTCCTCCTGATTCAGTTTGGGTTGATCATATGTCTTCTCTAGAAATTTCTTGATGTCTTTGAGATTTTCTATTTTATTGGAGTATAAACTTTCAAAGTAGTTTCTAATTATCTCCTGTATTCCAGTAGTGTCCATTGTTATATTTTCTTTTTGATCATGAATTTTAGTAATTTGAGTTTTTTTATCTTTCTCTTTGTTAGAATAGCTAAGGATTTATCAATTTTATTTATTTTTTTAAAGAACCAACTTTTATTTTTGTCAATTTTTCAATTGTTTCTTTTGTTTCAATGCCATTGCTTTCAGCTCTGATTTCAATTATTTTCTGTCTTCTAACTTTGCTGTTGATTTGTTCTTCTTTTTGTAGGGCTTCCAGATGTAATGTTAGGTGGTTTATTTATCTAATTTCTATTATTTTAATGAATGGGCTCAATGCAATGAACTTTCCTCTTAGCATTGCCTACATAGTGTCCCAGAGATTGTGAAATGTTGTATCACTGTTCTCATTTACCTCTAAGTATTTTTTAAATTTCATCCCTGATATCTTCTTCTGTACATTCATCATTCGATAGCATATTATTTAATCTCCAGGTATTAGAGTAACTTCCAATTTTTTAAATAATTATTTTTTAGTTGTAGTAGGACATAATACCTTTATTTTATTTATTTTTATGTGGTGCTAATGATCAAACCCAGGGCCCAGCACAGGCTAGGTTAGCGTTCTACCACTGAGCCACAACCCCATCCCTAGAGTAGCTTCTATTTTTTTATTTTATTATTGATTTCTAATTTTATTCCATTATGATCTGATAGAAAACAGGTATATTTTATATTTTTTTTGTATTTTCTAAGAGTTGCTTTGTGGCATATGATATATTTTAGAGATAAGGCTTCATGTGTTGCTAAGAAGAAAGTGTATTCATTCATGGATGGACAAAATATTCTATATATGTCCATTGAGTCTAAATTATTGATTGTATTGTTTAATTCTATAGTTTCTTTGTTTAGTTTTTGTTTGGAAGATCTATCCAGTAGTAAGAGAAATGTGTTAAAGTCACCCAGTACTACTGTGTTGTGGTTTACTTGATTCTTGAAGTTAAGAAGGGTTTGTTTGATGTACATGATGCTCCATTGCTTGGGGCATAAATATATGTGACTGTTATGTCCTTAAGCAGTATGAAATGTTCTTCTTTGTCCCTTATAATTCACTTTGGCTTTATCTGATGGACATCCTTTCACCTTCAGTCTGTGGATGTCTTTGCCTATGAGGTGAGTCTCTTGGAGACAGCATACTGTTGGGTTGTGTGTGTGTGTGTGTGTTTTAATCCAATCTGCCAGTTTATGTGTTTTGTTTGGTGAGTTTTAGGCCATTAACATTAAGAGTTATTATTGAAACATCATTTGAATTTCTTTCTTTTTTGTTAATTTGATTTACTTTCTCCTTTAATTGACTTTTCCTTGAATTTAGTTCCTCCCTTGATGATTTTCACCATTTTTTAAAGCTTTCTCCTCATGGAATATTTTACTGAGAATGTTCTATAGTTCATGTTTTCTCTTTGTGAATTCTTTTAACTTGTGTTGATTGTGGAAGGTTTTTATTTCATCTTCAAATCTGAAGCTTAATTTTGCTTGATATAAAACACTTAGCTAACATTCATTTTCTTTCAAACATTGATATATATTATCAATCTAGACCCTCCTAGCTTTGAGGGTCTGGGTTGAGAAATCAGCTTAGATACAAATTATTTTCATCCTACATGTAATTTGACCTTTTTCTCTCTCAGCATTTAAAATTCTATCATTTTCCTGTATGTAGTCATTCTCATTATAATGTGCCTTGGTATGGGTCTGTTGTAATTTTGTACATTTGAGGTCCTGCAAGCCTCTTGTATTTGATTTTTCATTTCATTCCTTAGGTGTGAGAAATTTTCTGATATTATTTCATTGAAAAGATTGTGCATTCTTTTGGTTAGTATCTCCACTCCTTCATCTACCTCAATAAATCTTAAATTTGGTCTTTAAATATTATCTCATAATTCTTGGAAGTTCTGTTCATGGTTTTTCATTATCTTCTCGGCGTGGTCAAATTTATTTTTAAGACTATATATTTTGTCTTAATTGCCTGAGGTTTTGTCTTCCAAGTGGCTTAGTCTCTTGATGCTACTTTCCATTGAAGTTTTAATTTGGCTTGATTCCTTCGTTTCAAGAATTTCTGCTTGTTTTCTTTTCAAAATCTCCATCTCTTTATTGAAGCAATGTTTCACCTCTTGAAATTTATCTCTGATTTCACCCCCTACATTGATTGTCCTTTACCTCACAGATCAGTTTAACTATTACATCCCTAAACTCTTTCTCTGTTATTTCTTCCACTGTGTTGTCAGTGGATTCTATTATTGAAGCATCTTGGTTTGTGTGGGGTGCTTTGTTCCCTTGTTTGTTTGTTTTTTGTTGTTGTTGTTTTTAATGTTGTATGTGTCTCTATCCATCTGGCAGTGTGGATCTCAGGCAGTATAATTTCTACCCTGTAGACTTACAGTGTCCCTGAAGGTTTCCAGTACTTTGCCTTTAAAGGGAGACTAATATTAACAGCACCCAATGCAAACAATATACAGCCTTAAACCAAAAAGCACCTATTAAGACATCTACAGTTTTGTAGCAATAAACAGAAATGATGTGTTCAATCATTATCTACAATATATAAACAGTAAGTTTCTAAAAGAGTTTACAAGTTCAAAGGTACACAAAGAGAGAACAGAAGTGGTGTAGGATGTGATGTGTACCAAGAAGGAGGAGAGAGGATAGAAGTCAAAAATTAAAAAAAGAGAGAAAGAGAAATTAATATAGGTTGGCTATTAGCAGGAGAAAATAGAGAAAGAGAATCCAGGCAAACAGTTGAGAGGAAATATATATATACAAAATTACAAAGAAAAAGAAAGTAAAAATAAAAGAGCATACAACATAACTGTAATATACTATTCAGACACTCCTGTCCTCAATAAACTGATGCATAAAAATACTTGTCTTCAAAAATTGTAGTGATATGAGAGAGAGAGAGAGAGAGAGAGAGAGAGAGAGAGAGAGAGAGAGAAATTCTTGATGGAAAATTGAACAATTATTTCTGCTGACATTCAAAAGTTTATCAGCTTCTCATCTTAGCAGACAGGTGGGGTTATCTGGAGTTTAATGGTAGCTCTACCATCAGAATGGTGAGAGTTGCTAGGGTGGGTGGCTTCATCCTGAACAGGAAACTCCTGGAGTGGAGTATAGCGGTTTATGTTGGAAGACTGCATCCCAGGAATCTCCTTTGAGTTCTACTTGTGTGATGTAGGAGCCTGATCTTAATTTAGCCCCTTACATCACCTTTGGACCCCATAATTATTGATCTCTGATTTAGTCTCCAAACTCAATCTCTCCTGTCCTTGCCTTTTTAAATTTCCATTCAGGCACTTCTATCCCAGGTAGTCCTGAGGGCTGGGCATTGGTACCTGGGTCCCTGTAGTGCAGAACTCTTCTGTATTGGGTGGATCAAGACCAGATGATGAGACCTGATGGCTAACTGCATAGTTGCAAGAGCTGGGCAAGGTTGGGGGGTAGGGAGGGGTTGGGAGACTGGAGGAGATTGGAGAGCCAGAAGGCCATGTGGGTGCTGGACTGGTGGTAGACCTGGCGGGACCAGGGGATCCATCGGTGGATGCCAGACTGGGGAGGGAGTTGGGGACCAGGCTGCTGCTGGGACCCATCGAGTGTTGGCCCAAGTGGGCCCTGGGAACCCAGTGGTTGCCAGACCAGCTGACTGAGCAAGCCAATAACAATATTCCTTACCACATTCTTCCAGCCTTCCAACTCACTGTGGCAAGCTCCTTCAGTCCCCATGCATGTTAGGACTAGCACAGACAGCTCTCTCCAGCCTCTCTAACCTGTGCTCACTGGGGCAAAATGCTCCCAGTTTCTGACACTCCACAGGATTTCTAGGCTCAGACCAGCCCAAATAGTCCTACCTGCAAACTCACAGACCTGGGTTTCAGTTTCTGTAGGCTCAGCCATGCTGGAGTCCCAAGAACTCAATGTTGTTTTAATTTTCAATTAGAGAAACTACCAGGGATGCACACATACAAAGAAGTGACCATATGAAGAAGCAGCAAGTTGGTGGCTATTAGAACACATAGCAGGAAGACTTCAGGGGGAACCAAACCTGCAGGCACCTTGATCCTCCTGTATTTTTTATATTCCTCATCATAATGGGATTTTGTTTAGCTTTGGATATTTCCTGTCCAGTCCTAGAATGAGTCATTTCTCCAAGAAAGTCTGGTCCCTCTTACTGAAGAATAATATTCGAAATGAAGATAAGGTACTAGCTGTGCTTATTGCCATTGGGGTATTGTTGCTTCTAGACTTCGTTAGCTAACAAATCAGTTATATGTGTGTAAATAACCAATGTATATAAATGTATCTATGAATGTCTCCTGTATGTAAATATCTATATCTCTATTTAATACACCAAATGTGAAATCATACTGATATCTTCCACCATAATATACTGCCACATGGATCACTTTTTTTTGTTTTTTTTTTAATAGTGCTATTCATATTTTTTTTTATTGGTTGTTCACAACACTACAAAGCTCTTGACATATCATATTTCATACATTAGAATCAAGTGGGTTATGAACTCCCATTTTTACCCCAAATACAGATTGCAGAATCACATCGGTTACACATCACATTTTTACATACTGCCATATTAGTGACTGTTGTATTCTGCTACCTTTCCTATCCTCTACTATCCCCCCTCCCCTCCCCTCCCATCTTCTCTCTCTACCCCATCTACTGTAATTCATTTCCCTCCATGTTTGTTATCCCATTCCCCCCATAACCTCTTATATGTAATTTTGTATAACAATGAGGGGCTCCCTCCATTTCCATATGATTTCCCTTTTTTTCTCCCTTTCCCTCCCACCTCATGACTCTGTTTAATGTTAATCTTTTCTTCCTGCTCTTCCTCCCTGTTCTGTTCTTAGTTGCTCTCATTATATCAAAGAAGACATTTGGTATTTGTTTTTTAGGGATTGGCTAGCTTCACTAAGCATAATCTGCTCTAGTGCCATCCATTTCCCTGCAAATTCCGTGATTTTGTCATTTTTTAGTGCTGCGTAATACTCCATGGTGTATAGATGCCACATTTTTTTTATCCATTCATCTATTGAAGGGCATCTGGGTTGATTCCACAGTCTAGCAATTGTGAATTGTGCTGCTATGAACATCGATGTGGCAGTATCCCTGTAGTGTGCTCTTTTAAGGTCTTCAGGAAATAGTCCAAGAAGGGCAATAGCTGGGTCAAATGGTGGTTCCATTCCCAGCTTTCCCAGGAATCTCCATACTGCTTTCCAAATTGGCTGCACCAATTTGCAGTCCCACCAGCAATGTACAAGAGTACCCTTTTCCCCACATCCTCGCCAGCACTCGTTGTTGTTTTACTTCATCATGGCTGCCAATCTTACTGGGGTGAGGTGGTATCTTAGGGTGGTTTTGCTTTGCATTTCCTTGACTGCTAGAGATGGTGATAGAAGAAAAAGTAGGCTCCGATCTACAGATTGTGGGGTCGGGCTCCAAATTCCTTAATAGGACATCCATAGCACAAGAGTTAATAACAAGAATCAACAAATGGGACTTTCTTAAACTGAAAAGTTTTTTTCTCAGCAAGAGAAACAATAAGAGAGGTAAATAGGGAGCCTACATCCTGGGAACAAATTTTTACTCCTCACACTTCAGATAGAGCCCTAATATCCAGAGTATACAAAGAACTCAAAAAATTAGACAATAAGAAAACAAATAACCCAATCAACAAATGGGCCAAGGACCTGAACAAACACTTCACAGAGGAGGACACATGGATCACTTTAGTCACTTCTTATTGCTATTGTATAACCTTCTAATCAAACTTTGAGTTCTGGCTCCCATTGTTTTCTGTTCACTTCATCGTTCAGAAATCTTTGAATTTTCAACCTGTACACCCATGAGAAATGGTTTTATCAACTAGAATACAATGATTATATAGAATCATTTTAGTCTTACAGAATTCAACCATTTTTAAAGTTACTTATGCCAGCAACTTTTTATTTCATCTTCTTTTTTTTAACAAAGAAAGAGAAGGTTTTAATGTCATTCAGAGAAAAATACCAATAAATTTATTATGTTATTATTAACAACATTGTAAGTAATTATTGTTGCACTTATAGTCTACCAACTGGAAGATGGTTTACTATTCATAATTGTCAAATTACATGCATATAGACTATATTATAAACAACTCAAAGTTGAGAAACTTACATCTTGATAGTAAAATGAGAAACATAATAATTGCATAAAATAGAATAACAAATAGAAAAAAATGCCAAGAAATTATCAATCTTGTTAATGAAATGAGAAGTACTAATGAAAGCTATGAAATACAGTTGGACATGGATACATTGCTCATATACATAGTGAATATGGATACACAGTAATTGATCCAGCTTAAAAATTAATTTTACCTGATTAAGTTGTAAATATTCATACATTCCATTCTGCAAAATCATTTAAGAGATAAACTTTCCAGGGAGGAAGGTTTCTTGTACATATGCAACATATAGGACTTTCACAGAAGAATTTCTTACGTTCCCCCCCACCCCCACCACCACATTCTTCTTTGTATCTCTGTAACATGCAGGTGTCTAAGTCTGTCTGTGCTCCATTTTATGAAAACCTCATTTGTATCATTTGTTTTCATACTGCTGATTTTAGAAAAAAAATGTTAGAGATTTGTCACACCAATTACTGCTTCAGTATGAAGAAAATAAAGGTATATGTAACCATGTTTTTAAAAGTTGGAAAGATAAAAAATTCTCGGTACAGTGTAAATCATTCTGTGTTACCCACACTTAAAATCCATTTTAGACTAGAACCAAAAGATAGTTTCTGAATTATTCCATCTTCTTTAGTGAAGTAATTTCATATATTTGTAACAAAGTTAGATTCTCTTGTATACTTGGCAATCTATCCTTGTATTCTCCAAAATACCTAAATAATTTTTATAAATTTGCTTATTTTTAAGATCATTTTTTGTGATATAAAAGTTCTATGGCATTTTATAAATATATGTATATATCCACCATTATAATATAATACAGAATAATGTTTTCACTGAAAAAAATCTGTATTTAAACTATTTAATCTTGAAACACGAGGTGAAATGGCTGAAGGCTACCTTGGTGGGAATCCCCAGTGAAATTGAGGTGCTCCAGAATCTAGAGGACAGAATTCCAGCGCGCGGGATTCGGCTGCAGGGGCTTGGTCGCGGGCGATTTCTCCGCACGGAGGGAAGCAGTACCTGGTTGGCGGACAGCCCCGTGGATGGAGTCTGGGACGCGCCCGAGTTAATTAGCCGCGAGGTACCAGAGCGGGATTACAGCGAAGCGGATTCTGCAGGCTCCTGCCAGTGGCGCACTGGCCACGCTGAGTGCTGAGTTCCAGCTTTGAAATAGAGGAGAGAATCGGTCCAGTTCGATTCCCGACACCGGTCGGAACACGGAGGAGGACAGCAGCCGCCATCATGGAGAGCTGATGCAATCATCCCTGTTTTCTACTGATCTCAGCTCATTCAACTACGGAACAGGTGATTCCAGGCTGGTATTTGCCTGCGTCGCGCAGACAGATCGCTCAGGCTCGGGACTGGAAACTCTGAGGAGAATACTCTTCAGGCCTCACCCCTGGCAAGGCGGGCGCCGGGCTTTGAGCGGCCAGATTCTAGTTCCCCGGGGTGCTTTGGCCCAGGGCGGGAGATCCTTCGGGGACTCCGGGCGGAGGCCAGTTACAAGTGGATTGTGCGCTGAGGGGCGGCGTGGCTCTAACTCCCGGAACAGTTTTGGCCCGGGGCTAGGGAACCCGCGGCGACTACATCTTTGACCCTGCCCCTGTCTGAGCGTACACTGAGCTGGGAGAGGTTGGAGCTGCCAGGCTCGGGCTCCCGGGGCTGCCTGGGCCTGAGGCTGGGGTACCTCTGTGGAGCCTGCTCCGAGCAGAGTGTGGCAGGGATCGGAGAGGCTGGGTTCTGGCTCTCATGGCTGCTTGAGCCCAGGGCCGCGGAGCCTGCGGGGACCGCGAGCTGAGGCCAGCCACAAGTGAAACTTGCGACGAGGGGCAGCGGGACTCTGTCTCCTGGAACAGTTTTGGCCCGGAGCTGGGGAGCCCGCGGGAAGTGCGTCTTAGACTCTGCTCCCAGCGGAGCGTGCACCAAGCAGGGAGAGTCTGGTGCGGCCAGGCTTGGGCACCGAGCAGGGAGAGTCTGGTGCGGCCAGGCTTGGGCTCCCGGGGCGGCTTTGGCCTGGGATTGGGGAACCCGCGGCGGTTGCCCTGAGGAGCCTGCTCCTAGCAGAACGTGGCAGGGATCGGAGAGACCAGCTCCTGGCTCCCGAAGCGGCTCTGGCTCAGGGTTGGGGATCCTACAGGGACTGCTTCTTGGTCCGGGTCCTGCTGGGTGCTGCGGGGGCCTGGGGGGCAGAGTGGAGCTGCCTCCTGTGCCCAGAGCAGGCTAAGGGTCCCACCGGTGTGGTATCGCGACACCCCAACTGCAGCTGGGGCCGAGGAGAGTAGCCGCCCACGCCTGGAACAGGACCAGCGACCCGACGGCAGGGTGGCCAAGTCAACCCACTTGGAGTGGAGGCCGTGAAGAGCTGCCGTCTGATCCTGCAAGGTAGGCAGTCCTGCGTCCCACTGGCAGGACAAGCTCGGCAGCCTGCCAGTGTGGTGGACGAGTAGCATCGAGGCAGTCACGTCACACTGGTTGGAGTGGGGGTTGAACAGAGCCGCCGCCAGCGTCCGGAAGGAGCCCAGAGACCCGTTGGAGAGGCAGTTAGGTACCCCCACTGGGAGTGGGGGTTGAGCAGAACTGCCGCCCAGGCCCGCAGGGTGGGCAGATCTGAGACCCACCGGCGGAACAGGCTTGGAGGCCGACCAGCGTGGTAGACACGTCACATCAATTGGAGTAGGGGTGGAGAAGAGCTGCTGCCCACATCCGGATCAGGACCAACGATCCGAGGACGTGGTAGGAACGTCACCGCAATTGGAGTGGGGGCAGAGTAGAGCAGCCACCCGTGCCCGCAGGGCGGGCAGACCTACAACCAACCAGCGTAGTGGATAGATCACCCTGAGTAGAGGAGGATCACAGCCACTACCCGCCCTACAAGAGAGATATCCCAAATATACAAGAGCAACATAAATAAACAGGGGGAAAAATTTCAAAAACACAACAGTTTCACCAAGCAGAAAGAAATGCAAGCAACATGAAAAGACAAGGAAAGAAAGGACCACAAGCAATGCAGGTCAACTCAACTCTAGAAGAGGTAATAGCTGCAACAGATGGAATGTCAGATAAAGAGTTCAGGATATACATGCTTCAGATGATCTGAACTCTCAAGGAAGACATGAGACAGCAAAATCAGACAATGAAAGATCACATTGACAAGGAACTACAGAAACAAATCCAGGAAGTAAAAGATCAATTTCACAGGGAGTTAGAAGTAATAAAAAACAAACAAATAGAAATCCCAGAAATGCAGGAAGCAATAAACCAACTTAAAACCTCAATTGACAATACTACCAGCAGAATAGATCACTTAGAAGATAGAACATCAGACAATGAAGACAAAGTATTTCAACTTGAGAAGAACATAGACAGTTCAGCAAGACTGCTAAGAAACCATGAGCAGAACATTCAAGAAATATGGGATAACATTAAAAGACCAAACTTAAGAGTCATTGGGATACAGGAAGGCACAGAGCTCCAAACCAGAGGAATGAACAATCTACTCAATGAAATAATACGAGAAAACTTCCCAGACTTGAAGAATGAAACAGAATCCCATATCCTAGAAGCCTACAGGACGCCAAAAGTGCAAAATCATAAGAGATCCACACCTAGACACATTATAATGAAGATGCCCAACATACAGAATAAGGAGAGAATTTTAAAAGCTACAAGAGGAAAGAAAGCAGATTACATTTAGGGGCAAACCAATCAGGATAACAGCTGATCTCTCAACACAGACTCTGAAAGCTAGAAGATCCTGGAATAACATTTTTCAAACATTGAAAGAAAATGGGCTCCAACCAAGAATCGTGTATCCGGCGAAATTAAGCTTCAGGATGGAAGATGAAATTAAAACCTTTCACGATAAACAAAAGTTAAAAGAATTCGCAGCTAGAAAACCATCTCTTCAAAAAATCCTTGGCAAAACATTACAGGAAGAGGAAACTGAAAATAACATTGAAAACCATCAGTGGGAGGTAGGACAGTAAAGGGGGGAAAGTAATCAAAGAGGAAAACTAATCAGGTTTAGTAACATAAATAAACAAATATGACTGGAGGAACAAACCAAATCTCAATAATAACCCTAAATGTTAATGGCTTAAAATCACCAATTAAGAGACACAGGCTAGTCGAATGGATCACAAAACAAGATCCAACAATATGTTGCCTACAGGAGACGCATTTGATAGGAAAAGATATACATAGACTGAAGGTGAAAGGCTGGGAAAAATCATTCCACTCATATGGACTGCGGAAATAAGCAGGAGTGTCCATACTCATATCAAACAAAATAGATTTCAAGCCAAAGTTAATCAAAAAGGATAAAGAGGGACACTGCATACTGCTCAAGGGAACCATACACCAACAAGACATAACAATCATAAATATATATGCCCCAAACAATGGTGCAGCTACGTTCATCAAGCAAACTCTTCTCAAGTACAAGAGTCTAATAGACCACCATACAATAATCATGGGAGACTTCAACACACCTCTCTCACCACTGGACAGATCTTCCAAACAAAAGTTAAATAAGGAAACTATAGAACTCAACAACACAATTAACAACCTAGACTTAATTGACATATATAGAATATACCACCCAACGTCAAGTAGTTACACTTTTTTCTCAGCAGCACATGGATCCTTCACAAAAATAGATCATATATTATGTCACAGGACAACTCTTAGACAATATAAAGGAGTAGAAATAATACCATGCATCTTATCTGATCATAATGGAATGAAACTGAAAATCAACGATAAAAGAAGGAAGGAAAAATCATGCATCACATGGAGAATGAACAATAGGTTACTGAATGATCCATGGGTCATGGAAGACATCAAGGAGGAAATTAAAAAATTCTTAGAGATAAATGAAAACACTGACACAACATATTGGAATCTATGGGACACATTGAAAGCAGTTTTAAGAGGAAAATTCATTGCTTGGAGCGCATTCCTTAAAAAAAGAAAAAACCAACAAATAAATGATCTCATATATCATCTCAATATCCTAGAAAAAGAAGAGCAAAATAACAGCAAAAGAAGTAGAAGGCAAGAAATAATTAAAATCAGAGCTGAAATTAATGAAATCAAAACAAAAGAAACAATTGAAAAAATTGACAAAACCAAAAGTTGGTTCTTTGAAAACATAAATAAAATTGACAGACCCTTAGCCATGCTAACGAAGAGAAGAAGAGAGAGAACCCAAATTACTAGCATACGGGATGAAAAAGGCAATATCACAACAGACACTTCAGAAATACATAAGATATACTCCAATAAAATAGAAGATAGTGAAGGCATTGATAAATTTCTTAAGTCATATGATCTGCCCAGATTGAGTCAGGAAGATATAGACAGCCTAAACAGACCAATAACAATAGAGGAAATAGAAGAAAACATCAAAAGACTACCAACTAAGAAAAGCCCAGGACCGGACGGGTATACAGCAGAGTTTTACAAAACCTTTAAAGAGGAACTAACACCAATACTTTTCAAGCTATTTCAGGAAATAGAAAAAGAGGGAGAACTTCCAAAGACATTCTACGAGGCCAACATCACCCTGATACCTAAACCAGACAGAGACACTTCAAAGAAAGAAAACTACAGACCAATATCTCTAATGAACCTAGATGCAAAAATCCTCAATAAAATCCTGGTGAATCGGATTCAAAATCGTATCAAAAAAATTATACACCATGATCAAGTGAGAAAAATTGAAGGCATTCCCTCTAAGATCTGGTACAAGACAGGGATGCCCTCTCTCACCACTTCTGTTCAACATAGTCCTCGAAACACTGGCCAGAGCAATTAGACAGACGAAAGAAATTAAAGGCATAAAAATAGGAAAAGAAGAACTTAAATTATCACTATTTGCAGACGATATGATTCTATACCTAACAGACCCAAAAGGGTCTACAAAGAAACTATTAGAGTTAATAAATGAATTCAGCAAAGTAGCGGGATATAAAATCAACACGCATAAATCAAATGCATTCCTGTATATAAGCGACAAATCCTCTGAAACGGAAATGAGGACAACTACTCCATTCACAATATCCCCCCAAAAAATAAAATACCTGGGAATCAACCTAACAAAAGAGGTGAAAGACCTATACAATGAAAACTACAGAACCCTAAAAAGAGACATAGAAGAAGACCTCAGAAGATGGAAAAATATACCCTGTTCATGGATAGGCAGAACTAACATCATCAAAATGGCGATATTACCAAAAGTTCTCTATAAGTTCAATGCTATCCCAATCAAAATCCCAACAGCATTTCTTGTAGAAAGAGATAAAACAATCAGGAAATTCATATGGAATAATAAAAGACCCAGAATAGCAAAAACAATGCTAAGCAGGAAGTGTGAATCAGGCGGTATAGCGATACCAGACTTCAAACTATACTACAGAGCAATAGTAACAAAAACAGCATGGTACTGGTACCAAAACAGGCGAGTGGACCAATGGTACAGAATAGAAGACACAGTAACCAATCCGCAAAACTACAACTATCTTATATTTGATAAAGGGGCTAAAAGCATGCAATGGAGGAAGGATAGCATCTTCAACAAATGGTGCTGGGAAAACTGAAATCCATTTGCATCAAAATGAAACTGAATCCCTTTCTCTCGCCATGCACAAAAGTTAACTCAAAATGGATCAAGGAGCTCGATATTAAATCAGAGACACGGCGTCTGATAGAAGAAAAAGTCAGCTATGATCTAAATACTGTGGGGTCAGGCTCCAAATTCCTCAATAGGACACCCTTAGCGCAAGAGTTAACAACCAGAATCAACAAATGGGACTTACTCAAACTAAAAAGTTTTCTCTCAACAAAAGAAACAATAAGAGAGATAAACAGGGAGGCTACATACTGGGAACAAATCTTTACCCCACACACTTCAGATAGAGCCCTAATATCCAGAGTATACTAAGAACTCAAAAAATTAGACAATAAGATAACAAATAACCCAATCAACAAATGGGCCAAGGACCTGAACAGACACTTCTCAGAGGAGGACATACAATCAATCAACAAGTACATGAAAAAATGCTCAACATCGCTAGCAGTCAGAGAAATGCAAATCAAAACCACCCTAAGATACCATCTCACTCCAGTAAGATTGGCAGCCATTAAGAAGTCCAACAACAACAAGTGCTGGCGAGGATGCGGGGAAATGGGTACACTTATTCATTGTTGGTGGGACTGCAAAATGGTGCAGCCAATTTGGAAAGCAGTATGGAGATTTCTTGGAAAGCTGGGAATGGAACCACCATTTGACCCAGCTATTCCCCTTCTTGGTCTATTCCCTAAAGACCTAACAAGAGCATGCTACAGGGACACTGCTATATCGATGTTCATAGCAGCACAATTCACGATAGCAAGATTGTGGAACCAACCTAGAAGCCCTTCAATAGATGAATGGATTAAAAAATGTGGCATTTATACACAATGGAGTATTACTCTGCAATAAGAAATGACAAAATCATAGAATTTGGAGGGAAATGGATGGCATTAGAGCAGATTATGCTAAGTGAAGCTAGCCAATCCTTAAAAAACAAATGTCAAATGTCTTCTTTGATATAAGGGGAGTAACCAAGGACAGGGTAGAGAGGAAGAGCTGGAGAAGAAGATTAACATTAAACAGGGATGATAGGCGAGAGGGAAAGTAAGAGTTAAGGGAAATTGCATGGAATTGGAAGGTGAGCCTCAGGGTTATACACAATTACATATAAGAGGAAAGGAGGAGTAGGAGAAAAATTATATAAATGGAAGAAACGATTTATAGTAGAGGGGATGGAGAGAGAGAAGGGGAGGGGAGGGGAGGGGAGGGGGGACAGTGGAGAATGGGATAGACAGCAGAATACATCAGTCACTAGAAAGGCAATTTGTAAATCAATGGAAATGTAACTGATGTGACACAGCAATCTGTATACGGGGTAAAAATGGGAGTTCATAACCCACTTGAATCAATCTGTGAAATATGGTATATTAAGAACTATGTAATGTTTTGAACAACCAACAATAAAATAATTTTTAAAAAAAACTATTTAATCTTCTCCTCCCCACAAATTCATAGGGGCTACAGATTTTATATATATATATATATATATATATATATATATATATATATATACACATACACATACATACACACATACACACACACACATACATACATATATATATATCACACACACATGCACATGCACACACATAAAACACATAGGTTTGCCTTTTTAAGAATGTTATACTGGCTGGGTGCAGTGGCACATGCCTGTAATCCCAGCAGCTCAGGAGGCTGAGACAGGAGGATCACTTGTTCAAAGCCAGCCCCAGCAAAATCTGGGGACAAAGCAACTCAGTGAATCTGTAAATAAAATACAAAATAGGGCTGGGCATATGGCTCAGTGGTCAAGTTCCCCTGAGTTCAAGCCCTGGTACCACCCCCCCCCAAAAAAAAATATATTAGACTGGCTGGGAGTGTAGGTGGGTGGTAGAGCACTTGTGAGCATGCATAGGTTTAATTCCCAGCATTGCCTAAATGGAATACTGTGTTTTATAGACTCTAGTATAGCTTTCTTCAATTATCAGTATGCATTCAGGTGACCTACATATATTTCTGTGGCTTGATATTGCTAAATATATTCCTTTGTATTCATGTTCCCCAACTGAGGAACTGTTACTTCCAATTTTGGAAATTTGAATAAAGCTATTATAAACATTCATGTGCAGGTTTTCATATGAACATAAAACTTTAAATCAGCTGGGCAAATATCAAGAAGCACAATTGCTGAATTCAAAGATAAAATTGTGTTGAGCTTTGTAAGAATCTGCCAGTTTGTTTAAAAGTGACTGAATCATTTCAAGTTCCTACTAGTAATGAATGAGAATTCTGATTGTTCCATATCTTTGCCAGTAATTGGATTGTTAGATTTTTGGATTTTATACATGCTAATAAATATAATGGTATCCCATTGTTTTCATTGGTAATTATGTGATGGCAAATAATATTGAGCATATTTTCAGATGCTTACTTGATATCTCTCTATCTCCTTTGGGGAAGTGTATGTTCAAATATTTGCCCAGATTTCAGTTGGGCTATTTTCTTATTGTTGAGTTTTAAGTGTTTATCAATTGTTTTCTTTCATGGATCATGCTTTTAGTTTGATATTATAAAATTCATCGCCAAACACAAGGTCAAATAGGTTTACTTATTCCTATATCTTCTTCCAGAATATTTGTTGTTTTGCATCCTACAATTAAGGATATTTTTAAGTCTATCATTCTCTTGAGTCAAATTTTGTGATAAACATAAGATCTGAGGCCAGGTTCAAGTGTTTGCATATGGACATGCAACAGTTCCAGCTCTACTTCTCTGTCAAACATCATTTATCTGTACTGTGTGTGTCTTTGGAGGCTCTATGTTCTGTTTCAGTGTTATACTGTCTTGACTGTTGTAACTTCATAGTAATTCTTAAAAGCTGATAGGTTGACCAAATATTCAATTTTCTTTTTCTTTTATTTTATTCATTGTTCTAGGACTTATACTTCTTATGTAAATTTAGAATCACTATCCTTATATCTACAAAATGGCTTTCTGGGATTTTTTTAAAAATTACATTGAAACTATAAATAAAGTATTGACATTTAACAAAATTGAGTCTTCCAATATGTAAATACAGAGTAAGTTGCCATTTATTTTGATCTTCCTAGATTCCTTTAATCTGAGTTCTTTAGTTTTCTAATGACATAGTAGGTCTATATTTTGTTCAATTTGTACCTAAGTATATCATCTTTGCTGTTAATATTTTTAAAATTACCAATTCCACCTGTTTATTTCTGGTATATAGGGAAGCAATAGGCTTCTCTAATTAGCTTTACATACTTCATCCTTACTATGGTCACATGTTCTTTTTTTTATTTTTGTCAATAAAAATGCCTTGGGATTCTCTACGTAGATAATCATGTTATCTACAATTAAAAACAGTTTTGTTTGTTTCTTTTCAATATGTATACTGTCAATGTATGTGTCTATCTTATATCATATCTCCATTTTTAAAAATCTTATGAACTATTTATGACTTTCAGAACAATATTAACTGAATGTAATGTCAATCGAGAGGACATACTTGCCTTAATGACATTGCATTGAGAAGGATCCTTTGTCTTACTATAAAGTATGATGTTCTTTCTTTTTTTAAGTTTGATGTTCTTTACAAGGTACTTGTAGGTGCTTTTTATCAAAATGTGGCAGTTCCCATCTACTCCAAGTTTGATGAGAGTTTTTAATCATACATGAGTTGCACTTTGTGAAATGCTTTTTTCGATTTATATAAGAATTCCATCTCTACATATTTAGTACTGGGGATTCAACACAGATATGCTTAACAACTGAATCATGTCCCCAGACCTATAATTTTTTATTTTGATACAGAGTCTTCCTAAGTTGCTTAGGGTCCGCTAAGTTGCTGAAGCTTACCTCCAGCTTGCATTTCTCTTACCTCACCCTCCTAAGTCACAGGAATATAGGCATGCTCCAACACACCCAGCCATCCACATGTACTTTTAATAATAATTATTTTAAGGCTTATACTTTTGCACTATAAATCTTTACTATTTCAAAATTAAATCTTTACTATTTCAAAATTAAAGTTAAATTACAATTTTTAAATTAAATTTAAAATTTAATTAAAACATGTCAGTTTGATGATATCTCACATTTATTGACCTCTTATGGGACAAACACTGGATTATATATTTTATCCTGTATTTAATGTTCCAAATAGCTCTGTATTTCTCATTTCATTAATGAAAAAATATGAGGAATGGATACAGATAGACAAAAAAGGGATTCCCCTCTCTTTCTCGTTTGCTTTATTTATATTCATTCCTTTTTTATCTCATCATAGCCCATCAGTTAATAAGGTTAGTGACTCCCAAATTTGTATTGTCATCTCCAACCTACTCCCCAAATTAGCCTCTATTTTACATCAGTAATCACACTCAGCATTTTTATTTGACACTTAAATGCAAAATGCATCTTGAACTGAACAAATGGAAAAGAGAGCTCCAAATTCCTTTTTTATTTATCCATCTAACTTTGCTTTTTACCATTCTTTTAAAAAGATTCTAATACCTTTCACCTGTTTGCACAGAACAATTCAAAGTGTTTTCCTTGATTTTTCTCTTTTTTCTCACATTCCACATCCAAAACATCTAAAAATCTGGCCAGCTAATCATTCAGAAAATGTTCCAAGTGTAACTACTTCTCATCATCTTAATAGCTTCTATTGAGAACAAGTTTTTATAATCTCCTGTCTTTGACAACTACAAAATGTTTCACCTCTACCCTATATGGAATATTCTCTGCACATAGTTTTAGTCATCTTCTTGAAATATGAATCAGATCACATCATTGCAAATAACCAATTGGTTTTACATCAGCTTAGAATTCATGCTTTGTTAAGAGTATTGATCTTTTCTTTGTATCAAAATGCTTCATAACCATTATTTGCAATCTTTGTATTACTATAAACCAAATTGCTGTACTTTCTCATCAGTGGGTGCATGATTAAAACTAGATCAAGTCAACTGTAGCTTGGCCTTTAAAACTCAGGTGGGCCTTTAAGACTTAAAAGAAGTTATTTAATAATAGGTAATAAAAGCAATAGGCACACATTTATTCCAGCAACAGAATCATGGTTGTATTGGCAAATGGTTCTTATTATATGCATTGGAAACTTGATAAGAATCCTAAGTGAGAAATTAAAGTGTTTAGGAATTAAGATTCAGTAGCTACCAAGTAATATTGTTAAATTATTTATGTCTTATCTTGTGAATCAAATTATGCTACTTTGGAGTGAACAGAAGAGAATCACCAAGACTAGAAGGGAAATTAAAGTAAGACCAGTCAGAAGACTGAATAACTGAGTATTGGCAAGTGAAATGAAAAAGATAGGCCTGATAGCTATGGAAACATAATCAACAGAATTTGGTGAAATGATCAGATGAAAGATAAAGAGAGAGAGAGATAAATAGAGGAAATGAATACTAGCAACACTGAAGGAACATAGTCATGTTTAAGACATGTATAGGGATATTTGTAGAATCACTATTTGTAGTGGATAAAAACTGGGAACAAAACCCCGGTGTTTTTCAGTGGTAAATGCACAGTTACATTTTGGTATATTCATTCATATAGTCAACTAGTATACAGCAAAAAAAAAAAAAAGCCAAGAAACTATTGCACTGCATAATGACACAGGTATTTAAAAAAGAATAATGCTGAACAAAGAACCAAACGCAAAAGAGTACTACTTACTGAATAATTTCACTTACTTAATGGTACAAATAAAAGTAATATGTTCTGCTAAAAGAAATCAGAACAGTGATAGTGGAAGGTAGTAAAATGACCAGGAGAGGGTACAATGGGTGCTTCTGGATTGTTGACAACATTCTCTATTTTGTTCAGGTGATGATCTTATGAGTGTGATCATACTCTTATGCCAAATATGTTTCACTGAAATGCATATTTACTTATAAATAGAGAACATTAATTGCATTTTTGTCTGTTGCTTTCTTAAATTTCTCTGAAATCCCACATAAAAGTAGAGTAAAAACGAAAGTAAACTCCTGACATTTTTTTGTAAAAAGTAGATGAGCTAAATCTGGTGGCACACACCTGTAATCTCAGAGGTTTAGGAAGCTGAGGCAGGAGTATTGCAATTTCAAAGCTGGCCTCAGCAATTTAACCAGGCCCTAAGCACCTTAGTGAGGCCTGGTCTCAAAATAAAAATAAGAAGTTCTGGGGATATGACTCAGTAGTTAAACACCTCTTGATTTAATCTCTGGTACCAGTAAAATAAAATAAAATTTAAAAGTAGATGAGAAGTTATCCATATAATGGAAAATATAAATGGATAGAGAGAACCAACAGGCATAATTCCTGCATGACCACAATTCTGTGTGGAAGAAAGTAGAAGGAAGCAACAGTGTGTCTTTCTGTTCATTACCAAGTTTCTTACTATGAGTTTGTCTTTGGTTATCTCTGTGTACAATTTTTGTCTATGACATGCCTCCATAATTTTACAGTGTAGCAAGAATGTTTAAAACATAAGAAAAATTATGTCATTTATTACAAACATAGTTCTCCTGGTTTTTTATTCAAAAGTCTATATCCAGCCAAAGAATGTCTATTCCTAACAGATACCTTCTTGACAGAATTGCACATGATAGTAATGATTGGATACCTTTGGTTTAAGGTAATAATTAGCAATTGTTGAGAGAGATAAAGAACACAGGGACGTACATGAAGATCCTCCTGGCTCTTCCATGCTCAGTTCCAAGGTCGATGTTGGATGTGTGAGGTTCTGTGATAGCAGTACCTGACTTACAGATACTGATGATTTTCTCTGCCATTTTGCTTATTATCACTGCATTAAAAAAATATTCCTCAAACTTATCATATAAAAAGCTACGATTTTGTGTGTGTGTCTGGCTCAGAAATTTAGACAAGACAGTAAGAATGACTTCTTTCTGCTTTAAAATATCTGAGACCTCAGCTGGAAGAGTCAGCAGCAGCTAGAGGTGGGTGACTCAATGGTTGGGAGTCTGCTTCAGGAGATTTTGGTACTGTTTTTTATCACCTCTCTTTGGAAACGCCCAGCTTCATTCCTAGTGCATTTTACTGGTTACAAGAGAATCATCAACATCACCACAGATTCAGAAGAGAAGACAGAGATCCCCACTACTGGAAGGAAAGAGTAGTAAACAATTTGTACACCCATGCTAAACCTCCATAGCCATTGTAATAGATTCTCGTGAGGTAAAGATACAAATGCATTCACTGCATCATAGTAATTAGAAATCCTACAATTTTCTTAAAACAGTTTAATTAGTTTTTATTTTGAAAGTAATAAATACTCAGAGATCATGTGGGAAAATATGAGAGAGAAAATCACCAATTATTATCACCTTGAATATCCATAAGGAATAGGTTTCCAGCAGTCTTATTTAGGTTTGAATTTTCAATTTGTTTTAATTTTGTTTTCATAGTACTGTACAGCTGTAATTTTTCTTTAGAACTTTTATTTTGCTTCTGAAACTTAAACTAGCATTATTTGCAACTCTGCTAGCATTTTTAATACCATAAGTTTTTTTGCTAAAGCATTGAAGTTGTGTTTAAGATACATTAAATAAAAACAACTTAATTTATTGAATTATTTTATACTTGGAAATTTAAATTATTTGTATTTCCAATGCACAAATAATGCTATCTTCTCAAATAAATTTTATTAATTTTAAATGTAGATTCCATTCTTTCTTTCATATGAAAAATATCTCAATTTGTTTGTAATCAATGTGATGCTATGCACTTCAATTACTATTAAACTAGAAAACTTCTCATATCAAAAAATTAACAAATATTTATTCCTATTTTCTTTCTTAACAATTGTTTGATTTTTTTCTACATTGCACTTTTAATACAAATAAAATTTCATTATAAAATGAGTTAAGAATCTCAATTTTCATCAATTTCCAAATTTATCTAGAAATATACTTTGTTTTTAATATCTGCAATATAAAAATATAAGTAAATATTTGATACTCTTTCTGAGAAAAAGCATCATAACTATTTCCCAAGTCAATAAAAATTATGTTCTAAAGGGTACTTTTATATTTTTTTCCTTTCATTTTAAAAAGAAAGCCATATATTATCTTAGCAGTCAATCATTGATTCTGTCATCAAAAAGAAATCCAGGGAAAGTGTCTCCTGTTGTTTCAGTTAATGTAAGTGCTACTAACATTTGACCCCAAATTAATGAGTTTATGTGAACAATTATATATGTCCCGGAAATGCCTAACAGAAACACATTCCTTTATTTCTAATCTATTAAAAATGATTCAAGCTCCTCTATTTGTTAAGGGAGATAGATACAAAGCAAATTATTATCTTGTGTGGATTGTAAGATGGACTAGAAGTGTATGTCTTATGGCTTGGATGGGGTAAAGAAGTGTGGTAAGTATGAAGAAAAAGCAAGCACCCAAGTACCTTGTCCCATCTACATCTGGATTCTACAAATGAATTTTGCCATATCAACATATATATTCCCCTTCAGGAGTTTATGATTTAGGTTAATTTATAAAAGATAGCTTTCCTGAAGGTTAAAAGTATGTTAAACTTAAAGCACATGCTGAAATGAACCTTTGTTGTTACTATTATATTTGCTTTCTTTGCAAAATTACAGGGTAAGGTATATGAAGAAGTGATTTCATGAGCATATTTGACAAAGCTTTTTAAGTTTTGTTCATGAAGAAGGATCTTATTGTATGTTTCATAAATTTAAATCATTACACATATATTAAATCTGTTTTGAGGAGCTATTCTTAATTAATATATGAATAATGGTAGGATTTTGTATTAGTGTTGGCTATTTCTATCTGACAGTTTAATCAATTATATTTTTTCCCCAAAATCCCCAGGCTACCATAAATGAAGATATCATTTGTGATAGATATAGAATACAGAGCAATAGCCCTGACCTAATAAGGTTGGGGAGAAAAATGTATTTTAAAAGGATAATTCTTCATCTTTCTTGAGAAGGACATTTTATTTTTCTTTTAATTAGAGGAAATTGAATTTTGAGATAATTTTTAAAAATCTGTAATAGATCTTCAAACAGAAGAAGTAATGCTGAATGTGCAAATATAATGGATTTCTAAAAAAAAAAAAAAAAAAAATTGGTTCCAAAGAAGTGTTAACTGCATTTTAACACATGACATAAGCTGGGAAGAGAGTCTATAATAACACTCCTGTGAGAGAAGTCCTGGATGTGTGATTAATTTAATTTTATACAATCTTTGTTAAAGATCTCATAACAGATTCAGATTACACATAATTGCATCTGTATGCATGCCCACAAGTTTGATCTCTTTGTTTCAGATGCACCCTTAATACTTGCAGAACTTGTGACAATTTTATAAAAGAACTCTACACATCATACATCAAAATATTTTAAAATTTAAAATCAACTCTTCAAAATATTAAAATATCTGGAAAATTGTTTAAATAAAGGATGTCATAACTTCCTACCCTGAAAACCGTAACTTGGTAGTGATCATGAATATGCTGTACAGGAGGAAGAACCACACACCAGCATGTGGGCCCTGGCCCTGCACCACCCTTCATCTTTTCCTGTGCCTGGTCTTCCTTGTCATGAGAGGCCTTGAACCCCATGGGTGGCTTTCCTTCTGTAAATTTCATCAATTTCCTTTAAAAGTCAGCCATTTGTTCCCACAAAGGAAACTTTAAAAAGATGAAATAAAGCAGAACTAGGAGAACATGACTTAAATAATTAAGTAGAAAAGATCTAAATCTTAATCAATGAAAAGGAAATTTGAATTAATATTATCAAATATACCTAAACAGCAGTTAATTTAAGAAATAAATAAGCAAATGCATCTGTTTTGTAAAAACTTATGAATTTGTGGGTTCATAAATTTGAAGAATTTTTTATGAGCATCAGAGAAAGACAAAATTAAGAAAAATAGATAAAAATGCAGATCTATACTGTTTTATAAAGTGTATTATTAGAGAGCACATTAATGTTCAGAAGTATGAATTAAATATTACCAACTAACAAGAGTACTGACAGCATGAATTTGATACAATTTGAAAATACAAGAAAAAAATCTTTAAAATTGTTTTTAAAAACAAATTTTAAAATTACAAAGAATGTGTTTTATTCAATATATTAATTGTTGAATCTCTAATTGAGCCAAGTAGTGTGTTGTTTGATGGGGATACAAAGATTTATAACCATGTACAGGAAAGATACACACACACACACACACACACACACACACACACAAGAGAGTAGCATACATTAGAATGGAAACAACACTTCAGCACTTATAGATTCTTAATTCTCATGGTACTTATATACCATATATATAATATTTTGCATAAAATGTTAAGTATTTAATGAATGAGCTATAGTGTGTTTAATGTAGTTCAAGCTCTAATGAATGTGTAGTGTGTTTAATGTATTTCCAAACTGTTAACAACAATGTAAATTTAAGATAAAGCAAATGTATAGTTTTTGTTATAATAATAAACAAGCTTTCCTGAAGTTGTTTTTCAAAATACATTTGAAAAGATTTTCCATATAGATAGCATCACAATGACTATCAGATATTATCTCCCTAAATTTGATACTGGGGGTTCTTATCTTCCTTTTTAACCATTATCTTTGTGTTCAGTAATAATTGTACCATTTATGTAGGGGATAAAATCTTTATGAAGTGACAATTTAGGAAGTTTTGGTTTCATCAAAAGACAGTTATATTCAATTTTATTTATTTCACACAAATCATACAAATGATTTTGCCATGAAATAATTGACTATCAAAACTATGTAACTCACTCTTCACATTGAATTTATGCAAAGTTCAGACTTCTTTTTCTTCTCTGTCACAAGGAAATAATTTCTTTCATTTAATTTGGCAACTTGGAGAGAAGTGCTTGGCCATTAACATGTTAACATTAACAATGCCAGCCCCTTTGCCATTTCTGTTTCACTGATACATACTGTCTTTTAGTACCAATTCTCTCTGCTTTTCCCTGTCTTCAGAGCCAGGGATAATAATCTTTCAAATTCTAAGTCCCCGAACAAAGCGCATAAGTTTGGCCCAGCTCAGGCAAAATATACACTCCTGATTAAAGCAGATTAATCCAGTCATATGGGCTTATAAAGTAGTACAGATAAATGAGAGAGAATTAGGGAGGGAGGCGGGAGGGAGGCGGGAGGGAGACAGAGAGAGAAGAAGGGACCTACAAGGGCCTCTTCGCTGTTGGGATATTTCTTAGGAAAAGGAGCGGCTGTACCACTGAAATAGAGAGGCAATGAGATCAGAACAATTCATTACCTGTGAGCCTGTGATTGAATATTCAGTCTCTCAGAACTGGTTTTCTTCACCTTCATGATTGACTGTGATCTCCGTGCAATAAACCCTTGACATTTGTTAATATTTAGTTGACACTATTTAAATAAATACTTATTGAACATCTGTTATATATCTAGTAACTTGTAAGAAATTTGGACAGCTATAAAGATCTTTATAATATTTTATTAATCCAAAAAATCCTAGTAAAACATTTAATCAAAGCAATAGCAATAACATCAAGAACAGCCTGGTCATGGATAATTGTCAAACATGACTAAATTCAATCTTTCAGAAAACTATTTGCCTTAGGAGTTATTATTATTATTATTATCCTCCTTGCTCCCCTTCTACATATGAGGAAACTGAGATAGATTTAAAAAAAAATACACTCCAAATAGAAAATGATAGAGAAATTTTAACCCATACAATTTTTCAGGAGAGTCTAATCTTTAATACAATTTACAAAAGAAGCTTTTAGCACTATATAAAATTTAAAGTAAATCATCAAAAAATGTTGAGACAGTTTATCAAACTAAAAATGAAAAAATATTCGAAATATCTTGCACTCATGGCTGAAATAAATCTCAGATGAATTAAAGTTAACTACATGAAAATCAAACCATAAACATAAATAATGGATATACACACATAGATAAATACATTTGATAGTGACAAAATTTGTAAATAAGAAAAACTTCTAAGTTTAGAGAAAACAGAAAAGAGTTTTAACATATTTAACTGCCATAAATCTTCTACAACTCATCATTAAATTTTTTAAATGAACAAAACTAAATAATGAATACATAAAGAATACATTTGCAGGGGCTGGGGATGTGGCTCAAGTGGTAGCGCGCTCGCCTGGCATGCGTGCAGCCCAGGGTCGATCCTCAGCACCACATACAAACAAAGATGTTGTGTCCGCCGAAAACTAAAAAATAAATATTAAAATTCTCTCTCTCTCTCTCTCTCTCTCTCTCTCTCTCTCTCTCTCTCGTCTCTCTCACTCTTTCTTTAAAAAAAAGAATACATTTGCAGTAAATTCAATATCAAAAGTTATCATTATCATATAAGAATTTTTATAAGTTGAATTTGTTAAGAAATTGTTAATATCTTTTTTGGGAAGGTGATACTGGGGGGTGATACTAGGGGCACTTTATCACTGGCTACATCCGTAGACATTTTTTTATTTCTTTTTTATTTTGAGGCAGGACCTCACTAAATTGTAGAGGGTCTTATAAAATTGATCCTCTATTCTTAGCCTCTGGAGTCTCTGGCATTACAAGAATGTGCCACTATGGCGAACCCAAAAAGTTAATATCTTCATCTATAGAAGAAGAAGCAGAAAAAGCACACAAACTGCCAAGAGAAATGCTAAGATTCTAATATGTAAATGGATAATGGGAACAATTTCATAATTCATATAGAAATAAATGCAATAACATTATAATTATAGAACATATAGCATTTTCTTTGATAATACCAGAATTATACATTTAAAATATTAATATTAGTATAGTGTTTCAACCATTTACATTAGAAAATACCCAATGCTACTAATAGCAAAGTAAAAAGGATTTTTATATATTAATAATGCTAGTAAAATCTAATATCAGATATTATTGCTAACTATGTAATATTCACAAACTGATACTGAACGTTTATTTGGAAAAATAGTCTCTGACAACTCATTAAGAATAAAAGCATTTATTCAACATAAATAATTGAAAAGAATTTACATTTGCAATCTTTTGTAGGTTGTCAAAAAATCTAGATATACCAATTCAGAGAAATATTAGCCACCTTATTATTTTATATAAAATATGGGTAATGTATTATTATATCAAGTGGAAAACAGAAGATATAATGTCATATGTTTAGAGTAAAAATACTCTGTTATTTATGTCAGTGACTAACCTATATAGATATAAATATATGATGTGTGTGTTCATGAGCATGTGTATGAGTTGTGTGTGTTTATATGTATGTGTGTACTTATATGGAGAGAGCAAGAAAGAAAGAAACTAAAATGAATTTACCAAAACATCAACTAATTTTGGTGAGTGACTTTTTTTCACTTTGGTTTTTGAGTTTCCAAGACAGTTTTATTAGGCATAGATTACTTCTATAGTGAAAGGTGGGAGGAACTTAATAGCACAACAGAAAGATCATATGATATGACTAAGGTAATATAAAGGGCTATCAACAATTGTTCCTGATGAAAACTATCAGAATTAAAAACATACACTGTTATTCTCTATTATAACTTGTATTTCATGTGAAATATTTCATGGAGACAATGAAACTATAGGACTTGGGAAAATGCCAGGGTAAATCAATGACTTTCTCATCATTTAGAAATATACATGATGTCAGTTTATTCAAGGCATACAGGTTTCAGTTTTCTTTTGTGAACAACTGCCTTAAATTGAGACATGATCTGCAGGTTAAAATTCAAAGATAAAAAAGTGAAAATACTCTCTTAAGCTGAAAAATTAAATCCTGGGAGACTGAGGTAAGAAGATAATGAAGTCAACTAGCTGTTCAAGGAATCCCACCCTTTTGCACGCCTGCCCCTAGTGGTCCTTCTATCCACCCCCTGGGGATAGAAGTGACAGTCCTAATTGCCTTTTACAGGGCAGCAGGTTTCCCAGAGATGAAGAACAATGGGAGGGGATGGGGACAAAACAATGACCCTCTCCAGATACAAGTGAGTAACTATATATTTCTGGGGACAAAAGTTAATAGAGTTCTTTCTAATATATTTTTCAAGTGGACAATTACATCTAAATGGGTTCTTCTTTCACCTTATGCTATACTGAAGGAATAATTCTGGTAAGTAGTACAAAGCAAACATTTTTTTTTCTACTGCCTGAGAATGTGTAAAGCCAAGAAGCGTCTTCATTTAAACCTCACAGTTGGTGCATTTTCTAGTTTTAAGTGATTTTACTAAATCAGTTTTGCTCGAGAATCCAAAGTACATTTATTTCACAAGGCATATTAATCTATTAGCATTCTCTATTCTATGCAGAAGTAGAATTCAGTCTATGGTGGCATGTTTATAGGCACAAGAGCATGTTTAAAAAGAAATTTTTAATATAAAAGGCAAAGCAAAAGCCACCCTTCACTTTTTAGTGTACTTAAGAAAATTCCCGTTCAATGAAGGTTTATATGGAATTTTCTGGCTCTCTGAGGTTTTAGTGAACCTCCTTTTTTTGGTCCTTGCCCATTTTCAGTCTGTCTTATCTCTTTATTCCCTTTATTTTTCTTAAATTATTTAATTGATCAATAATCTCAATAATCAACATTCACATAGCAATGAATTTCAGTGTCATATGTTGTCACCATTCTGATTGAATTTCAGAAAGTCTGTTTTGCCACATTAATGCCATGGAAACTGCCAATTGTTTCCCTTCATTTTATGTGTCCTTTTGTATTTTCTTGTTATAATTCTATTTAATAGTTTAGGGTCCAAGAAAAACCTGTATGGCTGAAGGTATTTTATACAATACAAAGTACTATAAATATATTTTAGTGATGCTAAACGGTAATGAAATTCCACTTTAGTGGCTATTGTAATTGGCAATGCATTAGGCGCTAAAACATAAATTAAAGGAATGAATGTTTCCATATTGATATGACTGACATTTTTTCCAGTTGTAAAGCCACTTTGAGCAGTGAACACAATTATTTCTTACAAAAGTTTTCAGCACATTTTCCAAGTAGAAAATTAATGTTTACTTAGCAAAATCTATATCTATTTGACTCTGCTTTCATTAGCTATAAAATAAGAGGAATGAACATAAGCTTATCCCATAACTATTTCCATTTAATGTGTAGGACTGAGATCCTTCTAAACATCATCATTTACTGAAATATAAAATACAGGGGAAGAAAGGAGGAGAGAGAAATGTTGACAATATTGAGATCCAATCAGACTCATGAGGTTGACGGTTATGTTGACCATGTGGAGATAACCAGTAGACAGAGGAATGAGTCTGGAGCTCAGAAATAGATTCAGACTAGGCATTTCAGCTGAATAGTAATGATTAGATCTAGGAGGTAGATGAGAGCACATAAAATTTACAAAAATTTAAGGGTGAATCTTTGAAAAACCCAGCATCATAAAAGAAGAAGATGGAGTGGTCTTTGAGGTGCAAGATGTAGAGATGGTAGATGTTACTACAGTGAAAGGAAGGAAATGTTCAAAGGAGAGTCTCAACATGTCAAATATCAAAGGGGCTAAAGTAAAATAAGAATTGAAAGTTTTCCATGGCATTGGATATTAGGAAGTCTTTAGCAGCAGCCATCTTAATAATTTAAATTGAATAACAGGGGAAGAAAAAGACTATAATGAATTGAAGAAGGAATAGAGGTCTAAAAAAAAGACTAGATTGATCATTCAAGCTTTACATAGTATTAGGTAGGAAAAAAACCCACAGATCTGAGGGAAGCATTTCTCTCCACTATTCATATCATATGCTTCATCTTTTCTATGTTCTCAAATAAGAAGCCACAGAAAAGAGGGCAAATGGATATTAGTGGAGAGAACAATATTGCAAGAATTCAGAGCATCCTGGCACTAGAGGATGCATGTGCAGTAAAGCCACTACTTACCTAGAAGCTGTAGCCAGGGAAACCCAAGAGTGAATTGTAGTGCTCTCTAGGCACACCATTACACAGTGTTTGTTCCCTACTTTTTCAGAAAGAAAAAAATATATATTAAACATAAGGCATATATTTAAAGTTTTCACAACAGAAAAGATTCTTCTGAAGGCTATTAGAACATATTGCACACTATTTCTTGTACAGAAATAATTTACAATAAGTATTACTTTAATCAAACTCTATGTCAACCTAGACAATACTAGATAACGTTTAGGACAAAATTTTTTCTCTTATTTAAGTCTTTACCATATGGCTACAAGCTATGTTACTTATTCCAATGTTTATTCTTTTAATTCCATCAAGTTTTATTTGTCATATATTTTTAGTTGTTTTTCTTTGCCTCTTGGCATTTTTCAACCCATTGCTAAAGTTCACAATAATGTCCTTGTTCCTCCCTGTTATTTTTAATGCTACCATTTATGCTTAAATAATTGCCATTCATGAAAATAGATTAAATGAAAAGATTTAATTTACTCAACAACTCAATGAGGTAGTGCAGTATGTTGAATTGTTGCCTCCATCAGTTTCCCTCCTAGTAGGCAAAGCATAGTATATTACAACCTTGGATGTTCAGTTTGACCATCTGCCTTTCCTTAGTCAATAAAGAGTATATGGATGTCATGGACAATATAAAAAGAGGCTGCCAGAAGAATCACCCCAGAGCTTCTCCCACCCAGCAGAAGTAAGTTCTTGTGTGTTAATTGCACAGTAGAGTGACTACAAATAACAATAATCTACTATCCATTTCAAAAAGTGAAGAGGATTTTGAAATTTTTACCATAAAAAAATTGATCAGTGTTTTAAGAGATAGGTATGTCTAACCTGATTTTAATATTTCATAATGTACACATGTATCAAAACATCACATCAGCTGGATGCAATGGCATACTCCTGTAATCCCAGAGGCGGAGGCAGGAGGATTGCAAGTTCAAAGCCAATTTCATCAACTAAGCTAAGCAAGGGCCTAAGTAACTCAGTGAGACCCTGTTTCTGAATAAAATATAAAAAAGGGCTGGGGATGTGGCTCAGTGGTTGAGTGCCCCTGGGTTCAATTTCCAGTACCAAAAAAAAAAAAAATCATGTTATTCCATGTATATGCGATTGTTTTGTTTTTATGCCAGTTAAAATAAATTTAAAAACTAAATGCATAATGGTATTACAAGCTCAAAACCAAAAAGCAAGCAAAAACCTCAGTAAGATCTAGATAATGACACCTCCTTCTGCCTAGATTCTAGAAAAGATAGTAATAGCATGGAGCAAAACCCGCCAACCCCAGAGGTACAGACCTTCGATAGGAGGAGTGTTTGTGGCCTGAGAAGAAATTACAGTCTAGTGTAAATATGTACCTTAGCAGGAAAAAGCTTCACAGAGTTAAACAGAGTTAGTAAACCACCACTTAGTAATATTTGATCAAAACTTAGGCCTATTTATTAGACAAATTCTTTTTACTTAACATCACAGAATTTCCCAAGTAAAGATGCCTTATTCCTTAAAGAAGTTATTTCTTGATATATGGAAACATGGTATGCATTTTCCCTTGAGAATGTTTCCATCTTCCCAAACCCCCAAAACATGACCCTCCTCTGTTCTCCAGCCCACAAATACATTGACCTTTTTGGGTTTAAGCAATGCAAATGCTCTATCTTATTCATGTTTTTAATTTATCTGTGCAAAGTACCTCTTATCTCTTCATCTCAGGGTCTTTTTGGCTTAAACATATATTTTAATATGATCAATATAATTATAGCAAAGGTTTATAAATAGTTAAAAATGTTGGATTTGGTAGTAGCAATATTTTTAGAGTCGGATACTAGTTCTTCCTAAATCAAGCTTGGGAAATACCTTACTAATATAAAATCCAAAATCTTGTTTATATAACTTGGAAGTTAAGGCCATATTGATTAAGAAAACATCCTCAAAAAAGTGACAAAATATATCATTTACAGACTCCAAGATACCAAGTCAACCAAGACATCAAAGTGACTTTGAATTGTAAGTTAAATATTATCAGTAATCACCCAGTTGTTCATTTAATCAATCAAATGTGTATTTTTCATTTGGGTTTGTCATAATTTTATGTAATGAGTGGCTTAAACAACAGAAATTTATTTTCTCACAGTTCCTGTATTTGAAGTCCAAGATCAGAGTGCTAGCATGGTAGAATTCTGGTGAGAGCTCTCTTCCAGACTTGCAGACTGTCAGTGTTTCTGTCTTAATATTGTGGAGAAGAAAAGAGGGAGAGAGGTTTGTTATCTCTTCCTATATGGGTACTAATCCCTTCCTGAGGGCTCTATCCTTTTGAACTCAACTAACTTAATTATCTCTTAAAGGAGATAATTAAACTTTGTTTCCTAAAGGCCCTGTCTCCACATATCATCACACTGGGGGTTAAGTCTTCAAAACTTGAATTTTGGGGAGGCACTATTGATTTCATAGAAATTATGTATTAATCATCTATGTGTATTATATATTTGCTAGGCACTGGGTGTGTATTGGCAAACTAGAGCAGCAGGTTCTCTGCTTTGTGGAGATTTTGGTCTAGTGAATGGAATCCAGAAAATAAACTGCTTCAGTTGAAATGTGGTATTATAGGGAAAATGTAGAGATCATGAAAACATGTAAGAAGGGCCATCTTATCCAAATATTGAGAGTCAAGGAAGACTTCCCTGAAACAGTGCCAGGAAACTAAAACAAAACCCAGAAAATGTGTACTGATAAGCCAGGCAAGGGGGCAGGTAAAAGAGCAAGAGCTACACAGGGGCAGAAGGAACAGCCCATGTAGAATTCTTGAGTTAAGATAGAATAAGGAGCAATAAAGATGTGTAGCACAGAGCAGCTGAAGCATACCTTTGATACAGTTTGATAGGACAGTTCAGTGAGAGTTTTTGGAGAGGTTAGTGATGATCAGATAGTGAAGAGCTTATTTACATGTGAATACCAAACTCATAGCAATATTAATTTCCTGGAAATCAATTATACAGAATACCAAGGCAAATGTATTCTCTATTAAGCTGAAAGAGAATATAATTTTTAAAAATACATTAAGACATTTTAGTTAGAAAATCTGCACTGATTATTTTAAGATCACTATTTCCTCTTTAATTAATAATTGTACTTGAATTTCTGGCATTGTGTGAAAGCAGAACAGTTACCTAAGAGTATGATGGTATAGGCAACAACAAAAACTCCATTACCGTTTTCCAGTGTCTCAGGTTCCACAAGTAGACGCTGTCATTCCTTTATTGGTCATTCTTGAAGTATTTATTGAAAATCTACTATGAGCCTGTCCCTTAGAAGTTGTAATACAGCTCTAAATAAAGTAACTCTCTTTACCATTATCCCTTACATTATAGCAGCAGGGAAGGAGCAGATAATATCAAATTGATAAGTAAATAAGTTCCATAGTGTGTTATTAAGTAATGAGTACTTTGGAGGTGTATTAGGGTTCTCTAGATGAACGGAATGCATAGGAAGTACAATTATAAAAAGGGGATTTATTATGTTGGCTTACATGAACAGAAGCTGAATAGCCTGCAATGGTCATCTGCAGGCTGAAGAGCTGGGAGAACCAGTAGCTGCACAGTCCAAGAGGCTGAAGCTCCAGAACAAAGGGATCAATGGTGCTACCCTAGTTTGAGACCAAAGGCTTCTGGAGAATCACTGTCAGAGTCCACTTTGGGAGAGTGAAGAAATGAGAGTCAGATATCCTTAGATGATCTCAGTAGCCATCAAGAACCCATTGAAGAAGAATCAAGCTTGCATCTGCTGCTGCTTCCTTGTTCTTCCAATATTTATTCTATCCAAGCCATTATTCTATTGGATGGTACTGCCCATGCTTAGGGAGGATCTCCATTTTAATTGGCTATCTCAAATGCCAATCATTTCTAGACACATCCTCACTGACACACCCATAAACTCCTTAATCCTTGGATCTGTTAATCCAATCAAGTTGACAATTCAAATTAACCATTACAGAAGAGTAGAAATAGAAAAGGAAAATAATATTAGGAGTACCTGCTCTAGGTGTAAGTGATGATTGTCATTTTTACAGAGGCATTCAGGGTAATTTTACTCAGACAATAGCATTTGAACAAAATTGCAGGAAGGAATAAGCTATGAGATATCAAAAGAAAGAACCCTCAGGCAGAAGGAAGAATATCCCAGGTAGGGGAAGGGCCAGCATGAAAATCTAAGTAAGAGATCCTGCCTGATGTCTCCAGGATGCTTCAAGGAGGCAAGAATGGAGTGCACAAGAAGCAAGTCTAACAGAAGATGAGGCCAGAGAATGCAGGTAAGTCATCCCTGGCAAACTTTGGATTTTACTAGGAATGAGGGTTTTCAACAGAAAAATAATATTATCTAAGTTTAAAATGAATCACTTAGTATCACATGTATACTGATTTTCTTGTTCCTCTTTCTCTTTTCCTCCAAAATATCCTTTAAGAGCTACCAGAATGATTTCATCCGTGGCTCCTATTTCTCATAGGATGAAGAGCAGTGTACTTAATATTCTATGGAAATTCTTATTTTAATATCTCCAGTCTGTATTCACAAGCCATTCTTGCCTTGCGCCTTGTAATTCAGGATATGCCATCAGCATCTGACCACATTGTCATGAGCACTACCTTCTCCTCTCCGCACCAACACACACAACACACACAACACCCACCCCCCCAACACACACCCATATACACCACTCTTGAATAATCTTATTCAGCATTAAAACACAGTAGTGGAGAAATCTTTCTATTACAATGCCTTCCCTCTACAAATCAGACAAATTTATTGAGCATTTACTCTGGGCTACATACTATGCTAGTTGCACTGAATATATCAATATTTTCAGGAAACTATGATGCATCTTAGAGATAATCACAGAGAATAATTTATATGAATTTATATATAATCTTCAAAATAATGAGATGCAGCTTCAAAAAATTTAATAGTTCACTCCTCAGTATTCCCCTCACAACTTTCTTACTATATCATTAAAAATTATCTGTTAATTTAATTATCTATTATATTAATTCAAATTAATATATAAGGCTATTCAACAACAAGGGTGTATGTGATTCTTGAAAGTTAAAAATCAAGAGATGTAGTTTGAATATGGATTATCTTCTCCAAATGTCATACTGAAATTTCATTTGCTTAGTGTTTGGCCCTTAAGAGGTGATTAGGTAATTAAGAGAAATAAATTCAGTTTTCCCAGAACTAGATTTGTTATAGCAAGGGCAAGTTTTATAATGTGAGACTGCCCCCCGTGGTGTTTAGTCTCATCTGCACTCACCTATTTGTCCTCTACTTTCTGCCATGAGTTGAAGCAGCATGAAACCCTCCTTATTCCCATACTCTTGGGCTTCCCATCCTTCAGAATTATGAAGCAAAATAAGCCTCTTTCATTTATAAATAACCTGGTCTCAGGTATCTTGTTACAGCAAAAGACAACCAAGACACAATCCACCCTAAAGGAGAGTTTTCTATAAACATGTTTAAATAGTTGGAAACCAATATGAGAGACAGTTTTACAATATAACTAACAAAGAAATCGCTACATTAAGAACTAGAAACCACAGATTTATATGAAAGAGATAATAAACAAAATATGTTTAAAATGCTGTAAGAGATAGAAGGAAAATCACAATAAATAAAATAATGAACATTCAGGGAAAAGGGTCACCTAATCTGAATAAGTTACAAATAGAAAATTTTCAATATTAAAGTAATTGTAACAACTTTTAGCACATTCTCAATTAGTGGATTGATCAGAGGATGAGTCAGAATCAAACAAAAACTTCGATGATTATAAGAAACAACTCAAGAAATTACCTAAATGTGAGAGAAGAGATAAAAAAAAATTCCACCACATAAAAGGAAGGTTACGAAACTTTGAAACAGATTGAGACATTGTAACAATTCAGTGACATAAAGTAGAAAGAGTAAAGGAAAATTAATACTTAGAAAGACAATGGTGGTCTGACTTTGTGGATGGAATGTCCTCATATTCTATCAATAATTGATTAACATAATTTGAACTATTAAAACCCACTGTAGAAAACTAACATAGCAGTCTACATTACTTTTTTAAAAAAATCATTTTAAAGACAGAGTACTTATGACATAGTAAATGAGGTCTGGAAGAAGTTCTGAGATTCTGAGATGATGGTATGCTGAATTTAGTGATTGTTTTATCTCTGGGTGTTTGGCAACAGGAGAGCCTTTGCCAGTCTCTCAGAACTTGGAAACAACAGTTGCAATATAGGTACAGACAATATGATAGGATACAGAAGTCTTCCAGGGTTAAGGGCTACATGCTGGGAATAGGATAATGTAAATATATAAACTAACACTTTTTCAACTTTGGGCAAATAAACTCCTTTTTCTCCCAAGAATCCTTACTCTGTGATTTTTGGATTAGGGTGATTCTAGATTGCTAGTGCCATCAAGTGCCTGGATAAGGAAACAAAACTTCTGTCTGGAAAAGCTTCATCCGAGAACAAATAATTATTACTTTTTTTTTTCCAAATACAACTTTTAACATATTACTAAAGACTGAAGGAGATAAGGCAATATAAACAGAACCAGCAAAGATTGGTATATAATTAAGAGGGCCTCAAAGTTGCACAAGATGGCCAGAGATATAAAAATATAACAGATATTAAAAATATCTTTTAACGTGTTCAAACAGATGGCAAAAATTTCTAAATTTTGTTAACATTTGAAAGCAATTAAAAGTAATATACTATATTTTAATAAACAACTAAATAATTGAACCCAAAATTACAAAGCTAAGAGCTCAATATATGATTTTATTAGTGTATCTGACACAGTGAAAGAGAGAATTAGTGATACTGAAGATAAATCAAAAAGTATCACCTGGAATGATGATGAAAAACAAAAGCACACAAATCAGGGTCAAAAGACAGGAATATCTAAATGGTGTCACACAAAAAAGGAGCAAAAGTATAGAGGAAAAAGTATTATTGAAAAAGAGATAGTGGCTTAAATTTTCCTAAAATAAGCCAAAGAATAGAAGAATCCATAAGTCAAATCCTATAAGACCTAAGAATGAAAAACTTTTAAATAAAATTTAGCAGAGAAACATAGGTTAATTTCTGAAACCAAAGAAAATGAAGAAACAACTTTAAAACCATAAAATAAATTAAGCATACTACTTTTAAAGGAAAAAAAAAAACCTAACATTTAACTTCTGAAAGGAAAAAACTAAAAGAAAAATGATAATGATATATTTTCAGCACAAAAATTCATATGCACTGAAAAAAATGGAAATGAAATCTGTCAGGAAAACAAGATTGATAATATTATTCACATACAAATGATAAAGGAAATACAAAATAAATTTCCCTTGGGCTAAGAAAGATGATCCCAGATAGCAGATAGAAAAGTAAAAAAAAATTAATGATTACAGTGAAGTTTGAATATTTTTCAACAATATTTCTTTGAAAATTGCCTTACTTCCCTGATTGGATTGCATGGGTATTTTGGCAAAAAGGACCAAAAAAAAAAAAAATTCTCCTGCATACTAGCAAAAAAACAATTGGAAAAAGAAATCAACAATATAATTTTCAATATGGCTAAAAAATAAAATACTTATGAATATCTTCAATGAATTGTAAGACTTTTACAGTAATAACTACCAAAAAGCCTAATATTAAAAGACTTAAAGTATTTCTGAACAAATTAAATGAAATGTGTAAGATCTATATAGTGAAATCCCAAAAATTTCCAAGAGAAATTAGACAGTCTAAAATAAAATACATGCCAAGTATTGAAACATTAAATTCAATGTAAACCCAATAAAAATTTATTCAAGCATACTGCTCTAGGTCAAAACTGACACTACTTGATTAAGTAGAATCCAAAAGACATAGAGCAGCCAAATCATCTTCAGAAAGAAGAACAAAGCTCAAGGTCTTACATAAAGCAACATGAACAAATAAATTGTGATATTTGAATTAAAAGACAATTAGACCAATGTAATTGAATATAATCCAGAAATAGATGGATGTGTACACTACCATTCTTTTTGCCAAAGTGCATATGCAATTCAAAGAGGAAAATAGTGCATTTTTCCAGAAATATTCACTTGACAAAATAGACTCAAGCTTTATTTTCATTCATCCACACAGTTGCCATTTTTGTGCCACATGTATGCCATTAATAGGCATAACATTAAATAATAAAATAAAAAATGAGACAAATGAATAAACATTTAAATTCAGAGATTTCAAAAGAATTTGTAAAATGTGATGATACTTATACAAATTTCAAAAATCAGCAAAAATACTGTATTTTTGGATACCCTATAAATGTGTAGAAACATGGATAAAATCATAAATCATACAGACCTTTCTGTTTACTAGTGTAATATAACACATCAACCTAAAATTTGATAGCTTATAACAATGATTTATTGATTTTTGTGTCGTTATTCTGTGGGTGTAGGCAGATTTAAATGGTGTATGCCTGGGTTTTTCATAAGGTGACTGAAGGATTACAGCTTCTTTGAAGTCACTAGCAAGTTCTGTACCTAAATGCTCCATGGTCTTTCTTTCTTTATGGCCCATCCTTAAGTGCCTATCCATGGAATTTAGGCTTTGTACCATAAGGTGATCTCAATGTTTTCAGGCTTTTTATATGGTGGCTGTTTTTCAAAAGTCAAGACTCAGTAACTGCCAACCAGTTGAAGGTTTTGCCCTGAAATGACATATCATATCTGCCATTGATCAGAGTAGTCATGGAATTAGCTTGATTCAAGGAGAAAGAGCAATAAACCCAACTCCTTATAACAGGCTTTACAAGGCAGTGTAGAGAATCACAAGTGGGATTTGGGATCTTAATTTGAAGCTCTTTTGGGAAATACAATTTGCTAAGACACCTTTTTCAGGCTAATGGTAACCAAAGTGGAGGCAGGGAGGGGCTAAATGAAATAGTGATCTTAAAATAAAAACTTCAACTCCACCTACATTGTTTTACTTTACTTTTTTTGGAAATGAACTATCTGAAGTAAATGTAAGAGCTCCGCTTGTGGACTCACATGGACCTTTATGATATTACTCTTATATTATGCATTTTATACTTTCTTAAAAAACATTTAGTGTTTCAGAAAGAAAGCACTACAACTTCCAAAGAATGGTGGAAATCCTTTTCATCTTATGCAGGAAGACATCCGTCAATTACATCAGGGTCTTCTCTCAGTATGATAGCCAGGGAGATTTAGGTTTGGCATTGCAAACTATTTGTGGTTCTCCCTCTGCAATAGATGGCCTACTGCACGTGACCTGTATCTCAGCTCTGCTAGGAAGATAACCTCATGGTAGCTCCAGAGATGGGCATAACCCATTGGAACTGGACAGCCCATCTTTAACCTTTTTTTTGGAGAAGAATATTCTATGGAAAGCCTTTGATATTTCACGATATAAATAAAGCAGGTTCAGGGTTCCATTTTGGCATAGTATAGAAGCTCCATCTGTCTGATCCGCTTGCCTGTCCTGCCCCTGCTTTTGAAATTCTTTTCTGTGTCCTGTGACTTTTTCGCCATTCTATTTTTCTTTTTATTTCTTTTATATCTCAGCCAGCCCATTCCACTGAGGG
This sequence comes from Spermophilus citellus, assembly GCF_964194105.1. Classification (NCBI taxonomy): domain Eukaryota; kingdom Metazoa; phylum Chordata; class Mammalia; order Rodentia; family Sciuridae; genus Spermophilus; species Spermophilus citellus. The sequence continues at coordinate 164,525,467 of NC_138183.1, read as the reverse complement.
GAACCCCACTTCCATTACCTGTGCAGGACGCAGGCAAGAATCTTACATTTGTCTGTACCTAAGGAATCATAACATGCCAGAAATTTTAGTTTCAAAGTGATTTTTAAATATTCTAGCTTCATAAATTATCTTCTTGAAGCAAACAAATGATAGCCTATTTCAAAATAATTAAAGTTAGAGAAGCAAATCCTCTGTAATACAGTTTTACTTCCTGTAGATGGTTCAATAATTCTTGACTTGAAATTATTTTAATAAAGTTGTATTAAATCTACTAAGGGATCTCTTGATAAGGTTCAAGGATGAAAAAAATGCAAGCTTTGTATTCCTTCAATTGTAAAAATAGAACTGCAACTTAAATGTGAATTCTAATTTGGAACATTAGTAATTAGCTAATTTTACTGTTTTGTAATTCTTTCATTCATGAATCGCTGTGAGAGTTGAAGAACATTACAACCCAGTAGGAAATGAAACGAATGATGTCAGCTAAAGTTAGTCATGGAGCGTGGCTTTCATTTTAATCTTGCTTTGGTTTCATAGAAATTTAAATCCATTCAATCAAAAATACTTCCAAATGTCACTTCTTCTAGGAGAAAGATTTAGGCACTTAGTGAGTTACTTTTCTGATCCTCATTGCTATGTTTTATTTGCCACTTAATTGAAAATCAGTTATATAGGTACTGAGAATGATTTCTATGTCAAGGGTGTAGAGTCCTGAGGACACTGGTTAAGAAGGACCCATGTAAGTGACAGTTTTCCTTCTCTTGCTACACCCCTAAAAGATAAGTAAAACTTATTGGTCAAATGAATATGCAGTGTCTTGATTTAATTTCAAAAACCCTGTTTTCACCCCCATGCAGTATACTGATATATAGTCAAAACTGTGGTAACGGACACATGGAAAATTATCATCCATTTGTTTTTTGTTACTTTAACTTTCCCAGATCAATATATGATTTAAGTCAATATATATATTATAATTTGGGAAATAATCAATGAAATGATATCTATTACAGGAAATATTAAAATTTAGTTTTTGAAAATAAAATTAAAATTGTGAAAACTAAATTTTCTTGGAAACTGAAATCATCCACAGTCTTTACAGTTTTCATCCATAAATCCATTATAGTAGGAAATAACAAATTTACTTCCATTTTGATGGTTATACTGGTGGGTATGGAAAATTTAATGTTGGTCACCCATTTCTTCCATCTCTGGTTAAAACTTGCATTGTTACACAAGGCTGAAGTGTTGCAGAAGCTGTCATTTTACTGTATTTTTATTTTTTTTTTTATTGATTGTTCAAAACATTACAGAGCTCATGATATATCATCTTTCATACATTAGACTCAATTGGGTTTTGAACTCCCATTTTTACCCCAAATACAGATTGCAGAATCACAACTGTTACATACTCACATTATTACATAATGGCATATTAGTGACTGTTGTATTCTGCTACCTTTCCTATCCCCTACTATCCCTCCTCCCCTCCCCTCCCCTCCCCTCCCATCTTCCCTCTCTATCTCCCCTGCTGTTGTTCAATTCTCTCCCTTTTTTTCCCTCCCCCTTGCCCCTCATGACCTCTTATAATTTTATGTATCATTGAAGGTCTCCTAGCATTTCCATATGCTTTCTCTTCTCTCTCCCTTTCTCTCCCCCCATTCGTCTTTGTTTACTGTTAGTCTTTTCCTCATGCTCTTCCTTCCTGTTCTGTTCTTATTTGCTCTCTTTATATCAAAGAAGACATTTGGCATTTGTTTTTTAGGGCTTGGATAGCTTCGCTTAGCATAATCTGCTCTAATGCCATCCATTTCCCTGCAAATTCTATGATTTTGTCATTTCCTAGTGCTGCATAATACTCCATTGTGTATAGATGCCACATTTTTTTATCCATTCATCTATTGAAGGGCATCTAGGTTGGTTCCACAGTCTAGCTATTGTGAATTGTGCCGCTATAATCATTGATGTGTCCATATCCCTATAGTGCGCTCTTTTAAGGTCCTCAGGGAATAGTCCGAGAAATGCGATAGCTGGGTCAAATGCTGGATCCATTCCCAGCTTTCCCAGGAATCTCCATACTGCTTTCCAAATTGGCCTCACCATTTTGCAGCCCCACCAGCAGTGTACAAGTGTACCCTTTTCCCCACATCCCCGCCAACACTTATTGTTGTTTGACTTCATAATGGCTGCCAATCTTACTGGAGTGAGATGGTATCTTAGGGTGGTTTTGATTTGCATTTCTCTGATTGCTAGAGATGGTGAGCATTTTTTCATGTACTTGTTGATTGATTGTATGTCCTCCTCTGAGAAGTGTCTGTTCAGGTCCTTGGCCCATTTGTTGATTGGGTTATTTGCTATCTTATTGTTTAATTTTTTGAGTTCTTTGAACATTCTGGATATTAGGGCTCTATCTGAGGTGTGAGGGGTAAAAATTTGTTCCCAGGATGTAGGCTCTCTATTTACCTCTTTTATGGTTTCCCTTGCTGAGAAAAAACTTTTTAGTTTAAGTAAGTCCCATTTGTTTATTCTTGTTATTAACTCATAGGCTATGGGCGTCCTAATAAGGAATTTGGAGCCCGACCCCACTATATGTAGATCGGAGCCAACTTTTTCTTCTATCAGACGCAGCGTCTCTGATTTGATATCTAGCTCCTTGATCCATTTTGAGTTAACTTTTGTGGATGGCGAGAGAAAGGGATTCAATTTCATTTTGTTGCATATGGATTTCCAATTTTCCCAGCACCATTTGTTGAAGATGCTATCCTCCTCCATTGCATGTTTTTAGCCCCTTTATCAAATATCAGATAGTTGTAACTTTGTGGATTAGTCTCTGTGTCTTCTATTCTGTACCATTGGTCCACCTGCCTGTTTTGGTACCAGTACCATGCTGTTTTTGTTACTATTGCTTTGTAGTACAGTTTGACCTCTGGTATTGCTATACCTCCAGATTCACATTTCCTTCTTAGAATTGCTTTTGCTATTCTGGGTCTTTTGTTTTTCCATATGAATTTCATGATTGCTTTATCTATTTCTACAAGAAATGCCATTGGGATTTTGATTGGCATCGCATTAAACCTGTAGAGAACTTTGGGTAATATCACCATTTTGATGATGTTAGTTCTGCCTATCCATGAACAGGGTACATTTTTCCATCTTCTGAGATCTTCTTGTATCTCTTTAGGGTTCTGTAGTTTTCATTGTATAAATCTTTCATCTCTTTTGTTAGATTGATTCCCAAGTATCTTATTTTCTTTGAGGATATTGTGAATGGAGTGGTTTTCCTTATTTCCATTTCAGAGGTTTTGTTGCTGATATACAGGAATGCATTTGATTTATGCGTGTTGATTTTATAACCTGCCACTTTGCTGAATTCATTTATTAACTCTAGCAGCTTCTTTGTAGACCCTTTTGGGTCTGTTAAGTATATTATCATGTCATCCGCAAATAGCGATAATTTAATTTCTTCTTTTCCTATTTTTATGCCTTTAATTTCTTTTGCCTGTCTAATTGCTCTGGCTAGTACTTCGAGAACTAAATTGAATAGAAGTGGTGATAGAGGGCATCCCTGTCTTGTTCCAGATTTTAGAGGGAATGCCTTCAGTTTTTCTCCATTTAGGATGATGCTAGCCTGATGTTTAGCATATAGAGCTTTTACAATGTTGAGGTAAGTTCCTGTTATCCCTAGTTTTTCTAGTGTTTTGAACATAAAGGGATGCTGTACTTTGTCAAATGCTTTTTCTGCATCTATTGAGATGATCATATGGTTCTTGTCTTTAAGTCTATTGATGTGGTGAATAGCATTTATTGATTTCCGTATATTGAACCAGCCTTGCATCCCAGGGATGAATCCTACTTGATCATGGTGCACAAGTTTTCTGATATGTTTTTGTATTCGATTCGCCAGAATTTTATTGAGAATTTTTGCATCCAAGTTCATTAGAGATATTGGTCTGTAGTTTTCTTTCTTTGAAGTGTCTTTGTCTGGTTTTGGGTTCAGAGTGATGTTGGCCTCATAGAATGAATTTGGAAGAGCTCCTTCTTTTTCTATTTCTTGAAATAGCTTGAAAAGTATTGGTATTAATTCTTCTTTGAAGGTTTTGTAGAACTCCACTGTATACCCATCCGGTCCAGGGCTTTTCTTGGTTGGTAGTCTTTTGATAGCTTCTTCTATTTCTTCCTTTGTTATTGGTCTGTTTAAATTGTGTGTGTCTTCCTTTCTCAATCTGGGCAGATCATATGCCTTAAGAAATTTATTGATATCTTCACTATCTTCTGTTTTATTGGAATATAGGGTTTCGAAATACTTTCTAATTATCTTCTGTATTTCTGTAGTATCTGTAGTAATATTGCCTTTTTCATCCTGTATGTTGGTAATTTGAGTTCTCTCTCTTCTTCTCTTCATTAGCATGGCTAAGGGCCTGTCGATCTTATTTATTTTTTCAAAGAACCAACTTTTAGTTTTATCAATTTTTTCAATGGTTTTTTTTCATTTCAATTTCATTGATTTCTGCTCTAATTTTAATTATTTCTTGTCTTCTACTACATTTGCTGTTGTTTTGCTCTTCCTTTTCTAGGTTTTTGAGGTGTAGTGTGAGTTCATTTATTTGTTGGTTTTTTCTTTTTTTGAGGAAAGAACTCCAAGAAATGAATTTCCCTCTTAAAACTGCTTTCATTGTGTCCCATAGATTCTGGTATGTTGTGTCTGTATTATCATTTGTCTCTAAGAATTTTTTCATATCCTGCTTTATGTCTTCTGTAACCCATTGATCATTCAGTAACATATTGTTCATTTTCCATGTGATGTAGGATTTTTCCTTCCTTCTTTTATCATTGATTTCCAATTTAATTCCATTGTGATCAGATATGGTGCATGGTATTATCTCCACGCCTTTATACTTACTAAGAGTTGCCTTGTGGCATAATATATGGTCTATCTTTGAGTAGGATCCATGTGCTGCTGAGAAGAACGTGTATCCACTTGATGATGGTTGATATATTCTATATATGTCGGTTAAGTCTAGGTTATTGATTGTGCTGTGCCTCAGTCTGGCTGGGCACAGAATCACGAGCCACTCAAGTAGGAACAAAACTTTATTTTTGAAAAAGCCGTCAATACTCCGTACGCGCCGGGAAGCCAAAAGAGGTCCACCCACGCATGCGTCTACGGGAACCGGGGGGCCCCGACCTCCCCCAGAATTCCCTCCTACTATCCTTCCCCAACCAATGGGAATTCTCCAGGAGTCCCGTAACATGAGTCCCGTAGCAGGCCAAGGTGAACAGCAGGATTCCAATTTCCATATGAATGTAAATCTTAACATAATCATATCATCTCAATGGCTAGCTGGCGTCACCTTACAACCGAAAGTGCCATGCATCATATTACTTGCTTGTGGCTCCTAGCAGTGCTGTTGAGTTCTATAGTTTCTTTATTCAATTTTTGTCTAGAGGATCTGTCTAATGGCGAGAGCGGTGTGTTGAAGTCACCCATAATTATTGTGTTGTGATCTATTTGACTCTTGAACTTGAGGAGAGTTTGTTTTATGAATGTTGCAGCTCCATTGTTTGGTGCATACAAATTGATAATTGTTATGTCTTGTTGTTGGATGGTTCCTTTTAACAGTATATAGTGTCCTTCTTTATCCTTCTTGATTAACTTAGGTTTAAAGTTGATTTTATTCGATATGAGTATGGCCACTCCTGCTTGCTTCCGAGGGCCATGTGAGTGGTATGATTTTTCCCAACCTTTTACCTTCAGCCTGTGTATGTCTTTTCCTATCATATGAGTCTCTTGAAGGCAGCATATTGTTGGATTTATTTTTTTGATCCAGGTTACTAGCCTATGTCTCTTGATTGGTGAGTTTAGGCCATTAACATTTAAGGTTACAATTGAGATAAGATTTGTACTGTCAGTCATGCTTCTTTATTTATTTATTTTAGTTTGGCTAGTTTTACTTTTTGGTTATTTTCCTCCCCCTTTACTGAGATACCTCCTGCTGTTAGTTTTGGGCACTATTTTTCAATTCTTCTTCTTGTAGTATTTTGCTCAAAATGCTTTGCAGTGCTGGTTTTCTTGCTGCGAATTCTTTTAGCTTTTGTTTATCGTGAAAGATTTTAATTTCATTGTCAAATCTGAAGCTTAATTTTGCTGGATACAGTATTCTTGGTTGGAATCCATTATTTTTCAGCATTTGAAATACATTGTTCCAGGATCTTCTCGCTTTCAAAGTCTGTGATGAGAAATCAGTCATTAACCTAATTGGTTTACCCCTGAATGTAATCTGCCTCTTTTCTCTCGTAGCTTTTCATATTCTCTCCTTGTTCTGTACGTTGGCTATCTTCATAATTATATGTCTTGGAGTTGGGCTATTATGGTTTTGAATGTTTGGGGTCCTGTAGGCTTCCAGGATTTGGCAATCCATTCCATCTTTCATCTCTGGGAAATTTTCTAGAATTATTTCATTTAATATGCTGTCCATTCCTTTGGTTTGAGTCTCTGTGACTTCTTCTATCCCGATGACCCTCAAATTTGGGTTTTTTTATGACATCCCATATCTCTTGAATAGATTGCTCATGGGATTTAAGCATCTTTTCTGTGTTGACTATATTCTTTTCAAGTTGATAAACCTTGTCTTCATTATCTGATGTTCTGACTTCTACTTGATCAAGTCTGTTTGTAATATTCTCGTTTGAGTTTTTAATTTGGTTTATATTTTCCTGAAATTCTAGGATTATTGTTTGATTTTTTTTTAAGATCTCTATCTCCTGGTAGAGCTCGTTCTTTGCCATTTGAATTTGTTTGTTTAATTCATTTTCAAAATATACTTTTATTGCTTGGACTTGCTGTCTCATGTCTTCCCTAATATTCCTTTCCATTCGATTAGGTATGCCTTGAGTTCTTTCCCTATCCCTGCTTCTGAAGTTTCTATGTCCTCCTGTAGAATTAAGTTGTCCTGCATTGTTTGTACTCCTTTTTTCCCTTGTTTTCTCATGTTGTCCAAGTTACTTTCTAGCTCTATCTGATTGCCGTGTTTCTGCTCTCTTCTATAGATTTGTTTTGGTTCTGTATTACTCTGTTGTTTCTTCTTTGTGTTGTTAAACTGTGCCTGCTAACGTGGATTCTGCTGGGAAGGAATTCCGACGGCTGAGCTCCAGTGACGTCACTACTCTGCTATGACGGGCCCCAGGCTCCTTGCTGGGGTGTCCTAATGGTGCTGTTTGACTGGACTGTCTCTGTTTGGTTTCAGCTCCCCGTCGAGGCAGGTGGACAGTCTCCAGCCGCCCAGTATCTCAGGCAGCGGGCGGGTGATCGGTCACAGTGGAGGAGTGGACTCCGGCTGCCCAGTCACGCGGGCAGCGGGCCGGCTGTCACCGGTGGGCGGGCGATATCTAGACACCCAGTCCAGCGGTCAGTAGTCGGCGGGCGGGCGTTCTCCTACCGCCCAGTTACGCGGGCAGTGGACTAACTGTCGCCGGCAGGCCTGCGGTTTCCAGCCGCCCAGTTGCGAGGGCCTGGCCTCTAGTCCCCTGGTTTCTCCTGCTAGTCTTGGTTTTTCCTGCTAGACCAGATTTCCCCTGAGTGATGGCTCTCGGCAGTTCAAACTGTACTCTGGACCTGCCGTTTGTTGGGTGTGGAGGGTGTCTATTGGGGACTCCGGCACTCTATTGTTTTGTTTCCATTGTGGGGGATAGAACTGTACCGCTTCCTTCTCCCTCTGAAATCCCGCACTTAGCCCGGGGGTCAGTGCGGGCTCATCTGGCAGGATTCCACAGAATTGCAGCCACTTTTCTCCCTGCTTGCTAATTAATCACTTCTCTGCGGCACCCCGCCTTCTGTATCTGCGGTGAAGGCTGGGTGAATCAGTCAGCCCGGATCCCCGGGGTCGCACAATTGGCTATTGGGATCCCTGGCACTCTTTCGTTTTGATTTTTTCTGCTTGCCCCTCCCCCAGTGCTGGCTAGACAGGTTTCGTTTTGGCTGTTGATGGGAGGGGGAGTTGAAGGTCAGGTGTCTCTAGTTTTCCCCTAGTCTTTATGCAGGCTCACTCTGATACTCCCTCCCCCGGAAAGCCTAGGAGAGGTTTTATGCGGATTCCCCGATGTATGGGGGATGGGCTGAGTGACACAGACCTGTTTTATTGTTGCAGTCTGTCGGAGAGTGGCGGTGGATACTTCCACTCTCCAAGATGGTGGCCGCTGATTGCCTTGGTGGAGTTTCCGTTGTCATTTTACTTTAAAGTCAATTATACTTGTAGGTTTCTGTGGAGATGCCTGTCCTTCCATCTGAGCTTGGACAGAATGAGCGATGGTGCTTCTCATTTCCATAGATTTCATTTAAAATTTAGGAGATCTTTTCACATATTTCTCTCTCTCCTTAGATGACTGGGACCTATTAGGTGCCTCTGCCCTTTGCCCTGGAGCATGGACACCCCTGAGACTATTTGATGTCTCTATCTGCCTTATGTCCCCAATCCAAATAATGTGTATGACTTATCCACAAAAAAATATATGCAAACCAGAAAAGTAGTCTTGAAAAGGTCCTTCAAATGAAGATATTAAAAAATAAAGTGTGTAAAAATATGATCAATATCGTAAATATCATAAAATGACAGTGAAATTCGACTGTGTATTTTGTCTAACACATTTTGAAAAATGACAAAGGTGTTCTGTATCTAAAGCAATTACATCTCTAAAGAGATGAAATATAAGTTGGTTAATACCATTTGTAAACATTTGGACAATATGATTTGTGTAAAATTATATGATAAACCATGACCTTGTAGTTTTTACTTATATATCTATTCATATATCTTCCCCCACATGCACATAAGAGTAATCAAGTTTATATTATTCATAACTTTCCACCAAGTATATGATTGATAATCAAAAGTGGTACATTTATGAACCGGAAGATTATAGATCAATAGTTTTTAAAGCAGTGTCTCTAGGCCATGGGCATCAATGCTGACAGGGAATTTGTTAGAACTGCAAATTCTTATTTGGAGAATCAAATAAGAATTTGTTTAACAAATCTTCAGGGAAGTTTTGATGTATGTTTAGGTTGAGAAGCACTGACTTACATGCAAAAATAAAATAAAACAAAGCAGATATATAAAAAAATGCTGTCCTATGCTAAACCAAGAGTAATATTGTGGTTAGACATTGAGAGAGAGTACAAGGGAACTCCTGCTGTAGTTTTCTATTAGAATGCTGATTACCAGGTGTCTACTTTGGCAAAATTCATAATAGAATTTGATAATTTATACTTGTATGCATCATTATAATAAAATAGTGTAAAATGTAGTATACTCAAAGGCTAACTCAGTTCTTTTAATGACATATGCCCAATAATATGTGATTATTTTCTTTCTTAAATTGCATGCTATCCTTCTACATGCAGAATAAAATTTATTTATTTTGGGGGAAAGTAAGTAGTACTTATTTTAAGAAAATATATCTGTCTCATCCACAGCCCAATTGTTCCAGGGCATGAAGGTAGGTTGTAGATTGGCCAAAGAAAGTGCTCAGAGAGAGCATGGGAGACATGGTTTGTTAGGGAAAGCATAGAAAAAATTAGATAATTCTCCACAAGAGTTTAATAGTGACAGGCTAAACAGATAGCATCTCAGCCCCTCACAGTGCTTTGCCAAGCAGTGCCTCCTCTCCCTCACAGCATTTTGTCCAGTAGCAGCGGCTGGATACATGACACATATCCTTTCCACACTTTCCTCCCTTTTTATCCTGCTCCACTCAGAGAGGGTTTCATATGTTCAACTGCAGAAAACAGTAACATTGTGAGCTTTGGTTTGATAAGTTTGATTGCCTGAGAGCATCCCAAGGAGGAACTAACTGTCCTGGCTTATGTGCAAGAAGGTAGCTTTCTACAGACAACACTAACTTGCCTGGTTCCCAATGTGCATAAGAGAAAGCCAGTGTCCTTTAAGATAATATGTATTTGGACTTTCTGGTCCAGAATTGCTCTTATTGTTCCCTTAATTTGGCTATGTTTTGGGGAAGAGAAAGAGGGCATTCAAGGACATGTTGTTTTACTTGTCTCTTGATTTTTTTTTAATGATGATAAAATATCCAACCAATCAATTAGACTTTGTACAATTGTTTGCATGTCAGACTTTAATAACTTGAAAAATAATTAAAATTGTCCCTTTTCAGTCATTCATGTCAGTACTGTTTATTTGAGCTTTATTTGTTCAACACCAGCATCTGGTAGGCATTCTACATATGTTGCTTTATTAAATTTTGCTATGAAATGGGTAGTATTCCTATTCTGGAGATAAAAGTACTGAGGTCTAGAAAAACTCAAAGTACTAAATGGCAAAACTTGGAATAGGAAATTCTTTTTCAAGTTCACATTTCTAAAGTAACTTGTGGCCACACTGTAACAGAAAAAAAATTGATACTTTCCTGTTTTTGCACAAAATTAATTATTAAATCTTAACAGAATGAGATGGTGAGAGAGGCAAAGGAAGCTGATGATGCTGTGAATAGTATTATTCACTGTGGACTAGCCCAGATTACAGATATTGTCAGGACTAGGAGGAATTTTAATAGTCATCTAATTTCAGATGAAGTGAATTTCCTTTGAAATCACCTCCATGAATTGGCACCTTGGTTTCTAATAAGTGAATCTTTCTTTTTATGTTTTTTTTTTAAATTAGCAAAACTCTTTTTATATTAAAGGCCAAATACTGTACAATTATATTAAAATTTTTATAAATATGAATATTTTGTGCCTTATACCCAGTAGGTTCATTTCTCCCTTTTGTAGTTCTATAGGATCATTCACACTACATCACACCAACTATTTAAAGAAAGCTATTGTTGTTCCTTATATCTACTCTCATTGTTTCTTCCGAGTTTTTTTTTTAATATGACTGATATTTGAGTCACATGATCATCCTGACCACGTCCTTGTGAGTGCTCAGAGGCAATATTTTAACAATTATGATTATAAAATTTGGAAATGAAATTATACTGGGGTGTGCAAAGTAGTTGTTATCAGAATTACAGGAGATAATCCAAAATGACCAATGCTAGAGTCTTAAAGAGATTTCCTGCAGCTAATGTGTACACATTTCCAAGCTCTGTGAAATAAAGTTATGACCTACTTAATTCATAACTTCCTTCCTCTGCAAATGGGATGTATGGATTTAGTAAGATAATATTATGAAAATAAGAAAGCTTTCCAGGCCTGGTGGTAAATACCTATAATCCCAGCAATTCCAGAAGCTGAGGCATGAGGTTTGCAAGTTTGAAGCCAGGCTCTACAACTTAGAAAAACCTTCAGCAACTCAAGACAGCCTGTCTCAAAAAAAAAAAAAAAAAAAAAAAAAAACAAATACACACACACACACACACACACACATATATATATATATATGAGAAATGGACTGGGGATGTAGCTCAGTGGTAAATGTTCCTGGGTTCCAACCCCAAA